>NC_063255.1:42727460-43951054 GCF_020740725.1 Corvus hawaiiensis | reverse complement strand
AGTGTTTTGAGGAGCATGGCAATACCTCTCTGCAGAACTGACCATTGGCCAAGAGAGGGTCCTGCTGTCCAGCGCCACAGCCCAAGGTGTCCCTGAGGATTTGCCACATCCTCTGTCTTCTCTGGTAGTGCTGCCACAGACCCTGAGCACAGCAGAAGGGATTCCAGGGATTTGTCAGCACGAGGAGGCAGAGCATGGGCTCCTACTGATATTTCCACTCCAGGGGTAGCAATGACAAATTCTGCCACTCTGGCTTCACAGTTGTTGTTGGTAGTGCTGTGAGAGCCTCTCAGCGAATGCAGAGAACACCTTCAAAGAGCATCTGGCAGAGTTAATGAAGGGGTGGTAAATTACTTGGAAGGGGACAGATGATAAAAGCCTCTGTGTGTGAAAATAAGAGACAATAGGAGTGAAGAGGGAAGGGGGAAGGGGAAACAGGAAAGGGAAAAGGAAAAAGGAAAAGAAGGAGGAAAGAGAAAGAGAAAGGGAGAGGGAGAGAGGGAGAGAGGGAGAGAGGGAGAGGATAGAGTTCTGAAATTCTGATTTTATCTAAAGAACATTTTCTGACAACATGTATGTTTGCTACAATAAGTAGCCCTTTCCCACATGCTTTTGCTTTCTAGCTCTTGCTATTAACTAAACACTGTGAATTTTAAAAGAGATAGGAAAAAAATTAGTAAAAGTTTTCCTTCAAGACCAAATATCTGCCAAACGCTGAGTGCTATGGTTAATGGCTTTTGAACATTCACAGGAACAATCAGGGCATTAAAGGAATTAAACAGAGCTCTTAGAATCCAGCATAAGTTGCACTGTTAAAGACATTAACGAGAGATTCACATTGTACTGTGTGTTTTTATAGTCTTGAAAACAGAGGCTTAATACCACTATTTCATGCACACATAATAAGAGAAAATGACAGCCCATGCCTTTTTGTCCTGATAAGTATTTGCTGGCACCTTTCTTGTCAGTAAAGATGTGTTCAAAGGCCTTTTTCTCCCCTTTTCTGCTGAAAACTGTTTCGTATCAGAAAAAGGATTAGTCCCATATGTAGCCTTTTCTTCTTGTCAAGGAATGAGCTCAAATCTCCAGGTAAATATAAAAGGATACGAGCTTTTAAGAAGTCTGTAAGTTACAGTGTTTATGAACCTGACTTGAATTCAGTTTTGATTTCTGAAGAATTTAAAATTTAGCTGAGAGTAACACAGCCTCACCTTTCCTTAGTGACATGTGGAAGGCCAGAACAAGAAAAGAGACTGACTTACTCTGACTTACTCTGCTGGTGCTTGATGAAATCAACACGGACTGGGAAATTATTGTTATTAGGGAAAGAACAGTTTAAATGACATGGGGCTCTCTTGCCTTGGTGAACTCTTAGCCCTCTGTGACACACTTCACCTTTAGACTTCAGGCAGTTTGTTGTTTTCTTTTTCTCTGTCCGAAACACAGAGAGATCAATATTCTTGGTAAAAACAGGACTTCTACTTTCAATCAAAGCCAAAGGGAAGCTCTGCAGGCCTTCTTCCTAGATACAGATAAAATACTCTGGTGATCGCATCACACCCTATTCTCAAACTTCTGGCACCAGATTCTACTCAGGAACACCAAGACTTCTTTGTAGTCTGAAAGAGGAAACAAATCAAACCTCAAGAGCTGGTCCTACATTTAAAACCTGTGCTCCTCCCACCAGAAACCTCTTTTCCTGTGATCTGCAATCCTCACTGTTTATTACAAGAAAATACTTCTTTTTGATTAGCTTTACATCAGTTCTATACGCTTTATGAGCTTTTATGCCTTTTTATCGAAATATGTTTAATACCACTGTCTGCTTATGACACCATTCCAGGAATCCCTTTTGACTCTTCTC
Organism: Corvus hawaiiensis; assembly: GCF_020740725.1. Classification (NCBI taxonomy): domain Eukaryota; kingdom Metazoa; phylum Chordata; class Aves; order Passeriformes; family Corvidae; genus Corvus; species Corvus hawaiiensis. Next base: position 43,949,190 of record NC_063255.1, on the reverse strand, counting down.
TCCAGATTCCTGAAGAAGGTCAGGTCACTCTGGGTTTTACACCAATAAAAATCCCAGTTGTTCAGATCCTAGGCATGATGGGCAAGCACAACTTCCCTGCTGACACAGAGATTGAAGACAAACCCCTCTATTGTCACTGGAAAACAAAAGAAAGGAGAAAGTCCGTACCTATTGGAAATCTCTGTTTACCTGGAAGGACTCTGCCTCTCCCTTTCTCAGCAGCAGCTCGGCAGCCGGAGGCCAAGAAGGACAAGAGAGGGAGGGCTGGCTGATTTGTCTGGCAATTTAACACCACTTGTAAACAAGAGCTGAGTCTGCTAATAACATCTCTGCAATGGCAAGTCCGTGCTGAGGATGAAGAGCTGGGCCACTTGGGCTTAGTTTGCATCAAATTAATGGCACGGTGGGTTTTCATCCTGCAGATGTGACCTCTGTGGCAACAGTCTCTTCATCCTTCAGGGAGGTTCATACCCACAGGGACAGTGTTGCTCTTGCCAGCAGACCCCAGGTTGTCCTCATGTCAAAAAATCCAGGCAAAAATTACTTCTTAAATGAACACTTTCCTTTTGCTCTCAAACCAAAGATTTAGATGTAATGGTATGCTAAGAACAAATTTGCGTCCCTGTTGTCTGTCAGGACAGGTGTAAAATCCTACCACATCCAGAGAGCGAGGCACTGATTCCACTTCCACTGTGGCAATGACTTGCAGGAGCAAGTAAAGTAAAGGAAATTCTGTGCTGGAAGGGTGAAGTTCTGTCACTCTAAATCAGTGTGATGCCTGGAGGGTTTTATACCGGGTTTGCACCTAAGCTGATGCTAAAGAAGTACATAAGGCCCAACATAGACCTAAGGTTTGCACAGCCGAGTTTAGGCTAAGGGAGCATAAATAAAATGGTCTTTCCAAGCCAAAAGGCTAATGAGAAATGTTGGTATTTCCTCTCTCCTTCATTGTTTAAAGTATAGAAACATATTTTCTGAGATTTTGGAATTGCAGCTAAAAATCATGGCCAGGTTAAATTACGTAAGCGGTTGTTGTGCGTTTATAACTGTGCAGGTCAATATCAGTGTAGCTGCTTCTGGTAATACAAAAAGCTCTTTCAAGATACGTCTTAAGAAAGAGAAACGGGTTTTTCCTTTTCATTCTTAACTGCAAAGCCTTCTCCAGGACGTACAGCAAACAGGTTATCTAGATTGCCTTTTCACAGCAACAGAACACTCCCCCTTTAATCTGCCTGGATTGCACAATTCTCATCTGTATTAAGGAATTTCATTTAGTCTCTGCTGTAAGTAAGCGATTTCTGTGCAAGAGGGTTGATAAAGGATAAACCCAAATTAACAAGAGTGGTGTTTCTTAGGGCTACCATTACTCGTCACACACTTTGAACAAGCCATAGCATCAAGCCCAAAGCTAATATGGCTCCTTGTTAAATATTTCTGATGGATTGCACGTCCTTGTGTGAAGAGGGAATTCGGACTTAAAGCCAGTATTTATGCATACATGAGCATTGTGCATGAACATTGCACGTTCAGAATGAAAACCAGCTATCACCTGTACGGGGTAAACACTGCAATAACACCAACACACTTCTCCCATCAGGTTCACAGGCAGCTTAACCAATTCTGTGCTTGCAAATAGCCTGTTCTGGCATCTGTTGTCGCTCGGAACCGGGGAAAGTCACACCTAGATACTGCAGGACCATGAAAATCTCTCCAAATACAAACCAGTCTCCAGGTGACACAAGTGACTACAGCAAGCTCCAATAACGTAGCAGGGAACGCAGATTTGTTGTGTTCTCTTTGTCATGATGGGTTTATAATTCACAGACTCAGAGAAGGGCTTCAGTTGGAAGGGACCTTAAAGACACTCTAGATCCAGCCCCTGTGCCATGGGCAGGGACACATTCCACTAGCCCAGGTGGCTCAGACCACATCCAAGCTTGGGCAAATACCCAAGGACACCTTCTCTGTTTTACAAGGTCAGATTTCCATGCTCCTATTCACAGATGGCTCCAGTCGCATGCAGAGGATTGCTGGCTTGGTCACTCTCATCTCCACAACCCAGCAATGGTCCTAGTTTGGATGGCTCTCACTGCTCCCAAGACGCCAGGGAGCAGCTACTGCCTTTGCTCCTTCCGCTTTCCTTTCCAGGATCAGTGATTTACCGCTGCTTCCTCCACGTCTGAGACAACTGGAAGAGATAAGGGACTGCGGATGCAGCTTCTGACAGAGAGCTGATAACAGTCAGCTGAGTATTTTCTTCTGCCACTACGCTGTCAGGCTGCCTACACAAAGTTCCTCCTGCTTGGAAAGGGGCTGGTGTGAGCAGCAGGAATTGATGCTGGCTGGAACATTTCCAAGAACCGGACAAAAGCAGCGTTCTGTGGAAGGCCACCAGCTGCCCTTTGCCAGCAGCACAAGGTGTGAAGGCCCCTTTGAAGGCCATCCCTGCACAAGGACAGCCTGGCCTTCCAGTACCTCTGCCAGTACCCAGAACACCTTTCAGCCTTTGGGGCTGGCCCTGTCCCTCGCTCTGGAGAAGCAGCTTGCTGTTAGAGCTCCCATATCCACAGTTGCTGGCTGGATTACCATGTTTTGCCACAGACAGCCCTTCAGACAACAGTACACAGAGGCTCAATCTGCAATAAAAGGGGATTTTTTTCCAACTTTTCCCTTGGACCGGTGTGCAGCAAGCACACCTGAGCCTCATTCAAGTCTCTGTGGGGGCCGGGAGTCAGCTTCTGTTGGGAATTTAAAGCTTTTACTCTACTTTCCACAGCAAATCGTGAAGCAAACTCAGCTGCACCAAACCCCAAATTTCACTTTAAAAATTACAATTTTCATTTTCCTCTACTCAAGCCATGAAGAAAACAAACTTTACTTGAGTGAGCTGGAGGCACAGCGTCCTCCCAGATCCTTCATGAGCAGAAAAATACTCCAGGGGAAGAAGCCAGAGTTTCCTGATACTTCGGAAGCTTTGCAAAACCTTCCCACCTGTGGTGGTACTGCACCCTCCTGAATTCCTGGAGCTCTCACTCACCTCAGGTACAGTTTGGACAGGAAGGGGCAGGAGGAGGGAAGACTTTGCAAACACTGTCACAAGGCCAGGGCTGTTTTCATTTATGGTGACAGGTTGTAGGACGTAATCTTTTAATTAATGTGAATGAGGGAGGTGCTGAAGGGCAAAAATTCTCAGTAACGAGGACATCTTCCACTTCCACAGCAAGGTAAATGAAGGGGAAAGTGCAATCCTCTCTTTCATGGAAGGAATTTGATACACATTCTTGTTGCTGAATACATGCCTAGACAGCGGTGATTTAGGACATCTAATCGGGCTCCCACAGTATCATCCCATCTGTTTGGCCACATTTTCTTTCTTGTGCTCATTGTGCACGATTTCTCCTCGCCGGGTGGCTCCTGGCTGCAGTTCTACGCTCAGGGGAGTCCCGTTTTCTCAGCAGGCCTCTGCAGCGAGTCTGGAGCCAACGTGTGGCTCTGCTGCCATCCCAAATGTGCCGTTCCCTTGGCCAGCCTGGCTGCAGCTGGGGCATCTGCTGGGCACGGCTGGGGATTTTCACGGCCAAAAGCCTCCAGCGTCCTCACGTCTACATCTGCCCATTGCTTTGGAGAGCACAAATCACAGAACACTCATCTCACTTGACAAATGTCATTTATTGCAGATTGCTACACCCGCGCTGACAATATAGAACTCTACAGATCTAACTTTAAGTTAAAAAAAGTTATTTATTAGATTTCTACAACAATGCAAGGTAAAAATATACAAATACCAACTTCCGTTAACAAGAATTAATTTATTGCCAACCTCTACAAGAACTCACTATACACAAAGATCAACTGAAGGTTAACAACTGAATTTATTGCATACTACTACAAGCGTACAGCCCATATATCAGTAGAAAAATATCAATATCCCTCTCTAATTAGCCCTATGCCAATAACTCAATAAACAGCATATTTAATAATTCAATAAACACATATTTAAATAGAAAATTCAATATTTAATAATTCAATAAACACATATTTAAATAGAAAAAGGACATTTATAACCACCACAATATACAAATATAGATTAAATATTAGATATTACATAGTGTATCTATAAATAGATACATACAACAAACCTATCTATAGGCAACCATACCAATCTACATATCCATACAACTAAATCAATACAAATATATAGCTGTACATCTCAACCCATATGTAAATATAGTTACACCTAGAAATAGATCAATATACATAGAAAAATATAAAAATAGACATATATACCTAACCAAATACTACTATACCTATTTAAGTAGCCATATACCTATACCTACATCAATAGAAATAGATACCTAGAAAACAGTATACAAAGGAAACAGAACTTAACACAGATATAACAACATACATATATTCTTAGATAGATATAGACACATACATATAATTACAAACATATATGTATATATATACATAGCATACATCCATAAATATAACAACATACATATACAAATATACCTATACAAATAGCAACCTACATATAAATGTCCATGTAATGGTCACTATCTTATGAGCAAGTCCATACATCTTTAAACAGAGATACAAGAAGAGGGATTCCAGCCGCCCCATCATCAAAGCCTCTCCCTCGGTCTCTTCCTCCCGTGCAGAGCAGCTCTCCTGGACGGGGACAGCAGATGGGACACCTGGCAAGCAAAGGGAACACCGAGTCAGGATCGGGACGTTTCCCTTGGCAGCAGCTGCACTTCCATCAGAGAAGAGAAATCTCAGAGCCTCCCCAGGAGGGTTAGAAAGAAAAAGCAGGCCCAGCGGGCCAGGCTGTGGCGAGCGCAGCCCCGGCGGGACCGTCCCGCAGCCCCCGGCAGCGCGGCACAGCCGGCACCGCTGCCGGGCCCTGCCGGCACAGCTGCCTTGCCCAAGGACAGCCCCTGTGCCGCCCGGGGCAGCCGCGCTGAGCGGCCCCAGCACGGGCAGGGCCCGCTCCTGCCCAGCCGGCCAGTGCCCGCGGCCAAAGCCCACGCCACCCTCACGCCCACCCTGCCTCAGCGGCCCTGGGGCCTCACCCAGGGTCTCGGGCGGCAGCAGCAGGTCCATATTCGCTGCTCTTGCTGTGGCCTTCCGCTTCTCCCTGCTGGTTCTCGTCACTCTCCGGCTCTTCTCAAGGTCTTCAAGGCAGCTGTTGCAAAAGTGGAGGCTCTGGAATTGGTTCCAAGGGCTGGCAGAGCTGCAGGCCCAGACCCCTCCGTGCTCCCTGCTGGCCCCCTCCATCCCCTCAGCCCTGCCATGCCCTTGGCAAACGCACAGCTGCCTTCAGTTTCTTCAGACCCCCACAGTCCTCTCACGCCCCTCAGTCCCGTCAGATCCATCCCGTCCCCTTAGACCTGCCACCCCCCTCAGCCTGTGCCACTTCCCTGTTACCTCAGTGCCACTTCGCCCTCTGCTCCCCCAAAGCCCCCAGTCCCACCAGCACCTCAAGGTCACCGTCCTTTCAGTGTCACTGCCTCCTCAGCGCCCTCAGCCCCCTCTGGCTCACCGTCCTCCAGCAGCTCCTCAGGGCACAGTGCCTGCGGCCACCGGCAGCTCCCACCGCTCCAGGGACACCGGGGCTGCAGCTGCTGCAGCTCCGCCCGGCCCGGCCGCCAGCTCGGAGCCAGCACAGGAAGAGGGGACAGAGGGGGCACAGGGGCAAAAGCAAGAGATTAAAAAGGTGGCTGAGGGCAGAAAGAGCTTAGAATGCAGCCTAGGCCTATATAAACATCAATCTATGTATCTAAACATCCAAATACCTCTAACTCTATAACTCTGTACATTTATAAATACAACTTATATATATATAAATTTTTCTCTACACATATATAAATGTAACTGCAAATCTGTAACTCTAACTGCCTATGTATAAATATAATTACATCATATCTATAACTATATAAATTTAACTACACAGATCTATAAATACACGCACCTATAAACACAACTGTATAAATCTATAAATACTATATGTAACTAATAAGTAGAGTATAAATACGATAAATAATTATATGGATATATAAATATAACTATAGACATCTATAAATCTATCTACAAACAGAGGGATTCCACCTGCCCGATGGTCACAGGCTCTCCCTCGGTCCCTTCCTCCCACGCAGGGCAGCCCTCCTGGAGAGGTAGATCAGATGGATATCTGGGAAGCAAAAGGAACACTGAGTCAATATAGGCCTTCAGGCATCTCTCCTTTTGGAAGTAATTGCCTTTCTATCAAAGACCGTAAAAGGTGACCTGAAAGGCAGACTCTCACTTGGGAGTTTGAAGGCTGCTCTTTAAAGAACAGGGAGCATTCCAAGTTTTCAAAACCTCCAAAGGTTTGAAGTCTCCCAATAAAGTCTCAGCACCCCCAGTGCAAATGGCACCAACGAGAGCCTGAAGCACAGACAGTCCCAGCTCCCACACAGAAGCCCAGCCTTGTTCCTCCTCTGTGCTGACAGAGACACCTCAGTCCTCACTGAAACGGCTGAAGCTGAAGGGGGCTGTGAGCTGGGTTATGAACCAGCTCCATTACCTGGGACCTACAAACTGCCCTCTGCAGTGAGCAACAGCGGCTTCAACTCGACCATCAGCTCTGGCAGGAAGAGCTGGGAGGGAAAGATCTCCCCATGAGGCCTGCAGGCTGCACCAGCCTTGCTCAAGAATGCAGATCCAAGGTGCTCTCTCTCTCCTGTTAGTTCTCGCTACTTTCGGGTAAGTTAAGTTTTTCCTTTCCAAATCATAAATCCTTGTGGTTTATGATTTGTTTGGCCTCTGACCTTCTGCTGCTTGTATTTTTAACGTGGCTCACTAGGGCTACCAGCAGATTGGTCCTACATTGATTTAATGTGCTGAGACAAAAAGCTCAGACTTCTACATTGACTTTTTGCTGGGGTTTTGCTCTCTTGCTTCAAGAGTCACTCAGTGTTGCCTCCAGAGCACTGTCACCTTGCAGCAAACTCATCCACGGACTTCAGCTCAAAATTGGGACACCCGGGTTGGTGACACAATTCCCACAGGGTCAGGGTTATTCACGGCTCTCTGGCCACAGCACAGCACTCGGTGTCAGTGCCTCTGGAGAAGCGTGGAGGGCAGGATTTGAACGAAAGGCACCAGGGAGCACCAACCCTGCAGACAAGAACTCAACTCTTCTCATCTCCCTTCCTGCCAGAGGCAGGCTCAGAGCAGCCGCCTCAGAGCTCTCTAAAGCAGTGTGGGCTCTCTCCTTACCAGGCTCCTCGGGCTCCAGGGAACTCTTTCTGCAGCTCATGGCGCCAGGCAAAGCTCCCTCTGCTGCAGCCCTGTTCCCGGCCTCCCCTCCTGAAGACTCAGGGGCAACACTAAGATTGACCTGAAAAGAAAACCAGAAAGAAAGAAACCCAAAGATCACTTACTGTTTTCTGCAGGGACACAGTAGATCAGAGCCTGCCACATTTTCTTCTCTTGAAGAAGAAAATGCTCTTGAAAACTGCTGTGTCTGAGTTTACAGAAGACGAAAGCTCATCACACTTGGCAATGAGATATTGGGATCCCAAAAAATCCCACTCGCCACCTTGACTCTGCCCTTCCTGGCTAATGTATCTGCAGCAGGCAGTGGGTCTGCATATTAAACAAAACAGAGAAATTCTTTGGCAAAGTTGTCTAATAATACGCAAAAAGGCCAGTGCCAACACAGGAACTGAACGCTCCAGGCAAGGCTGGGAAGAGGCAAGGGTTAAGAGGAAGGGGATTCCTCAGTCAAAGAGGGAATCTGGCAAACACAAGGACTCATGGTCCCTGACTGAACTGCTCTTCCACACAGAAGAAGCCCCTGGGCTTCAAGGAGTCCTTAACCCTTTCATGTCCAGCATCATCATTGTCCTGCTCACCAATCACACAAGTCATGGGGCCTCAAAACCAACACTTCTGCCCCCTAAAAGCTCCACTGCTCACACACTTTCATCCCTTGTTCCTAACAAAGTCTGGGCCCCAAAGGCCTTCAACAGTGGAGAAGATTGACTTCTCAAACACAGTCCAAAAGCTGCCAGAGCTGACAAAGTTGACACTGAACACATGCAGTGGGCACTAAGGAAGGAGTCCTGCCAGCTCCTGGCACAGGGATGTGCCCCTCCCTCCACAGCCCTGAGCACAACAGCAGAACAGTCTCATCCAGCTGCAGCTTTGCAGGGACTGCATGGGAGCACACATCTCTTCCCACAGAGATGCCCAAGAGGAAGGTGCCTGAGCTCTGGAACATGGAGAGCAAGACTGGCAAGTTTGCCCAGCTGAGGATTTGCCAGATAGAAACTGGAATGGAGGCACCAGGCTACTGAGAGGACCAGAAAGCTGCAGCTCCAGCCCATCCCCAAGCACGGCTCTGGCAGCGCCTGCACGCTCGGCACGGCTCACACAGCAGCAGCAGCAGCTGCAGCTGCAGCCCAGCCCTTGCTTTGCCTTGGCCTTCCCACCCAAAACAGGCAGAGCCCACGTCTGCTGCTCTAACAGAGGCACCTCTCGCATGCCCCTCCCTGCAGGGGACACTTTGCCTTCCGTGGCAATTCTCCCCACACTCTTCTCTTCTTTCCCATCACACAGAGCCTCTTAGAACCTAAAGAGCATCACCACAAAGGCCCCTGCACCAGGGATTCTTCCCAGCAAAAGGAGCACCCAAACCTGGCCAACACAGGCTCACACCTCTCATCCTCACTAAGGGGGGAGGGAAACTTTCTCATCCCTCTTCTTTTGGAAGCTTGCTTGACCAAGCAAATCCTTCCTTGTCCATTCAAAGCTTAATCCAAGAAGCCTTTGCTTCTCAGCCATGCAACAACATTCACAGCTCTCAGCCCAGCCCCTTTCATTCCCACCCAATGGAGTTACCTGAGCACAGGGAGACCTTTCAGGCAGGGATGGTGACAGCATCTCCTCCAGTGTCTCAAGAACAAGGTCGAGATCCAGGGGTGGCAATTCCTCTTGCCCAGGACTATTCCAAGCCCAGCTGGAGGCCGTCCATGCTGCCCAACCAGCACTGCCAGGTGGAGCACTGGGGGCTGAGCTGCCCGGTGTGGCTGCAGGAATCCAAACACATTGGTCAGGCTCCAGAATGTGGCTTTGGGACACAGAGCTCTATTGCTGCCTTGCAGCAAACATCACAGGAAGCACACAGCAAACTCAATGCCAGAAATGTATTCCAACTTCCCAGGGGATTGGAAGACTGATTTCTTCCTCTCAAACAGTGTTTCTTCTAATTGATGATAGGTATGTACATTAAAGGATGGATTGTAAAACTGATCTACACACAAAGACTTTGTAATCTCAGCCTTTTCTATCTCCCCAGCAGCTTCTGGATGTGGCTGCTTCTGAGTTTCTCATCCCAACAGACCACAGAAAGTGGATGCACCCAGGAAGAGCCCAGATCTGCAGACACACATGCTAAAATTCAACTGTGACTGTATTGTAAAAAGCAACCTTGTGGGTGAGGCCGTATTCTGCAGCTGCAGCAGTTCTGGGGACACACAGAGCTCCTTGAAATTTAATAGCCTTCTTTGCAGGAGAGACAATCTGCAAACTCTGCAATATCCTGTCAGCATCCTAGTTGGGCTTCATTCCAAGGAAGATAGGGGTGCACCTGACACTGACCGCTTGTGGACCAATGTTTTTTGCCTCTCCCTTTCATCCCTACAGAGAGGCTGCCTGGAAAACGGCCAGAACACCCTCCAAATCTGGAGGAAGGACAGCAAAAGCAGACAGAGATTGGTTTTGTTTTCATGGTCCTGCTTCCCCGTACACTTGACACTTTCTACCTGATTCTCACTTGAGATCTACCCATGACAGAGCACTGTGCAAAAAGACTTCAAACGGTCACTTTCCAGGACCTGTTTGAAAAGCAAGGGTACAAACTCTCTCCCTACCTGATGGGCTGTAGGCTGGGGTGTGCTGCTCTGAAGATGTGCAGCTGCGCTTCTGTGGAAGGGCCACGGAAGTTCTCTGACGGTCTACAGGAACCAGTGGAACCATGAGCTCAGGGTGGCGTTTAAGGTCCATGCGAACCAGTGGAATGATGAGCTCACGCTTGAGTGGAAACTTCCATGTGCCTGGTTCCTCTGATGAGACCCCAGGAAGTCCAGAGGTGGTAAACATTCTCTTGGGAGGTGGTGGAGAAGTGTCAGACTCCTGAGCCCCTGGGCTTGCCTTGGGAGGTCTGGGAGGCAGCTCTAAACCCTCGGGTGAGACAGCACCGAGGTGCTGGTATGAGGGAGCTGTGTAGGAGGCAGGGAAGAGGAAAGGAGGCAAAGGGAAGACTAGGTCAGTACTGGTTCTCAGGTATGCTTCCCCTGGCAGCAACTGTACTTCTATCAGGGAAGAGAAAAGCTCCCATCCTCCCAAGCAGGATTACAAAGAAGAAAAAAAAAAACAAAACAAAACAAACATGTTCCCGGGCTATTCAACAACCAATTTCTTGGCTACTTAGCTCTCCCCTACTCGTTCAACCGTCTGGGAAAACCGTCCCACTGCAATTCCTTGGCAGGAGGCAACTGCCAGAAACCCAACTGCCGGGTCTTTCCCTCTGCTCCAAAGGGACAGGAGGCTCCCTGCAGCTGGGCGGGACCACAACCGAGCCCTCGGCTTCCACACCCCCACGGAGAGCTCCCCAAGCAACCCCAGGCCCGGGCAAGGAGCAGAGCCAGCCACAGCTCAGGGCTGGGCCAGCTGCAGGCCGAACGGGCCAGGCTGTGGCGAGCGCAGCCCCGGCGGGACCGTCCCGCAGCCCCCGGCAGCGCGGCACAGCCGGCACCGCTGCCGGGCCCTGCCGGCACAGCTGCTTTGCCCAAGGACAGCCCCTGTGCCGCCCGGGGCAGCCGCGCTGAGCGGCCCCAGCACGGGCAGGGCCCGCGGCCAAAGCCCACGCCACCCCCCGCGCCCGCAGCTCCCACCCCGTCTCACCGGCGCTGGGGGGGTGCCCGGCGAGGAAGTCCAGCAGCGGCCGCTCCGTGTTGAGCTGCTGGAAGCGGCTGCGCTGGCGGCCGCGCACCTCCAGCCCGGCTGCCAGCCGCTGCCTGTTGGCCCTGGTCAGGCGCTTGATGCGCAGGAGGAGGTCGGGGCGGTCGCGGCGGAAGTTGGGATTCTGGAAGTGCACGATGGGCCCAGCATCGCCCGGCACAGCCGCGCCAAAGCAACCCAGCACTTTTTGGAAGCCGTACAGATTGAGCTGCCGCACGACGCTGCCGAAGTGCGTGGCTTTGAAGGAGTCCGGGACCGCCGCCCCTCTCTCTCTGCCCGCCCCGTCGGCGCCGGGCGGGCTGAGCAGCTCCTGCTCAAAGAGGGCGCGGTCGATGAGCAGCCCCCGGCCCTGGGTGTCCCAGCGCACGGAGCGGACGCGGGGGCTGTTCGCCAGGCGCCACAGCTTGGCGGGGAAGGTGCTGGCATCGAGCCCGGCGGGCAGCGGCAGCTCGGCCATCGCGCCTGTCGCCCACTGGCGCCGCAACGGCCGCAGCGCAACGGCCGCAGCTGCAGCGGCGGCGCGCGGCCTGAGGGGGGCGCTGCGCTCGGCCCCGCGCGGGAACGAGCGGCACAAAGCCGGGGCTGCGGGCACAGCGCGGGCGGGGCGGCTCCCGGGGCGCTGCCCGGGCACGGCACGGACCGGCACGGGGCAAACCCTTGCTTTCTCTGCCTGGAATCGGCCTTCTGCCTTTGCTTCGCAGCACGACCCCAAAGCACCAAGGCAAGCGCAGCAAATTTCAGAAAGGCTCCAAACTGAGGAATCCCATGGGAAACTGTTCCTATGTGTCAAGTGACAGCCGCATCTCTCTGTGTTCTGCATGGCTGAAGGGAGGGAGGAAAAAGATCTTCGACTGAGTAGCTTCACTCTTTTGCTTGGGGTTGCTAACAGAGTTCCCTACTTCAAAGCAGACTGGTCCAACAAGACCAGGGGAAATGATGAAAAGGAGAGACTTGAGGACTTGCTTTTTGCCTCTTTTCCAGCTAACTGGCTGGTTCTGTCTCACTGTCTCTGCCTGTCTTGGGCACATTTGGCCCATTTCTCATTCTTTGAAGTCAGAAGCAGCAACAGGAAGGGGCAGCAATTTTGTCAGCGTTGCCATCAAAGCTTAAATCCTGCACCGTGGATGGATGTTGCTGTCCCCAAGGGATGAATGACCTAGAGTTGTAATGAACTCACGCTGATGTCTCTCCAAGACATTTTGCCTTTTTCTTTCCTCAGGAATCATTTCTTCTCTTCTTTTGTTTCCCCAGTCTGGGGAGAGTTCCAATGCAAAATCCCTCCTGCAGCCAAGTCTTTTCAATGGAGACTAACCAAGGTGATCTTCCAATCCTCTGTGCTTAGTGTCACTTGTTATTTTAAATTCTCTCTGGAACTGGAAACATTCTTCTGTTCGTAGCAGGAGAAAATAGACCTAATTCTTCCATCTCTTTAATTCATGCCCTTTTTTTTTTTTATGTCTCTACATCATTTAACCCTGCGGGCTCATGTGAGTATGTTTGGTGCTGTGGCATAAGCTCATCCCACACGCAGGGGGGATGTTCTCCTTACATCCAGCTTGTCTTGAGTTCCAGCTAACACTGCCTTCTCTTGCCCTCCTTCCAGGTCCCTTTGTGAGGAGCCCTGCCCTGTCACTTCAGTCCCTGGCCTACGGGTGACCCAAGGATTGTTGGTCTCAGCACATTCTGGAATAGTCTTTTGCACTGAGTGGTTTAGAGATGCCCTGTCATCTCTTCCTCTGTGTGCTGGCTTTCTCAGAAAAATTGAAACCCACTACCTAGAAAATCTCTTCCCAATTCATCTTCAACAGCTTAAAACAGTACCTGAATTACGAATGATCCACCTCGGTGGGATGGGGTTTGTCTTTCTTTAAGCGCAGTGTAACAACTCCTGTAAAAATTATCCCAGCGACCGAATTGCAACAACATTTCTAATGAACAGGCAAAAAGGAGAAGACAGGAGTTCAGAAAAGAAGGGACATCTTTCCCCATGTTTCATTTGTCTATGCACTGCTTCATCCAGAAAAGCCTCTATTTGAAGATCTCCTCTGTAATCTCTGTGAGTTATGAGAAACACACGGACACTGGACCTGCGCCCTACTAGAGATGAGGAAGCAGGTGGCTGAAAAGCGGATTGTCCATTGGAATGTTTAGTCACCCCTGTAGTATGGTTATGGTTGCATTGACTTTTCCACAGTACTCTGTGGCTAAGAATGAGAAGTTACCCTTAGCTGTGTTTTAAGGATACTGAAACTAAAAAGAAGTGGGCTTATCTTGTGTCTGGCAGCATGACTCATTCCCAATTTTCTTCCCTACTGGTAGAATTTAATGTCAGTTACAAACACCACAAGGCAAATAATGGATATTATATTTCAGTGTTTGGGCCAAAAATTGGTTTAATAATTAACAACAGAAAAGGTTGTTAATTTTTAGGAAAGAAAAATCCTTGAATCTGTGGTATGTGGTTTTAGATTAAGATTTTTCTCTTAAAATTAATCCTTTCCCCTTTAGAAGTAATTTGTAGAGAACATCACTCAATGTACAGGCCTGATGACTTAAAGTATTATTGCTGTTCCATATCTTTCCTTTTTCCCTACCTGGCACTGTAGCTTTTGAATCACAATTTTTACCACTTTGAAAATGCAGTTTTAATGTTTTTCCTACTGGTGACTACTTACCAGTTCCAAGTTAAAGAGCAGTCAGTTCTGAAAGCGAAATATGCCTTATGTAAATCTATTTTTTCACTAGTCTCCTGCTATTACGTGCAACAGGGGCAACGTTCAAACAGTCTAAACTGACTTATTTTTGAGAAGCTGTTAGAAATGATAAATATTTTCAGTATATCTGCAATACATTAGTGTGTGTTTCAGGTGAAAACTGTCCTTTGTGCTCTTCTGCTAGCATGTAGGATCTCCTTGCAGCGTAGGAAGACACAATTTTCACTTTCTGCCTGGCACACAGCTGTGTCACTGCCTTCACCTTTCCGTCTCAGATGCTCAGACAGTTTTTCCTCCAACACCTGCGACAGCAATGTCCCTTAAGGTGATGCAGACATGGTGGGCATGCAGCAGCCAAGCCGTTCCTGATCTTCTGGGAACTAACTGCTGGTGCTGAACCCATCCTTTGCTGTTTACTTCTATACTGTACTTGTGGCAAAGGCTGTTCCTGCCAGTGTTGTAGGTTACTTGGTCTAACCACAGCACCATGAAGAGTAGAAGCTGAAGAAATAAATGTACATTTTTCTGACCAATTTACCTGGAGTCTGTATTTGGACTTACATTGCTGATAAAAGTGAGAACTTCCTGGGAAACAAGTAATAAGTCATTGAATTTAGCATGTATTTCTTGGGTTCCTTGGCTACAGAATGGGGAAGAGAATCTTCATGCCTTTCTTCCTCCTTACAGATGTGGTTTTAACGCAGTATACGAACACGTAGACCCCAAGTTTTACGTAACTAACAATATTTGCATAGGAGGTAGAATGCCATCAGGCAAAGTGAATCTTACTGCAACAGCAGGTACAGAGCATCCACGCTTTTGAGTCCAGTGAATTCAAAACACAGGTTTTGAAACCTGCTCACCAACACTGAGGGGGCCACCTTAGTCCCTGGACTTTAGAGGGTAAGAAGAGAGAACATAAAGTCTTTTATACAAAAAGCCAGAACCACAAAGCAAGAATTCATGGTAACTGCCCTGAAACTGCACCTTAGTTTTGGGATGAACTTGGTCTGAAATGGTTCCTTGCTGAACTTCACAAGCAGCTTCTGCCTCTTTGTGTTTGCTCACTTGGGTTTGTTTGTCTGCAAACAGCATGTCCGGTTGTTCTAGTGCTGCTCCCCCCCGACTAAAATCTCTCTGCACATTCTGCAGCCTCCACGGAATATCTGCATGAACTGTTTTGTGTGATGCGTGCACAAGTCTTGTCAAACCTGAAGCTGTGATGGCCTGGTTTGGGTAACCCTGTCTCCTGGACATGCTGCTCAGGTCTGCCAGGATGGTTATCCTCCCTCAAGTGAGCTGAGCTAGTGGAAGCGCTCCGGGGACGTTTAAGAGCGCAGGTACCTCAGGAGGAAGAAATTCTCATTGTCTGTGCCCATTCAGGCTGGCTGTGGGTGTGCCGAGGGGAAATGGCATTTGTTACCTGAGTAGCTCCAGGAGGACTAAAGGTCATGCTGAAATACTCTGGTGAGGACTGTGGCAAAGGAACAAAACTGGGATTAAGGGGAGTCTTCAGTAATAATTGCATCTCGTTCTGGCTGCTGTCACAGGTAGTTTAGTCACTGGCTAAGGTAGCTCAGAAGTGATTTTGGAACACAGCTGTTGGACTTTAAATGGTATGGACTCTTCCTCATCCAGATGTGTGGCTGTGAGCCTGTGTGTTTATCAGTGACACACAAGCTGAGAGAGGCAGACAAATTCTGCAGGGCTCTTGGGGTTCAGGTGCCCTCCTGCATCCTTCTGCTTGCTGGAAAGGCTTCTTGCCAAGCAATGGAAGAAATATCTCCCTCTTCTTGTCCAGGAGTATCATCTCGGCCACCTGCATCTTGCAGCTCATGTCAAGGGAAGTACTGGGGACCTGGACATCTCATAGACTCAAACCTCACCTCATATGTTTGCTGCGTCCTTCAGTAAAGAATGTCTTCTTACCAGAAGAACTTGAAGACATTCGAGACCTAAGCCAAAGTAAAAGGAAAGAAAGAAATTAAAGCATCTGTTGTCAGCATTGAGGATAAAGAAAATGCAGATATTTGCAAAAGGCTCAAGTGAAGAAATGAAGAGACAAAGTAGGGTTTACTCTATTAAAGCTAGGGATATAAGTCTGCCTGCTTATGCACCCAACTGCTTTCCAGGTATGCACCTGCCAGGGATTTTACCTTTCTGTATGCTGTAGGTCTCAGGCTAAAAGCATCAACAGGCAAACCCAACCAGACCAAACTAACCAACCAACCAAAAAAACTCCACAAAAATCCCCAACCCAAAACTAAACGGAACTAAACTAAACTAACAAAACCCAACCCCCCCCAAACACCAATCCCCCACCAAACCAAATAAAAAGTAGGTGGAGAAACTTGTTCCCATAATGTCACTCCTTTGACACAAGACAGTTTAGACATACTCTTTTGGAATGTAAAAGAAAACCATACATTCTAGGTAGCAAGATTCAATTTTCACTGAATAAATAAGAAGGACATTTTAGTGTTGGGAGAATTTGACCCTTACTCTTCAGCAAAAAATTGGTACCTTACTTTCCTGGAAACATCACTTCTGTTTATGGTATTACAGTCACTCCTGACTCGGCCAAATCACAGCTCCTTGTCTGCCGACGAATACAGCCACGATTCTCAGGTATTTCGGTGTGTGGAGATAAGCAGCAGGTGAAAAGGAGCACAAGCCATCTCCTCTGAGCTCCTGCTGTTTATGGGAACAGATACGGGCCTCGGGGATGTTTGCTAAAACACTGCACTCCAGCAATCAAACTCCACACATTCAGAGTGCTGAGTGCTGAGGCACACTCAGCACTCCCTGGCACCAGCTGAGGACTGTGTGCTTCTGTGAAGCCAACACACAAAATTACCCCTGTTAAGGTCAAAGCAATGGCATTGTTTAAGAATTAGACAAATTTATCGGACAACATTATTTTGATGACAGAATGTAAATTTATTTTTTGCAGACAGCACAGCAGATGATGGAAATTGCAATCAAATATGTCTGTTGTAGGCAAACTAGAATGCAAGGCTGATGGTTTCATTCTGAGATTTAGATCTTAACTGTGTTTGCGCTGGACAAACAATAGGATATACTATGACAAGGAGAAAGAGGTGAAAATGCTTTGAGAAAGGAGGAGCATGAGCCATCTTAGCATGGAAAGCAGGGGTCTGTGCTTGCTGGGCTCTCACACAGGCCCAGCTTTCTGCCCCATGGCCAGTCTGATTCTAGTTATGAACCCTGTGGAGAGCAATAACTGTCCTGACTTAAGCAGTGGAAAAGGGAATGTGCTTGCTTGGGTAAATTGATGGTTTTCTAGTAAATCTTTGTCTGACCATGAAAGAATAAGGGAAGAGACAAAAATTTCATAACACCATTTGAAAGAGCTGGGAAAAAAGGAACGGTGGAGTTGTTCTCTTCCTCTGGTCTGAAATCAACACTAGTTTTCAAAGTCTGATGCCCAAAAACTGGGCAAGAAAGCAGTACTCCGTAGTATAAGGCCTATAGAGCAGGTATTTGTTTATTGGACACGGGGAGTGAGGGGAGTAACTCCACCACAAACTCACTCCATTCTTCGCACACTACTAGATTTTATACTTTTTTTCCTTAATATGCACATTATACTTTCCTAACCTTCATGTTGCAACATGTTTTCTAATCGCGTGATTATGTCAGCCCTTGCAGCACATGCACAGTCTCTGCACGAGGTGGTGGTCAGCCTCCTGGTGGTCGTTCCTGATGAAGGCTCCTAAGTCTCCCTGAACTTTTCATCCCTGCTTCCTGCACATGCTCTCTAAGGTTGCCGGCTCAAACAGCTAGCCAGTGGTTAGCTTTTGCAGTTAGCCTGTTCTGCTAAATGTGCTGATTTCTAGAAAGGGCTTCCTTCACATACCCTGTTACAAAGGAACTACTTCTTTCTGCATAGCTACAGCTTTTTGCAGAGCTCAAGCATTATCTTGTTGCCTAGGCACCAGTAGCCTGGCTTTGCTAGTGCTGAACAACCAATCTGACAGAACTTCTATTGCAGGGACATCTGATTTCATTCTACTCTTTGTTTCCTTCCAAAGCGCAGCCATGGCCGAAGGAGGAACCGAGGGAGTTGTCTTGGATCCTACACCCCAAACAGGGCCACTCGTGGTCTTGTCCGGATTCTAAATACTGAAAGGTAAAGACACGTTCCACCAATGAAGGGATGCACAGATCCCACTGGTGGTAACGCCTGGTTAAGGAGCAGACCCGTAGAACATTTGGTCAGAAGGGTCATCTAGAGGGCAACTTTGGCTCAGGGCCTGTTGTTGAGGCCTCAGTCCTTCAGTGTTTTGTGGTGCAAATGAATGCCCTGGAGGGCTGGAAAGGAACAAGTCCCTCTTTAGCACAGTGCAGACAGGGAATGGGATTAGCCCTGCCAGGCCGGGCTGGGGCCAAGAGCAGAAGGCCGGCACGCTGCGTTTGCCCACAGGCAGCCGTGCAGAGCAAGGAGGCCGCTCCTGCCCAGGGGCTGAGGTGCCCGAAGCTGCCTCCCTGCTGCGCAGCTCTGCGGGGCCCGTGGTGCGCAGCGTCCTGGGCAGCCAGGGCAGCCCAGCTGCCTTGGAGCACCAGGAGCGTCCCAGAGAAGCTGCGGCCCTTTGCTTTGGAACGATTTCTCCCAGTAGTTCTTCCGAGTTCTTCTTTGGATTATTTCTCCGAGTCTTGTCATTAATCCATAGATTCTGACGTGTTTTCCTTTCTTCTTGCAAATTTAAGACGTCTTTTTGAGAGAAGTGACTGACGGAGCTTCTGCTGCGGGTGGTGCTTTAGTCTGCAGGTCAGGGCAGGTGATTTTAACCAAGGATGGAGTCCAAAGGTAACGTTCCAGTTTCGCCAAGTCAATAAAACCATTTACAATGGGGGTACTGATGCTAAGCAGCTTTCCTGGTTTTTGGGAAGTTGCAACCTTAAAAAACCCAACAGGTTTTCCTACCTGAGGATACCAGCAGTAGTAAGATGCCGATTCTTTGCACCTCTTTTCTGTATCTTTGGTGCTTTTAAGAGTTCCTCAGTCCCCAGCAGGAAAGAAAACACGTGTGATAATGTAAATGATTTGAGAGCTTTGTGTTGTGCCTTGCCACATCAGCGTTCGTGACAAGCTGGACACCCCACTCGTAGGTCTGTCGAGTTGAATTCACCCTAATTGTGTGCAAACAGCAGCCCAGAGATGCTGAGAAGAGCAAGGACGGTGGCTGGGTGGCTGGGTGTGCACGGACACAGCCGTGGGCTGATTGCTGTGTGGGCAGAAGGCTTTGGACAGCAGTACATCTTCACTCTCCCAAGTTGGAAGAATATTTCAAATCTACATAAAATGAAAATATTTCTCGAAATTTCTCAAAATGTATCAAATAATACCTATTCATTTATCATAGATTCAATTTATCTTATATAGTATGATATACGATGTATTTTAATAGATATAATAAATAGAATATGTCATATTTATACTTGATCTTTTCCTAAGCCATAGCCTGTGGGGCTTATAGACCATCTCCTAGCAGTGCTACAGTTTTGCCTTCTGGTCCTACTTATTATAGCATCGTTTCCCCTGCGAGTTCCTTCAGGGAACTTCACTCCAAGGGCTTCCATCACTTCAGCACTTGTGAGAAGTTGTTGCTTCCCAGTTCTCCAGCATCCTTCTGGATTTTGGAGCATTTCAGCACTTGGGTCAATGGCCCTTCCCTCATCCCTGCCCTGCAGCAGTTAGAGTCACTGTTCCCTCGCCCTTGCTCCAGACCCTTTGCCAAAGTGCTGCCAAAGGCAGCGCAGCTGGCTCAGGATCCCTGGTTGCTGCTGCTCTCCAGGATGAGCTTCAGAGGGACACTTGGAGCGCTCCCTAAAGAGCTCCCGGTGGGATGGGGGTGGATTTCTCCTCGCCGGGTGGCTCCTGGCTGCAGTTCTACACTCAGGGTGATGCCTTTTCCTGGTCTTAAAATCAAGAGTCATACACCGTTAGAAGGGGAAAAGGGATTTTACCTTGGTACTTATTTTAAGGATCCTTAGGTGCACACGTCCAGGTCATATGCATCGAAAATTACAGCAGTGGAAAAACTCAATTGGGAAGTACAGGGACAACCCAGAGGGAGTAGCTGTGCATGTAGAAATGGGACCCTCAAAACCCAGATTTGCAAGATTTGTCAAGAGACATCCATGACATGGGTTCAAGCCCTGCCTGTAGCCTTGCTGAGAGTCCGCATACAGCCAAGGAGAAGGGACAACATCAGTCCCTATGAAATATTATATGGCAGGCCATACCAGGTTCCACATATCCCAGGGGAAATTCATATGAGAAGTAAAAATGATTTGCAAAAGTATTTAATGGCTCTGAGTTCCACTTTGCAGAAGCTCCAGAGATTCGTCGTGTTCTCCAAACCAATAGGATTGGACACAGCTGCTCATCCATTCCAGCCTGGAGACTGGGTCTACATCAAGTGGTGGGACAGCGACCCCTTGCAAGCCAAGTGGAAGGGACCATTCCAAGTTTTGCTGACCACTTTTACTGCGGTCAAGGTTGCTGGCAAGAGGCCGTGGATTCACTACTCCAGGGTGAAGAAAGCTTCTGCTCCCAAAATCACCAAGAAGACAGAGACTGATTCAAATCAGAAAGATGCAGCTTAAACTGTTTTTTACATGTTTGCTGTTTGCCCAACTGGTAACCATGGTTCAAGGTTCACCCCATGATTTGCATAAGATTGTGGTCCAAAATGTGTCCAAAATTCTTAATAAGAGCGATTGCTAGATCTGTACTCGGTTACCACCCCTAGATGGGAAGGGTCACTGGCCATTGATTGGCATTTTAATGGAAGAGAACCGCACTGAAACGTGGGAACCAATGAATAGCACCCTTCTGCCCCCCATTACCCTGAGTGGCCTGGTAGAGCGTGCAAACTATAAGGCTCCTTGTGCAATTGTAAAGGCCACAGGAAAAGCCGTTCTTCCTTCATATTGTCATCAGACCCATTTCAGGGAAATAACAGACCCAAGAATTGCAGCAAAGATGAAATTGACAGGGTGGAGAGTGGCTCAGCCGTTTGGGACGGGGTTGTATTGGATATGTGGTAATAAGGCCTGGAAAGTTATGGCCGTGAACAAAGACCAGGCTTGTGCTATTGGGGCTGTGGTCCCAAATATAACAATATTTGACCATCTTGAAAAACCAAATGAGAAGAAAAAAAGATCTCTTAATCCCCTCATTGAAAGTCCCACACTTTTTCATAGCATAATCAGAGCCCTTGTACCCGCTTACGGAGTAGTTGCACTGGAGAGAGCAATTGTAAACATCTCGGCTGTCATTGAACGTATTGAGCAGCATACTGCAGATGCAATTTCAGCCTTACAGGAGGAAGCTGACAGTCTGTCCCGTGCAGTTGTGCAAAACAGGGTAGCTCTCCATTTCATACTTGCTGCACAAGGAGGTGTATGTGCTATTGTCAATACCACTTGTTGTTCTTATGTGGACCAAAGTGGAAGAATTAAGAAAGATCTAGATGAAATTTGGAAGGGAACTCAAATTCTACATGAAGTAGCTTCTAGAAATAACACCTTAAAATTTGATCATGTTTTTGATACCCTCACCTCATGATTACCAAACTGGGCCTGGGTAAAAGAAATATTCATCATAGCTGTAATTGTAGTTATTATCTGTGTAATTTCCTGTGGAGCAGCCGGTTGTGTAAACTGGTTCTGCAGGTAAAGAATAGAGTAGACACTAGACAAGACAGAGTTTTGTTAGTCTCTAAAAGGGGGGAAACGGTGCCACGAAGATTTTTGCCTTTTCTTTCATACCCCTGTTATCCCTTTTTACAACTTCTGTATTCCTAGTGCTTTTTGCCTACATTCTTAGACTTGTTTGTCAAACTGAGAGACTAAACATTTTAGAAGCTTTGTAGCTAGGGATCAGTGTGCCCCAGCCCCCAAGGTCCTCTCCAGAACACATTCTGTAAACCAAGATAGAACCATCCAGGGGAAGGTTCCTTAGAGAAGGGGGCTCACTTGAGCCTCTCATTGGGGAATCTTGGATAGATATGCTAATTAGTAAAACCTATAATGTTATACCCGATGCTGGGGAGACACACACATGCTCAGCGGGGTGCATCTCGATGCATATGACCTGGACGTGTGCACCTAAGGATCCTTAAAATAAATACCAAGGCAAAATCCCTTGTCCCCTTCTAACCGTGTCTGACTCTTGATTTTAAGACCAGGAAAAGGCATCAAGAGGAGTCACATTTTCTCAGCAGGCCTCTGCAGCGAGTCTGTAGCCAACGTGTGGCTCTGCTGCCATCCCAAATGTGCCGTTCCCTTGCCCAGCCTGGCTGCAGCTGGGGGGATCTGCTGGGCATGGCTGGAGATTTTCATGACCAAAATCCTCCAGCAGCATCCTGTTTACATCTGCCCAGTCCTTTGTACAGCACAAATCTACCCTTCTTGCAGTTTAAACATCGAAATTATTGCAGATTGCTGCCCTTGCACTGCTAATGTACAAATACACAAAAAGCAACTTCAGTTTAAAAATGACATTTATTTTAAATTACTGCCAATACATGAACATAAAACTATCAACTGAAGTTTACAAACCTAATTTATTGTTACAATCATGCTATGTAAATAGATACAAATACCCACTTCAGTTAAAAAAAAATAATTTACTGGAACCCTCTACTACCACTCACTACACACAAATATCAACTGAAGTTTAACAATTTAATTTATTACATAATTCTACAACTGTATGGCCCATATATGAATACAGAAATACAGATATCCCTCTCTAAAGAATCCCAGATCCAGAACTCAAAAAATAGAATTCTAGAGCTATACAATTCCATACATACTGAAATATAAGTATATAAAATCATAAAAACATACAGATGTAAATATATATTAAATATTTCATGTGAGATATAATGAGACATCTATAATACACACATATCAAATTCCGCTATAAATATGCAAATATCAATGTACTAATATAAAAATCATTCCAACCCCATCAATCGATCTATTCAGGTACCCAACTGAACAAGTATGTAAATATAACTACAGATGTAAACAGATCGATATACATGCATCAATATACCCATACAAATAGATATACAGATGGAAATATCCCCATTCTTCTAACTCTCTTAGTCATACTCCACACATCTATAAACAGAATTAAATCAGGAGGGATTGCAGCCGCCGATGTTCCCAGGCTCTCCCTCGGTCTCTTCCTCCCGTGCAGAGCAGCTCTCCTGGACGGGGACAGCAGATGGGACACCTGGCAAGCAAAGGGAACACCGAGTCAGGATTGGGACGTTTCCCTTGGCAGCAGCTGCACTTCCATCGGGGAAGAGGAAATCTCAGAGCCTCCCCAGGAGGGTTAGAAAGAAAAAGCAGGCCCAGCGGGCCAGGCTGTGGCGAGCGCAGCCCCGGCGGGACCGTCCCGCAGCCCCCGGCAGCGCGGCACAGCCGGCACCGCTGCCGGGCCCTGCCGGCACAGCTGCCTTGCCCAAGGACAGCCCCTGTGCCGCCCGGGGCAGCCGCGCTGAGCGGCCCCAGCACGGGCAGGGCCCGCTCCTGCCCAGCCGGCCAGTGCCTGCGGCCAAAGCCCACGCCAGCCTCACGCCCACCCTGCCTCAGCGGCCCTGGGGCCTCACCCAGGGTCTCGGGCGGCAGCAGCAGGTCCATATTCGCTGCTCTTGCTGTGGCCTTCCGCTTCTCCCTGCTGGTTCTCGTCACTCTCCCGCTCTTCTCAAGGTCTTCAGGGCAGCTGTGGCAAAAGTGGAGGCTCTGGAATTGGTTCCAAGGGCTGGCAGAGCCACAGGCCCAAACCCCTCTGTGCTCCCTGCTGGCCCCCTCCATCCCCTCAGCCCTGCCATCCCCTCAGCAAACCCCCAGTCCTGCCAGTTCCTGCAAACTCTCAAAGTCCTCTCACCCCCCTCACTCCCTTCACACCCATTGAGTCCCCTCAGACCTGCCACCCCCCTCAGCCTGTGCCACTTCCCTTGTGGAACTTCTACCCCTCAGTCCAACCATTCATTCCCCACTTTTCCCATTTCCCTCAGCCCCACTGGTCCCCTCAGCTCCCTCTAGAGCCCTCAGTTCCTGCCACTCCGCTCAGTCCTCCCAGTTCCCTCAGTCCTAACACCCCCCTTAGCCTGTGCCACTTCCCTGTCCCCTCAGTCCCCACCATCCCCAGCAGCTCCTCCACACCTCTCTGCTCCACCATTCCCTTCAGCTCTCCCAGTCCCTTCAATCCCCACCATTCCCCTCTGCTCCCCCACCATCGCTTCAGCCCCACCAGCACCTCAACCATCACTGTCCCTTCAGTTTCACCTCTCCCCAGCCCCCTCTGGCTCACCGTCCTCCAGCAGCTCCTCAGGGCACAGTGCCTGCGGCCACCGGCAGCTCCCACCGCTCCAGGGACACCGGGGCTGCAGCTGCTGCAGCTCCGCCCGGCCCGGCCGCCAGCTCGGAGCCAGCACAGGAAGAGGGGACAGAGGGGGCACAGGGGCAAAAGCAAGAGGTGAGAGAGGAAGCAGAGCAGGAAAGAGCTCAAAAAGCTGCCTATACCTACACAGATATCAATCTATGTACCTAATGCTCCATACACCTATAACTATATAAATATATAACTATGCACATGTAGCTATTTATAAACTTAACTGCATATATATAAATGCAACTGTACACATTTAAAAATGTAACTATGCAGACCTAGAAATACAACTATGCATACATAAATAAAACACTATACATAAATATATATAGAAATTTACCTCTATACAGATCTTTAAATTCATCTATCTAGACATATATATACAACTGTATAAATCTAGAAATATAACTACAGAGATAGATAAATATAACTATACACATCTATCAATATCACTATAGACAGAGGGATTGCACCTGCCCGATCTTCTCGCAGGCTCTCCCTCGGTCTCTTCCTCCCACTCAGGACAGCCCTCCTGGAGAGGTCAATCAGATGGAATCTGGGAAGCAAAGGGAACACTGAGCCAATATTGGCCCTTGTGCACATCTCCCTTGGGCAGCAATGGTCCTTCTTCTGAGGGACTGTTAAAGATGGCCTCAAAGGCAGACTCTCACTTGGGAGTTTGAAGGCTGCTCTTTAGAGAACAGGGAGCATTCCAAGTTTTCAAAACCTCCAAAGGTTTGAAGTATCCCGATAGAGTCTCAGCACCCGCAGTGCAAATGGCACCAATGAGAGCTTGAAGCACAGACAGTCCCAGCTCCCACACAGAAGCCCAGCCTTGTTCCTCCTCTGTGCTGACAGAGACACCTCAGTCCTCACTGAAACGGCTGAAGCTGAAGGGGGCTGTGAGCTGGGTTATGAACCACATTGGGACACCCGGGTTGGTGACACAACTCCCACAGGGTCAGGGTTATTCACGGCTCTCTGGCCACAGCACAGCACTCAGTGTCAGTGCCTCTGGAGAAGCGTGGAGGGCAGGGCTCGGGGAGGCTGTGCCAGAGCAGGATTTGAACGAAAGGGACCAGGGAGCACCAACCCTGCAGACAGGAACTCAACTCTTCTCATCTCCCTTCCTGCCAGAGGCAGGCTCAGAGCAGCCGCCTCAGAGCTCTCTAAAGCAGTGTGGGCTCTCTCCTTACCAGGCTCCTCGGGCTCCAGGGAACTGTTCCCACAGCTCATGGTGCCAGGCAAAGTTCCCTCTGCTGCAGCCCTGTTCCCGGCCTCCCCTCCTGAAGACTCAGGGGCAACATTAATATTCCCCTTGAAAGAAAACCAGAAAGAAAGAAACCCAAAGATCACTTACTGTTTTCTGCAGGGACACAGTAGATCAGAGCCTGCCACATTTTCTTCTCTTGAAGAAGAAAATGCTTTTGAAAACTGCTGTGTCTGAGTTTACAGAAGACGAAAGCTCATCACACTTGGCAATGAGATATTGGGATCCCAAAAAATCCCACTCGCCACCTTGACTCTGCCCTTCCTGGCTAATATATCTGCAGCAGGCAGTGGGTCTGCATATTAAACAAAACAGAGAAATTCTTTGGCAAAGTTGTCTAATAATACGCAAAAAGGCCAGTGCCAACACAGGAACTGAACGCTCCAGGCAAGGCTGGGAAGAGGCAAGGGTTAAGAGGAAGGGGATTCCTCAGTCAAAGAGGGAATCTGGCAAACACAAGGACTCATGGTCCCTGACTGAACTGCTCTTCCACACAGAAGAAGCCCCTGGGCTTCAAGGAGTCCTTAACCCTTTCATGTCCAGCATCATCATTGTCCTGCTCACCAATCACACAAGTCATGGGGCCTCAAAACCAACACTTCTGCCCCCTAAAAGCTCCACTGCTCACACACTTTCATCCCTTGTTCCTAACAAAGTCTAGGCCCCAAAGGCCTTCAACAGTGGAGAAGATGAATAGCCAGAGATCTGCCAGGATGAACCACACTTCTCATAGAGATATGATGGAACTCTATTTATTCTATTGTCAGACCCATAGTTATACCCTAATTCTCCAAGCATGCATAAGCAAGCTCCATACTATTGGATTACAGCTACTGTTGATGCAGCCTTTAATAGCAAGTGATTGGTTACAGATTAATATGCACACGACTAACTAACATAAGTCTTTCTCTTTCGATGGTCAGCATCCCCCTCCGCCACATCCTGTCGGGTTGCCACATCAGCATTGCTCCTCTCTTTTTTCTCTAGTCAAGGACAGTTCACTAACACAGCTTGGATTGTGCATGTACATTCACTCAGCAATTTCTCTACAAAGATTGACTTCTCAAACACAGTCCAAAAGCTGCCAAAGCTTCCACTTCATCACCACAAAGGCCCCTGCACCAGGGATTCTTCCCAGCAAAAGGGGCACTCAAACCTGGCCAACACAGGCTCACACCTCTCATCCTCACTAAGGGGGGAGGGAAACTTTCTCATCCCTCTTCTTTTGGAAGCTTGCTTGACCAAGCAAATCCTTCCTTGTCCATTCAAAGCTTAATCCAAGAAGCCTTTGCTTCTCAGCCATGCAACAACATTCACAGCTCTCAGCCCAGCCCCTTTCATTCCCACCCAATGGAGTTACCTGAGCACAGGGAGACCTTTCAGGCAGGGATGGTGACAGCATCTCCTCCAGTGTCTCAAGAACAAGGTCGAGATCCAGGGGTGGCAATTCCTCTTGCCCAGGACTATTCCAAGCCCAGCTGGAGGCCGTCCATGCTGCCCAACCAGCACTGCCAGGTGGAGCACTGGGGGCTGAGCTGCCCGGTGTGGCTGCAGGAATCCAAACACATTGGTCAGGCTCCAGAATGTGGCTTTGGGACACAGAGCTCTATTGCTGCCTTGCAGCAAACATCACAGGAAGCACACAGCAAACTCAATGCCAGAAATGTATTCCAACTTCCCAGGGGATTGGAAGACTGATTTCTTCCTCTCAAACAGTGTTTCTTCTAATTGATGATAGGTATGTACATTAAAGGATGGATTGTAAAACTGATCTACACACAAAGACTTTGTAATCTCAGCCTTTTCTATCTCCCCAGCAGCTTCTGGATGTGGCTGCTTCTGAGTTTCTCATCCCAACAGACCACAGAAAGTGGATGCACCCAGGAAGAGCCCAGATCTGCAGACACACATGCTAAAATTCAACTGTGACTGTATTGTAAAAAGCAACCTTGTGGGTGAGGCCGTATTCTGCAGCTGCAGCAGTTCTGGGGACACACAGAGCTCCTTGAAATTTAATAGCCTTCTTTGCAGGAGAGACAATCTGCAAACTCTGCAATAGCCTGTCAGCATCCTAGTTGGGCTTCATTCCAAGGAAGATGGGGGTGCACCTGACACTGACCGCTTGTGGACCAATGTTTTTTGCCTCTCCCTTTCATCCCTACAGAGAGGCTGCCTGGAAAACGGCCAGAACACCCTCCAAATCTGGAGGAAGGACAGCAAAAGCAGACAGAGATTGGTTTTGTTATCAAGGTCCTGCTTCCCAGTTCACTTGACAATTCCTGTCTGATTCACACTCGAGATGTACACATGACAGAGCACTGCAGGAAAATACTTCAAATGGTCACTTTTCATGATCTTCCTGAAAAGCAACGGTAGAAACTCTCTCCCTGCCTGATGGGCTGTAGGCTGGGGTGTGCTGCTCTGAAGATGTGCAGCTGCTGCTCTCTGGAAGTGCCACAAAATGGCTTTGATGGTCTACAGGAACCAGCGGAATGATGAGCTCAGGCTGGCGTAGAAATCTGTGTGTGTCCTCTGAAGAATCCTCAAGAAGTCTGGAGGTGGCAAACATTTTCCTGGGAGTTGCTGGGAAAGCCTCATGCTCTTGAGAACCTGGACTTGTGCTGGAAGGGCCTAGAGGCAGCTCTGAATCCTCAGGTGAGGCAGCACCAAGGTTCTGGCTCAAGGGAGCTGTGGAGCAGAGAGGAAGGAAGAAAGGAAGAAAAGGGAAGGCTGAGTCACTATTGGTCCTTGGGTATGTTTCCCTTGGCAGCAACTGCACTTCTGTCAGGCAAGAGAAAAGCTCAAATCCTCACAAGCAGGGTTACAAAGAAGAAATCCCCACATGTACTGGGGCTTTACAACAACCAATTCCTTGTCTACTTAGCTCTCCCCTACTCATTCGACAGTCTGGAAAAGTGTCCCATTGCAATTCCTTGGCAGGAGGCAACTGCCAGAAACCCAACTGCCGGGTCTTCTCCCTCTGCTCCAAAGGGACAGAAGGCTCCCTCCTGCTGGGCCAGACAAAGACCGAGCCCTTGGCACTCCGATGCACCCACGGAGAGCTCCCCAAGCATCCCCAGGCCCGGGCAAGGAGCAGAGCCAGCCACAGCTCAGGGCTGGGCCAGCTGCAGGCCGAACGGGCCAGGCTGTGGCGAGCGCAGCCCCGGCGGGACCGTCCCGCAGCCCCCGGCAGCGCGGCACAGCCGGCACCGCTGCCGGGCCCTGCCGGCACAGCTGCCTTGCCCAAGGACAGCCCCTGTGCCGCCCGGGGCAGCCGCGCGGAGCGGCCCCAGCACGGGCAGGGCCCGCGGCCAAAGCCCACGCCACCGTTTGTGCCTGCAGCTCCCACCCTGTTTTTTGCTTCGCCACCGGTGGTTCCTGCCTGCTCTCTTTCTCTTTCTCACGCTCAGATGTGGGCAGCCGAGACCGTGGCTGAAAGCGCTGCTCGGCTGGGCCTGGCCGCCAGCCCAGCCCCCAGCACGGCCACAGGGCACAGAGGTGGCACAGCAGACAAGGCAATGGGGACAGAGGCAGCAGAGTGGGGATAGAGGTGACAAAGCAGCAGATGCCTTGACAGGTACCAAGAGACGTATCTAATTATCCATTGACACAGAGCATGTGAAAGAGCGGCCTCTAGAATGAAAACCTTAGCTTGATAGGTGTCACTATAAACATCTAGAAGCAGAACTAGAGGGAGAGGGGTTCCAGCTGCCCCATCTTCACAGCTTCTCCCTCGGCCCCTGTAGTGGTTTGGTCTAAAATACTCATTACTGTTTATCTTCTGTGAGATAAGAATTAGGAGAAATGCAAAGCAGGCACCAAACTTGAAAGAATATAAAGAAGTTTATTAACAGACCTAAAAGAAGGGAAAAAAAATTATACCACCTTCAGAAGTCTCCTCCTCCCCCACCTTCCTCCCTTCTCCCACTGACAATGTAAAAAGACAACCCTTAAGATGTTCAGTTACCACTGCCATAATAACCTTGTTCAGTCCATTTAGAAAGAGAAGTCTCTTCTTGCTCATGCTATGAAAACAGTAGCACAACGAGACAGCCACCCACTTCCAAATATTGTTCAGTCCATTTAGGAAGAGGAGTCTCTCTGCCTGCATGTGAGTCCCTTCCCCCGACTTGCAGCTTGTTCAAGGTCACACACAGATAGCAATTGGTTTTCCCGCGTTCGAGGGTCCACTCTTGAAGTTTTTTGGGGTACAATTTTAAGGTTGAGCCGTTCAGAAACAAAACCAGAGGTCCTTCTCCTTCCCTGGGAGCAAAGGGTCTTCCTCATCTTCATTGTTAGGACTATCTCTGGGAGCATCTCTAGGAACTGAGGTTTTCTCCTTTCCCATTTGGAGCAAAAGTCCTCATCTGGTCCATCCCTCCCTGTCCAAACTTCTCATGAAATTACAGCTGCATCAGCATCTGCCTATCTCAGCGCAGGTGCTTTTGCTTACGAGTTGAACACTCCAACCCCCCAGATCTTCATGGAATTACAACGGGATACTCTGATATATCATAGCTTCACAACAGAATTTCAGCTTTAAGCATCTCCTCTCTCTCTTCCCTAGGGTTTTCAGCTCTTCACAGCAATAAAAAGGGTTACTCTCACCTCGGCCTTGCAGCTTTGCAGCTGGAATGTTGAATTTTTCTCATCGAAGTGGAGGGGGGGGAGAGCCAAGCCGCTCTGGCTGCCCACGGCAAGGCAGTGGGGGGGGTTCCACGGCTGGAACAGGTCCATCGGCTCCAGGATGGCCGTGGCCCGGCCCGGCCTGGCCCAAGCAGGGCCTGGCCGGGCCCGCTGGCCCCCACTCGGGGCCCGCAGCCACCTGTCCCAGCGCCGGAAACGAGAGAGAGCTTGGGGGGGGGAGGTTTGCCTGTTCTTAAGTGTGGATCACAGAGGCCGTCACAACTTTAAGTGGCTTAGAGAATTGTCCATATTCAAACTGGCCGCTGATAGGTTCTATCAGGTCCCAGAGGAAACTGTAAGCACCCCTTAGCAAGGACATCCCTTCCGGGACTATGCTTGCTAACCTATGACAAGGTCATAGTGAGAATTCCAGCTGCTTGACTTTGGGCCTTTACTGCCTCAGTGGAACAGAAACATAACTCAGTCTTACACTTGGTTACAGATTTTGGGGTTTTTATACCCTATAGATTTTTGCCACATGCTCCTGGAAATAAATACCCAATTTCAGTGCCCATTTGCCTGCAAACTATGGAGCAGCAGCAGAGGAGTCCAAGAAGCAGCACATTAGAATTTCATGTTGGAGCAATTGGGTGGGGTGGGCTTGAGGTTCCCAGGCAGAAACGTGTGGTTTGTGTGTGGGTTTGCAGCACGCAGCCCTGGGCAGTGCCTGGAGTGAGATCTGTCCTTGCTCACCTGTGCTGGGAACAAGGAGAGCACCTGGATTTCTGCTGGAGGATTCCTTACAGCTCGTGGCATAGGCCAGGGTCAGAGTGTGAGGACATCAGGCCAGTGTTCCCCTGGTGTTACACGTCCTTTGGGAGGGGGGAAGAAGAGTTACTGAGTGCCTGAAGTGATTCCAAGAAAATACCGAGTGACCTTTGGTGGACTTGTTTTTCTTTCTCTTTTAAGGAGGATGTCAGTGTTGTCCCTGGGCATTCAGGAGAGCAGCCTGTGAACAGGGCTGCCACAGAGACAGCCTTGCCTGGCAGCACAAGCAATGGGACCAGCTCTCTGGAGCCAGAGGAGCCTGGTAAGGGGAGAGCCCACATTCCTTGAGAGAGCTCTGAGAGGGCTGCTCTGAGCCTGACGGGCAGGAAGGGAGATGAGAAGAGCTGAGTTCCTGTCTGCAGGGTCGGTGCTTCCTGGGCCTTTCGTTGAAATCCTGCACCGGCACCACCTCCCCGAGCCCTGCCCTCCACGCTCCTGCAGAGGCACTGACCCCGAGTCCTCTGCTGTGGCAACAGAGCAGTGAATGAGCCTGACCTTGTGGGAGTTGTGTCATAACCCCGATGTCCCCATTCCGGCTGAGGGCCATGGATCCATTTGCTGCAGGGTGACAGCGCTATGCAGGCAGCACTGAGTGAGGTGAGTGTTGGAGCAACAGGAAAAACCCCACCAAAATGCTGAAGCCAGTGCAAAAGTCCAAACTTCTTGCCTCAAATCACAAAATTTGGTACCGGTCTGCTGATAACCTGAGACACAGGAGAAAAACAAGCAGCAGAACAGCTGAGGCCAAAAATTTCTCAACTCTAAAGTAACTAAAGGAAAATCCAGTAACTAAAGGAAAAGCCTGAACTCAGATTAGCAAGAGCTCCAAGGAGAGAGGGAGCACTTTGGATCTGCATTCCAGAGCAAAGCTGGTGCAGCCTGCAGTCCTTGTGTGGAGCTCTTTCCCTCCCAGCTGTTCCTCCCAGAGCTGATGGCAGAGTTGGCAGAGCTGTGTCTCACTGCAGAGGGAGTTCCTCAGTCCCAGGGAACGGAGCTGGTTCATGACTCGGCTCACAGCACCCTTCAGCTTCAGCCGTTTCAGTGAGGACTGAGGGCTCTGTCAGCACAGGGAAAGAGCAGGGCTGGGGTTCTTTGTGTGGGCTGCTTCTGTCTGTGGTTAAAGCTCTCGTGGGTGCCACTTGCACTGCAAGGGAAAGCCCCAGACCTTGCTGGGTTTTTTTTCTTTCTAAGCCTGCTTGGGAGGATCTGGGATATTATAGTCCCTGAGAGAAGTATAATTGCTGCCAAGGGAATTGTGCACACAGCTGATACTGACTCAGTGTCTCTTTTTCTGGCTTTCTCCAGACCCCTCGAGGACAAGTGAAGGGGCTTCTGGATTGCTCCCAGGTAAGGAGGCTTCCCCAGCTCTTCCAGAGAAAGTGGTCACCACTCTGAGCATTTAGGGGCTTTTGACCGATGCCGCCTCCGGGCACGGTCCTAGTTGACACTTGTTTGTTTGTTTATTGTAAGGGCTGTTGTAGTCATCTGAAGACATTTTTAGACTGAAGTTGATAGTTCATGTATTAGCAGTGCAGTTGTAGCAATTTCCCATCAATTAAAGTTTTAATTGGAATGGGTGTTGATCTGTGTTACTCAAAGCAATTAGCAGAGGTAAACATTATGATACTGGAGGACTTTGGCAATGAGTGAAGGCAACTGGGGGAAAATATCCAAGCATGCCCAGCAGATCCCTCAGTTCAGTAAAGCGGGGCAATGAAACCACAGATCTTTGATAGCTCAATCCACTGTGTCAATAACTCCAAGATCCAGAACAAGTTCCCTGTGGAAGAGGTGAAAAGGGGAACAGCTCCAGGGGAACGCTGGCCGATGGATTTCTCTGAGTTACCCAGCTGTGGATGTTCCAGGCGTGTGCTGCTTTTAGCAGATGCATTTTCAGGATGTTGGCTGGCTGGGCAAGCCCTTGGGAAAGCTCCACTGAGCTTTCTGCACTTGTGTAACACGGCCAGAGGTGCAGAGCTGCTGGAAAGCCCTGCAGGCCTCATGCTGATCTAGCCTGGCAGAACTTTACACTGTCCCAGCACAGAAAGGGCTTCAGCAGCTCCTGCAAGTCCCTCTGCCTTGCTGGGGCTGAGAGACCTTCCCCAGTGGAAACAAAGGCTGTGCCATGTGCCTTGCTACCTGGATGTGGTAGGAATGTGCACCTGCGCTGGGGGACAGCAGGGAAGCAAATTCATTCCTATGAACTATTACAGTTAAACCATTGGTTTGAGAGCAAAAGGAAAATGTTAATTTAAGAAGTAATTTTCCCTGGATTTTTTTGACAAACTGTGGTCTGTTGGCAAAAGTAACACTGTCCTTGTGAGTACAGACCTCCGTGCAAGATGAACAGACTGTCATCACAGAGGTCACATCTGCAGGATGAAAACCCTCTGTGCCATTACTTTGATGTAAGCTAAGCACAAGTGACACAGCTCTTCCTCCTCAGCAAGGACTTGCCATTGAAATGTGAACAGACACAGCTCTTGTTTACAAGTGTTGCTGAATTGTCAGACACATCAGCCAAACACCCTCTCGTGTCTTTCTTTGCCTCTGGCTGTTGCTACTGAGCTGCTGCTGAGAAAGGAAAAGGCAGAGCCCTTCAGGGTTCACAGAGGAGACTTTCCAACAGGTAGAAACTTCCTCTTCTCTTTTGTTTTCCAACGACAATAGAGGATTTTGTCCCAAACCAATGTGTCAGCAGCTGCAGACATGCTGAGGAGCTGAGAAGTTGTGTGTGGCCATTATGACCAGGATCTGAACAGCCTGAATTTTCACTGCTCTGAAATCCAGGGCCTTTAGGTAGTGACTGATAGGTAGGTTCTGACTTTAGGTTGTCAGAAAATGCCCTGTAGATAGAATCAGAATTCCCAAGGATTCTATCCTCTCCCTCTCCCTTCACTCATTTTGTCTCTTATTTTCACATACAGAGTTTTCGATCATCTGTCCCATCCAAATGTAATTTACCAGCCCTTCATCACCTCTGTCAGATACTGTTTGAAAGTGTCCTCTCTGTTCTCTGAGAGGCATCTCTACACCATCCTGCCCGTGCAGATGCTCTTGCTTGGTGACAGAGGCTGCCACCAGCACCTGTGAAGTCACAGCTGCAAAATTTATGCTGGCCTGAGGCACTTCCCTTGGAGTGGTGTGGTGATGCGATACCTTTATTGTATTTTTACAGACGTTTTCTGTACCCCAATGGTTCATCCCTACCTTCCCCACTCCTATTCCCAGTTGGTTTGCCCCAGACCCAAGCCGCTCCCCCGGTGCTCCCTACATGGTTGTTCTCCTCCCCTTGTTCTAGCTCTTTCCCTATCAATCACCCAAACCCCTCCTGTTGTTCCCGAAGGTCCAGTGTCCATCATCTGAAACCTCCCAGTTTACCCTTATATGGTCCCCATCAATCCCCCGAGACCCTACCCCTCTAGATACCTCCCCCTTTGGAAATCCCCTAAACCTCGATGCCCCATTGGGGCATGTGATCCCTTTCCCTCCTCCCCTTGAGGCTATTGGCCCAAGGAAATGTCTATCCTCGTCCATATCCCTCCCTGAGAGATTTCTATTGTTCCCCAGTTAAGCCATCCCCATTGTACCACCTCCCTGTCTAAGAGGTTCCCTGGAGCTGCTGGAGGCTTGTCCCCTGTTAGTTGCCTCCAATAAGCTTGGATTATCCCGTGTGGCAAGCCTCCTTGCTACTTTTTATCCTCTCCCTCGTCCGGACTGCTGACAGCCACTGTGCCTGGAGCTTCAGCTCCCGTGGGCAGAGCTGAGCTCCTGAGGAGCAGCTTTAAAGCCAAGAGCCTCCAGCTGCTCCCCACTCCTGTCGCACACCGCAGGAGCTAGCCTGGGCAGTGGTCAGTGGCGGTCATTGCGACAGAGTGGAAATACCAGTAGGAGCTGATGCTCTGCCTCCTTGTGCTCCTGAATCCCTGGAATCCCTCCTGCTCTACTCAGGGACATGGGGCAGCACTACCAGAGGAGGCAGAGGATGTGTAAAAGCTCCAGGGACACTTTGGGCTGGGGCTCTGGACAGCAGTATCTTACCCTGGGCCCATGGGTATCACCACACTCCTCCAAACAGTCTTTGCTTTTTGGGGGAATCTCTTCAGTTTTAGACACTTGTGACTCTGAAGGAAGCCAAAGACTTGGTCCTTTATTCTGATGAAGCAGATGACGGGCAGTTCCTCTGCCCACGGAAAAAAACCTTAACCAGTTCTTTTGACCTAAGCAGCCTCCACTGACAAAGCATGCACTTTGCAAGAGCTATGTACAGGTGTGCCAGGAAAGTTCCAGTGCAGCTGGAGGTGCAGATCCTACCCAAGAGGTGTCCCTGCTTTGGGAGGAGAGAGGAGCGAGCCCATCTCTGCTCTGTAAAGCTGCTCAAAATCACCTGTAAAGGTGCTGTTTTCAACCAGTGGTGGATTCCTCACTGAAGGATACAGAACAACTCAGATGTCATGTGCATATGATAAAGAAAACATAGTTCAAAATTTCATCCTGATGAAGAGGTTAGAAAACCTGTTCTAATACTTGTCTTTGTTCAGCACTGTCCAAACAGAGAAAAAATTGATTTCCCCATGCTGAGACAGTTTTGCAAGAGAGTATCATTCCAGCAGAATTACACCAAAATGTATGACTGCTAATCTTGTGTGGCAAACATCTAGGAAACATAATCTTTTATTTAAGTAAGGCAATGAACTATGCTCCTTACTGCATGAATAAGTCAGTAAATATGTGATGAAAAATTACATGATTCCTACTGGCTGGGAGTATGCTGTCATTTAGAACACAGCTATCAGGCCTGAGCCATCCCTCACTCAAGGCTACAGCAAAGCATCTTCTGGTGAGCAGTTTTCTGATGGTTTAGGAACTTAAATCCTGACCTCGTTCTCGCTTCTGTTAATTACTTCTCCATTTTGACAGCTTTCTGGAAAAAATACTGCTTGTTTCAAAAGATAGATCGTCCCTCAAAAATACCGTATTCTTTAAAAATAAATCAAAACACAATGCAAACTATCTAGAACAAACCAAACCAAAAACCAAACAAAACAACCAGAGCAAAGAAAAGGCCAACTAACCCCAAACCACATCAGACCTCTGATTGAATTGCTGCATTACAAAGAAATTAGACATTAGAGTTATCACGGTATGATTGACCTTGTTGCCAGATGAAGAATTGTGTGTACACCTGGTGGGTTAATACGATGCTTATTCTTCAAAAACCACTGCTCTGTGGAACTGTAAAATGCTCATTCTGTAGGACCATGTTAAACATTGGCTCAGAAGAAGAAAGGGGGAGCAACCAGCTCAGTTATGCCAACTTTTTCCTTTCTAGGAAGTAGCACCATTTCACCAGGTGGTCAGGTGATCACTGGGGATCACTGACCACCAGGGACAGAAAAGCACATGCAGAAAGGAGAGGGAATCCCTGTTAATGATTTCAGGCGGATGATAATCATACGCATGTTTACTCCAGGAAAATCAGTGAATCTGGATGTAAAATCTAGTCTATCAACAGTAGCTTTTTCTGTACTCGCCATGAGGCTACGTGGAGTTATCCCCCAAACATCTGGTCAAATGAAGGATCCCTGCTCTTTAATGCTACACTGGTATAAAGGAGTTTTATTTTACTGAGTTTTGGTAACAACCTGACTCAGAGCAGATGAACTAAACTGTCATACATGAAACCCCTAATTGTGCTTGGTCTTTGCATATTAAGTGCTTTAGTTAATTAATTCTGAGTTAAATATTTTAAATGTTAAAATTAACCCATCAGCCCAGGTACAAAAATCAAGTTCCATTATCAGTGTTTTCAATTGTTCAAAGTAGTTTATTAAGAGAGTTGCACCCTTCCCAGTTAAAAATTCCCCAGTTAAAAATCCCCAACTTATGCTCCCTTTTCAAACTTCAAACCACCTGTACACCATAAGAGTTATCTTTCCTGTGTTTACTGTATACTTTTACAAGTGTTTTAAGACGTGTTGGATGTATTTTAATATTTTTTTAGGCGTTTTTACTTCCACTTTGGTCCAAAGACTAACTCCAAAAACCCCAGTTTCTAACAGCCAGCAGCTATTTTTAGCCCCCTAGCCCTTAACCCTGCAGGCAAGCTCCATGGCAACCTGAATTTTAATGAAGGCATTTTAGCATCCTTATCTCAACTGATACCACCCCTCTGACAATGATGAGCCATTGGTGGACGGAGATGATCTATCAAAGGGAAAGCACCAATCACTTTAAACCGAAGGGGCGGGCTGTGGGCGGGCTGGGGAGAAGCAAAGGCACTATAAAAGAACGAGACAGGCTTCAAAAAGTTGAGAGTGAGAGAGGGGGGGGGGGCGGGAGGAGAGGGTGTTGTCTGCATGCTGGCTGTGGTGGACATCAGTGCTGGTGTCACACACTGCAGGAGGGCAGGGCCATATGATGACTGGCTGTGCCAAGGAAAGGAATGAAAGGCAAGAAATGCTCAGGCCTCTGCACAAGGACACCCTCCTGTCGCCCTGGGCCCCGTTACCTGCCCCACCGTCCCCGCAAGGGCACAGGGCTGTCGCCCTCGGTGCTGCACCTGCCGAGCCCAGATGGCCCAAGCAGGCAGGGCGGAGAAACAGGAGTGGTGGCTCTGCGATGGGCACTGGGAGCTGCTGAATTCTCTGATGGCAGCCGCCAGCACTGCAGGCAGCACTGGGAAAGGCCTGGCTTCACTCTCCAGACCTTTCAGTCTTGCTCATCAGAAGTCAGGGTCTGGGCCAGCTGGTGGAGATGGCACTGTTGTTCTCTCTGGCACGACGGGAGCGCAGCCGCCTCTTGGGCTCCTTGCTGCAGCGGCCCACAATGACGCTGCTGAGGCCATGGACCAGCGGTGCCGTGCGTTCCTCGAGGCAGTTCTGCAGCCTCAGGAGCAGGATGGCTGTGTCCGGACCGTGGAGGCAGAGCTCCCGCAGGATGGAGCTCTGTGTAGCCTCTGCCAGGCACCACTGGTTTGGGAATATTCCCTGCAGCCTCCAGTGCAGCCAGGGCCGCATGGGCTCCAGGAGGTACTGTCGCTGGCGGAAAAGTCCTGCCAAGGCCTCGGGCAGGAGGCCACCCACAGCCTCCTGCCCTGAGGGCCCCTGCTCAGCTGGGGACAGTGTCCCCTTTGGAGAAGGTGCAGGGGACAGCACAGGGCGATGGGAGCTGTTCTCATCCAGGTGGCCAGGAGCTCTTCCTGCCTGGCTGCTGGTCTCTGCTGACTTTGCAGGGGAGGTGATGCCAAACTGCACATAGTCCTGTTGGCCTCTCTCAGAAGACCTGACAGTCTCTCTGGGTGTCCTGCAGAGCGGGCACGAAGAATTTGTTATTGCCCACCGCAGGATGCAGCCCAGGCAGAACTGGTGGCCACAGGGCAGATCTGAAGCCGCATCTCCTGGCAGATGGGGCAGCTGCTGTCTGTCCGTGGGGCCATTGCTGTGCTCTGCAGATCATCGGGGCTAGCTGAGGAGCAGGAGCTGCTTCTCCTTGCTGGTGTCACATGCTGCAGGAGGGCGAGGCCACGATGACTGGCTGTGCCAAGGAAAGGAATGAAAGGCAAGAAATGCTCAGGCCTCTGCACAAGGACACCCTCCTGTCGCCCTGGGCCCCGTTACCTGCCCCACCGTCCCCGCAAGGGCACAGGGCTGTCGCCCTCGGTGCTGCACCTGCCGAGCCCAGATGGCCCAAGCAGGCAGGGCGGAGAAACAGGAGCGGTGGCTCTGCGATGGGACTGGGAGCTGCTGAATTCTCTGATGGCAGCCGCCAGCACTGCAGGCAGCACTGGGAAAGGCCTGGCTTCACTCTCCAGACCTTTCAGTCTTGCTCATCAGAAGTCAGGGTCTGGGCCAGCTGGTGGAGATGGCACTGTTGTTCTCTCTGGCACGACGGGAGCGCAGCCACCTCTTGGGCTCCTTGCTGCAGCGGCCCACAATGACGCTGCTGAGGCCGTGGACCAGTGGTGCCGTGCGTTCCTCGAGGCAGTTCTGCAGCCTCAGGAGCAGGATGGCTGTGTCCGGACCGTGGAGGCAGAGCTCTTGCCGGATGGAGCTCTGTGTAGCCTCTGCCAGGCACCACTGGTTTGGGAATATTCCCTGCAGCCTCCAGTGCAGCCAGGGCCGCATGGGCTCCAGGGTTCCAGGAGGTACTGTCGCTGGCGGAAAAGTCCTGCCAAGGCCTCGGGCAGGAGGCCACCCACAGCCTCCTGCCCTGAGGGCCCCTGCTCAGCTCAGCCTCAGATGTGTCTCCTATCCCTGACACATGGGGATGTTCCCCAAATGACCACCAGAGACCCTCAGGACACACCTGCTCTCACATCAAGAACTTCTGACAAGTGATTTAAATATGTCAAATAATTTGAAGTCATGTTTAGACTGTGAGTTTCAGCAAAGTAATGAGTTCCATTGATACAAACTAGTAAGTGAGATTGCTGGGTGTGCACGTGTTAGGGAAGTGATTCCCCGTGCACCCAGCGCTGAAATCAAGTAACGCCTCCTTTCTAATGCTGAGATGGCAGCAGGCATGGAGCCCTGCTTGGTAACCTCTCATGGTGGTCACTTCTACTGAAGAGCAAAGAAAGGTCAAAATGAAACATTTTCCAGTCCTTTCCCTCTGGTTGACCTTTTCTGGGGGCCAAAGCTCTGTGCCCCAGGTGGCCTGGTTGTGTGCAGAGAAATGCAGCCCCCGCAAAGCCCTTGGTTTTCCCACAAGTCATCATCACTCCTTCCCAGGTGCCCCCAGCTGTGGCAGGAGAGAGAGAGCCCACGGCGCAGTGGGCACTGTGCCCTCCCAGCCGGGGCTCTCTGGCACAGAGCAGCAGCAGCGCCAGCACCTTTCAACCCGCTCCTGGCCTTGGCTTCACGCGGGAGCCAGAAGCCTCTGGAAATCAGCACTGCCAGTTGCGTTCCCAGCTTGGAGCAGCTCCTGCGGGTGGGCAAATCCTGCCCGTTTGACTGCTTCCAAAGAGGAATAAAGGCAGAGGTAGAGATGTACCTACACAGAAGGGCCCAGGGCATGTCCAATAAAAGTGCAAATGTGTGGGGAGATTTGTTAGGAATTATTACAGCTGTTATGCAGTTAGTGCCATCTCTCCTGAATCTGTGCAATGCTTTGGGCCATTTTCTTGGTCTAGTTTCCTTTGCTTTGGTCCCATCTCAGTATTCACTTGGGGTACATGCTGTAGATGCTTGGGGCACTCTTTGAGTTACTCTTGGACCCCTTGAACAACAGGGTTTGGCCCACGAGGGGAGTTTGTGCTGCTTTGTGACAGAGGAGAACTTCCCAGGCTATTTTGTGTTTGCTGCAGGGAAGCTTGGGTTGCTTTGCATCAATTCACAGACCAACGCAGAGCAGCTGCTTTGTGATGTCAGGGCATGGTTGCCACATTGTGGTGCTGTCATCAGAAGGTTGCCTTGGTGCATGGAAGGCGTCAGTGTCAGAGCAGCTCTTGGGCTTGCTCAGAGCAGGAGCATCCTCCTGGTTGAGGCCTTGTCAGGGGGCAGCTGCACTCTGACAGGAGCCTTGTTTTTTCTTGTGGTAGAGCACAGTCTGCAAACTTGCACAGCAGTGCTAAAATCATGGAGGCACTTGCTGCTGCGGTTTGCACTGTGTATGGCATTGGTTATTCCAGCTATTACCTGACTAACCTGACACGTGAGTAGAGGTTTTTCCCTGGGTGTAACCTAACCAGGCTTGTGTAGGTCTTCCTGCTCTTTCTTAGTAACTGAGTTGATTTTGAAACAAAAAGACCATTAGGATGCCACTGCTTTGGTAAAGCTCCTGTCAACACGTTCAGCTAAAAAGAGGGTGTCTGTAGCCAGGGAGGTGCGGGCAGCATTTGCAAGGGAACGTGCAGGGGTTCCCTTCCCTCCAAGGGAGAGTCTGTGGCAGCCAAGTCTGTCATTTCCTCAGCGTGTTGGGTCAAGTAGGACAACTTTGAAAAGGCAGACTGGGAGATGTTCTCAGAAGGCCTTCAAAGAACTCTGCAGTTCTGCCTGGAATTCAGAGAAAGCTGCTTTTTTTCTACGTTTTGTCATTAAAGGATTTGACTGTCTAACAAGACCCTTTACTGAGTGCTAAAATAGTGATTCTTTTTGCAATGAAGTGCAAATTCCAAAACAGTGAGTGTCTGCTCTTAAACCTCAGAGCTGCACCTGGGCTGTTTCAAAGTAGAGCTATGACAGCTCAGGGCGGTCTGGGGGAAGATTTTCTGGGCAACTGTTTTCAGTAACTTAATGGGAATTAGTGCATGCAACTTATTTTTAAAAAAAAAGGACCTGAAGGGGAGGATAAAAAAGGCAGCTTTAGCTGTTGGGCAGAAGAGAAATATTGGGTGTTAAAGAACAATTTGCATTTTCTTGATCAAGTTTGTATTCATTTACTGGCAAAAGAGGCCAAAGCATAGGCACAACCAAGAATATTGTCCTGCTCTCTTGCTGGCTGTGTGGAAGAACTCTGTCTGCTGGAGGGCTCTTCTGAAAGGAAAATACTCTCTGTTTGAGTGCACTTATTCTGCTAGATTCACCAGTACAGGTTATATTTCACAGCATCTGGTTCATTTTCCCTTCCCACTGCAGGTCACCTGTTCCATGTATTCAGAGGAGTTGATCCTGAGGTGAGTGAGAAAGGGACCTTTGATGTTCCTGGTGTTTAGGAACTGTGGAGGAAGCTGTGAGCTTGGCCTGTGGGAGTAGAGTGAGGAGGGTGAACTGAGTGGGCAGAAAGAAAATCCATTTCCATGTGTGCAGCAGCAATAGCAAAGGCATCGCTGTGTAATAGCTGCTTTTGCGTTTGAGAGCTGTTGAAGAACTAAAAGCCCAGCTTTGCAGAGAGAACGTTGCTTGCTGAGAGTAGGCAGGGTGCGATATCTAATTCAGAGCAATATGCAGTAGTGTTGAATTAGGCCATTTTACTTTAGTTGGAGGCACTTGGAATCCCATTGCTATCCAAGGTTATGATTTCTCCTTAGGGTAGAGCTGGTTGTAGAGCTGAATAGAGATAAGGTTAGAAATGACAGGTAACTGCCTGTCCCTCACGCTGCTGCCTCTCCACAGAGCACAGAAGCAACCGCAGGCTCTCCTCTGGCTCCCTCTGCTCCTGGAGGAGAGGCCAAATGGGTGCAAAATGTCCCGACTTCTCCAGCTGTGGTCAGACGCGAACCTGAACGTCCTGAGCCAGTAAGTGCCAGTTGTGGTTGGGGCTGTCTTTAGAGGAAATGAGAGCTGCAAGTTTCTGAGCGGCCAGCACTTGCTGGTGGTGGCCGAGGATGCTGAGTGCTGGAGTGCTGCCAGGACCTAGCGATTCCCACCAGCCAATGAGAGCTGGAACATGGCCTTTGAGCTGTCATGTTTAGGCCGCAGCTTGCTGGGATTCCAAGAGGGGCAAACGTGAATCATGAAGGCTCCCCTGTCCCCAGAGGAGGGAGCGCTCAAAGGACACCGCTCTCAGCCTTGCCACACACGTAGGGGACACGGTGGCCTGGAGAGACGTGTCCCACTCCGCAGGCTGGCCAAGTAGCTGCTGGCACAGAAGCTGTTGATGTGAGCACACAAGTTCTTTGGGGTGGTTTGTCCACATGAGCTTCTTGGGTGGGCCTACCTGGGAGTAGTTCAGAGACACACTGGGGACGGGGAGCTGCTGCTTGAAGTCAGGGGCTTTGGTGCCTTTGTTGCCAGGTTGTTCTTTTGCCTCTTCAGGCAGAGCAGTCAGGAGCAGAGCTGACAGGGGCTCTGAGTGCGCCTGTGTTTTTGCTTTTGATAAGGTGCAAAGAGATGGTTGTGTTGTCCACGGAGC
This sequence comes from Corvus hawaiiensis, assembly GCF_020740725.1. Classification (NCBI taxonomy): domain Eukaryota; kingdom Metazoa; phylum Chordata; class Aves; order Passeriformes; family Corvidae; genus Corvus; species Corvus hawaiiensis. The sequence continues at coordinate 43,906,508 of NC_063255.1, read as the reverse complement.
TGTGTGGGGCCACTCTTCTCCCGTGTGGCAAAAGAAACAAAGTGCGCAGTTGGGAACCCTTGTTCCGTGGCAGAAGCCAGAGGCTGCCATGTTTCTGCAGCTACTTTCTGTTGTGAAGTCTGTTTCTCCAACTCCATTTGAAAACTGCATTGGAGCCTAGAGTGGGGGCAAAGCTGCAGGTCCTTGAGTGCTGTCTCGTAGGGTTAAGAATAGGAAGGAGATCTTGAAGTTCTGGCTGCTGTATTTGAAGTCAACTGTGCAACTTTGTGCCTGGGGAGCTGCGTGGCAGAAAAGGAGCCAGGGGTGCCGGTGCACAGTAGCTGAACGTGAGGCAGCGTGTGCCCAGGTGGCCAGGAAGGCCAAGGGCATGCTGGCCTGTGTCAGCAATAGTGGGGCAGGGGGAGCAGGGCAGTGACCGTCCCCCTGTGCTGGGCACGGGTGAGGCCGCAGCTCGAGTGCTGGGTCCAGTGCTGGGTCCAGTTGTGGGCCCCTGTGAAGAAGCAAGACGTTGAGAGGCTGCAGCGTGTGCAGAGAAGGGCAAGGGAGCTGGGGAAGGGTGTGGAGCCCAAGTGCCATGAGGAGGTGCTGAGGCAGCTTTAGGCTGGAGAAAGGGAGGCTCCTGAGGGACCTTCAAGCAGACTTCCCTAAATGCCTACATGACAGTGCTCGCCACAAGTGCCGTTGCATCCCCTGCCAAGCATCCCCTCCCTGCACGCAAGGGCTTTAGGCACTGCAGCAGGTGAGACTTTAGTCTTTTGGTCTGTTGGTTTGTAGTTTGCTAGGAGGAGAAGCCCTGTTTATTTTCTCTTTCTCCAGCAAGCAAAGGTGCTTTTGCTCAACCTTTGCTGCCCTTTTCCAGCGCTGGGAGAGATTGCGATGCAGTTTTAGGTTTCCATGTGTGCAGCAGCAATAGCAAAGGCATCGCTGTGTAATAGCTGCTTTTGCATTTGAGAGCTGTTGAAGAACTAAAAGCCCAGCTTTGCAGAGAGAACGTTGCTTGCTGAGAGTAGGCAGGGTGCGATATCTAATTCAGAGCAATATGCAGTAGTGTTGAATTAGGCCATTTTACTTTAGTTGGAGGCACTTGGAATCCCATTGCTATCCAAGGTTATGATTTCTCCTTAGGGTAGAGCTGGTTGTAGAGCTGAATAGAGATAAGGTTAGAAATGACAGGTAACTGCCTGTCCCTCACGCTGCTGCCTCTCCACAGAGCACAGAAGCAACCGCAGGCTCTCCTCTGGCTCCCTCTGCTCCTGGAGGAGAGGCCAAATGGGTGCAAAATGTCCCGACTTCTCCAGCTGTGGTCAGACGCAAACCTGAACGTCCTGAGCCAGTAAGTGCCAGTTGTGGTTGGGGCTGTCTTTAGAGGAAATGAGAGCTGCAAGTTTCTGAGCGGCCAGCACTTGCTGGTGGTGGCCGAGGATGCTGAGTGCTGGAGTGCTGCCAGGACCTAGCGATTCCCGCCAGCCAGTGAGAGCTGGAACATGGCCTTTGAGCTGTCATGTTTAGGCCGCAGCTTGCTGGGATTCCAAGAGGGGCAAACGTGAATCATGAAGGCTCCCCTGTCCCCAGAGGAGGGAGCGCTCAAAGGACACCGCTCTCAGCCTTGCCACACACGTAGGGGACACGGTGGCCTGGAGAGACGTGTCCCACTCCGCAGGCTGGCCAAGTAGCTGCTGGCACAGAAGCTGTTGATGTGAGCACACAAGTTCTTTGGGGTGGTTTGTCCACATGAGCTTCTTGGGTGGGCCTACCTGGGAGTAGTTCAGAGACACACTGGGGACGGGGAGCTGCTGCTTGATGTAGTCAGGGGCTTTGGTGCCTTTGTTGCCAGGTTGTTCTTTTGCCTCTTCAGGCAGAGCAGTCAGGAGCAGAGCTGACAAGGGCTCTGAGTGCGCCTGTGTTTTTGCTTTTGATAAGGTGCAAAGAGATGGTTGTGTTGTCCACGGAGCTGTGTGGGGCCACTCTTCTCCCGTGTGGCAAAAGAAACAAAGTGCGCAGTTGGGAACCCTTGTTCCGTGGCAGAAGCCAGAGGCTGCCATGTTTCTGCAGCTACTTTCTGTTGTGAAGTCTGTTTCTCCAACTCCATTTGAAAACTGCATTGGAGCCTAGAGTGGGGGCAAAGCTGCAGGTCCTTGAGTGCTGTCTCGTAGGGTTAAGAACAGGAAGGAGATCTTGAAGTTCTGGCTGCTGTATTTGAAGTCAGCTGTGCAACTTTGTGCCTGGGGAGCTGCGTGGCAGAAAAGGAGCCTGGGGTGCCGGTGCACAGTAGCTGAACGTGAGGCAGCGTGTGCCCAGGTGGCCAGGAAGGCCAAGGGCATGCTGGCCTGTGTCAGCAATAGTGGGGCAGGGGGAGCAGGGCAGTGACCGTCCCCCTGTGCTGGGCACGGGTGAGGCCGCAGCTCGAGTGCTGGGTCCAGTGCTGGGTCCAGTTGTGGGCCCCTGTGAAGAAGCAAGACGTTGAGAGGCTGCAGCGTGTGCAGAGAAGGGCAAGGGAGCTGGGGAAGGGTGTGGAGCCCAAGTGCCATGAGGAGGTGCTGAGGCAGCTTTAGGCTGGAGAAAGGGAGGCTCCTGAGGGACCTTCAAGCAGACTTCCCTAAATGCCTACATGACAGTGCTCGCCACAAGTGCCGTTGCATCCCCTGCCAAGCATCCCCTCCCTGCACGCAAGGGCTTTAGGCACTGCAGCAGGTGAGACTTTAGTCTTTTGGTCTGTTGGTTTGTAGTTTGCTAGGAGGAGAAGCCCTGTTTATTTTCTCTTTCTCCAGCAAGCAAAGGTGCTTTTGCTCAACCTTTGCTGCCCTTTTCCAGCGCTGGGAGAGATTGCGATGCAGTTTTAGGTTTCCATGTGTGCAGCAGCAATAGCAAAGGCATCGCTGTGTAATAGCTGCTTTTGCATTTGAGAGCTGTTGAAGAACTAAAAGCCCAGCTTTGCAGAGAGAACGTTGCTTGCTGAGAGTAGGCAGGGTGCGATATCTAATTCAGAGCAATATGCAGTAGTGTTGAATTAGGCCATTTTACTTTAGTTGGAGGCACTTGGAATCCCATTGCTATCCAAGGTTATGATTTCTCCTTAGGGTAGAGCTGGTTGTAGAGCTGAATAGAGATAAGGTTAGAAATGACAGGTAACTGCCTGTCCCTCACGCTGCTGCCTCTCCACAGAGCACAGAAGCAACCGCAGGCTCTCCTCTGGCTCCCTCTGCTCCTGGAGGAGAGGCCAAATGGGTGCAAAATGTCCCGACTTCTCCAGCTGTGGTCAGACGCAAACCTGAACGTCCTGAGCCAGTAAGTGCCAGTTGTGGTTGGGGCTGTCTTTAGAGGAAATGAGAGCTGCAAGTTTCTGAGCGGCCAGCACTTGCTGGTGGTGGCCGAGGATGCTGAGTGCTGGAGTGCTGCCAGGACCTAGCGATTCCCGCCAGCCAGTGAGAGCTGGAACATGGCCTTTGAGCTGTCATGTTTAGGCCGCAGCTTGCTGGGATTCCAAGAGGGGCAAACGTGAATCATGAAGGCTCCCCTGTCCCCAGAGGAGGGAGCGCTCAAAGGACACCGCTCTCAGCCTTGCCACACACGTAGGGGACACGGTGGCCTGGAGAGACGTGTCCCACTCCGCAGGCTGGCCAAGTAGCTGCTGGCACAGAAGCTGTTGATGTGAGCACACAAGTTCTTTGGGGTGGTTTGTCCACATGAGCTTCTTGGGTGGGCCTACCTGGGAGTAGTTCAGAGACACACTGGGGACGGGGAGCTGCTGCTTGATGTAGTCAGGGGCTTTGGTGCCTTTGTTGCCAGGTTGTTCTTTTGCCTCTTCAGGCAGAGCAGTCAGGAGCAGAGCTGACAAGGGCTCTGAGTGCGCCTGTGTTTTTGCTTTTGATAAGGTGCAAAGAGATGGTTGTGTTGTCCACGGAGCTGTGTGGGGCCACTCTTCTCCCGTGTGGCAAAAGAAACAAAGTGCGCAGTTGGGAACCCTTGTTCCGTGGCAGAAGCCAGAGGCTGCCATGTTTCTGCAGCTACTTTCTGTTGTGAAGTCTGTTTCTCCAACTCCATTTGAAAACTGCATTGGAGCCTAGAGTGGGGGCAAAGCTGCAGGTCCTTGAGTGCTGTCTCGTAGGGTTAAGAACAGGAAGGAGATCTTGAAGTTCTGGCTGCTGTATTTGAAGTCAGCTGTGCAACTTTGTGCCTGGGGAGCTGCGTGGCAGAAAAGGAGCCTGGGGTGCCGGTGCACAGTAGCTGAACGTGAGGCAGCGTGTGCCCAGGTGGCCAGGAAGGCCAAGGGCATGCTGGCCTGTGTCAGCAATAGTGGGGCAGGGGGAGCAGGGCAGTGACCGTCCCCCTGTGCTGGGCACGGGTGAGGCCGCAGCTCGAGTGCTGGGTCCAGTGCTGGGTCCAGTTGTGGGCCCCTGTGAAGAAGCAAGACGTTGAGAGGCTGCAGCGTGTGCAGAGAAGGGCAAGGGAGCTGGGGAAGGGTGTGGAGCCCAAGTGCCATGAGGAGGTGCTGAGGCAGCTTTAGGCTGGAGAAAGGGAGGCTCCTGAGGGACCTTCAAGCAGACTTCCCTAAATGCCTACATGACAGTGCTCGCCACAAGTGCCGTTGCATCCCCTGCCAAGCATCCCCTCCCTGCACGCAAGGGCTTTAGGCACTGCAGCAGGTGAGACTTTAGTCTTTTGGTCTGTTGGTTTGTAGTTTGCTAGGAGGAGAAGCCCTGTTTATTTTCTCTTTCTCCAGCAAGCAAAGGTGCTTTTGCTCAACCTTTGCTGCCCTTTTCCAGCGCTGGGAGAGATTGCGATGCAGTTTTAGGTTTCCATGTGTGCAGCAGCAATAGCAAAGGCATCGCTGTGTAATAGCTGCTTTTGCATTTGAGAGCTGTTGAAGAACTAAAAGCCCAGCTTTGCAGAGAGAACGTTGCTTGCTGAGAGTAGGCAGGGTGCGATATCTAATTCAGAGCAATATGCAGTAGTGTTGAATTAGGCCATTTTACTTTAGTTGGAGGCACTTGGAATCCCATTGCTATCCAAGGTTATGATTTCTCCTTAGGGTAGAGCTGGTTGTAGAGCTGAATAGAGATAAGGTTAGAAATGACAGGTAACTGCCTGTCCCTCACGCTGCTGCCTCTCCACAGAGCACAGAAGCAACCGCAGGCTCTCCTCTGGCTCCCTCTGCTCCTGGAGGAGAGGCCAAATGGGTGCAAAATGTCCCGACTTCTCCAGCTGTGGTCAGACGCAAACCTGAACGTCCTGAGCCAGTAAGTGCCAGTTGTGGTTGGGGCTGTCTTTAGAGGAAATGAGAGCTGCAAGTTTCTGAGCGGCCAGCACTTGCTGGTGGTGGCCGAGGATGCTGAGTGCTGGAGTGCTGCCAGGACCTAGCGATTCCCGCCAGCCAGTGAGAGCTGGAACATGGCCTTTGAGCTGTCATGTTTAGGCCGCAGCTTGCTGGGATTCCAAGAGGGGCAAACGTGAATCATGAAGGCTCCCCTGTCCCCAGAGGAGGGAGCGCTCAAAGGACACCGCTCTCAGCCTTGCCACACACGTAGGGGACACGGTGGCCTGGAGAGACGTGTCCCACTCCGCAGGCTGGCCAAGTAGCTGCTGGCACAGAAGCTGTTGATGTGAGCACACAAGTTCTTTGGGGTGGTTTGTCCACATGAGCTTCTTGGGTGGGCCTACCTGGGAGTAGTTCAGAGACACACTGGGGACGGGGAGCTGCTGCTTGATGTAGTCAGGGACTTGAGTGCCTTTGTTGCCAGGTTGTTCTTTTGCCTCTTCAGGCAGAGCAGTCAGGAGCAGAGCTGACAGGGGCTCTGAGTGCGCCTGTGTTTTTGCTTTTGATAAGGTGCAAAGAGATGGTTGTGTTGTCCACGGAGCTGTGTGGGGCCACTCTTCTCCCGTGTGGCAAAAGAAACAAAGTGCGCAGTTGGGAACCCTTGTTCCGTGGCAGAAGCCAGAGGCTGCCATGTTTCTGCAGCTACTTTCTGTTGTGAAGTCTGTTTCTCCAACTCCATTTGAAAACTGCATTGGAGCCTAGAGTGGGGGCAAAGCTGCAGGTCCTTGAGTGCTGTCTCGTAGGGTTAAGAATAGGAAGGAGATCTTGAAGTTCTGGCTGCTGTATTTGAAGTCAACTGTGCAACTTTGTGCCTGGGGAGCTGCGTGGCAGAAAAGGAGCCTGGGGTGCCGGTGCACAGTAGCTGAACGTGAGGCAGCGTGTGCCCAGGTGGCCAGGAAGGCCAAGGGCATGCTGGCCTGTGTCAGCAATAGTGGGGCAGGGGGAGCAGGGCAGTGACCGTCCCCCTGTGCTGGGCACGGGTGAGGCCGCAGCTCGAGTGCTGGGTCCAGTGCTGGGTCCAGTTGTGGGCCCCTGTGAAGAAGCAAGACGTTGAGAGGCTGCAGCGTGTGCAGAGAAGGGCAAGGGAGCTGGGGAAGGGTGTGGAGCCCAAGTGCCATGAGGAGGTGCTGAGGCAGCTTTAGGCTGGAGAAAGGGAGGCTCCTGAGGGACCTTCAAGCAGACTTCCCTAAATGCCTACATGACAGTGCTCGCCACAAGTGCCGTTGCATCCCCTGCCAAGCATCCCCTCCCTGCACGCAAGGGCTTTAGGCACTGCAGCAGGTGAGACTTTAGTCTTTTGGTCTGTTGGTTTGTAGTTTGCTAGGAGGAGAAGCCCTGTTTATTTTCTCTTTCTCCAGCAAGCAAAGGTGCTTTTGCTCAACCTTTGCTGCCCTTTTCCAGCGCTGGGAGAGATTGCGATGCAGTTTTAGGTTTCCATGTGTGCAGCAGCAATAGCAAAGGCATCGCTGTGTAATAGCTGCTTTTGCATTTGAGAGCTGTTGAAGAACTAAAAGCCCAGCTTTGCAGAGAGAACGTTGCTTGCTGAGAGTAGGCAGGGTGCGATATCTAATTCAGAGCAATATGCAGTAGTGTTGAATTAGGCCATTTTACTTTAGTTGGAGGCACTTGGAATCCCATTGCTATCCAAGGTTATGATTTCTCCTTAGGGTAGAGCTGGTTGTAGAGCTGAATAGAGATAAGGTTAGAAATGACAGGTAACTGCCTGTCCCTCACGCTGCTGCCTCTCCACAGAGCACAGAAGCAACCGCAGGCTCTCCTCTGGCTCCCTCTGCTCCTGGAGGAGAGGCCAAATGGGTGCAAAATGTCCCGACTTCTCCAGCTGTGGTCAGACGCGAACCTGAACGTCCTGAGCCAGTAAGTGCCAGTTGTGGTTGGGGCTGTCTTTAGAGGAAATGAGAGCTGCAAGTTTCTGAGCGGCCAGCACTTGCTGGTGGTGGCCGAGGATGCTGAGTGCTGGAGTGCTGCCAGGACCTAGCGATTCCCGCCAGCCAGTGAGAGCTGGAACATGGCCTTTGAGCTGTCATGTTTAGGCCGCAGCTTGCTGGGATTCCAAGAGGGGCAAACGTGAATCATGAAGGCTCCCCTGTCCCCAGAGGAGGGAGCGCTCAAAGGACACCGCTCTCAGCCTTGCCACACACGTAGGGGACACGGTGGCCTGGAGAGACGTGTCCCACTCCGCAGGCTGGCCAAGTAGCTGCTGGCACAGAAGCTGTTGATGTGAGCACACAAGTTCTTTGGGGTGGTTTGTCCACATGAGCTTCTTGGGTGGGCCTACCTGGGAGTAGTTCAGAGACACACTGGGGACGGGGAGCTGCTGCTTGATGTAGTCAGGGACTTTGGTGCCTTTGTTGCCAGGTTGTTCTTTTGCCTCTTCAGGCAGAGCAGTCAGGAGCAGAGCTGACAGGGGCTCTGAGTGCGCCTGTGTTTTTGCTTTTGATAAGGTGCAAAGAGATGGTTGTGTTGTCCACGGAGCTGTGTGGGGCCACTCTTCTCCCGTGTGGCAAAAGAAACAAAGTGCGCAGTTGGGAACCCTTGTTCCGTGGCAGAAGCCAGAGGCTGCCATGTTTCTGCAGCAACTTTCTGTTGTGAAGTCTGTTTCTCCAACTCCATTTGAAAACTGCATTGGAGCCTAGAGTGGGGGCAAAGCTGCAGGTCCTTGAGTGCTGTCTCGTAGGGTTAAGAATAGGAAGGAGATCTTGAAGTTCTGGCTGCTGTATTTGAAGTCAACTGTGCAACTTTGTGCCTGGGGAGCTGCGTGGCAGAAAAGGAGCCTGGGGTGCCGGTGCACAGTAGCTGAACGTGAGGCAGCGTGTGCCCAGGTGGCCAGGAAGGCCAAGGGCATGCTGGCCTGTGTCAGCAATAGTGGGGCAGGGGGAGCAGGGCAGTGACCGTCCCCCTGTGCTGGGCACGGGTGAGGCCGCAGCTCGAGTGCTGGGTCCAGTGCTGGGTCCAGTTGTGGGCCCCTGTGAAGAAGCAAGACGTTGAGAGGCTGCAGCGTGTGCAGAGAAGGGCAAGGGAGCTGGGGAAGGGTGTGGAGCCCAAGTGCCATGAGGAGGTGCTGAGGCAGCTTTAGGCTGGAGAAAGGGAGGCTCCTGAGGGACCTTCAAGCAGACTTCCCTAAATGCCTACATGACAGTGCTCGCCACAAGTGCCGTTGCATCCCCTGCCAAGCATCCCCTCCCTGCACGCAAGGGCTTTAGGCACTGCAGCAGGTGAGACTTTAGTCTTTTGGTCTGTTGGTTTGTAGTTTGCTAGGAGGAGAAGCCCTGTTTATTTTCTCTTTCTCCAGCAAGCAAAGGTGCTTTTGCTCAACCTTTGCTGCCCTTTTCCAGCGCTGGGAGAGATTGCGATGCAGTTTTAGGTTTCCATGTGTGCAGCAGCAATAGCAAAGGCATCGCTGTGTAATAGCTGCTTTTGCATTTGAGAGCTGTTGAAGAACTAAAAGCCCAGCTTTGCAGAGAGAACGTTGCTTGCTGAGAGTAGGCAGGGTGCGATATCTAATTCAGAGCAATATGCAGTAGTGTTGAATTAGGCCATTTTACTTTAGTTGGAGGCACTTGGAATCCCATTGCTATCCAAGGTTATGATTTCTCCTTAGGGTAGAGCTGGTTGTAGAGCTGAATAGAGATAAGGTTAGAAATGACAGGTAACTGCCTGTCCCTCACGCTGCTGCCTCTCCACAGAGCACAGAAGCAACCGCAGGCTCTCCTCTGGCTCCCTCTGCTCCTGGAGGAGAGGCCAAATGGGTGCAAAATGTCCCGACTTCTCCAGCTGTGGTCAGACGCGAACCTGAACGTCCTGAGCCAGTAAGTGCCAGTTGTGGTTGGGGCTGTCTTTAGAGGAAATGAGAGCTGCAAGTTTCTGAGCGGCCAGCACTTGCTGGTGGTGGCCGAGGATGCTGAGTGCTGGAGTGCTGCCAGGACCTAGCGATTCCCGCCAGCCAGTGAGAGCTGGAACATGGCCTTTGAGCTGTCATGTTTAGGCCGCAGCTTGCTGGGATTCCAAGAGGGGCAAACGTGAATCATGAAGGCTCCCCTGTCCCCAGAGGAGGGAGCGCTCAAAGGACACCGCTCTCAGCCTTGCCACACACGTAGGGGACACGGTGGCCTGGAGAGACGTGTCCCACTCCGCAGGCTGGCCAAGTAGCTGCTGGCACAGAAACTGTTGATGTGAGCACACAAGTTCTTTGGGGTGGTTTGTCCACATGAGCTTCTTGGGTGGGCCTACCTGGGAGTAGTTCAGAGACACACTGGGGACGGGGAGCTGCTGCTTGATGTAGTCAGGGACTTTGGTGCCTTTGTTGCCAGGTTGTTCTTTTGCCTCTTCAGGCAGAGCAGTCAGGAGCAGAGCTGACAGGGGCTCTGAGTGCGCCTGTGTTTTTGCTTTTGATAAGGTGCAAAGAGATGGTTGTGTTGTCCACGGAGCTGTGTGGGGCCACTCTTCTCCCGTGTGGCAAAAGAAACAAAGTGCGCAGTTGGGAACCCTTGTTCCGTGGCAGAAGCCAGAGGCTGCCATGTTTCTGCAGCAACTTTCTGTTGTGAAGTCTGTTTCTCCAACTCCATTTGAAAACTGCATTGGAGCCTAGAGTGGGGGCAAAGCTGCAGGTCCTTGAGTGCTGTCTCGTAGGGTTAAGAATAGGAAGGAGATCTTGAAGTTCTGGCTGCTGTATTTGAAGTCAACTGTGCAACTTTGTGCCTGGGGAGCTGCGTGGCAGAAAAGGAGCCTGGGGTGCCGGTGCACAGTAGCTGAACGTGAGGCAGCGTGTGCCCAGGTGGCCAGGAAGGCCAAGGACATGCTGGCCTGTGTCAGCAATAGTGGGGCAGGGGGAGCAGGGCAGTGACCGTCCCCCTGTGCTGGGCACGGGTGAGGCCGCAGCTCGAGTGCTGGGTCCAGTGCTGGGTCCAGTTGTGGGCCCCTGTGAAGAAGCAAGACGTTGAGAGGCTGCAGCGTGTGCAGAGAAGGGCAAGGGAGCTGGGGAAGGGTGTGGAGCCCAAGTGCCATGAGGAGGTGCTGAGGCAGCTTTAGGCTGGAGAAAGGGAGGCTCCTGAGGGACCTTCAAGCAGACTTCCCTAAATGCCTACATGACAGTGCTCGCCACAAGTGCCGTTGCATCCCCTGCCAAGCATCCCCTCCCTGCACGCAAGGGCTTTAGGCACTGCAGCAGGTGAGACTTTAGTCTTTTGGTCTGTTGGTTTGTAGTTTGCTAGGAGGAGAAGCCCTGTTTATTTTCTCTTTCTCCAGCAAGCAAAGGTGCTTTTGCTCAACCTTTGCTGCCCTTTTCCAGCGCTGGGAGAGATTGCGATGCAGTTTTAGGTTTCCATGTGTGCAGCAGCAATAGCAAAGGCATCGCTGTGTAATAGCTGCTTTTGCATTTGAGAGCTGTTGAAGAACTAAAAGCCCAGCTTTGCAGAGAGAACGTTGCTTGCTGAGAGTAGGCAGGGTGCAATATCTAATTCAGAGCAATATGCAGTAGTGTTGAATTAGGCCATTTTACTTTAGTTGGAGGCACTTGGAATCCCATTGCTATCCAAGGTTATGATTTCTCCTTAGGGTAGAGCTGGTTGTAGAGCTGAATAGAGATAAGGTTAGAAATGACAGGTAACTGCCTGTCCCTCATGCTGCTGCCTCTCCACAGAGCACAGAAGCAACCGCAGGCTCTCCTCTGGCTCCCTCTGCTCCTGGAGGAGAGGCCAAATGGGTGCAAAATGTCCCGACTTCTCCAGCTGTGGTCAGACGCGAACCTGAACGTCCTGAGCCAGTAAGTGCCAGTTGTGGTTGGGGCTGTCTTTAGAGGAAATGAGAGCTGCAAGTTTCTGAGTGGCCAGCACTTGCTGGTGGTGGCCGAGGATGCTGAGTGCTGGAGTGCTGCCAGGACCTAGCGATTCCCGCCAGCCAGTGAGAGCTGGAACATGGCCTTTGAGCTGTCATGTTTAGGCCGCAGCTTGCTGGGATTCCAAGAGGGGCAAACGTGAATCATGAAGGCTCCCCTATCCCCAGAGGAGGGAGCGCTCAAAGGACACCGCTCTCAGCCTTGCCACACACGTAGGGGACACGGTGGCCTGGAGAGACGTGTCCCACTCCGCAGGCTGGCCAAGTAGCTGCTGGCACAGAAGCTGTTGATGTGAGCACACAAGTTCTTTGGGGTGGTTTGTCCACATGAGCTTCTTGGGTGGGCCTACCTGGGAGTAGTTCAGAGACACACTGGGGACGGGGAGCTGCTGCTTGATGTAGTCAGGGACTTTGGTGCCTTTGTTGCCAGGTTGTTCTTTTGCCTCTTCAGGCAGAGCAGTCAGGAGCAGAGCTGACAGGGGCTCTGAGTGCGCCTGTGTTTTTGCTTTTGATAAGGTGCAAAGAGATGGTTGTGTTGTCCACGGAGCTGTGTGGGGCCACTCTTCTCCCGTGTGGCAAAAGAAACAAAGTGCGCAGTTGGGAACCCTTGTTCCGTGGCAGAAGCCAGAGGCTGCCATGTTTCTGCAGCAACTTTCTGTTGTGAAGTCTGTTTCTCCAACTCCATTTGAAAACTGCATTGGAGCCTAGAGTGGGGGCAAAGGTGCAGGTCCTTGAGTGCTGTCTCGTAGGGTTAAGAATAGGAAGGAGATCTTGAAGTTCTGGCTGCTGTATTTGAAGTCAACTGTGCAACTTTGTGCCTGGGGAGCTGCGTGGCAGAAAAGGAGCCTGGGGTGCCGGTGCACAGTAGCTGAACGTGAGGCAGCGTGTGCCCAGGTGGCCAGGAAGGCCAAGGGCATGCTGGCCTGTGTCAGCAATAGTGGGGCAGGGGGAGCAGGGCAGTGACCGTCCCCCTGTGCTGGGCACGGGTGAGGCCGCAGCTCGAGTGCTGGGTCCAGTGCTGGGTCCAGTTGTGGGCCCCTGTGAAGAAGCAAGACGTTGAGAGGCTGCAGCGTGTGCAGAGAAGGGCAAGGGAGCTGGGGAAGGGTGTGGAGCCCAAGTGCCATGAGGAGGTGCTGAGGCAGCTTTAGGCTGGAGAAAGGGAGGCTCCTGAGGGACCTTCAAGCAGACTTCCCTAAATGCCTACATGACAGTGCTCGCCACAAGTGCCGTTGCATCCCCTGCCAAGCATCCCCTCCCTGCACGCAAGGGCTTTAGGCACTGCAGCAGGTGAGACTTTAGTCTTTTGGTCTGTTGGTTTGTAGTTTGCTAGGAGGAGAAGCCCTGTTTATTTTCTCTTTCTCCAGCAAGCAAAGGTGCTTTTGCTCAACCTTTGCTGCCCTTTTCCAGCGCTGGGAGAGATTGCGATGCAGTTTTAGGTTTCCATGTGTGCAGCAGCAATAGCAAAGGCATCGCTGTGTAATAGCTGCTTTTGCATTTGAGAGCTGTTGAAGAACTAAAAGCCCAGCTTTGCAGAGAGAACGTTGCTTGCTGAGAGTAGGCAGGGTGCGATATCTAATTCAGAGCAATATGCAGTAGTGTTGAATTAGGCCATTTTACTTTAGTTGGAGGCACTTGGAATCCCATTGCTATCCAAGGTTATGATTTCTCCTTAGGGTAGAGCTGGTTGTAGAGCTGAATAGAGATAAGGTTAGAAATGACAGGTAACTGCCTGTCCCTCACGCTGCTGCCTCTCCACAGAGCACAGAAGCAACCGCAGGCTCTCCTCTGGCTCCCTCTGCTCCTGGAGGAGAGGCCAAATGGGTGCAAAATGTCCCGACTTCTCCAGCTGTGGTCAGACGCGAACCTGAACGTCCTGAGCCAGTAAGTGCCAGTTGTGGTTGGGGCTGTCTTTAGAGGAAATGAGAGCTGCAAGTTTCTGAGCGGCCAGCACTTGCTGGTGGTGGCCGAGGATGCTGAGTGCTGGAGTGCTGCCAGGACCTAGCGATTCCCGCCAGCCAGTGAGAGCTGGAACATGGCCTTTGAGCTGTCATGTTTAGGCCGCAGCTTGCTGGGATTCCAAGAGGGGCAAACGTGAATCATGAAGGCTCCCCTGTCCCCAGAGGAGGGAGCGCTCAAAGGACACCGCTCTCAGCCTTGCCACACACGTAGGGGACACGGTGGCCTGGAGAGACGTGTCCCACTCCGCAGGCTGGCCAAGTAGCTGCTGGCACAGAAGCTGTTGATGTGAGCACACAAGTTCTTTGGGGTGGTTTGTCCACATGAGCTTCTTGGGTGGGCCTACCTGGGAGTAGTTCAGAGACACACTGGGGACGGGGAGCTGCTGCTTGATGTAGTCAGGGACTTTGGTGCCTTTGTTGCCAGGTTGTTCTTTCGCCTCTTCAGGCAGAGCAGTCAGGAGCAGAGCTGACAAGGGCTCTGAGTGCGCCTGTGTTTTTGCTTTTGATAAGGTGCAAAGAGATGGTTGTGTTGTCCACGGAGCTGTGTGGGGCCACTCTTCTCCCGTGTGGCAAAAGAAACAAAGTGCGCAGTTGGGAACCCTTGTTCCGTGGCAGAAGCCAGAGGCTGCCATGTTTCTGCAGCTACTTTCTGTTGTGAAGTCTGTTTCTCCAACTCCATTTGAAAACTGCATTGGAGCCTAGAGTGGGGGCAAAGCTGCAGGTCCTTGAGTGCTGTCTCGTAGGGTTAAGAACAGGAAGGAGATCTTGAAGTTCTGGCTGCTGTATTTGAAGTCAGCTGTGCAACTTTGTGCCTGGGGAGCTGCGTGGCAGAAAAGGAGCCTGGGGTGCCGGTGCACAGTAGCTGAACGTGAGGCAGCGTGTGCCCAGGTGGCCAGGAAGGCCAAGGGCATGCTGGCCTGTGTCAGCAATAGTGGGGCAGGGGGAGCAGGGCAGTGACCGTCCCCCTGTGCTGGGCACGGGTGAGGCCGCAGCTCGAGTGCTGGGTCCAGTGCTGGGTCCAGTTGTGGGCCCCTGTGAAGAAGCAAGACGTTGAGAGGCTGCAGCATGTGCAGAGAAGGGCAAGGGAGCTGGGGAAGGGTGTGGAGCCCAAGTGCCATGAGGAGGTGCTGAGGCAGCTTTAGGCTGGAGAAAGGGAGGCTCCTGAGGGACCTTCAAGCAGACTTCCCTAAATGCCTACATGACAGTGCTCGCCACAAGTGCCGTTGCATCCCCTGCCAAGCATCCCCTCCCTGCACGCAAGGGCTTTAGGCACTGCAACAGGTGAGACTTTAGTCTTTTGGTCTGTTGGTTTGTAGTTTGCTAGGAGGAGAAGCCCTGTTTATTTTCTCTTTCTCCAGCAAGCAAAGGTGCTTTTGCTCAACCTTTGCTGCCCTTTTCCAGCGCTGGGAGAGATTGCGATGCAGTTTTAGGTTTCCATGTGTGCAGCAGCAATAGCAAAGGCATCGCTGTGTAATAGCTGCTTTTGCATTTGAGAGCTGTTGAAGAACTAAAAGCCCAGCTTTGCAGAGAGAACGTTGCTTGCTGAGAGTAGGCAGGGTGCAATATCTAATTCAGAGCAATATGCAGTAGTGTTGAATTAGGCCATTTTACTTTAGTTGGAGGCACTTGGAATCCCATTGCTATCCAAGGTTATGATTTCTCCTTAGGGTAGAGCTGGTTGTAGAGCTGAATAGAGATAAGGTTAGAAATGACAGGTAACTGCCTGTCCCTCATGCTGCTGCCTCTCCACAGAGCACAGAAGCAACCGCAGGCTCTCCTCTGGCTCCCTCTGCTCCTGGAGGAGAGGCCAAATGGGTGCAAAATGTCCCGACTTCTCCAGCTGTGGTCAGACGCGAACCTGAACGTCCTGAGCCAGTAAGTGCCAGTTGTGGTTGGGGCTGTCTTTAGAGGAAATGAGAGCTGCAAGTTTCTGAGCGGCCAGCACTTGCTGGTGGTGGCCGAGGATGCTGAGTGCTGGAGTGCTGCCAGGACCTAGCGATTCCCGCCAGCCAGTGAGAGCTGGAACATGGCCTTTGAGCTGTCATGTTTAGGCCGCAGCTTGCTGGGATTCCAAGAGGGGCAAACGTGAATCATGAAGGCTCCCCTATCCCCAGAGGAGGGAGCGCTCAAAGGACACCGCTCTCAGCCTTGCCACACACGTAGGGGACACGGTGGCCTGGAGAGACGTGTCCCACTCCGCAGGCTGGCCAAGTAGCTGCTGGCACAAAAGCTGTTGATGTGAGCACACAAGTTCTTTGGGGTGGTTTGTCCACATGAGCTTCTTGGGTGGGCCTACCTGGGAGTAGTTCAGAGACACACTGGGGACGGGGAGCTGCTGCTTGATGTAGTCAGGGGCTTTGGTGCCTTTGTTGCCAGGTTGTTCTTTTGCCTCTTCAGGCAGAGCAGTCAGGAGCAGAGCTGACAGGGGCTCTGAGTGCGCCTGTGTTTTTGCTTTTGATAAGGTGCAAAGAGATGGTTGTGTTGTCCACGGAGCTGTGTGGGGCCACTCTTCTCCCGTGTGGCAAAAGAAACAAAGTGCGCAGTTGGGAACCCTTGTTCCGTGGCAGGAGCCAGAGGCTGCCATGTTTCTGCAGCTACTTTCTGTTGTGAAGTCTGTTTCTCCAACTCCATTTGAAAACTGCATTGGAGCCTAGAGTGGGGGCAAAGCTGCAGGTCCTTGAGTGCTGTCTCGTAGGGTTAAGAACAGGAAGGAGATCTTGAAGTTCTGGCTGCTGTATTTGAAGTCAACTGTGCAACTTTGTGCCTGGGGAGCTGCGTGGCAGAAAAGGAGCCTGGGGTGCCGGTGCACAGTAGCTGAACGTGAGGCAGCGTGTGCCCAGGTGGCCAGGAAGGCCAAGGGCATGCTGGCCTGTGTCAGCAATAGTGGGGCAGGGGGAGCAGGGCAGTGACCGTCCCCCTGTGCTGGGCACGGGTGAGGCCGCAGCTCGAGTGCTGGGTCCAGTGCTGGGTCCAGTTGTGGGCCCCTGTGAAGAAGCAAGACGTTGAGAGGCTGCAGCGTGTGCAGAGAAGGGCAAGGGAGCTGGGGAAGGGTGTGGAGCCCAAGTGCCATGAGGAGGTGCTGAGGCAGCTTTAGGCTGGAGAAAGGGAGGCTCCTGAGGGACCTTCAAGCAGACTTCCCTAAATGCCTACATGACAGTGCTCGCCACAAGTGCCGTTGCATCCCCTGCCAAGCATCCCCTCCCTGCACGCAAGGGCTTTAGGCACTGCAACAGGTGAGACTTTAGTCTTTTGGTCTGTTGGTTTGTAGTTTGCTAGGAGGAGAAGCCCTGTTTATTTTCTCTTTCTCCAGCAAGCAAAGGTGCTTTTGCTCAACCTTTGCTGCCCTTTTCCAGCGCTGGGAGAGATTGCGATGCAGTTTTAGGTTTCCATGTGTGCAGCAGCAATAGCAAAGGCATCGCTGTGTAATAGCTGCTTTTGCATTTGAGAGCTGTTGAAGAACTAAAAGCCCAGCTTTGCAGAGAGAACGTTGCTTGCTGAGAGTAGGCAGGGTGCAATATCTAATTCAGAGCAATATGCAGTAGTGTTGAATTAGGCCATTTTACTTTAGTTGGAGGCACTTGGAATCCCATTGCTATCCAAGGTTATGATTTCTCCTTAGGGTAGAGCTGGTTGTAGAGCTGAATAGAGATAAGGTTAGAAATGACAGGTAACTGCCTGTCCCTCATGCTGCTGCCTCTCCACAGAGCACAGAAGCAACCGCAGGCTCTCCTCTGGCTCCCTCTGCTCCTGGAGGAGAGGCCAAATGGGTGCAAAATGTCCCGACTTCTCCAGCTGTGGTCAGACGCGAACCTGAACGTCCTGAGCCAGTAAGTGCCAGTTGTGGTTGGGGCTGTCTTTAGAGGAAATGAGAGCTGCAAGTTTCTGAGCGGCCAGCACTTGCTGGTGGTGGCCGAGGATGCTGAGTGCTGGAGTGCTGCCAGGACCTAGCGATTCCCGCCAGCCAGTGAGAGCTGGAACATGGCCTTTGAGCTGTCATGTTTAGGCCGCAGCTTGCTGGGATTCCAAGAGGGGCAAACGTGAATCATGAAGGCTCCCCTATCCCCAGAGGAGGGAGCGCTCAAAGGACACCGCTCTCAGCCTTGCCACACACGTAGGGGACACGGTGGCCTGGAGAGACGTGTCCCACTCCGCAGGCTGGCCAAGTAGCTGCTGGCACAAAAGCTGTTGATGTGAGCACACAAGTTCTTTGGGGTGGTTTGTCCACATGAGCTTCTTGGGTGGGCCTACCTGGGAGTAGTTCAGAGACACACTGGGGACGGGGAGCTGCTGCTTGATGTAGTCAGGGGCTTTGGTGCCTTTGTTGCCAGGTTGTTCTTTTGCCTCTTCAGGCAGAGCAGTCAGGAGCAGAGCTGACAGGGGCTCTGAGTGCGCCTGTGTTTTTGCTTTTGATAAGGTGCAAAGAGATGGTTGTGTTGTCCACGGAGCTGTGTGGGGCCACTCTTCTCCCGTGTGGCAAAAGAAACAAAGTGCGCAGTTGGGAACCCTTGTTCCGTGGCAGGAGCCAGAGGCTGCCATGTTTCTGCAGCTACTTTCTGTTGTGAAGTCTGTTTCTCCAACTCCATTTGAAAACTGCATTGGAGCCTAGAGTGGGGGCAAAGCTGCAGGTCCTTGAGTGCTGTCTCGTAGGGTTAAGAACAGGAAGGAGATCTTGAAGTTCTGGCTGCTGTATTTGAAGTCAACTGTGCAACTTTGTGCCTGGGGAGCTGCGTGGCAGAAAAGGAGCCTGGGGTGCCGGTGCACAGTAGCTGAACGTGAGGCAGCGTGTGCCCAGGTGGCCAGGAAGGCCAAGGGCATGCTGGCCTGTGTCAGCAATAGTGGGGCAGGGGGAGCAGGGCAGTGACCGTCCCCCTGTGCTGGGCACGGGTGAGGCCGCAGCTCGAGTGCTGGGTCCAGTGCTGGGTCCAGTTGTGGGCCCCTGTGAAGAAGCAAGACGTTGAGAGGCTGCAGCGTGTGCAGAGAAGGGCAAGGGAGCTGGGGAAGGGTGTGGAGCCCAAGTGCCATGAGGAGGTGCTGAGGCAGCTTTAGGCTGGAGAAAGGGAGGCTCCTGAGGGACCTTCAAGCAGACTTCCCTAAATGCCTACATGACAGTGCTCGCCACAAGTGCCGTTGCATCCCCTGCCAAGCATCCCCTCCCTGCACGCAAGGGCTTTAGGCACTGCAGCAGGTGAGACTTTAGTCTTTTGGTCTGTTGGTTTGTAGTTTGCTAGGAGGAGAAGCCCTGTTTATTTTCTCTTTCTCCAGCAAGCAAAGGTGCTTTTGCTCAACCTTTGCTGCCCTTTTCCAGCGCTGGGAGAGATTGCGATGCAGTTTTAGGTTTCCATGTGTGCAGCAGCAATAGCAAAGGCATCGCTGTGTAATAGCTGCTTTTGCATTTGAGAGCTGTTGAAGAACTAAAAGCCCAGCTTTGCAGAGAGAACGTTGCTTGCTGAGAGTAGGCAGGGTGCGATATCTAATTCAGAGCAATATGCAGTAGTGTTGAATTAGGCCATTTTACTTTAGTTGGAGGCACTTGGAATCCCATTGCTATCCAAGGTTATGATTTCTCCTTAGGGTAGAGCTGGTTGTAGAGCTGAATAGAGATAAGGTTAGAAATGACAGGTAACTGCCTGTCCCTCACGCTGCTGCCTCTCCACAGAGCACAGAAGCAACCGCAGGCTCTCCTCTGGCTCCCTCTGCTCCTGGAGGAGAGGCCAAATGGGTGCAAAATGTCCCGACTTCTCCAGCTGTGGTCAGACGCGAACCTGAACGTCCTGAGCCAGTAAGTGCCAGTTGTGGTTGGGGCTGTCTTTAGAGGAAATGAGAGCTGCAAGTTTCTGAGCGGCCAGCACTTGCTGGTGGTGGCCGAGGATGCTGAGTGCTGGAGTGCTGCCAGGACCTAGCGATTCCCGCCAGCCAGTGAGAGCTGGAACATGGCCTTTGAGCTGTCATGTTTAGGCCGCAGCTTGCTGGGATTCCAAGAGGGGCAAACGTGAATCATGAAGGCTCCCCTGTCCCCAGAGGAGGGAGCGCTCAAAGGACACCGCTCTCAGCCTTGCCACACACGTAGGGGACACGGTGGCCTGGAGAGACGTGTCCCACTCCGCAGGCTGGCCAAGTAGCTGCTGGCACAGAAGCTGTTGATGTGAGCACACAAGTTCTTTGGGGTGGTTTGTCCACATGAGCTTCTTGGGTGGGCCTACCTGGGAGTAGTTCAGAGACACACTGGGGACGGGGAGCTGCTGCTTGATGTAGTCAGGGGCTTTGGTGCCTTTGTTGCCAGGTTGTTCTTTCGCCTCTTCAGGCAGAGCAGTCAGGAGCAGAGCTGACAGGGGCTCTGAGTGCGCCTGTGTTTTTGCTTTTGATAAGGTGCAAAGAGATGGTTGTGTTGTCCACGGAGCTGTGTGGGGCCACTCTTCTCCCGTGTGGCAAAAGAAACAAAGTGCGCAGTTGGGAACCCTTGTTCCGTGGCAGGAGCCAGAGGCTGCCATGTTTCTGCAGCTACTTTCTGTTGTGAAGTCTGTTTCTCCAACTCCATTTGAAAACTGCATTGGAGCCTAGAGTGGGGGCAAAGCTGCAGGTCCTTGAGTGCTGTCTCGTAGGGTTAAGAACAGGAAGGAGATCTTGAAGTTCTGGCTGCTGTATTTGAAGTCAACTGTGCAACTTTGTGCCTGGGGAGCTGCGTGGCAGAAAAGGAGCCTGGGGTGCCGGTGCACAGTAGCTGAACGTGAGGCAGCGTGTGCCCAGGTGGCCAGGAAGGCCAAGGGCATGCTGGCCTGTGTCAGCAATAGTGGGGCAGGGGGAGCAGGGCAGTGACCGTCCCCCTGTGCTGGGCACGGGTGAGGCCGCAGCTCGAGTGCTGGGTCCAGTGCTGGGTCCAGTTGTGGGCCCCTGTGAAGAAGCAAGACGTTGAGAGGCTGCAGCGTGTGCAGAGAAGGGCAAGGGAGCTGGGGAAGGGTGTGGAGCCCAAGTGCCATGAGGAGGTGCTGAGGCAGCTTTAGGCTGGAGAAAGGGAGGCTCCTGAGGGACCTTCAAGCAGACTTCCCTAAATGCCTACATGACAGTGCTCGCCACAAGTGCCGTTGCATCCCCTGCCAAGCATCCCCTCCCTGCACGCAAGGGCTTTAGGCACTGCAGCAGGTGAGACTTTAGTCTTTTGGTCTGTTGGTTTGTAGTTTGCTAGGAGGAGAAGCCCTGTTTATTTTCTCTTTCTCCAGCAAGCAAAGGTGCTTTTGCTCAACCTTTGCTGCCCTTTTCCAGCGCTGGGAGAGATTGCGATGCAGTTTTAGGTTTCCATGTGTGCAGCAGCAATAGCAAAGGCATCGCTGTGTAATAGCTGCTTTTGCATTTGAGAGCTGTTGAAGAACTAAAAGCCCAGCTTTGCAGAGAGAACGTTGCTTGCTGAGAGTAGGCAGGGTGCGATATCTAATTCAGAGCAATATGCAGTAGTGTTGAATTAGGCCATTTTACTTTAGTTGGAGGCACTTGGAATCCCATTGCTATCCAAGGTTATGATTTCTCCTTAGGGTAGAGCTGGTTGTAGAGCTGAATAGAGATAAGGTTAGAAATGACAGGTAACTGCCTGTCCCTCACGCTGCTGCCTCTCCACAGAGCACAGAAGCAACCGCAGGCTCTCCTCTGGCTCCCTCTGCTCCTGGAGGAGAGGCCAAATGGGTGCAAAATGTCCCGACTTCTCCAGCTGTGGTCAGACGCGAACCTGAACGTCCTGAGCCAGTAAGTGCCAGTTGTGGTTGGGGCTGTCTTTAGAGGAAATGAGAGCTGCAAGTTTCTGAGCGGCCAGCACTTGCTGGTGGTGGCCGAGGATGCTGAGTGCTGGAGTGCTGCCAGGACCTAGCGATTCCCGCCAGCCAGTGAGAGCTGGAACATGGCCTTTGAGCTGTCATGTTTAGGCCGCAGCTTGCTGGGATTCCAAGAGGGACAAACGTGAATCATGAAGGCTCCCCTGTCCCCAGAGGAGGGAGCGCTCAAAGGACACCGCTCTCAGCCTTGCCACACACGTAGGGGACACGGTGGCCTGGAGAGACGTGTCCCACTCCGCAGGCTGGCCAAGTAGCTGCTGGCACAGAAGCTGTTGATGTGAGCACACAAGTTCTTTGGGGTGGTTTGTCCACATGAGCTTCTTGGGTGGGCCTACCTGGGAGTAGTTCAGAGACACACTGGGGACGGGGAGCTGCTGCTTGATGTAGTCAGGGACTTTGGTGCCTTTGTTGCCAGGTTGTTCTTTCGCCTCTTCAGGCAGAGCAGTCAGGAGCAGAGCTGACAAGGGCTCTGAGTGCGCCTGTGTTTTTGCTTTTGATAAGGTGCAAAGAGATGGTTGTGTTGTCCACGGAGCTGTGTGGGGCCACTCTTCTCCCGTGTGGCAAAAGAAACAAAGTGCGCAGTTGGGAACCCTTGTTCCGTGGCAGAAGCCAGAGGCTGCCATGTTTCTGCAGCTACTTTCTGTTGTGAAGTCTGTTTCTCCAACTCCATTTGAAAACTGCATTGGAGCCTAGAGTGGGGGCAAAGCTGCAGGTCCTTGAGTGCTGTCTCGTAGGGTTAAGAACAGGAAGGAGATCTTGAAGTTCTGGCTGCTGTATTTGAAGTCAGCTGTGCAACTTTGTGCCTGGGGAGCTGCGTGGCAGAAAAGGAGCCTGGGGTGCCGGTGCACAGTAGCTGAACGTGAGGCAGCGTGTGCCCAGGTGGCCAGGAAGGCCAAGGGCATGCTGGCCTGTGTCAGCAATAGTGGGGCAGGGGGAGCAGGGCAGTGACCGTCCCCCTGTGCTGGGCACGGGTGAGGCCGCAGCTCGAGTGCTGGGTCCAGTGCTGGGTCCAGTTGTGGGCCCCTGTGAAGAAGCAAGACGTTGAGAGGCTGCAGCGTGTGCAGAGAAGGGCAAGGGAGCTGGGGAAGGGTGTGGAGCCCAAGTGCCATGAGGAGGTGCTGAGGCAGCTTTAGGCTGGAGAAAGGGAGGCTCCTGAGGGACCTTCAAGCAGACTTCCCTAAATGCCTACATGACAGTGCTCGCCACAAGTGCCGTTGCATCCCCTGCCAAGCATCCCCTCCCTGCACGCAAGGGCTTTAGGCACTGCAGCAGGTGAGACTTTAGTCTTTTGGTCTGTTGGTTTGTAGTTTGCTAGGAGGAGAAGCCCTGTTTATTTTCTCTTTCTCCAGCAAGCAAAGGTGCTTTTGCTCAACCTTTGCTGCCCTTTTCCAGCGCTGGGAGAGATTGCGATGCAGTTTTAGGTTTCCATGTGTGCAGCAGCAATAGCAAAGGCATCGCTGTGTAATAGCTGCTTTTGCATTTGAGAGCTGTTGAAGAACTAAAAGCCCAGCTTTGCAGAGAGAACGTTGCTTGCTGAGAGTAGGCAGGGTGCGATATCTAATTCAGAGCAATATGCAGTAGTGTTGAATTAGGCCATTTTACTTTAGTTGGAGGCACTTGGAATCCCATTGCTATCCAAGGTTATGATTTCTCCTTAGGGTAGAGCTGGTTGTAGAGCTGAATAGAGATAAGGTTAGAAATGACAGGTAACTGCCTGTCCCTCACGCTGCTGCCTCTCCACAGAGCACAGAAGCAACCGCAGGCTCTCCTCTGGCTCCCTCTGCTCCTGGAGGAGAGGCCAAATGGGTGCAAAATGTCCCGACTTCTCCAGCTGTGGTCAGACGCGAACCTGAACGTCCTGAGCCAGTAAGTGCCAGTTGTGGTTGGGGCTGTCTTTAGAGGAAATGAGAGCTGCAAGTTTCTGAGCGGCCAGCACTTGCTGGTGGTGGCCGAGGATGCTGAGTGCTGGAGTGCTGCCAGGACCTAGCGATTCCCGCCAGCCAGTGAGAGCTGGAACATGGCCTTTGAGCTGTCATGTTTAGGCCGCAGCTTGCTGGGATTCCAAGAGGGGCAAACGTGAATCATGAAGGCTCCCCTGTCCCCAGAGGAGGGAGCGCTCAAAGGACACCGCTCTCAGCCTTGCCACACACGTAGGGGACACGGTGGCCTGGAGAGACGTGTCCCACTCCGCAGGCTGGCCAAGTAGCTGCTGGCACAGAAGCTGTTGATGTGAGCACACAAGTTCTTTGGGGTGGTTTGTCCACATGAGCTTCTTGGGTGGGCCTACCTGGGAGTAGTTCAGAGACACACTGGGGACAGGGAGCTGCTGCTTGATGTAGTCAGGGACTTTGGTGCCTTTGTTGCCAGGTTGTTCTTTCGCCTCTTCAGGCAGAGCAGTCAGGAGCAGAGCTGACAGGGGCTCTGAGTGCGCCTGTGTTTTTGCTTTTGATAAGGTGCAAAGAGATGGTTGTGTTGTCCACGGAGCTGTGTGGGGCCACTCTTCTCCCGTGTGGCAAAAGAAACAAAGTGCGCAGTTGGGAACCCTTGTTCCGTGGCAGGAGCCAGAGGCTGCCATGTTTCTGCAGCTACTTTCTGTTGTGAAGTCTGTTTCTCCAACTCCATTTGAAAACTGCATTGGAGCCTAGAGTGGGGGCAAAGCTGCAGGTCCTTGAGTGCTGTCTCGTAGGGTTAAGAACAGGAAGGAGATCTTGAAGTTCTGGCTGCTGTATTTGAAGTCAACTGTGCAACTTTGTGCCTGGGGAGCTGCGTGGCAGAAAAGGAGCCTGGGGTGCCGGTGCACAGTAGCTGAACGTGAGGCAGCGTGTGCCCAGGTGGCCAGGAAGGCCAAGGGCATGCTGGCCTGTGTCAGCAATAGTGGGGCAGGGGGAGCAGGGCAGTGACCGTCCCCCTGTGCTGGGCACGGGTGAGGCCGCAGCTCGAGTGCTGGGTCCAGTGCTGGGTCCAGTTGTGGGCCCCTGTGAAGAAGCAAGACGTTGAGAGGCTGCAGCGTGTGCAGAGAAGGGCAAGGGAGCTGGGGAAGGGTGTGGAGCCCAAGTGCCATGAGGAGGTGCTGAGGCAGCTTTAGGCTGGAGAAAGGGAGGCTCCTGAGGGACCTTCAAGCAGACTTCCCTAAATGCCTACATGACAGTGCTCGCCACAAGTGCCGTTGCATCCCCTGCCAAGCATCCCCTCCCTGCACGCAAGGGCTTTAGGCACTGCAGCAGGTGAGACTTTAGTCTTTTGGTCTGTTGGTTTGTAGTTTGCTAGGAGGAGAAGCCCTGTTTATTTTCTCTTTCTCCAGCAAGCAAAGGTGCTTTTGCTCAACCTTTGCTGCCCTTTTCCAGCGCTGGGAGAGATTGCGATGCAGTTTTAGGTTTCCATGTGTGCAGCAGCAATAGCAAAGGCATCGCTGTGTAATAGCTGCTTTTGCATTTGAGAGCTGTTGAAGAACTAAAAGCCCAGCTTTGCAGAGAGAACGTTGCTTGCTGAGAGTAGGCAGGGTGCGATATCTAATTCAGAGCAATATGCAGTAGTGTTGAATTAGGCCATTTTACTTTAGTTGGAGGCACTTGGAATCCCATTGCTATCCAAGGTTATGATTTCTCCTTAGGGTAGAGCTGGTTGTAGAGCTGAATAGAGATAAGGTTAGAAATGACAGGTAACTGCCTGTCCCTCACGCTGCTGCCTCTCCACAGAGCACAGAAGCAACCGCAGGCTCTCCTCTGGCTCCCTCTGCTCCTGGAGGAGAGGCCAAATGGGTGCAAAATGTCCCGACTTCTCCAGCTGTGGTCAGACGCGAACCTGAACGTCCTGAGCCAGTAAGTGCCAGTTGTGGTTGGGGCTGTCTTTAGAGGAAATGAGAGCTGCAAGTTTCTGAGCGGCCAGCACTTGCTGGTGGTGGCCGAGGATGCTGAGTGCTGGAGTGCTGCCAGGACCTAGCGATTCCCGCCAGCCAGTGAGAGCTGGAACATGGCCTTTGAGCTGTCATGTTTAGGCCGCAGCTTGCTGGGATTCCAAGAGGGGCAAACGTGAATCATGAAGGCTCCCCTGTCCCCAGAGGAGGGAGCGCTCAAAGGACACCGCTCTCAGCCTTGCCACACACGTAGGGGACACGGTGGCCTGGAGAGACGTGTCCCACTCCGCAGGCTGGCCAAGTAGCTGCTGGCACAAAAGCTGTTGATGTGAGCACACAAGTTCTTTGGGGTGGTTTGTCCACATGAGCTTCTTGGGTGGGCCTACCTGGGAGTAGTTCAGAGACACACTGGGGACGGGGAGCTGCTGCTTGATGTAGTCAGGGGCTTTGGTGCCTTTGTTGCCAGGTTGTTCTTTTGCCTCTTCAGGCAGAGCAGTCAGGAGCAGAGCTGACAGGGGCTCTGAGTGCGCCTGTGTTTTTGCTTTTGATAAGGTGCAAAGAGATGGTTGTGTTGTCCACGGAGCTGTGTGGGGCCACTCTTCTCCCGTGTGGCAAAAGAAACAAAGTGCGCAGTTGGGAACCCTTGTTCCGTGGCAGGAGCCAGAGGCTGCCATGTTTCTGCAGCTACTTTCTGTTGTGAAGTCTGTTTCTCCAACTCCATTTGAAAACTGCATTGGAGCCTAGAGTGGGGGCAAAGCTGCAGGTCCTTGAGTGCTGTCTCGTAGGGTTAAGAACAGGAAGGAGATCTTGAAGTTCTGGCTGCTGTATTTGAAGTCAACTGTGCAACTTTGTGCCTGGGGAGCTGCGTGGCAGAAAAGGAGCCTGGGGTGCCGGTGCACAGTAGCTGAACGTGAGGCAGCGTGTGCCCAGGTGGCCAGGAAGGCCAAGGGCATGCTGGCCTGTGTCAGCAATAGTGGGGCAGGGGGAGCAGGGCAGTGACCGTCCCCCTGTGCTGGGCACGGGTGAGGCCGCAGCTCGAGTGCTGGGTCCAGTGCTGGGTCCAGTTGTGGGCCCCTGTGAAGAAGCAAGACGTTGAGAGGCTGCAGCGTGTGCAGAGAAGGGCAAGGGAGCTGGGGAAGGGTGTGGAGCCCAAGTGCCATGAGGAGGTGCTGAGGCAGCTTTAGGCTGGAGAAAGGGAGGCTCCTGAGGGACCTTCAAGCAGACTTCCCTAAATGCCTACATGACAGTGCTCGCCACAAGTGCCGTTGCATCCCCTGCCAAGCATCCCCTCCCTGCACGCAAGGGCTTTAGGCACTGCAGCAGGTGAGACTTTAGTCTTTTGGTCTGTTGGTTTGTAGTTTGCTAGGAGGAGAAGCCCTGTTTATTTTCTCTTTCTCCAGCAAGCAAAGGTGCTTTTGCTCAACCTTTGCTGCCCTTTTCCAGCGCTGGGAGAGATTGCGATGCAGTTTTAGGTTTCCATGTGTGCAGCAGCAATAGCAAAGGCATCGCTGTGTAATAGCTGCTTTTGCATTTGAGAGCTGTTGAAGAACTAAAAGCCCAGCTTTGCAGAGAGAACGTTGCTTGCTGAGAGTAGGCAGGGTGCGATATCTAATTCAGAGCAATATGCAGTAGTGTTGAATTAGGCCATTTTACTTTAGTTGGAGGCACTTGGAATCCCATTGCTATCCAAGGTTATGATTTCTCCTTAGGGTAGAGCTGGTTGTAGAGCTGAATAGAGATAAGGTTAGAAATGACAGGTAACTGCCTGTCCCTCACGCTGCTGCCTCTCCACAGAGCACAGAAGCAACCGCAGGCTCTCCTCTGGCTCCCTCTGCTCCTGGAGGAGAGGCCAAATGGGTGCAAAATGTCCCGACTTCTCCAGCTGTGGTCAGACGCGAACCTGAACGTCCTGAGCCAGTAAGTGCCAGTTGTGGTTGGGGCTGTCTTTAGAGGAAATGAGAGCTGCAAGTTTCTGAGCGGCCAGCACTTGCTGGTGGTGGCCGAGGATGCTGAGTGCTGGAGTGCTGCCAGGACCTAGCGATTCCCGCCAGCCAGTGAGAGCTGGAACATGGCCTTTGAGCTGTCATGTTTAGGCCGCAGCTTGCTGGGATTCCAAGAGGGACAAACGTGAATCATGAAGGCTCCCCTGTCCCCAGAGGAGGGAGCGCTCAAAGGACACCGCTCTCAGCCTTGCCACACACGTAGGGGACACGGTGGCCTGGAGAGACGTGTCCCACTCCGCAGGCTGGCCAAGTAGCTGCTGGCACAGAAGCTGTTGATGTGAGCACACAAGTTCTTTGGGGTGGTTTGTCCACATGAGCTTCTTGGGTGGGCCTACCTGGGAGTAGTTCAGAGACACACTGGGGACGGGGAGCTGCTGCTTGATGTAGTCAGGGACTTTGGTGCCTTTGTTGCCAGGTTGTTCTTTCGCCTCTTCAGGCAGAGCAGTCAGGAGCAGAGCTGACAAGGGCTCTGAGTGCGCCTGTGTTTTTGCTTTTGATAAGGTGCAAAGAGATGGTTGTGTTGTCCACGGAGCTGTGTGGGGCCACTCTTCTCCCGTGTGGCAAAAGAAACAAAGTGCGCAGTTGGGAACCCTTGTTCCGTGGCAGAAGCCAGAGGCTGCCATGTTTCTGCAGCTACTTTCTGTTGTGAAGTCTGTTTCTCCAACTCCATTTGAAAACTGCATTGGAGCCTAGAGTGGGGGCAAAGCTGCAGGTCCTTGAGTGCTGTCTCGTAGGGTTAAGAACAGGAAGGAGATCTTGAAGTTCTGGCTGCTGTATTTGAAGTCAGCTGTGCAACTTTGTGCCTGGGGAGCTGCGTGGCAGAAAAGGAGCCTGGGGTGCCGGTGCACAGTAGCTGAACGTGAGGCAGCGTGTGCCCAGGTGGCCAGGAAGGCCAAGGGCATGCTGGCCTGTGTCAGCAATAGTGGGGCAGGGGGAGCAGGGCAGTGACCGTCCCCCTGTGCTGGGCACGGGTGAGGCCGCAGCTCGAGTGCTGGGTCCAGTGCTGGGTCCAGTTGTGGGCCCCTGTGAAGAAGCAAGACGTTGAGAGGCTGCAGCGTGTGCAGAGAAGGGCAAGGGAGCTGGGGAAGGGTGTGGAGCCCAAGTGCCATGAGGAGGTGCTGAGGCAGCTTTAGGCTGGAGAAAGGGAGGCTCCTGAGGGACCTTCAAGCAGACTTCCCTAAATGCCTACATGACAGTGCTCGCCACAAGTGCCGTTGCATCCCCTGCCAAGCATCCCCTCCCTGCACGCAAGGGCTTTAGGCACTGCAGCAGGTGAGACTTTAGTCTTTTGGTCTGTTGGTTTGTAGTTTGCTAGGAGGAGAAGCCCTGTTTATTTTCTCTTTCTCCAGCAAGCAAAGGTGCTTTTGCTCAACCTTTGCTGCCCTTTTCCAGCGCTGGGAGAGATTGCGATGCAGTTTTAGGTTTCCATGTGTGCAGCAGCAATAGCAAAGGCATCGCTGTGTAATAGCTGCTTTTGCATTTGAGAGCTGTTGAAGAACTAAAAGCCCAGCTTTGCAGAGAGAACGTTGCTTGCTGAGAGTAGGCAGGGTGCGATATCTAATTCAGAGCAATATGCAGTAGTGTTGAATTAGGCCATTTTACTTTAGTTGGAGGCACTTGGAATCCCATTGCTATCCAAGGTTATGATTTCTCCTTAGGGTAGAGCTGGTTGTAGAGCTGAATAGAGATAAGGTTAGAAATGACAGGTAACTGCCTGTCCCTCACGCTGCTGCCTCTCCACAGAGCACAGAAGCAACCGCAGGCTCTCCTCTGGCTCCCTCTGCTCCTGGAGGAGAGGCCAAATGGGTGCAAAATGTCCCGACTTCTCCAGCTGTGGTCAGACGCGAACCTGAACGTCCTGAGCCAGTAAGTGCCAGTTGTGGTTGGGGCTGTCTTTAGAGGAAATGAGAGCTGCAAGTTTCTGAGCGGCCAGCACTTGCTGGTGGTGGCCGAGGATGCTGAGTGCTGGAGTGCTGCCAGGACCTAGCGATTCCCGCCAGCCAGTGAGAGCTGGAACATGGCCTTTGAGCTGTCATGTTTAGGCCGCAGCTTGCTGGGATTCCAAGAGGGGCAAACGTGAATCATGAAGGCTCCCCTGTCCCCAGAGGAGGGAGCGCTCAAAGGACACCGCTCTCAGCCTTGCCACACACGTAGGGGACACGGTGGCCTGGAGAGACGTGTCCCACTCCGCAGGCTGGCCAAGTAGCTGCTGGCACAGAAGCTGTTGATGTGAGCACACAAGTTCTTTGGGGTGGTTTGTCCACATGAGCTTCTTGGGTGGGCCTACCTGGGAGTAGTTCAGAGACACACTGGGGACAGGGAGCTGCTGCTTGATGTAGTCAGGGACTTTGGTGCCTTTGTTGCCAGGTTGTTCTTTCGCCTCTTCAGGCAGAGCAGTCAGGAGCAGAGCTGACAGGGGCTCTGAGTGCGCCTGTGTTTTTGCTTTTGATAAGGTGCAAAGAGATGGTTGTGTTGTCCACGGAGCTGTGTGGGGCCACTCTTCTCCCGTGTGGCAAAAGAAACAAAGTGCGCAGTTGGGAACCCTTGTTCCGTGGCAGAAGCCAGAGGCTGCCATGTTTCTGCAGCTACTTTCTGTTGTGAAGTCTGTTTCTCCAACTCCATTTGAAAACTGCATTGGAGCCTAGAGTGGGGGCAAAGCTGCAGGTCCTTGAGTGCTGTCTCGTAAGGTTAAGAATAGGAAGGAGATCTTGAAGTTCTGGCTGCTGTATTTGAAGTCAGCTGTGCAACTTTGTGCCTGGGGAGCTGCGTGGCAGAAAAGGAGCCTGGGGTGCCGGTGCACAGTAGCTGAACGTGAGGCAGCGTGTGCCCAGGTGGCCAGGAAGGCCAAGGGCATGCTGGCCTGTGTCAGCAATAGTGGGGCAGGGGGAGCAGGGCAGTGACCGTCCCCCTGTGCTGGGCACGGGTGAGGCCGCAGCTCGAGTGCTGGGTCCAGTGCTGGGTCCAGTTGTGGGCCCCTGTGAAGAAGCAAGACGTTGAGAGGCTGCAGCGTGTGCAGAGAAGGGCAAGGGAGCTGGGGAAGGGTGTGGAGCCCAAGTGCCATGAGGAGGTGCTGAGGCAGCTTTAGGCTGGAGAAAGGGAGGCTCCTGAGGGACCTTCAAGCAGACTTCCCTAAATGCCTACATGACAGTGCTCGCCACAAGTGCCGTTGCATCCCCTGCCAAGCATCCCCTCCCTGCACGCAAGGGCTTTAGGCACTGCAGCAGGTGAGACTTTAGTCTTTTGGTCTGTTGGTTTGTAGTTTGCTAGGAGGAGAAGCCCTGTTTATTTTCTCTTTCTCCAGCAAGCAAAGGTGCTTTTGCTCAACCTTTGCTGCCCTTTTCCAGCGCTGGGAGAGATTGCGATGCAGTTTTAGGTTTCCATGTGTGCAGCAGCAATAGCAAAGGCATCGCTGTGTAATAGCTGCTTTTGCATTTGAGAGCTGTTGAAGAACTAAAAGCCCAGCTTTGCAGAGAGAACGTTGCTTGCTGAGAGTAGGCAGGGTGCGATATCTAATTCAGAGCAATATGCAGTAGTGTTGAATTAGGCCATTTTACTTTAGTTGGAGGCACTTGGAATCCCATTGCTATCCAAGGTTATGATTTCTCCTTAGGGTAGAGCTGGTTGTAGAGCTGAATAGAGATAAGGTTAGAAATGACAGGTAACTGCCTGTCCCTCACGCTGCTGCCTCTCCACAGAGCACAGAAGCAACCGCAGGCTCTCCTCTGGCTCCCTCTGCTCCTGGAGGAGAGGCCAAATGGGTGCAAAATGTCCCGACTTCTCCAGCTGTGGTCAGACGCGAACCTGAACGTCCTGAGCCAGTAAGTGCCAGTTGTGGTTGGGGCTGTCTTTAGAGGAAATGAGAGCTGCAAGTTTCTGAGCGGCCAGCACTTGCTGGTGGTGGCCGAGGATGCTGAGTGCTGGAGTGCTGCCAGGACCTAGCGATTCCCGCCAGCCAGTGAGAGCTGGAACATGGCCTTTGAGCTGTCATGTTTAGGCCGCAGCTTGCTGGGATTCCAAGAGGGACAAACGTGAATCATGAAGGCTCCCCTGTCCCCAGAGGAGGGAGCGCTCAAAGGACACCGCTCTCAGCCTTGCCACACACGTAGGGGACACGGTGGCCTGGAGAGACGTGTCCCACTCCGCAGGCTGGCCAAGTAGCTGCTGGCACAGAAGCTGTTGATGTGAGCACACAAGTTCTTTGGGGTGGTTTGTCCACATGAGCTTCTTGGGTGGGCCTACCTGGGAGTAGTTCAGAGACACACTGGGGACGGGGAGCTGCTGCTTGATGTAGTCAGGGACTTTGGTGCCTTTGTTGCCAGGTTGTTCTTTCGCCTCTTCAGGCAGAGCAGTCAGGAGCAGAGCTGACAAGGGCTCTGAGTGCGCCTGTGTTTTTGCTTTTGATAAGGTGCAAAGAGATGGTTGTGTTGTCCACAGAGCTGTGTGGGGCCACTCTTCTCCCGTGTGGCAAAAGAAACAAAGTGCGCAGTTGGGAACCCTCGTTCCGTGGCAGAAGCCAGAGGCTGCCATGTTTCTGCAGCTACTTTCTGTTGTGAAGTCTGTTTCTCCAACTCCATTTGAAAACTGCATTGGAGCCTAGAGTGGGGGCAAAGCTGCAGGTCCTTGAGTGCTGTCTCGTAGGGTTAAGAATAGGAAGGAGATCTTGAAGTTCTGGCTGCTGTATTTGAAGTCAGCTGTGCAACTTTGTGCCTGGGGAGCTGCGTGGCAGAAAAGGAGCCTGGGGTGCCGGTGCACAGTAGCTGAACGTGAGGCAGCGTGTGCCCAGGTGGCCAGGAAGGCCAAGGGCATGCTGGCCTGTGTCAGCAATAGTGGGGCAGGGGGAGCAGGGCAGTGACCGTCCCCCTGTGCTGGGCACGGGTGAGGCCGCAGCTCGAGTGCTGGGTCCAGTGCTGGGTCCAGTTGTGGGCCCCTGTGAAGAAGCAAGACGTTGAGAGGCTGCAGCGTGTGCAGAGAAGGGCAAGGGAGCTGGGGAAGGGTGTGGAGCCCAAGTGCCATGAGGAGGTGCTGAGGCAGCTTTAGGCTGGAGAAAGGGAGGCTCCTGAGGGACCTTCAAGCAGACTTCCCTAAATGCCTACATGACAGTGCTCGCCACAAGTGCCGTTGCATCCCCTGCCAAGCATCCCCTCCCTGCACGCAAGGGCTTTAGGCACTGCAGCAGGTGAGACTTTAGTCTTTTGGTCTGTTGGTTTGTAGTTTGCTAGGAGGAGAAGCCCTGTTTATTTTCTCTTTCTCCAGCAAGCAAAGGTGCTTTTGCTCAACCTTTGCTGCCCTTTTCCAGCGCTGGGAGAGATTGCGATGCAGTTTTAGGTTTCCATGTGTGCAGCAGCAATAGCAAAGGCATCGCTGTGTAATAGCTGCTTTTGCATTTGAGAGCTGTTGAAGAACTAAAAGCCCAGCTTTGCAGAGAGAACGTTGCTTGCTGAGAGTAGGCAGGGTGCGATATCTAATTCAGAGCAATATGCAGTAGTGTTGAATTAGGCCATTTTACTTTAGTTGGAGGCACTTGGAATCCCATTGCTATCCAAGGTTATGATTTCTCCTTAGGGTAGAGCTGGTTGTAGAGCTGAATAGAGATAAGGTTAGAAATGACAGGTAACTGCCTGTCCCTCACGCTGCTGCCTCTCCACAGAGCACAGAAGCAACCGCAGGCTCTCCTCTGGCTCCCTCTGCTCCTGGAGGAGAGGCCAAATGGGTGCAAAATGTCCCGACTTCTCCAGCTGTGGTCAGACGCGAACCTGAACGTCCTGAGCCAGTAAGTGCCAGTTGTGGTTGGGGCTGTCTTTAGAGGAAATGAGAGCTGCAAGTTTCTGAGCGGCCAGCACTTGCTGGTGGTGGCCGAGGATGCTGATTGCTGGAGTGCTGCCAGGACCTAGCAATTCCCGCCAGCCAGTGAGAGCTGGAACATGGCCTTTGAGCTGTCATGTTTAGGCCGCAGCTTGCTGGGATTCCAAGAGGGGCAAACGTGAATCATGAAGGCTCCCCTGTCCCCAGAGGAGGGAGCGCTCAAAGGACACCGCTCTCAGCCTTGCCACACACGTAGGGGACACGGTGGCCTGGAGAGACGTGTCCCACTCCGCAGGCTGGCCAAGTAGTTGCTGGCACAGAAGCTGTTGATGTGAGCACACAAGTTCTTTGGGGTGGTTTGTCCACATGAGCTTCTTGGGTGGGCCTACCTGGGAGTAGTTCAGAGACACACTGGGGACGGGGAGCTGCTGCTTGATGTAGTCAGGGACTTTGGTGCCTTTGTTGCCAGGTTGTTCTTTCGCCTCTTCAGGCAGAGCAGTCAGGAGCAGAGCTGACAAGGGCTCTGAGTGCGCCTGTGTTTTTGCTTTTGATAAGGTGCAAAGAGATGGTTGTGTTGTCCACGGAGCTGTGTGGGGCCACTCTTCTCCCGTGTGGCAAAAGAAACAAAGTGCGCAGTTGGGAACCCTCGTTCCGTGGCAGAAGCCAGAGGCTGCCATGTTTCTGCAGCTACTTTCTGTTGTGAAGTCTGTTTCTCCAACTCCATTTGAAAACTGCATTGGAGCCTAGAGTGGGGGCAAAGCTGCAGGTCCTTGAGTGCTGTCTCGTAGGGTTAAGAACAGGAAGGAGATCTTGAAGTTCTGGCTGCTGTATTTGAAGTCAACTGTGCAACTTTGTGCCTGGGGAGCTGCGTGGCAGAAAAGGAGCCAGGGGTGCCGGTGCACAGTAGCTGAACGTGAGGCAGCGTGTGCCCAGGTGGCCAGGAAGGCCAAGGGCATGCTGGCCTGTGTCAGCAATAGTGGGGCAGGGGGAGCAGGGCAGTGACCGTCCCCCTGTGCTGGGCACGGGTGAGGCCGCAGCTCGAGTGCTGGGTCCAGTGCTGGGTCCAGTTTTGGGCCCCTGTGAAGAAGCAAGACGTTGAGAGGCTGCAGCGTGTGCAGAGAAGGGCAAGGGAGCTGGGGAAGGGTGTGGAGCCCAAGTGCCATGAGGAGGTGCTGAGGCAGCTTTAGGCTGGAGAAAGGGAGGCTCCTGAGGGACCTTCAAGCAGACTTCCCTAAATGCCTACATGACAGTGCTCGCCACAAGTGCCGTTGCATCCCCTGCCAAGCATCCCCTCCCTGCACGCAAGGGCTTTAGGCACTGCAGCAGGTGAGACTTTAGTCTTTTGGTCTGTTGGTTTGTAGTTTGCTAGGAGGAGAAGCCCTGTTTATTTTCTCTTTCTCCAGCAAGCAAAGGTGCTTTTGCTCAACCTTTGCTGCCCTTTTCCAGCGCTGGGAGAGATTGCGATGCAGTTTTAGGTTTCCATGTGTGCAGCAGCAATAGCAAAGGCATCGCTGTGTAATAGCTGCTTTTGCATTTGAGAGCTGTTGAAGAACTAAAAGCCCAGCTTTGCAGAGAGAACGTTGCTTGCTGAGAGTAGGCAGGGTGCAATATCTAATTCAGAGCAATATGCAGTAGTGTTGAATTAGGCCATTTTACTTTAGTTGGAGGCACTTGGAATCCCATTGCTATCCAAGGTTATGATTTCTCCTTAGGGTAGAGCTGGTTGTAGAGCTGAATAGAGATAAGGTTAGAAATGACAGGTAACTGCCTGTCCCTCACGCTGCTGCCTCTCCACAGAGCACAGAAGCAACCGCAGGCTCTCCTCTGGCTCCCTCTGCTCCTGGAGGAGAGGCCAAATGGGTGCAAAATGTCCCGACTTCTCCAGCTGTGGTCAGACGCGAACCTGAACGTCCTGAGCCAGTAAGTGCCAGTTGTGGTTGGGGCTGTCTTTAGAGGAAATGAGAGCTGCAAGTTTCTGAGCGGCCAGCACTTGCTGGTGGTGGCCAAGGATGCTGAGTGCTGGAGTGCTGCCAGGACCTAGCGATTCCCGCCAGCCAGTGAGAGCTGGAACATGGCCTTTGAGCTGTCATGTTTAGGCCGCAGCTTGCTGGGATTCCAAGAGGGGCAAACGTGAATCATGAAGGCTCCCCTGTCCCCAGAGGAGGGAGCGCTCAAAGGACACCGCTCTCAGCCTTGCCACACACGTAGGGGACACGGTGGCCTGGAGAGACGTGTCCCACTCCGCAGGCTGGCCAAGTAGCTGCTGGCACAAAAGCTGTTGATGTGAGCACACAAGTTCTTTGGGGTGGTTTGTCCACATGAGCTTCTTGGGTGGGCCTACCTGGGAGTAGTTCAGAGACACACTGGGGACGGGGAGCTGCTGCTTGATGTAGTCAGGGGCTTTGGTGCCTTTGTTGCCAGGTTGTTCTTTCGCCTCTTCAGGCAGAGCAGTCAGGAGCAGAGCTGACAGGGGCTCTGAGTGCGCCTGTGTTTTTGCTTTTGATAAGGTGCAAAGAGATGGTTGTGTTGTCCACGGAGCTGTGTGGGGCCACTCTTCTCCCGTGTGGCAAAAGAAACGAAGTGCACAGTTGGGAACCTGTTGCAGTGGGGATACTGCAACACGCATATATCAAACCAGGAGTCCCGTGGAAAGGAATGGACAGACAGATTCTTGATAGCTGTTTCAGAGATGTTTATTTCCCCAGCCGCATGGCCGTGGCTCTGCCCAGGAACTGTTCCAGTCACGGGACCAAGGGTCCTTCTGCCCGCGCAGGGAACACAAACCAACCAATGGGAACGAGGCTGAGCAGGGGCAGGGAAGCCCCGTGTCTGTGCCCTCAGGGCCCCTCTCCCAGGGCTACACGGCGGGGGAGGGACCCCAGCACCTCACCCGTTTTATTTTAATAAAAGGAGAATGAAAACAACTGGATAAACATAACAAGAACAGTTTCAAGACAAAACAAGCCACCCTCCTGAGTCTTTAAATGTCCAAACAGATTCTGTGGAACATCTTAGGGCTGACAGAAGGGAGACAGGACTCTCTGAGCATGCTTTGTGGGGAAACTGAGGCAGGAGAGGGTTTAACTTCTTCCCTCCCCCTTTTCATCCCCCACTCGGCATTGGAGAGGGATTTTTGGGGAAACAATTGGCAAAAGCATGGTTTTGTGAGGGAAACCATGGATGAAAAAACGGATTGGGAATACACTGGGGGTAACAGGACATAGGGTAAAAGGGAAAGGTGGGATTAGGAAAGGGAAACTGTAGGGGGGGCTTACAATGGAGATATTGTCTAACATGACTACGGTTTTTTGCATATATACTGCCTTTTACAGGAACACCATCAGGCCCAGTGACCTGCGATGCTTGTAACCCTTTTCTCCCTAGTACAATATTAAATTCCACCACCTCTCCATCTCCCAAGCTTGGGATGCATTTTTCAGGGTTATTCTTTTTAATAGCAGTTCTATGCACGAATATGTCTTGCTGGTTGTCACACCTTGTTATAAAACCATAATTTTGCTTAACATTATACCATTTTACTATCCCTAAGATCTTAGTTACTATGATTTTTTTCTTTTTCCGAGTGTCTGCTGTTTTCTGTCTCGCTGCGTCTTTGCTCTCTCCTTCAGTCGCTCCCGTGTTGGAATTGTCGGGGCTGTTCGTGCCTGCGCGCTCTTCCCGGGGTCGCGTTCGGGGCTGTGCGGGCCGGGCCGGGCCGTGCCGCTCAGTTCTCCGTGCGTCGCCTCCTCTGGTCGCAGCTTCGCTGCCGCTGCCGGGCGCTGCACCCACGTCTCGGCCGGGCCCCTGAGCGACGACTCCCCCGCGCCCTGCTCCAGCGCACGTCTCGGCTGGGCGCGGCTCTGCTCCACCGCCACCGCCGCCCGCCGCCTCCCGCGCGCCGCCCCTCTCGGCCGGGCGTTCACGGGGCTCGCTCCACCACGCGCTGCACGGGGCCGGGCGGGCACCGCCGGGTCCCGCCGCTCCCGCCGCGCCTCGCTCCGCCGCCGACACTGCGGCTCGCTTGGCTCCGCCCGCGCGCGGGAACTGCCTCGCTGCTGCTCGCAGAGCGCTCGGTGCACGTGGCCTGGGCCGCACGGTCCCTGCGCCAGGCTTCCCTTCGCCAGGACACAGCTGACATTGCTCAACAGTCTCGGTAACTAAATAATATTCACGAAAATATTCTTCCATCGGCATATATTTTGACTCCAGTATTAACTGTGTCCAAACGGTTTTCCAAAAGCCCTTGGTAATAATTAAATCCCAAGAAACATAGAAAAAGTTCTTAAACAACCATGCCAGGAAGTGTTTCAGTTCTTTTTGAGCTTGAATCAAGCTAAAATTTACAAATCGTTGTTCAAGAATCATTTTAAGTTTAAGATAAATGTCCATATGCGGCTCTGAGAGCCAAGAGTCTTCCCACGGTTCCTCCATAGTTTAGATACGGAATAGCAAAGCAAAACCAAGAAGAGGAATCCAAAGTTTCCAGGGTTTACTCACACAAATCAGTCGCTTAGGGATCGGGGATCGTTCTGCTCACAAATCTCCACCATTTGTTGCAGTGGGGATCCTGCAACACGCATATATCAAACCAGGAGTCCCGTGGAAAGGAAATATATATGGACAGACAGATTCTTGATAGCTGTTTCAGAGAGATGTTTATTTCTCCAGCCGCATGGCCGGGGCTCTGCCCAGGAACTGTTCCAGTCACGGGACCAAGGGTCCTTCTGCCCGCGCAGGGAACACAAACCAACCAATGGGAACGAGGCTGAGCAGGGGCAGGGAAGCCCCGTGTCTGTGCCCTCAGGGCCCCTCTCCCAGGGCTACACGGCGGGGGAGGGACCCCAACAGGAACCCTTGTTCCGTGGCAGAAGCCAGAGGCTGCCATGTTTCTGTAGCTACTTTCTGTTGTGAAGTCTGTTTTTCAAACTCCACTTGAAAACTGCACTGGAGCCGAGAGTGTTGGCAAAGCTGTAGCTCTGAATAGGTGAAACTTTCATCTTTTTGTTTCTTGCTTTTTTGGTTTCCTACGAGTAGAAGCCCTGTATTTTCTTTCTCGGCAAGCAAACGTGCTTTTGCTCAACCTTCATGCCCTTTTCTAGCACTGGACGAGATTCTGCTAGAATTTTAGTTTGCAAGGTGGTGGTTCTGGAAGTTGCAGTATTTTTCCCTGAGGACACGTACTCTGGGCAGGGACGGTTGTGCACAAGGAGCTGTTCTGGTGGCCGGCCAGCCAGTAGGGCCTTGCACATCACTTTCAGGTTAACAGCGCCCGTGCCTTTTCGCAGCCCAGGGGATCAGAATGTGTTGTATTCCAAGTATGAGAATTCAGCAGGAAATCAACACCCTTGCATTCCATCTGGTCCTCAGAGATCAGAGGGACTGGGAGGGGCTCAGCTTCATTTCTGAAGTGCAGCCACTTTAACATCATCAGTCTGGTTGAGTCCAAGAGAAGAACTTGCCCCAGTACAGATGCACAAGGAGTGCAGTTCCCAGTGCAGTGCCCTGGGTCTGATTGCATTCCTTAAGGATATTCCTGCTCCAGGTTCTCCAAGAGTGTGGTTTATTGAAGCAACAGGAGAACAAGTTCAGGATTGCCGCTTATCAGGGCACTGGCTACTGAGTGTTGATGTGTGTAGTGACAGAAAGCATAGGAAAAGAGAGATGATAACAGTGAGATAGATCTATCTATCTATCTATCTATCTATCTGAAACTTCCTGGCTCTGCTCCAAGGCAATTGGAGGTGCAAAGCTCACCTAAAGACATCCTTTCAGGAGAGGAGGAGAGGCATGTTCCATCGATCAATCCCGAGCAGGCAGAGATGTTTCCCCCTCCAGAGATGGTTGTTTTTTTCCCTCAGAGGTGTTCTCCTCCCCCTGTTTATCCTTTAAAGTTTGGTCTGTCCTATGGGTGTGGAACAATCCCATCCTCTAGGTGGGGTTTGGTGAGTCTGGTCAAACATGCATTACAGGACACACGGTTTCCTTCACTGGCATCCTGAAGGGTGTCTAAGTTAATTTGTTAATGGGGCCTTATGAGGGTCTCTGTTACTGCCGGTCAGAATTCTCAGTTGACAAAAGAGGGAGGACAATAAACACCTTGGTCCTCCTCCATATACTGAGGTGGCCATAGAGGCCCTCTGACCTCCATCAGAGGGTCTTTGTGCGCATCCTCATCTCCTGAATAATCCAGGATTTGTAACAAGAGTGTAGATGTCAGAAAGGCAGGAATGGCAGTGCAGGCCTGAAGAGAACATGAACTCCAGAAGTGTCTCTCACAAGGAGCAAGCTCACACAGGAAGCCACCTGCAGAGCCAGGGTGGGGCTTTGGGACAGGGCTGGGTGTCAGTCACTTCTGAAAGACAAACAGGACACGGCAGAAGAGGAGCAAGGTCCTCAGCAGAGCCTTGAGAAATGCCCCACATTCCCTGTCAGATGCCTAAGATGCTGTTGGAGCTTCAGTCCCAGATGGACCCTGACTGTACTGCCAGTGTCACTTTGGAATCTGTGCCTCCCCATGGGCAGAGAAGGACCCAGGAGAGCAGCAGCACATTGCTTTGGGAATGTGTGAGCCCATTAGTCTCTGAGTCCTGCCCCACAAATGTTTTATGGGAAGTTGAAACCCATCTTCTCTTGCTTTCTGTGCAGCTCCTTCTAGAGAAAGAGCATGAGCAGATTGCTCTACCAGAGATGCCTTGCCAGACTCGGGGAGAGCTGTTCCCAGCCCAAGAGCAGCTGGAGCAGCTCAGGCAGCAGGTGGAAGAGCCACAAGAGAATGGCCAGGTGAGCCTGACTAGCCAGGTGACAGAGTGAAGGGCAGGAACAGGGACATAAAACGGAGCTCTTGGGAGGCCAGGAGTCCCACAGGCACTGAAAGCACAGAGCCTTGTCATCTGCAGAGACCAGCCCCAGGACAGGAGGGTTCCAATGGAAGCAGAGCTGGGTAGGGAAGCAGAAGGGAGTGGCTGAATGAATGTGATTTTGAGGCCGAAAGAGGAAAAAGCTGAGCCTGATGGCAGCTCCCAGTCACTTGCTCTGCATTTGTGTGTACAGAACATCAAGGCAGAGCCACAAGCAGAGCTGCCCAAAGCCCAGAGTGACATCAAAGCAGCAAAGAGGAGGAACAAGGAAGACATCAGAAGCATCCAAGAGGAGAAGAATCTCCATCAGCACAGGAGCGATCTACAAGACCAGGTGAGTGTAAGAGCTGAAGCCACTCCACTCATGAAACATCCTCTCTCTTCTTCTTTGCAGAACATCGACAAACAGCTGCAGGCAGAGCTGCAGGAAACTGAGGCTAGGATCAAGGCAAGGGAGAAGAGGCTGGATGAAGGAATGAAAATCATCCAAGAGGAAATTAATCTTCTACTCCAAAAGCAAGAGGCTCTAGAAAAGCGAGTGAGTGAAACAGAGATAGCCGCTGCAGTCACCAAACTGGTGGTTTCTGCCCTTCCTACCTTTCCTCTGCAGAGCAGCAGGCGGGCTGGGTGATGTCTCTGAGTGCCATCCTGCTGTGGTCTCTATCACAGCCACTCTGAAGGACACGTCCTGGGCTGCTGAATCTCAGCTGCTGCCCTGGACAGTGCGACTAGTCCATTGGCCTGTTGGCCAGCAGTCATCCAAATGGATTCCTGCTGGCCTGTTCCTGCTCTCCTTGTTTCTTGAGGTGTTTTTGCAGGTCAACTTGGTGACTCTGATGGATCTTGAAACAAGCTGTCTGTATCCCTTGTGAACCTGTTCTTTCCCTTTCCTCACAGTCTGTGACCCACGGCTGACAGGGATAAGCTGTAGCGTCTGACTGCTTTGTTGTGTTTGACTTGAGGTGGAAGTGTGGACATCTCACCTGGCAGCCTGCAAAGACTTCCAGCAAGTGATTGGCCACAAAGAGCCCCAAGGCTGGCGTGGGGCACAGGAACTGTCCCTGCTGCAGCTTGAGCCCGTCCTGAAGATGGTGGAAGAAAGGGGGACTCAATGGGAGCAGGTAGAACATTAGAACAAGGAAGTTCAAGTGTGTCCATAGCCCTTGGAGGGGGAAAAGAGTGCTTGGGAGGAAGTGGAATAGTCATTGCGGCAGTCGTCCTTCAGAAAATCCATGAAAATGGAACATGAATCTGGCCATGAACTCAAGTAAAATCAGCCTTTGGTTTTGACCCATCCGGTTTGAGAAGTGGACATCCAAAAAAATCCATTTTAAGAGCCCTGCATGTGGCTGAAAGCAGCTTCCTATGGGCCTGCATTTGCAATGTGATCCCAGGGCAATCTCTGCCAGCCACACTTTCTGACACAAACTCATTTCTTGTCTCAGATCTCCACAGGCTCTCTCATGGAACCTGCTCCAGCAGCAGCAGCATTGTCTAAAGGAGCCTTTGCAGCCCAGCCTGAGAAGTGGAGCCAGGGAAGTTTGCTCAGCTCCAACACTGACACAGCTTCTTCCCATCAACAGGAGATGGAAGATTACTTCCTGGAGCTACTGAGTATGTCTTGTGTATTTCTTGTGTGAGGGACAGTGTATTGTGGGCCTGTGTCAGCATAGCTGTGCCAAATGTTCCTCCGCAGTTTGGTGTCACAGGGACATTTAGGACTCCTCGCAGGAAGTGCTGTGCTTCGAGGCAGCGAGGGAGTGCTCTGGGTGTTCCTGCTGCCTCTGAGCACAGCTCAGACTGGCTTGGGTTTGCCTGAGCTTCCCTCTCTGCTGAAGGCAGAAGCAGGGACTGTTCCTGGATCAGTAGAAGGCTGTGACTTAGCAAATGATCTAGGCAAGTCCTCTGTGCTAGTGGCCAAACTGAACAGAATATTTGGCTTCCTAAATTCTCCTAATTCCTAAAGACTCCTGATTTCTCAGCATTCATCAGAGCAAAAGATCGTCACAGAAATTGTTTGGTTTTGGGGTTTTGTCTTTTGGTGGGTTTGTAAGGATTTTGGTTGATGGGGTTTTTTTTTGTTTTGTTTTTATTGTTTGGTTTGGGCTTTTTTTTTTTTTGGTGAAGTTGGTTTTTCTCCATCCTGAAGGAGCTCTTCTGCCTCATGTGTCTTATTGGTGTAATTTTTATGATTGTTATTATTACCACTACTACATCTACAGTTGGTTTTTATGACAATGCAAATTTTTGCCAATGACCACTTCTTTGAAAAAACATCAAGTGACAGCACAAATTGAGAGCAAGAGGTGTTTTCCACATGCCCCCAAAGAAAAAGCAGATACTTTTATAACAATCCCTATTTAATATCCTAGTTTTATGCTTATAAGGATGTGTCCAAGAGACACATCGATGTGGTGTGGTCAGGTAAAACTGCACTGCTCTCAGGAGTGAGCCACCAGCCCATCCACTGTCTATCCCTCAGATCCGTGGCACTTTTTCATTCCTGATTCTCAATCACTCCTGTGACTGTTAGAGTGACCCGTTGGGCCAACTCCTGCACAGCTCACTCTCTAGGAAAACACATGAAGCCCTTTGTGATTCTGCAGCACAACCCATTTAATGTGCTTCCTGCCCATAACAGCTGCCAGTGCTGGGCTCTCAGGTAAGACCTGGTGGGGCTGAGAACAGAGCCCAGTTGACTCTGTGTCTACCATCACCTGTTGGGACAAAAAGGGCATTGATGTGCACCTCGCTGTGTCTGATCTCAAAGCCAATCCTCTTGCGTCCTGAAAGGGGGCAAGAGCTTGTAACGGGGCTCGGCCTGGCTGTGGCTTCTTGCCAGTGCTTGTCAGTGCTCATCCTTGGCCCTTCCCAGCCTTGCTGTGGTACCTGCTCTGCCCCTGACGGCCGGTGCGACTGCAGAGGCTGGAGCCTTCCTTAGCTGAGAGAGTCCTGCTGCTGCCCGGCCGCTGCAGCGCGGAGCTGCCGGGAGGCAGCAGCCCCTCGTCTGGGCCGGCTTCTGCATCGCACGGCCTGGACTCACGAGAGGCTCAGCATCTCCTCTGGGCAGCTGTCCGTGCCACGCCAGCGCCTGAGGAGCACTGCTGTCCTTGCTGCCCATGGCCGCTGTGCCGAGCTGGGAAGACGGGGACGTGTGCGGAGCTGAGAGGGCGAGTCCGATGCGAGCGACTGATCCACGCAGTCAGGGTGAAGACAAGCAGTGTGGTTCTTCACATGGGGCACGGGCATCTTTGAACTCAGCCTGCCCATAAAGGCTGAGCATCCTGATGCTGAAAGCCCCGTTGGTATTGGTCACAACGTGAGCTGCTCTGGTTTACAAAGAGAAAGGCATTCTTCTGGCAAACTGCGAAAGGTGGAGAAGATGCCCTCCTCTCCTGGGAATGCATCTCTCTGGGCTTTGTTTCCTCTCAAGAGATCTCTTCAGAGGACTGTAGAA
This sequence comes from Corvus hawaiiensis, assembly GCF_020740725.1. Taxonomy (NCBI): domain Eukaryota; kingdom Metazoa; phylum Chordata; class Aves; order Passeriformes; family Corvidae; genus Corvus; species Corvus hawaiiensis. Next base: position 43,863,597 of record NC_063255.1, on the reverse strand, counting down.
AATCAGTCTCAGTGCTGGCCATCTGTGCTGCAGAGCTGCCTGGCTTGTTGCTGTTGCTGTTGTGGTTCTTGTCGCTGTTGTTGTTGTTACCCAGATGACCACAAAAGGCTCAGAGCCCCAGACAGTGGGGCTGCCTTTTGTATCTCCTGGAAGGTGGCATCTCTGCTTTAAAGTGAGCATCTTGCACTTTGTTTCCCCCAGGCAAAATGGTGAGCATGGAAAATCCGGTGACGAAATACACTGAACTGGAAAATATCGGCAGTGGGTGAGTCCAACCACAGTTTCTTCTACAAAACCATGGGCCGGGTGTTCTGCTGGTGGAACATCTACCAAGTGTGAAGTCAGGCAAGCTGCAAACACGTTGAGACACTGGGGTTAGATTGGCCCATCTCTCAGTGCTGGGCAGAATTTGTACGTGTGGTCAGAAGGCATTGTCAAAGACATCTCCATGCTGCCACAGTCTTGCCTGCAGCAAGGAACAGGAGCTGGAAGATCTCCTGCCTCTCAAGTGTGGGACAGCTGTGTGTTAATTTCCTTAGCATTTTTGTATGTCTCAAAATCATACGGCCACACTAACGAAAGAGAATCTTGCTTGCCTGAAAGAGCAGCCTACCCCCCGGTAGCTGTCAGATAACAGCTCTCAGGAACAGTTCTTTCCAAGAGTTTGCTGAAGGAAATACTCGGTGGTCAGGATTAGAACCACACAGTTTAGAAACTGAAACTCAAGATGAAAGAATAAGCTCTCTTTTTGAGCTGAGGCACTAAAGCCCAAAGCTTCAGGAACAGGCCCAGTGCCCATGCACTTGAGAGGAAAATGCATCATGTGCCCTCTGGCAGACCCCTCATGCCTCCTGCAGGTTTTAGGCACTTAGAGCAGAGATCTCCTGTCTGGGCTGGCTTTCACTCCAAGATCTAAACAGCTTCTCCTTTCTTTGCTGCTGTTTTATTTCTAGGGGTTTCGGAGAAGTTTGTAGAGCACTCGACAATGCCACAGGAGGAGAGGTAAATGTCAACAGTCCCTGCAGATTCTGCAGCTCTTGAGGGCTTTCCTGCTCTGGTGTGAGTTGTGGCTGGAGCTTTGGGTCACCGGGAGAGCTGTGCTGCAAAGGCACAAGAAGCACAGACTGTTGCCAGCCTGCAAAATACATTTGGGACAGTCTTTGTCCTTCTCAGCTGCCAGAAGGAAGGCAAGGAGAGCAGTGGTTCCTTTTGGAGAAGGAAGTGCTCACTCGCTCTCAGTGGCTAAAACAAAGGTGGTGCCTTAGAGCATCTCACTGCTTTTTTGTGGCTACAGCTTCAGAGTCCTGGATTCTCATTTCTGGCTGCCAGCAAATACGTCTGAATCTTCCTGGTAGTTCCTTAGCAACCTGCAGTGCTGCACTTGGGAACTGCACGTAGGGAGGGATCTGCAAGGCGTCCCTAAAAGCCCTAAGCCCTGCTTATAGCCCAGGATCTGTATCCATAGAGTAGCAAGACTTGGATTACTTCTCTGCACTCAGCAGAGAGTGTGGGCAGAGCTTTGTGGGTGATAGTTGAGACACCGTTGTTACCAAGTGGACAAGGCAAAACGTCAGTGGCCATGTGTCCTGTTTCTGGCCTCAACGGAGCAGAGACATGGGCTGTTGGAATGTCAGTTCCTAATTACTCCAGTGTCTAATCACAAGGCACTTTGGCACAGCTTGGCTGTGTCATCCCAAAATCACTCGCTCCATGTGCGTTGTGGTCTCGTGCCACCACCTTCTCAAGGTACTGATTGTCATTGTCATTTTAGGTGGCCATAAAGAAAATTAATCTCCAAGGACTGAGGAGAAAGGAAGTAACTGTCAATGAACTCATGGTCATGAAGATGAATAGGAATCCCAACCTGGTCAACTATTTAGACAGGTGAGTGGTCGTGGTCTTATCCCATGAATGTTTGTTTACCTACTGCAAGCATGAGAGGTCAAAAACCCACTTTGGTCTGTGGCAGAAAATAGAGCCATTAATTATTGATCAATCATTATTTCTCTACTCATCTCCAGTGGATGGGAAGAGAGTGCATTTTGTCTGCATTAGTCTTCCCTGGCACACATAGTTTGAAAATTCTTCAAAAGCCTTGACCAGCGCTATCTTACTAAGTCAATACCCTCGAAGTTCACTGCCACCACGTTGTCTTGGGGCTTGGTTTTTCTCAAGTCTTAAATGCTGATGAACCACCCGAGAGAGGATTTCCCTTGGACTGCAGCCCCTCTTTTCCATTGCTGTGCATGCCAGGAAGACTAGGTGCTTTTTTTCCATAAACACCATGTGTGACAGCTTTTTATCTGGGCTGTTAGTAAACTGCGTTTTTCACTTGCTGGCCATCTAAGACATCTCCTTTTTCACAGCTGTGCCTTTCTCCTTGACACAGCACAGACTGCAATCACTGCACAGCCTAGAGGGAACGTCTATTCCTTTGAGTCTGTCCTCGTTTCAAAGGGACCTGGAAACAAGAATCAATCGTTGTCTTTTCCAAACAGTAGCCTAGCCATGCACGTTCATCTCCATGGCCTCATTTCCTTCTTTCAGCTACCTTGTGGATGATGAACTCTGGCTGGTGATGGAGTACATGGATGGAGGCACTCTGAGTGATGCCATCAATGAGATGTACATATCTGAATATGAGATGGCAGCCATCAGTCGGGAGGTCAGGAATCCCACCTGTGCTTCCGAGGGCTTGGGCAGGATTGTCTGGGAAACAGGGGCTGAGAACTGGAGTGGTTCCATGTGCCAAACTTTGCTTCTGTGTGGCTGCTATGCTATGGGGAAGCAGGTGAACTGCGTGGCAGTGTGCCTGCACTCACTGTGCTCTGTTCTTGTACTCTTATCTCCTGCTGTTGCATTCTCACTCTGTCTCTTGTATTTGTATTTGCTGTTCTCCACCTTGCCTCTCTGAATGTTTGCCTGGAGCCTGTCTGCACTGCATTCCTTGCCTGTAAAAGCAAAGGTGCTGGTGGCAGAATTTGAAACTAATGCTAAAAGAGACTCGTTTCTCAGAGTCCTCAGCTGAAAAGGGTAATAGTGCACCCAAAATGCTGTTTGCTTCTGAAAGGTGACTCATGTGATACTTCCAAGTCTGTACTGAGGCCAGCAATAAAACCTTTGCCATGCAGCCTCCCACCCAAAAGTGACCCACTTCACAGCAAAGGGAGGGACTCTTTCTTTCTTGGCAAACCCTTGTTTGTCCTCTGGATGAAGAAAGCACATCCACTGCAGCAGCAGTCATTCTGGCTGGTTTGCAGAGGACAGTCTAGAACAGCAATTCCCGTTGGCTCTCTCAAAAGCTGACGTGCCTTCCCTTAGAAAGGTAGTGTTGGAGCAGCAAGCTCTTCCTCTCAATGGCACTGTGTTCTGCCATTACACTCCATTCCCCTGGAAAGGGAATATTTTAGAGCTGTTTCCTTTCTTGTGTGCTCAAATCACACCACTAATTTTTATCCTCCTGTCTCTGTTTTCTCTCTCAGTGCCTGCAAGGACTGGATTTTCTTCACTCAAACCATGTCATCCATCGAGATGTGAAGAGCTGCAACATCCTTCTCAGAACTGACGGCTCTGTCAAGCTGGGTTGGTATATTCTTGGCCAGGCACAGCGTTCCAGGGATGTGGGGTTTGGGGCTGCTTTTGAGTGACTGCCAGTTCCCCCAAAGTGGTGCTGGTGGCAGTGCAGGGACCCCTGCAGCGAGCTGAAGGCACAGTTGCAACGTGCACAGAGGTATGGCGAGGAAAAAGCAGTCCAGAGTGGCACTGGTTTGGGTCTGTGTGTGTCCCTTCCAGAGGGAGGGAGCTACAATCTAAAGGTTCCAGGGAATAAAAGCCACTTCTGGGGGCAGCATTAAAAAATGTGGGGATTTTTGGAAGCAGACACTTCCATATTTCCTTGGCTAAAGTCCTGAGGAAACAGAGCAGGGACGGATTTCCAGGAGATTCAACAGCACATTCGCAGACTTACAGTGGGGAGTTCTTTTGCTTGGTTTCCTAATTGTACAGAACTTTTTTGTTCCCCTCAGCTGATTTTGGCCTCTCTGCTCAGCTCACCCCTGAGCAGAATCTAAGGAGCTCAGTGGTTGGGACGTCTTGGTGGATGGCGCCTGAGGTTGTGACAGGTCAACCATATGGCCCCAAAGTGGACATATGGTCTCTTGGAATTGTGGGAATCGAAATGGTGGAACGACAAGTTCCTCACTGGAATGAAAGTCGTACCTCGGTAAGGAGCAAATACTCACTGATCCCTCTGTCTTTTTCACCTATCCTGTGTTCTGTCCTCCATCAGACAAAATCCCATTGCCATCTGCTGGCACTGCTTCCACCAAGGTCCCCTTCTAAAAATGGCCCTGCAGCACATCAGCATCTGCTGTAGTTTTGTTTGCATCAGTGGGGGAACTCAGGCCTTACCTGAGTGCAAACACTCTCCATTCTCAGGCAACACTTTCCTTTGGGTTTTAAGTTGTTCCAGCTCGTCTGTCTGTGTAGATGTCTCTAATAACACAAAACACACATCTCAGAGCTGGTGTTACATCTCCAGAAAAGAAGGAAAGAAACCCAAACCAACAAAGTCTCTAAAACAGTGGTTTTCTAGAGAAGAACTGCACTCCCTGTACAGTTTCTTGTCACTTGCCTAAAACCTGGGCATGAGGGTGTAAAGGCCACAGAGTATCTTCTGCTTCTTGTGCAGTGTTGCTGAAACACTTAGTGACCATATTTCTGTCATAGCCCAAGCCACGTTCTCCACGTGACCAAGCTGCAGCCTGGTGACATGGAGAGCCTGCCAAAACCTCCCATTTTTTACCTGGCACTTTCTGGGATGGGCACATCATTAATGTATTGACTTGAGTATCCAGAAGAGCAGAGGGTTACCATAGGGATGGCATTTCTCCTTCTTCTGATTTGACCACAAAAAGTTATTCGTTTGCCACATCGGAGAAGCTGGAACTTGCAGACTGCTGCGAGACAGAGCTGCAGGTGGCTCCTGTGTGCCCAAACAGGCATTTTCATCCCAATATGTTTCTGCATGCATCTTAACGTGTCTGTGTTGAATGCGGGGTTCCAAATGTTTCTTTCCTTACCTGAGCAATAACTCCCTTTTATGTAATAACACTTGAAAACAGTTAGAACAAGGTCCCTCTTCCAAACTGCCTGTCAAGCTGGTGTGAATCTTCAGAGAAGCAAAATGTGCTTTTGCTGGTGTAGTTGCCCCTAACTAGGTCAGCCAATCAAATCAGCTGCCAAGGCAAGATCTGCTGGATGCTGGAAAAGCTGCAGCTGCTTTGGGGTTTGGGTTTTTTGTTGGTATAGGAAAGTCATCTCTGCCTCTCTGCCAGGGCAGAAATTGCCACTGCAGAGTTGAGCTTAAACAATGGGCTCTGGGAGAGCATTTACAGACTTGAAACTGATGCCTGGAGTGGCTACCTAAAAACAGAGACTAGACAAGAATAAGAGAATAAAAATAGGTATTTATTTGAACGGCCTTCAAAGATACACCCTGGGCAGTCAAAAGGCTACATCCAAGATGGAGCCTGGGTCATGAGTTCTTCACAGTTTTGTAAGTTTGGTCCATTTCCGTATCAGGGTTAATTCTCCAATTATGACCCCAGTTAATGATGTAATTACCCCAAGTTTGCCCCTCTTCAGAGGCTTTCAGTTTACACATTTTGGGCCCTGGGACAATCGAAGTGTCCTTGGAGAGCAAACCTAGAGAGGCTTTGTTATGTCTAACTAGCACGAGAGAACAGTAGCTAATAGGCCACACGAAACTTCAGAGCTACACACTAGGCAGTACAGGACTTGAAAAAGAGAAAAGTTAAAACCTAAGGCATCAAAAGAAGCAGGTGGAGTCTTGTGTTTCCTTCTTCTCCAGGCTGAACTCCTGATAGCCACAGGAGGGACCCCACAGCTGCAGCAGCCCAATCTATTCTCGGCTTTGCTGCGTCACTTCCTGAGCTGCTGCCTGCAGAAAAACGAGGAACAGCGCTGGTCTGCCAAGGAGCTCCTGCAGGTAAAACGCAAAGGGACTGCAGGTCAAACGGTGTCCGAGGATGGGCTCCTCCTCCACTGGAGCCCAAGGCATCAGATGAGCTCCCTTCCTCCTCATCTCCACTTTTGGTGCTTTTCAAATGAAAATGGCGAGGAATCCTGGGCTGGGCTGGCAGGGACCTGTAAAGGCCATCTGATCCATGTGGCCTGCAATGAGCAGGGATATCTTGAAAGAGATCAGGTTGCTCAGAGCCCCTTCCCACCTGACCTGGAATGTTTCCAGGGATGGGACACTTACCAGTTCTCAGGACAACCTGTGCCACTGTTGCAACACACACCTTAGACCTACTCGGAGTAAATCCCCTTTTCTTCTAAAAATATTACCCCTGCCTTTGAAGCACTGAGCTTGGAAAGCCATGGCTCATTGTTCTTGGCTGTTTTTTTTTTCCTTTGGGCAGCATCCATTTGTAACATCAGCCAAGCCTGTGTCCATCTTGCTGCCACTGATCCAGTCAGTGAAGAAGTGGAAGGAGGAGGAGAAAAGATGGCAGTGCCAATCCATCCATTCAGGACTATTTTCTTCATGACCAGTTTAGATTAGGATTGTAGAGTACAATTGTACTCTACATGGATGGCAAATAAATAAAGTTTCTGAAACCCCAACTCATCTGTAAGATTCCTTATTTCTCACCTTGTGATTAAGCTCAAGATTTCCGTCTGAATTGTCCGTTGTTCCTTAAAGGTGGAAAGTGACACTTAACGACTTCTTTGGTATGGTTTGTAAGTGGGGCAGGCTCTTCTTCATTCATCCTCTCCAGACCACACTGCCTTTGGAATACGGCACACTGGCCGTTTTTTGTCCAGCAATTGTGCTTGTAGTTGAGGCAGAAAGGGCAATGGCATTTGCAGGCAAAACCAGAGGAGGAGTGATGCAGCCAAGACATCCTGTGCAGATGCAGGCGTTCAGCTGTGACTCGAGAGCATTGGGGTTCCTGCCACTTGGATTTGTATCCCTAAGTGCAATCTCTTTGGCTCGGGGAGAGTCTTGCTCAGCTGAGAAAGCAGAAAGGTCAGTGAGGGTGCTCTGAAAGGTCTCGTCTGATGCAGAGCTGTCAGCGACCGTGAGCTGAGAGCGGCCCAGCCTTGCCCGGGCCGGAGCCCCAGCAGAGCCCTGGCAGAGCCCAGAGCAGCCTGAGGCTCGGCAGAGGCCGGCTGGCAGGAGGCCCTTGTAGCTGCAAGAGGCAGCAGCCTGGCACTGGGTGCCTCTTCCTGGGAGCGGGCAAATCCTCCCATCTCAGAGCCAAAGCGGCAGCTGGCTGCTCCCGAGGGAAGCGTAGCCGTGCTGGGCACAGCGCAGACTGGTGCCATTGGCCGTCTGGAGGCAGCCCAGGAGGAGAGAAAGGCAAAAGGCAGCCGAGGGCTGGTGCCCCGGCTGAGGATTGCTACTCTTCTGCCGGCTGCCCTGTAACTCCTGGGAAAGGTTAGCAGTGTGTGCAGCAGCCTGGGCACAGCGGGAGGGAGCCGGGCTGCTCCGCAGGCTCCAGCACAGGGCAGCGTCCTTCAGGCACGGCAGTTCTGCCAGGGGAACCGAGGCCAACGGGAGGCAGCGACAGCTCCTCAGGTCAGATCTGCAGGAGCCAGTGCCTCACACAGCTCTGGGAGGAAGCGCCTGCAATCCTGCAGTTCTGCACTGAGTCAGAGCAAAGGTGTGAAATGCAGAGCGTTCTGCAGAAATATTCGGGGCCACCAGGCCAGCCTGCTTTGTGCTCTCCGGTGCACAGCAAGCACGGCACCATGCAGCTCTGAGTTGCTGGCAGAGAGGGAATTGGGGATGTTCCTGAGGCTTGTGCTTGAGTAGTGAGCTGATTTAGAAGGGAGCAGAATAAATTCAATTGGCAATCTATGTTTTCTTTATTCCTTTCTGAAAGACAGACGCACTGTGTCTTCATTTAGCAAAAACACAGCCTTTTTTTACTGTATTTTAGGACAACAACTTAGGCAAGACCTTCAAAACAGCAACTGAAGCAACTCCCATGCAGTGAGCAAAAAAATCCAACCCTCCACATCTTTCTGCTGTAGATCTTGATGTTTTGGTCCTGCAAAGGTCTTGCAAAGGGCTAAGCAGCCTTTAAGGTGTGAAGAGCCTTCTTGTCTTGCCAGCAGGCATGAAGGTTGCTTGGGCTGTTCTGGAATCAGGCCATGAGCTTGTTTGCCTTTGACTTCTCGTTTTGTTGCAGCCCCTCTGTGGCAAATGTCCGTAACCCTGTGAGCTTACCGAGCCTTGCTCACTCTGTCCGTCTGTATTGGTTTTGCTCAGCCTGGTTTTCGGTAGCAGGAGGGCCACAGAGGCGGCTCCTGGTAGAAGCTCCTGGAAGTTTCCACCATGTTCAGCAGAGCCAATCTCTGATGGCTCCGAAAGATAGACATGCTGCTGGCCAAAACTGGCCCAATGACAGAGGCGGGTAAAACCTCTGTGATAACATATTTAAGAAGAAAATCAAAACAAAGTCATGGTGGTTTTGCTTCTAGTAAGAGAAGAGAATGAAGTGAGAACATGTGAGGAAAAACAACACGGCAACACCAGGGTGAGTGGAGAAGGAGGGGCAGGAGGTGTTCCAGGTGCCGGAGCCGAGGTTCCTCTGCAGGCCGTGGTGCAGCCCATGGTGAAGCCGCTGTGCCCCTGCAGCCCATGGATCCACGGGGGATGCAGAGATCCACCCGCAGCCCGTGGCGAGGTGCCCGTGCCGGAGCGGGTGGATGCCTGGAGGGGGCTGTGATCCAGTGGGAGACCCGGTGCAGAGAGGGGCCCTGCTTCCAGGCGGGAGCAGCCTGTCCTTGAAGGACTGTACCCTGTGGAAGAGTGACCCACGCTGCAGCAGTTTTGGGAGGACTGCTGCTCATGAGAGTGGACCCACGTCAGAGAGGTTCGTGGAGAACTGTCTTCCATGGGAGAGACCCCACAGCCTCCCAGGGGAAGGACTCCTCTCCCGGAGAAGTAGAAGAAAATCGTGGTGATGAACTGACCAAACCCCCGTGCCCTGTCTCCCTGCGCTGTCCGGGGGAAGGAGGGAGGGGCTGGGGGGGCAAAGGTGTTCTAAGGGCTTATTTTACTTCTCATTATCTTCCTCTGATTCTGTTACCAATAAATTCACTTTGTAACTTTAAGTTAAGCCTGTTTTGCCCTTGAAGTGTTTCTCCTGGTCCTTATCTCACTCATGAAGAGTTCATTCATTTTTTTTTCCTTCCACAAGAAAAGAAAGGGCTTCTGCATTCTGCGGCTCGCAGAGCGGGAGCCGAGAAAGCACCCTGCTTGCTTGTTCAGCCGTTTTTTTGGGGTTTTTGCCCTCCAGAGAGTTGAACTTTGTTTTTCCAGGAATTTCGGATTTTTTCCCTTTTTCTGATGGACTGCTTCAATATCAGAACACATTGGGAGGACTTTCCACCGAGCACAGAGGGCCTGGTCCTGGGCCAAGTCCCAGCTCTGAGGAAGAGGGAGACCAAAGGGAGGACTCTAACATTTCCCAGGTTTTTCTCTACAGCGAGAGATTTTATTATTTAGCAGTATTATCCTTTTCCCCTGTGTTTGTTAGATAGTTTTTTCTTTCACTTTCCTTCAAGGAAAAAGTTTCTTTTTTTTCCCCAAACCTGGTGGGAGAGGGGTGGTTTATAACCAGCCTTCTCTCAGAGGATATATTTCTAAATTTGGCCAAACTGGCACAAAATTTAGTGGCAGCTGTGGCAGGGGAGGGTGAGCGAGCGACCCTCATGGGTGCCGGCGTCAGGTCAGTGTCAAACCACGATGGAAGCCTCTTCTGCTGGAAAGGGAACATGTTTGCAATGGTGTAGTGATCCCCAAGTCCATACAATACTGCACCAAAGGATTAGACTCTTCAGTGCCTTCTTACTGATCCTTCCTCCCCTCCCCTCCCCTCCCCTCCCTGGGTCCTTCCCTCTCTTTCAAGCCCTCCCCCTTCTCTCGGGCTCTCCCCCCTCTCTCAGCATCTCCCCCTTCTCCCCGGTCACTCCTCCCTCTCCCAGGGCTCTCCCAGGGCTCTCCCAGGGCTCTCCCAGCATCTCCCCCCTCTCCCAGTCACTCCTCCCTCTCCCAGGTCTCTCTCCCCTCTCCTGGGATGTCCGACCGTTCCTGGACCCCCTCCGGCCCCTCGCAGCCCGTCCCCCGCCGCCTCGCCCGGGCCGCGCCGGGGCCGCGCTCGGAGCCCAGCGGGGTCGGGCCGGGGCCGCCGGGGCCGGGTCAGCTCCGCCCCGCGGAGGAGCCGCGACACCGCCCCGGCAGCGGCCCCGCGCAGGCGGAGCGGCCCCGGCTGCGCCCACGCTGTGCCTGGCGAGGGGCTGCGGGATGTGGGAGCTCGTCGGGGCTCGCTCAGGACAGTAAGAGCTCCGAGCTGTGCTCGCTTTGTACCTTCAAGGCTGGCGGATGCCTTGCAGTGAAGCTGGAGTGCCCGCGGGATTCCGGTCGCTCCTTGTCCTCAGCTCAGCAGGAAGATGGTTCTAAGTGCGAGTGAAAGGGATGTGTGCGCATCCAGGAGAGGGAGAGAGAGAGTGTGTGTGTGTTTGTGTGTGTATGTTTGTGTGTCTGTCTATCTGTCTGTCTGTGTCTGTGTGTCGGAGCTTGATGTGCTCACCCTGGCGGTAACTTCTTGGATAGCATGAGTGTGAGCCTGGATTTACCTGGGCTTATTTTAAGTAAGAAAAGTTGGGGACATTTTTCTATGCGGTCCCTAGAAAACAAAGCTAAATTTTCTGTGGTGGTTCTGTCGTATTTTGATTCATCTCTGATGTACTCGTGGATTTATTTGCTGCTGGAGCGGTTGCTGAATATGAATCATTTTGAGTAATGTGCTAGAAGAAAATAATACTGAGAGGTTGAGCATCTTATGTTCACAAATAGTAGTGGCTTTCCAAAATGTTGTTTGGATTAATTAATTCTATGCTTTGGATTATTAGTTTAGTTTTGTTTGGGGGCTTTTCTTTCCCAATGGTTTATGAATAGCTGGCATAGGGTTTTGAAGAGGAGACTGCTGATGAGGCTGACAGCTGGTCTGGGGGCCTCACAGAATCAGACCTGAAATCAGTCAGAACTTACCCACGAGAATTTTACGGTGGAAATTTTGCAGCTTCAGTGAAACCCACAGAGAAGGCCAAGAACATAATCAATGAGAGAATATGTTCTGGACACAAGGAGATGTTCTTGTTATGGGGCGTTAAGAGTGTACAAGGAAGAACTTGCAGATCATATGTAACAACTATACCTTTGCTTGTATAGCTAATTGTTTTACTGCCTGAATGGTCATTGTTTGTTAGACAGCCTTGTCATTGTTTGCTAAGCAGCCAATCTCAATAGGCCACAGTCACTGTGAAGAGGTATAAGAATAGCAGTAGAGAAAATAAAAACTCTTATGACTTTGGATTACAACAAGTGTGTGCTGTTATGTCCGTCTCGACAAAGCCACAGATTGCCCATTGTGGTACTTTAAAATAGAAAAAGGTTCCATGAAATCATGGAAGCTGGAGTTTTTCTTACAGTACTGTAAAAATGTATTTAGTGGTGTAGTCAGTCACTTCTGTGTATAAATATTCAATTAATATATTGTCACTGTTGGGGCGGTCACAACAAACACAGACAGTGCCTCTTTCAAGGGCCAAAATGCCATTTATTAAACAAAGCAGCCTCTTTTATACACCTTTTGTATGTTATCACTCGTGTTACATATTCATTGGCTGCTAAACTACTACAATAGACTCATTGGCTATTATTAACTGCAGTATACTACCATTGGCTACCTATAGCATAAGCATTCAGGCATTCAGAAAAATAACAGGTGCAGCTATGTTGCTGTTTTTCTCCTTCTGTTGTTTAACGTTCATGCTTCTGTTGATACTACATTTTCATGAGTAAAAGCTGATTGTTTTTCTTCTCATGGACTTTTCTCACAGTCCTTCTCCAGCCAAAGTAACAGGCCTGAGCCATAATTTTACAAAGGGAACAAGGCCTTCATTTTATAAGGTTTTACTTAAATGCCACAATATATTATTAAGAAAGAAATATTGTAGGTATATAGACAACCTATTATTAAAAAGATTTTCTGTGTCCTGAAGTTGGTGCATCAAGGATCTTTATTTATTGCTTGCTTTTAATTATTACTGTTTCCAGTTTGGGGTTGTGTCTCGGTTTTGAAAGACAGGTGTCTGCTAAGGAAGGCAGAGGCCCCCCTTGAAGTGGCAGATATAACCCCTTTTCCCTCCAAGTTATTATATTTTGAAATCAAGAGCCTTTAGACGAAGATGTGGGAAATAGGAATAACAGTTCTTTACTATATATATATATGTATATAACCAGTCAAACAAAACAACAATAACTCTGGCAGTAACAGCAATCACAAACCCAGTGCCAGCCTTCTCGGCTGTCAGGCCCTTTCCCCTCGGGTGCAGTTCCGCTCGCAGCCGGCAGGGGCGCTGGCGGCTCCCGGTGAGCAGGGCAGGTGCGATGGTTCCCCCGCGGCTGCAGGGGGCGCTCCGGAGCGAGCTCGGGAAACCCGCGGCTCTGGTGCCCCGGGATCCCGGGAAGGGATGGAACAAAGGCTTCACAAACCGCTGGGCAGCCGATCCCGGGCTCTCAGGAACAGCAGGCTGAAACGGCAGGCTGGAACGGCAGGGATGGACGCAAATCCCGGGTGGCAGGCGAGATGTATCCAGATGGGAGAACCCCACGGAGGCCCAGGCAGGCAGGGCGAGCAGGGCTACAGCGTAGCGAAAGCTCGAAGCAGCAGCGGGGCAGGGCAGCCACAGCCCGGTCTCCAGCAGGCCAGGGAAAGCGGCTTTTGGGGTCCCGGCGTTGTTTCCAGCAGGAAGAAAGAACGGCCAAAAAGAAAGAAGCAGCAGCTCCTTTCTCTGCAGCTTCTCTCTCCGGACGCTCAGAGCGAACTGACCCCACACCCAGGTGTAGACAAAGGAGTAGCCAGGCCCGCCCCACTCCCCTTTTTGTCTTTCTTAAGTACAGCTATTTGTCCCCTAGCAACATGCATATGGGAGAAAATTCCTTTAACAGGAAAAAAACCTAAGACTAAACTAAAACCCCAACATTATCCACCCCGAATTTTTTCCCATACTAACATGTTACATGAAACTTAACTTTTTTAACCATATAACTCTATGCATTACCCAAATTATATACAAATATACATGCTGATACTGATACAAGTACAGAGCCATGGGTAGTTCACCCTAAAACAAGGTCCCCTTGAGGTAAGCATCGGGTCTCTCCATCCTTTTGCATCACCCACCAGGTGCAACCTGGTCCCTGAGCAAAAACAACCCCACGGATGGGTTTGTCTTTGCTCAAGGCAGACTTTACCCAAACAGTTTTTCCAAGCATACCTCTCATGTGCACCACTGGAACCTTATCCCCGTCTGTTGTTTGTAGGGGTTCAGATTGGGCAGGGCCTGCTCGGCTGGTGGAACCTCGGGTGTTAACTAACCAGGTGGCTCTTGCTAAATGCACCTCCCAGTTTTTGAAAGTCCCCCCACCCAGTGCCTTCAAGGTGGTTTTAAGCAGTCCATTACACCGCTCAACCTTCCCAGCTGCTGGTGCATGGTAAGGGATGTGGTACACCCACTCTATGCCATGTTCTCTAGCCCAGGTGTTTATAAGGCTGTTCTTGAAATGAGTCCCATTGTCAGACTCGATTCTCTCAGGGGTGCCATGCCTCCAAAGGACTTGCTTTTCCAGGCCCAGGATGGTGTTCCGGGCAGTAGCGTGAGGCACAGGGTAGGTCTCCAGCCATCCAGTGGTGGCTTCTACCATTGTGAGCACATAGCGCTTGCCTTGGCGGGTTTGAGGCAGTGTGATGTAATCAATCTGCCAGGCCTCCCCATACTTGTATTTGGACCATCGCCCGCCATACCACAGAGGCTTCACCCGCTTGGCCTGCTTGATCGCAGCGCATGTCTCACAATCATGGATAACCTGGGAGATACTGTCCATGGTTAGATCCACCCCTCGGTCTCGTGCCCACTTATAGGTGGCATCTCTGCCCTGATGACCTGAGGCATCATGGGCCCATCGAGCTAGGAACAACTCTCCTTTATGTTGCCAATCCAAGTCTATCTGGGACACCTCTATTTTCGCAGCTTGATCTACCTGTTTGTTGTTACGATGTTCTTCATTAGCCCGGCTCTTGGGGATGTGAGGCATCTACATGACGGACCTTCACGGATAGCTTCTCTACCCGAGTGGCAATGTCTTTCCACTCCTCAGCAGCCCAGATTGGTTTTCCTCTGCGCTGCCAGTTTGCCTTATTCCACCTTTCCAGCCAACCCCACAGAGCATTGGCTACCATCCATGAATCAGTGTAGAGGTAGAGCTTTGGCCACTTCTCTCTTTCAGCTATGTCCAGAGCTAATTGGACAGCTTTGAGCTCAGCAAATTGGCTCGATCCACCTTCTCCTTCAGTGGCCTGTGCAACTTGTCGTGTGGGGCTCCATACAGCGGCTTTCCATTTCCGGCTAGCGCCTACAATTCGGCAGGAACCATCAGTGAAGAGGGCGTATTGTCTTTCACTCTCTGGTAGCTCGTTATATGGTGGGGCTTCTTCGGCACGTGTCACCTGCTCCTCTTCTTCTTCTTCAGATAACCCAAAAGTCTCACCTTCCGGCCAGTTTGTAATTATTTCCAAGATCCCAGGGCGACTTGGGTTTCCAATTCGGGCGCGCTGCGTGATGAGGGCAATCCATTTGCTCCAAGTAGCGTCGGTGGCGTGATGCGTGGAGGGAACCTTTCCTCTGAACATCCACCCCAGCACCGGTAGTCGGGGGTGCCAGGAGGAGTTGTGCCTCTGTGCCGATTACTTCTGAGGCAGCCTGGACTCCTTCATAAGCTGCCAGGATTTCCTTCTCTGTGGGAGTGTAGTTGGCTTCAGACCCTCTGTAGCTTCGGCTCCAGAATCCCAGTGGTCGGCCCCGAGTCTCACCAGGCACCTTCTGCCAGAGGCTCCAGGACAGACCATTGTTCCCGGCTGCAGAGTAGAGCACGTTCTTCACCTCTGGTCCTGTCCTGACTGGGCCAAGGGCTACGGCGTGAGCAATTTCCTGTTTGATCTGAGTGAAGGCTTGCTGCTGTTCAGGGCCCCAGTGGAAATCATTCTTCTTGCGGGTAACCAGGTAGAGAGGACTCACGATCTGGCTGTACTCGGGAATGTGCATCCTCCAGAAACCTATAGCGCCTAGGAAAGCTTGTGTTTCCTTCTTGTTGGTCGGTGGAGACATTGCTGTGATCTTATTGATGACCTCAGTGGGAATCTGACGTCGTCCATCTTGCCACTTTACTCCCAGGAACTGGATCTCTCGGGCAGGTCCCTTGACCTTGCTCTTCTTGATGGCAAAACCAGCTTGCAGGAGAATTTGAATTATTCTCTCTCCTTTCTCAAACACTTCGGTTGCGGTGTTCCCCCACACAATGATGTCATCAATGTACTGCAGATGTTCTGGAGCCTCACTCTTTTCTAGTGCAGTCTGGATCAGTCCATGACAGATGGTGGGACTGTGCTTCCACCCCTGGGGCAGTCGGTTCCAGGTGTACTGCACGCCCCTCCAGGTGAAGGCAAACTGAGGCCTGCACTCTGCTGCCAGAGGAATGGAGAAGAATGCATTGGCAATGTCAATAGTGGCGTACCACTTTGCTGCTTTGGACTCCAGCTCGTACTGGAGCTCCAACATGTCTGGCACGGCAGCGCTCAGCGGTGGAGTCACTTCATTCAGGGCACGATAGTCCACAGTCAATCTCCATTCCCCGTCAGACTTGCGCACAGGCCAGATGGGGCTGTTGAAGGGTGAGTGGCTCTTGCTGACCACCCCTTGACTCTCCAGCTCGCGGATCATCTTGTGGATGGGGATCACAGCATCTCGATTTGTCCGATACTGCCGGCGGTGCACTGTCGAGGTGGCAATTGGCACTCGTTGCTCTTCCACTTTCAGGAGCCCAACTGCAGAAGGATTTTCAGATAGTCCGGGCAGGGCCCCCACACAAATATCTGGTCCACACCTGGGTCCTGGGTCAACGATCCCAGATACCTTGCCTCACCACTATCCAGTTGCACACTTGTGCCCATAAGGTCCCAAACCCGAAGCAGCCAGGTGGTATAAGGCTCACGCCCCCTTCGCACAATGTCGTTTCGCATAGCACGGAGACTGTCGTGCGACAGGGACTCAGTGATGACTTCTGGCTCTGGCTCTCCTGCTGGTTGTGAGGGCCCTGGTTGCCCATCATCATTAACTGGTCGTACTGATTTGGTCTTATACTTCCTCCTTTGCACAGGGGCGACTGCTGCTGGCTGTGGTTGTCCTTGTGGTTCAGCTGAAGCCTGGACGGTTGTAACATCCGTGGGTTCCACTGCTGCACCATCGGACTCGCCCTCTTTGGGGCAGGGAGAGGGTTTTTCACTAGCTGAGGAGGTGTATTCCCTTAGCAATTGGCATAGCTCCTGGCGCACCTGGCCCATCTCCTGGCACATCTCCTTGCGCACCTGGCCCATCTCCTGGCATATCTCTTGGCGCACCTGGCCCATCTCCTGGCATATCCCCTGGCGCACCTGACCCATCTCTTGGCACATCTCCTGCATCCCTTTTGCCAGTACCCCCACCCAGTTTGGGTAGTCCATTTCTGAGGTGGACTGTTGGGCAGTATCAGTCTGTGGGGCAGGATCTCTAGTGTCTGGGGCTGTGGCAGGCTCTGGCTCTGGGGTAGGATCTCTAGTGTCTGGGGCCGTGTCAGGCTCTGGGGCAGGATCAGGCTCTGGGGTAGGAACTCTACTCTCTGGGGCCATGTCAGGTTCTGGGGCAGGATCTCTAGTCTCTGGGGCTGGTGTCCGGGTAGATATCCAAGCCAATCTCAACTTATCCTTGAATGCTAAATAGAGTAGGCCTATCAGCAGCAGATGGTTAGTATTCAGAGGGAATTTAAACCCTTCGAAAATTGATGGGGTGGGCCCAAAGAACTGGTTGAGGGGTTGGGAGAAAACTTCCCCTGGTGTCATTTCCTCACAGAAGGTACCATTGTTAACATAACCCCAAAAACATGTGCTCAGTGTGTGATAGCTGT
Organism: Corvus hawaiiensis; assembly: GCF_020740725.1. Lineage (NCBI taxonomy): Eukaryota > Metazoa > Chordata > Aves > Passeriformes > Corvidae > Corvus > Corvus hawaiiensis. The sequence continues at coordinate 43,846,496 of NC_063255.1, read as the reverse complement.
TTATCCATGTGCCCACATTCCGGAGGAAGTTAAAAACCCATGAATTCCTCACCTTCTCGACCCATAACGCAAGCTGGATAACAGCAATGGTAGCCTTAGTCAGAGGACCCATATTCAAGTAAGGAGCTGCAAAGGGGAAGAATATAGCCACGGCTACATGCCACCCAAACCAGGGTAAACTAGACCACATAGTGCTGCCTAACAAGGTTCCAATATCCAGCACACAAAATAAAGTTATCGAGGAACTGTTATTCCTTTTTCACCTCTATCTCTTAATGCCCTCAGGCCCCACGTTGGGCGCCAAGAGCTGTCTCGGTTTTGAAAGACAGGTGTCTGCTAAGGAAGGCAGAGGCCCCCCTTGAAGTGGCAGATATAACCCCTTTTCCCTCCAAGTTATTATATTTTGAAAGCAAGAGCCTTTAGACGAAGATGTGGGAAATAGGAATAACAGTTCTTTACTATATATATATATATGTATATAACCAGTCAAACAAAACAACAACAACTCTGGCAGTAACAGCAATCACAAACCCAGTGCCAGCCTTCTCGGCTGTCAGGCCCTTTCCCCTCGGGTGCAGTTCCGCTCGCAGCCGGCAGGGGCGCTGGCGGCTCCCGGTGAGCAGGGCAGGTGCGATGGTTCCCCCGCGGCTGCAGGGGGCGCTCCGGGGCGAGCTCGGGAAACCCGCGGCTCTGGTGCCCTGGGATCCCGGGAAGGGATGGAACAAAGGCTTCACAAACCGCTGGGCAGCTGATCCCGGGCTCTCAGGAACAGCAGGCTGGGATGGCAGGGACGAACGCAAATCCCGGGTGGCAGGCGAGATGTATCCAGATGGGAAAAACCACGGAGGCCCAGGCAGGCAGGGCGAGCAGGGCTACAGCGTAGCGAAAGCTCGAAGCAGCAGCGGGGCAGGGCAGCCACAGCCCGGTCTCCAGCAGGCCAGGGAAAGCGGCTTTTGGGGTCCCGGCGTTGTTTCCAGCAGGAAGAAAGAACGGCCAAAAAGAAAGAAGCAGCAGCGCCTTTCTCTGCAGCTTCTCTCTCCGGACGCTCAGAGCGAACTGACCCCACACCCAGGTGTAGACAAAGGAGTAGCCAGGCCCACCCCACTCCCCTTTTTGTCTTTCTTAAGTACAGCTATTTGTCCCCTAGCAACATGCATATGGGAGAAAATTCCTTTAACAGGAAAAAAACCTAAGACTGAACTAAAACCCCAACAGGTTGCTCTTTTATCATTGTTTTATTTCAATCTCAACATTTGAGTAAAATCTGCCTGCAGTGATCTTGTCCTTATGTTTTAGGCTGTAGTAGATCTGAGTCACTGCCTGTCGCTGTTATCCCCAGAGAGACAGCAAGAATCACGACATAAGTCCAGGTCAGATGATATGGCCAAAGTGACCTCATTTAATCACCCATACCTTTTATAGCATGGTTCGCAAAAGAGAAATTACATGATTGGCCTATTGACCCACCATCTCTCAAGGTGATAGATTGAGCAGTAAGACACCCATTTCCAAATATTATTCTTAGAGAAGGAAAATAATTTTCCCAGTTCTTATAACAACCTGAAGGTGTAGAAATGGTTTACATTCTCTCAAACTGTTGTCCATCCAGTTCACATGAGAACGAAAGCTTTCACAGAGAAGCTGTGAGAAGCTGGATTTCTCTAACTGCCGTCTCATGAGAAAGAAAAGTTTCACAGGAAAATTCCTCTGCCAGCCCTTGCTAGCATCCACAACCGCCATCAGGATTGAATTGTTCTTGTGAATGTGTTGTCGTAGCCCAACCCCCCAACAGGCTGGATATCTATCAAGCTAGTGGCATCCACTGGGTGGATTTCCCCGCATAAGATCGTGAGTCTGAGGGTGGATCCTTGGGCGGGACTGAGGCCTGAAGTTACACCCCCACTGGGCGGCACCTTGGTTCAATTCCTCCCCCTGTTCTAAAAGGTTCTCCCCTATTCGGTTGATCACTGGCTTCTTGTTGTAAGTCCTGCCTCCCGGTTCCTCCTATTGGTCCTTGTTGAATTGTATCCACCCCCTCGCTTGTACCTCACTGGTTGTTTCCCTTCTCCCCACCTTGTTCCACCCCACTATAAAATGTCATGCACAGCCTTATTCAGGGCTCTTCCTTGGTCCCTGCCCTCCGGCATATAGATCTGCTGGAACTCATACCAAGAGCCCCTCCTGCCTTCTTTGTCTCCGGGTCGACACGAGCTCACTCCATCGGCTCCCTGACGTGCTTCTTCTAAGGAGGAGCCAGCACGCGTGTCCATCTCGCGCTATTCCTGCACCAAAGACGTCCGGCGAGGACGTTGCGGAAGTGACGCTGTGTCCCCTCTGTCCGAGGGCACACCAAAGCTCGTGCTGACGAGCTCGGCTAGCGTCATGAATGGTGGTGTGAAAATGCTTAAGGGCAGTCTCTGGCACAAAGAGCTGCATTGCTTGCTGCTTTAAATCCCATACTTAAATAGTTGATGTGGGTTTGTGCAAATGCCATCCTGTAACAATCCCGATAAAATATAGCACTGGTTTACAGGTGAACCCTGTGAAAAACAAACTTAAGATGTCTTTCAAGAGATGCTTGTAAACAAGAGATTTGTAGTCTGTATTTTGACAAGATCTGTAGAGTTTTTTGGGAAGTGGGTAAACTGGATTCACCAGTTCTGCTGGTGAATCACAGGCATCCTTTGCAGGCCATCAGTGTGGCGTGAGCTTGCTGGATCAGCATGTGCCTCAGATGCAGTGGTCATTTAGTTACTGGCATTTGGTAGCAGTTTTCCCTGTGTCACATTAAAATATCCCATGGACAAGGTTCTACATTGAGGCTGAGGCATGGGAGATGGGGGTTAGGCCCAAAATCTTTGCAGTGTTTCATTTTCTCTTCTAAGTCAGAACTTGATTCTGTGGCACTTGAAACAAACTTTTTAAGAAACAGCTTCTAACCAGTCTGGCTGTAAACAATTCCTTCTCCATGCCACTGCCCCTTATGCAATACGATCTGCATTGTCACTGTAAACCCTGAATATTCTTCCTTAATGTCAGTAAAGTCAGCAACAAGAAGAAAACCAGTACAGTTCTCAGAAAGGTTCACATATATATCTGAATATCTTACTTCTGGCCCTTCTAAGGTATACAGTCATTCATGGGATTACAGGTTAAACCCAACAAGCCAACACCTTAATATTGAGTGTGAAATACATAGGAATGTTAATGTATGATGCTGTTCTGCCTTTACGGACAGGGTGCACTTCTAAACCAATTACATTTCCCTTCTTTGTTGGTGATGGCAGCATTGATTAAGTTAATGTCTGGTAAATGAATTCATTTTAAGAAATTAACATTCATATATGATGTATATCCTAATCTAGATTAAGAACAGTGGACTGTCCTTTGCTTTTTAAGATAGTCTTTTTGGTGAAATGTACCTACCCATTTGACTTGTGGAGTTTGGTTGGAGCTGGTTCAAAGGTATATACTCATTTTCCCAGCAAGGCTGGCCTTTAATGCTGAAATCTGTCCTTAGCAAAAAGGTAACCAATGAGGGCTGAAGGCAGGAAAACCACAGAAAAAGCAAAGAAAGATGTTTTGAGTGAGTCAAGAGGGAGAACAACCATCTGTGAGGCACCACTCAGCTCGCTAAAAGGGCTTTTGAAAGGGCTTACACTGGTTCTTGTACTCAGGCTTAAATGCATGGGAGAAATAACAGCAAGATATTCTCAAGAGGTCTGTTACGATCCAGTTTAAACTCAGAAAAGCAAAGCAAGCTAAGTCTCTGAGCATAAACCGGAAAGAACTTAGAATGTTCTAGATATTCCCAGAAATGAGATTAAAACCAAACAAGATTAAATATTGTTGCCAAAAAATGGATGTATTTTATTTAATAGTGAAAGAGGCAAAAAGAAGGATAGAGAAAAGAAAGAAAGAAATAGGAAAAGAAGTGTGTGGGGGGGAAGGGGGACAGGGAGAGGTGACAGGGGTTAGGTGGAAGCAGATCACCCATCCGAGGGTCCCAGTGACGCCTCGTTGCTCCCCTCCATCCGCTCTGCTGGTGCTGAGGGTCCCCCGTCGCCGCTGTGGCCACACGGCCACATGCCACGCCACGCTGCCACATGCTGTGGGCCAGGTGGGAACGCCCACGTGCCTCCTCTTGCAGGGGCTGGCTTGACACTGTCCCTTGCAACCCTGAGGCTCTGTTGCATCATCTCTGGTGCTCTGGTGCAGGGTCTGGGGACCCCTTGGGGGGGGGGGGGGCCCTGTGATGGGCCATGTCACCCCCTCCTGCTGTGGATAAGCTTCTGACCAGAGGCTTTTCCAAGATACCCAAAGCCTCTCCTCCCCCTCCCTTTGGTGCAAGGGTCTCTGCAAGCCTGGCAGCTGATAGCCCTGAGGCTGTGGTCTCCATCTTGGAGGTGTTAAGCCTGTGCTTTGTGAATGTCCCCAGCCCTGAGTTGTTACTTTATCTTATCTTCATCAGGGAGCGGCATAAGGCCTCACTCAGGGCCCCATTCAGGGTGCAGTAGTCTTTTTTGCAGCTTTTGTAATACAGTTTTACAAGTCCTTTAAGAAAATGTTTAAGTCATAAAAGACAATATTTCAGTCTCTGACAAGTGCACACCATGGAGAAATCATCTTTCTTGCCTAACTCAGAATTTAAAGTGTATACCTGGATCACAGGTCATGAAACCGTTTCCTCAGACAAAGAGTTAGAGCATAACTCTGAAAACCCCTGTAGCTGCCCCCTCAGCCTTGGTCCAGTCGCTAGCCAGAGGCTGTGGAGGTGACAACACCTCTGCCGGAACACACAGGTGATGCTGTTTCCTCTCCACCTCATCCTTCCTGGGTGTTTGGGAGTTCCTGCTTCCATGTACGAATGACGGAATGAGCAGCAGAGTGCAACCAGTTCAGGAGATATTTGTATATCACACTTTGCATGATATCATGTGCCAGAGATTAGAGCTTCAAGGTCAAATTATAGGAGAAACAGCACAACTGCAGAGCTGAACTGAAACTGTGTGTCACAGAAAGGGGTGTGCTGTGAAGGACAGACTGGTCAATTGATATTTTTTCAAATTTGAGGAAAAAAATGGTGAGAAATAAGTCACTTAGGGCAAAGGCAATATATAAGAATTGCAGAAGTAACCAAGGACTAGTAGCTAAAAAAACCTGGTTTTGTCTACCATGTGTTCTGAGTGCTGCATGGGTTTAACCATGATGAACCTGCCACCTCCTCTGAAAGGCCTGGGTTTGTGTCAGCAAGTGCTCTAAGTTATAAAATAGGAGTTGCTTTGGTTGGCATGAGAGTTTTTCCTCTATTTTTATCTCGTTGATGCTATCAATGTCTTACTGTTAAGCCGCACTGAAGAGTAAGTCAGGCTGCTGAGGTGAGCACAAATTCATTTGTGACTCTGTGTGCACAGTGGGATTAAGCAACAGGGCATGAAGGGAGTTTGATAACCCTGAATTTTTTTACTGGTTTTTGGTCCATGTAATTTTGCTCAGTCTAGACAAGTCTACTGTTATGAGACTGACCATTCGTCTTATTTTTGTCTGCAGTGAGGAGCTGTCTGGTGATTGTTCTCTCTTGAGCACAGCAGGCTCAATTACAAGTTGAATGGGTATTTATGGGTGCGTTTTGCAAAAAAGGTGGCATGATTTTGTAGCTAAAGGAACATCTTAGAAAGTCTCTGTGAGGCCGTTAGACACTTAATTTCTCCTTGAGTTGATACAGTAGTTGGTGAATTGGTGAATTTGTACAAAATGAGTTGAGTCCTCAGTAAAGAGATTTATGTAACTTTATTACATAAATCCTGGGTCAGACCCATTAGCTGATGTAAATCCGCAGAGTTCAATTTCCATATATCTGCTATGATTTATATTAGCTCAGAGCCCAGTCTTATATTTTCTCAGCCTGACTGGATGATTATTTATTAAAAGTGAGTTTGCTGTTTACAATACCCTAAAGATGCAAAACAGCCAGGTTTCTGGCTTAATTTCACTGAATGTGAACTAAAATCATAGGGAAGCAGTAAATTTGGAATATTTTTTTCAGCAGCATTGATACAGAGACAATTCTGTGTTAGCTGTCTGTTCAGAAAGTCGAAACCACATTGCAACTAACGTTTTACGCAGGAAGCATATGAGAAAACCTACGGAATGAGTTGTCTTTACTTAAACATTCAGGCAGGTTGTGAATCTGAATTGCTGCAGCCGTTCTGCACATTCCTACAAAGAGACACAAGCAAGAGATCCTGCAGTGGAACTGTCCCCTCAGAGGTACTTAGCAGTGATTAATAAGGGCCAGGGTGATGCACAAATCATTTTCTCTCTGAGGATCTATGAGGTAGCCCTAGGAGGAATGGCAGTGATACTATTGCATTTCAGCCAGGCTGAGCTGGCACGGGTAGCAGGAAAACCAGAAGAAATGTGATCCCCAGCTCATCTTGCCATGCACACCATGGAAGGGATTTCCTTGAAAACAAAACCCAGAAGGAGTTGGTCTGTGCTCCTCTACAACAGGGCAACAGAGCAAAGAACACAGGATGGGACATCTTCCTTGGATGGTGGTCAGCCTCAGACAGAATCAGCTCTGTGGGTTATGGGGTACAGATGGGGTTTATTGCTGTGGTGGGACATTAAAACAGGTCAGACCATAAGAATGCCACCTGTTGGTCTTCATTCTCTTAGCTGCAGACAAGCATACAGAGGTGTCAGGCCAAATCAGGCAATTGGTGTGAGTATTTCTGCCAAGAATGGGAAACTCATACTCTAGTCAAAGCACCAGGCAGTGTAAAATGTGAGATGGAAATCGTGTCTACACCTAGGCAAATATTTCACCATCACCAGACTTGGAATGCATAAGTGTGTGTCCTGATCAACATTCACATTTGAGCTCTTCCCTAATCTTTACATTTTTAACTCTTAAGGGGGCTTCAGCTGAAGTGGTGTTTATATACAAGTCTCTGACAGATTTCTTTCCCAGCAGTGCGTATGACAAACCCACTCCACAGATGACAAGTGACTGCTGGGCTCCCATCGGGCATCTTTGAATCCCCAGCTGAGACCTCAGGAACTCTGATTTTATGTCTTTATTTAGCCTTAGTGACAGGGGTGTCTCGGCTGAGCCCACAGAGTGTCAGCCAAGGTGGCAGCTGTCATGGAGAAACACACTCAGACACATCTCAGATGATGCCCTTAGCAGCGAGTTCTGCTTTCTTGGGGCTCCCCTGACACTGCCACTTGTGCCTCTACAATCAGGGAAGGGAGATTGTATTTCAGAGCAAGCCACATCCCTGCTCAGGTCATTCACTGACCAGCCCCTCTGGAGGGAGGTGTGTTTCCTTCTTGCTGGTACCCCCAGTGCCTGCAGAGCTCCTGTTACCAATGAAATTCCCTGACTGAGCTCATGCTTGATGAGTTTTCTGCCTGCCAAGAGCCACGTGGGACCTGGTTCTCATTTTTCTTCAGCATTCCTTCCCTTCCATCTTCACAGAAAGAAGCATGGACCAGAAGTGACAGCTGTCACTCTGTGGCTATTGGAACTAAAGGATTTATAGGGTCTGACAGCACTGGGCAAAAGGGCCCAAAATGTGAAAACCTCATTACTGCTAGAGAAGATTTCCTGCCTTTCACTGTTTCTCAAGAATTAATATTCTTTTATAGAACTTTTTCACTCTCTTTCTCAATTATTGTTCTTTTTTGCCAGGGAATGGCAGCCAGCATTCCTTCAGCAGATCACAGGGAAATGAACAGGGGACTTCTTTTGATTGATTTGTGAAAGTACTAACAGATTTGTATCACAAAAAATAAAAAAGAGGTGTGAAGTTGTACCTGCTGACCCTTCTACCATGTGATTAATCACTAAAATAATGCTTAATTTTTTTTTTATATTGGATGAGCAAGGTGAAGCACACCTGATGCCACATGAGAATGAGGAGAGGCTTCTGGAGGCTTTTGAAACCTTGAGGATTTTGATACCAGGATTTGGTGTCCCACCAGCTGCAACAGACCCGTGTGATACCGAGAGGTGACTTTTGCACTTCATGACAATGAACTAGGAAAGAGAAGACAACATGGGGAGTCAGAGGGAGAGGGAATGGAGGGAAGAACTTTGATTTCTGGGTGTCTCTGGGGAACATTTAGGACTGTTTTCACATTTATCTCTTGGTTTTCCAGGTCATGATTATAAGGAGGGTGGGTGTTTTCCTCCACATCTACACTGTCACCATGGAGTGGGTGTGGTGACTCTATACTGCATGTTACACGTGTCACCCTGTCCCCATTCCAGGCGGACTCGGAGCGCTACACCCTCCCACTGGTGACAGAGGACAAGAACCTCCGCATTGGCCAAGAGGGGAATAACATCATCCTCCACACTGCTGCAGGAGTCCGCATTCTCTACAACACAGTCACCTTCCTCCTCATCACTGTCCCGACGTCTACCGTGGCCAGCTGTGCGGCTTGGGGGCTTGGGTGGTGACTATGACGGGGACCCCAGTGATGACTGCTGGCTGCCCAGCAGGGTGCTGGCAGGAACCACTCAGGAATTTGTCACCTCCTGGAAGGTTCCAGAGAAGGACAGAGCATGCACTGACGGCTGTGGCAACAGCGTGTGCAGCAGGTGTGATGTTGCCAGTGAGGTGACATATGGCAGGAATGGATCCTGCGGCATCACCTGTGACGCAGAAGGGCTGTTCCGGGGGTGCCGCCCACGTGTCAGCCCTGTGGAGTATTTCACCCACTGTGTCCATGACATCTGTGCTGCCAGAGGGGACCACACTTGTGCCTTGTGCCACGTGCTGCAGGCGTACGCCGCCGCTTGCCAGGCCGCTGGCGCTACAGTCGAAGCGTGGAGGACAAAGGACTTCTGCCATAAGCCAGGAAGAAGTTCCTCACTCTGGGTCCTGTTTCCCTCAAAAGCCATCTTTTCTCCTAGGAAAAAAACCCTAAAGTTTTGGAAAAAAAATCTCTCAAGATTGGGAAAATTAGTTTTTGAAAGAATTTCCCCCAGTTGAGGAAAATTTTTCTCATTTTAGAAAATGTTCCCTCAAATTTTGAAAAAGTTCCCCCGAGTTTCAAAAAAATCTTCATGTTTTGCAAAAATTCCTTCAAATTTTAGGAAAAGTCATCCAATATTAAAAAAACCTTTAAAAAGTGAAAAAAATTTCAAATTTCAAAAAAGCCTTCGATTTTTGAAAGAATTCACTCAAATTTTAGAAAAATTCCCTTCTGTTTTAAAAAATCATCCTCCCATTACTCAAAAATTCCTTTAAAATTTGGAAGTTCTCCCTCAACTTGGATTAAAACCTTCCAATTGTGAAAAAAGCCTCAAAATCTGAAAAAATTGCTCACCGTTTTGAAAAATAATCAAATTTTGAAAAATTGCTTCCAACTTTGAACTTATTTCCTCTAATTTTGTAAAACACCCTTCAGTTTTGAAAAGAATTTGCAGAAAGACTTCCAATTTTGGAAAAAAAGCTCAAATTTCATGAAAAAAAAACCCCAAAATTTTTGAAGGGACTACCCAATTTTGGTAAAATGAATAACATTTTACTGAAAACACTCCAATATGGAGGAATAATGCCAATTAGGAATGGTGACCTCAAACTTCAAAAAACACAACCCAATTTTGAGAAGAAAAGAACCCCAGTTTTTATGAAAATGCCAAAACTAATAACTAATAAACTAAAACAAATAAAAGCCTCCCATTTTGAAAAATAATCCCTCAAAAAAAATTTTTTTTTTCTGATAACCTTCAAATTTTGACCAAACCCCCCCACAACTTTGGAATTGTCCCAACAATGCTGTTTTCTCCCTTTTTCCCCAGCACTGTCCTGCCCCCCAAACAGCCACTACGAGCTCTGCACCCGCACTGTGACCTCACCTGTGCTGCCCTCCTGGGCCCTGCCCCCTGCACGTGGGGGGGGCTTTGAGGGGTGTCCGTGTGACGAGGGGTTTGTCTTCGATGGGGACACCTGTGTGTCACCTGAGCGCTGTGGCTGCCTCCACAGGGGACGCTACCTCAAGGTCAGGTGACAAGGCAGGTGACATCTGAGGCTTGGGACTGGTGGGCTTATTTTGCTGAGAATCAGGTTGGGGGTTGGGCTGCCCCATCTAGAAAGTCCCAGAGGGTCTGGGGGAAAAAAAGGGCAATTAACAGCAAAAAGGACAATTGGCAGGGGAAAAAAAGGGCAATTACTGAGGGAGTAGCCTGGAAAAGTGAATTAATAATTAATGAGGAAAAAGGAACAATTAATGGTGAAAAAGGACAAATAACAGGAAAAATTTGTGATTAGCAGGGAAAAAGTTACCATGAACTGGTTGAGTTGCCCAAAGTCCCCCAAATCCACCTGAATTTCTCACTCTCTAGGATTTTCCCCCTTGGAAGTTGGGAAATTCCCCCAAAATTTGGGAGATGGGGCTTAACCTGTGTTATTTCCTGTTCCAGGCAGGTGAGATTGTCACCTTCAACAACTGCTCCAAGGAATGCCACTGTCACCCATCACGGGGAGGGACTGGTGTGCCGGGACACGCAGTGTCCCCAGGACCAGGTGTGCGTCACCCATGACGGGGCACACGTGTGTGCCAGGAGTGAAGGCCACTGTTGGGTCACGCCTGGAGCCACCCTGACCACCTTTGATGGCATCGCCGGGCCCCTGTTGGCCAGTGGCACCTACAAGGTGTCAGCCCTCTGCAATGAGAAGGCAGCAGATTGGTTCAAGGTGGTGATGGAGGTCAGCAACTGTCGTGACACAAATGTCCCCACGGCCACAGCTGCCATCGTCTTCGTCCGTGAAGGCGTTGTCAGCGTCAACGGCAACATGGAGGCGTGGGTGAGTGGGGCAGGTGAGGGGGTTTTGGGTGGTTTGTGTCAATCTAGAGAGATTTGGGCAAAAATCTCTCTAGATTTTGCCTGGTAGTGAGCTACTTTGTCTGATGTGGAGTGATTTTGCCCCATAATGAGCCATTTTTGCAAAAAAAAAAGAGTGATTTTGGCTCTAGCCAAGCTAGAGCCCTTTGCTCTCGAACAAATGGGTTTTTTATCATGTGTCTCGTAATTTTCTGTAATTTTCCGTAATTTTCCCAGGTCAATGGCCTCTTCAACCAGCCCCCCACCACCACCTCTGACTCTGTCACTGTGACATCGTCCCGTGGGAATGTCACGATCACCCACCGCTCTGGGATGTCCGTCACCATCACCCAGGACGGGGAGGCGACCATCCCCGTGACCTCAGGCCTGGCCTCCCGTCTCTGTGCCTCCTGTGGGAATTTCAACGGAAACCCCAGAGATGACTTGAAGCTTCCGGACGGACGTGATGCCCGGAGTGTTGGAGAAGTGGTGGACATGTGGAAATCCCAGGATTTTGCTGGATGGTGAGTGATTCCTAATTTGCTTTCCCCCAAATCCAAGAAAAATTTGTTTTTCCGCCCAGGTATTTGGCAATAATGTCAGTGCAGGAGGGGCTGGGCAGATCCTGGAAGGAATTTTCCAGTTTCTTTGGTTTCATCCGCAGCAACTGAAGCAGGATCCTGTGGGAACGATCTGGGTAAGCGACTGCTTTGCCAAAAAATGAGCCATCTTTCATTATAAGGGGCCTTTTTTTGCCCAGTTATGAGACATTTTTCTCAACAATGAGCCATTCTGCATAGTAAATACCATTTTTTCCCCAAAATTGGCCATTTTCCCCAAAATCAGGCCATTACGCATAATGCTGACCCACTTTTGTGTAAAAATGACCCATTATTTGTGTATTAACAATCCATTTTGCTTAACACTTCCCCATATTTGCCCAAAACTGACCCATTTCTGCCCAAAATGATGCCGTTTCTCTTTCTTCGAGCCACATCTCCCACCAGATCTGTCAAGAAGTTGATGCTCCTGTATATCCCATCCCGTAGGTGGATCCACCTCAAACTCCCCCAAATTTGGGAAAATTCTGGATTTTGTCTCAAATCCATGAAATTTTCCTGGATTTTTCCCAAATGGATTAACTCTGCGTGGATCCTAATGCCCAGATATCCCATCCACTCTCTAGAATCCAAAAATAGATCAAATTCAGGTCAAAAAGACCCAAACCCCAGTGTTTTTTCCCATACAAAAAGGATCTTGCCAAGGGCTGGTTTTGATACAACAGTCAATAAACGCTTCTAAAGGCTTTTTGGGGGTGTGAATTTGAGGTTTATTTGCTGATTTGTAAAATTGGGGGGTCATTATCCCAAAGCGTAGGGATATCTTACCCCTAAATGTGGGTCAACGTGGTCCCCAAGTGTGGGGCACGGGGACCCCTCTGTGGGGCATTGCAGCTCCAGAGTATGTGACTTCCTGACCCCAAAGTCCAGGACACTGTGACCCCTAAATTGTAACACCATGACCCCCAAGTGTGACACATCACAACCCCAAGCGTGCGGTGTTTTGACTGCAAATTTTGGGGCCATGAAACCAAAAATTGTGTAGCACTGTGACCCCTGAGTGTGGTATGTTTGACTCCAAAGTGTGGTGTAATGTGATTCCAAAGAGTGGGGCACTATGACACCTAAGTGTGGGGTGATATGATCCCCAAGTGTTTTTACCCCAAAATGTGGGGCATTGTGACACCAAAATGTGGGTCACTGTGACCCCCAGGTGTGAGATATTGAGGCCCCCATATGTGACTCACTGTGACCCCAAAGTGTGGAGTGTTTGACCTCAAAGTGTGGGACACTGTGACCCCAAAGTATGGCACACTGTGACCTCCAAGTGTGAGGTGTCTGGACAGAAAAGTGTGGGACAATGTGACCCAAGAGCACGTGGCACTGTGACCTCAAAGTGTAGGGCATTCTGACCCCAAAATATGTGGCGTTTTGCCCCCAAAGTGTGAGGCACTGTAGCCCTTAAGTGTGTGGCATTGTGACCTCCAAGTGAGGGACATTGCAACCCCAAAGAGTGGGTGAATGTGACCCCCAAGTGTAGGGCTCTTTGACCCCAAAGTGTCAGGCACTGTGACCCCAAAATTTGGGACGATGTGACAACAAATGTGGGGCGCTGTTACCCATAAGTATGGGGCACTCTGACCCCCACGTGGGGGGCCCTTTAACCCCAAAGTGTAGGATATCATGACCCTTAAGTGTGGTGCATTGTGGTCCCCAATTGTGGGACATTTTGACCCCAAAATGGGGGGCAGTGTGACCCCAAAGTTTCGGACAATGAGACCCAAAAGCGTGGGGCAATGTGACCCCCAATTTTGAGGTGTTATAACCCCAAAGTTCAGGGCATCGTGACCCCAGTGCTTGGGGTACTGTTCCCCACACTGAGCCCCTCCCTCCCCAGTCTCCCCTGTCCATGCTGAATCACCCCTCACTCCCTCCCCACCTCTTTTTCCCTGTTTCTTCCCTATTCCCACCTGGATTCTTGACCACCCGGACTGTGGGGTGGGGACTCCCAATTCCTTCTCATTTACCTCCATGGGAGCAGGATATCTGGTGTCTCCTACCCTACCTTGGGAAGTCCCCAAATCTCCGAGTTCTCACCTCAAAAGTAATAACAAATACTAAAACCTTGGCAGTGGGATCCAAAATTCCCAGAAATACGAGAGGACCTGGCAGAATTCCCAGATATTTTCACAACAACTTGGGTCCAGCAAAAAGCCCTTGGAATTCTTCTGAAATAAAAGCTGCAAAAAGAAGCATAAAGGTTTTTAACCTTTTTTTTTTTGCCATTTCCCCCCTCAAAATCTGGCATTTTGTGGGTAGTGGATGCATTTTTTGGGTAAAAACTGGGAAAAGTTGGTGCGCAGGTAATTTTCAAGGAGACAGTCATGTGATTGGGGATTGTTTGGGGGAGGGGTGTGCCCCAAGGTGGTGGGAGGTGTTTGAGGTCTTTTGGTGTGACCCAAAGTGGCAGGAAGGTCTTGGGGATGGGAGCGGTTGGGAAAGGGGTTTGGGAATGGGGGGTTGGTGTATTGCAGGTGTGGTGGAGGGGTTTTGGGATCCCCCAAGGTGGGGGAGGAGGTTAAGGAGAGGGTCCAGCATCTCTGCCAGGCACTGGAAGCCCTAGGAGACAAAACTCAACTGGCATATTTCAAATATTGTGTTACTCAAATATTCCCATATTCCATCAATATTCAACCATTATTATTGCAGCTGGAGTTTTTGTTTGATTTTTGTGTGACACAAAAACTTTTAGAGGGTTTTTTAATGGTCTTCTGAGTCAAGAATGAACATGGTCACAGTTTGCAATGAGAGTTCTTGCCTCTTTCACCATGAGCTCAGCATTTGAAAGGTATTTTTTTTTAAAGCATGCTAGTGGTCTGACTTTATTTTATTTTGGTCTTAAGTTTTTTCAACTGTTAAAGGATTTTCAGTCACTTACTTATGATGGTTTCTGAGCCCCGGAAAACCTCGAGTGTGGAGGATGTCTTGGAAGCCTTTTTAGGTTGTCATGTTGCAAGAGATCAATTGCAATAAATCAAAGGTTGATCAATATTCTGTCTTTTCCTCAGAGACAAATGCATTTAACTTTTCCTGCGTTTTAATGGAGGAAAAACTCCATTGACACACAGGGATTGATGTTAACTCTTAAGTCATCCTTATTTGCTAATTTATTCTGCTTCAAGTATTTTTATAACACAGTCACAAAAGATGCCCAAGTCTCTTGGAGAATAAAAGCTGTTGCTTTAAAATCATTAAGAGAATAAAATAAAATCCTTATTTAAAATTTTAAAAAAAAAGAAGATTCCCTTAAAATAAGACCAGCCAGAGCGTGCACATTCCATGTGGTGTTTTGCCACCTGTTCAAGCCAAATATCCTGCAGCAGTTTTCCAGGAGGAAAAGCTCTCCAGCTCAAAAGTACAGCCAGTTGTTTCTACATCAAAGACAAAATGCCATTAGTTTCTGCCTCAAAATCAGCAGTCTGAGAAAATGCCTCCAATTAAAACAAACAAACAAGTCTCCCTTTGTTTTGTTGTTTTTCTTTTCTTTTGCCTGCAAGCATCAACATTTTAATTCTTTTTTTTTGAAGATCATGCACTAGCTTTGGCTGCAAGGCCACAATTTAATTTACTCCTTAGTTGCAACCTAATCATTCAAACTTTCAGTAAATTAAAAATGCCACCTTAAGCTTCCACTGAAAACCTTGTGGGAAAGTGGAAGTGCAGCTTTGATAATAAAGCACAAAAATATAAAGCAAAAGGTGTGAATCTCACATTTTCTTACAGAGGATCTATAATGTGATCAACCTTTTCGTCTACCTATTTGTCAGACAAACTTAATTTAGGGTAAAAAAATTAAATAGGTAGTTGCAAATTAGTATCACCTTCTCTCCCTGTATGTGTCAGCAGATCCATCCATAGATCCATCAGCCAGGGAGCGGTGGTGGCAATGATGGCAGCACGCAGGAGGTGGCACACAGAATCACAGAGTCACGGAATGGTTTGGGTTGGAAGGGACCTTAAAGCCCATCCAGTCCCACTCCCTGCCATGGGCAGGGACACCTTCCACTACCAGGAAAACCAGGTTGATCCAAGCCTCCTCCAGCCTGACCTTGGACACTTCCAGGGATGGGGCAGCCACACATTCCACCCTGATTTTTGGACTCCTAATTAGTCACAGGCCTGTGTTTTTCTCTGGAATTTAAGATTCTTGGCTGGGGTCTCAATTTGTCAGTGATCTTTTATATTTGATGGTTCCACATACCCTCCCTGTGCCAGGGGAGAGCAGAGTCCCAGCAGAAGCACTGGGTACCTCCAGTTCGTACCCTTGTGCCATGGCACAAGGCATGTGGTCTACTTTCAGAGTATTTCCACAAGCAAAACCAATGAAGATTACTTCTGAGCCACAGAGAATTTTTCCCCCCCATGGAGAACTTTTTTACTTAAACTAAGCAGGTGACTTCCCTTTTGGAATTGAAAGGGCCCAGGAGTAAACCTAGCTCCAGTCTCAGAGACTGGGTCACTTCTGCAGTAATTTTCTGCCTACAAATTCCACAGTAAAATTACCGAAGATATTTTCTTTCTGTGAAATAAACCTACATGTTTAGATATGGCTTTGTAAAATTCCTGTCTGTGAAAGTGGATGCAATCTATAAGATTACATAATATTGTTCATAATACTGATCCAGCTCTGGGAAAGACGAGCAGGTGTAAAGGTGTAACTGAGCTGGATGGAACAAGATAAGGCCAGACCATGGAAAAAGGAGGAAATAATGATACTGCCCCATATATCACTGTGACTTGGCACTGCTAAAACTCAACCCCTTCAGAGCTGAGATAGTATCGTGAGAGTGGTGCCTTGCCCAGTCACCATATTGCAAATAACTACAAGAATTGGGAGCAGGCTTTGATGCCAGCTGACTCAGAAACAGGAGAAGCTTTTAGTCCAATGAAACTGTGAAGAAACTGTGCTGTGTGAGTAAACTCTGATCACTTGCCAAAAACACCTGCTTTCCCTGACTGCATCCTTCCTGCTATCTGCCAGCAAGCCTCCTTCTGCCTCTGCCTCCAGCCCTGGCATGGCAGCGAGCTGGCAAGGCCTAGAGTGAGGCTGAGGTTGTAATCCTACTGTGTTTACAAAGTCTCACAGCGTTTTGGGAAGCACTCTCACGCTCTTTGTCGAAGTTGTTCAATAACATCCTCAGACAGCAGAGCTAGGAATTATAAATCCAGCACCAACGCAGGCAATGCAGTCAGTGCAGAAAAGTTCAATGACTGCTTCGCTGTCCTGGTGAAACAGGAGTGGAGCTGGCTGTGCAAGGAAGGAGCTATGCCTCTTAACTAAAAAAACAAAAACCCAAAAGTGTCCTTTTCCACTGATGAATTGTGGAGGAGGATGGAAAGATAAGAGGCATGGAATACAGCAGAGGAAAGGTGTGGAGAACTGCCGGAATACAAATGCAAAGCACGAGGAGAGCTTGCACCAGACCTCTGAAGATGAGCTTCAGCTTCTCAGGCCCTAAATGCAGTGAAGGAGGAGCTAGAGAAGTGGGAATATCTCTCAAAACAAGTCACGCTTTTAGCTTGGCTTTCACTGCAGGGAAGATGTCCCCTGAAGCTTCTAAATCAATGTTCTGGTGTTCTGTCATGGAAACCCCTCTCAGTATATTTAATGCAGAACAGGACCTTGCAACTCTACTGTCACCAAGGGCACAGGAGCCCCCTCTGGGGCTGGTTTAAATGCCCACTTCCTAAGGGGTTTTTGTTGTGTTTTGGCTGCAGCAAGCAGGTGTTAAGAGATATTACAGGCTGTATCCCTCTGGGAGGGCCTGGTATCTGGGAAAAAAGTAATAATCACTGATAATTTGTAAATGCCTTCCTTTGCCCAGCACAGAAGTGTCTCTTCTGCACTTCTCCTTTTCCTCAGAGGGCAGGAGTTATGAATCACCAAGGGAGGAAAACAACATAAACTTCTTTTGCTACCAGTTGATTCTGAACCACCCTTGGAGTAATTTTGGCAGTCCTGGATCCATAGCAAATCATATAGGACTTGATTCAGTCACAAATCCAAAACCTGTGGAGATAAACCTTCAATTTGGGAGTGCTGGGAGAGGATCTTGCAGCAATAACCTTGCCTGTCTCTCTCTCTCTCCTCCCACAGTATAGCAAAAAAAAATGTGTATAGATACTTCTTATTTGCTTGTTTACACTTGTTTCTCAGAGCACTGAACTATGCCTCACCCATTTTTCTGTAATCAAAGGGAAGTGGGAGGAGGAATTGTGTTTCTGTGCCAGTCTACATGTTTTACTGCTTCTGCAAGATAAAGGAAACGAGGATCTGTCTGTCTGCCTGATGCAGAGGGTGATTCACACACCTATTACAACAGAAACACAAAAGCCATGCAGCTGTAAAGCCAATACAATTAAAACTGGGTATAATTAAAACAATTGTCTGATGGCAAACAGGCACTACAGCCCTGTACAGCTATTCTCAAAGGAGAATATAGACAGATAAAAGGTACCTTTTTGGCAGAGCAACACTGCTCAGTAGATTTAATTTAAACCATATGAGATTATTATGTCATATTAATCAGAATACTTTTGCAGAATCTTTCAAGTAACAAGCTTTGTGTTATGGTCTCTCAGCTGCTTTTCTCTGCCCAAGTAGCACTGTGACTACGATGGCTGTGTAATATGAAATAACTGAATTTATGGACATAAAAGATTTTCTTCATGTCTGAAAATGTTTATGAAAGGTCTTAATATGACTAAGAGGAAAATCTACAAAAAAGGAATAACAAAAAAAATCTTCATTCTCCCACAGGTAATGAAAACAGAAAGGTAAAATCTTCTGAAAAGGGGAAAGAAAATGCTTGCCTTTTTTTTTTTTTTTTAATCCAGAAAGAGTGATATTCATGGTAAGTCCACATGGCAAATTATATTCACATCTTATCACCCTTAATGAGATTAGAAGTGCCATGAAAGGGCAAGTCAATGCAAACCACAGGTGACCCTGCTGCTGACAGATGCAGAAAATGAATCACTGCCCTGTAAGTCCCTGCAGAAATGCTTCAGGGGCCTGCTTAATGCTTAATGCCTTCCTGGCCTGCTAAAAATAAATCAGCATTAATTCTACTAAGGAAAAACTGCCTTTCTGTTGAGTGAAACAAGGACACCCACTTCAGGCAGTGGGGAAAAGAAGAGAAGCCACCCAAAGAAAAGCCACAGAATTCCTCAGTGAAGCCACGTGGTCCAACAAACAACAGCAGCAAATACACACTGCTAAAGGAAAATGCATGCAGCATCAGTGGTCAACTGATGTAAGTTTCATTCTTCACACAGGAAGAGTTAAGCAACAAACAAAATTACAGCAACGGGGCAGTTCAAGCAGGAGTCCATTGTGGCTCATTAGAATATTCAAATGTTTCTCCCAGGAAAGAATCATTCCACCATGGTTATAAAGCCTAAGCCCTTTCTGAAGGCTAAATCAGGTGCTGCAGGGGGAAACCAAGGCACAAGGCAGGAAGGGATGAAAGGGCTGCTCTGGTCTCTCTCCTCCCACCACATGCCCAGGAACACCTGCCTCAATGCTAGCAGAAGAGCAGTGTCACTGGGGCAGGACAAAAGGACACTTTCTCACACATCACGGACTCTGAAATACCCCGTGTGCTCCAATGGCTCTGACATTCATGGCACACATCTGTTGGAATGATATCAAGCTCCAGCCCAGACACTGTGACGCAGAACAGATGCCCATGGCTCCCTCCTACAGTAGGTGGTATAGCCTTGTTAAGCATGGAAATGGAAGGGGGAAAGGGGCCAGGAATTGCTGAGGTGTGGTGAGAAAGTGGGCTGGACTAGCCTCTGGGACTTTGCATGGCATGGCACATGTGATAGAGAAGTGATAAAAAGAGGAGCAACCTAAGCTAAACTGACTCTAATTTGCCCCAAGCTGGAGACACAAGTGTGGCTCCCATGGCTCAGAATGACTGGGTTTGAGTCCATGGCCATGTCTGGACAGGTTGATGAATATCTAATCTCTCCAGAGAAGCAAACCACATATTTCTTTAAACTGCTCTTTTAACCCTGCAGGAGGAAATGACCATTTCTTTAACACATGCGTCACGAAAGTCAAACCATTATCCTTGTCCTGTGTGTACCAACTATTTTTCTCTCTCTTTGAAATTTCTGAAATTCTTTTTGTGATTTGGACCAGGAACCTCTGAGCACCACCAGACCATCACCCTCAGGAGGCTGGTAAAACCCTGAGCCAGAGAAAATCCAGCATCAAACACGTTTCAAAGCCACCTAACAGTGCTGACTTAACTAAAACATGTGTACAGAATCTGCTAATCTTTCACTCAGAGCTGGCACACCTGAAAGGAGCAGCTGTGATCCTGTGTAGTCTTTGTGATACAGATTATATGCCAGTGATGTTGTGTTAAGCATAAAGAAGAAGAAAAGAAAGATAAAAGAAGTTTATGCATAAGATTAAGCAACTGGGATCTCTAAAATACCCATTTTACAGCAGTAAAAAATGTGAAATCAGGAGGAGTGCAGGCTGAGCTCTCCCAGCAAGCATCTGGGGCAGCTTGTGCACCAGGGTTTGAGTCATGCAACCTGTACTTTAACGCACCAGTTCTCCTACATATCTACTTGTTACAGACCAGACTTTTATTGCATTCACAAGCTCAGTGTTTCCCTGACAATCTGGGGAAACGACTCATATCACAACCTGAGTGCAAGAGGTGCAAATCTCACAGGCTGGCCATGGGGCAAGAAAACCTGTGAGGGGCAAATTTTATCCCAAGCCCTGGTGGTCAGGAGGCTGAGAAGGACATGAGCACTGAGGATGCAACAGAAGCCTTATTTTCATGCAAGACATAAAGGATTTGAGCATATAAATCAGAGTGACAGATGGTTGAAAAAGACCTGGAATAGGAGTCTTAGTGCTGCAGTGGATAAACCCCTTCAAACAATTTTACAAGGAACTTCATGGATATAGTTGGCCATGGCATTTTTTATATTTTGCTGTGCAATTTGCCTAAACTTGGTGTCAATGTTTTTATTGCTCTCACCCCTCATCATTCAAGAGCAATCTTGAAAATTTTTATCAGCATTGAATCCTTCTCCCTGCTTAAAGTTGACTATGCAAATACTGCCTTCAGCTGCAGAAATCAAAACCTGTCTTCAGCAGGATTGAGCTGTCCCCACCTTGTGCAGGTATAACTGCACCTGCCACCAGCCAAGGTCCCCAGGTGAGACATCTGTTAGAAGACAAAAAGGCAAAAAAAGACAACATTTTCTTTATCCCTGGGATATCGGAAACATCCATTGACAAGAGAAATTGAAAAGTTTGCAAAATTCAGTATGGAGAAGGACTGGCCTACAGAGTTGTTACGAATTGAGATGTTGAAACCCTTGGTGAAATTGAATAAAAATTATATTTTCAAGACTTGTCTTTCGTTATTATATTTAGCAAGATTGAGGTCCTTGACTCTCAAGCCTGATGCACCCCTTTGTACATGTAATGAGTGCACTAGGAAAGCAGACACTTTGTAATTTTCAGAATTAAAGAGAACCAACAATTACATAATTTATTGAAAGCCATCCAATAAATGTACTGCTCTGATGTTTTCTGTATCATATCTGTAATTATAAATAAATAGCAGATCTCATATGCCCTTCTTAGAATAGCAAAAATGGCTAAATACTGAACAAGCAATGTTTACCATTCAAATCCTAGAGCCTTTCCAGTTTTGCCATGTGTGGTGGATTTTACTCATATAGGAAATATTTTTTAAATATTTGTTGTTTATTTTTTTCTTCCATAAATATATGGGAATAGCTGGTCTCAAGTAAAAAAAAAATCAAGTCAGAAAATATTTAGGCAGAAATGTGGGGGGTTTTTTCCATTATTGACACGTATAATGTTTTATTTATTATACAATAGTTTCAAGAGAGGCAAAATTTCCAATCTGGGAGCAAAACAGGGCAACCAGTCTTTGACTGATCGAGCATACATTGCAAATAATAACTAAGATTAAATGTTTCCAAGAATTTAACTGCTCTGAAATTAAAACTGCTGTGAACTTGGGTTTGGGTTTTTCAATGTATCGAAGTGCTGCTCTCCAGCCATTTCCAAACAAACAAACTGACCTAAAGCAGCTACTCAGAACACAGGATTTGAAAACTGCAAAGCAATCATCCCCAAGTGTGGAGAGACCTGACCTGGGAGGTTTGTCTGGAGTCTGAGGGCAGGTGGGAAAGCTCTGCTGGGGCCCAGGAGGAGACAGGGCCAAGGGGAGGCAGAACTGGGAGATGCCCATGATGGAAGAACTTCTGTGACTCCTAGAAAAACTGCAAAGTGCAGGTACTTCTGAAGTGCAATTTTGCGTTAAATTGAGCACATTTGGTCTTCCAGGAATAGCACAAGGCACGTAGATAACCTTTCCTACTCAATTGCTGGGGAAAAAAACCCTCTAGCAAAATACAAATACTTTCATAAATACACAAGCAGGTGAATGGCATTTAATTCAAAATGTGGGAAATACCTCACACAAAACTTGGGACTGAACATGACCTTTACTTTCCCAGCAGAATGGTATCCCAGCTTTTTTCTTAAAGTTTGCTTAGAATGTGTCTGATGCCTGTAGTGTGCAAAAACCCATTGGATTTAAAGACACAGCACATCTCCCAGACTGTATTATCCTGAATTTCTCTGTCCTTGCAGGTGCAGCCCCTTCTGGTGGATGGTTGTTAAGCCACACCAGGTGATGTCTTCTTATTTTTTCTTCAAAAGATATAAACTATGAGATCTCTAAGAACACAGGTCAAGTGGCTATTTATAGGCAGCCCGACATGTGAAAAACATGCCATATATTCTGAACAGCTCTCTCTTGTGTTACTGCTTGTGTCACTTTTATCTCTCTTGATTTCTGAACCTACAGATATAGGAGAATGTTTGTTTTCCCCGGATATGGGGATTA
This sequence comes from Corvus hawaiiensis, assembly GCF_020740725.1. Classification (NCBI taxonomy): domain Eukaryota; kingdom Metazoa; phylum Chordata; class Aves; order Passeriformes; family Corvidae; genus Corvus; species Corvus hawaiiensis. The sequence goes on along the minus strand of NC_063255.1, from coordinate 43,824,108 downwards.
TTAACAACCAACAAAGTGTGCAAACACAAACCACTAACAAAATCACCATTTTAAGTAAAAAACACAAGGCACCCCCAGCAGAGAGATGCTGTAAAAAACAGTGTTGCGAAATTACTAATGAAAAATAAAACATTAGGTTATTGCACCTCTTTTCCAGAATAAAAGTAATCCTCTGCCTTTCATGAAAGAAATGACATTAAGGCTGTTTTCTCACTATGGGAAAGCCATCAAATATGTGTCAAACAGTGGAGACGATGTGTGAAATGCATGAAATCAAGCGAAAAGATGGGGTTTTACTGTTGTTTACTATTGCTTATGCAATGCCCGGGAAAGATCCAGGCTGGCCTCTAAACATCTCCATCATGCTGCATGATCTGGGCTGGAGCTGGGACACCAAGGGTCTGCTGGGGTCCCACAGTCTCCCTCCCTAACATGGGGTGAGGAGGCAGCAGATTCCTCCCCAGAGATGTAAGATAAGTATGGGATACCTGAGGTTGCCACAGGGGCCAACCCAGGCTGGGCAAAGCTAACAGGGGAGATGTGGCATGCTGGGTTTGCTTTCCCAAAAATGAGATCCAAATTTTGTGCTGAGGTCTCACGAAAACACCCACAATTTTTGTGGGAAAGGATGCTCGGGTTGGTGTAGTCCCAGGGGCTGTTTGGCTGTGTGAACACACGGGAACCCATCAGTATGTGCAGTCATGGCAAATGAGTAATTTGGTGCATTCATAGGAGCAAAATAACCATATCTGAGCTTCCCCTGCCTTTGAAAAATGTGTTTAAAGGTCAGCAAGCCAAAAAAGAATACTTTAGAATATGTTTAGCTGAGAAACCTATGCAAATGGTGTGTGCTAATTCATAGCTGAAACCTATAAATGTCTGAAACCTCCCTGTAATGACTCCCTTAGCAGATATAATTCATGTCCTTTGTGCACATGCAGGATGGGGAAGTGTCAGCTTTTGCTTTGTGCCTCGTTTAACCATCATATATCTATGCACTGCCATGGAGCAAGCTTTGTCCCTGAGGTTCCAGAAGATCAGAGTGAAATTTAGACTGAATATACACCAATAAAAATTGTAAAATAGAACTGCAAGGTGAAAAGCCAGAAAGTAATAGCAACCTGGTGCACAGGTAACTGAATTAAGTTGCCACAGGTGTTTCAAGGAAAGAAGGAAAGGGAAAAAAGAAAAAAACCCTGACCAACCAACCAACCAACCAGTCAACCAAAATCCACACAAACAAATGAAACAAGACAAAGCAAAACAAAACAAACAAAAAAACCCCAACAATTAAAAAAAAAATCTTCCAAGGCCTCTGATGCATCACAGTGTTTGTTTTCTGTATCGTAAGTGCCACCTTGTACAGGAGAGGGAAAAGGGGCACAGGGGAAACTGGTGGCACTGGGAAAGAAGAAGCTTTAACTGAGCCCTGTGTAAAAGTACCTGCTTATTTGTAGGGTATACTTACATACATCCAGAACACTTTTATGGAAACTTTTCAGCCTGTTTCTGTGAGACTCCGCATCCATATGACAGTGTTGCAATCCCTCACTGGTTTTTTTTCCACAACATTTGGTTCATGTCTGAAAGCTGGATATCCTGCCCATCCATGTCCAAACGAGCACTGCCAGGTGTTTTTTACAGCAAACCCTTTTCCAAAGAAACAAATAGGAGTCAGCACAGCCAGGAATTTCAGAAAATGGAAGTTCATGCCTTGAAATATGCAGGGCAGTGTGTGTGTGTCTGTGTGTGTGTGCAGGGGAAACCCTTTACACTATCAAAATTCCCTTCATTTGAGACTCAGGAGACAAATCTTTGTGGTCAGTTTTTAAAGTCTTTTTTTAAAAGTTTTTCTGAAAGTTTTTCCATGGGAATATTGTAAGCAGCCCCGTTTGTTGATGACCTGTGCTGTATGCATAGATACATACATATATACAGAGTCCTGCACACGTTAGCAAAAAGTTTAGGAAGCAAATAAAGATGTAATACAAAGCTCTCTAAATAATTTGGGAAGCATTTTTCATAACATTCAGAAAAATTCTATAATAGAATGACTGAATCTAATCATAGTAGCTAAAGATGTGCAGGAAAAAATAGTAGCACTTCCAGTTTTCCATCCTCACAGGACCTCCAGATACATGAGATATATTCCATGTTTAGAAGGAAAGAGAAAATAAAACAAGACAGGTGAAGCACAGAGTCAAAAAAGTTTTCAAACAATGTTCTTTAGCCAGGGTGTTCAGGAGCTGACCTTATTTCTACAAGTTAACAGTTGGAGTGAGTAGTACTTAACAAATATCCCCCATATCCTTTGAGATTTTGAGCCTGTCAAGAGCATAATGTGCCAAAAAATACATTCTTCAAATGAGGTGACACTGTGCCGTGTGACAAAATGGCATCATGTAAAAAGAAATTATAGAAGGCAACTCTATTAAAAATTAAAGAAAAAATGTTTCATTTTAAGCTAACTATTCCAAATGACATCACACAGAGAGAATAGCAAATGCTTGGTGAAGGTGAAAATATTGACTCTGGTGCCTCCCAACATATCTCCTCAAGTCCTGACTATGGTTTTGGGGTAAGACGTGAAAAGTCAGCTCTGAAGAAGACTACTTTCAGGAGTTTGTTTTGGGAAGAATGGGAATATTTTTGATGAGTGTGTCACAATGACATTACACTCCTGATGAGGAGGAACAAGGTCACTGATGAAAACGTGTCAAGGGGCAGAGCAGTGACCTCCCGGCAGACGCGCAGAAACCCAAGGTGTGTGTGCTTACTGCACGACTGTGTGCTATGTCTGCACGGTCAGAAATGCAGGAGAGCAGAATAAAACAAACTCAGAACACTCAGAGCAGAACGGGATACATCTGATAGATGACAAAAATGCTGCTACTTTTGGAAGGAATGAGTGCAAAATGCTTAAAAACCTGAAAGCCCACTGGCAGTCTGGTGAGTTTGTGGTGGACGGGTTCCTGTTGCAGGCTCACCTCCCTAAAGCTTTGCTCCTCTCACTTCCTAAAATGGGCTCTTTTGTTTCCAGATTCCATCTGTTATTTTTGCAATAATGCTGTTTGTGTTGGAAAAATGTTTCTGTGGAAAATCTGTGGATCGTCTCCACTGGTGTCACAAAGTGGTCTCTGGACACAGGAATGTGGCTTCCCTGACGATGACACCAAACCCCAGGAGTGTCCCATAGCGACGGGACCTGGCAGTCCTGTGGGTCTGGGACTGGAGGCTGACATGGAGACATCACACAAAGTAATCCCAGGAGTGCTGGGAAGGCCAGTCACTGTCTCAGAAGATGGAGACGACAAGCAGGATGCTCTCCTAGGGTCTCCTCAGAGGCAGAGTTTCGGTTTAAATCCTTGATTATAGCAGCTTTCAGAAGAGTAAGTTGTAGCTATGTAGCTCTGAAAGGAGGAAGTGTTCTAGGACAATTCCCTTATTCAGCTTGCAGAAAGGCTGAGCAGACACATTTGTGCCAATTTCAAGCAATTGATATTTAATAAAGACTTGTGGCTGGTTTTGGTCTTAGTCTTAAACAACTCTGTTCAACTTAAATTGTCTTAATTTCAAAGCATCTTTTTCAGAGTGCACTCCCTGAATTGCCAAACCATGATCCTCACACAGAAGTGAGAAATACAACAGTACAAATACAACCTCATCTGAATGAGTCCAAGGAAAATTAATCTACTGGAGTAAGTTGCTTTCATTTGAGCAGAAAACAGACTGTGTATTGATACAGCACACCCTGTAGAAATGTGTGTTGTGTTGATATCCACTTTTCTTCAAAAAGGAGGATTTATCTTTCTGTCACACAAAACATGGTAACTGACCAATTTATGCTTTGGCATGAATCCTATTCTATTCTAATTCCACATAACAACTGAAGGAATAAAACTGATAATCAAGTGCTGGGTTAAAAAAACTATGTCAGTGGGTGTTATAAATCTGCCATTTATTTCAGTGCATGGCTCTTTTATTCCAAGCTGGTTCTTGTATTCTATGTTTGAACCGTTTTGTCCATAGAGAAATTTTTGCAAACATTAACAAAAGCAATAATTAGTCCCAAGGGCCACAAGTCCATGTTTTGTGAGAAGGGCACAGAAGGGTGATACCAAAGATGACCTCACAGTGATGTCCATCAAGCTCAAAACCAACCTTAGGGATTTTATTGCATTTTGATGGCCTAGGGATTGCATTGTCAGACATACTAATACGAATTTTGCAGTGAAGTTTGATGAATGGGACAGGGTTTAGTGGCTCTCACTGGGGAAGTGAGATGGTGGCACATTGCATCACTTCAAAGCCATTATGTCAAGAAGTTCTCTGTGTCAATACTGTTCTGCATCCATTTCCTTCATGTGAAATGGTGATTTAAACACTTCCAGGGCTCACCTTTTCCCCTACAGGGCTTCGTCTGCTCATGTCATTTCATACAGTAATGAGGACTAATTACACACTGTGTCGTGCTGCACTGGAAAAAATGAAACCTTATTCCAGAGAGTGATGCCCAGCTTGGAGGTGCTTGAGCCTTACCTCTCCAGCCTGTGGAAAAACAGGAGCTGTCAAGTTGCTCCCTCCATGTATCTTTCTACTACATACCCAAATGGAGTGTTTAATTTGTCACTTTTAGCAGGACAACATCTGCAAGTGTATTTCTACCTACACACTCAGAAATGGCTGATGACTTCATGTGTTTTGAGCATTTACAAAATAAAAACTCTAGCTAAGAAAATCAAAATGGCTGATTTTTTACTTTTTTTTCTTTTTTATCCGCCCCCCCCCCCAAGTAGGGTTTTGAATGTGAAATTGAGTCCTTACTGTGTACGTTCATGGTCCACAAAGGAAAGGTTTATTTACAGTGGTTGTGGCGTAGGAAGAGGACAAAGAGCTGCAGAACAACCACCTGTGTGCAAGCTATTTGGGCTAATTTGGCCAGAATTCAGCACAAACTCCCCAGTAAATGTAGAAAAGAGAGAAAAACAGGTTAATGCTTCAGTTCATGGGTGCATGTGCAGTGGATCTTTATGTCTGACTGGAACTTTGGGAACTCCAAGGGCATAACAGGACAAAAATTGAGAGCTGTCACAACCACCATGATGCAACTGATCTGACCACCAACAGAGGGATTTATCCCTCTCCTCAAAATCAGTGTTGCCTGGCATTTAATACTGTGCTGCAGGCATTAATTTGCCACTGATTTATATGGAAATCCAGTAAGACTATAAAAAGAAAGTTCTTTAAGACCAGATTGTGAATGGCTGAAAGTGAAATTACAGGGAAGGGAAAGAAAGGAAGGAAAAAGCTTTATGGGAGACAATATTTTTTTTCTGTTTTCTGAATTTAGGTGGAGGTGGAGGAGACTCTAAAGTTGGCATCAGGTGTGCCACTAGGTCACTGTGACACCAGAAGCAGAACAAGGTCAGGTCACACTGGAGCTGGTCACAGCATCCTCTGCACCCAGAGGAGCTGGCAGTCCACCCACTGCCCTCACAGCCCTTTCCTGAACAGTGGGCTGTTGTTTCTCCCCTCTGGGCTCACTGAACATGTTCAGCCTTCTCAAACAACACCCTGTGGCAGCCAGATCATCCACATAACACTTTTCCTCTGCTCTGACAGGATTCACCTAAGCCTCCATCAACAATGATTGTGCACAAAAATTTAAAGGGTGATTTTCCATGACAGCCTGAAATCATGACTTTGGATTTTGTCTTCTGCCAGCTCTTTTTGCCAGTAGAACTGGGTTACTGATGTACCTCTTTGAGGAAGTGGAGCAGACAAGAGTTTCGGGTGACACCATGGCCAGGTGACTTCTGCACTGTTGTTAGACAGCTCTGAGCATGAACCTGGTCTGATAATTTGATCCTCATTGCTACCACAGTCTCAATGAACACATCAGAGAATCAGTTTACACTAAGAATGGTGTTTCACGTGAAAATAAAGCATTGACATTTATTTGGTTCCTCTTTATAGGGCTCACTCTGTGTATTTTCTTGAAGGATTAATTATGATTTACTTAAGAAACTCCCCCCCACTGACAGCAGCTTTCTCAGGTGCTGGCTGGGGACACTCCGTTTTTTTCAGTGTCATTTTCTGAAGCAGAATAAGCCGTAATTTTTTTTCATGTCAACAACTTGAATTGACAAGGACAGATTTCACCTCCTATTCAATGTATTCCTTTGGACACAGCTACTACCTTCACCCCAATAAGAGTCCAAATTAAACCCAAAATGAGGCAAGCAGAAGACGAGATCTTCATTAATACAAAGAGCATTTCATACAGCACATATCAATTATATTGGCCAAGTCTTAAAATGTTTGTTTTTCAGTTCTTAAAACTTTGTTCCCCTGATCACTGGGATTTTGGAGGAACTTCAGAACAACAAGAGGCTTGTGTTTGTCCTCACCAATTTATTTCTAACCTTGCTGAAACCAGCAAGAGGCATACCTGACTTCAGCCGTCCCACTCAGGATCGAGCTCATACATTTTCAAGTGTAAGGTGTTTTTACCCACAGATCTCACAGCATGTAGAGATTTTCTTTTTTGTAGAAAGATGCAATTTCAGTTAGGATTTTTACCTTCCAATTAGTTTGTTTTAACCACAGGCATGCATATTGGTTTCCTCCTGGGACATTATTTTCCTTCCATACAGCTTCTAGAGATGAATAAAGGAAAAATAAAGATCCAATCAGTGTGGCACCATTTCCTTCAGCTTTTTTGTCCCTTCAGCTTGTGTAATACATTATTTGCTCTACAACTTATAAGTGTAAAATGAAATCTTCTCTTACAAGTCCTAATTTTTTTTAACTTCCAGAGTTATTTGCACACTAAAAATGCTTTCTATTATTACATGTGAGCAGAGCAAATTAATTGGAAGGCTCACAATGTAAGGGTGACTCTCTTTTGAAATTGCTGTTTCAGCCCCCTCATTCAAAAGCGCAGTGTGAGTCTAGTGCTGGCTCTCACTCTGTTAACACTCCACAGTGACCACATCTGAAAATCTAATGTAAACAGATGGTAACCAAACATCTCTCAAGAAATACTTAAAATATTTTTTTATTCTTCCATTAACAAGTCATTTAGTTCACCATAAAGGTTTTCTTTTTCAGTTTTCCTATTTCTAGCAAGTGAATGGCTCAAGGATTGATTAACTGCATTGCCTTCTCACATGCACAACCACAACTGATCGTGGTGAAACTTTATACACTGAAGGTTGGTTCTTTCATTATATTTTTTGGAGAAAAAAAACAAAGGTCACTATTTACCATTTCAGAAATTCTTGTTTTGATGAGCTCTGCCTCTGTACACTGCACAAGGTATTCAGCATGAAACAACAAGCACAATTTTTAATGGCAACCTTTTGTAAACCACAGGTTTCATGTAGCTCCTTAACACACTAATTTTTTTTATCTGAGTGAAAGGAGATTGCTCTCAGAAAGAGAATGCTGCAATCTGTCCCTTGGCATTTTCATGGCTGATAGGGCTTGATCTGAACTGCCAAAATTATTAGTGCTTTTCTGAGGAAGTAAAAAGAAACACTGATCTGGGCTGAATGCCCGCAAATATCCATGGAAGAAATGCTGCCTGGCTAATAGGATGGAATTGCTGCGAGAACACATTACATTTTGGATATAAAAACACAGGCTTTGTTCTTAATGAGAACCTAATCAGGTAGCTAATAAAACTGGCTTGGCATTCAGATATGCATAAATGAAACAACTGCTCTTACACGGTGCAGAGACAGGGACAATGTTAAATGTGCAGGCACTGCATTTCACACTGCTGTGAGCAACCCTCAAAAACACCTTGTGCAGGAAAGGAGAGTTGTCACAGACTGAAAACTGGGGCCAGCCAGGCTGGAGAAATAGCTCATTAGTTAATGAAGATGCTTTTAAATTCTCCATCATAACAAACATCCTCAGAAACTCTTGTTATTAATTAGTAGACATTCACCTTTTGTCTCAAGCCACACTGTGCCTCATTCTCCATCCTGCTCTCATTGTCACTTTACATTGGCTTTCTATTCTTCCTCTTTTTGTAATTCAGGAGTCACGCAAATACATACCACCATCAGATTTGTCAAGTTTTGAATTAGTCAAGAAATTATTTTGAACATACAAAATTTAAAAGAAAATAAATCGTTGGGGGTACACCTTCAGCCTCACCGCAGGTTGGACCTGGAGACAGGGAGCTGCAGCAGCCTCATCAGCCTCAGTCTGTCAGATACTGCATTCAACAGTTCTAACAGAATCTATTTGTATTTTTAGTTACATGTTTGTGAGATGATAAAAATAATCCTCACATGCACATTTTACAGCAAGAGACTGATAAAAGAGAGAGCTTCACTTCAAGAATTTCGTAGAGAAAATGTCCCCCGAGCTGACCAGAACTCTAAAGTGCCCAGGGTGAGAGGAAGCTGTGTCTGCCTTATCCTCCTGCTTCAGTCTGGGAACTGAAATGGATGCTGAAGATCCCCCAAAAAGGGGATCTCTTGCCAAAGGCTCTAGAAATTGGGATGGGGAAAAAAAGTGAACTCATCAAGTAACTAATTCCTCCAGATAGCCTCCAAAATCCTGTCAGACTTGATACAAGAAAACTGTTTTCAAGTAGCAAAAAGAAAAGTCAGTGATCATGAGGGGAGGGATAGAAGAGAAACTTCTGCACTGGGGGAAGATTCGTTCTTTTCCCGAGAATGTAATGTGTCCCACTTGCTCAGATAGGAAATGGAGGCTTCTCTCAGTGCAGAAAGCTCTTCTGTGGAGGAGAGCCAGCTGGGAGGAATTAGGTGTGACCACAGTCTGTGTGTTCTTTAACAGCCATGAGCACAGATCTACCACAGTGGTGAGCAAGGCAGGAGGATTACCAGTTCTGGCAAGTATTGAAACAAAACCCTCCGCCCGATTTCTCGGGAAAGCCCATTTCTCAGCAGCACAAACAAAAATGACACTGGCAGCTCTTCCCCACTCACAGCTGGGCTGTCTCTCCTCTGTGAGAGTGGCTCTGGCTGTTACCAGCCTTTGGATCTTGAAGGGAGTGGAATAAAAAGTCTTAAACATATTTCTGTTGTCACAAAGGAAAATGTTTTGCTCTTCTCATGCCTGCTTTCTCTGTCCACATGTCCTTACACATGGAAGGCTCCGTCATGTCCACACAAGTTTTCTGGAGAATCACTGTGAAATTACTGGACCCAGCAAAATATTGACACATTTTGGTGCTTTACGAGAGGCCTAGGCCCATTTCCCTACAGCAAACAAAATTTTCCTTCACCTGAGAAGGCAGTGGATGAGGAAAGAGCACAGAGGAGAGAAAATGGGGTTTTCCTTGTGTACAGAGACAGGATTTTAAACAGGGGCATTTACAGCTGGTGTGGTCAAAGCTGACAGTTTCTCCAAGTACTTTGCTTGGGAGTCCTTTCAACATCTTATTTTTTTAAAAAAAAGTCAACTTAGTCTTGGCTTAATAGGCCAGCATTTATCTTCTTACTGCAATTCTCTCTCTGAGGTTGTAAGATTTAATATAAGGGGTTGCAAATGTAATCCAAAGTGTTCTCACACTGAAATGCAAATGCTGAGGTTTTTTTGTTTGGGTTTTTTTTCGGCAGTCTTTAATGTCTACTGAAAGAGACCCAGATTGGAGAGCTCCTAAACTCACAAGCTGGTTTATTTGGCAGTTCTCTTGAGTAGTATTCTGCCCAAGCATCCTGGAACACAGTAGCTGGCAGCTCCTATGTCTGCCCAGGCTAACAAACAAGATATAAAATAGTAGGAGTTATATAATTGTGCTCTGATTATCAATGAATTAAAAATAAACCTATTTATTACAGACTTGATCAGTATTAATTTACTTTAAAAATACTTGTTTCTTACCCTCATCATAAGGTATCATAGCTATATTTACTGTTATAGATAATTAAATTTAAGGAACTTGGGAACTGTTATATTTGACAGAGTACTTTTTATAATGGAGATCATAATTTCTCTTTCTAAAAAACAATAAACACATGTTTATTTCTTTGCTCTTTCACGTCCCTAGAGCAAGGTCCAATTACTACTATCTACCTAAAATGGTTTATGCTCTCCTCCTCACAAGGTTATTCATTATCTCAAAACTGAATATAAATTTACCACAATGCAGTCCCTAAAAATTCCTGCCTTTCAGTAGGATCACACCACTTAGGTGAAGGAAAAAAATAAAATTAAAGAGAGAAGTCAAGTCAGAGAAACCTAAATCTCAGTTTTTCTGTTTTGGGTGGCTATAGCAACTGAGGGAGCAAATAAAACAAAAATTCCTTAAAAAAAGTCATTTTGCACATAAAGCAGATTAATGAAAAAGCATGACTATATTTGAAGCAGAATGCACTAAGAACCACAGGATTTCACATGACAAAGAGTTGTGTTAGAGCCATCCCTCCTCTGAGCAGACCAAGATGAGCACCACACCTGCAGGGAACAGAGGTCCATGGGCTTTTTCTTGCTGATACTTTTTACTCCTCTCCCCACTACCCACTGCAACACTAAGATATATCTGCATTAAATATTTCTGGTTTGGTTTCCCCTTCATGTCTTTTTGGTCTGTTTCAGATCCCCCTTCCAATCCCTGCAAATAGCAGCTCTGTCATGGTCCTCCCTGTGCTCTGCAGCTGCTTCCAGAAATCCCAGAGCCTTTTTACAGAGATCTGGGCCTATCCTGGCTCTTGAAAGTCCTTCGTGGAACACCAAGAAAAGCAGAAAAGAAAAAAAAAGTTTTTAAAAAAAATTAAACATATTTTAAAAAGAACCTTAAACAAATAAAAATAAACACCAACTCCTGACAATGAACAAGTGGAAGAGAAGCCTGTGACAGAGGCTCCTTTCCTCAATGTCAAATCTCTGGTTGCACCATTTGGCTATAAGACAGGAAAAACAATGTTTTTTAGAAGGCTTCAGCCTTCTGAAAAAATTTCTAGTTTACAGTCTTTTATGCAATATCTATATTGCCTAATAATTTGGGTTTCTAATGTCACAGGAATGGGTCTCTGGGGCCACAGTGCTTAACCCATAATCCCAGAACTGGCACTTAGCTTTCTGTTTGGGTCACTCTGGCAAACCTGTCCCTGTTTGCTATGCAAAATGACATTTTCAATGTGAAAACCATCTAAGATATGTGGGGGGGGAAAAATCAACTGTTATGTTGGTCAGAGGTAATTTGGTTCTTTCTGGCTGCACTTTATGTGAGATAAATATTCCATCTGAAGGAAGATCAGATGAGGAGGATTCACAACAACCAGACATGAAACGCTGTGTAACTCCACACGTTTCTGCTGCTGCCAGCACAGAACAGCACAATACTTATATATTACAATATCAAATCAGATGAGCAAGTGTAAGAGACGGTCCGAAGATCCTTCATCTGCCTCACGATCATCACCGAGGGCAGAGACTGAACACAGGAGTCCTGGCCCTGCTGAGGTGGGATGTCTGCCAGGTGTTGCCTGCAGGTGTGCCTGCTGGGAACTGGTACGCATTCCTGAGGAAAATTAGTGCAGGTCGCAATGGACTGTGCCATTCTTGCTGCCCAGGCGGGAAGGACTGCGCTGAAGTGGAAAGGAATGACCTGTCCTGTACACCTGTCCTGTACGCCTGTCCTGTACCTGTTTCCCAAAGCAACGGGCTCCATAACAATGGCTGTAGATTTCCCAACCTCTTGGCCAGTTGCCCCTTTGCTTCTGAAAAGGACTATAAAGGGACTTTCTGAAATAACCGAGTCCGAGATCTGCCCACGGAAAGAAGACGAATCTATTGGCAGAAGACCACGAGGACTTCGTCTCATCTGTTGGTAGCTATTGCCTCTCTTTTTTCCCCTCTCTTCTTTGTTTTTCTCTCTCTCTCTTACTCTCTTCTATTGCATTACTGTGTTGTGGGCACTTAATAAAAGTGCACTGTTTTGATTAAAACTGAGATCTCTTGTGTCCTTTTACACTCTGAGATCGATAAACGAACCATCACGACCCCCGCTTGCATTAGTGGATCCTGACATTAAACTGGCGTCACGGACAGGATCTGACAGACAGAAGGGGTTGCAAGGTTGTGTGTAGTCTGTAATAGGGGAAGGATATTTTGCTCCAGCCGCACCCAGCCCGACACCCCGAAAAGGGTGAGCGGTGTCTAGAAAGCAAGGGGGGGTGACTCGAATTTCCCGCAAACTGCACACGCCTGGGTGAAAAGCACCCCATACTCAGCTGAGGGCTCTGTCTGCAGATTTTTTGCAAAAGATCTCTTAGTGTAAAAGGGGGAACTGTGTTTTTTGGTGTGTGCGTGAATTTGGACTGCTTGGTGTAGTGAAGAGACAACCATAAGCAACTGAAGGAGTACCTCCTAGGTAGATTTTGGTCTCTTCACCCACCCAGGGAAGTGAAGGGAGACACAGCGAAGCTGTGTGTGTCGCAGTGTGTCATTAACTTTTACCTCCCTGTGGTGGTTTTGATCCCTTCATAAAATGACTGAAAACCCCAGAGCAAAAGTTAAAGCTACATTTTATGCTCTACTAGCAAAACACAATGCCCGGCCCTCTCCAGGAGGGAAGAATGGGCTCAAAATAACTGGTTTAATTTGGATAAGGTAACTGATAGAGTATGTTCTTTACAACATGAGACTAGATTTAAATTTGGCTGAAATAAAACCATAATCTGCTCTGTTTTAGGGGCAGGCCTTGTGGCAGCTATAGATCATTGCTTAAAGCGATGTACTGAGGAGAAAGCAGTCATAGATTCGCTTCAAAACCTAGTGGAGATTTTACAGAAACAATTAGATGAAGAGAAGAATAAAAATCATTTGCTAGAGGCTGCTTTAAAAGAGGAATATTTTAGTAATTCAAAGAATGCTGACTAACCAAAAGAGACAGAGGAAAAGGAAACTCCTCACATTAACCAAATTTACCCCCAGAAAGAACTAATACTAGTAAAAAATTGTGGGGAAAACTGCTGCCCTCGTATGAGACCTCTGATTAAAACAGAATATAATTATATCAATGATGAAGATTTTGAACTTCATATCACCACTGAACAAATACCATACACTGCTGTGGAATTGGCTAGGTTAAAAAAGGAGTATGGGCGGCTCCCCCACGAATCTGAGACGGAATATGTTTTCCGAGTGTCCCTCACTGGAGGAGACCAAATTCAATTAACTGAACAAGAGGCCAGTGGATACTGGAGACATGGAGTTTTCTTGACAACAGGAGACCAACGTGGCACATGGTCGCTGACTCAGTGTGCAGCTTTCTGGGCCGGGGGACTCAATCCTTTAGAAAGAGGAGACCCTTTCGCTATAGTTGGTACCCCCGATCAACTTCTAGAAAGCGTCCACAAAGCTGCCTGTCTGCAAATGATCCATGAAAGGAAATTAACTCCTGGATATGAATCCCCCATGCAATTACCTGTGAAACCTGAACTGATGACCCCTTTAATTCGAGGCCTTCCAGAATCACTCAAACCTACAGCAATTGTCCTTCAAAAAACCATAGCAGCTGTATGTCCCGTAGAAAGGCTGGATAGATTCCTTGGAAACCCGAGCGACCGAACCGGATCTACCGATCCTGGGTTTACTCCATACTCAACCCCCTCTCAGCCGCCAGGTTCACAATCGAATTCACTCAGGAGCCTAAAAACTATGTATGTCTTCCTGCAAAACACACAAAACCCCTCACCCACGAAACATACAGACAGGGCTTGCATTGCTGCAGGTCCTTGTAGAAATGTACACAGAAAATCTGTGTGTGCCATGCACGTGGCAGGTGGAAGAATTGACCAAGGTGTGTGTTTACATCCCTTTAGAAGGCAGAATGCTGCCTCTGAAAACTTATCAGCTGCCCTGCATGGTTTCCATGGTTTCCCTGAACTGCCAAGCAGGATGAATCCTTACCTGCAGCTCCTGTTTGGGGTTTGCTGCCAGGGAGAGCTGCAGCAGAGACATGGGGAGGAGCAGGGCAGAGGAACCATGGAGGGGTGAAGTCCTGCTTGGCCTCCCAGACCTGCCTCAGACAGGATTCAGATCCTGGAATGAGGAAAATTTATCTGTTTGTTTGTAGGTCTTGTCATGCAAAGGACTGACAGTGACAGTGAACCTCTCGTTGCTGTTCCATGTCTCCTCAGAGACCTTTGGCATTGACATATTAATACCAATACAAATTCCCAAGGTGTGGGCAGTGCCCAGCCTGCAGGAGAGCAGTAGCCTGGGCTGTTCAGTGGCACTGTGGAGTCTCCTCCCATGTGTTTGTGTTTGTCCCTTTTCTTCCTATTACCCAGGAATTTGTAAACTCAGATGTGGCTAGAAGATCCAGCTCTCACATGGACTCAGCTCCCTAAAATGGTGCAGCAGCAGAAAGTAAGGCAGAGAAGAAACATTCCATTAATGATCACTCCCAGGGAAACACAAGGTTCATCTCTTATCCAGTTCCTTCAGGAACAGGACACAGATGTATGGAAAACCTCGCTTCTTTACTTCCTCTTCCCACATTCTTCATTTTACACTTGTAACAACAACAAAAGAAGTGTTTTTTGGAGAAGTCTTTGAAGTTCTTCCATGTTGGCTTCAACATAAACTCAATTTTTCACAGCTCTGCACAGTCAGTATGTAGGAAAGCAATGAGCATTTCTAAATTGGGACTTTTTGAAGAGCCTGTCCTACAGTTTCCTGGCAATTATCCTTTGAAGAGTTCAACCACAGGGAGATTTTTTAAAAAGGTCATTCTGCCACATCAGGCCTTTACAGAAATTAAAGTCAGGCTTCGAATCAATGTAAACTGATTCGAATTTTCTACTGCAGGACTTTTTCTCCTCAGTGGGAGGCCAGGGTGAGGACCCAGGGGTGCTTGTTCCTCAGACTTCCCAGCAAACTCCTCATTAGGATCATTTGCTGGAAGAAGTTGATCTACCCAAAGCAAAACCTGTGTTGGATTTCTGTCTGTTTGAAGGGCAGACTTGAGGAGCTTCAGTGGTCCCTAAAACACCTCTCTTAACAATTTCTGGATAAAATACTCCTACATATTTCATCCTGATTCATCATTAGTTTCTTCTTGCCACACTTCAACAAAAATAGAGCAATCCCACAGATTTTTTTTTTTTCTCTTTTGTGGTGAATTTTGAAGCAGTAGGTGGTAGGGGTCTTTAATCCAGAAGTCAACCAAAATTTAGAGTATTAAGATTTCAGTGAAGCAGAATTTCTACCCTGTAGGCCACTCTCCCCCTGCCCACTGGAGAGACAGAACATAACCTCAAATTTTACCTGCCATTTCAACCAGACTTCTGTGAGAACCCTCCTATCTGACCAGTTATCTTTGTGCCTCATGGCCTACACCTCCCACTCAAATTCTTAAGTGGAAAAAAACTTTAAAATTTTGGTGACAACAGTTTCATTTCTTTGGGAATTTTACTGTAGACTAATTCTTTTCCTGGGATTCATAAGACCCAAGTACTTTACTATCTCTGTCTAATTTTGTAAACAGAGGGATTGAGCTTCCATTTTCAGATTGTGCTGGGTGCTGCAAAGGCTTATAACCTGTGGGCTGCTTCCCGCAATTTTCACACCTTGGTGTCAAACAGTCCTGGGGGGGATTAGGTCATGAAACTTTTGTCATTCCTTCACAATTCAAGAATAGTTTTAGCTCCTGACCCATTATTGTTGTGTCTGGAAGGTAGCCTAAAACACAGTTTTTGCCATGAAATACAGACACTGCCATGAATACCAGACAAAAAGCCACCAAATTTGGGATTGGTGGGTGGGTTCAGGGTTTGCACGCCAGGCCAGCTTCATTGCACCTCAACATCTCTGCTGTTTGGAAGAGAGTTTAGGAACTACTCTCCCTGCTCTTACACTGAGTATTGCTCTGATCCAAAACCAAGTAACAACATCTGCTTAACTAGTTACAGAAGCTGAGAAAAATTTAGGGTGAGATGTTCACAGAAACACCTGTGATGACTGTGCTTTTCCAATACTCGATAGCATAAAATCAAGTTAGAAAAAGAGGTGGTAATTTGAGATCGATGGTTCATTTTGTAAGTCTCCAAAGTGAGAGGAGCCTGGATTTAAAGAATGTAGTTAAAGTAGGCTGCATTTTTTTATTTTCTTGCCTTAGCTTCACATCAGTACTTCAACTGATACACCACTGCATGCTGAAAAAGGTGTTAGTTATTATAGATATGATAAAGTAATAACTAAACCTCTTACCTCATCACTAGGCATTTTTGTATCTGTTCAAGATTTGAAAAGAGTTGTCAGGGGCACAGAGAACCACCCAGACAGCAGCATGTGGTGAGGATGAGGATGGTGCAGTCTTCAGGGTATATCCCAGAATTTGTAAGGCACTTTTAGATCAGCAGGTCCTGGTATTTTCCTTATCCTGAACCTTAGCTGAATGGCACCCCTAGATTGGTGTTGATAGAAGAGGTCTGTGATGGGACACAGATCACACTCTCAGCCTCCAACAACATTTGAACTTCTCTTTTAAGTCAACCTTTAAAGTCAAGCCTTTAGGGTCTCAGGTTCTAAACAAACTTTGGATCCAATCTTGCCTATTTTTAAAGAGTGACAAGGCAGCTCACAACTCCCACAGTTACACTTGCCCTGCAATATTTTGCTAGTCCAAACTTCCACACAAGGTTTACTCTCTCTATGCCCTAAAACTTCCATGAAGATACTAAAAATAGGTCCAAGACCAAGGTTTTAAACATACCACTGTGAAGGGGCACAGAACTGACCCCCAAACAAACAAACAAACAAACAAGCAAGCAAAACAACCCACAAAACAACTTACGACATTGTGCTTGCAGATATGGGCTAAACCAAGTCTGCCCTGGGCCAGCCAACAACCTGGCCAAGGACAGAACTGGAAAGAATGCCACACAAGTAAAAAGGGGTAGGGCTGAAAAGCAGCACTCCTGCAGCATGGATCAAGAGAGGAGTGCACTTAAATGCAGCCTCTGTGCTGATGGATGAGATGTGGGGTCAGGGGACACTTGCAGAGGTCCCAGCAAAGGCTTGTCAGGGACAGCAAGGTCAGTCAGCATCCTCTGGGGCCTGATGCATTCTCTGTGTTTTATTTTTGTGAACTGTAAACCTCTTGCTGTCATTCACAATCGTAGGTAACATCTGCACAGCAGTGCATCGGGTCTGTCTGAAATAGAATTACACGGTGACTATGGAAAAAAATATATAAACCACAGAGAAATGATCTAAAAAAATCCTCTATTTTTTTATATTTAAGCCACCTTCTATCTCAGAAAAATACCCAAACATCTCGTTGTTGATTTTACTGTTATGTTTCAATTTCAGTGAAAATTTTGCTGAGAATTTATTGGAAGATTTGGAGACAGAATAGAGAGAAAATATTACTAAAAAATGTGTATTTAAAAACAGCCAAAGAAACCCCCAACCAGCACAATCCAACAATGGAAAACCTTGGAGTTTTCTGAGCTGCTGTGATAACAGCAGTTTCCTGTGCTGTTATCACTGCTATAAATGCACTGACTAAATGAGAGCCTGTTAAAGATTGGCTAAAGTGGTATTGGAGGCTCAAAAAACCCAGAAGACAAAATGATCCTGTGTCTGATTCCTAATCAGACTCTTCTAAGGAAGCAGAAGGAAGTTTTAGGCAGTGTGATGGTGCAACTAACTGAATGATGGTCATTTTAAATAAGAATTGCAGCTGAACCATCCTCCCACTCTGCCTTGTCCACAGCTCCAGTCAGCTCAGACTGCAGGTCTTCTAAACAGTAGTTTATTTAAAGAGTAATGTGTAATAGTTACTGCCAGAATGCAAGAAAGGGCTGATTGTTGTACTGTTGCCAGTCAAAATCCAGGGCTGCTATTGAGGAAGTGATCACTTTACATCACAATGTTCTTATATTAACCAGACTGTGTCAGGAGAAGTAATTGATAGACAGGTACAATATGGCAAAACCTGTCATTGTGTGTCTGTCTGAACAAAAACGCAAGGACTAATTCTTTTCTTTTCCTGAGGAAGAAGATGGATCACATGTGACAAAATGATGTAATGTTTGCTAGGCATTCCTTCTCCCACAGTCTATGCGATTCATCTCTCTGATGACAATTTATCTGTGTCCCATAAAAACGTTTTTGGTCATTTGGAGCATTATCCACTCCATCCAGCTGGTCATGATGGCAGAAACGAGTGCCTCACCTCTGTCTGTGCTGTAGCACAGCTGGGATGGATTTGTTTTATTTGGAGAATGCTTTAGGTGCAGAAAGTTGTTTGTGATTGCTGTGTTAAACTGGAGCTGTACCCCAAGGGACAGTGGGGTTCCATCTGTTTGTTGGGCCCAAGCAGAGTCGACAAGTGCTTCTCTGTCTCTGCATAAAACCCAGGGAACCAGTTAATCTGAATCCCGCTCACACGGGACATTTCAGTTAGAAGTCATCCTTTTAACAGTAAGGAGATGGAAAAATGGCTGTGCAGACAGCTGTGTAAGGACAAGAACAGCTGGCATCAGAATTTGGATAAAATCTGTAACACCATCCCCTCTTGTTAGATTCCTGCCTTTTATTGAGGAGATTTGGGAGAAAGCCTGTGTTGATTCTCTTTCAGACAAATTGCACACAACACTCTCTTTTTAAAGAGGGTGTTTACAGAAGAAAATTGTCCTTTCAGCAGCCATTTCCATGGGAATTTCTGTGGGGAAAAAATGGTATCCCAAGGTTGAAATGGGAGATTTTGAGGATCCCTTTAGCAACTCCCTTCTGCATATCCAGGTCTCAACTGCCTGCCATCCATCCATCCATCCATCCATCCATCCATCCATCCATCCATCCATCCATCCATCCATTCTGGCAGATGCATGTTTATTTCCTGACTCTAGCAGAACTTTTCCCCCCAGGGTACATGTTGTGGCACACAGTGAAGTGTACTGAAGGGTGCCCATGCCCTGAGGGTGAAAGCTCTCACTGCTGAGGGCCAGTGCTGGTGGAAAAGGCCTCTGTGTTTCTCACCTGATCCATGGAGTGACATCAGTCTTGGGCCACTTGGAAGCAGCTTCCATGCTGTAACTGGAGACTGAAGTATTAAAGGCTTCTAAAATTCAAATTCTGTATCTGGTAACTCTCTTGGTGGCTCTCCAGCTGGCTTTGCTCTGGTGTCCCACCTGTCTTGCCCTCTCAGGGGCTGCATGCTGCCCTGGCAGGGAGGGAAATTTAATGGAGCAGAGGAAAAACACAACAAACCCTTTGATTTACCTGCTTTTGTTCTATTTCTTTACTAATGTCTGTGCCCTCCTACCAACTGTCAGACTTCCTAAATTGCCTTTCTGCTGATGATGTTAACAGCTTAATCTCTTGCTCTATATTCACTGTCTTATAAGGAAACGCTGCCAGAATTCTTTGCTTCCTCATTTAGCACTGGCTCGTTCCAGCTCCACAGCCACTCACTCAGGCTTCTGCACACCTCATGTCACCTCACTGAGATTCTGCTGCATGTCCCATGTTCTCGGGAGACGTCAAGCCCCTGCACTTTTTCCAAAGATCCATTATCTCCTGGTCCCTGTATCTCTCTCACGGCCATATGCTTTATTCTCCCCTTTGCTATGTGAGCCATTCCAGAGCTGAGTGTGAAGAACTGCAAGCAGTCTTGCAAATGAGACCCTTTGCAGCTGGAGCAAGGCCAGTTTCCAAATCTCGTGGCTGATAAATGTGCATGTGCATCTCGGGATGCTGTTGGTTTTATTTGAGCAGATGTTAAGGATTCTGCCAGGGATCTCACACTTTATCCACCACTACCCCTCATTCCTACCTGAAATTTAACAGCATATGGAAACAATGCTGGGTGTGTAATATGGCTCAGCAAAAGGAAATTTTTAAAAAAGTAGCAACACGGGCTATATTCCCATTTGGTTAAAAAAAAAAGAGAACCACCCCAAGTTTTCTTTTTTAGAGCTGAGAAGTGCTTTGTGGCCCATGCACACAGTGGCTGGCAGTGCTTTCACTCGGAACACATCACCCTGAAGTGACTGAGAATTAATTCCTTGTGCAGTTTAAAAAACATTTCTCCAAGGTTTGTATATAAAAGTATATAAAGGTCATATGCCATTCTTCTTGACCAGGAGACGCTTGAATTTTATTTCAAACATTTCAAAATGCTGTAAATGTATAAATATAAGCACACTACAGCTTTAATCAGACTAGCCTGGATAAAGAGTTGCAGTGCAGCAAGGAACGTGTGCTTTGACAAACCCCAAATATCAGCTGACAGCCTCTGAAACCACAGGCTTTTGGGGAATAATGGTGTAGGAACAGTTGGTTGTAAACTAACACTCATGGGGAGACTGTTCTGCTACATAAATACCTCAGATTCTGCCCTGAGAAACTGGTTGTCTCAGGACAGCTTTTAGATCATTGACTGATAGTCTTTTGTTTGGATGGATGGGACAAGTATTTAAACGGCAAAAATTTGGAAGAAACAGAAATTTTGCAGACACACATTTAAAATATTAAAAAAAAAAGTCACACCTTCCTTTAGGTAGTTAAAAATACTTTTAGTCCTGGTTTTATTTGGTTTCTATCTTTAGTTTAAAAATCTGTTTTGAAATGAGAGCAAGCTGAAAACAAAGGCTAACAATTTCATCTCCCAAGTAAAATGAAGACTATTTAGAGCTGGATTGCACATTTACACACGATTGCACTGCGTGGGAATTTAAGGAATTACGCTTCTCTGGAACACCCTAAAGCACAGCTTCTTAAATGTTCCCCCATCATTTAAACACACAGCAAGGAGGGCTGTAATCAGGCATTAATGTTCTGTGGTGCATGGATCAGTGATACTGTGATTCCAAAGGAGAAAATGAAAGGTGGCTGGGACTGGCCTGGGCCCAGTTAGACCTTCAGAGGTGTAGGCTGCAATCCATAGAGTGGTGACTCTCATTTTGGAGTGATGACAGAGCTCTTTCTAATGATCTTAGTGGGTGATCTTGGGCAGGACTGAATATGGCACACAAATGCAATTACCATGGAGTGGCTAAGCCCAAGGTGGTGAGTGCAAGTTGTCACAGTCTGTGAAGGGCAATAATTCCTACAGCTCTAATTCCAGTGTGTGACACACAACATCAATTTCCTTAGTATGCCTTTGAATTATCTCTTAGTATATGTCCTCTCATTTAAAACTTACTAAAAAAGAGGGGAGAAGGGGGCAAAAGATACAAAGGAAGATAATCCCAGGCTTTCAGCACCTTCATCCTGAGACAAATATAATAAAATTGCACTGATACAAACTGAGAGCACAGGAAGGTCAAACAGCATTTGCATTTTGAATGAAACAGTTTTAAACCTGACCTTGATATTTCACTTCTTTTAGCAGGATTTAAATGTTTGATGAAAAAATCTGACAATCTCACTGAAAAAGTGTCCCAAATCAAACATATTGTCTAATAGTGTCTGACTATTAGCTGTCTTTTTATGATTAATTTATTAAATAGCTTTGTTCCTCTTGCTATGCACTCATCTGTTTTAGGGAGAGTAACCTCTGGAGACCAGTTTTGTTCTGTGCAGAAGCCAGAAACTGGAAACAGAAAAGACACTTAAAATTGTAAGAAAATTGAAACAAGAGCTCAGTTCCGTAAGTAGTAATAAAATGTATCATTTATTATAAAACCCCTAAAATACCATAAAACCCAAAATAGATGCATGTGTGCATCTCAGTAGATATGTATGCATTACTGAGAACTGCACAGATCCATCCCTGCATATGTATAGGCATACATATAGACATTTTATAAAATAGACACAATAAAGAAAAGCAATGTGACTTCTGGTATCACCATGGGCATAGGCAGTGTGCTTCTTAGACCTGCATAAATAAAATTGTATATTGCATATATCTGTTTTATATTTTAATGCATATGTGTTCACCAATATTTTTTTTTAGTTCCATATAAATTGTGTTTTGTACTGTCTGCAACTTGATTTTTTTTTGCTCTTAACAGCAAAAGAATACATAAGGAGGTTTTCTTGGGAAATAGAAAAGGAGGAACAGCAAAAGGAAACTACTCTGAATATTATTTGTCTTTTGTTTTGTTTATTGGCAAAATAAGAACAAGTAACAACAACAACAAAAAAGCAGTTGAGTGAAGGAAATACATCAATCTCTCTGAGAGTGCCTGTGACCTGAGGTGTGTGAAATCACCCATGCCAACCACACTGTCAGATTGTGTGTCTTGCCAACAACAGAGAAAAAAACCTGTTCTGCAGAATTCACTGAGATCATTTCAGATGTGCAATACAAGGTTGTTGGGGAAAAAACAACCCAACAACACTACAAGCTCAATGCTCTGGGGTATATTTCCCTGGATGTTTGTCTGGGCCTGGATGATTTACTGGTGATGTTTTTTCCCCAGGAACTGCAGTGCAAAGGCAATAACATATTTATTTAATCTCACATGCTTTTCCCAGGAACTGCAGTGCAAGGAAATAACATATTTCTTTAATCTCACATGTTGTCCTGTGCAATTGGCAGCTTTTCCAGCATCAACTGGGAACGCAGGGGAGCACCTACTTCCAGACAAAAGTCTCTTTTAAAAAAAGAAACTGAAAGCAGCTGCCAAATGCTCACTTAGGCAGTGTGGTTTTGGGAAGTATTTTATTATGTTTTGTCATTACTCTTCCACGAGACAGGCCTCAAAAAGTTCAGAGAGAGAGAGGGACGAGAGGAGAGAGTGTTGTCTGCAGGTTAGCTGTGGTGGACATCAGTGCTGGGCGTTAAAAGTCTTACTCCTTTTAAGGAGCCTTTAGTAACTATTTTTACTTTTGGACCAGCCAAAAGTCAGACCAGCACTGCAAGTCCTTTTTCTCTACCTGAGGTCCAGTGCTGTCTCAGCCAGAAGATTTCAGATCCCTGTGCTCGTGGGGCATACCGTCTATCGAGGCATAGGATCCCAAATTTTTGATAATTTTGTAATTTCTGTAATTTTTCAATTTTTCTGTTTTCAGTAAATTATTTTAATTTTTTATTTAACTAAGAGTTGTTTCTTTTCTCACATAGTACTAATAACATTTACTTTTATGATGTCTTTTAGCCAAGGGTTTCATTTAATAAGCATTAACTATTTATTCCTGTAAGATTTGCAGAGAACGTGATACGTTATTAACACCATTTAAGGAATAATTGATTTTTTTTTAATGTATTTTGATTTTATCAAGGATTTTTCAAACCTCAGCGTATGCTGCAATGTGTAACTATTTAATTCCAAATTCATTCTAGAGAAGACCTTTCAGTAATGACAGCCGTTTCTAGGTCAGACATTTTCCCTTCTGAAATTCTCCCTTGTCCGCTGTACATAATTTGTCTTACACCATACAGTCTCTTATTCAAAGGGAACTTTTAATCTTTTATGGAGACTTGATTGTGCCTGATTCATAAAAGAATAAGTTCAGCCAGAGAATTAAAAATATGCTGGGATGAGAAAAATAAGAGCTAGACAAACATCTGTCAGGAATGGCTTAGCTTTAACTGGGGCAAAACATCAACTAGGTGACCTCATGAGATCATCTTTGTCTCCATTCCCATTTTTTATTACTCTATGAAAAACTTGTCTTGATAGAACTTAGTTTCTTTTCCAAGGTATTTAACCTTGTATTTTGGGGACATTTCACCCAATTCCCAGCTTCAGAAAATACACTTTGAAACACAGCTGCTTAATAAATACTATATATTTAATTAATGTGTAACTTTTCCCTGTTCTGTCCAATCCAGCAAAAAAGACAAGTATGGTTCATGGGTAGGTGCTCCAGTAGTTTTTTTGGCTTATCAGCACCAAGAACAACTACATGACTGTGGGACTTCTAATAGGGATGGGGTTTAACATGTCTAAAAGATTAACAGCATTCACATAATCATGGAATCTTAGATTTGTCTGCGGGGGAAAGGACCTTAAAGCTCATCCAGTGCCACCCCATGCCATGGGCAGGGACAACTTCCACTATCCCAGGTGGTTTCAAGCCCTGTCCAGTCTGGCCTTGGGCACTGCCAGGGATGCAGGGGCAGCCACAGCTGCTCTGGGCACCCTGTGCCAGGGCCTGCCCACCCTCCCAGGGAACAATTCCTTCCCAATATCCCATCTAACCCTTCCCTCTGGCAGTGGGAAGGAATTCCCCCTTGTCCTGGCACTCCATCCCATGTCAATAATCTCTCTCCATCTTCCTTGTCACTCCTTCAGGCTCTGCAAGACCACAATGAGGTCGCCTCCTGTCCAGGCTGAGCAATCCCAATTCTCCACGTGTTTGGCAATCACAGCTCAGTTACTACCATTTCTTCTCACTGCAGCTCAAGAAGGTGTTACCATGGTTTAGAGCAATGTGACCGTGTTCATATTCTTTCAAGACATCACTGAACATCATTTGACCTTTTATTGCAGGGTCTGACCTCAACTGAGGTAAGTAATTGCTAAATCATTAGGCAGTAACAGAACCCTAAGCCTGACCTGCCTCACAGTTCTGGGCTGATATATTAACATTCCATTTATAATCTACCAATCCCCAGTCTGAAGGAATCAGAGATGGAGTCTTTTCCCTGACTTTCTGTTATAAGTCCAAGTCACTATAAATTGCTAGAGTCCTACACAAGTCCCTCTTTTTCCCTTCCTGCCAAGCAAAGCTGCAGTTATTTTGACTTGCAGGATTCCACCACTTTTTCCTCTTTGGTCTGATAATTTACTGACTTGCAAACAGTTCACCAAGTGAGAGATAAAAGTTGTTAGACGAAGAAATGACTGTGAGTTATTCACTCGCCCCTAAATGACCAGAAGTGCCTATCAGCAGTCAACACTGGAACTGCAGTAAAATATTCCAGAGTCATTGACCTTTCAGGGTGTTTGGTCCTGGAGTTCAAGACAAGATGATTTCATCTTGCATTTTCAGCTATGAATATGCATTTGTGGAGGAAAAAAAAAAAAAATAAGCTATTCCTTCTGTCATGTCCTAAAAATTGAATTACATAGGTGGTGCAGGATCTGTGCTGTAATGGCAGGTAAAGGGCAGGAGAAAGAGGGACAAGATGAGCCCTGAATGAATTATTGCTTGTCAGATTGTTCCTTCTTTATCCTTCCTTTCTCAAATTAGACTGGAGCCTACAAGTAGATAAAAGAACCACATGGAATCAAATAAATACTTTTGTCACATTCTACATGCAAAACACTTGCCCTTCTGAGAATTTTGAATGGATTAAAAAATGTATTCATTTTCTCTCAGATGTTTTAGGAACACTTTTATCTATTCAGATAAATGACCTGTGTTTTTCCCACCATATCCACGCTGCCACATTCATCACGTGTCAAACAGCATCACAGCTGATCCGTGGCATCAAGAAGGTGGATTTTGAAGGTGGTGCTTCAAAATTCAGGAGTGCTGCTATGCTAAAGGTGCAGCAGGTGGGCTGCTGGGATCTCCCTGGGTCATGCAAGTCTCTTTTTACATTGCTGGGACCAGGTGCAGGAAGCTTGGCAAAGCCTAAGAACTCACAGGATGCAGAGTTCCCAGAAATCAAATTTATCCTTGATATTTGCTTTTGGCATCTTAGAGACATATGGGGAAATTTGATCTTAACCTTTAGTTTTAATCAATCTACGTTGTTCTTAAGAAAAGGAGTAAGAAGGAAAAATAATGTTAAGCTTGTAGCATATTTGCTTCTTTTTCTTCCCCCCCGAGGAGTAAATGTATTTTAGGGACTTAATGCTTGAGAAGAAGTAGATTCACTGAATCCTCACAGTTCATACAAATCTAGTTTCTGGAAATACCTTTGCAAGTCTGCATGACCATCACTCCCAGCAAGTTCCTTGCTGCCTGTAATTTATGGCAGCTGAAAAAATAAATTGGGAAAACTTAACGCTTTCATACTTTTTTTTTTCCCCCCCCCAATTAGCGAAGAAGCTCTTTAAGTCTTCTGACCTTTCCAGGAACTCCATTATCCTGATGGCACAAGTAGGGTGCTTGTATGCCTGTACAGTCTTGCTTAGACCTACTGGAGAGGATTTTTTTTAAATCTTTTTTTTTTTTTTTTAGAAAGGGACAGTGAGCACAGAGATTCAGTTCTCGGGAATGTCTTACTAAATATGTTTCAGTGGTATCTCTCAATAACAACTCTTTCTCCTTGCACACACCTTGTGTGAGCAATTCCACCCATTTGTCGGGACACAGAGGAAACTGGATAAATTCTGGAGTTCTCTCAGCCTGTTGTAACGACATGATCATTCTATCAATGCCTTTAATAAGGTCTTATTTAGGTGATCTTGACAAATATTTCACATTTCGAGGGTTTAATAAAAGCGTTCACTTTTAACTGCTCAGCATTACTCCATCAGGATTTTATGGAGATGGTATATGGTTTCATCTTTCAATCTCTTCCTGTGGACACATGGGTAATAAATGTATATGTATTAGAATTTGTCTTTAATAAGAGCCATATATTTGACCGAAGCAGGACTCTAAGAGCAGACAAGTTCATTTACACATTTCAACGGGACCCATAAAAAAACCTGTTCATCTGACTTTATTATGCCAGTGCTGAGACCTGAATTTACCATTCCTTCATAAATACTACTTAAAATTTAATTTCAGGTGTTCTGCATGGAGTACGCTTAAAAATTAAGGTCCACAGGACTTACAGCTTCATATCATTCCAGCCTTCCAACGACCTGCACTAAAATCATTGGAGTCCTGATAAAAAGATTGAAAGATACCTTTTATTTTTTAAAACATCATGAGGACAATAATGAGTAAGTGAGTGTGAAAAGCTCTTGAGTCTTTTGCAGAGTCCTGTGGATATGTCTGCAATATTGTTGATAATTCTGGGGACAGGGAGGTGCAAGTTATACCAAACTTGCCTATCAATGAGCTCCTGCTACTCTTCCAAGCAGTACATGATTTCCTTACTTTCTCCTTACAGAATAATGGATGTGGTCCAAGTTATAAAGGTAGGGATTCAAGTTGAGAGAACTCTTCCTGGAAAAACTGAGGAAAAATTATTTTCCACTCATTTATTTTAAGACCTATTTTGCTTTGGCAGCTGAGTAACAACTTCTGCTCTCAAGTTACAGATGTCAGAGAAACACAGTGTCCCTTCCTCTGACCTTCCACTTGGAGAAGAGGTTTTTTACCAGACAATGGCAGATTATCCCAAATATGCCTTGAATTCCCATGTTAATGAATTTCTTTCTTCCTATTGTGTGGTTACAGACAAGTTTTTATCTTCACATCTTGAAAGGCATCAACTTTTTTTTTTCATTCAGCAGTTGCCATTTTAATTTGGCTAAGCTAGAGAGAAACTGAAGTTCTTAGGTAAAAAAGAAATTAAAAATTAAAGGCCTTTGGAGGAGGAAAGGAGAGCATACACTGTCATGTATTAATTACAACTTTTAAGGTTTGGGGGCTTGATTCTTTGTTCTTGTTTGAGAAATAAATATGTTGATTTAGAAAGCCAACTTTAATTATAAGATCCTTCTCAAATTAGAGTCCACAAATCACTGACTGGATTTACCAACACATAAATGAAGCTCTTTTACTTTCAAATATATAGAAATAATGCAGAACACAGAAGAATGCTTCAGAAGCCAGTGAAGGGCAACCCCTTGTAGCAGTTGTATATTCAAAAGTACTCCATTTAATCAGGTAAACAGATATTGAAGTGGTTGTCTTGCTGTGGTAGAGACAGTAAACTTGCTTTAAAATGCATTATCACCATGAGAACCTATCACAGAAGAAGCTTTTCATTGACAGTAATTTAATCCTTCTGGAAGCTAGTTGCTAAACTTCGAAGAAACTAGTCTTTATTTAAATATTTCCTTAAATTACCTCACTTCTCCCAATTTAGAATATAGGTAAAAATCATATTTTAAAAGAGAAGGACTGTAGCCTGACTGTAGACTGAAGGAAGAAGATGGAAAAATAATACATTTTCAAAGACATTATTTCTGCTTTCTCATCACTTACCTTTTTATTTATTTATTTTTTTTAATCTACCAGGAACTGGAGAATTAACCAGACACATATTCCCACAAAGACAGCAGAAAATATGAGAGAAATCTTTTTAATCCTTACAACAGCCTGTTTAGGCGTTAACACTGTTGATATCATTAGCACATTTTGGCACGGCTCCCTTTCCTCTCAGTCAATACATCAAAGAACAGTAAGCATCATTAGGACTCCTGGGAGGCAGACGAGCAGCAGCCAGACATCTCTCCTGTCCCCAGAGAGCAAGTCATGTTCCTAATCTCGCTAACGATCCCTGTGAACTGGTGCAGCTCTTGGTGCAATGTGCAGAAATCATAAACAACTGCTCCTACCACACTGTATAAAAGTACAGTTTGGAAAGTGCTGTAAATGAGTTTTTATAACCCATAATTTTTTATGAGGTTCAAATGCACTGCACAGGGTCTTATGTGTTGGACCCGCCCCTAACCTGTGACTTACAGGGATAATCAACTTAAGACATGAAAGAACTCTCATCAGCAGGCAAGGAGCAGAGCTGCAAAAATGAGGAAGCAAATGCCTCTCCTGTCTCTGAATGCCATCCACGCTTCCTGTATCCTTCTCTGCATAAAAAGAAGGCATACATTTGTCCCTAAAGCATTTGGCAGAAAGGGAGTTTGGCATTCTCCAGCTTTCTTCTTCTTGCTTGAGGAACATCCGGCCTTTCACTCATGACTCCCGTCTCCCCATCACCCTGATGCTCTTTCATAAGCTCTTCCACCATCGTGGCCGCAGCAGGATCTCTTGGGGCAGGCCAACACAGCCCTGGGGCTGTGGGGCGCTTGTCCAGCGGTGTGGTGTGAGGGGAAAGGGAAAAGGCCCCAGCAAGAAGTGACAGCCAGAGGCTGTGTCGAGGAAACAGCTATTTATTTTCTTTCTCTAGAAAGACTAAAGAAAAGCCTGCTCATGTTGCCGGTGGGGCCCAAGGGCCCTCTGCTTTTGGGGTCATCACGATGCCACAGTTGAGGGGTCCCTGCCCAGACTGGGATCAGGGGCCCTGCAGCCACTCCCACCTCCCTGAGCTCCTTCTAGGGCTGCTCCGGCTGTGCAGGGATCGCCGCAGATGTGCTGGGACTCCCTTCGGGGGCCTCCTCCGACGTGCCGGCTTCGTGCTCCACGTTGGAGTCTGGTGGCCCACCTGAGGTGGGAGCGTCCCCAAGGGAGGCCGAGGGGCCAGAGCTGGCCCCGGCGCTCTCGGTCTCCTCCTGGGCAGCGTGGCGGCCCCGCAGCCTGCGCACCTCCTGGCTGCGCTGCGTCTCGATGATGCTGAGGACGCCGTGGACCAGCAGAGAGGTGCGGTACCGCAGGCGAGGCCGCGGCCGCTGCATCAGCATCTCCCTGTCCGGGCCGAAGATGCACAGGGCCAGCAGGATGCTGCTTTCCGCGGTCTTTACCTGCCACCACCGCTCCCTGTACATCTTGTGCAGCCACTGCTGCAGCCAGGACCGCACGGGGCTCAGGAGGTTACGTCTCCTTCGGAAAAGCTCTGCCCAGAGCTCGGGCAGGATGCCACCCACGGCCTCCGGCCCTGCAGCGCCCTGCTCAGCTGGGGACAGTGTCCCCTGCGAGCCAGAGACAAGGCTCGCCAAAGGGCTGCGGGTGCTGCGTCCATCGCTGCTGCCAGAAGCATTTCCTGCGTGGCTGGCGGCCTGGCCAGCATCTCTGATGATGCACTGCAGGCAGTCCTCCTCCTGCTCCGAAAAGCTGACGATGGAAATCAGTCTTCTGCAGAGCGGGCAGGTGCGGCTCCCCCGCAGCCAGCGCAGGATGCAGCCCGGGCAGAACTCGTGGCCGCAGGGCTGGGCGTGGGCGATGTCCCCTGGCACCTCGCAGCAGATGGGGCAGCTCTCCACCCTCCTCGCCGTGGCCATGCCGCCTTCTTGCTTCTTGGTTCAGCTCTGCCACCCAAATCTGTACAGCCAGGGTCATAATCCATCTCCCAGTGACTGCAACACCAGTTCATGTCACCTTCCACCCCCTGGCAATGTCTCAATGGGACAATCGCTTGGCATAGTTGCCTGAAGAAGCCTCACAACTAAAATTACATGCAGAGTTGCTTAAACACTTCCAGGAACTCTACCTAGAGTTTTCATGCTGTCTGCAAGAGTTTTTAAGGCTATCTAAAAGTGTTTTAAAAAATCCCCAAAACAACCAAATCGCTCACACAGAAAAGTACCCATTCAGCAATGTACCCTTCTAGCGTTGCCCTGAAAATCTGGGAGAAATCCCTCTGAGTTTATTTTATATAATTTTACCTGAGTCACATCCAGCCATTTTCACCATATTTTGGTCCAAAACTGCAGCCACTGGAGATCAGACAGCAAGTAAAGCTCAGTGTTTGTTTCATCACCCGCCCTCAAAAAAAACCCCACCTGGTGTAACATGTCTTGGTATCTTGACATATTTGAAGAAATATTGTGACTCATGTTCCTGAATAGTTTAATTTCTTACATCAGTTGTGAACTGCAACTCATTGGGAATTAAGATCTGACTAACCAACATAATTTCTACAGATTAGCACAATTGCATAAAAAATGAAGAGCTTTGAAAATGCAGCTGCAGTGAGAGTTCAGATTTGAATAATATTTGTTGAAGAGTTCTTACCTTTCACAGGTTTCAACTCATCCAACTCCAGCAGTTCCTAAGATAATTTAAATATATATATATAAATTACATATATAACCTAACATAAAATACTGTCATAGTGGTATTATCAGAATATCAGTGCAGTTCTTGCTGGAAACCACAGGCCATCATGGATAAAATTAATGAGATCAGAAGATTTCACCCAGAAGAAGGAAAATTAGAGGAAATTAGCATTATGTGTTTAATGAAAGTAATACAAAACATCACAACTGAATCCAAAATAGCTGTTCCGACTATGAACTGCATTTGCCAAACAAATGGGCACTCCTTAGCTCTCAGAATTTTACATTTTATGTTAAAGTCATTAGTTGAAGAAACAGCTTGTATCACTAGAGAGAAAATTTGACATAAGAGCAACAAGACTGCAACAGATTTTACTTTAGTTTGTGCTTTTAAATGCACCGTGATGGCCTCTCTAATTTCTGTACTGCTTGGTTAAGGAATCTCTCACAGGCCAGCTAGTAGTTGGAAAATCTGGAATGCTCATCACAAGAGTAAAGACTGGAACTCATAAAAAACCCTCCCCACACACTTAAGGTCACTTAATTTTCTGATTAAATAATTAAATCAGTATTAGAATATACCTTAGCATATCTACACTAGGTGTCTGTTCAATTTATTAAGGATTTGTCTCGTGCTGTAGGTTCTAGAGTCTGCTCTAACAATAATTTCTAGTGAAACACATTATAACCACGTCCCTGTGTGCTCTGTTCAATTGTCAGCACATTTAAAATAACAAAAATGTAACATATTTAAAGCAGCAACAAGAAATACCAGGAGCAGCAGATACAAACATGAGGGTAGGGACCCCTTTTTCACCACCCTGATTTAGATAACAGCAGCTCCTACACCACACTGGTCTTTATTAAATGGCCAGGGGATATTTGATGGTGTAGAGTAATGAGAAGGAAGTGTCATGGAATTGTATCATCCAGAAACTCCTGGCTCAAACACCTCTGTCCTTCTGTGTTGGTTGACTCCACCTATTTGTGGCAATTGCTTCCCTAAGCAGCAGTTGATTTCCAGGGAGAAATCTTTAATCAAGCCCCTAAATAAATTTGTCTGACTTTCAAAGCTTCTTCAAAATTTTGAATACCAGACTTTGGATTTTTGTCCACACATAAAACGTAAAACCGTTACCTCATTTATTGAGATAAAGAATGTGAAAGCCTACAACATCATTTCTTTTCTTATTTCACCCCTCCTACTTCTGTGGGTAAAGCCACACTTAGGCAGCACTTCATGTAAAAGCAGCATTTCATTTGCTAAAGATAAAGGTATAACATTAAAACAAATGGGGATGTTAGTGCTGTGGGGGGAGAAGGAAGGTCACACTTGAATAGTCCTTAATACTTCGAAAATGAAACTTAAAAATTGCCTCTTAACCATGACTTGTTTAATTTCAAGGCAAAATTGAGACTTTTATAACCAATGTATTGCTCTTCTAATGAACTTCTGTTGCTGCATTGCACCACCAGCTACTAATCTGACATTTCAAAATTTGTGAGATTTCCACTAATAGCTTCACTCAAAAAAGCAGTAGAAAGTCTCAAACATTGCCAGCAGCAAGTTAGAACTTTTCTCCAACACTTCTGTCTGGATTCTTTTGGGGGAATAAAAATTTGCCTCTAAGACTGAAATGGGTCTTAATGAGAAGAAATTTATTTTAGTTGCAGAACCATAAACAAACAGGTTGCCATAATTCTCCTGTTTTATTTATCACTTGGAGTGGGAAAATCTAACTCACTGGTACTGAAAGCTTAAAAATTAGACCAGTGAAGTCCCCCTGTTTCTTGGGATGTCTGGAGCCCCTTACACTGACATTAATAAAATTAGGAGTGTGTTCAGACAGTTGCTAAGAAATGGACAGATTACACACCAGAGAGCTGCTTGATCTGGACAGAGACAGAACCAAATCAAAATCCAAAGGATATGTTGGAAGCACAGCCATAAGAATTCACTAACAGGTGAACTCCTGCTTTATTTCAAAAGAA
Source organism: Corvus hawaiiensis (assembly GCF_020740725.1). Taxonomy (NCBI): domain Eukaryota; kingdom Metazoa; phylum Chordata; class Aves; order Passeriformes; family Corvidae; genus Corvus; species Corvus hawaiiensis. Next base: position 43,791,469 of record NC_063255.1, on the reverse strand, counting down.
CTCAAATTCTAAAGAAACCACTTAGAGGCCAGCTGAGCATTGCAATATTATTAGCACAGAAAAAGCAAGAAAAAAATGTTCAGAAACTTCCCATCTAGGTCTAAATTACACTTTTTCCTTTTTAGTGCTATCCATTAAACAGTGCACCCAGCACTGTAATTGTAGGCTTGGAAAAAACCTAAGATATATTTTAGAAATTACTATTTTTATCTGTGAGCCTTAAGTCCTGCTTAAGGTTCCTTAAGCACAGCATCACTTTGCTTAACTAGGTACCAAAAAAAATGTTGCCTTAAGGTGAAAAATGTCTTCACACTGTTCAAAAGATGTGATGTAAGTTCATATGGAATTTGCAGAGATTTCCAAACAAGAGTTCTGGGAAATATGTTCAGGATCATGGATTTGTGACTTGGTAGGAAGCATTTTTCCCAAAGCAAGTCTGCAGAATAAATAATTTCTTAGTAAAATCTTTAATCCAGATGGGAAAGATCATAATCCAGGTGTTCCTTCACTGTACATGTGGCTATTCCTAACTACAGACATATTTTCACATTGTACCAAAAACGAAGATCAAGGTAAGTTGAAAATAGTCAAAAGACAGGTGGTAGAAGTAGGCAGTGGTAACACAGACACCGAGTTTCTCATTTATTGGTGAAACAAGACTTCCAAGGGAAAAACAAAAGGACTAATCTGAAGGAGCTGCAGGAAAGATGGAGAGAGACAATTGTCAAGGGCTGGAGGGACAGGACACAGGGAATGGCTTCCCAGTGCCAGAGGGCAGGGCTGGATGGGATATTGGGCAGGAACTTTTCCCTGGGAGGGTGAGCAGGCCCTGGCGCAGGGTGCCCAGAGCAGCTGTGGCTGCCCCTGCATCCCTGGCAGTGCCCAAGGCCAGGCTGGACATTGGGGCTGGGAGCAGCCTGGGACAGTGGGAGGTGTCCCTGCCCATGGCAGGGGTGGTGCTGGATGGGCTTTAAGGTCGGTCCCAACCAAAACCATTCCATGATTCTGTGACTCTATCATAAAAAAAAAAAAAAAATTGTTAAGTGATTTATGCTTTGCATTGCTGCATATCATGACTTTAATCATTAAAAATTATCACTGACTTGAATGATTTAAATTTCTTCCTCTGATGTCAGAAAGATCTGTGAAGTCAACCCAGCATGCATTAAAGTCCACAGAAGAGCTGCCATTAGCAGCAACAAGCTTTGAATTAAGCCTTGCAGCAACTCATCAGACAAAGGCTGGGAGAGGTTCTTTGAACCTTCAGGCACCTTTGTGAAAGCAGGTTTTCAGCTTCCAAAGAAGAAATGCTTTTCAACATGGCAGAATGGTAACCATGCAGACTAATCTCCCACCCCTCTGGCCTCGTCACATCAGAGAGATGTGACATTTTCCAGAGCAGAGCAAAGGAATGGTCAGATCTGAATCAGAAACGTTCCCATTATTTGTGTGAGATGGCACCCTTGCACATATTTCAGTAACACATTTAGAGACAAAGACACCACCACACCTGATACACCTTTCTTGGCTTTTCACATGGGTGTTACCTTCTGAATTTGTCTGAAGTTATCTCAAATATTAGGACAGGGGAGAGATAACCCAACAAACACAAAGCCTGCATGGTCAAGGATCAGCTTTGGCCATGCCCAAACCTCTGTCTTACCACAGAGTACCTTTATAGGATGCAGATCCACACCACACAGGTGATATGCATAACCCCTGACCACCATTAGCTCCTTTACTGCTGGTGCACAGCTGGATCATGAAAAAAAAATTACATGGTGTGAAAGTCAGAAAAAATAGGTCACTTCTGTAGAGTGGATCGTGAGAAAGTCAGGAAAAATCCGACAAAGACACAAGATATCGCACTACACAGATCTAACACCACGAGTGTCTTTATTGAGGCTGTTCACACAGGGATTTAATCAGCTTTTATTTAACACATGGGCTGAATCACGGGCTGGTGAAATGCAGGGCCTACAGAGACTCTTAAATCTCTACTTTTTCAATTCTCGTGAAAAGACTTGAAATCCACAGAGTAAGACCCAAAGTAATTTTTTTTTCCCCCTGTCTGTTAAAAAGCCTGAAATGTTCAGCCATAAAAAGCTGAAATGTGCTTTAAGGTAGGAAGGATGTAGAGGATTGATACCTGTACTTTGAACCTCCATGTCTTGAACAAGGTTTATAGGACTTTCCAAATAACCTTGCCAGACTTCTAACTCAGAAACCAACATTTTAATTAAGTTATTTTGAAAAAAAAAATCCTGACAATCACATTCATCACAAGGTTTCACTCTTCTCTATAGTCTGCAAATGTGTCCAATTGTTTAATTTGATTAAGTGATGTAGCATAACAACTTCAATCCTTATCAGCAGTGTGTTCTCTCCTCCTCCAAAGGTCAAGAATGAGGCAGATGTTTGAAAAAATGATCCTCTGCAATGATTTTCAGCCCATCTGGCAGCTGCTTTTCCAGGAACATTTTCCATCTTTTAATTATGTCTTTTTTAACTATGAAAACTAAAATGAATTTTATAACTGATTTTTTTTTTTTTAAAGGAGCTGTGTAAGTAACTAAAAACTAATCTTAAAAAGCTTCCCTTTGATCAAGAAAGGACAATTTGCTGGAACAATTATATTTGCTTTGTTTTCACACTCGTATTTCACAAGAAATGGCACATTGGAGACCTGTCCCATGAAGACTGACATGCACAGTTAGCAGTCATGAAGTACTACATATAAACATCAAAGCCTAGAGTGATAAGGCACTTACCTGAGTAGTAAATAAGTAAGAACTGGGCCTTTCAGAGCCTTTTCCCCTCTGAAATGCATTAATTATTCTTCTAAGCAAGAAGGCCGCTGAAGAGCCTCCAGTACACTCTCAGAAGGGCATTTTTAATCTCCTGTGGGGTTCAATGTGTTGGTTTTGGTGCAGTGGGAATGCAGAAAAGTGATTTTCCTCTGCCTGGACCTGTGCCTGCCAGCACAGCAATCCAAAGAGAAACAGAGTTCTGGGAACAGGACAACAGTTAGCATGAGTCTGGATGCAAAGTGGGGTTATCTTTCCATGGGTTTTTGCTTAACTTGCAACTTTTTCCCACAGGATTTTTTTTTTTTAAAAGCTCCTCATGATCCAGCAGGTCCAGAGCAGATTTCAGAGTCTTCTTCTGGGACACTCTGTTGCATCCGCAGTTGTCCCACTGGAAGCAAAGCAGCTTAGTTTGAATAAAGAGGCGCATTATTTTAATTATTATTAATTAAATATCATTAATCTTTATATCTCACTCTCTCTAGAAGGAGATATAAAGAAATTGAGGTGGTTTCCTTTCCAGTTCCCAAATTACTATGGAGCTACGGTGCTTTCCACAAGTTCTCCTTTTATTATGCCCCACAAAAAATGTCTTAAAATAATTTAACTCCCATGGTAGTCATCATTTGCTTTTGTTATATATTTCCAGACAGTGATGTTGTCTCATGCTGGAGAAATCATGAGGAAAGGGGGACCTGGAAATTTCACAGTTGCAGGGCTGAATTTGCTGAATGCAGTCTGTGGGTTTCTGTTTGTGAATTTTCCTTGCCTGCCAAATTTGTTTGAAAGACCACTGTGCTTGCTTACTAAAAGGTCATGATCTTGCAGTAAAAAAGATCACATTGGACAGGTTAAATTCTTAGATACAACCAAAGGAAGGAATAAATTTACTCCTTAAGAGAAAAGCAACACCTGCTGTTGTACGGCTACAATCACATAAGTACCTTAAACCTCTTGAGTTTCAGGACCTGGGTTTGGAGTGAAACTGTCCCTAAAATTTTGACTGTCCCCCTTTGAACAACTTGTGCTGAACTCTTCCAAATTGCCCCTAAAAGAAGGAAGATGTTTGGTGCTAAGGAGTCTCTAGAAAGAGTAATCATTTCCAATGGAAACACTTGAAAAATCAGAGCAATCTGCTTTGCTGTTTTGCTGTTGGAGCCAGACCAAATTTCCAACCCATCCTGACACGGGACCAGAAAATCTGCACCACTTCCCTGGTTGTTCTGGGATCCATGGCAGTAGAAATATATGTACATATAAAAGGGAAAACCGTTCACTTTAGAAGTGGATCAGACACTGCCTGTGCTTCTTGATTTAAAGAACATAGTAGGGGGAAAAAAACCAAACCCAAACAACTACCTAAGCAATTTTTTTTCAAAGTTGGCAGTAAACTATTAGACTGAATCAGCACAACTACCACAGATTTAGTTCTAATGAGAGTGAAGTAAGCAGAGGCAGAGAAGTCATGCTTTCAATACATGCAGTGTAAGGAAGAGAAGTGATCTCACTTGTTAAATATAATACAGAAATATAATTAAAATATAGGAAAATGGGCTCTTAATTCTTTTTAAAATGTATTTTTTTTACAGTGTGGCAACACATTTTCTGGATAGAAGCTACATGATCTTAGGAATTATTATCAACAATGAAATGTATTTCATAGCTAACAGAAGTACTGCAGTCTGTGCTGCTGGACCTCATTCCCAGTTCATTGCATTGGTTTCTCTCATCATTACCAAAAAAAGCTAAACTTGGAATAAACCATTGTGTACTGATTTTTTTCAGCAGGGCACATCAATTGATAACAAGGGAACATAGCGAAAAATATGGAGAAATTAGAACATAACAATGTGACTGACTTAGATGATGTGGGAAATTTATGATGCAACAGTTGGAGGCAACTGAATGTCACTGAAATTGTTTAAACCACAGAATTAAATCTGTTGAATTCAGAGCAATTTTAGCAAGCCTAAAAGAAACCTCAGCAGAATAATAATCTATTGAGCTATGAATTGGATTCTCAGTCTCACAGGAGCTTCTGATGCTCACTGTAGCACCAACTGCAGTGAAATTCAAATTGTAATGTCAGAGTACCCAGGTTGTGAGCTGTTGTGGATATTGATGTCCAGTGAGTGACTGCAGATTAGTAACTTGGGTTTTCCCTTGTTAATCATCCCAGTCACCACTACCAGGAGACACAGACATTATTTCTTTCTCTAATTCCAAGAACACCTGTGAAAAGGAAGGTAATAAAGCCCCTGAAACTGTCAGAATGTCTAATAAGGACATTTCATAGGAAAATAGAAATAAAAGAACCACTTGTGTCCATGTGGTCCTTGCCATCTCTCATAACAGACTACAACGGGATGGATTGTGTGCTCTGTATTTCACAAAGTATCTTCAGTGAATGAAAACTAGCACCCTGCATACCACCAAACATCTGCAAACAAGCCCAGGAAAACAAAGAAGGCTCTCAGGGTCCTGGGTGATAACTTTGATGTGTTTTGGATTTTTGCAAGAAGTGTTTGTCCAGAGCAGGATGAAGACTGCACAGACGTAATGCAGTTGCAAATTTCCAGGGAGGTTTGATGCATTGCAGTTGTAGACAAAATTAACAGCTGAACAGGAAATCATCAAGGACGCAATGAAAGTCAATAATCTGGAGAGCAGAGCAAGGTGGTGCCACAGAGATCAAGTTTAAAGGTCTTGGAGCTGTTTAGTTTGGCTGGGATTCATTGCCAACATGAATGAATACTTCTGTTTATTTTACCAGTTCTAGCTGTGCTCTGTTTATGGCTCTAATATTTCACTAACATTATTTCCTCCCTTCTCTTCAACTCCCCTTCCCATCCTCTTCTTTTACCTCCTTTCTCTTTAACAGCTCACAGGGCACTTTTTCCATTTGCTCTCATTTCCCAAGCACTACCTTTGTCATTTTCTGTCACAGCAGAATCTCTAAGTTGATAAAGTGATCTCACGTATGAGGTCAAATTACAGCAGACAGAGTGAAAACTGTTCAAGTCAGGGGTTAGTGAATGAAACCCTTTCTCAGCTCATAAATAAAATATTATGACAGTATTTTGGTTGGCTTTTTTCTCCCCCTCTCCCCCCCCCCAGTTTAGTGTGGTATACTCTAAATGTCACTTGGGGGAGAATTCAGTATAGGTAGCAGTATCCCCCTGGTGTTCCCTCACTCTGGGACAGAAAGTTCAGCACTGGAGTCAATTTCCACACTATTATGTGTTGGCAACCTCATCAAAATCAATGCAATTCCATCCATAATTGTTAAAAGTGAATTGAATTACCATGGAGTCAACTGCTCTTAAAGTACAGATTAGTGCTCACATCTTCAAATTTTATACCTGAGAGATGAACAGTTAGAGATTGACAGTTTCTATGGCAACAGCTAGTTTTGGTGACTGATTGCCCAAAATTAACAGCTGAACAGAAAATCATCAAGGACGCAATGAAAGTCAATAATTAACAAAACTCACAGATTGGGATGCATTTACACAAACTTTTAATTGCATTTCTGAGCACAACATTGTTTTAAAGGCATTTTAGCTGTGGAAATCTTAGTAAGAAAATATTAACACATTTTCCTATCTGATACTACTTTTGTGTATGCAAGTGAACTTGGGAAAACAGTTGTCTTCTTGTCTCCAAATGTCTGAATACCAGGAACTTACTTTACCTAGGTTCAAATAAGTTCTTGCAAAAGTTTATAACCTGTGCACAAGTGATGTCTTTAGGAGCAGTATATAGTAGGTTTGCTATGTAGAAACTGAAAAAAGAAAATAAATTATACTTGGCTCAATTTTTGTAGTTGTTTATGTACGTAGAAAGATTTTTTAAATACTTGAAAAGAAAGAAAATGATGTCGTTTTTAATTGTTTTTGTTTTTTCCCTGCCTATAATGGCATAGCTCCCTACATGATTTATTGGGTTTATCTGTCATTGGGAAATCATTCTTAATTTTCATGGTGATACAATGACAGTGGTTCTTATCATAAAATACACTGATTTATATAACAATATAATGGGGAGATTTATATTTAAAGAACAGATAGACGCATGGTTTAGGCATTTTGATCATCATAGTGTTGGGGTTTTAGTTTAGTCTTAGTTTTTTTTTCCTGTTAAAGGAATTTTCTCCCATATGCATGTTGCTAGGGGACAAATAGCTGTACTTAAGAAAGACAAAAAGGGGAGTGGGGCGGGCCTGGCTACTCTTTTGTCTACACCTGGGTGTGGGGTCAGTTCGCTCTGAGTGTCCGGAGAGAGAAGCTGCAGAGAAAGGAGCTGCTGCTGCTTTCTTTTTGGCCGTTCTTTCTTCCTGCTGGAAACAACGCCGGGACCCCAAAAGCCGCTTTCCCTGCCCTGTTGGAGACCGAGCTGTGGCTGCCCTGCCCCGCTGCTGCTTCGAGCTTTCGCTACGCTGTAGCCCTGCTCGCCCTGCCTGCCTGGGCCTCCGTGGGGTTCTCCCATCTGGATACATCTCGCCTGCCACCCGGGATTTGCGTCCGTCCCTGCCGTTCCAGCCTGCCATTTCAGCCTGCTGTTCCTGAGAGCCCGGGATCGGCTGCCCAGCGGTTTGTGAAGCCTTTGTTCCATCCCTTCCCGGGATCCCAGGGCACCGGTGCCGCGGGTTTCCCGAGCTCGCTCCGGAGCGCCCCCTGCAGCCGCGGGGGAACCATCGCACCTGCCCTGCTCACCGGGAGCCGCCAGCGCCCCTGCCGGCTGCGAGCGGAACTGCACCCGAGGGGAAAGGGCCTGACAGCCGAGAAGGCTGGGACTGGGTTTGTGATTGCTGTTACTGCCATAGTTGTTGTTGTTTTGTTTGACTGGTTATATACATATATATATATAGTAAAGAACTGTTATTCCTATTTCCCACATCTTCGTCTAAAGGCTCTTGATTTCAAAATATAATAACTTGGAGGGAAAAGGGGTTATATCTGCCACTTCAAGGGGGGCCTCTGCCTTCCTTAGCAGACACCTGTCTTTCAAAACCGAGACAGATCTTGGCGCCCAACGTGGGGCCTGAGGGCATTAAGAGATAGAGGTGAAAAAGGAATAACAGTTCCTCGATAACTTTATTTTGTGTGCTGGATATTGGAACCTTGTTAGGCAGCACTATGTGGTCTAGTTTACCCTGGTTTGGGTGGCATGTAGCCGTGGCTATATTCTTCCCCTTTGCAGCTCCTTACTTGAATATGGGTCCTCTGACTAAGGCTACCATTGCTGTTATCCAGCTTGCGTTATGGGTCGAGAAGGTGAGGAATTCATGGGTTTTTAACTTCCTCCGGAATGTGGGCACATGGATAAACAGCTATCACACACTGAGCACATGTTTTTGGGGTTATGTTAACAATGGTACCTTCTGTGAGGAAATGACACCAGGGGAAGTTTTCTCCCAACCCCTCAACCAGTTCTTTGGGCCCACCCCATCAATTTTCGAAGGGTTTAAATTCCCTCTGAATACTAACCATCTGCTGCTGATAGGCCTACTCTATTTAGCATTCAAGGATAAGTTGAGATTGGCTTGGATATCTACCCGGACACCAGCCCCAGAGACTAGAGATCCTGCCCCAGAACCTGACATGGCCCCAGAGAGTAGAGTTCCTACCCCAGAGCCTGATCCTGCCCCAGAGCCTGACACGGCCCCAGACACTAGAGATCCTACCCCAGAGCCAGAGCCTGCCACAGCCCCAGACACTAGAGATCCCGCCCCACAGACTGATACTGCCCAACAGTCCACCTCAGAAATGGACTACCCAAACTGGGTGGGGGTACTGGCAAAAGGGATGCAGGAGATGTGCCAAGAGATGGGTCAGGTGCGCCAGGGGATATGCCAGGAGATGGGCCAGGTGCGCAAGGAGATGTGCCAGGAGATGGGCCAGGTGCGCAAGGAGATATGCCAATTGCTAAGGGAATACACCTCCTCAGCTAGTGAAAAACCCTCTCCCTGTCCCAAAGAGGGCGAGTCCGATGGTGCAGCAGTGGAACCCACGGATGTTACAACCGTCCAGGCTTCAGCTGAACCACAAGGACAACCACAGCCAGCAGCAGTCGCCCCTGTGCAAAGGAGGAAGTATAAGACCAAATCAGTACGACCAGTTAATGATGATGGGCAACCAGGGCCCTCACAACCAGCAGGAGAGCCAGAGCCAGAAGTCATCACTGAGTCCCTGTCACACGACAGTCTCCGTGCTATGCGAAACGACATTGTGTGAAGGGGGCGTGAGCCTTATACCACCTGGCTGCTTCGGGTTTGGGACCTTATGGGCACAAGTGTGCAACTGGATAGTGGTGAGGCAAGGTATCTGGGATCGTTGACCCAGGACCCAGGTGTGGACCAGATATTTGTGAGGGAGCCAGGGCCTCTCTCTCTTTGGGAGCGGCTCTTAATGAGTGTGAGAGAAAGGTTCATTCACAAAGAAAGAATGCAGGAGTATCATCATAGAATGCAGTGGAAGACACTCGAGCAAGGGATCCAACAGCTAAGAGAGGTGGCAATATTAGAGGTACTCTTTGGGAAGGATGGACAGCATGATAATGACCCCGATAAGGTCAGGTGCACAGGACAGATGATGTGGAACCTGGCAAGGCTAGGGCCATCGCAATACACCACCTTCATTGCAACGATTGATGCTGACAATACCCGAGAAACAGTGGGCTCTGTTGCCAACAGGCTCAGGCATTATGACAGCATGATCAATGGCCCGCTGAAAGCTCATGTCTCTGCTGTGGTCCAGGACCTCAAAGAGGAGATGAAGGAGATGAGGGAGGAGATGAGGGAGGAGATGAGGAGGGTCAGTGTGGCACCAGTGCGAGTCACAGGCCCCCAAGTCAGAGCCCGTCGTCCCCCTGCTAGAGAGAGAGGGTACACCCCACGAGCTGAGCTGTGGTTTTTCCTGTGTGAGCATGGGGAAGACATGAGAAGGTGGGATGGGAAACCCACCTCTGCCCTGGCAGCGCGGGTGCATGAACTCAAGGAGGGAGGCACTAACCGAGGGGGTTCCGCTAAGGTGAAGGTAGCCTCAGCCTCCTGTGGCCGAGCTGCCAGGTATCACAGAAGGGAGGATGATATGTCAGATCCCCTTGAAGGTACCTCGAGCATGTACGCCCAGGGAAAGAATGATAACCAGGGCTAGAGGGGCCCTGCCTCTAGCCAGGAAGAGGCACGGGAGAACCGAGTTTTCTGGACGGTGTGGATCCGATGGCCTGGCACATCAGAGCCACAAAAATATGATGCATTGGTTGATACTGGGGCACAGTGTACTTTAATGCCATCGGGACATGTGGGGGCAGAACCTGTATCCATCGCTGGGGTGACCGGGGGATCACAGCAGTTGACCCTTTTGGAAGCTGAGGTGAGCCTGACTGGGAAGGAGTGGCAAAAGCATCCGATTGTGACCGGCCCAGAGGCCCCGTGTATTCTGGGCATAGACTTCCTCCGGAATGGCTACTACAAAGACCCAAAAGGACTCAGGTGGGCATTTGGGATTGCTGCTGTGAAGGCAGAGGGCATTAGGCAATTGAACACTCTGCCTGGACTATCTGAGAATCCTTCTGCAGTTGGGCTCCTGAAAGTGGAAGAGCAACGAGTGCCAATTGCCACCTCGACAGTGCACCGCCGGCAGTATCGGACAAATCGAGATGCTGTGATCCCCATCCACAAGATGATCCGCGAGCTGGAGAGTCAAGGGGTGGTCAGCAAGAGCCACTCACCCTTCAACAGCCCCATCTGGCCTGTGCGCAAGTCTGACGGGGAATGGAGATTGACTGTGGACTATCGTGCCCTGAATGAAGTGACTCCACCGCTGAGCGCTGCCGTGCCAGACATGTTGGAGCTCCAGTACGAGCTGGAGTCCAAAGCAGCAAAGTGGTACGCCACTATTGACATTGCCAATGCATTCTTCTCCATTCCTCTGGCAGCAGAGTGCAGGCCTCAGTTTGCCTTCACCTGGAGGGGCGTGCAGTACACCTGGAACCGACTGCCCCAGGGGTGGAAGCACAGTCCCACCATCTGTCATGGACTGATCCAGACTGCACTAGAAAAGAGTGAGGCTCCAGAACATCTGCAGTACATTGATGACATCATTGTGTGGGGGAACACCGCAACCGAAGTGTTTGAGAAAGGAGAGAGAATAATTCAAATTCTCCTGCAAGCTGGTTTTGCCATCAAGAAGAGCAAGGTCAAGGGACCTGCCCGAGAGATCCAGTTCCTGGGAGTAAAGTGGCAAGATGGACGACGTCAGATTCCCACTGAGGTCATCAATAAGATCACAGCAATGTCTCCACCAACCAACAAGAAGGAAACACAAGCTTTCCTAGGCGCTATAGGTTTCTGGAGGATGCACATTCCCGAGTACAGCCAGATCGTGAGTCCTCTCTACCTGGTTACCCGCAAGAAGAATGATTTCCACTGGGGCCCTGAACAGCAGCAAGCCTTCACTCAGATCAAACAGGAAATTGCTCACGCCGTAGCCCTTGGCCCAGTCAGGACAGGACCAGAGGTGAAGAACGTGCTCTACTCTGCAGCCGGGAACAATGGTCTGTCCTGGAGCCTCTGGCAGAAGGTGCCTGGTGAGACTCGGGGCCGACCACTGGGATTCTGGAGCCGAAGCTACAGAGGGTCTGAAGCCAACTACACTCCCACAGAGAAGGAAATCCTGGCAGCTTATGAAGGAGTCCAGGCTGCCTCAGAAGTAATCGGCACAGAGGCACAACTCCTCCTGGCACCCCGACTACCGGTGCTGGGGTGGATGTTCAGAGGAAAGGTTCCCTCCACGCATCACGCCACCGACGCTACTTGGAGCAAATGGATTGCCCTCATCACGCAGCGCGCCCGAATTGGAAACCCAAGTCGCCCTGGGATCTTGGAAATAATTACAAACTGGCCGGAAGGTGAGACTTTTGGGTTATCTTCTGAAGAAGAAGAGGAGCAGGTGACACGTGCCGAAGAAGCCCCACCATATAACGAGCTACCAGAGAGTGAAAGACAATACGCCCTCTTCACTGATGGTTCCTGCCGAATTGTAGGCGCTAGCCGGAAATGGAAAGCCGCTGTATGGAGCCCCACACGACAAGTTGCACAGGCTACTGAAGGAGAAGGTGGATCGAGCCAATTTGCTGAGCTCAAAGCTGTCCAATTAGCTCTGGACATAGCTGAAAGAGAGAAGTGGCCAAAGCTCTACCTCTACACTGATTCATGGATGGTAGCCAATGCTCTGTGGGGTTGGCTGGAAAGGTGGAAGAAGGCAAACTGGCAGCGCAGAGGAAAACCAATCTGGGCTGCTGAGGAGTGGAAAGACATTGCCACTCGGGTAGAGAAGCTATCCGTGAAGGTCCGTCATGTAGATGCCTCACATCCCCAAGAGCCGGGCTAATGAAGAACATCATAACAACAAACAGGTAGATCAAGCTGCAAAAATAGAGGTGTCCCAGATAGACTTGGATTGGCAACATAAAGGAGAGTTGTTCCTAGCTCGATGGGCCCATGATGCCTCAGGTCATCAGGGCAGAGATGCCACCTATAAGTGGGCACGAGACCGAGGGGTGGATCTAACCATGGACAGTATCTCCCAGGTTATCCATGATTGTGAGACATGCGCTGCGATCAAGCAGGCCAAGCGGGTGAAGCCTCTGTGGTATGGTGGGCGATGGTCCAAATACAAGTATGGGGAGGCCTGGCAGATTGATTACATCACACTGCCTCAAACCCGCCAAGGCAAGCGCTATGTGCTCACAATGGTAGAAGCCACCACTGGATGGCTGGAGACCTACCCTGTGCCTCACGCTACTGCCCGGAACACCATCCTGGGCCTGGAAAAGCAAGTCCTTTGGAGGCATGGCACCCCTGAGAGAATCGAGTCTGACAATGGGACTCATTTCAAGAACAGCCTTATAAACACCTGGGCTAGAGAACATGGCATAGAGTGGGTGTACCACATCCCTTACCATGCACCAGCAGCTGGGAAGGTTGAGCGGTGTAATGGACTGCTTAAAACCACCTTGAAGGCACTGGGTGGGGGGACTTTCAAAAACTGGGAGATGCATTTAGCAAGAGCCACCTGGTTAGTTAACACCCGAGGTTCCACCAGCCGAGCAGGCCCTGCCCAATCCGAACCCCTACAAACAACAGACGGGGATAAGGTTCCAGTGGTGCACATGAGAGGTATGCTTGGAAAAACTGTTTGGGTAAAGTCTGCCTTGAGCAAAGACAAACCCATCCGTGGGGTTGTTTTTGCTCAGGGACCAGGTTGCACCTGGTGGGTGATGCAAAAGGATGGAGAGACCCGATGCTTACCTCAAGGGGACCTTGTTTTAGGGTGAACTACCCATGGCTCTGTACTTGTATCAGTATCAGCATGTATATTTGTATATAATTTGGGTAATGCATAGATTTATATGGTTAAAAAAGTTAAGTCTCATGTAACATGTTAGTATGGGAAAAAATTCAGGGTGGATAATGTTGGGGTTTTAGTTTAGTCTTAGTTTTTTTTCCTGTTAAAGGAATTTTCTCCCATATGCATGTTGCTAGGGGACAAATAGCTGTACTTAAGAAAGACAAAAAGGGGAGTGGGGCGGGCCTGGCTACTCTTTTGTCTACACCTGGGTGTGGGGTCAGTTCGCTCTGAGCGTCCGGAGAGAGAAGCTGCAGAGAAAGGAGCTGCTGCTTCTTTCTTTTTGGCCGTTCTTTCTTCCTGCTGGAAACAACGCCGGGACCCCAAAAGCCGCTTTCCCTGCCCTGTTGGAGACCGGGCTGTGGCTGCCCTGCCCCGCTGCTGCTTCGAGCTTTCGCTACGCTGTAGCCCTGCTCGCCCTGCCTGCCTGGGCCTCCGTGGGGTTCTCCCATCTGGATACATCTCGCCTGCCACCCAGGATTTGCGTCCATCCCTGCCGTTCCAGCCTGCCGTTTCAGCCTGCTGTTCCTGAGAGCCCGGGATCGGCTGCTCAGCGGTTTGTGAAGCCTTTGTTCCATCCCTTCCCGGGATCCCGGGGCACCAGAGCCGCAGGTTTCCCGAGCTCGCTCCGGAGCGCCCCCTGCAGCCGCGGGGGAACCATCGCACCTGCCCTGCTCACCGGGAGCCGCCAGCGCCCCTGCCGGCTGCGAGCGGAACTGCACCCGAGGGGAAAGGGCCTGACAGCCGAGAAGGCTGGGACTGGGTTTGTGATTGCTGTTACTGCCAGAGTTGTTGTTGTTTTGTTTGACTGGTTATATACATATATATATATAGTAAAGAACTGTTATTCCTATTTCCCACATCTTCGTCTAAAGGCTCTTGATTTCAAAATATAATAACTTGGAGGGAAAAGGGGTTATATCTGCCACTTCAAGGGGGGCCTCTGCCTTCCTTAGCAGACACCTGTCTTTCAAAACCGAGACACATAGTCATTAAATGGTGGCAATAACAGACAAGACCTGTGTCTTTTCTTGCTGGAAATGCATTCCTGTTCTCAACTCTTTACCCTTTCTGTCTTCACATTCTCATCCCAGAACTTTTCAGATCTGGATCACATGAATTAATAAAGTCTGTACGTCCCTAGGAGACCTATTGCAAAGGGGAATTATTAGTAATATTAGTATAACTCATGTGCAAAGAAGCTGGTAGCATTATAAATGAGTGGTACAGATTTGTATGGTGTGTCTTAATATAGCTTTGATCACGGCTCCCACCTGTTAATGCTCACCAGACACCAGGGATTTATCATTACAGACACAGAGTTGTAAGCAGCTGGTTTGGATTTGACTAATATCAAATTACTTTTGATAATTATGGTGGGTTTTTTACCCAGGGTTCATCAGTGTGCGGTTCCTTGTCCTACTTGTCTGAGAAGGCCGGGTTATCTCCAGTGATTTGTTTGGAAGCCTAATCTCCCTCCTAATTCCCACCTGAATTTTACCAGATTTCTGCTTCTCCTTTAGAACAAAACTCATCTCAGAAAAGCCAGTTCTGCTGAGACAGATGTATCCCACCTGCCCTCGCTGACCCCTCCAGAATTGTTCTTTTCTAGTGAAATTAAAGATGTTTACCTCTAATACGCCTCGGAGCCAAGATTTCAAGAACAGCAGGTCATGTCTCAGAGTGCTGTTCTGAGTGCTTTATTAACCCAATTTCTACAGATCTGTGGCTGACTCAGAAACTTCAGAGAGCCTGCTCTCCTCCTGGTGTGCAGCTCTGGCAGAGAATCAAATTTCCCTAAACTGCTTCTGAATTATTATCATGAACTTTTGCACTCAGCGACTACAATCATTGTAACACAGAGTCATCATCTGCTGCAGTTAATTATTCAAACCAAATTTGCACATCTGTACTGGCTTTATATAGCTTGGCTTCAGGCAGGTTGGTTGAGAACTGCTGGAGATGGAAAATAGATTTGCTCCAAAGAGGTTGTTTTAAATTGGAATTGAAGAGTCTCTTGCTCTGTTTTTCCCCATGTATAATGCATGGCCTGTCAGCACATACTGCATGGCTTTTACTGTCATTTTCTTCTGCACTTATGCAGCTGAGAATGAAGCCTAGGAGGGACAAGGCCAAAGTTTTTTGAGCTAAGGAGTCTAATTAGAAAATTAATTTCACAAAGGTGATTATTAAATTAGCTCAGTCTGGATGACCTTTGGACAATGCTAGAAGTGTTTTCTTTTCTCAGTAGACTTATGAACCATAAACAGAACAGTTTTTGTAACTTGAAGGAATACTACTGGTGCAACTTTCTTTAACTTGAAGACAAGGTCGTATTTTCATCAGGTCCTCTATTGACTTCACCACTATTCACCCATTTTAAATAGCTGTGGCTTGGATTTTTTGGTGGTAAGAAACCTTTACCAAATAGACAGAAGACATAGAAATGGGGAGGAAGATGACACAAAGGATATTGCTAACTGGACCAGAGCACAAAATAACCCAAGAAAAAACAAGATGAGGGCATTACCCAGGATGTAATGATTTGGGTTAAATCTTAGGCCTCCATGAAGTCAAAAAACTGTCACAATTTACAGATAGTTCCAGGAATCACCTTTAAAACAAAATCCTGAGACCAATTCTATTCTGAGTAACAAAAATACATGATTGATTGGGTTTCTGAAAGGCCCAATACATGCATGTAGTTCACATGAATTGAAAGACAAGACCTATCTTATATAGATTATTTTGTCAGAGAGCTCAATGTATATAAATTTTTAATCTTTTATTCCGTTTCATTCGATTTATTATACCTATTTTATTTTAATACAGGAAACTTTGTTTTCCCGTTTTATAAATTTTGAACAGCTTGCATCCTGCTGACTGAGAGGTCTTTATATCATTAATTGTTCCCTCCAAATAAAGCAAATTAGCTTTAAGGACATGTTTTCATTTCACTGTTTAACACTGGACTGGACTTTTGTGAACCATTTTTGTAATACGTGCTTGGTGAACAGCTGGTTTTTGGGGACATGATATTCTTGTACACAGTTTTCAACTGCCTGCCACCTAAAACAACAGCTTTACCCAGCTGATTAATTGAGCCATCACTGCTGCTAAGTGCTACTGCAGTTTTATAAGTTCTGAATTTCTGTTGTTATGTTTGAAATGGTTTTGCTACTATGTGCTAAATTTTTTAAGAGGGTTTGATCTGTGATTGACATGCTTGACATTCTCCAAGCAAGTGGATGATTTTTGGGACTCGAGCTGTGCAGAGCTTACAGCTTTCATAGAACTTGATGTTTTCTAAGCATTACACTACAGGCTGAAGTTTTGACATGTTTTCGGGAGCAAGCAAGCCAAGTGAAGCTGGTGGGAAATTATGTTTGTGGGAGGAGAGAAAAGCAGTAAAACTGTACTCCTGCAGTATTGCTCCTACTTTCTTTGAAATTGAAGCTGGTCTAAAGTGCAAACACTTCTCAAATTGTGGTAAGTACAGGTTTTGTCTGCACTTAAAATTCTGTAAAGGAAAAACATCAGTGCAGTGTTCTTCATGTCACACCTCACTCTGGTTTCACTGCCACAAAACAGGGGCAGAGGGGGTTTTTGTGAGTTTTCTTTTGTTCCATAAGACTTCATGGTTACTTTTATTTCAGATCTAGTAGTGGTGTTTGATGCTTTTTGCAGCTGAAAAAGTGAAAGTTTCCCTTTCCACTGAGCTGCAGTAATTCCTTCCAGGTCAAAAAAGGTCCTGGAAGAGGTTTTTTCCTCTTTGCCAAGGACCACTGGAAATTCACGCAACCATGTCATGTGTGATGCCCAGACAGGAACAAACTCAGACTCCCCTCACCTACAAGTTTAAAGATAAGAAAGGGGAGAACAACAGCACATGGGCCCAGGGTTGTTTACTGACAGGGGTGGCTGGCAGAGTAAAGTCAGTGAATTACTGGTTTTTTTCAGTCCTTATCTCTCTGCCTGCACTCTGTCAAACTTCTGCTGAACTGAACAAAAGTCATGCCAGTGAATGACCCCTTTTATGTCTGCAAATTTTGATGTCCAGTAGAGAGTGAGCAGGCTTTGGTACGCACTGTGATGTCTTCCCCAAATCTGAGGCCAGTGTGTAACAGCTATGCTGTATTTTCAAGCACTCACAAAAGTGTCTAATGCCAACTTTAATAGCAGTAGTACTATTACTATTACTATTATTATTATTTTGTTATTCAGCTTCAGAGAAATTAAATTCTAAAACTTTTGTGCTAAGGGAAAATGTGCACATTTTCCACTTTGTTTTCTGTGTTACGCTCTTCCTTTTTCCCGGTGGATATGCTGAGTTTGAGAGCCCACCTTCACCAAGGCAACTGAAGGATCAGGGTTTATCTTGCAGGAAATCTGGAGGTTACAAACTGATTGCAATAATTTGCTCACCTATTCAACAATTAATTATCAATATCATAAGGGAAGAGCAGAATTCAGCTGGTCAGATATGATGTCTCTGGTACTTTTATGTCGAGGAATATTGCAATCTCTGAATCCATATGTCCATTTTCTGCTCAAAGCAGTGAAAAATTTAGTGTTCATGTGCATTTTCAATACAGATGAAGTCAATTAATGCAAACTAATGAGGTATTAATTCAAGATTTTGACAAAATTACTGTAATTTGTGCAGATTTTGTTGTGATAAGTGTGTAAGTTACCCACCCTGAGCAGACCGCAGGATCAGCACTTTGTAAGGTAGCAAAGGGATGTAAAATAAACACAGAAAATTGTCTCATGTCATCTCAGGACCCACTTAATGTGCTGTCATTAGCAGCACCACAAACAATTAGACTGCTTAAAACTCCAATGCCTCACTTTAATTAGCTTAATGATTGGATGGGGGTGTACAATTTTAAATTCCTTCAGGTGCTGTTTAGACTAGAGGGGAAAATAAGCTTTTATAAATATAAAGAAATCTATGAACTGACTAAAACCACAACATTTTCAGAAAGCATTTATGGAAAAGCTTTTCCAATGGAGTTTGATCCCAAACAGGTCAGAATTGATGAGTGTGTCGACAGCACCTTGTAGAGCAGTTCTTCACCCATGCCTTAAAAAAACCTTTTTTTTGCAGAAAGTTCCAGGGCAGTGTGAGACATGAGAGATTTCAACTCTCTGTCAGGCACAGGGAAAAGTGGGAGCAGCAAAGTGTTGAGGAGCTAAAGCCCATCTTTGCCCATCACAGGCTGCCAGCTCGTCACGGCCGCAGTCCTGCCTTGCAAAGCAGGGAGTGCAATGAGGAAGGGCATGAGGGTGCAGTGGAAATGATGGTGAACCAGAACAGCACATTGTAAGAGTAGAAATAATTGAAATGAGCATCAAATCCTGATATATGGAGGTGTCCGTGCAGGCAGAAGGAAAGATACTGTAAGGTTATTACCTGAACGCAGGGGCAGTGAAAAGGCTGCTGTCAATCAGTTCAATCAGCTTAGCAAGCAGCTAAATTATAAATATTCCTGAGGTTATAAAGCTGTTGAAAAAAGCAAAACCAAAATGATGGCAGTTATGTGCTTTTCATAGCAAACACCTAATTTATACAAAACAAGGGAAAGAGAAATGACACAAATAAATTGTCTGAGCAGAGATTAAGGGCTTTAAATTTATTTACTATAGAAACAGAGCACATCCACATGATCAAAGGCTATAAATACTTCCAAGTTAATAATGAAAAATGGAATTTTTCACCAGCTGTGTTAACAAACAACCCTTGTAGCTTGCAATGAGGAAAAAACCCTCATGTTAAAGATTTTTTATAAGCTTCTGAACCTTCTGAAAACTTAGCTGTTCCTATTGACAGTGCTGTCCCTTCCTGAAATTATATTTATTGCAGACCTGTAGGCCAGGGAAGGTAGTGTTGCTATCAATAGTAACAGCCTACAGACTATCTTCTGCACTTGGGAGGCCACAGGACCAAGGCATATCAGGTTTCCTTTGTTCCATTTCATCCTGACCTGCCCAGGGCTTTGTTAGAACTTGTTTTAACCCTAACAGGGATTTTTCTAGTGGCCAGTTGGCTGTGGCCAATCTGTCTTACTTTTGCCTATCTTTGTACAGTTTCCGGGCAAGGCGGCAGTCAGAGGTAGTTATTTTGTGGAGAATGAGGTATTTATTATTATACTCTAGCGCAGTGTAGGAAGTTTTGACTGTATGGAGTGGTGCAGAGCACTCCAGGCTGGAAGCACTGGAAGGAGAGCAGTGGTGACAGAGGGGAAGTCACGGGGAGAGGTATGACACGTGGCAGAGGCTAAATATTAGAAAATGTAAAAAAATTTCTCCCCCAAGGTGAATAAAAATAATCACAATGTCAAGGAGGAAAAATAAAGCTCATCATACTGAAGCAGTACTGCTGTTTTGTGTAACCGAGCTTTTTACATAATAATATTCTTTATTTGATTTTCGTTTATTTTTCTGTAATAATTTAACCTAGGCTCATGAAAATCTTTTCAAATTACCATTAAGACGACAAAGATTTTATTGTTATTATTCATAATAATAATTACTGGCTTTATGTCTGTGGAGTGTTCTCTTTTTGCCCATAACAAGCTTTATGAACGTTGATAGCAGAGTAAAATAGACAGTCAGTTATTTTAATTCCTTTAATATCAGGACATGCAATAAAGCAGTTATTTTATGAGAGGAGGGAGTACTTAAATTACTCCCAAATAGTCACAGAATGTTCTGAGTTGGAAGGGACCAACCAGGATCAACAAAGTCCAAGCCCCAAGAGTCCCACCACCATTTCAATTGATTATCAGTGATTACGGCAGCAAATGAGCCAAGGATATGTTCAATATCTGCACTTAGAACAGCATTATAAAATGCACAAGGAAGCTTACTCAGGAAAAGAGACTCTCACATGGGACACATGAGCTGGGATAAATCAACTTTCCCTGGAGGTGGGACAGGATGCACCAGTTGGGAGCTCGGCCTTGTAGGGTGAACATGACATTGGGGCATAACTCCTACTTCTATATCCAGTGTCAAATTTCTGAGTCCTGGAATTTCCCCAGAGCTTCAGCATATTTCTCTATCAAACCCATACTTGTTTAGAAATCCTGCAGATTCCAGGAGAGGGCAGGAAGTTTGGGCAGTGAGGCCTAACCACGAGTTGGCTGTAGAGGCGCTGATTTGATCTGTGCACCCTTTCTGCTCTGCTACCTGCCTCTCTAATTCAATTTCCTCAGCCCTAGCCTTCTCATTCTCCCTGTACAGAGACCTCATTTGTTTCAGCATGAGAAAGCAGGCATTTTTAAATCTAGAGCTGATGGCCTTGAAGCAGATTCCACAGCGCCTTTCGGGGAGCACAGAGCAGCAAAACAATCCAGGACTTCAAGGATGCTTTCTGCCTTTCTGTGGTCCAAGCACAAGCTCCTGCTCCCAGGATCATCTGAAACTGGGAGAACAGAACATGAACAGGATTTATACCCTGCCAGTGCTGTGGGTTTTAACAAGAGATTTCCTCTCCCTGACTGTCAGTGGCTAGTGCTCTACTGTTTTGGTTTGGTGCTCATGTCTGGGCTGTCTGGCCTCCAAAATCCCTGCCAGATGAAATGTACAAGAGAATCCTCACAGACAGAAGAAATTCAGTGTGCTTAGTAAGGGTTGGATCTGCTGAGCAACAACCTGAGGCAGAGCAGCCAGTTTCTTTCACGATGAATAAAAGCTATCAGGATTTTGCAGATGCCAGCCTCAGCCCAACAAGCCATGTCTCACACGCTTAGGTGGAGCAATGCCTGATGTGTGGGTCCTGGAGGCACTTTAAAAGGAAAATGCGCTGTGCTGTCATGAGAGAAATTTAGCAAGGTGCACCTAGAAATAAAGCATTATAAGTTTAAAGGTCTGTCAGGATCAGCCAAACAGAGATCTTTGCTGGTTTTAGCTCTGTTTATAACATAACCAAACATTCTGCACTGGGGCAGCAATGTCCTGTTTTCTACAGTACTGTGAAAACAGAGTAGGGGACACTGGGATGTTTACTTAAAATCTGAGTGCTTCCCTGCAAGCAGCCTAAGACTCTCAGAAAAATCTTGGTCCTGAAACAGCCAAGTGAGCCACCATGGGTCATCACATCCATTGCTCTTTTGCATTGTTTGTACTTCACTGGGTGTCACATCCTTCCCAATAAGCCATCGGTTCCACTGAGGTGCTGTCAGTTTAACACAAGCTCACAGAAGAAGTTGCTGCAAATCTGAAAGTCCCAGAAAACAATTTTTATCTGTACACGTGCTCTTCTTTATTGGTCCTTTGGACCAAAACCAGTTGTCTACTGGTGCTGTAGTAGTTTTTCTGGTCTCCCAGTAAGTAATGCCCAGCGTCCTGCTGCATGACACTGTGTCACGCTCAGCCAGATTCATCTTCACCTGTCTGAATCCTGTCTGATCTCTCTGCTTTTCCTCCAATCCTCCTGATGTGCAGTTCACACAGTGGGAAATGAGTGGGTAGAAAAAAGCACTCAAATTAAAACTGGACCTGGACAAGGATCTCTGGTGAATTGGGAATGACTCTGCCTCACACTGCTTTATTTTGTCTCCTGTGGAGAAAAGTGTTTCATCTTTAACAGATGCTGGCTACATTCCTGTAAGATTTGACAGCCAAGGGAGAAACTAGACACTGACTTTCTAGAAACTTTCATCTACATGTGAGGTTAATTTTCCTATCCCAGTGAAAAGCTGGACCTGCCAGAGGAAAGAAAATGATCTCTGGGTCACAGTATCAGGATTACAACAGCTTCAGACTCCAGGTGTTGATTTCTGATGGGAACTGGAAGAACTTAAGATGAGTTACAAGATACAGAGGACAGAAATTAAGTGAATTTAGGAAGCACACATTGAATGAGATGTAGAGCTAAAAGGAGACCTTACAGTGGTTATTGGCATCCAAATGCAAATGCAATTCAGAGGTTCCTTTTGCCAATAACAATAACTGACAGCTGCCTGCAAGAACAGAGTGCTTTCATTTCAAAAAGCAGTTATTTCCTACAGCCAAGGTTACACTTCTCCACGTGCTCTGGCACTTTTCTTATTTCAGGAGCTGAGAACCTGTTCTCCAAGGCTATCAATATATGTTGGAAGGCCATCCAAACCTAGGTATGCCAATCCAAGCCACAGCCTGACAGAGATGCTCATATCATGCCTAACTCCTGGTCTCTTGCTTGCTCTCTTCCCAGCTTGAGGGCTCCTGCATTCCTGAACAGGCAATGGCCAAACTTCACAAGGAAGGTAAGCCTTGCACAAGCCTTCCTGAAGCTCGGGGATTAAGGCTACCTCTGGAGAACGGGGATCTCACTGGCTCTGGAAAAGAAAGCCCCCAGCCAGCATCTCCCAATTGCAAATACTCTGGGCAAGAGCAGTTGTATGAGAGCACTCCAGCTCCACTGACCTGTAGTTACCCTATAAAGGATACCCCAGTGTACTTAGACACCTAGTGCCTAATAGTGCTCTGTTCTGTATTCTGATGAGGGAATGAAATTAAGTGTTTATAGGCGTTCAGGTACATTCCTATGCTTGGTACCTTTTGCCAGCTGTCCCTAGGCAGTCCCCACCTGAATACACCAGCATGGATCTACTCTGCCTATTCAGGCACTAGAAATAATCATTCTGATCACCCTTCAAGACTGCCTACGGTCCCCCATTCATTTCATCTTTATGCCCAGCTCTTTCATGGAATGGCTCAGTTGTATTTTTTTAGGCAGTGCAGAACCTACATGAAGGTGTTCAGTGTGCCCATCTCACTGAAATGATCATGTTCCTCTTAAATCTGGTCTGAGGACTTTCAGTGCTCAGTGCAACACAACCTAAAAAGATTAAAATCCTTGTCCTCCTACCCTTGGGCATTGTCCTCTCTAACTAGCACAATTTTTTCCTGTCAGCTCTGTCCTTTTCAGCAAACTCTTTTCTCTCTCTTGCTAACCATCTGGCCTTATCTTTGGCTGGAGGTTAAGAAAATTCTTTTGTCTGATGTTGATCAGCCAGCAGGGAATGCTTACAGCATCAGCTAGCCAGTCTCTACTTTAGCTCCCAAGAAAGAAAACAAGAAATTCTCCAAGCCAGCTTCCCACAGCCTGGAGGGCCTGGGATTTACAGCCTGTTTGAACTCTCCCAGATGATAACACACCAGGCTGCTGCAACATTATGCTCAGTGGCTTGTCCAAAGGCACTTCCTCAGACTGATTTATTTGTTCTCTCAACTTCAACAAGGTTTTGTGTTTGTGTCTCTCTTTTCTCTCTCATTTTCCAGACTGTCCCAACTGGACACTTTATGCCACATACCATTCTTGTCCACCTAGCAAAACACATAAAATCTGGGGGGTGGAAATTGGGGTCAGATATATTTGGCATTTCAGGAGGGAAAAGGGGCAGGAATATGCAGAAAGTTTGCCTGAGGAGCACCCTGTTTGCTGGTAATAGTAAACTGACTGTCTGCAGATAAAGGAATATATGTCTATGCCTGGAAATGTGACTTTGCAGTCCTCACTTCTGTGTGTTTTATTTAATTGTGATATATGCAGCAGTCATAATAGCTTTGGCACAACATCATTTGTGTCTGAATTAAATGAAACATGCTGTTCAGAAACAATGCAGCCATGGAGTTTGGGAAACACTTGAGATATGCCTTCTGCTCACAGGCTCAGCCTGGCACTACAAACAAAGGAGGCAGTGTGTGTTTGTGTGTCTGTGCATGTATATTTACATAAAAATAAATTATCATACAGCCCTTTCCTGCACAGTTCCTGATAATTCTCTCAGTTTTAACACATTAGCAAAGAAAATGAGGAAATTACTATCAAGGGGTGAAAGGATAAACTGGCACTGATTTCAACTCAGCAAGGCATCAGGAGGCCCCATCATCTGCACAGTTTAGTTTTGCTTTGACAAACACCACCCACTCTCCTGGGTGGCTCTTGAAGACACGGTGAGGTTAATACCAGCCTTATCACAAGGAACCAGGACAATAGCTTGGAAGAACAGAAGCAAAGCTAGAATATACTTATGAAGGAAGAAAACGAACTGAAAGGAAGCAAAAAGCTAAAATGCTTTCAAAGAATGATTTTCAGCCAAAAAAAAAAAAAGGCACACACAGACCCCCACATTACCTTGTTGTAGTACACAATTTGACTCAGAATGCAAGATTCCATGTATTATTGTTGCTGAATTCAAATATATTCTCTTATCTGATAGTGGAATCTAGACACAATGGCATAACGGGAGACAGAAAAACAGAACAGAAGTGTTTTCAGATGTACAGTTTACAGTAATTAAGGTTTGTTAAGACTGTTTCTAAACCCAGTTCTCCATTTTGTGCTTTTGCCAGAAATTGGGGTGGGTGTGCAAAACGAGAGCTAATTTACCTATTGCCAACCTACGAGAGCCCTTCTTTTCTCTTTCACTTCTTCTGCTACTATATGACCAATTCTCATGCCCCTGTCTCTGAAACTCCACCTCTAGGTACCAAAAACCGGGAAATTAAAGGACCCTTTCAAATCTAACTGCGACTTTTAAACACCTCAAAACACTTTTTAATCCATCTGAGAAGTAAATTTCACTCATTCCCATGCAAAACAGCAAAAAAGGTATGATGTTTTCAGAGCAGAGATTAGAAGAGAGACATAAAGTTGGTTTCTTTTATCAAGTATGAAACTGGACTGGTAACAAAACCCAAAGCTTGAGAATCACCATCTGGATCACTCGGCTATTGAAGAATTCACAGTACCAGAAATCTAGTTGTTGCCCCAAGATTCCTAACATTATTTGCTTTTCTGTACTTTTTCAGTAAAGTTCTTATACAACTTCTGAGTATTGATTGAGGTATTGTATACTTTAAAACAATTTTTTAGCACTGTAACACATTTTGTTTGGTTTGGGTTTTTTTCTTGCCATGTGATCTGCCTAAAGCTATTTTTTCTTTTTTGCTAAACATAAACCCTGAATAAAAATTATTTTCCCTGCCAAAACACTCTTTTCAAGTCAACTGCACTTTTGCATGAGAAAAAGCTGTAGGAGATTGTCGCCATGAACTTTGAATGTCTTTCCAGTCTTAACTGAGAACAGTTCATACCACCTATAAATCTGGCTGCTACTCTGCCTGAATAAAAGCTGCTTTCTTAGATTAAACTGCTGCAGTAGGCAGGCTGCAGAACATTTTAGTTTCTATGCTTCTGTGCATAGTCCCCGCCCTGTAAATCTCACTTCTCTTTCCCCTTCCCCAGTGATGTGACAAGGCGTTTGTTCAGCATTTCAGCTGCGTGTCAAATGGGAAATATTCGGATTTCCCAGCTGGACCAAGCCCAAGACAATCCAGTCTGGTATTGTGTCTCCAAAAGTGACTGTTTTCATGCAAATGGGAACAATCTGCTCATCACACAAGAATTACTCCTGACCTCTAAGAAACTCTGGCTCCAACATCAGCAAAAACGTAACATGAGTTCCACTAAATTCATCTCAAGAGAACAAAACCTTTGGTAAATACTCTGAAGTAATTTTGTGGACCTGTGATTTTTTGTCACAGCCTCCTGTGTGAAATAGTTGTTGATTTCTTTATTATCACATTAAATGTCCCCATCGTTCTTGTGGTTTAGGAGAGCAGAAGTTCCTGGACTCCCACCTTCAATCCATGTGTTAATGTCTACATTCTGTTGTTATCTTCTATTATTACTATTATTATTTTATAATCTGTTATTATCTGTATCTATATCTGCTTCTATAACAGTATCATTGTATTTACCTATGCCACTGACTTATTTTGTGTTGTTCTAACAGAATTTATTGCAACTGCCTTTACCCAAAGCAAACAAATGCATATCCAAAATAATTCATCAAGCCCCAAGGTCTTTCATTACAAGTTTTCCATGTTTGGACTAAAAGTGCTAATCAATTGGCCAATATATTGGGCTAATAGCCTAGCTGGATCTGCAGAAAAGAATTATCAGCAAATGTGTGAAAGACCATCAAACACAAAAAAATCCCCTGACATATGAAGCAAATTTAATTTAATACTTCAACGTATTGGTGGACTTAGTCTTTTTTCTCTTCACTCTCTTTTTTTTTTTTTTTTGGGCCATGTTTAGAATTTAATTAGTTTGATAAATGCTTCAGTTTCTTTAGTTCACTGCCCTAGTAGGTGCCTGGGAAGTGGTTTTTATAAACAGAATCACACTTCGTCCAGCTTTTTTTCTTAGTGTATGGGGAGGTTGAGACTTTGGAGTGATTTGATTCTGTAGATACAACTAATTAAATTCTAAAATGTTGCACAGGAACTCTGTTGAGTGCACACAGGTTGCTTCCAAGGACCACCTAAAATAGCCTACAATATTTTCAGAAACTCAACAGACTTTACAATTGTGCTAGACATTCTGAATAGAAAGGGCAATGCAAATAGAACACCTATGCTCACGCTGTATTTATTTAGTACTGGGCATACAAAGTCTGGAAAGGTGGGGTTTGGGGTATTTTTGTCATAGTATCTCAACCACTGGGATGTCATTTGCATCTTCAACTTCATTAAAAGGAACAAAAAGCCCCAAAAAAGCATTTTTGGCTTAGGAACAGGCTGAGCAGTCTGTGGCTGAATAGCACCAGTGCCACAAGTTTTACTTTCATTACAATGTCTTGACAGGAGAAGCACTTCACTACAAATGGATAGAGAAACTAGCAAAGGACAGGACAGAAGTGTGTGCCAGAGTGTTGAAGCACCTGGGTACAGATCACTGCAGGATCTTTCCATTTTAATCAGTTTCTTGGTTTTGGGTTTGCTTTTTATTTTCTGGAATCTCAACATGCAATAAGCTTTTGATTCTTACAAAGCACTCTTATTTCAAATTTTTTCCTTATGTGAGTGTGTGTGTGCGCTTCCTAAGGATATCCATGAGGCCTGCCTCCTAATGACCCCACAGGAATTTCAGTAAGACTTTTTTTTTTCCCATGACAGAAAAAAAATATCAGTAAGGTAAGTGAAGGCAAAGCCCTACCAAGTCAGAGGAACATATGAAGGCAAAGAGAACGACACCTTCACTTGACTAAAAAATTCACCACAGATTAATTATAAGAATATGGAGAATATGCTTATTGCTTGGTTTGCACAAGAAGGCACAAAAGTGGGTGTTTGTGATCCTCCCCCTTCCCTTCCCTTCCCTTCCCTTCCCTTCCCTTCCCTTCCCTTCCCTTCCCTTCCCTTCCCTTCCCTTCCCTTCCCTTCCCTTCCCTTCCCTTCCCTTCCCTTCCCTTCCCTTCCCTTCCCTTCCCTTCCCTTCCCTTCCCTTCCCTTCCCTTCCCTTCCCTTCCCTTCCCTTCCCTTCCCTTCCCTTCCCTTCCCTCATCCATCCTTAGTATTTTTTACCAGTGGTGATGTGAGGGAGAGCCTGCACACCAACACTGGTGAAATTCAGATTTAGCCTACCTGTGGTTTATGACAGTGTTAGTATTTCAGGGCTTTACTGAACACCTTGTCATTCAGGTTGCTCAAGAACTCAGAAAATTTGGAGGAAAAAAATGCTACATATAATTGAAATTCAGCTCAGCGTCAACTGGATGTGATAAAAAGATCACAGGAGCCGGCATCAAAATGTTCCAGCAGCCAGACAACATTCCACCTTTGAGGAAACGTTTCTTAAATTAAAAGATGTTTTAACAGCAATGACTTTTTTTTTGGGGGGGTTCTGCAGGGTGTAAAGTAAGTGTGTTTCAAAATATATTACACATTCATGCAGCTGTACTGAGGTAAAAAAAAATGCAGAGCAGCTCAGGGACAGCTGTGGCAGTGACAAACACAAGAAGAAAGGTGGGGATCATGTAACCCACCTCCTCTTCTGAATTCTTCTGCCATCGTTTCTGACAGGCCTGCGTCTCACTGTGGGAACAGAAGGGTTTACTCACTGTAGGGAATATTTTGCTCCTTGTGTAGACCTCCCTGTTCAAATATCTAATTTTCTATTTTTAGTCTCAGAAAATTGCAGCGTATTAAAATTATGGGAGAAGTTGGGTTTTGGTGTGGGTTTTTTTGGCGTTGGGAGTGGTTTTTGTTGTTTTTTTTTAATAGGGATTTCTTTACAGTAGAGCTGGGAAAAGGTTTTAAGACACAGGAATTGGTGGGAAGATATTACTGTGTCTATAAACCTCACTAAAATACCAGTGAATTTAATGGACATGTCCTCTTTGACAGGGTAAAACCATAGATAACTTTTGAGATAAAATTATGGCTGTTCTTTGCTGCTGGACAAAACATTTCCTCCTATAGGACCAGGACACTAAGAAAATGCAAAAACTAGATATTTTAGGAAGCTGGGGGGAAAAAAAAAGACAGCATCCCTTTTGCAGTTATGGACTGTCATTTCATGATTATGAATTCAGATTCAATATTCTGAGCTACTCTAACTACTTCTTCTTATTCCCCATACAACTGCTAGAGCCACAAAAGCAGAATCAGGTTATCCAGCTCCTCCTCCTGGAAGATTGTTGTTCTCCTTCTAAGCATTCCAGTATTGATTACTGTAAGAGGTTCCAGGAAAATGGAATCTCAGCACCTGTAACCCCACTCTTTTGTGA
This sequence comes from Corvus hawaiiensis, assembly GCF_020740725.1. Taxonomy (NCBI): domain Eukaryota; kingdom Metazoa; phylum Chordata; class Aves; order Passeriformes; family Corvidae; genus Corvus; species Corvus hawaiiensis. Next base: position 43,762,678 of record NC_063255.1, on the reverse strand, counting down.
GAAAGGAAGAGAGCGAAAGCAGCAGCTACCATCCCACACGGCGCCGGGATGCTGCCAGGGGATGTTCCTGCTGTGCTGGGGGGATATTCTCCCTGGCTGAAAACTCCATCAGCCCTTAGCACCAGTTACACAAACAGCTGTGACACCTCCAAGTGGTTTAACCCTCTTGAACTAAACTCCCTGCTTCAGAGAATCATGCTTATCAACAGTCTGGCTGTGTCTGGTCGCAGAGAGACTTCAAGAAATTGCAGTGTTTGAATCAACACTGACTCTCTGAAACTGTTTATGCTCTGGATTTAAAGCAGGCGGTGATGCTGTGGTTCATTTTCTTCCTTAGGGCACAGTGGCATCTAGTGGTCCTACACGGAGTGGATGAAGATAATAAAAAGTATATTTAAAAAAATACTTTTTCCCTTTTATTCTCTTTCTTTTCTTTTTTCTTTTCTTTTCTTTTTTCTTTTCTTTTCTTTTCTTTTCTTTTCTTTTCTTTTCTTTTCTTTTCTTTTCTTTTCTTTTCTTTTCTTTTCTTTTCTTTTCTTTTCTTTTTTCTTTTCTTTTCTCCTTTTCTTTTTTTTTCTTTTCTTTTCTTTTTTCTTTTCTTTTCTCCTTCTCTTTTTTTTCTTTTTAAGAATTGATTTTTACAAGCAATTCTTGCAATTATATGGGTTTGTGAATATATTTATCATGCTCAAATTTCTTCATTAGAGATCTCAGCAAGTGCTTCAGGAAAGGAACTGGAGCACTTATGTTGTTCAGTGACTTAATTTCAACTCCATTAAATAATATATTTTCAAGTTGGCTAGAACAGGACTATCACAGTTACACAGATAACTGAGTTTTGGGTTTGTCTAATGACAGCAACTGGAGTGATTGGAAGCTTTAAGTAGCCACATATTTGAAAAATCTGGCTCCTAAATTATATGTATTGCTACTATATATTCGACTTGAAGAAATCTCACACACCAAAAATCTTCCCATTTTCTTTCCAGGGATTTTTGCCAGCATTTGTCATGATGGTGAAGGATAAAGAACATTTCTGCTGTTGGAACTAAACAAAAAAAAAAAAAAAACAAACAAACAAACAAAAAAAAAAAAACACAAAAAACAAAAACAAAAAACAAAAACAAAAACAAAAACAAAAAAAAAGAGTGGACTAAACAAGTATTGTGACATTATTACTGAAGAGAGATTTCTAAATATATCTATCCTTCTGAGAAGGAAATGTACTCCAAAGCTAATTAGGATCATCCTGTTTCCTTTCGTTATGGTGAAGGTCTAGGCAGCGTTCATGGACCTACTTCTGTGACAGCTTGCTTTGCTAGTGCAGGGCAGAAAAAATAAAAACAGCTGACATAATGAGATTGGCACTGCACACCTGGTGGCTTTAAAATGAATGTCACTGGGAAGCACCAAGGGATCTGCTTTTTTCTTGAAATGAGGATGCAATTCATATTAGCGTTAATCTGAGTTAAGAGAGCACAGCCACGGGAGAAAACACCTCCATATGTAAACGGAGGAGTTCTACTCTTTACCACTTAAAAAAAAATAATAATAATGAGGAAATCACAGGAAATGAATAACAAGTTTTTGCTAAAAACAAGTGGTTTTGTGGCTGATGGAAGTGGTGCCATGGGTCTCATCAGTTTCACACACTTTTTTCACTTGCTGTATTTGTGATTCCATATTCTAGGCTACCAGTGCAGGGGGGGAAGGAAAGAACTTACTGCTGTAGGATACACAATAAAAACAAGGCATCCCTGGTTTAGAGTCTGTTTTGCAGACTCTATGATGACTTTAGCCATCTCAATGCCATATTAAGGCATTTTAAAAAATCCACTAAAACCAGCTATGAGATTCAGAACAAGGCCCTGACAGAGAGTGTAATGCTATAGAATATAATGCACTTCCTGAGTCAAAATAGAAGCTGGAAAATTAATTATTCTTAGAGTGATGAGGAAGAAATCACTGTACTTTGAACATCCTTTCTCAAAAGTACTTATATCTTGAGTTCAAGAAAGGTGATTGTTGGCACACGGCAGCACAAGCAATATTGCTGAAGATGTGCACTTGTCATGAGTTACAGAGCCACAAAATGATGCCCTTACCTCTTGCCAGCAATATAAGGTGTCCAGCTGTGGGATGAGCAGGTACATGGTGCATTGGGTGAAAAACTGGATGAAGGGCAACTAAGCTTCAATTACAATATTCCCCTGCTGAGACTTCCTGGAAAAAAAACAAACACAAAAAAAAGGCAAGAGAAAGGAGGGTATGTAGGTCAGAATACTTTTAGTTAAAAAACAAAAAAAGAAGTTTTTAAATAATTAGATTTAAAGAAAAATTAAATCAATAAAACCCACTTCAGTGAGAAATTTTGGAAAAGAGAAAGATGCTAACTAAGATTATTATAGGTTACACATAGCAGTTTATTGTGACAGCCAATATTTGAGCAAGAAATTGGGATTTTTTTGAAAACAAAATACATATTATACCCTATTCCTACCATGGTACACCTATGAGTGAAAAACTCAAGAAATCAACCATCCACTGACACAACTTCCATGAAAATGGTTTTCAGCTCCAAACAAGACAGCTGAATGCCACTCTGCAAACTTCATTCCTGAGACTCCTGCACAAGACTTGACATTGCAAAGCCATGCCCAACCCCATGCAGAGAGAGCAAAGACCAAGCAAACATGAGAGTACCATAGTTTGGCAATTTTTATGAATAGTTAAAAATACAGCACACAACTGAGAAATCTTTTTTGGTAACAGATTTAGATAAAGAATTACATGGTAAATGAAATGCAATAAAAAACTCTTTCAACTCTTTGTCCTATGAGTCTGAGCACTTTACAGTTTTTCAAGCTTTAATTAGGTTGCTCCAAGCTCACAGAAAACAAGCAAACAAAGGAAACAAACATTTTTAATTTTGCAGCCTACTGATGTGGATGAGCCATGCTAAAACCTAATTAAAATAAATGATGCTCTCCAAGATCATCATCATGTCTAGCTGAAATGAATAAAACATGGTGTGCAACACTGAGAAACATTAAAATCAGACTGAATGAGAGCCAGGACAAGGAGACTTTTGGATTCCCACAGGGCCATAAACTGGAAAGCATCTTCCTCTCCTGAAGGAAACCTCCATGTGTTCACATAACAACAATCAGGATCGTTTATGTGATGGTTCTGTCTTTCCTTCATGGTAATAAATCTGGATCTGGTAGCCTCAAATCCATGGGAATAAAGATCATTCAAAGGCAGTGGAGAATATACTTCAGTAAGTTTTACTGTTAACCTTTTCTTCCTTTTCCTGTTGAGATTTTTTCAAGGTTGCTGTCTGTCAATAGGCAGATGTGTATTCTGAGCAAACTCAGATTAAAGTCAGCTCCAAACTTGTTTCTAGATAACTTAACGTGGAAGGAACAAAAACACAAAACAAAACACCAAAAAAACACACACCCTAATATTCTGATTATATCATGTGCTTTCTATCCTCCAATAGCCTGCAAAATTATGACCCTTCTTAGACTTCTTTGTTGGTCTTTTACCTTCCCACAGAACTGAAAACCCAAAACATCCCATTGATTAGTCAGAGAAAGTTCTACAAAAGTGGCTAAAGATGGGAAGATTCTTTCTTCCCAAGGGCAGCAGGGAAACCCTGCCTTTGAAAACCTGAACTATTCAGTTTTTGAGGTGAAGGAAGGCAACAAGCAGAAAGCATAAGTTACTTGTGTGACTTATGAGGTCTTCAACCTTGTATGACAAAAAACTCATGTGGGAATATACTCTCAAGTTCACAGTGCCCCTGCTTGCAGAGGTCCTGTGCCATTTTAATAATAAATTATGCGCTATAGTAATAATATCCTGTTAAAGGAAACAAAGATTTAATTGTCACTGTGATTTCTTACTGTCACCACTATGCCAGGAATCACTGTGTCCCCTCAGTGATGGGTGACAACTACACATGGTACAACATTTAGCAGAATGTTTTAAATAACAGTGTGTGGATGAAGTGGAATTCCTTGCTTCAGGAGGTGAACAATCTCATGTGAGATTTAAGCCCCTGTGCAAACCATTGCTTTTGAAGTCTTTCCTGAGCAAGTCTCAGCTGTCCATGACCTTCTCCTCACCTCTGCTATCTTAAAAAATAGCAAAAATAGGAAAAAAACCTGTTATGTGACCATCAGCATTCTATACAGCAGTGATGCACTGGGAATTTATGAAGACAGAAAATTTATGTAGATACAAGCAAAAGACAAACATTTCCATGGCTGATAATCTATACATTGGTAGCCAAATTCTTAACTGAATTTAGCATATTATACTTTTTTCTCACCAATAAGCAATGGTATTTTCAAGAATTGTCAGTGTTACTGAGCATAATTACAAAACAAAGCAGAAAACAGATAGTAATAATTTTCTTGATGAAAAAATCTGAGGATGTGCTTCATAAACTCCATTATCTTCCAGGCCATTTAATTAGTAAGATTAATTATTAATCTCTGGGTATAAAGGTAAAATAATACAACTCATTAATCTGAAAACAGCATTGATTATGTGTCATCTCCACTCTGTCATGACATGTGATAAAAGCTGAAACAGCCCTATCACCTTCCTGCAGCTTTTGAGAGTGAAAAGGGAGGTCAGCAGCCATTCCTGCCTTTCCATACCTTGACCTGCACACTGTTGATAAAGCTGAGACCCTTTGAATCAAAACACTCAATATAGGTGTGCCCAGTTCCTTAAAAACAGACTGGAACTTGCCTGGGTATCTCTCCTGGTAAGGCTTTCCCAGCTGGTTTCCAACACGAATGCTCTGAGCATTGTGTCCCAACCAGGGCGGTTCTGTCACAAATCAAAGCAGAGAGTTGTGCCAAGCATCTTGAAAGCACACTTTGAGCAGAAACACCGTTTGCATTCCCTGCCCACGTCGTCCAGTGAGCCTGCCTGTGTTCCACAGGTGTTTTCTAAAGGCCTCAGGCAAATTTTACTGCCGGAAAGGAATGGGAGGAATGGGCGCTGAGTGGAGCTGGCTCGGTCGTTACGGGACAAGGCACTGCAGTTCCATTTCGAAGAACCCAGTCATGGCTAAACTAAATTATTTCAGCTATGTGGAAATAAAACCTGCTGTGCACCCATGAGGTTTACACTGAGATAGCCAGTTCCACATAAAAATTGCCTCTCACCTGAGGATTTAGCATTCCTGTCACCACTTTTTTACTGAAACACGTTAAAATAGAAGTGTCCATTCATCTGCCTGAGTCAATGCTGACACACGGCTAAACTCCTGAAAGCCTCAAGTTTCCTAAGCTACATACTCTGGAAAATAATGTACTTTCTCTGTTAAATCTTCATGCCAACAAGTAATCTAAGATTTTTCTTCTCCCTACATTTAAGCTTGTGTTTTCCTTCTTGAACTTAAACCTTCTATTACTTTTCAAGGGGAAATTCGGAAAAAAAAAAATTACCCTTCTCTCTTCTGATGTTTTAAATCTAGTCAGCACTCTTCAATGTTATTCTTTCTACAGCTTTCTCTTTTCTAGATTCAATAATCCATTTTTTCCAGTATTTCCTTGGAAGAAAATGGAATTTAACCAGTTAAACTAACCAAGCAAATATGTTTTGTTCCATTATACAACACATTCTGCATTTTAAAGGTGCAAAGACAATTAAATAATTAACATGTGTGAATTAAAAATAAAGTAGGACTTTGAAATTAAGAATTACGCTTGCTGCTTTTCCGAGTTTCAGTGTTAGAATTTAATTAAGGTTACATAGAACTGGAATGTTCCATGCAGATGCTTTCAAAAGGTACTTCAGGGATTAGTTGCACATCTTGTCTATGAAGACAAATCACAGAAGTCAAAATTACACAGTCTTATTTTATGACAACTAAACTTACACTTGCATGCTTGGTGATCCAGAAGACTGAAATGACAGGCAGATGATTCTTATCTGGCGGCACTGAGGGTGCTGAGGGCAGTGGTGGCACTGAGGGGGTGGGGGTACGCATTGAGGACGCTGAGGACTGGGTGGCTGAGGGCGATGGCGGCACTGAGGGCGATGGTGGCACTGGGGGCGATGGTGGCACTGGGGGGCTGAGGGCGATGGTGGCACTGGGGACGATGGTGGCACTGGGGGCTGAGGGCAATGGTGGCACTGGGGGGCTGAGGGCGATGGTGGCACTGGGGGCGATGGTGGCACTGGGGGGCTGAGGGCGATGGTGGCACTGGGGGCTGAGGGCGATGGTGGCACTGGAGGCGATGGTGGCACTGGGGGCTGAGGGCGATGGTGGCACTGGGGGGCTGAGGGCGATGGTGGCACTGGGGGCTGTTTGCAGCCGCTGCACCGAGGGAGCCCTCCCTGCCCGCAGCCATCAGCTCGAGCTCAGCAGGTGCTGAAGTTGTGTCAGATTCTTGGAGGAGAAGCTTTCATTGCCCCGCTCTGAAATGACGGCTCTTGTGGAGGTAAATCTGCTCGATGGAAATGCTGGGGGTCTGGATTGAGAGATTTCTTGCAAGCTAGAAAAGTAAAGGCCTCTTTAGTTCAGTTTTTAATGAACAGCAAAAGGGTTTGCTTGGTAAAGCAAGAGTTTCAAAAGAAGAGGGAATCAAAACTATCCCACATTAATGAGCATAAGACATGATAGCCTGTGTTGGCCAAATTAGGGTGCTCATTTTAATGGAGAAAATACCTAGCGCAGGTGTATTCATGGCACAGGCCTTTTGCATTTTATTGTACAACTTTATCAGTGAATATGTCTGTATTTCTGTTAATTTGCAGATCCCTTGCCCACTAAATATTTATCATGAGGAAGAGCAGATGAAAGGCAGGGAGTGGGATTTTTTGGACTTACCCACATCTTATTCCCAAGTGTGATGCCTTTTATCTACTGTAAACTCACTCATATCAGTTTTCAAAAGCTTATCTTTCCCTAAGTGAAGGAAACTTTGCAGGCTCCAAACAATCATTCATCTCTAGGGTTCTGATGAATAGGCTATGGCAGAAGAGATGAATATTCTAGAATAGGTCATCGTGAGAATTCCAGCTGCTTGACTTTGGGCCTTTACTGCCTCAGTGGAACAGAAACATAACTCAGTCTTACACTTGGTTACAGATTTTGGGGTTTTTATACCCTATAGGTTTTTGCCACATGCTCCTGGAAATAAATACCCAGTTTCAGTGCCCATTTGCCTGCAAACTATGGAGCAGCAGCAGAGGGCTCCAAGAAGCAGCACATTAGAATTTCATGTCGGAGCAATTGGGTGGGGTGGGCTTGAGGTTCCCAGGCAGAAACGTGTGGTTTGTGTGTGGGTTTGCAGCACGCAGCCCTGGGCAGTGCCTGGAGTGAGATCTGTCCTTGCTCACCTGTGCTGGGAACAAGGAGAGCACCTGGATTTCTGCTGGAGGATTCCTTACAGCTCGTGGCATAGGCCAGGGTCAGAGTGTGAGGACATCAGGCCAGTGTTCCCCTGGTGTTACACGTCCTTTGGGAGGGGGGAAGAAGAGTTACTGAGTGCCTGAAGTGATTCCAAGAAAATACCGAGTGACCTTTGGTGGACTTGTTTTTCTTTCTCTTTTAAGGAGGATGTCAGTGTTGTCCCTGGGCATTCAGGAGAGCAGCCTGTGAACAGGGCTGCCACAGAGACAGCCTTGCCTGGCAGCACAAGCAATGGGACCAGCTCTCTGGAGCCAGAGGAGCCTGGTAAGGGGAGAGCCCACATTCCTTGAGAGAGCTCTGAGAGGGCTGCTCTGAGCCTGACGGGCAGGAAGGGAGATGAGAAGAGCTGAGTTCCTGTCTGCAGGGTCGGTGCTTCCTGGGCCTTTCATTGAAATCCTGCACCGGCATCACCTCCCCGAGCCCTGCCCTCCACACTCCTGCAGAGGCACTGACCCCGAGTCCTCTGCTGTGGCAACAGAGCAGTGAATGAGCCTGACCTTGTGGGAGTTGTGTCATAACCCCGATGTCCCCATTCCGGCTGAGGGCCATGGATCCATTTGCTGCAGGGTGACAGCGCTATGCAGGCAGCACTGAGTGAGGTGAGTGTTGGAGCAACAGGAAAAACCCCACCAAAATGCTGAAGCCAGTGCAAAAGTCCAAACTTCTTGCCTCAAATCACAAAATTTGGTACCGGTCTGCTGATAACCTGAGACACAGGAGAAAAACAGAACACCCGAGGCCAAAAATTTCTCAAATCCAGTACCTAAAGGAAAAGCCTGAGCTCAGATTAGCAAGAGCTCCAAGGAGAGAGGGAGCACTTTGGATCTGCATTCCAGAGCAAAGCTGGTGCAGCCTGCAGTCCTTGTGTGGAGCTCTTTCCCTCCCAGCTGTTCCTCCCAGAGCTGATGGCAGAGTTGGCAGAGCTGTGTCTCACTGCAGAGGGAGTTCCTCAGTCCCAGGGAACGGAGCTGGTTCATGACTCGGCTCACAGCACCCTTCAGCTTCAGCCGTTTCAGTGAGGACTGAGGGCTCTGTCAGCACAGGGAAAGAGCAGGGCTGGGGTTCTTTGTGTGGGCTGCTTCTGTCTGTGGTTAAAGCTCTCGTGGGTGCCACTTGCACTGCGAGTGCTGAGACTTTATGGAGATGCTTCAAAGCTTTTGAGTTTGGAAAACGCCGGAACGATTGCTGTTCCTTAGGGAGCAGCCTCCAATGCCAGGTGAGGGTCTGCCTTTGCAGCCATCTTTCCCAGTCTCCGGTAGAAGTACAGCTGCTGCCCTAGGGAAAGGTGCCCAAGGGCTGATACTGAGCCAGAGTCCTCTGTGCTGCCCAGAGCTCTGCTCGTTGTACCTGGCCAGGAGCGCTGCCCTGCACGGCAAGAAGGGGCCGAGTTCCCAGCCTGGGCCGGCCCTGGGGGTGACGATGGCGGCAGCGCTGCGGGGCCACAGCGCCTCGTGCAGAGCCCCCACTGCTGCCCCGAGGTCCCTGCGGACACCAAGAGACTGAAGAGGGACCATGAGGAGAGCCTGGCAGGCGGCCTGGAGCTGCCCAGCCCCGCTTCCAGCTGCTCCCAGCAGCACCTGGAGCCAATCCTGAGCAGGGACCTGCTGCTTCCACCCTTGAGCCACCTGAGCAGTGAGACCGGGGGGAAATGGGGGGCTGGGGGGGTTGGGTGGTGTGGGGTTTGAAAATCTTTGGGTCCGTGTAGAGGTGGGGTCAGTCATGTGCAGGGAGAGCTGGAGCATCTGTCACTTGTGTGCAGAGGGAAAGGACCTGGCAGTGAGGCTTCTGGCAGTGCTTTCCTGCCAAAGAAGTGCAAGGTAGGCCATTGTAGTGGTTTGCAGGACGAGGGAATGGGGAGCTGAGAGCCTCCTAAATAGACAAGGTCTTTGTTCTTGGAAAGCCCCAGACCTTGCTGCGTTTTTTTTCTTTCTAAGCCTGCTTGGGAGGATTTGGGATTTTATAGTCCCTGAGAGAAGTATAATTGCTGCCAAGGGAATTGTGCACACAGCTGATACTGACTCAGTGTCCCTTTTTCTGGCTTTCTCCAGACCCCTCGAGGACAAGTGAAGGGGCTTCTGGATTGCTCCCAGGTAAGGAGGCTTCCCCAGCTCTTCCAGAGAAAGTGGTCACCACTCTGAGCATTTAGGGGCTTTTGACCGATGCCGCCTCCGGGCACGGTCCTAGTTGACACTTGTTTGTTTGTTTATTGTAAGGGCTGTTGTAGTCATCTGAAGACATTTTTAGACTGAAGTTGATAGTTCATGTATTAGCAGTGCAGTTGTAGCAATTTCCCATCAATTAAAGTTTTAATTGGAATGGGTGTTGATCTGTGTTACTCAAAGCAATTAGCAGAGGTAAACATTATGATACTGGAGGACTTTGGCAATGAGTGAAGGCAACTGGGGGAAAATGTCCAAGCATGCCCAGCAGATCCCTCAGTTCAGTAAAGCGGGGCAATGAAACCACAGATCTTTGATAGCCCAATCCACTGTGTCAATAACTCCAAGATCCAGAACAAGTTCCCTGTGGAAGAGGTGAAAAGGGGAACAGCTCCAGGGGAACGCTGGCCGATGGATTTCTCTGAGTTACCCAGCTGTGGATGTTCCAGGCGTGTGCTGCTTTTAGCAGATGCATTTTCAGGATGTTGGCTGGCTGGGCAAGCCCTTGGGAAAACTCCACTGAGCTTTCTGCACTTGTGTAACACGGCCAGAGGTGCAGAGCTGCTGGAAAGCCCTGCAGGCCTCATGCTGATCTAGCCTGGCAGAACTTTACACTGTCCCAGCACAGAAAGGGCTTCAGCAGCTCCTGCAAGTCCCTCTGCCTTGCTGGGGCTGAGAGACCTTCCCCAGTGGAAACAAAGGCTGTGCCATGTGCCTTGCTACCTGGATGTGGTAGGAATGTGCACCTGCGCTGGGGGACAGCAGGGAAGCAAATTCATTCCTATGAACTATTACAGTTAAACCATTGGTTTGAGAGCAAAAGGAAAATGTTAATTTAAGAAGTAATTTTCCCTGGATTTTTTTGACAAACTGTGGTCTGTTGGCAAAAGTAACACTGTCCTTGTGAGTACAGACCTCCGTGCAAGATGAACAGACTGTCATCACAGAGGTCACATCTGCAGGATGAAAACCCTCTGTGCCATTACTTTGATGTAAGCTAAGCACAAGTGACACAGCTCTTCCTCCTCAGCAAGGACTTGCCATTGAAATGTGAACAGACACAGCTCTTGTTTACAAGTGTTGCTGAATTGTCAGACACATCAGCCAAACACCCTCTCGTGTCTTTCTTTGCCTCTGGCTGTTGCTACTGAGCTGCTGCTGAGAAAGGAAAAGGCAGAGCCCTTCAGGGTTCACAGAGGAGACTTTCCAACAGGTAGAAACTTCCTCTTCTCTTTTGTTTTCCAATGACAATAGAGGATTTTGTCCCAAACCAATGTGTCAGCAGCTGCAGACATGCTGAAGAGCTGAGAAGCTGTGTGTGGCCATTATGACCAGGATCAGAACAGCCTGAATTTTCACTGCTCTGAAATCCAGAGGCTTTAGGTAGTGACTCAGGTTGTCAGAAAATGCCCTGTAGATAGAATCAGAATTCCCAAGGATTCTATCCTCTCCCTTTCCCTTTCCTTTTCCCTCTCCCTTCACTCATTTTGTCTCTTATTTTCACATACAGAGTTTTCGATCATCTGTCCCATCCAAATGTAATTTACCAGCCCTTCATCACCTCTGTCAGATACTGTTTGAAAGTGTCCTCTCTGTTCTCTGAGAGGCATCTCTACACCACCCTGCCCGTGCAGATGCTCTTGCTTGGTGACAGAGGCTGCCACCAGCACCTGTGAAGTCACAGCTGCAAAATTTATGCTGGCCTGAGGCACTTCCCTTGGAGTGGAAATACCAGTAGGAGCTGATGCTCTGCCTCCTTGTGCTCCTGAATCCCTGGAATCCCTCCTGCTCTACTCAGGGACATGGGGCAGCACTACCAGAGGAGGCAGAGGATGTGTAAAAGCTCCAGGGACACTTTGGGCTGGGGCTCTGGACAGCAGTATCTTACCCTGGGCCCATGGGTATCACCACACTCCTCCAAACAGTCTTTGCTTTTTGGGGGAATCTCTTCAGTTTTAGACACTTGTGACTCTGAAGGAAGCCAAAGACTTGGTCCTTTATTCTGATGAAGCAGATGATGGGCAGTTCCTCTGCCCACGGAAAAAAACCTTAACCAGTTCTTTTGACCTAAGCAGCCTCCACTGACAAAGCATGCACTTTGCAAGAGCTATGCACAGGTGTGCCAGGAAAGTTCCAGTGCAGCTGGAGGTGCAGATCCTACCCAAGAGGTGTCCCTGCTTTGGGAGGAGAGAGGAGCGAGCCCATCTCTGCTCTGTAAAGCTGCTCAAAATCACCTGTAAAGGTGCTGTTTTCAACCAGTGGTGGATTCCTCACTGAAGGATACAGAACAACTCAGATGTCATGTGCATATGATAAAGAAAACATAGTTCAAAATTTCGTCCTGATGAAGAGGTTAGAAAACCTGTTCTAATTCAAATTCAAACCTTGTCTTTGTTCAGCACTGTCCAAACAGAGAATAAATTGATTTTCCCCATGCTGAGACAGTTTTGCAAGAGAGTATCATTCCAGCAGAATTACACCAAAATGTATGACTGCTAATCTTGTGTGGCAAACATCTAGGAAACAAAATCTTTTATTTATAGTAAGGCAATGAACTATGCTCCTTACTGCATGAATAAGTCAGTAAATATGTGATGAAAAATTACATGATTCCTACTGGCTGGGAGTATGCTGTCATTTAGAACACAGCTATCAGGCCTGAGCCATCCCTCACTCAAGGCTACAGCAGAGCATCTTCTGGTGAGCAGTTTTCTGATGGTTTAGGAACTTAAATCCTGACCTCGTTCTCGCTTCTGTTAATTACTTCTCCATTTTCCCAGGTTTCTGGAAAAAATACTGCTTGTTTCAAAAGATAGATCGTCCCTCAAAAATACCGTATTCTTTAAAAATAAATCAAAACACAATGCAAACTATCTAGAACAAACCAAACCAAAAACCAAACAAAACAACCAGAGCAAAGAAAAGGCCAACTAACCCCAAACCACATCAGACCTCTGATTGAATTGCTGCATTACAAAGAAATTAGACATTAGAGTTATCATGGTATGATTGACCTTGTTGCCAGATGAAGAATTGTGTGTACACCTGGTGGGTTAATACAATGCTTATTCTTCAAAAACCACTGCTCTGTGGAACTGTAAAATGCTCGTTCTGTAGGACCATGTTAAACGTTGGCTCAGAAGAAGAAAGGGGGAGCAACCAGCTCAGTTATGCCAACTTTTTCCTTTCTGGGAAGTAGCACCATTTCACCAGGTGGTCAGGTGATCACTGGGGATCACTGACCACCAGGGACAGAAGAGCACATGCAGAAAGGAGAGGGAATCCCTGTTAATGATTTCAGGCGGATGATAATCATACGCATGTTTACTCCAGGAAAATCAGTGAATCTGATGTAAAATCTAGTCTATCAACAGTAGCTTTTTCTGTACTCGCCATGAGGCTACGTGGAGTTATCCCCCAAACATCTGGTCAAATGAAGGATCCCTGCTCTTTAATGCTACACTGGTATAAAGGAGTTTTATTTTACCGAGTTTTGGTAACAACCTGACTCAGAGCAGATGAACTAAACCACCTGACGACCTTGTGCCAATTTTGCCCGTACTATGTTGGTGTAAGCTTCTGCATTTATACAAGTTTTCTTGAATGGAAAATCGTATAGCTTGTATAGCTCCTGCCCGCACCCCAGCACACACACACACGTCACTCGCTTCCTTTAGGACATTTTTATAAGAAGCATTTTTTCATAACAGACCTTTTGTTACAAGGAGTCAAAAAGAACGTTCAACAGGTTGCATTTGCCTGTAACCCTGCTACATCTTCAGCTCCAAGGAAGCTGTGAAGGTCAGGCCCACCCGTTCAAGTAACTCCCAGCTCAGAGGGTGTGTGAGGCTGCCTTGCCCAGGAGGCAGAGATGTGGAATCTGAACACAGCAAGCCGAGGTGATGACTGGAGACCTAAATGCAGAGTAACTCTGCCAACCCTGACTGCTCTCTCATCATGATGAGGTGACTGGCACTGGCAGCTTTCCTTTTCATTTCTCTGCATCCATGGCTGTCAGTGTATCTGTGTTTGTACCAATGAGAAGGGTAGGGAGTAGCACTGTGGTTTAATAGAGGGTGAAGCAGTGTCTGAGTTCAGTTGATTTCCCTTTGTAGTTTGATGTTGATTTGTTCTGTTGTAAGTCTGACAACCAAGGACATCTTTTTGGGAGTGCTCAGAATCCAGGATCTGTGACCTCAGCAGTAGCCAAGTGTCCCCTCTGAACCTGTTTGCCTTGAACTGACTAAGCAAAGCTGTGAGAACTTTTAGCTTCTTTTAGAGACAGAAAAAATACCAAACTCAAACCTGCTTGTTGAATTGTCTGACTTACTCAAGGAAGTAATATTTTGGGATACTTGTGATGTCAGAATGTGCAAATTTTCTGTTCATTCATTCAGACACTCAGTAAGCCAGACCAATAATGCTCTTACTGTTTTAACCCAGCTGATTGGAAAAATAATTACTTGAAATTTTGGCTTCAATCTCCAGTGCTGTTTCGAATATGAGAATATTCATTTGAGGGAGGAACAGATTGCATTTGCACAGTTTCCTTGTGGTTTTTTGTTCAGCACACAGATCCTCTCATCTCCTCTTCTTCTGTAGCTGTCAGCATTAAAGTAAACCACCTGCTTTGGAAATGCAGCTGAAATGTACCTGTTTGTGCTATTTTGCTTAATGTATCTTTTGCATGAGCTGAAAATACTCAGTTGCCATTTGCTTTATAGAATTCTTTGTAACTGTGGGACTGAAAAAAGACCACAGGAATTCCTCCCATCAGCACAAAGTATGTAGGAGCATTACAAAGACTCTCTGGCAATATTCATCTTTTTCCTCTACATATAACTTTATTACATGTAGAGTTTGAAATAAATTTTACCAAGCTGCCTTTCAGCTCCATTACAGCAGTTGCTTTTCAGTCAGCTGCATGAGGGAAGTATTCCCATACACATCTGCAATACCCTCCTTGTCTGTTATTCCACCTGAGGGAACTCCTTGCAGTTCCAGAATTGCAATGTGATGTAAGAAAATAATCAGGCACTGCATCGGAGTTTTAAAAGGGGGAGTGGTCCCTCTCCTGGCCGGGAGCAGAGGAGCTGTGGATGCTGCCCTGGGCCCAGGGACGTGCCACCACTGACTGCTCCAGCTCCTCTGGGGCTGCTCCCGCTCTGTGAGGTTGGGCACAGGTCGGGGACAGCTGTGACTCCCCTGGAGGCCAGTCTGTGATGTTCCAGCTGCCTCCTGCACGTTGGAGCCTGTGGGGCCACTGGCAGGAGTCCTCTGCCGGGAGCTGGTGCAGCTGGAGCTGCTGCTGGAGATGGCACTGTTGTTCTCTCTGGCACGACGGGAGCGCAGCCACCTCTTGGGCTCCTTGCTGCAGCGGCCCACAATGACGCTGCTGAGGCCATGGACCAGCGGTGCCGTGCGTTCCTCGAGGCAGTTCTGCAGCCTCAGGAGCAGGATGGCTGTGTCCGGACCGTGGAGGCAGAGCTCCCGCAGGATGGAGCTCTGTGTAGCTCCTGGCAGATGGGGCAGCTGCTGTCTGTCCGTGGGGCCATTGCTGTGCTCTGCAGATCATCGGGGCTAGCTGAGGAGCAGGAGCTGCTCCTCCTTGCTGGTGCCACACGCTGCAGGAGGGCGAGGCCATGATGACTGGCTGTGGCAAGGAAAGGAATGAAAGGCAAGAAATGCTCAGGCCTCTGCACAAGGACACCCTCCTGTCGCCCTGGGCCCCGTTACCTGCCCCACCGTCCCCGCAAGGGCACAGGGCTGTCGCCCTCGGTGCTGCACCTGCCATGCCCAGATGGCCCAAGCAGGCAGGGCGGAGAAACAGGAGTGGTGGCTCTGGGATGGGCACTGGGAGCTGCTGAATTCTCTGATGGCAGCCGCCAGCACTGCAGCCAGCACTGGGAAAGGCCTGGCTTCACTCTCCAGACCTTTCAGTCTTGCTCATCAGAAGTCAAGGTCTGGGCCAGACTGGCCCAGGCTCTGCTGGTGCCCAAGTGTAATCAGCAATGCAGGATCTCACAGTCTGCCACTTGTGATGTCACCCTCCACCAACCAGTGATGTCACAATGGGATGTTCCCCCCTCTGCAGGCGCACATGGCCAGGAGCAAAAAGAAAATATTGTTTCTTATTCTCAACTTCTGCGTGTCCACGTTGCTCTCCTTAGGTTACGTGTGCTAAGACTGCCCAGGCAAGTGGTTCCTACTCTGGCTGGGAAGGGAGGAGCTGTGGATGCTGCCCTGGGCACAGGGACGTGCCACCACTGACTGCTCCAGCTTCTCCTGGGGCTGGTCCCTCTCTGCAGGGCTGGACACAGGTTAGGGACAGCTGGGAGCTCCAGGGGGGACTGGCCTCTGAGGTACTAGCTTCTTCCTCCACACTGGAGCCTGCAGGGCTGCTGGTGGGAACCCTCTCCCAGAAACTGCTGGATTTGGGGCTGCTGGAGCTGGGGCTGGCTCTGGCCACAGGGCTCTTCTTCTCATCCCTGACTTTACCAAAGTGTGGCAGCCTCTGGGGCTCCTCACTGCTCTGGGCACCCCCAGCACTGCCGATGCTGTGGGTCAGCAGCGCTGTGTCCTCGTCCGGGAGAGGCTGCAGGGACTGCACCAAGACATGCAGGCCAGAGAGGCAGAGGCTGCACAGAATGCAGCTCTCTGTCCTCTGCAGCCACCACCAATCCCAGTACGTTCCCTTCAGCCTGTGGCACAGGCAGGACCACACGGGGTCCGGGAGAGAAGAGGAGCTACCACTCTCGTGTTTGAAACTCCTGCATTTCCGTGGTGCTCTCCCTTGGTCACCTGTGTCACCTATTCATGGCCCTGTGTATCGTCCCTGCTCCCGACACATTGCCAAGGTCTCCTGGGAGCAGCAGAGTCTGGGAGCAGTCAGCATGGGCTGCCTGCAACTGGATGACCCCTCTGCCCCTCACTGCCCTGGCCTGGGCAGTGCTGGCATTTGGGGGATGGGTGGCCAGCCCTGAGGGAGAGTCTCCCACCCGTGTGGGTTGTGCCCCTGCCGCAGGGAAGCAGAAAGGAAGGTTTTGTTCCAACCCCATCCACTCCCACTGGCATTTGCCCCACAGTGCCAGGTCCATTTCCCAAGTCTCCATGATTCTGGAAACCAATGTGTTTGTGCTCCTCAAAACCACCAGTGATGGAGCCTGGCCCCACAGCTGCAGGAAGGAGCTGGAGTTGCTCTCCCTCCAGAGGGGGGTACAAGGACCCTCTGCTCTGGAGAACCCAGGGCCCTACTGTCCCTACATCCTTTCCTGCCTCGGGCTGTTGGCATCATTTGCAGTCATTAGCACTTCAAGCACTTCTTGTCCCATGGGAAGAGCACTCTCTGGTAGCCTGAGGGCCGGCTGGTGCAAGCCCAGTGTGCTCTGTGCATCCAACACATGGCTCTGCCCATGAACATCTCCTCAGCTGACAGGGCCTGGTCTCTATTCACAGGGCTTCTGCTCTGCCTCGCTGGAAGAGGCCATCACACCCGGGCCTTTCAGGCC
Organism: Corvus hawaiiensis; assembly: GCF_020740725.1. Classification (NCBI taxonomy): domain Eukaryota; kingdom Metazoa; phylum Chordata; class Aves; order Passeriformes; family Corvidae; genus Corvus; species Corvus hawaiiensis. The sequence continues at coordinate 43,745,567 of NC_063255.1, read as the reverse complement.
AGTCCCTGCACAAGATTCTTCCCTTTTTGTTTTAAGAGTCAGAGTTTGTCCTCTCTGCAGCCCCCCTGGATTGAGGGTGATGGGCAAAGGAACACTTTGCACCAGTTTGTGGGGCTGTGTGATTGTTGTGCTTTATTTGCCCAATCAAATGGGTCCCCTTGGTGCTGTCCAGACAAAGTCGGGCTCCAAACCCAGGGGGGAATTCTGTCTGCCATCTGTTTTGGCAGCAGTTTTTTCATTGGCACAATTACAAGGCCAGGCATCCGCCCTGGGAACAACAAGGACACTTTTCAAATTAAAGCATCTTGGTCTCTGCAGGGCATTGCCCCGGCACAGGAGACTCCGGAGGTGCGGTCGGGAGTGTCCATGTGCCCCTCTGAGCTCCCTGGTGATTGTCAGCTCCGCAAAGCACCGCCGTCAGAAGCATCTCCACCCTGCTCACTGTGATGTCACTGGTGATGTTTTTCATTCCACCCTCTGGTATCACAAGGGGCTTCCCCTGGTCTGTGAAGTTCTGCCATCAGAGTTTCACCTGATCCATCAGGGCTTTGCCACAACCACTGTGACTTTTTGATGATATCAGCTCTGGGAAGCTCCGGTGTAACAAGGATTCCATCCCTGTCCACTGTGACCTCACTGGTGATGTTGGTCCTTCCAAGCTCTCGCGTCACAAAGGGCTCCACCCGGTCTGCTCTGACCTCACTGGCGATGTGGCTCTGGGAAGCTCTGGTGTCACAAGGGGTTTATCCTGACCCACTGTGACCTCACTGGTGACATTGGGTCTGCAAAGCTCTGTCCTCACAGGAGACTCCCCTCGGAGCACTGTGACCTCAGAGCTGATGTCGGTCCCTGGCAGCTGCGGCGTCACCGGGGGCTGCCCCGCTCCGCTATAAAAGCGGGCGCGCCCGCCCGCGCCCGCCCGCGCCAGCATGGCCCGCTACCGCCGGCGCTCCCGCCGGAGCCGCAGCCGCAGCCGCAGCCGCAGCCGGCGCCGCCGCCGCTCCCGCCGCCGGGGCGTGCGCAGGAGCCGCCGGGCCTCCCGCCGCTCCGGGTACCGCCGGCGCCGCCGCGGCAGCCGCAGACGCCGCCGCCGGCGCTGAGCCGAGCGCGGGGCTCGGCCTCGTACGGCCCGGGGAGCGCCCAGAGCGCGGCCGTGGCGCGGGGCTGGCGATGCCAATAAAGGCCAGCAATGTTCACCGCAGTCTGCGTGTCCCTGCGTGTCCCTGAGTGTCCCTGCGTGGCTGTGGGTGTCCGTGGCTATCCCTGAGTGTTCATGCGTGTCCTCAATTGGGAAGTTGCCCTGACGTACCTGTCAGTGTCAAATCTGTCTTGTGGAAGTGGTGGGGTCCCTGAATCCCAAGTGAAGGGAACACAGAATGATGTCTGCAGAGAGCTCTCAGGTCATCAAATACAAACGTTAACACAAAATGACCAATCACACCACTAAGCCATGCCCCAAGTGTCACATTTACCCCCCTCTTTAAATCCATCCAGGAATGGTGACACCACCACAGCCCTGGGCAGTCTGTCCCAATGTTTGACAACGCTTTTTTAGTGAAGAAACCTTTCCAAACAGCCAGATTAAACCTTCCCAGGTGCAACTCTCAGCACTTTCCTCTCATCCTTTTTCTTGTTCCGTGGGAGAAGAGCCTGGTGCCACCTGGCTACAGCCTTCTGTCTGATGCACTGGGGAGGTCCATCCTTGGCAGGGGCTGCCCCCAGCACTTTGGGTCTATGTTCTGAGCAGTCCATGAGATTTAGCAGTTTTGATAAGGACAGTAAAACAGAACAGCACTTTTCTCAAGGACAGCAGAACAGAATAGCACAGCCTTGGACAAATAGATAAAGGATGTAACTTAGGCAAACAGAAGCCATGCCAAACACGAGCAGGACATCAGCTCAGCTCTGCAAGGGTGAAGTTATGCAAAACAATGATACTGTGAATACTCAAATGCAGGGGTCGAGGAACAGGTCAAGGAACAGCACCTAAAAAAGGACAACAGATGTTGAAGACAGACGGCCAAAGAACCATACAGGACTTCCAATAAGGGGTGTGACTGTGTCAAAGAAAGTCAAGGAAGTGGGAATAGCTGATGAATATGTAATCAGAACGTGTGTTAAAATCTCTGTTCACCCAGCACTCGTGGCACTTGAACGGAGGAAGGATCCCCCGAGTGCCCAGTGCTGCAATAAAGAATGCCTGCTTTCTAATACTCAGACTGTGTTAGAAAGTTTCTGTCTGGCTGATTTCAGTACCATTTTTGGCAGCTCCAGATGGGATGCTCTGCCCGATCTCCCGTGGATCCGAGGGGTCTCTGGATCTTCATGCAGGCACCGGTACTTTCCTGGAGAAGACCACAGACCCTTGGACCAGTCTGGGAGACAGGTAAGACCCCATTTGATAACAAGGCATTCTTTTGGGCATCCTGCCTGTATAAGACGTGTGGATCTTCCAGCACAGTGGGTGGGTTATTTGGTATTCCAGAATTTGGTATTTGACTTGAGTTTATTGATCAATAATTGTTTTGTATTTGTATTTGTATTGTAACATTTTGGGTCTACTACTTGGAGATGGGCAGTGGACAATCTAAAAAGGGCACTCTAGAACAATCCCCACTTGGTTGCATTTTGCAACATTGGAGGAAGATTGGTGAGCCCCCTGGGGGAACACTGACCAGGGAGAATTTGATTAAGTACTGTAATCAGTGGTGGCCATTGTACAAACTGGACTCTGGAGAAAAGTGGCCACAAAATGGAACCTTGAATTACAACACATTGTTACAGTTACTGTTGTTTTTAAGGTGGGAGCAGAAATGTGATGAGGTGATTGTCATAGGTTAGCAAGCATAGTCCCGGAAGGGACGTCCTTGCTAAGGGGTGCTTACAGTTTCCTCTGGGACCTGATAGAACCTATCAGCGGCCAGTTTGAATATGGACAATTCTCTAAGCCACTTAAAGTTGTGATCACCTCTGTGATCCACATTTAAGAATAGGCAAACTCCCCCTCCAAGCTCTCTCTCGTTTCCAGCGCTGGGACAGGTGGCTGCGGGCCCCGAGTGGGGGCCAGCGGGCCCGGCCAGGCCCTGCTTGGGCCAGGCCGGGCCGGGCCACGGCCATCCTGAAGCCATGGACCTGTTCCAGCCGTGGAACCCCCCCCCCACTGCCTTGCTGTGGGCAGCCGGAGCGGCTCGGCTCTCCCCCCTCTCCACTGCGATAAGAAAAATTCAACATTCCAGCTGCAAAGCTGCAAGGCCGAGGTGAGAGTAACCCTTTTTATTGCTGTGAAGAGCTGAAAACCCTAGGGAAGAGAGAGAGGAGATGCTTAAAGCTGAAATTCTGTTGTGAAGCTATGATATATCAGAGTATCCTGTTGTAATTCCATGAAGATCTGGGGGGTTGGAGTGTTCAACTCGTGAGCAAAAGCACCTGCGCTGAGATAGGCAGATGCTGACGCAGCTGTAATTTCATGAGAAGTTTGGACAGGGAGAGATGAACCAGATGAGGACTTTTGCTCCAAACGGGAAAGGAGAAAACCTCAGTCCCTAGAGATGAACCAGATGAGGACTTTTGCTCCAAATGGGAAAGGAGAAAACCTCAGTTCCTAGAGATGCTCCCAGAGATAGTCCTAAAGATGAAGATGATGAAGACCCTTTGCTCCCAGGGAAGGAGAAGGGCCTCTGTTTTTGTTTCTGAACAGCTCAACCTTAAAATTGTACCCCAAAAAACTTCAAGAGTGGACCCTCGAAAGCAGTTGCGGGAAAAGCTGCAAGTCGGGGGAAGGGACTCACATGCAGGCAGAGAGACTCCTCTTCCTAAATGGACTGAACAATATTTGGAAGTGGGCGGCTGTCTCGTTGTGATAATGTTTTCATAGCATGAGCAAGAAGAGACTTCTCTTTCTAAATGGACTGAACAAGGTTATTATGGAAGTGGTAAACAGACTGAACATCTTAAGGGTTGTCTTTTCACATTGTCAGTGGAAGAAGGGAGGAAGGTGGGGGGAGGAGGAGAGTTGTGAAGGTGGTATAAATTTTTTTTCTTCTTTTAGGTCTGTTAATAAACTTCTTTATATTCTTTCAAGTTTGGTGCCTGCTTTGCGTTTCTCCTAATTCTTATCTCACAGCAGATAAACAGTAATGAGTATTTTGGACCAAACCACTACAGGTGATGTATGCTGATATGTTTCTCACGTTGAGGAATCATCCAGAATGGCAGAAAGATTGTGGCTTGAATCCAGCCCCCTCAGACCCTTTGGTGCTGCCTCCTGAAAAGGAGACCCAAGGAAAATGGTTAAAACACTGTTCTATAAGCAGCATTGGAAAAAATTTTTCTAAATATCCTCCTGATAAGGAGTATGATTTAGATTTTAGGGTCAGTCCTAACTGCAGGTTGGATGGGGGAACAGACAATCAGGCTGCTGGGGCTGATACTGTGAGGGAATTGGCACGTCTAGAAGAGCAGATAGAGAGGATAGGGAGGACACATCAAGGAGCGGAGGAGAAAATAAAGGAAATACAGAAATCAATACAGAAATCGAGAAGGAGAGGAGAAGATAAAGGAGTTAGAGAGGATGTGTCGAGGGGCAGAGGAAAAGATAGAGAGGATAGAGAGGGTGCGTCAAGGAGCAGAGGGTTTCAGGGAGAACTAGAGCTAAGCACAAAGATGTGACAGCAGCTCCCCTCCATCACGCGGTGGGTGCAGATGGTCCAGTCACAGTAAAAATACCATTTTCAAGTAACAGACCTTAAGAATTGGAAGCTGATGGCTGGCACTGAAGTTCTAAGGCCTGAACAACAGGCCCTGAGCCAAAGCTGACCTCTAGATAAACCTTCCAACCAAATGTTATCTACATATTTGCTCACTAATGATGTATTGCTGTATGTGTTCATATATTGGTAAAACATGTGTCTTGGTTTGAAAGACAGGTGTCTGCCAAGGAAGGCAGGAGCCTCCCTTGGAATGGAAAATGTAACCCCCTTCCCTCCGAATTATTATAATATATATATAATAATTATAATTATTATATAAGATATGAGGAATAGGAATAACAGTTCTTTACTAGTATGTATAACAAGGCAAACAAACAACAATAACTACAGCAGTAACAACAAACAGAACCAGAGCCCCAGTGCCAGCCTCTCTTGGCTGCCAGGCCCTTTCCCCTTCGGTGCAGTGGTAAAGGAACGGCGGGGGCAGGGCAGCGGCGGCCGGGCTCCCTCCAGGGAAGGGAAAGGAGCTCAGGATCCCGGGGTTTATCCCTGAGGCACCCGAGCAGAGGGTGAAAAGCCCCACTTTTAGTGAGGTGGAGTGTTAAATAGGGTCCCAATGCAACGCCCGCTTCCCTGAGCAGGGCTCCACTCACGGTAGAAGGAAGGCAGCAGAAGGCAGAACCTCGCAGCGGTGACCAATTCTCCCCACAGCCACCGCAGCCTCTGTCTCCTCCGAACCCCAAGAGAACAAGAGCTGGGGGCTGCACCCAGCCTCATTTTCCCAGTCCAAATCTTGCAGCATCTCTGTCCTCCGAGAAACCCCCAGGTAAAAGAGAGAGTAGCCAGCTGGACCCCTCCCCTGAGCTGTGGCCACGTCTTTTGTCTCTCTTAAGTATCTGCTCATTATTGTCTCCTAGCAACACGTGTAGGGGAAAATTCCTTAAGAGAAGAAAAACCAAAACCAAAAGGAGACTCCTAAAACCCCAACAGCATGTATTCACATTTCATTATCTAGAAACTGGACAAGGCCACATCTGGCCTAATTAGGGGGGGGGTATAGGATCAAAACCAACTTCCTTGGTTTCTCCTTGAGCCCTGGCCAGGCTTTGGGAGAAGGCCAAGAGGACAATGAAATCAGAAATTATGTCAGCTTGTTTGTTAAACTGTAAAAAAACTGGGCTTCTGTCACAGCAAAGCAGGGGGGCCTCGTGGCCTGCAAGGTGGATGCACCACAGGATTTCCCAGTAAAAGCAAATTTGAGTAATGATTCTATAATAATTGCTGGTGCAACAGGGAATTGCAAAACTCGGCCATTTTTTGAGCCTTTTTATTTTAAATTAGGAAAACCATGGATGAATGACTCATCAGTTTTTGTATCTACCCAATTTGCCAAAGCTTCTCCTTGGGAGAGATCTACTGGAAAAACTAAAGGCTGAAATTAAATTTTAAAATGTCAAAATACAGGTTATAATTCCAGAATCTAATTATGTGGAAGCTTCTATTTTTGCACTACAGTCACCGAAATGGGACGTGATCCATGTGCCAGTATCACTTGGGGATGATTCCCATAGTCTGGGCTGGAGGGGTGTCTGGGAGATCCCAAAGAGCAGAGCCTGTAAGAATGAAAACTGAAACCTGGAGTGGGAATGGTGAGGCAAAAGCAGTACCCTGTGAAAATAAAAAGTGGTAAGGAGTTAGTCCCCCTTATGGAAAACTTGATAAAATATGTCCCATTGAAGGAATGTGAATCTAAATTTAGTAACCCTATTTTGCCAGCGAAGAAGGCAAATGGAAGGGATTACCAGCTGGTACAGGACCTCAGAGCCATAAATAAGATAGAAGATATACACCTAGTAGTAGCAAATCCTTATACCTTGCTAACAACCGTGAGTGAAAAATGAAAATGCTTCACAGTGTTAGATCTGAAAGGTGCCTCTTTCTGTATCCGTCTGAGTACTGAAAGTCAAGAGCTTTTTGCTTTTGAATGGGAAAATCCAAACGCAGGGAGAAGAACTCAACTGGCTTGGATGGTTCTACTGCAAGGGTTTAAAAACAGCCCCACCATGTTTAGAATCAATTGTCAAAAGAACTGGAGGAGTGGAAAAATCAGAACCCTCTTGGAGTCTTGTTCCAGTATGGAGATGACATTCGGAGAGCCACTGAAACCAAAAGGCAGTGTTGGGATCAGACTGTGGCATTGCTGAGTTTCCTGGGACTAAGTGGATAAAGAGTATCCAAAGACAAAGCACAAATAGTCCAGACCACGGTAACCTGCTTGGGATTGGACAAAGGAAGCTGGGACAGGAAGGAAAGGAAACAATTTGCCAACTCCCACAGCCATGAAAGGCAGGAGAGTTGTGTGCATTTCTTGGGATGGTGGGATGGAGTCACCTGTGCAACAGCACTTATGGGCTGCTGGTAAACCCACTGTATGAGCTCTTGAAGACAGCTCAGACGGACTTTATAGCCTGGACTGATGACTCATAGGCTGCCAGTGAGCCCTTTTGTGGACCCTGCTTTGGGGCTCCCAGAGCCCATGAAAAATTTCCCTCTGAAAGACAAAACCCAGCACTGGGAGTGCTGTCACGTTTCCTGGGCACCAGAGCAGGAAGGCTGTGGCCTTTCTCTCAAAACAACTACATAATGTCAGCCAAATTGGGCCTGGTTGTCTGAGGGCAGTGGCTGCTGCTCTTCTGTAGGTCCAGGAAGCTCGAGAACTGACTTTGGGACAAAGCATTGTCATTTATGTACCACTCGTGGTGCAGTTGGTATACCAGGTGTTTTGTGACACTCAAAACAACTTCCATCATTAACCCTGCTATGTTCTTACCTGCCCAACAAGCAGCAGGAACCCCAGGGCATTACTGCTTACAGACTACAGAAGCAGCGTATTCCAGCACACCTGACCTGGGAGACAGACCCTTGGAAAGACCTGACTGGGAATTGTTTACTGATGGGAGCAGCTTTGTCCGGAACGGAAAACGATCCTCTGGATACGCAGTGACTTCACACCATGAGGGAATCAAATCAAGGGTGCTCTTCTCCAATGTTTCAGTCCAGAAAGCAGAACTAATAGCACTCACTCTGGCTTTGGAACTGAGTAAAGGAAAATGAGTTAACATTCGGACTGATTAAAAATACACTTTTGGAGAAGTCCTTGAACATGGGCATCTAGAAAGAAAGAGGCCTTTTGACATCTCAAGGCACGTCGATAAAAAATGGAAAACAAATCTTGGATTTACTTGAAAGTGTCCAGAAACCAGAAGTTGCCATCATGCCTTGCAGAGCACACCAAGAGGGCAAGAAATTGGGGAATCATAAGCTGATAAAGCTGCCAAAGAGGCTGCAGAAAAAAGCACCTCAGAAAACAAAGTTTTATTTTTAATACCCCTGCCAGAGACACCTTTCCAGTAGAAAAAAACAAGAGTATAATGCTTAAGGACTGTCAGTAATTGAAACCTTAGAAGCAGGATTTGATCCACGAGGATGGGCTGTTACTCCTGCTGGGCAAAGAGGAGTCCCAAGAATCGATCTCGTGTGAAAAAGTGGATCACAGACACAAAGCCACTCATTAGAGTACTGAAAAACTCTTGAAACGTTTCCAGAAAACTATGATTGGGTCTAAAATGGCTCAGATTGTACAATCAAGAATCCAACAATGTACAGTTTGTAAAAGAAACAGCCCTAACATGGCTAGCAAAGTAGTGCCAGGAGCCATAAAACCTGGAAATGTTCCAGGTAAATATTGAAAGATTGATTTTACTGAATTGCCCAGAAAAGGGTGGTACAAATCCCTCTTAGTTCAGGTGGATACTTTTTCTGGATGGCCAGAAGCCTTCCTGTGTTGCACCAAGGCCGGAGAAGCAACCAAAATAATGTTGAATCAAGTAATACCTAGATTTGGGGTACCTTTGGGAATGCCATCAGACAGAGGTGCCCACTTTATTGCAGAAGTGATACAACAGGTTAGGAAAGCCTTGGGATCAGCTTGGGATTTTCATATTCCTTATAGGCTATTGGCAAATTAGAGTGCATGAATGATACAATCAAATTAAAATTGGGTAAAATATCTCAGGAAACCTTGACACAGGTCCAAGCCTTACCTGGTCCAAGCTCTACTTCAATTTAGAACTCAGCTGTGGGGCACCAGCAAAATCAGCCCCTGTGAGCTGCTCTGTGGTCAATCATACTAAGTTCCACACATTCCAGGGAACACACACATAAAAGCAGGGGTTGATTTGAATAATTAACTCATTTCTCTTAGTAAGACTTTACAGGATTTGCAGGGAGCAGTGGAGATCTCCAGACCAATGGGATTGGACACACCAGGGCACAAGTCCTACCCAAGAGATTGGGTCTGCTTGGAAGACTGGGGAACTGCTCCACTCCAGCCAAAGGGGAAGGGACCTTTCCAAGGGCTATTGACAACTTCTTACAATGCACAGCTCAAGATGAGACCTCCTGGGGATTTGAAGAAATCTGGACCAAACTTCCTTCATGGTTACCCAGCTGGACTTGGTGAAAACATCGGTTTATAATGGCCACCATAATAATTGCTGTATGTGTTTTAGCTTGCATCAAGACTGAGTGTTGTAGCTGTTGTAATGCCTTATGCTATAAAATGAAATCGAGATATTAATAGACCAGTTCCCATAAGGAATTAGTCTCAAGAAAAGGGGGAGCTTTATAAAGACAGTAGAAGGGAATATCAACAATATTGCACTTACTCAAAAGCAGGGGTTGAGGAACAGCCTAAAAAGGACACTGGACACTGAAGACAGACCTCAAAAAGCCATACAAGGACTTCCAATAAGGGCTGTTGTTGGAGTGAAAGCTCCTCTGGACTCAGGCCCAGAGGGAAGCCAAAGCAAAGGGGTTGAATTAAAACCTTTGGACAAGTTGAGATACATGAAGCCACACCAAAGTGAAACAGAAACATACATTTTTAACTTTTAGTAGAAATATATGCTAAGTGCCTTAAACATTAAAAGCTGCAGCAGAGACCTTAAACAGAGTTCTTGCTGCAGCAGTGTTACCTTCTCACAGAATTCTTTACTTTAGACAAAATACAGATAGAATTATACTGTTCACATTTTTTAAATAGTGTTCACATAAGTAATAAGAACTGATAGAAACTGTATATGCAAATCTGTGTAATACCTGTGTAACACTTGTGTAAGGCTTATGACTGTTAGAACTAGACCATGATAGGTTAAGGAAAACTAGAATTGTGTATTAATCTTATTGGTCAGTTAACAAATATAATCCACACTTCTCTAAGAAAAAATGTATGGAGCATATAGAGCATATAGAAGAAACTGTTTCTGCCTGCTGTTGCTGCTGCTGCTTGGCTTTATCACGTAACCCTCTTGAACTCTGCCTTCTAGAAAGCTATGTGACTATGAAATAAAGAACTTAGCAGAACAGCAGCCTCCTCTGCTCTCTTACCCTGGTCCAAGAAGGAAGGGTATCCCATCAAAACAGGCTGTGACTGTGTCAAAGAAACTCAAGTAAGTGGAGACAGCTGATGAATATGTCATCAATGTGTGTGATAAAATCACCCAGCACTCCTCGAACTCAAACTCGATTGGAGGAAGGATCCCCCAGGTGCTGCCCAGTGCTACAATAAAGAATGCCTGCTTTCTAATACTCAGACTGTTAGAAAGTTTCTGTCTGGCTGATTTCAGTGTCATTATCCACTCTCAAAGTGCTCAGTCGTGGTCTGGTGTTGGGGTTTTAGGAGCTCTCCTAGGTTTTTTTTTCTGTTAAAGGAATTTTGCCCATACATGTTGTCAGGGGGACAAATGGCTGGGTAGTTAAGAAAAACAAAAGAGCTGGCTGCTCTTTTTGTTTCACCTGAATGTGTGGGCAGTCGTCTCTGGTGTTCAGAGAGGGAGTCTGCTTTTCCTTTCTGCTGGAGAAGCCCCGGGATCCCAAGCCCGCCTTCCCTGCTGCACTCGGAGCCGGGCCATGGCCACCCTGCCCCGCCATTGCTTTGAGCCTTCGCTGTGTTGTAGCCCTGCTCGCCCTGCCTGCCCAGACCTCCGGGGGGTTCCCCGCTTGGGTACATCTCGTTGGCCACCCGGGATTTGTGCTCATCCCTGCTGCTCCAGCCTGCCGCTCCAGCCTGCTGTTCCTGAGGGTCCGGCCGGACACCGAGATCGGCTGCCCAGGGGTTTGTGAAGCCTTTGTTCCATCCTTTTCCCGGGATCCCGGGGCACCGGTGCCGCGTGCTCCCCGAGCTCGCTCCGGAACGCCCCCTGCAGCCGCGGGGGAACCATCGCACCTGCCCTGCTCACCGGGAGCCGCCAGCGCCCCTGCCGGCTGCGAGCGGAACTGCACCCGAGGGGAAAGGGCCCGACAGCCGAGAAGGCTGGGACTGGGTTTGTGATTGCTGTTACTGCCAGAGTTGTTGTTGTTTTGTTTGACCGGTTATACACATATAGATATATAATAGTAAAGAACTGTTATTCCTATTTCCCACATCTTTGCCTAAAAGCCCCCTTGATTTCAAAATTATGATAACTTGGAGGGAAAGGGGGTTGCATCTGCCATTCCAAGGGAGGCTTCTGCCTTCCTTAGCAGACACCTGTCTTTCAAACCAAGACATCTGGTCTTTCTGTAGCAGAAGCAGAAATAAAAGCTCCTTCTGCCAGCTTCTGCTGACTTGACTCCTCTTCTTGCCGAAATGTACGGATGGCATTTGGTCACTTCATAAAAGAGGATGAGAAATGTCAAAGGGTGAACCCTGGTGTCCTAAACACCAGTTTGAGACACAGTGCAGACAATGAAAAAAAAATAAAAACATTAGGTTTATGGATGTTGATAGTTTTCCAACACAGATATTTTTAAAAGTTTAATTAAAAGTTTTTTTTCCTCCTTTTAGAGCAGTCTGCAAAGAAAATATAATAGATTTGGCCGTTTCCTTCCATCCACAGCAAGGACATCACTAAAAATTGAGTAATTGGCACCCAGCAATGTCAGCTCCCTATGGAGCGCCATGTAGGTGATTATACCACACATGGAACAGAAGTGGGAGCCAAGAGAAAGGAGGTGGAGGCCTGGAGCCCAGGAGCACCTGAGGATCCACAGGATGCCTGGGGCTCTATTTTTGTCACAGGAACCTTAACTTCAGGGACAGTTCCTCCAAAGCAGAAAAGTGAAAAGTTCTGCACAACTGTGCTGGTCTCTCAGTGTCAGAGCACCCAGCACTGGTGGGTGTTCCTGAGAACCAGTTCCACTTGGGATGTGCTGTTCCACCCTCCTTCCCAGCTTCAGCACTGGATCTCCAGACAATACTCTTTTATTTTCCTGTTTCCTGAGTGGTCACACATGTTGGCTTCTGAAACTGGAAGGCACCTGACACATGAACTTCAGCAGTAATAGGAGATCCCTGTGTAACAAAGGACTGAATTTCATTTCCACAAGCAACACCTCAGCATCTCCGTTTAACCCACGCTATATAAGACAAGTGACAAAACCAAATTATTTGGGTTTTTTTTTCCTTCTTTTTTTTCTTTGTTTTTTGAAAGGCTGCTGCTATTAGAGAACATCTAAGTAGCACAGAAGCCCAATGTAATTACCAATTTAGTTCCAAGGGAATCCATGCCAGCCTCACACAGGATGTCATAACAAGGTAAGTGTGTTTGAAGAGAATATGAAGTACAAGCTGACTTTTCCTCCTCCTGATTTAGCATATGCTATGTGACGAACGAGACAACTCTTAGAAAAATTAAAATAATTAAAACAGAAAAAAATTGAAAAATTATAAAAATCAAGAAAATACCAAAATTTGGGATCCTAGTGGCTCTAGAGATATTCCCGGGAACGCAGGGATTAGAGATCTTTTGGCTTTTACAGCACTGGACCGCCGGAAGAAAACTTGCAGTGCTGGGCTGACTTTTAACTAACCCAAAAGTCGGAGAAAAATTACTGAAGGCTCCTAAATAGGAGTAAGGCTTAAGTGCCCAGCACTGGCGCCCACCACAGCTAAATCTGTAGTGGTCTGCACCTGCTCTGAGGCCGACTCACTATTTTATAGTTCCTTTGCTCCGCCCCAGTCCGCCCACAGACCGCCCATGGCACACCCCTTTGGTCCTAAGTGATTGGTGCTTCCCTTTTGACAGATTATCTCTGTCTACCAATAGCTCGTCGTTGTCAGGGGGGTAGTAGCAGCTGGAGTAAGAGTGGTAACATGTCCTCATTAAGATTCAGGTTGCCATGGAGCTTACTTACAGACCAACGGCTAAAGGTCTAAAATTAGCTGTTGGCTGTTAGAAACTGGGGTTTGGAGCTGGTTCTGAGCAAGGTAGAAACCCCTAAAATAAATATTGAAATACATCCAACACATCTTAAAACATTTGCAAAAGTATACAGAGAACATGAGAAAAACAACTCTTTTTAAAGTTGGGAGGGGAATTTTAACTGGGACACTTTTAACTAGGGGATTTTAACTGGAACTGGTGCAGATAAACTGCTTTGAACAAGTGAGAACACTAATAACAGAACTTGATATTTGTACCTGGACTGATGGGTGAACATTAACACTCAATTAAAGTTGTGTAACCCAAAATTAACTAACCAAAACGCTTAACATGCAAAGACCAAGCTAATTAGGGAGTTCATGTATGACATGCTATAATCCAAAACTGTATCGGCTGAGCTTGATTCCATCCTGGAATGGCCTGAATGGACCCTCTTTGGCCATGTCCACATCAGTCTGGTCATGGTATTGCAGCCTGGGCTGGATGTCCAGCAGAGCCAGGAAGGACACGAGTGTCAGAGCCACGGCCTGGGAGGAGGAAAGGGGGCTCAGCAGGTTGGGGTGGGAGGGAGCAGGGGGCTGGGGACACTCAGCATGTCCCCAGAGTCCCTCTGGGCACTGGCAGTACAGAAAGCCCTGAGCCCACCTGCCTTGCCCTGGGCTCCCTGCTCTTGCTCAAGGTTAGAAACCCCCTGGGCATCTCCTCTGGCAAAAGGGACTTCAGGGAGACTCTTCATTGTTATGCAGTCCTTCTGCTCCTGCTGATTATACTTGAGATTTCAGTACCTGACACAGAAATGAAGTGCCCAAACTCTCATGCTGAACAGCAGTAGTTTGTCCTGACAAATAACACACAGAAGAGAACTTTTCAGTTCCCCTGAAGGTGCTGGATAGAGCTTAAAGACTGACTGTCAAAAGAGACAAAAGAATGTAAAGGTGTGCACACAGGATGATAAATGTAGCTGGAACCAGGGAAGAAACAAATGAGGAGGACTACAGTGGGTTTTTGGCAAGTTGTAATGATTATGTATGATTTTAAGGAAATAAACACCCTGTTGCAAAGTTTCACTACACACATCAGATTAAAGGAGATATCCTTCTGCGTGTCTGGCACTGGTGAAGAATGCCTACTTTCTAACACATCAAATTGTGTTGGAAAGTTTATTTTCCAGCTGATTTTGGTATCTGTCCAAATCATGTTTAGATCTCTGGAGCCCTGAGTGACCAAATATTAATTGCTGCTTCCACTTCTCTAGAGGCTCAACATCATTCAGGAGCCTTTGAGAAAGGCATGGCCCTCCCTGTCTCCAGAGAGAGAGGAATGCTTCATATTAAAGTGGTAACTGCTATTTTGAAAAAGTCGATGGAATATGAGTGAACAGGATGAAGTGGTGGTGGCAAGCATTAGTACAATGTACCACAGTGATAATGTTTACTGACATTTGGTTGAGCTTTTTATTTCAGAGTCTGTTGTAGAAAGTGTGTCCTAAGGCTCCACAACAGCCAGATTTCAAATGGTGCCAAGGAAGGCCAGTGGCACCTGGCTTGGATCAGGGATGCTGTGGCAGCAGGGCCAGGGCAGTGACCATCCCCCTGCTGTGCTGGGCACTGCACCTAAAATCCTGGGCTCAGTTTTGGGCCCCTCACTGCAACACATGGAAGTGCTGGAGCACAGAACGGTGATGAAGTTGGAAAAGGCCCTAGAGCCCAGGTCCCATGAGAGGTTGAGGGAGTTGGGAAAGGGGCTCAGCCTGGAGAAAGGGAGGCTCAGGGGGGACCTTCTCACTTTCCACAGCCCCACCCCCTGACAGGAGACTGTAGTCAGCTTGCGCCAGGCTCTTCTCTCAGGGAACAAGAAAAAGGATGAGAGGAAAGTGCTGAGTTGCACCTGGGAAGGTTTAAGTTGGCTAATATGAGTGGTTTCTTCATGGTAAGTGTTGTCAAACATTGGAACAGACTGCCCAGGGCTGTGGTGGTGTCACCATTCCTGGAGGGGTTTAGAAAAGGGGTAGAAGAGGCATTTCGGACATGACTTAGTGGTGGGATTTATATAACTGGGATAACATTTGTATTTGATGACCTGAGAGCTCTCTGCAGACCTCATTCTGTGTTCCCTTCACTTGGGGATTCAGGGCCCTGCCACCTCCACAAGAGACATTTGACACTGAAAGAGACTTCAGGGCAAGCTCCCACTTCGTGACATTGGCCTCACCCCAACCCCCAGCCCATTTTTTGTCTCCAGAAGGCTTGGAAAAGGAGCAGCATGGGATGTACAGGTCTGCACAAGTGGTGCCGATGTGTCACACTGGGTGCCTGTGCCGCCAGGCCAGAGAGAGCTTTGGGGGGGTCTGGGTGTCAAGGCTCTCCTGGGACACGAGCCCTGTTTCCGAGCAGTGCCTTGCGGAGTGGAGCCCTCCTGCGGGGGCACCGGGGCTGTGGCACACGGACACCCACGGACGGCCACGCAGGGACAGCCACGGCCACGCAGGGACACGCAGGGACACGCAGGGACAGCCATGGTCACACGGGGACACGCAGGGACACATAGGGACACGCAGGGACATGCAGGGACACGCAGGGGCAGCCACGGCCACACAGGGACACGCAGACTGCTACTGCTTGGCCCGGCCCAGGAGCGGCCACAGAGGCACCTCGGGGGGGACTCGACAGGTGGGGTCCCTGGGCTGTATCTTGGGGGAAAAGGGAGGAAATGAGGAGCGCGAAGGGCTGGGTGTCACTAAGGAAGTGCCATGGCATGGCACAGTGAGATGAGGGGGCTGAACGAGACTGTGATTCCCGCTGGCCACCCTGGCTTCAGGCTCCTCTGCCAGGGAAAAAGCAGCAGTACGACAGAAAAGTGCCTAGAGTTGCACCTGGAAGGGTTTTATTCGGCTGTTATGAAAAGTGTTGTCAAACATTGGAACAGGCTACCCAGGGCTATGGTGGTATCACCATTCCTGGAGGGACTTAAAAAAAAAAAAAGAGTAAAAAAAGAGTAAAAATAGTACTTGGGGACATGGCTTAGTGGTAGGATCGGTAGTTTTGGGTCAAGGTTTGTATTTGATGACCTGAGAGCTCTCTGCAGACATCATTCTGTGTTCCCTTCACTTGGGGATTCAGGACCCCACAAGGAGAATCTGTGGAAGATTCAGGACTTCCACAAGACCTGACACTGACAGGTACGTCAGGGCAACTTCCCACTTGAGGACACACACGAACACCCAGGGATAGCCACGGGACAGCCACGGGCACCCACGGACACGCAGGGACAGCCACGGCCACGCAGGGACACTCAGGGACACGCAGGGACACGCAGACTGCGGTGAACATTGCTGGCCTTTATTGGCATCGCCAGCCCCGCGCCACGGCCGCGCTCTGGGCGCTCCCCGGGCCGTACGAGGCCGAGCCCCGCGCTCGGCTCAGCGCCGGCGGCGGCGTCTGCGGCTGCCGCGGCGGCGCCGGCGGTACCCGGAGCGGCGGGAGGCCCGGCGGCTCCTGCGCACGCCCCGGCGGCGGGAGCGGCGGCGGCGCCGGCTGCGGCTGCGGCTGCGGCTGCGGCTGCGGCTCCGGCGGGAGCGCCGGCGGTAGCGGGCCATGCTGGCGCGGGCGGGCGCGGGCGGGCGCGCCCGCTTTTATAGCGGAGCGGGGCAGCCCCCGGTGACGCCGCAGCTGCCAGGGACCGACATCAGCTCTGAGGTCACAGTGCTCCGAGGGGAGTCTCCTGTGAGGACAGAGCTTTGCAGACCCAATGTCACCAGTGAGGTCACAGTGGGTCAGGATAAACCCCTTGTGACACCAGAGCTTCCCAGAGCCACATCGCCAGTGAGGTCAGAGCAGACCGGGTGGAGCCCTTTGTGACGCGAGAGCTTGGAAGGACCAACATCACCAGTGAGGTCACAGTGGACAGGGATGGAATCCTTGTTACACCGGAGCTTCCCAGAGCTGATGTCATCAAAATGTCACAGTGGTTGTGGCAAAGCCTTGATGGATCAGGTGAAACTCTGATGGCAGAACTTCACAGACCAGGGGAAGCCCCTTGTGATACCAGAGGGTGGAATGAAAAACATCACCAGTGACATCACAGTGAGCAGGGTGGAGATGCTTCTGACGGCGGTGCTTTGCGGAGCTGACAATCACCAGGGAGCTCAGAGGGGCACATGGACACTCCCGACCGCACCTCCGGAGTCTCCTGTGCCGGGGCAATGCCCTGCAGAGACCAAGATGCTTTAATTTGAAAAGTGTCCTTGTTGTTCCCAGGGCGGATGCCTGGCCTTGTAATTGTGCCAATGAAAAAACTGCTGCCAAAACAGATGGCAGACAGAATTCCCCCCTGGGTTTGGAGCCCGACTTTGTCTGGACAGCACCAAGGGGACCCATTTGATTGGGCAAGTAAAGCACAACAATCACACAGCCCCACAAACTGGTGCAAAGTGTTCCTTTGCCCATCACCCTCAATCCAGGGGGGCTGCAGAGAGGACAAACTCTGACTCTTAAAACAAAAAGGGAAGAATCTTGTGCAGGGACTGGCCTGAAAGGCCCGGGTGTGGTGGCCTCTTCCAGCGAGGCAGAGCAGAAGCCCTGTGAATAGAGACCAGGCCCTGTCAGCTGAGGAGATGTTCATGGGCAGAGCCATGTGTTGGATGCACAGAGCACACTGGGCTTGCACCAGCCGGCCCTCAGGCTACCAGAGAGTGCTCTTCCCATGGGACAAGAAGTGCTTGAAGTGCTAATGACTGCAAATGATGCCAACAGCCCGAGGCAGGAAAGGATGTAGGGACAGTAGGGCCCTGGGTTCTCCAGAGCAGAGGGTCCTTGTACCCCACTCTGGAGGGAGAGCAACTCCAGCTCCTTCCTGCAGCTGTGGGGCCAGGCTCCATCACTGGTGTTTTTGAGGAGCACAAACACACTGGTTTCCAGAATCATGGAGACTTGGGAAATGGACCTGGCCCTGTGGGGCAAATGCCAGTGGGAGTGGATGGGGTTGGAACAAAACCTTCCTTTCTGCTTCCCTGCGGCAGGGGCACAACCCACACGGGTGGGAGACTCTCCCTCAGGGCTGGCCACCCATCCCCCAAATGCCAGCACTGCCCAGGCCAGGGCAGTGAGGGGCAGAGGGGTCATCCAGTTGCAGGCAGCCCATGCTGACTGCTCCCAGACTCTGCTGCTCCCAGGAGACCTTGGCAATGTGTCGGGAGCAGGGACGATACACAGGGCCATGAATAGGTGACACAGGTGACCAAGGGAGAGCACCACGGAAATGCAGGAGTTTCAAACACGAGAGTGGTAGCTCCTCTTCTCTCCCGGACCCCGTGTGGTCCTGCCTGTGCCACAGGCTGAAGGGAACGTACTGGGATTGGTGGTGGCTGCAGAGGACAGAGAGCTGCATTCTGTGCAGCCTCTGCCTCTCTGGCCTGCATGTCTTGGTGCAGTCCCTGCAGCCTCTCCCGGACGAGGACACAGCGCTGCTGACCCACAGCATCGGCAGTGCTGGGGGTGCCCAGAGCAGTGAGGAGCCCCAGAGGCTGCCACACTTTGGTAAAGTCAGGGATGAGAAGAAGAGCCCTGTGGCCAGAGCCAGCCCCAGCTCCAGCAGCCCCAAATCCAGCAGTTTCTGGGAGAGGGTTCCCACCAGCAGCCCTGCAGGCTCCAGTGTGGAGGAAGAAGCTAGTACCTCAGAGGCCAGTCCCCCCTGGAGCTCCCAGCTGTCCCTAACCTGTGTCCAGCCCTGCAGAGAGGGACCAGCCCCAGGAGAAGCTGGAGCAGTCAGTGGTGGCACGTCCCTGTGCCCAGGGCAGCATCCACAGCTCCTCCCTTCCCAGCCAGAGTAGGAACCACTTGCCTGGGCAGTCTTAGCACACGTAACCTAAGGAGAGCAACGTGGACACGCAGAAGTTGAGAATAAGAAACAATATTTTCTTTTTGCTCCTGGCCATGTGCGCCTGCAGAGGGGGGAACATCCCATTGTGACATCACTGGTTGGTGGAGGGTGACATCACAAGTGGCAGACTGTGAGATCCTGCATTGCTGATTACACTTGGGCACCAGCAGAGCCTGGGCCAGTCTGGCCCAGACCTTGACTTCTGATGAGCAAGACTGAAAGGTCTGGAGAGTGAAGCCAGGCCTTTCCCAGTGCTGGCTGCAGTGCTGGCGGCTGCCATCAGAGAATTCAGCAGCTCCCAGTGCCCATCCCAGAGCCACCACTCCTGTTTCTCCGCCCTGCCTGCTTGGGCCATCTGGGCATGGCAGGTGCAGCACCGAGGGCGACAGCCCTGTGCCCTTGCGGGGACGGTGGGGCAGGTAACGGGGCCCAGGGCGACAGGAGGGTGTCCTTGTGCAGAGGCCTGAGCATTTCTTGCCTTTCATTCCTTTCCTTGCCACAGCCAGTCATCATGGCCTCGCCCTCCTGCAGCGTGTGGCACCAGCAAGGAGGAGCAGCTCCTGCTCCTCAGCTAGCCCCGATGATCTGCAGAGCACAGCAATGGCCCCACGGACAGACAGCAGCTGCCCCATCTGCCAGGAGCTACACAGAGCTCCATCCTGCGGGAGCTCTGCCTCCACGGTCCGGACACAGCCATCCTGCTCCTGAGGCTGCAGAACTGCCTCGAGGAACGCACGGCACCGCTGGTCCATGGCCTCAGCAGCGTCATTGTGGGCCGCTGCAGCAAGGAGCCCAAGAGGTGGCTGCGCTCCCGTCGTGCCAGAGAGAACAACAGTGCCATCTCCAGCAGCAGCTCCAGCTGCACCAGCTCCCGGCAGAGGACTCCTGCCAGTGGCCCCACAGGCTCCAACGTGCAGGAGGCAGCTGGAACATCACAGACTGGCCTCCAGGGGAGTCACAGCTGTCCCCGACCTGTGCCCAACCTCACAGAGCGGGAGCAGCCCCAGAGGAGCTGGAGCAGTCAGTGGTGGCACGTCCCTGGGCCCAGGGCAGCATCCACAGCTCCTCTGCTCCCGGCCAGGAGAGGGACCACTCCCCCTTTTAAAACTCCGATGCAGTGCCTGATTATTTTCTTACATCACATTGCAATTCTGGAACTGCAAGGAGTTCCCTCAGGTGGAATAACAGACAAGGAGGGTATTGCAGATGTGTATGGGAATACTTCCCTCATGCAGCTGACTGAAAAGCAACTGCTGTAATGGAGCTGAAAGGCAGCTTGGTAAAATTTATTTCAAACTCTACATGTAATAAAGTTATATGTAGAGGAAAAAGATGAATATTGCCAGAGAGTCTTTGTAATGCTCCTACATACTTTGTGCTGATGGGAGGAATTCCTGTGGTCTTTTTTCAGTCCCACAGTTACAAAGAATTCTATAAAGCAAATGGCAACTGAGTATTTTCAGCTCATGCAAAAGATACATTAAGCAAAATAGCACAAACAGGTACATTTCAGCTGCATTTCCAAAGCAGGTGGTTTACTTTAATGCTGACAGCTACAGAAGAAGAGGAGATGAGAGGATCTGTGTGCTGAACAAAAAACCACAAGGAAACTGTGCAAATGCAATCTGTTCCTCCCTCAAATGAATATTCTCATATTCGAAACAGCACTGGAGATTGAAGCCAAAATTTCAAGTAATTATTTTTCCAATCAGCTGGGTTAAAACAGTAAGAGCATTATTGGTCTGGCTTACTGAGTGTCTGAATGAATGAACAGAAAATTTGCACATTCTGACATCACAAGTATCCCAAAATATTACTTCCTTGAGTAAGTCAGACAATTCAACAAGCAGGTTTGAGTTTGGTATTTTTTCTGTCTCTAAAAGAAGCCAAGAGAGCTCACACCTTTGCTGTGAACACACCTTTGCCTTGAACTTTGCTTAGTCAGTTCAAGGCAAAACAGGTTCAGAGGGGACACTTGGCTACTGCTGAGGTCACAGATCCTGGATTCTGAGCACTCCCAAAAAGATGTCCTTGGTTGTCAGAGTTACGATAGAAAAAATGTCATCCAAGAAAAAAACAGAAATAAGCTGAATTCAGACAAGGCTTCACCCTCCATTAAACCACAAAGCTACTCCCTACCCTTCTCGTTAATACAAACACAGAAACACTGACAGCCTTGGATGCAAAATAAAATAGTTCATAGGAATGAATTTGCTTCCCTGCTGTCCCCCAGCGCAGGTGCACATTCCTACCACATCCAGGTAGCAAGGCACATGGCACAGCCTTTGTTTCCACTGGGGAAGGTCTCTCAGCCCCAGCAAGGCAGAGGGACTTGCAGGAGCTGCTGAAGCCCTTTCTGTGCTGGGACAGTGTAAAGTTCTGCCAGGCTAGATCAGCATGAGGCCTGCAGGGCTTTCCAGCAGCTCTGCACCTCTGGCCGTGTTACACAAGTGCAGAAAGCTCAGTGGAGTTTTCCCAAGGGCTTGCCCAGCCAGCCAACATCCTGAAAATGCATCTGCTAAAAGCAGCACACGCCTGGAACATCCACAGCTGGGTAACTCAGAGAAATCCATCGGCCAGCGTTCCCCTGGAGCTGTTCCCCTTTTCACCTCTTCCACAGGGAACTTGTTCTGGATCTTGGAGTTATTGACACAGTGGATTGGGCTATCAAAAATCTGTGGTTTCATTGCCCCGCTTTACTGAACTGAGGGATCTGCTGGGCATGCTTGGACATTTTCCCCCAGTTGCCTTCACTCATTGCCAAAGTCCTCCAGTATCATAATGTTTACCTCTGCTAATTGCTTTGAGTAACACAGATCAACACCCATTCCAATTAAAACTTTAATTGATGGGAAATTGCTACAACTGCACTGCTAATACATGAACTATCAACTTCAGTCTAAAAATGTCTTCAGATGACTACAACAGCCCTTACAATAAACAAACAAACAAGTGTCAACTAGGACCGTGCCCGGAGGCGGCATCGGTCAAAAGCCCCTAAATGCTCAGAGTGGTGACCACTTTCTCTGGAAGAGCTGGGGAAGCCTCCTTACCTGGGAGCAATCCAGAAGCCCCTTCACTTGTCCTCGAGGGGTCTGGAGAAAGCCAGAAAAAGGGACACTGAGTCAGTATCAGCTGTGTGCACAATTCCCTTGGCAGCAATTATACTTCTCTCAGGGACTATAAAATCCCAAATCCTCCCAAGCAGGCTTAGAAAGAAAAAAAACGCAGCAAGGTCTGGGGCTTTCCAAGAACAAAGACCTTGTCTATTTAGGAGGCTCTCAGCTCCCCATTCCCTCGTCCTGCAAACCACTACAATGGCCTACCTTGCACTTCTTTGGCAGGAAAGCACTGCCAGAAGCCTCACTGCCAGGTCTTTTCCCTCTGCACACAAGTGACAGATGCTCCAGCTCTCCCTGCACATGACTGACCCCACCTCTACACGGACCCAAAGATTTTCAAACCCCACACCACCCAACCCCCCCAGCCCCCCATTTCCCCCCGGTCTCACTGCTCAGGTGGCTCAAGGGTGGAAGCAGCAGGTCCCTGCTCAGGATTGGCTCCAGGTGCTGCTGGGAGCAGCTGGAAGCGGGGCTGGGCAGCTCCAGGCCGCCTGCCAGGCTCTCCTCATGGTCCCTCTTCAGTCTCTTGGTGTCCGCAGGGACCTCGGGGCAGCAGTGGGGGCTCTGCACGAGGCGCTGTGGCCCCGCAGCGCTGCCGCCATCGTCACCCCCAGGGCCGGCCCAGGCTGGGAACTCGGCCCCTTCTTGCCGTGCAGGGCAGCGCTCCTGGCCAGGTACAACGAGCAGAGCTCTGGGCAGCACAGAGGACTCTGGCTCAGTATCAGCCCTTGGGCACCTTTCCCTAGGGCAGCAGCTGTACTTCTACCGGAGACTGGGAAAGATGGCTGCAAAGGCAGACCCTCACCTGGCATTGGAGGCTGCTCCCTAAGGAACAGCAATCGTTCCGGCGTTTTCCAAACTCAAAAGCTTTGAAGCATCTCCATAAAGTCTCAGC
Organism: Corvus hawaiiensis; assembly: GCF_020740725.1. NCBI lineage: Eukaryota > Metazoa > Chordata > Aves > Passeriformes > Corvidae > Corvus > Corvus hawaiiensis. Next base: position 43,722,700 of record NC_063255.1, on the reverse strand, counting down.
ACTCGCAGTGCAAGTGGCACCCACGAGAGCTTTAACCACAGACAGAAGCAGCCCACACAAAGAACCCCAGCCCTGCTCTTTCCCTGTGCTGACAGAGCCCTCAGTCCTCACTGAAACGGCTGAAGCTGAAGGGTGCTGTGAGCCGAGTCATGAACCAGCTCCGTTCCCTGGGACTGAGGAACTCCCTCTGCAGTGAGACACAGCTCTGCCAACTCTGCCATCAGCTCTGGGAGGAACAGCTGGGAGGGAAAGAGCTCCACACAAGGACTGCAGGCTGCACCAGCTTTGCTCTGGAATGCAGATCCAAAGTGCTCCCTCTCTCCTTGGAGCTCTTGCTAATCTGAGCTCAGGCTTTTCCTTTAGGTACTGGATTTGAGAAATTTTTGGCCTCGGGTGTTCTGTTTTTCTCCTGTGTCTCAGGTTATCAGCAGACCGGTACCAAATTTTGTGATTTGAGGCAAGAAGTTTGGACTTTTGCACTGGCTTCAGCATTTTGGTGGGGTTTTTCCTGTTGCTCCAACACTCACCTCACTCAGTGCTGCCTGCATAGCGCTGTCACCCTGCAGCAAATGGATCCATGGCCCTCAGCCGGAATGGGGACATCGGGGTTATGACACAACTCCCACAAGGTCAGGCTCATTCACTGCTCTGTTGCCACAGCAGAGGACTCGGGGTCAGTGCCTCTGCAGGAGCGTGGAGGGCAGGGCTCGGGGAGGTGATGCCGGTGCAGGATTTCAACGAAAGGCCCAGGAAGCACCGACCCTGCAGACAGGAACTCAGCTCTTCTCATCTCCCTTCCTGCCCGTCAGGCTCAGAGCAGCCCTCTCAGAGCTCTCTCAAGGAATGTGGGCTCTCCCCTTACCAGGCTCCTCTGGCTCCAGAGAGCTGGTCCCATTGCTTGTGCTGCCAGGCAAGGCTGTCTCTGTGGCAGCCCTGTTCACAGGCTGCTCTCCTGAATGCCCAGGGACAACACTGACATCCTCCTTAAAAGAGAAAGAAAAACAAGTCCACCAAAGGTCACTCGGTATTTTCTTGGAATCACTTCAGGCACTCAGTAACTCTTCTTCCCCCCTCCCAAAGGACGTGTAACACCAGGGGAACACTGGCCTGATGTCCTCACACTCTGACCCTGGCCTATGCCACGAGCTGTAAGGAATCCTCCAGCAGAAATCCAGGTGCTCTCCTTGTTCCCAGCACAGGTGAGCAAGGACAGATCTCACTCCAGGCACTGCCCAGGGCTGCGTGCTGCAAACCCACACACAAACCACACGTTTCTGCCTGGGAACCTCAAGCCCACCCCACCCAATTGCTCCGACATGAAATTCTAATGTGCTGCTTCTTGGAGCCCTCTGCTGCTGCTCCATAGTTTGCAGGCAAATGGGCACTGAAATTGGGTATTTATTTCCAGGAGCATGTGGCAAAAACCTATAGGGTATAAAAACCCCAAAATCTGTAACCAAGTGTAACACTGAGTTATGTTTCTGTTCCACTGAGGCAGTAAAGGCCCAAAGTCAAGCAGCTGGAATTCTCACGATGACCTGTTCTAGAATATTCATCTCTTCTGCCATAGCCTATTCATCAGAACCCTAGAGATGAATGACTGTTTGGAGCCTGCAAAGTTTCCTTCACTTAGGGAAAGATAAGCTTTTGAAAACTGATATGAGTGAGTTTACAGTAGATAAAAGGCATCACACTTGGGAATAAGATGTGGGTAAGTCCAAAAAATCCCACTCCCTGCCTTTCATCTGCTCTTCCTCATGATAAATATTTAGTGGGCAAGGGATCTGCAAATTAACAGAAATACAGACATATTCACTGATAAAGTTGTACAATAAAATGTAAAAGGCCTGTGCCATGAATACACCTGCGCTAGGTATCTTCTCCATTAAAATGAGCACCCTAATTTGGCCAACACAGGCTATCATGTCTTATACTCATTAATGTGGGATAGTTTTGATTCCCTCTTCTTTTGAAACTCTTGCTTTACCAAGCAAACCCTTTTGCTGTTCATTAAAAACTGAACTAAAGAGGCCTTTACTTTTCTAGCTTGCAAGAAATCTCTCAATCCAGACCCCAGCATTTCCATCGAGCAGATTTACCTCCACAAGAGCCGTCATTTCAGAGCGGGGCAATGAAAGCTTCTCCTCCAAGAATCTGACACAACTTCAGCACCTGCTGAGCTCGAGCTGATGGCTGCGGGCAGGGAGGGCTCCCTCGGTGCAGCGGCTGCAAACAGCCCCCAGTGCCACCATCGCCCTCAGCCCCCCAGTGCCACCATCGCCCTCAGCCCCCAGTGCCACCATTGCCCCCAGTGCCACCATCGCCCTCAGCCCCCAGTGCCACCATCGCCTCCAGTGCCACCATCGCCCTCAGCCCCCCAGTGCCACCATCGCCCCCAGTGCCACCATCGCCCTCAGCCCCCCAGTGCCACCATTGCCCTCAGCCCCCAGTGCCACCATCGTCCCCAGTGCCACCATCGCCCTCAGCCCCCCAGTGCCACCATCGCCCCCAGTGCCACCATCGTCCTCAGTGCGCACCCCCACCCCCCTCAGTCGCACCACTGCCCTCAGTGCCCTCAGTGCCACCACTGCCCTCAGCCCTCCACTGCCCCCAGTCCCCGCCACCTCCCGCCACCGCTCAGTCCCCTCAGTCCCGCCCTGCCCCTTAGCTCCCCCTGTCCCCTCCGCGCCGCCGCTTCCCCTCAGCCGCCACAGCCCTCGCAGCTGCTCCCGTTCCCCTCAGCCTCACCGTCCCTTCATGGGCTCCCCGGTGCCTTTGGCCCCGACGTCCCGCTCAGCCTCGGTGCCAGCGGCAGCTCTGGCTGGGCCCTGGGGCTGCAGCTGCTGCTTGGCCCGGCCCAGGAGCGGCCACAGAGGCACCTCGGGGGGGACTCGACAGGGGGGGTCCCTGGGCTGTATCTTGGGGGAAAAGGGAGGAAATGAGGAACACGAAGGGCCGGGTGTCACTAAGGAAGTGCCATGGCATGGCACGGTGAGATGAGGGGGCTGAACGAGACTGTGATTCCCGCTGGTCACCCTGGCTTCAGGCTCCTCTGCCAGGGAAAAAGCAGCAGTACGACAGAAAAGTGCCTAGAGTTGCACCTGGAAGGGTTTTATTCGGCTGTTACGAAAAGTGTTGTCAAACATTGGAACAGGCTGCCCAGGGCTATGGTGGTATCACCATTCCTGGAGGGACTTAAAAAAAAAAAAAAGAGTAAAAAAAGAGTAAAAATAGTACTTGGGGACACGGCTTAGTGGTAGGATCGGTAGTTTTGGGTTAACGTTTGTATTTGATGACCTGAGAGCTCTCTGCAGACCTCATTCTGTGTTCCCTTCACTTGGGGATTCAGGACCCCACCACTTCCACAAGACAGATCTGACACTGACAGGTACGTCAGGGCAACTTCCCACTTGGGGACACGCACGAACACCCAGGGATAGCCACGGGACAGCCACGGGCACCCACGGACACGCAGGGACAGCCACGGCCACGCAGGGACACTCAGGGACACGCAGGGACACGCAGACTGCGGTGAACATTGCTGGCCTTTATTGGCATCGCCAGCCCCGCGCCACGGCCGCGCTCTGGGCGCTCCCCGGGCCGTACGAGGCCGAGCCCCGCGCTCGGCTCAGCGCCGGCGGCGGCGCCGGCGGTACCCGGAGCGGCGGGAGGCCCGGCGGCTCCTGCGCACGCCCCGGCGGCGGGAGCGGCGGCGGCGCCGGCTGCGGCTGCGGCTGCGGCTGCGGCTCCGGCGGGAGCGCCGGCGGTAGCGGGCCATGCTGGCGCGGGCGGGCGCGGGCGGGCGCGCCCGCTTTTATAGCGGAGCGGGGCAGCCCCCGGTGACGCCGCAGCTGCCAGGGACCGACATCAGCTCTGAGGTTACAGTGGCCACACGGATCTGCCCTGATATTCTGCAGACTTCTCTGATTTGGACACACACGTTCCACAACTTCAGTACCAGAATTCTTTAGATACTTATGAACGTTGAGGCATGTGGGATGGCGTTTATTTAGTTTTCGGCTAGATTGCTAATGTATTTGTGAGCAGAATTAATATTTCAAATTCCATGGCGCTCTGCCAGCAGACAAAGGGAAACCACGAGGAGTTCCCACTGATGCCTAGACTCTACATGTGCTGAGTCTGATTTTTGAGAAATCAAGCCAAAGAAGTTGTTCAGCGCTCAGACTCCACCTATTGGAGCTGTCTTTGGTGCTGGGAAGAACATGAAATTCTAAACTCCGCAGAATGCCCTAATTTTCTTTTTATCTTTCCTTCCTAGTCTAGCCCCGGCTACTGTGAAGTGAAGAATGGATGCCAGTGTCTGCACAACAAGCTGTCTCACATTAATAGTGTTACACAAGAATTCGGCAATAGCAAGCAGAGTCCTGGCACTCGACGTCTGCTTCAACCGTGACATATTTATCAACTGTACCTTATTTATTTAAAACTTAGGGCTAATGTCTGTAAAATTGCATATGTCATTATTGAACTGTAGCTTATGTATTTAAGATGATGCATGTAAGTATCAGACTTTTGTAATAAAGAAGTTTCAGCGTTGTAACTACTTCTGTTGTTGCCTATATCATATTTGAAGCTGCTTTTGTCCGGTCTTTTCCTTTCTTCGGGGCTTTATAGTAAATTTATCAGTAGATCTTGGAGAGCCGGTACCTCTACTATGAAATTGTGCACATTTTAAGAAAAATATTGTAGGACAGCGCCCCCAGGCATACGGGGTAGGGGGGGCACGAGTACAGGGCCACGAGTTGGACTTGATGGTCCTTGTGGGTCCCTTCCAAGTCAACATATTATGTGGTTTTGTAATTGGTTCGGTGATTAAGAGAAGAATAAAACTGAACATACGGGGGAATCGGTATACGAGGAGCGAGAGAATCTTTTGACAGCAGCGCCCGGGTGCCGCCTCAGCCGCCTCAGCCGCCTCAGCCGCCTCAGCCGCCTCAGCCGCCTCAGCCGCCTCAGCCGCCTCAGCCGCCTCAGCCGCCTCAGCCGCCTCAGCCGCCTCAGCCGCCTCAGCCGCCTCAGCCGCCTCAGCCGCCTCAGCCGCCTCAGCCGCCTCAGCCGCCTCAGCCGCCTCAGCCGCCTCAGCCGCCTCAGCCGCCTCAGCCGCCTCAGCCGCCTCAGCCGCCTCAGCCGCCCTTTGCCCGGCCCGCCCCTTCTCGTCCAGTCCCGCCCCTTCCTGACCGGTCCCTTCCCTCCCGTCCCCGCCCCGGCAGTCGCCGCCATGGAGGACGCGCTGAAGCGAGCGCTCGGCACCGCGGTGCTGCGGCCGACCGGGCACACGGGGGGTGGTTGTATCAGCCAGGGCCGGAGCTACGACACGGACCACGGCCGGGTGTTCGTGAAGAGCAACTCTCGGTCGGAGGTGTGGCGGGGTAGGGATTGGGGGTGCCGGGGGTGGGCAGGCGCCGCGATGGGAAGCAGCATTCCGGGCACCAGGACCAGGGCAGTGACCGTCCCCTGTGCTTGCACTGATGAGGCCACACCTCGAGTGCTGTGTCCACTTCTGGGCCCCTCACGACAAGGAGCGTGTCCAGAGAAGGGAACGGAGGTGGGGAAGGGTCTGGAGCACCAGGAAAGGCTGAGAGAGCTGGGAAAGGGGCTCAGCCTGGAGCAGAGGAGGCTCAGGGGGGACCTTGTGGCTCTGCACAACTCCCTGACTGGAGGGGGCAGCTGGGGGGGTCGGGCTCTGCTCCCAGGGAACAGGGACAGGAGAGAGGGAACGGCCTCAGGCTGGGCCAGGGGAGGGTTGGGCGGGACATCAGGAGGCATTTCTTCATGGAAAAATTGTTACGCATTGGAAGGGACTGCCTAGGGAGGCGGTGGAGTGCCCATCCCTGGAGGTGCCCAAGGAACGACTGGAGATGGCACTCAGTGCTGTGGTCTGGGTGACAAGGTGCAGATGGGTCAAAGGTTGGACTTGATGGTCTGGGAGGACTTTGCCAGCCTGATACTGTGCTGAGATGGTGCTGTGGTATCAGTGGTGTTAGTCCAGGACATGCAGTGCCATAACGTGCTGTCGTCATTTACAGAGGGCAGCAATGGTGTAACACTGTCTGCAAGTGCTGTGACAGTGGCTAAGGCACCCCAGCAGGTATAAAATTGTCTGCTGAGGGTGGGCACCTTCCGTGGTTTTAACTAAACCTTTAATTCCCTGCACACAAGAAATTTTCTCAATAAGTGATATTTTTTCACAATTGTTCAAGCTTTTCTGCTTTTTCTTTTCAATACCTAGAACCTACTGTTGAAGGTGTAGATATCTGCATTTGGTAGGGATAAGTACAATGTAGCTTACTTCTCCAGCATCCTTTGCAAAAACAGATCAGGTGGAATTTACTTCAAAGGTACTCTGTACTTGTTTCTATCACATAAATAGATTCAGTGGCAGAAGAGAAGTCAAAACTTGTATTTGCCCTTTGTAGCAAACAAATGTGTTAGAAAGTATGTATGCCAATATATCTATCTCAAATTCCTCAACGATTTCTGATCAGGCTGGGGAGCTGAATGGATGCATGCAGGTGGTAACTTGGAATAATACAGGAAGGTTATCCTGCTTTACAGAAGAGAGTTTGAATTGGTGTAGCCCTTCCTTAGGCCTTTGCAGATTCTGTGTTTAGCTATACAATCCAACTAGCTGCAAGATCAGGCTTGGGGCAGAAAAAAAAAGATCTGGATAGATTTTCTATTCAGCAGTTTCATTTTGTATGCTTTTGCCTGTGTGTGGATCCTGAGCACTGATTAAAGCAAACTTTGTTGAAGTGCTGTAAGTGCTGCGCTGTGTGAGCCACAGCAGCTGTGCATCAGCAATTCTTACTCTGTTTGAGCAGCTGGCTTTAGCCAAGTGTGATGTTTTGGACAGTGAGACAGGATTTACTGATTTCCTCTGGACAAAGCTAACTCATGGCTCAATAACTCAGCAGGTCTTCACTCTTGAGTCACAAGGACGGCCACAGAGATGGTCAGAGGGATGGAGCACCATAAGGAAAGGCTAGGGGAGCTGGGATTGTTCAGCCTGGAGAAGAGAAGGCTCTGTAGAGACATAATTGCACCTTCCAGTGCCTGAAGGGAGCCCACAGAAAAGATGAGGAGAGACTCTTTACAAGGGCCTGGAGTGATAGGGGAAGGGGAATGGCTTCAAACTGACAGAGTAGTTTTAGGTCAGATATTAGGAAGAAATTCCTGATGCTGAGAGTGATGAGGCCCTGGCACAGGGTGCCCAGAGAAGCTGTGACTGCCCCTGCATCCCTGGCAGTGTCCAAGGCCAGGTTGGACTGGGCTTGGAGCAACCTGGGATAGTGGAAGGTGTCCCTGCCCATAGAAGGGGGTGGGACAAGGTATGTTTATGGAGCACTGGGATGATCTCTAAGGTCCCGTCCAGCACAAACCATTCTATGATTGCCTCCAGGCTTTGGAATTTTCAGTTGATGTCTACTGCAAATTGTCCTTTGTGTTGTGGATCATTACTAAAGGGCTAGCATTCTCTTTCTATTTTATTCATTCTATTTCCCTGCTTTTGTTTTTACCAGATATGTTAAATTTCCAGTGTGCTCTTTCTACAACCCCTGCCTGACTTTTCTAGAGAAGCATTTCTTCACGTGATGAGTGTCAGTGATCTCAGAGAAGGAACTCGGGAGAGTAGGTTTTCCTTGAGCTGAAAACAGGTGCAGAAAGAGGTCCCAAATTCAGAATGTCTTCCAAGCAAATGCAGTTGGTAGTGGCTTGGCTTGTGCAAGTGTGATAAGAGGCATTTGGCTGCTACAGTTGATTCCCACCCACGTCCTTCCCCCATGAGGTAAAAGAAAACACCACGGAAGACCATTCTGGTGAAAGCACTAGAACACAAGTCTGATGGAACACAGCTGAAGGAGCTCATACATTATCTATAAGCAGTTTGCACTCCTTCAGTTATAAACAGACTTTCTAAGTTACAGAGAATCCTAGAACCTAAGTAATTTTCACTCAGTGGTTTTATGAAGCAAAATTACTGTAATTGTAAAACTGCTGTCAAGTCTGATGGTGTGGTTCTGTCTGTATCTTGTGTGTGACTAAACATTTCCTCCAACCTTTCTTTTTAACTTTTACAAAATCAGTTGATTTTGTGGACGTGCTTTGTTTACCTGTGACTGATGCTCATAGACACTAATGCTTTCCTTTAATATCTGGCAGGCCAGAAGAATGTTTGAGGGAGAAATGGCAAGTCTGGAAGCCATCCTGAAAACACAGACGATAAAAGTGCCTAAACCCCTCAAAGTTGTAGACCTGCCTGGGGGCAGTACTGCGTTTGTGATGGAACACTTGGAAATGGGGGGCTTAAACAGGTAAAATAGTGTCATCTTTGCCTCTGTTAACCAGAAATTTTGGCTGTTAAGACAATTAAATCACTTGTTTTCGTAGGGGAAACTTACTTAAATTTTTTTCTAAAGCGAGTCAAGAGACTTACGGAAAATTATATAGCAGAGAACTGTATAAAATACTTCATAATGCCTCACTTAGAAAATGGATCATGCATCACAAAATGAGTCTGGGTTTTGGTTAGTTTCGGGTTTGTTTGCTTAGGTAATTAGTCATTTTTACAGTAAAGTTTCTTTTCACAGAAAGGAAAATGACCAGCCTGATTACCTGTTTTGTGTACTTGCCCTCAATATAAGAATGAGTACTTTATTGCTTGGCATGAGTGTGCAGAGGCACTTCCCCAAATCAGTTAATCTTGATTTCAATATTTTCCAACTCTTACCTTCATTTCGATAGTTTCAGGCTTTTGACCCTTCTCTGTGACGAGCACTTAATATGATGAATTCATCTGTCTTGATTCCGTTAGGGAGGTGATCATGACCAATTTCTCATCTTTCTCTCAGACCTTCTGCAGCCACTTTAAAGTCTTGTCCCTCATCCTGCTTTTTGGCAGAGTTTCTAATTCATAGTGAGTCCCAAGAGAAAGGCAGAGATACTGCTCTTTTGGGCTCAAAGATGGTGCCTTTGGCATGCTGATTTCAGGGGATAGCTATAGTCTGTGTTAACAGGAACAAATTGAAGAAATAACTTTGCCTTAACCAACAGTGCCTTGAGACTAGGGAAAGTTGATGAAGGTAGAAGGCGGGAAAAGGAACGTAATTTTGTTAACATGGGAGGCAACTGATTGTAAGATTTGTTTGTAGTTACTACAAGACTCTTCCGAACCATGTAGAGGAGGTGGTTTTATTAAAAATAGATAATAAACTAGGCCCATGTGACTCTTGCATTATCTAGGCATTTTAGAGAAAAGCAGCCAGAAAGAGCAGTAGAAAGAAAAGGATCAGCCTTATTTGGTTCTATTTCCCAAAGGCAGTTTGTTAGAGTTAAAAAATATCTTAGTGAAAGTGCTTACAGAAGTGATATCACACTTCTTAATTGATTGAAATTAGAATAGATAGTTTCTCCTTGTTAGTAAATTCATGCTTGGTGCTCACTTTTCACTTTCAGCAGTGGTGTCAGAAACGGCCAAGTAAGTACATTCTGTGTTACTATGCAGTCTTGATAGGAAGACAAGGTGTTTAGAATACTCTGAAAAATCAGTTAGAGATGCAGAACTTATTTTACTTACTTGATAAATCTCTTTAAGTAACTCCTGGAATATCAAGACCTGGTTCTGTTCATGTGTCAGTGTTACTAAGATTATTTTTGTTTCTTAGACATTCAGCACTGCTTGGAACACAGCTGGCTGATCTTCACCTTCATAACCAGCAACTTGGAGAGAAGCTGAAGAAAGAAGGGAGCACAGTTGGTACAGTACACAGCTGTTTGCAAATTTAACCCAGTTAATAATAATCTACAAAATAGTTAAAATGGCTTTTGCTACTTCAGGACATGTTCATCTTCCACTGAAGATAGCATGAAAATACATTTGGATGAAACAGACCCAGGCAGGGATTGTTTTTGCTTTTGTTTGCTCTGTTCGGGTCTCTGTAAGCAAAACACATACTCAGTTTTGGACCCTTGGGAGCCCAAACCACAGTTTCTACAAGGACATGGTATCAGAGGAGATACAGAACCTCGAAATACAATTATGAAGAGTAGAATACAGCTGCTTTACATCAAGCTTTAAATTTAAGAAACAACTGTGGATACAAAAATGCTGCTAGCAAGGATTTTCTTGCTATTTTCTAAGCCTGTGAGAGACTTTTCTCTCTCACAGAAGAGGTAGCAGAGTTATGTAAACAACAAACACCCGCAGCCTTGAAAAGTCTTGTTTATGGTACAGTAGAAAAATATTTTGACAATGAATGTTTTAGAATTTTAGCCAGTCACCCCCAAGGGGTGGCTGATCCTTTGTCCAATTAGACTATGAAGGAAAAAGTCTATAAAAGAGTTTGTAAAATAATTAAATAAATCAATCTCGCTGCACAATTCCTGCCTGCTGGATCTTCTCTCCTCCTCCTCCCTATGGCTGCAGGACACGGTGATATACCCTAGGGTTGCAGTAATAAACAACTGCAACAATCATTGTAACCATAAAAACAACATTAAAGTGCAATTTTTTAAATTCTCATTAGAAGCAGTATTGTACTCATGTGTAGTTTTCCAGGTTCAGTTGTGTCATGGATGCTTAGTATTTTGTCACTGGTGTTGAATTTTTGTCTTTGGTTTGAAAGGTAAAGGACAAGGGCAAACAGAAGTCCAGTTTGTGGATCAGTTTGGCTTTCATACAGTTACCTGCTGTGGTTACCTTCCACAGGTAGGTTGTACTTTATCAGACTGATGGAATTTTAAATTTGTCTTGTTTTCCCTTCAGTGACAGAAAGGGCCAAAATTATCATAATGGAAACAAAGGAATTTTTGTGGAGCCATGAAAATAAAAAAAACATGGTTCAGCCTGCTAAGGAAGGTAGTGCTTTGGACAGCACTTACAGCTGCTTTGGATAGTGATAGCTCTTCAATTTCTTGGATTTTAATCATCGAGAGAAAATTATTCCCCTAATTTAATGTTTTAAGATAACATTAGATTAAATGATAGCATTTACTGTCCCTGGATAGTACCAGCACAAACACTATGTAATCCTCAAAAGGCTTATTTGAAAAAGAAGACACTCTGCCTTTCGTGTGGTGTAGATCTGATGCCTGCAGTCCTGTTCCTTCAGGTGAATGACTGGCAGAGTGACTGGGTGACCTTCTTTGCCAGACAAAGAATCCAGCCCCAGATGGACATGGTCGAAAAGAAATCAGGAGACAGAGAGGCAAGAGAACTTTGGGCACAGCTTCAGGTAGGAGCAATTCTCTCAGTTCTCATTATTGTGAGAGCTGGGTATACTTAAATTTTATTTTTTCAAAACAAAGTTCCTGTTTGTTGCTTTGATCCAGGTTCTGTTGGTAAGAGACCCCAGTTTTTAGGGATTAAAAATGCTGTTATTCTGAAGTATAATGGCATTTGCCACATGACCCTGTGCTAACATTCCAAAGTGAATTCCAAAGTGCCAGATAGCACCTTGCCTTCCTGTTTAGGAAATACTGGATGGAGTTCATATTTCTCATTCCCTGCAACGTGTTCATGATACAAAATGTGCATAAGCAGTTCTGTCCTGCACATTGTCTGTTCATTCACTCTTTGCTTCTGATTACGTGACTGTAGTATTGGCTCTTTGGGTGCTACTTTGTGGAAATTGGGTGAAACATCCCTGAGTTTTCTAATGATGTGGTGTTGGTGGTTGTTGTTACTAACCTTGGTCAATACTGGAGTTTTAAGGTTTTTATTCTCTCACTAAAAAAGATTTGGATGACTATTCTGCTGCTGCCTTTTACGAAAAATAAGACTCCTCTGGATGTACTTGGCATCTCTGTTGGCCAAGTCCTGGGGTGTTTCAAATGACAGGCTTTAAGAAATTTCAAGTATGCAGATAAACCTCTACATTTTAAGGTGAATGATTGTGTCATTTACATGTCTTGCTTTTCTCCCCTTGCAGCTGAAGATACCCAGTTTGTTCTGTAATGTGGAAATCGTTCCTGCTCTCCTGCATGGGGATCTCTGGGGAGGAAATGTAGCTGAGGATGATTCTGGTCCGATTATCTTCGATCCAGCTTCTTTCTACGGCCATTCAGAGTACGAGCTTGCAATAGCTGGGATGTTTGGTGGCTTCAGCAGTTCTTTTTATTCTGCTTACCACGGTAAAATTCCCAAAGCTGCAGGGTTTGAGAAACGCCTAAAGCTTTATCAGCTGTTCCACTACATGAACCACTGGAACCATTTTGGTTCAGGGTACAGAGGGTCTTCTTTAAACATTATGAGAAACCTTGTGAAGTAAGTTGCTGCTTAAGCCAAATACTTCCCAAGTTGTCTGGAGAGCCCCATATTTGGTGGTGCAGCTGCAGGAGTAGTGATGTTACAAACAACCTGTGATACCCTTGAACTTGTTAAAGACCTAGAGCCAGTGACTCCTGCTGAATACCAAGTGTAACATAGTCATCCCTTTTTAGGATAGCTGGGGATAACTCCATGAGGGAAAAAAATAAGGAAGGAGTTTATTCATTTGCACAGTTGAATAAAGGTCTCAGTGTCCAGAAAGCATATGAGACTGTGCAGGGTAATACAAATAAACACCGAGGAGATGGCTAAAAGAAGTTGCTCCTTGCATTTTGCTGTGTCTTCCTCCCTCTTTCAGCTCTTCGTGTCCAATTGTGTGCATGAGAGCAATGTTAACAGCAGAGCTTGAAAGTCGACAGGAAAATTATATAACAGGAACTGTGAGAAGGGGTTTGGACTTGCTATTCATCTTCACAGAATGAGAGTGGGTGAGGTTGGGAGTGATCACAGAATGTCATCTAGTCCAACCTCCCTCCCTAAGCAGATTATTCAGGATTGGGTCCAGAGGCTTTTAAAGACCTCCAGTGTTTTGTTGGTTTGGATGCAGACTGTTGGTGCCTGCTGCATTGCTGGTAGGCTGTTCAGTGCTTTCTGGTCAGTGAGCTTTTATCCACAGCAGTTTTACTTACACCATTACTAGTTCTCTTCCTTTTTTGGATTATGCTTTTGCCCAACAGTGTGCATTCTTAGAGAACTTCCCAGGTACACTTTGCATGTACACCCCGTGGAGGTGTGTTCTTTAATGAAATAAAACCTATGCATGCTTCACTAAAGTCACTCAAAATTCACCTAATCATGAAATGACATCAGCTGGAACTTTGTCTTTACACACTCTCCAAGAAAACAATAAAAATGTAACTTAGAAGGGGAAGGAGGTCAGGGTAGACTACTGGGATGGCTGACAAGGCTGTACCCCTGTGCTTCCCCATGGGAATACCTGTCAGATAACTTTATTCCAAGGGGATACTACTGCTTGTGCTTTCTGATACTGGTGTGTTTATCAATAGTTTATCAACCTTATTGTGGCACAAGGATCAGTAAACCACACTGTTTGTGCCTCTGGGATTGGGAATGTGACTGGTGTCAAGGCTGCACCATTTGTGCATCCATGCTTGTGAGAGTTCTGATGCAGACTTAGAGTGCTGCACTGTTCACTCTAGAATGTTCTCTGTGAAGGTCTCCCAGGGTCTCAGACACACTAGGAAGGGGACTATGTTGACACCTCTGGGCCCAGTATATCTGTGGATAGCCTGGAAAGCAAGGGGGTCTTCCTGTCCTAAATTTTCATGACAGTCACCACGAAGTGCATGTCATAGGTCTTGTGGTAAGAGATGTGAAACCAAAGGAGGTAAATGCATCATTCAGAGGACAGCACCTCACCAGTGTCAGAAGTCCTTGATGATAGTTCCACAGACTATGGCTTTTGCCTGCAAGGTGTTCGTACTGAAACTGTTCTCTTTTTGATGTAGGCTGGTAGTGGTGCTTCTGTGCAAGCCTACCAGGTAGGTGAGAGAGATGCACGATACCTAACATGCACTTTGAGTGTTGGGAAATGACTTTTATTAACTAAAACTGCTTTTCACTGCATATTGGAAGATTTCTGAGGGTTTTCAAGTTGCTAGTTTGGCAGTTACTTACACAAATTGGAAACAAGTTTGGAGAATACTGTTATTTGCTACAACTCTCCTTCTACTACTTTTCTTACTGGCTGGTTGACTTTTGCTGCAAAATACCTGCTTGGTATATAAATAGGTTTTACATTTACCATGTTGCTTGAATAAAAAGTTTCCCAGTTGATTATTGTTGTCTCTGTTTTCTGAATTAAAACCTTACATCTTGGTTTATTCCTGGAGAGTTGCTTGCTCTGACCTATTACTATGATCAATCATCAGAGGTGTTTCTGGGAATGTGCATGGTCGTGGATTGGTTTGGAGCAGTGTGTCACTGAAGAAAATTTACATGTTCATTACAGTGCAAGTCAAGATGTTAATTTTTCTAGAATACATAAATACTCTTCATTATTAGCAGGGGAAAATGAATATGAAAGTGGATTTTCTGTCAGTTGTAGTAGTGAGATGAACTTACTGATAAACAGCAAGTCTTCAGAGATTATTTTTTCCTAATAGAACTGAATCTAGGTATTTTTGTGATTGAAGAAAAATTGTGTTTATGCAAGTTACACAGATAGAAAAAAATTGTATTTAGAGTTTTAATGTAAGGGATATTGTGCTGATTTTTTCAAAGCTGTTTTTTGCTGTCAGTAAAGTCAGAAGGGGTGTAGAGAAGCAGACAAACGGAATGTAAAAGGAATCTCTCCATGGATCCCTTGGCTCTGAGCCTTTCTTGACAGCAGTTGAATAATCTGGGGATGGAGAAGGGCATGAAATCCCCTCTGAATGTGGGCTGCTGGTTGTTCCTCAGGAACATACTGTTGCAGTTTTATGAGTAAATCTTTTTATACGTTGTGTAGTTCTGCACTGCTCTTGGAATTCCTTCTCCTTTGATCATTGTGTTGCTTTGTGTTCTAGGCATGCCTAGAACCTGGGAATCTGAACCCAGTGGGAAGAATCTTAGGAAACTTCAGGTTGGGACAGAGCTCGAGAGGTCACTTAGTTCAGTCTCCTGCTTAGAGCAGGATGAGCTGTGAGGACAGGCCAGGTCACCTTGGCCTCTGTCTGGTCTGGAACCCTCTGAGGACGGAGTCTGCACAGCCTCTCTGCGCTTGGCTGTCGCAGTTGGGAAAATACCCCTCTGCAAGAACCTGCCTTTTTGCTAGATTGCCTGCAGTTGCTGCATGCTTTCTTTTTTCATTGCCGTGGGCTGCTGCCACCTACAGAAACTGCCTGCAGATACGGATGTTGCACTCCAGTGCTGGTTTTCCTCCTTTTTCCCATCTTCAGTGCTGTTCCAAAATAGATCTGGTGATTAAAAGTGCTGCTGTGCTGTTCTAGCAGAAGTCAAAGCAGGTGGGAAATGCGACAGAATTAGCTTGTCTTGTAGGCACTGAATGTGACAAAAAGCTTTAGGGGGAAAATGTTACTTCTGGTAACTAAGCCACACCACAATCACAATAGCTTTATTTTTTCTTTGTAAATGTTCAGTTACTTTTAATTGGTTTGTATTTGATGTTTTGTTTGTCTGGGGGTTTGCTTTTCCCTTTAACATTTAAACAGAAAAATGAATTGGGGTTTCTTTCACTACGCAGATACAAGGTTCCCTACACATTGTCATTCCTTTGTTGCCAAACCACTTTATTCCTTTCCCCAAGTGCTCACTGCAACCCAGGGCATGATTCCATCCTTTCAGCACTTGGAGAGACATCTAACCACAGATGTTATATTTACAGAGATATTAGTAAAACAAATATTATAGGGTCTGGGTTATAATAGCATGTTTTAAAGGCTCAATACTTCACACGTGAGAGTGCCAATGCACTTTGCAATACAAAGCAGTTAAATTCAGCACTACCCAAGTGTGGGGGTAAAATTACAGAAAATGTGAAGTTACATTCACATTCTAACAAAAGTTAGAACAGTATGGAAATTACAGTCTGAAGAGCAGTTGCTGCTTCTTGGATTGAATGTGGTGAGGAGGCCTGGAATCTGCTCCATGATCATTCCCCAGAAGCTCAATCTCCAGCCTGAGGCACATGCCCAGGGGGATGAAATGAAGGCAGGGTGGAACAGAGAGGAGACAGGGCAGCCAGGCTCAGTTAAAATCCTTATGTGAAGTACTGGAGTAAAGGAAAATAAAAATGAGAATTGTTGGCTTCAAAGAATGCATATTCATCATATGGAGTGATCATGTTTTTAAATTCAGCATCATTGCAAAAACTGGTTTTAAAATTTTTCCTTCTTTGCCTCTTAAGAGCAATCCTCTGCACAGCAAACACACTATGATTCATTTACAGTGAGATACTGTTGAAAATTACTGTCCTGATCTTAACCAGTACTACTGATACAATCTAAATTACAGTCAATGGTGCTGACTAGAAACACAAAACACAATTATTAAATTTTCCATTTCTGTTCCTTTTCTTCTCTGCCTCTGTTTCCTGAGTTCTTTTACTCAGAGTTCGGATTGAAACACAGGAGACGCAGAGTTGTTCTTGGGACTCAGATGTTTATTACTTCTTATCTATGGTACAGCTGCACGGAATGTGCCTCTAAATTAACAAGGTGGAAATGGCCCCAGAGTTCTACCTTCCAAGGTCCTTTAAATCCCAAATTACCCAATTACGGAATGCCAACTAATTTATTTTTACTTACGATCCAATAACTAATCATTCATGTTCGGCAACGCAGGTTTTTTGAACCAATATGAGATCACCCAGGCTTGTGAAGAAGAAGGAAGAAGAAAGCAGAACTAACCTACACCCGAAATCCTCCATCTTATTACATATATATTACTGTATCCCATGAAACTAAATTTTCTGAGCCCAGGGTTCCAACACACAATCTCCCAGCCAAATTCACAGGAAAACAATGAGGTTTATTGGTTTCCAGAAAAACATCTGCTTTGCATAGAAGAGATTGCTCCTTTATAGCAAAGGTAAATTAGCGTAATTCTTTCAGTTCTGTACACTGCTCATGTTCCACAGGAGCTTTAATAAATTATTCCCAGAAGGTGGCTGCATCCAAGCTTGACTTAATGTTGTGCATATTTTCTCGACACTGTTTGGTGTAAATATTTGCCTCCTCTTTTTAGAGCCGTTGCCTCAGAGCAGACTTTTGCTGCTTGGTCAGTTGTCCCTTTATCTTCCGTTTCACCAGCTCCTACAAACAAACAGACCAGATCAGAACCTTCTGAGGATTTAGCACTAAGACAAGACACACAGGTGGTACTTTTTCAGGACCAACATGAACATTCATGATGTTCACCTTGACTGTAGAAATTATGAAAAGAGTTGTTTCCTTGTAAGAAAGTAATAAAAAAAGGGAGATTCTCTGCTCTGGACAAGGTCTGCATGGAGTTCTGTGTGTTCAATGCTACACCATCAGGACTCACAGCATCTAGAGATGTGTGGGGTTGTCTGTGCTATCATCTTTTGATAGTCTAAGCTCTAATAAACAGCATTTTAAATCCTACCTTAGAATTCAATGTTGTTTGTTGTTTCTTACAGGGATGATAAAGGACCAGCACCTCTTGGTGCAAAACACACGCCTTCCACAAAAATGAAAAAGCTCATAATATGGTAGAACATTTCATGTCCAGCAGGAATTCTTTGCTCTGTTCCCATTTTTTTTAGCACTCCGGTATTTTTAAAAGTTTAGATGACAAAAATGTGAATGATTCTAATGGAAAACAACAACTCCTTAACACGAGTGTGGCTAAGACAGATGGGCAGTCATCTATTTTATCATGGTGGAATCACATCTTGTTGGAAGCTTGCTAGAAGAAATTTTGCAAGGCAGATACCATGCGTCTTTGACATGTAATCTAACAGAAATTCACCAAAATCTATTTCTCCACCAGAGTACTAGGAGGAAAGACCCACTTGTCTTTCCATCATCACAACCTAAATGTGAGCAAATAGAGAGAAATGCTTCAGGTAAGATTCACAAGTAATTATTTAAATTGTGGACCATTCCCCTCGTTTCCTCTAAGTGAGTTACATGAATGTATGTAAAGATTCATACAAGTACAGAAAGATAACTTTACTTCATGTGAAATAGATGATTTTACAAAATTCATGATGATGCTTCTGGCGTAGTCTGCAAATTATGACTGCCACCTATTGCCAGTACTGCCATGGTTTACGGAAACAATGCCTGCAAGCTTTTTTTTTTTTGTGATTAATTTAAGAATCTTTTTATGTTTTAACATGCTTTCTCCACTGACAGAAAGCAAGCTGCATGAAAACAAGATAAACACTTGCAGCAGTATCAGCTCTAAGCAGCCCAGTGGCTCTTACAGCAGTGCCATTACTTTGCACTTTTAGCTCTGTAATTATTTTCCCATGTTACAAATACCTTGTTATACACATTCTTACCTTAGCTCTGACACTCAAAAGCTACAGTAAGGTTCAGAAATGGGCAGGAAGGGTATTTTACTCAGCCTAAAAGCATGTAAGTGGAAGCATTGTGCAAGGTAAGTTAGTGAAGAACAAGGTTTGATATGTTGATGAATTGCTGGAAAGCTTTTCTGCTAAGTGCTTTTATATTTCTTTTAGAACAGAAAATTAGGTACGTACATGCCATTTACATATTGCTGTGTATTTAAAATACTTCTCTTAAAAAAAAAGAATCCAAACGTGAATGAGTAAAGCAGCCAACTCTTCCATGAGTACTGGAGGCACACAGGCACCTTGTGTAGAACAAGTCTGCTTCACAGACTAACACCTGTGAATGTGTCAGAGGTGGATCTACCACCTACTGCGCAGCCCGGGGTTGAAGAAAAATGCATTAAATTCTGCTGAAAATGTCCAGATTTACATAATGCAGAAAGACAAAATCAAATTGCCAATGAGATCACTACTGAAGGTGAGTTCATAGAAATCTCTAAGAAGACAGGTGAGAAAGGCCAAATGAAATCTTGACTCAAGCATCCATTCAAAATAAAAAATAAAATGATCGTGGCTACCAACAAAAATGAATGAACTGATGCTGTTAGTGCAATAAAATACATTAACATGAATTAGCCTGTTATTGGGTAAATTAGAGTTGTTAATGCTGATGCGGAGCTTCAGTGAGAAAATAAAGAACAACACATGAAGGAGAGTGCTGGAAATCATTCCTTGCAAAGAATTGCAGCAGGATTATATATATTATATACAGTCCTATATTGATGTGGGCATGGAAGTGCAAACTGCAGAGGTAGATGGTAACAGTCTTTTTAAAGATGATTAATGCCAGAGAACAATTTTAGAAATAGGAGATAACAGCTCTGTGCAGTTTAAGGTGGTCTGAAAGTAAATTAGATGATAACATTAATATTTACCAGGGGAATGGTTGAACAGCCCCCAACACTTCTGACTGATGTGATGCTCTTAGTCCTTGTTCTGTGCCCAGCAACTGCAATGATGCACTCTTCATACTAAAACAGATGTAAATCAATGTATTCAAGAGAAAAATTCTTTGCCTTTACGAGCACCGTGTTTGAGTCTTCACTTTCTGGGCTATAACCTGAAAACTCAGAACAGAACATGCAAGTGATACATTTTATTTTATTTTATTTTTTTTTTAAATATGAACACTGAATGTTCAAGTCAGGCACTCTATGAAAGAAGGATTTGTTGCACAACAGCCACATAAATACCAATCACACAAAGTGAAGCCTCAGGGCACTAAAAAAAAATCATTTCCGATCCTGCCCAATGTTTTGACAAGTCATTTAACTGAAAAGCAAAAGGAGGTGAGGAGGAGTGTGAGCTTGACCTCTGCATCCACATAGATGGTGGGCTCAAGAGACAGAATTTCACATAAAAGGGGCTAGTCTGAAGCCAAGCAGGAGTTTCTAAGTGTGTCAGGAAAGGAATTAAAAGCCAGAACAATACACACTGCAATCTATTTTAATAGTACAGTCCAAGAAGCTTGTTCTTGCTAACTTCAGCTGAGTGAGCAGTGAAACAATTTGGCTTTGACACAGAGTATTTGAATTACAAACTTATCATAAAAGCTATTTAGAAGTTGTATTTTAACACCAGAAACTCCTTCACTATCAATATTAACTGAAATAAATAAAAAGGGGGGAAAATCCAGCACAGAAAATTGTTTGGTTCACAAAGTAAGTGTAAGACCTGTTTTCTTAATAAATACTACTACACAGCTGGAGAATCAAGGAAGCAATAGGAAACATATTGATTGTAATGTTTTCAAAATAAATTGAATTTTTACTCTTCAGTTTAAACAAGGGCAGCTTGTAGTAGAGCAGTCTTTTTTGAGTTGCTTGAAAGAGTTGCATTTACCATGGGGAGGGGAGGAACTACACTGTTAGGATACCGAGTAAGAATCTTTACCTGTAATGCCCAAATTCCTCATTTAAAGTTGAAGAGTCGACAAGCTCAGGGCACTTGTCTTCGTCCTCCTTACCCTCACAGCACCCTCATTGACCTGTCTTGATTCTCCACTTCAGCACCACTTTCAGTTATGCTTTTGTCCTTAAAAAAAGCATTTGGAGAACTCTCAGCATCTTCGCTGGACTTCCAAGGCACAGCTGGCCCTTCAGCCTTTTCCAAGGCTGAACTCAACTCTGCCATACTCAGTCAGAGAAAAACACTCCTAACTCCATCTCAATTACCCGCATTTATGCTTATTTACAGGAAATTTTTTTACTTTAGCAGGAATACCATTTGGTTTTAGTTGAAATTATGCTAAAGCAAAGAGAATAATAAGAGGTATGACATACAGACTGACTGAAGTGTGGAACTCCTTAGGAAAAGTGCTCAGAATGAAATAAAACTGCTTTCATTCTAACAGCTTTGGTCTTAAAATGAAAAATTACTTTACTTTGTCAAAGAGGCAAATGATATAGGAAGAAAAGTTTGAATGTAATCATGCTTGAAGAGGCAGTCACCATATTTACAAGCATTTTAAAAACAGACTTAAAATTGAAACCCAAATTAATCCTCAAGACTCCAGAAGGCTTGGATCAGGCTGATCCTGCATCACTGTTAACATTTCCTGGACATTTGCCATTTGGATCAGGCTTTCAGCCTTGTCGGCAATTGAATCTCGGACCCAGACCGGCAGGGAATCGGAATCGTTTATTCAAAGGAGTGAGTTGGTTTTATACACTTTTCTAAGGCACAGCATTTCCTTACATGGCGTGACCTATCCTGTGTTGTCACATCAGCAGTGCACTTCCTAGGGGTCTGCCGTGTGACACCTCCTCCCCCCAGGGCCCGGTGGAGACAAGCCTCTCTGTGCTTCCTTGTGCTCCTTTGTGCTGCCATGTGCCTCTGCAGGCAGGTTTTACAGCTCACAACCCAACTCGACCTTGTAATTCCCCATACAGACTGACCTCTCTTCCTTAGTTACAAGACAAAGGAGGCTGCATAGGATTTTAAAGCATACTTTAGCTTTTGAAAACCACTTAGAGTGACTTTGGTTGAAGAAAACACAGTAGGAATCACAAAAATGTAATTTGAAATTGTGTAGCTTGGCCTATTGCTTTTTAAATTTCTCTCATAGGCATCCATTTTTCTCAGCAAATCATCACTAGTGACATAAGCAGGACAATTCAAACTCGTCTGGTCTTTTCTACCTGAAGTCTTTGAATGCCGGGAAGAACCCACTCTTGTAGTTGAAGCATTTCTTAAAGAACTCCTTAATACAATTAACATCTCTGTCAAAATACCTGTAAAAAACCAGAATCGTACAAATATGAAAAAATCAATGAAGTCTATCACAATGACAAACTTTTACTCTACATTTCTTGTCTTTTACTGGTTTTAATTGAAAATAACTTCTATTAGTGATCCCAAGACAAATACCTAGGAAGAGGAACAGGATGCACTTTATTTCTAAGCCTTTCTTAACAACATTATTATCTCTGAGAAGCAATTCATTACTTATTTATTCTACAGAGACATTCCTACTCATTTTTTGTTTGGAACATTGTTTGTACTGCCTAACAACAATGGTAGAAAAAGAATCAGGAAAAGACTTATGGAAACAAGTCATGGTTGACTGTTTGCTGTCATCAGATTTCTCAGATTTACCTTGAAAACACCTTTAAATCTGAACCTACCCTTCAGCACTTGCATGTGATGCCGACATCATCTGAGGGAAATCAATCAAAGTGGCATGGTCATCATTATCCAAAAGCAGATTAAACTCATTGAAATCCCCATGGATCAGGCCATGTTTGGCAAGTTTGACAATCAGATCCATTAATTCACTGTAGACAACAGCAGGATCTTCCAGGCACCTGAAAAGTTAAATAAAATAAAATATTCTAAACATAGAAAATGTAGTTTAAAAATGCAGACAAAGTATATAAAAAACATCTGACAATGCCAGAGTAACTCAAATTAAAAGGATCTTTAGGTCTCTGGTTCAATACTCTCCTCAAAGCTCAGTCAAATCTAAGACCAAATCAGAGTGCTCAGGGCTTTGTGTATCTGGGACAGAAAATTCCGGGCATGGAGAGAGACTCTGAAACCTTCCCAAGCAACCTGTGCCACTGCCTCTCTGTCCTCAAGAGGAGAAAACATCTCCTTACACCCAGGCTAAACCTCATCTAAACTCACACTCACTGTCTCCCACTGAGCACTGCTGTCATAATGTATTACGTAAATAATGGAGCAGCAGCTTTTGTCCCTCTCCTGTTTTAGGTAATCTTATGGTCTCAGTAGGAACTAATTCTGTTTCTTGTGTTGAAATTCAAATGCCACATGACATTTTCTTTTACAAAATTGTATTTTCTAGATTATGCAAGGAAAAGGAAAAAAAAGTAAACTTCCACTGCAGACTTCCACAAGGAATCCTGAAGTATTCTGTTTACATGATGGACGTGGAACTATTTAACAAATGAAGGTTGGGAGACAGACTATAACAAAGTCTTTTACATGTTATTCTTCAACTGCTACACTTTGGAATTAACTCCCTTTTGATTACACTGCCCACTTTAGATCTTTAATACTATACAAGCAGATTTGTTCCATAAAGACACTTTAAATCTCTGCGTTAGACCTGGGTTAGTCTACAGTATATCAAGTATACAGGCCTTTTGCATTCAAAGCCAAATCAATCCTTCCAATACAAACCTCAGCAATATTTAATGTTTCTAGATGCTGGAAAAATCAACCAAAATAATTTTTTTTGAAGGTGCAGAAGCAGATTGTATTTGGTATTCTATATAAACAGTGCAGAAGTTCTACAACAGTGAGTTACAAAGTCACCTGAATTACCAGAGCAAGGATCACAAACTGGAGCTCAGAACATGAAGGATGTTGTATTCAATATATATGAAGTAACATATAGAATGTGCAACTTCTGTGTAGAAAACAAGGAAAAACCCTCATCCTGTTACCCTTAACCTAGCATTGTTAGGGTCTCTGGTAACACAGACAGTTCAAGCTTCACTACTTACAGAGGATATCCATCAACAAGTTCCATAACAACTGCATGCCTGCTGTAGTCTATGGGTTTGGGGACAGGAAATTCTCTGTCATGCAAAGCCTGGAAAGAGACAACACAGGGAAAAATTAAAATCAAATAGTTAAGGAAACATTACATTTATTGACAAACCCACACCTAAGACAAGCAGTACACATCACTATGGTAGCAGCATGAATTGCTCAAATCATGTCCTTAAGATGGAAGACAGCCTTACAGCCTCTGACCTTTCTCTGCAAAGACAAATAAAACTCCCAAGTTTATAGAGACTGCACTGCCTACAGTTTAACTATTGTGCTTCTGGAAGAAAAACACAACAGAATGGAAAATACAACATAAATACAGCTGACAGTGGAGTACTGTCAGCTTTTGTTATTTAGGTATTAAGCTACTACTGCTTTTCAGCACACAGTTAGTCCTCCCCCAAGCCTCTGCTCAGGGAAACTGACCCCCACAGTTAAATTCCTGCAAGTCCTGAACACATGATTCTTTACCAGTTGGATCACCTGCACCAATACAGAAGTTCTAAATGGTGGTTTTAATTCTTTCTCGCTCAGTGGGGGCCACTGGTAGAGCCCATCATGGTTCTTTTTTAAAAGAACAAGAAAATAAAAATATTTCATATATATACTGCTCCTGAATAGCACAAAAGGAGAATGGAAAACTAGTTTTCTATAAATAATTAGTTTCCAATCTTTCAATTACTCTACAATAGCTGTGTTTTTTTAAACAAAAAAATACAAAGTAAAATTTTTTAAAGTAAAAAATACAAAACTCTTGAGAGTAGCAATATATGCTTGGAAATGAAATATTTTCCCACAGTGCAGAACAATATGTGACTTTTTAGATCAGAACACTGCTCTAGACGGAAAGTTTTCCCTCGATAGCCAACCAACAACTGAAAAAGCAGTAAATTAAAAAATAATTTTAAGAAATAACAACTACTTCCAAGCTCATGCTAGAAATTTTAAAGGAAAAACTGCAGAGCTGGTGATATATAGATTACCTACCCATAAATAACATCGTCAATCTGAAATTCTCTCATGTCACCTGCTTCAGTTCCTTGGGATCCCCATGGCAGAGCTTCATTTTGGGAAGTGTACAAAGCATGTAGCACTGAAAGTGTCTGAAATGTATACTTAGAATTCATCAGGAAAAAGAACAAATGAAGCATAAATCCTACCAGAGAGGCATCTTCCAGCGTGTCTCACCACTGCTGGCACTGTGTGAGTGGCCACCTACCTTCACGTAGGCAAACTCCTTCATTGCTGCTATCCGGGACAAGTACAGCCAGGACATTTTGTGCCTGTACTTGTGGTAGTCACGTTTGTTTTTCAGGTTGAGGAAGGAGGTTCTCCCCAGCCGGTGCAATTTCAGTGCAAACTGTTGCTCCTCTTCGTTGACAACAATATAAATATCTGGAAGACACGTCAGGGAACAGATCTAACAAATAAATTGTATCTAGTAAAAGCTGGTAAAGTGCAGTGTACGTTTGTTACCTCACTTCTTACTGTTTCTGGTATAGTCAGTAAAGGCAGCTGAATTTACATAGTGTATATCAAAGATCTGAAAATGAAAAAATTACTGTTAAAAGCTGACAGTACTCCACTCCCACTGATGGGATCTGAAACATATTTAACATATTTCTGGTGTTCTCAATCACATTCTGGAAGAGCCTCTCCTTCCTGCTGAGCAGACAGGCAACCCAAGAGGCCAAACTCTTGATTTAAACAGTGTTAACAAATACCCAGTGTTGCATTTGCACCCAGATAATCCCCTTCTCCAATTACACAAGTTACATATGAACACAAGAGGAACCAAGATAGTGTTCCAATAGCTTTGAGCCTATTTTACTTTACTGCCTTATTTTTAAGTGGGATAAAAAAGATGAAATTATCTTTTTGTTAAAATGTGAAACTCTTCACAAAGCACTACACAACGAGCATCTGCCTGCAAAGTACCTTGATGAAGTAAGAACCAGACAAAATGGACAAAATACGATTACACTCTTATGAATAAACACTCAAATGTAGCCAGAAGCCCCACACAGCATTTGAACAAGTGACCCATAAATCTTGGTGTCTGACAGATGTACTGATGTGGCTACCAGAGGAAAACTCACTTGGATTTTAGCAAAGTACCTGCAACATTACAGATGTGTTTGCTTAAAAATAATTATTAAAAACGTTATATTTTTTACCTGATTCTTTGCCAACACCCATCTGGTTCCCTGCAGAAGTGATGACTTGTCAGGAAGAGAGAGTTTTCAGAGCCAGGTAATCATATCCTGCATTAGATAATCGATAACCCTGGACAGCTAGGGGGAAAAAACCCCAGCAGAACATTTCCTTCTTTATTATGCATAAGTCACATTTAAAATAAATCTCAATTTAATCTTGTTTCTCATTTCAGTTTACAGTACATAACACTCAAGTAATATTTCACCCCCTGGCTCTTATCAGCCCAATTTGACTGAATGCTAAAGACTTTTAAATAGAACTTGAGCAACCCTCAATCCTCTGAAGAACTGGGACAAAAGGGATGGGTATTTTCCATAGACTTCCCCACTGTGTTTGAAGTGCCAGATCCAACTAAAAGGCTGAAAGGAATGGGGAAAGACTTGCACAACCTTGTCACATAGCAGATAATAAAAACTGCTTCAGCAGCCATTCCTGAGGGGGTGAAATGTCCAAGGATGGTGCAGTCTGCTCCAGAACTGTGAGGATATCACTCATTTGGATTGATTGCTTTAAGTGATGATCCTTTTCACTTTATTCTGAGCAAAGAAGGTCACTGTTCATGTCTTTTCTGCCTGTCACCTCTACAGGCACGAGCAGCTCAGAAGACAGAGCATCTGGTGCTGCACAAACCCATATTCCCAGGGTAAATCCAAGAGGAGGCAAAACAAACACTCCTACATCCCAACCTGCTGGGCTGGTACCACTGTGAGGCACTGGTGACAGAATGAGAAAGGGACACACAAACACAGAATGCGAACTCACTTTTAGTTCGTTCGTAAGCAAGGAGTTTGTGCTTCGCCAACTCATGCAAGATTTTATTACAGCCACCATGTTTAAGGCTGGCAATGGAAGCAATTAAACTAGCAGGAACTATTTAATCGTTCTTCATGCCCATTTCCACCTAAAAGAGTAATTAAAAATAGATTTATTAGCCCCTGCATTCAACAGTCAAAGATCAGATCCTGCTTAACAGTAAAATTCCTTTCCGAGGATGCAACTTTAAAAGACTACAGATTCTAAGACCTAACTTTTTATGTTTTAAGACTCAACAAAGGTTTTAACGCATGACTGCCCCTTGGGAGCTCATGTACAATCCAGCCGGGGAATTCCTGCGGTAACAGAAAGAAGATAAGGCCGATTAGATTTCAGTCCCAGCCACAGGGAGCGGAAGGAACGGAGACGCTGGTGATACTGCCTCACACGTATGACCACCGGGCATGTCCAGGGACCCCATGGGCATTCCTAGGGACCACCCGGCGACCCCCTGGGCATCCTCAGAGAACCCCTGAGCTTCCCCAGCGACTCCTCTGCCCTTCCCGATTGCCCCGCACCGGGGGGCCGAAGGGAATACGAGCACGACCCAGGCCCTGCCCAGCAGGACACGCCAGCACGGAGCCCCGGGGGAGGCAGCGGCACCACAGGCAGATCCCGCCCGCCGCGGGCCCGGCCCGGCTCGGCCCCGCTGCCCGGCTCGGCCCCGCTCACCGCGGTCAGCACCCTGAAGAGCTCCCGGGACAGGCACCGCAGCATCACCGCGTTCAGCCTCCCCATGGCCGCGGCGGCGGAGGAGGAAGAGGGGGAGAAAAAGGAGTAGGAAAAGGATGGGAGATGAGGAGGGATGAGAGGGTCGAGGAGAGTGAAGAGGATGAGGGGGACGGCGGGACGCGCGCCCTGGGCAGGTCCTGGCAGCTTCGTACCTCACTGCGCTCCGCCTGGTCCTGGTGCGCTCCGCCCGGTCGTTGTGCCCTCCTCCCGTCCCCGAGCCGGCATCGACCGGGAAGCGGGATGGAGTGAGCCTCTGCTCCGAACTCGCTGCGACCCCGCTCCATCCCTCCCTGCCCGGGGGAGTCGTGTGGGACGCGCGGGCATCTGCCAGGACCTGCCTCCCTGAGGAACCGCAGAGCGCTGCACGGAGCGCCGCAGCCAGGAAAGTAAAGCAGAGAACAAACATTATAAACAAATAAAGGGATTATAAACATATAAAGGGATAACTAGGGATATAAACAGTAATTTCTAGGGTAGACTTTTTTTTTTGTATTAGAAGAAAGGAGTTTTCAGATCTGCAGATAACACCATGCCGATACTATACAAATACTTTACCTGCTTAAAACGGATAAATTATCATTTATATTAAAATAAGCGTGTGAACCATGGAGTGTTGGTTTTGGAAAAAAAAAGCTGGTTCCGCTGTTCCAGACAGAGGAAAACGAGAATGTGCTCAGAAAAGACATGATAGAAAAAATGACGGAATTTTGTGAAAACCTACTAAGCTCGCAGAGATTCCTGCATCAAACATTTTTTTCTTCTTCTTTCATTTAGAGCCGCCCTCCACTTCCTTTTAAATTGTCAAGTGTCTATTATTAAGTCATCTAATGAATCACAGGAGTTTGTGAAGTTTTGCATTAAAGGAGCCAGTCAGAAATGTGGGACCACTAGAACAGTAATAAAAATTTAACCTGAAAATGGAAGCTGTCAGCTGTATAAAAACGTCCAAACCTTTATGGTGTATTTTAACATCAATGTTAAAAACCTTTTTTTCAACTAAGCTGTTATTCTTTACTATTACCAAAATAAATTTTATGACAGTCGTTGCTTCAGACAATGATTAAAGAACCTTTCGGGGATTTGTCTCAACTTACCCACAATATAAAATTCTTTAAAAACCAAAATTTTGTGTTCATTGTTTACACTAATAATACATTTAATACAGGGCAGGATACAGGAGGCCTGGGGCTGGGCAGCACTTTGCCTTTGGCCAATTGATTTTTTGGCCAATTGATTCAGATCTTAATTCTGAGAGCTTTTTGATTGTCTTGTGGGCTGAAATGTCTCCCACCCTCGGGCTCACAATGTTACTTGCCAAAATTAATTTTTTGGTTGGTTTGGGGGAGGTTGTTTTTGGGGGGGGTTGGTTTTTGGGGTTTTTTTTTGTGTGTGTGTGTGTGTGTGTGTGTATGTGTTTGTTTTTGGGTTTGGGGTTCTTTTTGTGTGTTGTTTGTTTGTTTGTTTGTTTTTGTTTGTTTGTTTTGGGTTTTTTGTTTGGTTGGTTTGGGGGTTTTTTGGTTTGTTTTTTGGGGTTATTTTTGTAGTCTTGTTTTGGGTTTTGCCTTTTTGGTAAAGATATGTCCTAAACTCTTAGCTGTGCAGGTGTTCAATGATGGCTAAGATCCTTTTGTGCCAGTTTTTGTTTGTTTGTTTGTTTTAGTTTGGTTTTGTTTGATTGGTTTTTGTTTGGTTTTGGTTTGTTTTGTTTGTCTGAAATTTGTTTGTCCGAAGTTTGTCAGATTTTCAGAGTATGTGGTAATTTACACATGGAACAACCCTGCGTGTTAGTGCGGTGGGAAGTAATCTGTAAGGAAGTGATGATCAAAACAGTCAAACTAATAGAGGAGTGGCTCAACATGTACATAATTCTCTATGATTTTATTTTTGGGTCTTTTTATGCTTGAAGAACTGAAAAATGCTTTAACATAAGACCAGTGTCCCACTTGTATTTTGCAATTAGAGAAATACTTCATTAATATAAAGAATTGAAAATGCCAGAAATTAGTCAGTGATAGGGTTCATCCACCTGCCATGCCCCATTTTTAAGTCAGTTTAGTCTTTTCCTCAGACTTCTTCCATTGCAAGTGCAGGTACTTCTAAGATCAAATTTAATCAGAAGAGGGCAGCATTTAATGTATTTTGACATTCTTTCTTTAGCTTCCAGAGCATGATATAAGCAGTTTTACATGTAATGAACGCATTTTCCCTTTAGCTTACTAAAAACAATAAGTTCACCCACATCACCTCAAATAAAAAAAAAAAACAAACCCTGGAGGTTTTTTACTGGATTCTGGGGGCATTTTACAAGACCACTTTCTGTGTCCAGTTAAAATTGCCTGAAGTGGCATAGTTTTATGCAATTGCATAGAAATATATCTCATTTACAAGCCTTCCATCTTTAGGGCTGTAAAATATGTATAGATAAGAGAGATAAGAGTTTTATTTGGAAAAACTTTAGTGCTGTGCTTCTTTTTTTTTTTCTTACTGTTGTTTCTCCCTTATATCCCTTTGTATATATATATATATATATATATATATACACACATATATAGTTATGACTGAAGAGTTACCCTTTAAGTCCCTCATTACTGATAATTTGTAATTTTCAGAAGGAATGAGCCCTTGGCAGAGGAAAATAAAGTTGGTAGAGGAACCTTGGAGTAACTGTTTCACACAGCAGGTTTAAATGGAACGTGTTGGTGAGGTTTACTCCAAATCTGCTGTTCTGACAGGCTGGTTCATAAAGGGCCTTGTAGAACAGACATTTCATAGTGGAACATATTGAGGGAGTTATCAAAAGGAGGAATTTTTACTTGCTGAGATGAAAATGTTGTTAATTAACTAAATAAAAGCAGAAAGGTGCACTTGGGTTATAAAGGGATGTTCATTTTTTCAATGTAATGAAACTCTTTCAGTTGGGAGGAGTAGTTGATTTACTTCATGGACGGGATGGAGTGTCCAAGCTTTGATAAGAGGTATCACAAATGCTGAGAGAATAATAAGTATCTTACACTAAGATTATTCAGGAAATCTTTCTGTCACTTACCAAATCATTTGGGAGCATTCATCTCTACAAGGATTTTCATTAAAGTACTGATTAGCAACATCTAGGGAAATTTCATATTGAATATTCTGGCTTCCGATGATATTTTAATGGGAAATTAAAACTCTGAAGCACATAATCCTGCCTCAAGAAGACAGGGAGGTGGTGATGCAGAGAGGATGAGAAACTGTGCTCTGATAAGGTCTGAGGGGTGGTGTGTTTCTGGCCTGGTGGCTTGGGGTGAGGGGTTCAATTTTGTCATTAGATTTTCCTTTATCAAAAGAGCAGTTCTCCCCACTGCCTTCCCTCCCCCACCCCCCCTTGATTCTGCAATCTCTGTGTTCATAAGGGCTTTAACATCACCCAGTTTTGGCATTGTAGATTTTTTTTTTCAGCATCTATGTCAACCTGTTTGTATCTCTGCTCTAGAGAAAGGATATTCAGAGAAATCTGAGGAAACTATTTCACCTCAAGCATCATGACAAGAAAGAAACAGACAGTGAGGTAGAGTTACAAAAGGCACAACGAGGTACAGAGACAGTTAATTACTTCATTGTGATCTCCAGAAGAGATACTCACCTGATCAGATTGCTGACCCTATGTATCCCTCAGCAGGTGAGTCCAAAAAACTGTGGGATCCTTAACAACTCCTAAAAGCTCTCCAGCTGTAATTTCTGGCACGGTATTTTGAAGCAAAAGAGCTGCACACATATCTTTGTATAGGTGTATGTCTATATTTGTACATTAAAAAAGTCACTTCTGGCTGTGATAATGCAGCTCCTGTTGCATGCACAGGCTACCATGTGTTCAAACAAAGGGTGTATTTAAAGCTTTTGCTTACTGTGTCCAACAGTTATGTAATCATAGTTTCTAAAAGAAACGAATGTGCAAAACCCAAGAATTAAGCAATTAAATAAACCCCAAAACGATCTCTCTCTTTTCCAAGGGGTCCAAGGTAAACACTAACAATGACAATACAAATCCCAGAATAAAAATTGCAGAAATGTGTGACCCCTATCTACAACAGCTGCTCCTTTGTCAGGATCTGATGATTTAACTCAGGTAGGTGCCCAGACTGGTTATCTGCTGCGGTAGAGAAAGACATTTATATGAGAAACAGTAACTGTCTTCAGACTCCACTCCTTGGGAACTATGCACCCAGGCCAGCAGTCAGCTGTCACTCACCTGTGAATGGCAGTGAAATTTTCCTCCTTTGGCACTCACTTCAGCTCTCATTTCCCTCTGTGTCTCAACCCAAGCTTCATCTGATTAAATTTGAATTCTTTATCAATTTCTTTGTCTCAAACCAAGGCCTGGAAATAGGATAAGTGTCCCTGTGTGTGTTGTACTGCCAGTGTCTCTCATACATACCTTGTTGACTACTCCACAGCAAGAAAAATAGTCTCCTAGACTTCACAGCCTTAGGGCCAGTTAACAGATGGAGTGAATCTCACTGTCTTTGCATCAAGATGCCCTAAGTCTGAAGTGTATTTTATTGATTGTTAGAGTGCTCCTAATAAACTGAGACATGGGTTTACGCTATTTCAAGATAACAGCTTTTCAGAAACTGGAAAAATATGTGCTGGTGTCCCTAGGGCAAAGACTGTAAAATATAACCCTTAACTACAGAGCTGTTAGTATAACTTCCCACTGACTTGAAGACACACAGGAACTGGTATGCTCATAAACAAAGCCATTTTTACAGCCCCTTCTCTGACTGTAACAATAATACAAGATCAACTGTATAAAAACACACTGGGAAGTTAATTTTTCACTGATGTGAAGTGAAATAACTAAAATAGTTCTCATATAAATACACACGTGTAAAATAAACACACAGACTAGCAGACTCCACCAGCATATTCCTAATTTTTACACAAGAATGTATACACATATACATTAAGCACATTAAAATGCTGTAAGAAGTATCTTGGGGATGGGAAAACCCCCAGTCCTGCAGTCAGATGACTGTTTGTAGTCACTAAATGAATAACCCAATAATACTACTTTCCAAAAAAAAAAAAAAAAAAAAAAAAAGTAGATTTTTCACACAGTGTATTTTTCTTGCTAATAAACTTTATTTCAAAAAGGAATTGCAGCACTGTGTTTATTGTTTTGGTTTGACTAATGATTAAACGGTCTAAGTTTTAACAAAAAAATCAGTAACTAATTTCTTCTCCCACCATTACAAGGCTGTTGAGTCTAATTTGCCAGCAAAGTCTAGCCATGAAAGAGAAATACTTGGCTCAATTAAGCTGTAATGAATGTAGAGATGGAGAAAGAATAAGTACAAATACACTGGTAGCTTAACACTTAGGTAATTCTGGAGGCAGATATACCTTGGAATGAAGCTGAAAATCACTGAGAAGATTTTAAATTACTTTTGTCAGTGTTCTTATTATTGCTTTCTGGTCGTAATTCTCAGTCATGCCACCTGCTGTGTAAACACGCATCATCAGGTGTGGATGAGAGCTCTCGCAATCACTGAAATATAAATATCAATATACAGATTTGATTGCAACAGTCCTTTTTTCCTTCATGCTTTCTTGAAAACATGTATTAGATGATGAAAGCAAAGAAAGAAACAAGTGCTAGATTTGATTCCTGAAATAGCAGAAAAATAGAAATTTTAAAATTGGTCCTTTTTAGCATTAAAATGTTAAAAGATTTAGCTACTACTTTTTTACTTTATATTTAAGATTACTCCCATAATCAGACAATATTGCATTACTCAGAAAAGCATTTTTTGTTTAAGGGGTTCCATTAGAAATTAGAAAATAAAAGCAGGTTTCTTTGAAGGATAACCCTGTGATGCCAACCAATGTAAACACAAATCCTGATGTTTTGGCAAGCTAAAGTGAAGAAAAAGCTCTTTGGTCTTCATTTACATTTTATAGCAAATATTTTATTAGGAGAAAGTGAAGAATGTTGACATTCCACCACTTAGACCCCAGTCAAAGCAATGTTCTCAATGCCAAAATGTCAACATTTGTTGCCGTTTCCTTCACATTAACATGCTAGAATCACATCTGGCATATTTCTTTCTCTTTTTTTCCCCCTTCCCCCCTGCCCCCAGTCTATTGCAGATAGGAAAATGGGAAGGCAAGATAATTCTCATTTTTCTCAGCCAGCCATCTGCATTCAGCTGTTTTGAAAAAAGAAAAAAAAATGAAACAACTCAAAAAGCAGAAGGCAGCCATCTCAGGTGCACATATTGTGCACAGAGATCCATATTCATTATCTGTAATCTATAAGTCTTGCATCCCTTTTAGAATGTATATTTCCTTATTATAATTTCCATTCCTTATTATGGTTTGTAAGTCTTAGGGAACCTATCATCATTATAGATTACAGGCAAAATTAATTCTGTCTGTCTTTGTTTTCATCTGCGTGGTAATGCCATGGTCAGCTCTGTCAGGTGAGTCCATTTCATGGCTGAACTGCATCCTCCAAAGCTCTCAGAGAAGCACTTTCATTTTGGCCCAGTTCCTCATCAAACTCACAGAAAACAAGCATTCCCCTTTTCCAGACACATCCAGTAGCAGATGAAGACCCTCTTCTCTGCCCACATCTTTACTTTTTTGAAGGGCGTTTGGCTTTCCTGCCTTGCTGTGATTCTGCACCTGTGAATGGAAAGATTCTGTCACTGATTCTTCCTCCTAGTCAGAAGGGGAAGAAAGAAGAGAAACTTCCAGCTTCAGGAGCCATGAAATGCAGACATGAGGCTTGGTGTCTTTGCCCAGCTTTTCATTATGAATTTATTGTCTTTGTCTATATTTTCCCTTTTAATCTGACTGCCTGAAGAACCAGTTAATAATATCTGCGTTCTTGATAATTCACTCTTCCATTTGCCAACAGAAGTAAAAAGAGTCCCAAAGAATCCACAATTGTGTAGATATGAATTATTCTGAATTATTCCCCAGTCTTTTTCCTGCTGTGTAAAATCTCCAGGAAGAAAAGGAGATCCAACTGTGACAGCCAGACTTATTTATAGCATTCTAGAAATAGAAAATCTATGGGAAATATCTACCTTTTTCTCCTTCAAAATTTCATAAACACTTGTTTTTCTTTGTGTGACTGTACTTTTGAAAAAATTACAATGTAAACTGCTCTCTCATGTGCAGGAATTTCTGTGTGAACTAACAAAAAAAACCCCAAAAACCCAAAACACCAAACCACTCAAAAAAAAAAAAAAAATAAAAGGAATAACATTAAAACTAAACCACACCACTTCATACCAAAGACAGCATTTTGATTTATGTTTTCTGACTTGGCCTGGAACACATTGTGTGAATGCTGACTGATAAAAAACCACAGATGATCTCCCGTGAAAAGAAGTAAATGGTTACTTTTTCCTTTAAATAAAAGCTGTCTGGATGCTTAAGGAGAATGTATCCCATCTAATCCACAGCTCAGGGATGTAAAGTTGTAACGTCTAGTGGCATCTTCCACAACCACAAATTCGCAGATTACTTAGGACACACTGTACTGTAATTATGCAGTGGTTAGGTGTTTTCAAATGGAAATAAATTTAAGTAAAAGTATTTATGAATTTTTGTTAGTTAGGGCTCAACAAAACTACAACCACAGCACCTGAGAAGGTCACAGAATCATTTCAAAAGGCTGAAATGTGTATTATCAGAAAGGAAGTCTTGAGAGCTGCTAAATTGAATCACAAGTTCTGGAGAAAGCCCAGAGTGCACAAAACACAGTAACAAATGTGTGCAGTGCAACCTGCAAGTCAAGTGACTGTCTCCAAGATGCTCATACATTAAGATTGCACAAGCAGATTGGAATGCATCTGCAAAATTTTTCTCTTTTTTTTTTTTCATTTTCTCCCCTTTGTCATATTCCCTTTGCTTGTCATAACTAGAAGAAGGACAGGAAATTTTGAGGGCTATTTTAACTCGTATTTGATATAACTCTTGCTATTTTATCATTTCATTGCTAATGCTTGTGAGGTATTTTTTATTTGCAGGATTTTATTAAGGTCTTAGCAAACTGGACATTTAGCAGCTGAAGGACCTGCTTCTAACCTTGAGCTCTGCTTACTTTGTCTTCTAGAAGAATGCAAAGTCAGGCTTCTCCCTCTTCGCTATAGATGTTTTTCAAAAATTCAAGTGTGACTGTTTTGCAAACACAGAATGTGCCTTTAATTCTTATCTTGTAGATAAATAAAGCAGAATCACATCAAAAGTTTTAGAGGTGCAGAATAAAACCTCTCCCACTTCTGTAACAGTAGATAGCTGCATTTAAAATTTTGAAATTCATATGATTATACACTTGCATATTAGTTTCAGACCAAATGCAGTATCCTGTATCTTGCACCACTACAGAACAGGACTAATTTTGTGGTCACATTTTTATTTTAAATATTGAAACTGCAAACCTGTAAAGATACTGTTTCTGAACTCAAGTGTAGCCTTAAAAAAAGTCTAGTACATTTTATCTCGGACTTTTTTTTTTGTTGTGGGGCCTACATCAGATCAAGGAGAGCAAATACTTGATCTCTCTGTGAAGATTTTTGACAGTTTTGTGAAGAATGCACAGCTTGGAGATGGATGGCATTTTATTGACATTTGTCCTACAGAAGTCTCCTCACAATTTTCTATAATTCTTGGAGAGATATGTTAAATATATCTGTTTAGCAGAATGGCTAAAGTGGCCCTTTGTTTGCATTTTTTCTTCTTTTTGCCTGTCTGGTTCCAGTTTTTGACTGCAGCAAGAAATAGACATGAAATCCAGTAAGAGCTATCCCTGCAAACCAGGCTGGCTTGGATAAGGATTTTTTGGAACATCGAATAGAACTTTTCAGACCAATGAGAAGTTTGTTATGTTTACCCAATAAAACACACACACTTTTCATGGCCCCCGCCCCAGACATGGAAATGAATACACCTCACAACTCCTTAAAGTGTCTTGCATTCTTTTAATCCATTATTCCATCCCGAAGACACCCTCCCGCACACATTTTTTAAAAATTCACTTTCTTATTTTAAGCCTTTTTGATCAATAAAATGTTCTGTTATTTTTCCTATCCTCTCCAAACAAGAAAAAGAAAGTAGAAGAATAAAAATATATTTCTGGAATGTTTATCCCACTTGATCCTTTCTTTTTCCCTAGGAAGAACAAATGCAACAAATGGATGAAGATTTTCACAGTCTTTAACTGTAGGGTGGGGGTTTTGTACTTTTCACGGTTCTTTCATTACCATCACCTCTGAAAAAAAATTTACATTTTCCTCTAATACATGTCAAGTACTGCTTCATTCCAGAGCTGGTTTAAGGCCTCTGGGGCACAAAGTGCAGGCCCAAGTTTTGAAAAGTTCCTGTGCTGTGATTTGTACTCAAGACCACAAGGTTTAAACTTTGTTGTCTCCACATGCAGTCCTCCCTGGTCCAGGTTCTGCTACTTCATTTCTTCTATTTCTTCCATCCTTGATCTTTATTTTTTGAGCATTTCTACTTCTTAATCTTTCCCCCCCCCTTTTTTTTTTCCCAGGAACTTTACTGATGGAAGCATTTCCCAACTTTCATTCTTCTGAGCAAATTAGTCTGCTTTGCATTGGGAATGGAGTGACACCATTATCTGATGCATATAAAACATTCAGGGAGAAGTTTGGATTGGTACATTTGTTCCAGATGCAAACAGAGATTTTGTCTCAGAATTCTTTTGTATTCCTGCTTTAGTCACAAGTTGAATAATGTAACTTGTCCTTACATGCTGTTTTTAAACACACCAAGAAGTTGTTTGCCCTGTTGCCAACTTAAACCTATTCAAGACTCCCAGTCCTGAAGAAATGCAGAAAGCAGTAGAGTTCTCCCGTTTAGCTATGAGCAAATCAGGGAAGGAACTTGATAAATCTGTGGCCTGCTCAAAATATGTGAGCATAATTTGTACATTTGTAGTTTTTTGTATGTGTTCTAACAGTTCAGATAAATATGCCACAGATGAATGTGGCATTTTCTCTTCTGCCACTGCAAAAGTCACTTGAAAAAGGAGCTCTAAAAAAAGCCAAACCCAAACCACACTTCTAGAATTTTGTTCTGAAACACAAAGAATTTTTTTTTCCTTTTGTGAAAGGAAAATTGAAAGATCACAGCATCCTGATGGCCAGCACAGCAAACCAGACTAATCCTGACACCAGTCCTGTTGGCAAATCCTTCAGTAGTTTTGGCAGCCAAATGTGGGGCCAGCCTGGAGCATGAGGAAATCCAGCCAAGCAGACAGCTACAGTTCTGTATATGAGTCCTGGAAAAAGCATTCCAGAGCTTGGCATCTGTGCTCCAATGCTTGCCAAACACACCCCAGGAGTGACCACACATGTGCTGGCTTCTGCAGCAGAGAAGCAGAAGGAAAGCAGAAGAGCTGTGGGGAACATGCTGCCATAGCCCATTTCTTTCTTCTAGGAAAAAGAAGATTCTCCTGAGAAGCCAAAAGTGAGGCTGCACATATTTTGTCTAAGCTACAGAAGGAGTATTACTTCTTATTTACATCCATAAATTCTATTTTCTGTTTCTGTTCAAACTGTTTTCACCCACTGTTATTTATAGGGCTTTCTCTCATGTAGCTTCTCAGTTATCCAAAATCATTCACATGGAAATTAGTTAGGATGAAAATCCATACCTGACAACCCACAGCATGCAGACAGCATTGCAAATCCCCATTCCATGCCATTAAAAGGATTTTCACATCCAGTAATTTTTTTTTTTTTGTCTGTATATGGGCTAAAGGTTCTTCCATTACATGACAAGCTCTTAGAGAAACAGGAATGGTTGTACTTGTTCAGACTAAGGAGGGTTCTTGTTTTTGGGCTGAGACTGGATCTGAGCTTCCCCCTACCAAAGGGGCTGTGCCAGATCATCTTGGAAGATTAACACAAATTAGAATCCATGTTTTCTAGATTGGTCAGGATCAGAAGCTGCACAATTATATGGCACAGTAGAAATTCCAAGCGGCTCAGATACCCTTAGAGCAGGAGGCTGTTGCAGTCTTGATGATTCATCACCCATGACTAAACTGCTGGAAACCAGCTCAGCTACTGATCCACCCAGCAATGCAAAGGCATAATGAAGACTTAGAGAAAAACTGCCCTCATCTTTTTTGAGTTACAGCTGCTGGCTGGGCCTGTGAGAAACACCAACAGCAGGTGATTTTACCAAAACCAGTGTCATCTCAGAGAAACAGAGATACCATACGCTTCTGAAAGTCAGCCCATGAAATCCAGCTGACGAATTTGGTGATTTCATGAAACCTGCCCATGAAATCTGCCCATTTCCTGGAGATGAATCTGGTGGTTTCATGGAGATTACTTATGGCTATTTTATTGGTTCAATAACATTCAAGCATTCCCTTGTTTTCATGGTGCTCTCTAGGTAACCAGTAAAGTAGTAGAAAACCTGTACCTGCTAATTTTAGACCTGTTTTCTTATTTTCGTAGAGTCAGCTAACAACAGCATGCCACTGCCATGTATGGTCCAGCCAGCTGCATGTCTTGGTCCACTGTAGGCAACACACCAGATTCTCAGGATTGTTATTAATAATATGTTATTAATAATATGTTATTATTATAGTATTTAGTTATTATCAAGGCTGTTTCACTGAATTTATGGGCTATGAAATCTTACTCTGTGTATATCTCATTGCATGAGATCCCCAAACACTGAAGATATGATATGAAATTCCTATCACAAAAACTATTTCATCCCAAATTTCTATTGAACCCTTTATGCCACAAAAAATGAAGTTCTAGTCTTGAAAAGGAACTTTCAGAAATTAACAAAAAGCCCCCAGAAGATACATCTTCACACATTTCCAAGAAAAATTCTCAACCTGCCCAATTTCCAGAGGTCTATTTTCTTACAGTGGCATTTTAAGTGGCTCTGAATTTGTTTCCTGCAGATGTAGGAATAGTGATTTTTTTTTTAGTGTCCCTCCCTAGGCTGAATTTATAGTCTTTTAACATTGGTTTTGTCCTGGGATATAAAGTGGACTTCACACCTGAAAAAACAATGCATTTTTAATTCTGTAGAAGTAGCCTGAGATTTTGAAACCTTTGCCTTAGACTGCAAAATATTGAAAAGTTTAATTTTTAGAATTCATTACTGGACAGTGCTAAGTAGAGGTTCTTATGAGCTGTTATGCTAAAGACAGTTCAGCTTTTCTACTAGCAGACAGCTAACAGCTGTTGGCATTTTTATTTCAAGCAAATGCTTATAAACTTCAATCAGAAATAGGTGAGGATGAGATCTATCATTTGAATCTAAGTGCCCCAAATTTTATACAAGCTTTATGCTTTAGTAGAAATGGCTGCATGTGTAGAATAATGCTAACAGTCCTAAATTTATGAACATTGATGGCAACATTGATGACAATTTTGCGGTTCCATGAGTGATAAATATTTGGTGGGAGGTGGTCACATGTGTCCTGAAAACTGCCCCCCACCTCAGCCTTGCACCACTAATACTGACAACATGTGAAATTCAGATTTCTGTTGACTGATAAGAGACGCCTTCTAGGAAGCCTGTAGCAAGGTAACACTCACTGCCATGAGCGGTCACCCCCAAAATTATGTTGTCTATTTTAACTGAAATATTTTTAATATTTTGACTACTATAACCAGTAACAAGTATAAAATACTGTCTGTCTTCAAGAAATCATCAGTTTGGGATCTCCTGTCATATGAACTGTGAACCAACGTGTCTGGCAGATGTCTGGCACCTTTTTCCTGAATTCCCAGACGTCAGCCTAGGTAGGGAAAGCCTCTGCACATATTTGAGAGCTATAAATTAATTTTACATGTGTCTATAAAAGCAAAATATGTTGTAAACAGAATATGTCAGCAAAGCCTGCACAAGAAACCAGTGAAAATTGAGTGTGAGTGACAACTGTGGGGTACAAAATCACATTCTGATAGCTTTCATGAAGGTTTTTACGCTAACAGCTGGATTTGGCAGCCAGGTTGAAGTGATGGCACTACAAGTTTATAATGATAAAGTTTCTAAGTGTACCAATTGTGGTGAAGATAATACCCATATTACCTGCCTTTCTACCCTTATAGTCACTAACAATATACAGGAGAATCCTCATATCTAAAGCTCCTTAGAGGATAAGTTAGTATTTCCATGCCGTAATTCAGCTTTACAGAATTTCCTGAAGTTTATTTCAGTGTCATTCACATTTCTCTGCTTCAGTCTACTATAGCATTAGAGCACATAACTTACACATTCAACATGAAATTAGGTGCAGAGGGGATAAAATTATGTACCCAAACACCATCACTGCCCACCTCTTTTGTCATGCTCATTCATTTTCTTTATGATGGTCATAAACAAGACATTATTTCTTCCAATTTCTGTAGCAAGATCAGTTCCCATGAAGCAAGTGAGACTCAGCCTGTGGTTTATTGGAGAATTACAGCCTGGGCTTGACTCTTTTTGTTACTTTCGTGTTTTGAAAGATTATTCCAGCATTTTCTTGGTAGAAAGAAAGCAAATGACAATGAATGATTTTAAAATATTTTTTTAAAACAAATGAAATGTAATATTTTCAGTAGTGTTAATTTATATAGATATAATATGTTTCAGTTCTTTACTTAGTTTATTAATTCCAGGTTTGTTTATTCAATCTTGTAATATTTTATCGAAAGGAATATGGATTTACAGAACTGTTAGTGATGGAATTTGTTGCCTGTGAAATAATAGAAGTAACAGATAGTGCTGTGTTATGCAGTTTGATATGTTTGCTATAGCATGTCTCAACTAGGCAATTTAATTTTAGATTACTTTTTTGGGGGGCTGATTTTTATCACAGTGCTTTAAATTTTTTAAAGATAGAGTACTGCATTGTAATTTTCAAGTTCTAGTTTAACTTCACGAGAATACAGGAAACTAAGTAAGTAAGTAAATAAATAATGAAATAAATTGTAGCCTTACAGTAGAATCTTTTCTGCTGTAAATTGATAGCTCTACCAGTCTTTATCACTGAGCTGTTTGAGCCAGAATCAACTTCCTCACAAAGACAGGCTAAATGCCACGAATTGTTTGTTTATTTGCTTCTGACAAAATTATTTTGCTGATTTCACATCTTATATTGTATCAAATATAGGTTATGTGACCCTACTTTGTAACAAACTTGCAGTTACCCCTCTTTGGGATCAGGAGATTGCCTTTTGCTGGCCTGTGGAACAAACCTCATAGACAAGCCGGTGTAAAAACTTGATATATTTCTGCCATTTTCTTTTCTCCTCTTTTGGAAAGTATCTTTAAAACATCCTTTTTTCCCCCCCCCTCATTCATACAGCTCTATAATTTTAAGCTGCTATGCATGATATGCATAATGAATCCACCTGCCAAGATTAGTAGCATTTCTTCTGTGCAGTCTCCACTAAACAATTCTTGCCTCTTTTAAATTAATAATAATTTGTTATCAAGACATTCACTGTTCATCCCATGCTTGCAGAACACAGTCCCAATGCATGAACAAAACCCCTAGATGTCACTGTAACAATATAAAAAAGAGTAGCAGCTGTAAATAGCAGAGTTTTTTTAAAGTTAAGATGGTCTTGAATGACACTGAAGGAACTTGATAAACAGATTTCAATCTTGTTTTCCTCACATTCAGATGTATTTTCCACTACGTTCTGTGCCAGTGGAAGTCAGTGGAGAACATGGTTTGGTTTTAGCTGCGGCTCTGAACAGCTCTATCATGGACGCCTTATTTTGTGCAAAGAACATTCTAGGCTATGGTAAGCATTGTCACATTTTATTTGTTCAGGTGTTTTAGTTCTACTGGACCAAGTTCTTCTGAGAAAAATTCACATGATACATTTGTAAAACTATATTTGTACATTTGCACGCATATAAAAATACAAATATGCTCTTTTCGTAGGCAAACAAGGACATCTAAGAGAATAAAGCTGTTCCTATTTTTGTGTTTGCATGTTGGAAAAAAAAACTTGAATCCCAAAGGCTATTTTCCTAGACTGTTAAAAAAAATTAAATATATATAATAGATAAATAAATATATATGTATGAAATAAATATGATGCTTGAATTCACAAAGAGAGATCTGTGACTGTTTTTCTCTGCATGCAAAACACATATGCAATCTGTGAAATGTTCTACCATAGGCTGAAGGGGAAAGGGGTGTAACCAGCATTTCCTTTTCAGTCTGAAAATTTACAGGAATGCAGCAGGACATCTGTATGGAATTAGTATAGCTTCTCCCCCTCATACATTGAGATCCATGTGTCTGCAAACTGAGAGTCTGTAATCTTGAGTCCAGATTTGTTTTACCTAATAAAAACATCAGGACTGATTGTACCTTAGGGTGTAATATTTAAAAAGACTGAAATTAAGTTTTTAAGGAAGTAAAAATAAAAGCAGGCAGTTACATGTTGTTTTAAAGTCTTTGAATCTTTAGATATCTTTACATATTTTTAAGGGGTTGTCTGTAGTAGCCTCTACACTGAACCTTATACCTACATTTGCAGGCAATACAGCTGGATTTGGGAGCTTCAGTGTACTCAAACAATCCTTCTTTCTGGAAAGCCACATGACAAACATTTCTGCCAGTTTTCTTATGGAATTTGCACTGCTGCATGACCTATCCTTTTTCCTTCCTATAGTCTATAGGAAGGGCATGCTGTATATAAAATTTTATAATTGCAACATGCTGGTGTAGAGCTGCTGAAATACATTAATGCGAACTTTGAGTTGCTCTTAGTATATGTAGTGCCATCACAGGTGTTTTAAACATTCCATAATGGTATTGTAAAATATTATATACTAGACTTTTATATAAAATATAGAATAGATTTTATTTCTCTGCTTGAGTAGGGAGGTGGGACCAGATGCTGTGATCCCTTCCCACCTGAACCATTCTGGGATTCCATGAACTCAGCATTTTCATGAGTCTTACAGCATGTAACCAATCAAAGACTGTGCTGTACTTACACTCCATGAACCTATTTTAATTTGGTAAAAATTAAGTTTTGTTCTTGTATGCAAAACCAATCATGGTATCATAGAGTTGTGAAGGTTGGAAAAGACCTAAGATCAATGGGTTCATCAGACAGGAAGAACACAAAATGATCACCACAGAACACTTTTGCTAATTTTTTTGTTCAGGGTTATTTATATTTAGATAATTATATTGCTTAGTTCAGGAGTTATCAGAGAACATGTCATCTCAGTGAGATTTAGGATGGCTGAATCCTCTCTTTCTAAGTATGTTGTTCAAGAGACGCTGTGTCAGAAAATAATGCTCAGAAGAACCTATAAAAGGACAGCTACTTTAAATCATCCAGCTATAAAATTATTGATGTGTTTAAGTAATTAAAACCATGTTGTCCAAGTTTAATGCCAGATGAAGTTTCTCCTGAGTAACTGAGCCCTTTTACCTGCTCCACCTACAGACCCCCCAGGGAAGAGCTTCTAGAATAAGATAAAATAAATTAATCATTAATTATACACATCTTCTTAACCTGGGAATATCTGTAGCAGCTGTGTGATTTTTTTTTCCAAAGACAAAACAGAATATCCAATAATATCTATTGTGGTTTTAGTTTTGTTTAACTTGAATAAATTTAAAATAGATACTGAAGTGTTTGAGCTTTACATAGGGATAGCTTCAACCTCCTGTTTCATTTAATACATATATACAAATTTTATTTCTTATTTCTATTGCTGTTTTGCACATATAAGTTGGTTAACTTTTTCTGTATCTAGAAAAAAAAAGAGAGAATGCTTTTTTTTTTTTTTAAAAAAAACTCCCTCAAGTCCTTCCTTTTGTTGACAGATTTCAGACCATAAAGTAGGATTTAATTACTGGTAGTTGAGATGTCTAAATTAGGAACATTTGACTTCTGTTTGCAATCACTTAGAAACAAAGAAAAATCGGTACAGAGTGGTCCATTCTACTTCTCCTATGCTAAAAAAATAATTCCCAATTAATATGTGGTCTTACAGGCAGGACACACAAGTCACTTCTGGAATGATGTGCTAAAATATCTTGCCTTGTTTACGTTTTTGTTTGTGTCACAAAGGTAAAGAATCAGACATTCCAAGCCGGGTAATCCTTTTGTACCTGAAGCTTTGCAGCATTGAGAGGTCTTTTTGTTTAATTGCATGGAACAGTTCTCTTGTGATGTCTTTCAACACTTTTTTTGTTTTTTTCAAATTGTTGTCTTATGTCTTAATTATCTTCCTCTTTTATTTTATAAGCCCCACTTAGTGGTTCTGTTCCTTTTCAATATGCCTCAGTCAGCATACATTTTTTTTCCTTCTGCAGTGAGAGCATTACTTTGAAACCACTACTGAAATATTTTTTAATTTTATCAATGATAAAACTGAAACTGTGTGGAATAATTTATCTATTTGTTGCATATGCAAGGGACTTTATATTGAATAATATATTCACATATATGTATATATACGTGAATTAGTAAGAAATGTGAATCAAAATTGCTTCTTAAATGGCTGTGTTATCCTTTACATGCATTGAAATTTTATAGATGAGCACAGGCAAGAGGAAATCATAACTCTTTAGTTATTTCTTTTTTATTGAAAATAAAGTTAGAGTGGGAATAAACTGGTGTGCCAGTTTGGTTTTCTCTCTTTTTGTTTACTAGTTTTTGTTTTTTGTTTACCAAATTATGGGGATATACCAAATTAGTGCCTATATTTAAAGGGTGGGAGAAAAGGAAGTTAGGCTAACTAATTTAATTTCCGGGCCTGAAATAATG
Organism: Corvus hawaiiensis; assembly: GCF_020740725.1. Classification (NCBI taxonomy): domain Eukaryota; kingdom Metazoa; phylum Chordata; class Aves; order Passeriformes; family Corvidae; genus Corvus; species Corvus hawaiiensis. The sequence continues at coordinate 43,677,720 of NC_063255.1, read as the reverse complement.
CTAAAAATTGAAATAATTCAAGTTTCCATGTGAAAACAAGAACATCAAATCTAACCAAAACAGACTCATCAAAAGCAAGGAAGGCACAGGCAGAGAACAAAGCAGATAGACTTAATAAAAAATTAAAAAATAGGTGTTGACTACCTCATCTGAGCAATGCTTTTGAAACAGTCTCAAATGATATCCTTCTAAGTAAGAAAAAAAAAAATCACAGTCTAGACTAAAATATTTTGGTTTATATTATTTATTCCATTTCCAGATTAATGATGATCTTGATATAGCACAATCACATTGGAGGACAAGATTAGAAATCGAAATGGTCAGATGTATTAGACAAATGGTAAAAAGAAAAGAAAGCAAAGGTAAAATCAACCAAACAAGCAAAAAGAGGATGCAGCTCAACACTTCTTAGCAGTTAAACCACTGGCATCTGCAGCAGATCACCTGCACCTGTGCAGAATTCCTGTGCTTGAGGTACAGGTTAAATGGTTAATCTTCTTTTTACTTTGCAGCAGAGAGGATTAATCAAATGAATTTCCAAGGTCTTTTCCAAAAGTACTTTAAAAACAGATCTGTGGCGAAGACACCAGAGAAATTTAACAAGTGAAGGTTGGGAGCTCACTGAAAATGCTCAGGTGTGGATTTGGTCCAGTGGGGAAGAGGGAACAACTGAAAAGAGATTTTTAATCCTGACATTGTCTTGTTATTTCTACTTTTAATACCTGTACTGATTTAGACATCCACCACTGGTTGTTTTTGGTGACTCAAATAATGAATAGCTGAGAATGTTTTTACCTGTCAAATAAATGTGGCCGTTGAGAGACATAATTTTCAGCACTGTAAGAAATTATTTACACCCAATGAGTCTATTTTAATGGGATCCTACATTAGCAAAATGTTTGTTCACATATTTACTTTGTTTCAAAATGTCAAAATAATATGACTGGCTTTACTTAAAAGTACCTTCCACCCTTGTTTGGGAAGAAAATGTAATCACTTGGGAAAAGTGTGGATTAAAAAATAATCTGCATTATGAGTTTTCTCTGGAAACATTTTCTTTATGCAGATGTACACTTGCATGTTTCCTGAAAATCCACTGTATATAACATTTTGAGCAATTTTTATTGGAATTGGTCAGACTTGAAGTGGCAGTTCAGCTAGAACAAAAGAGGCATCACTCATCCTTCTGTATCATCTATGTGATGTCAACATATCATGGCATCCTCTGTGAAAGAAGCTTTTCTATTTTATAACAGGTGGGAAATAGGGGCAGAATCTCTGGGGTCAACAGATAAAAATGCTTTTCAAGAGCTGGGAGTCATAACCTACAGTATCTTTCCTGAAGAAATCTAGTTTCCTCCCACAAGTACTTAAAGTCTTAGGTTCTATTTTTTCTAATGCAGAGCTGTGTTCCTGTCTTACCAAAGAAACTCTTAGTTGTAGTATTAATTTCATTTATCCTGTTGCCCTTTTTCTATTAATTTCGTTCCCTATTTTTAAGAGAACTGCTGTTAGCTAAAGAACCCAAGCCCTTTGACAGGGATTTTCCCTCCTTTACCATAGCAGTGGCTTTTACGGGCAGCTATTCCAAATTGAACACATGCAGCTCTAACATGAATGATTAGAACATAATCATTATTTTAAATCATGTCTGATCCTTTTTACCCATAAAAAGTATTTATGATCCCCATTCTAACAAAGACAGCTTTCCTGGTAAGCATTAATTTCTATTCATGTTTACAGAGACCAAATTTATCACAAGTAAGACATCTTGCCCAATCTCACCCAATCTCGTGAATGTTTTATGTTTTTGTGTTCTAGTTCCTTTCAGAAATTTAGCAAGGCAGTCCCTAGTCCTCTTCGGGTTTGAGTGCAAGGAGGTCTCTTGAGTCTTACAAATCACTTTACAAATCACTGTTAGCTGCTGACTTTGCTTTCGTTACTGTGCTCAGTATTTCCAGTTTCAAATTATGTCTCTCTTGGCTTTAAACCATAGCTTTCCCACTCCCTAATTTCTAGCCCACCCTTGCTGTGTAATTGCCAAACCTTTTGGGGGGGAGAGGGAGGTGCTGGTTTTTTGTTTCATTGTTTGTTTGTTTGTTTCCCCTTAAATATTTTCAAGTGTCTTTTTCCAGATGTGCTGTGTTTAACTTCTGGGAATTGCTTCTTTATCCCTGTGCTTCCTGATATCCAGGATCCTGATCTTATCTCAAATCAGTTCTTTCCTTTTGATTCTTTGCGTCCTATCTACTTATTCTTTGCATTTTCTGGAGATAGCTATTCACCCAAAGTGGCATGGAATCCTTCTCTTTCCCTGGCTCTCAGCTGCATTTCATTCATGACAGATTTAACAGCTTCTGTTTTGAAGAAATTCCAAACCTCTCTTACAATCAGGAGGTTGCTGAGCTCTCCTACCCAGTTGTCTTCATAAATTAGTTCCTTCATAAAATACTTTTCGTTCCTCATGGTCTTTAAAGACTGAGATCCTCCCATGCAAAATTACTTTTGCTAACCTTACAAATTTAAACAAAATCACCTTTTGATCTGTCAGAACATAGGTCTGTAAATGGAGCCTCTGTTAAAGCCACTGGACCATCAAAGCAGGGCAGTAAGTTGAACAAGAGAGTGGCTTCATGACCTCTTGGCTAGTGGCTTTTATTTCAGAGATAACGAAATGTGGCTCCTGTTTCTCATCCCAGAGTTAGAAGTGACAGATAATATGCGCATGGAGCTAAATGAAGCTGTTACATGTTCCAGTTTTGTTTTAAAAGACAAAAAAGAAGAAAGTTTCCTGGTTGCCACAGTATGCCATGGGCTGTATTGGTGAGGTATTCACCCCTAGAGCTGTAGTTCAAAGGGATAAATCTTCTCAGATGACAAAACCAGATTGTGTCCTGTTGTTATTATCGAAGTGACCAGCAGCCAGCACTCAGGGACTGTCAGCAGGGCCACGTGTTTTTTTCCATTGCTTTTGTTTGCTTCTTACTGGTGGCTAACTATTCGGCACATGTAGGTAAATGTATGCTCTTGGCCTTAAAAAGCAAGCAGCTAATTTCCTCAGCCGGGGTTTTATTGAGATGGTTATGTAGGGAGAAACAGCAGGTGGACAACAAGTAAAACTTTCAGGTGTGAACTTAAAAAAACTACTCCTGAAGGACAGTGCCACCTAATCCAGTACCACACGTCCCTGCTCTTGGTGCTTTTGATGGCAAAAGCACCAGCCCTCGAGGCTGAGCTGATACGAGCCGGGAAGGAGCTCTCGGGTCTCCCGACTCTGCTCGGCGTTCATGTGCCAGACCCCGCTGGCGGGGCAGGTGTGGGGGTCCGGCCCCCTCTCCTCGGGGCCACCTCCTCCGGACCAGCACCTTCGTTGGCAGCCCTGTGTGCTTTCTCAGGGAGGGCTTTTGCTGCCAAGCCTCTCCGCACGGGCTTGTGTCCATCCCACGGCGCAGTTCCCAGAGATTGGGGACAAGCAGGGGAACCGAGGGAATGCGCAGAACCCTGTAACGCTATGGAGCAGCGAGGAGTCCCCAGGCAGGTGCAAAGGAGGAGCTTTATTTACAAAAAATCCGGCCTTTTTATGCCGTTAGTCTGCTGTTAGTTTACATAGTTTTAGGGCACAACAAACCAAATTTAACCAACCACCATACACCACGGCGCGGGCACAAGGCATTCACTTAGCATGTCTCAGTTCCTCTACTCTAGCTAAGTCATTCATTCTCCCACAGTCCACTTCTACTTAGGCTAAGTAACAGGCCGGAGCCATGATTTTACCAGGCCTTTCCTGTACAAAAGCTTTACCTATCGGTCACAGAACCCCCTTTGGAACCAGCTCTACCTGAACCGGTCGCTCCCCGAGACCCCTCGCTCCCTCCAGCAGCCGCCCGTCCCCGCCCCCTCCCCCTCCCGTCCCCATCCCTCCTCCCTCTCCCTCCTCTCCTATCCTGCCATCCCCTCTTCCCGGCCCCCGCCGCCTGTGCGCCCCCTTCCTCCCCCTCCCCATCCCCGCACCGGCCCGGAGGCACCGGCCCCTCCTCCGGCTCTCTCCGCTCCGCCAGCCCGCTGTAAATCCGCCCCTGGCGCTGGGCAGGGGCTTTTTGCTCCCTTTTCGTTCTGTGCCGGCACGTTTATTTAGGCGCGGTTAATTATCGTCTGGCTCTTATTTTTGCAGGGGAAATTCAGCGTGGTTCTCTTGGATTTCCTGTTGCGGCGGCGGGGAGGAAAATCCCAAACTCCTCGGGTTTTTTTTTCCCTCCGTTCCCCCCCTCTCCGCTCAGGGGCGTGTGCTGCGGGTGTGAGCAACGTGGAGCCCGGTCCCCGCTGGCACCGCCGTGTGCGCGGCGGCGGCCGGGCAGGCTGGGAAGGACACACGGCGGAGTTTCCGCGGCTGAAGCCTCTCCGCGCCCAGGAGCCGAGCGGTGCCCGCTGACGGCGGTGCGGGACCGGCGCACCCCTTCGCGGCTGCCCGCCCGCTTCCCGCCGGGATAGTCGCAGGATGGGCAGGCGGCGGCGGCTCCGGGCGCAGCGCTGCTGCTTCTTGCTGTGGCTGGGCTGCCTGGCGCTGTGGGCGCAGGGAGCGGCCAGGAGACAGCAGCAGCAGCAGCAGCATCCGCCGGCGCTCCGCGCTGCCGGAGGAGCGGGCGGCTCCTTCGCCGACGCCGCGCACCGGGAGGACGGGGCCGGGAGCGCCGCCGGCCGGGTCCGCCGGCGAGGACAGCAGGACGCGCTCCGAGGGTAGGGACAAGGCTGATACCCCTTCCCCGCCGCCTGTGCGCTCCCCCGGGCATCTCCCCAGCCACAGCCCCTTGCCGGTGGTCTTCGTGTGTGCCCCCGGAGCCGCTCCCCTTCCCGCCCCTTTGTGTGGCTGAGGACTTACGGTTCGCTGAGCTGGGAGTTTGGTCCTTGCCTGTGGAATCTGGTCTCCTAATTAGTGCGATTTAATTAAAAGCAGGATTTGTGTGGGGCTATGTTACAGCTAACGAATTGACCCCATTGGGCTCCTTGATCCAACACGTCCCAATACTGAGATACTTTGACACTCACTTTTTTTTGGCTTCTGCAAAGAAATGGTGCAAAGTCTGTTTGGTTTTCTTCTTCTGATGTTTTGGGGACTTCTTGCTTTTTTGAGGTTATGTGTCTTTATGAGCAGGGATCTCTTCTGTCCTGTGTGAGATGACAGCATGGAGCCCGTTTTTATAGCAAGGCTTCTCAGACTTTGTATGAATGCAGAATCAAACTCATCCCTTCCATATCCTCAGTTGTTGCAACAAGGATGAATAGTGGCCCGGTCTTGCGTCATTTATCTCTCCTCTTCATACTAATCAGTTGAACTAACCCAAAATAAAATGCCTTGGAGGAAGATTTTGTTCCTTTGGGGAGGATTTTTTTTTTTGTAGACAACTTTGCTATGTTCTTTTTTGTTGTTTGTTTTATGCAGCTGGATTCTTCCTGTACCTGTGTATGTAAAACATTAAATTCTCTTTAGAGTGGTTCATATTTTCCCATACACATTTACTGCTTTGTCTGTGTCGCAGGCCAAATGTGTGTGGCTCTAGATTTCGTTCCTACTGTTGCCCTGGATGGAAGACACTTCCTGGAGGAAATCAGTGCATTGTTCGTAAGTGTGACTCCAAGCTTCTACTGCTCAAGGGGTAACAATAAAAGTAAATATTTTTCTACGAGTCACTGATCCATTCAGTATGAGAAAAGCCAATTCAGTTCTGTGTTTCACCTTACTTTTAAAAATAAGAAAAGGAAAAAAAAAACCATAATGGATTTACATGTCCACATTCCTTGTAACTGAAGGGCTGCCCAGTGACCTTGGTGTGTTTATAAGAGACATGTCACCACCTAGTTTTTTGAGAAAACTGACGACAACGAAGGAAAAAGGAAAAAAACTTTGTCAAATCAAATACTCAACTCTAGTAACAGAGGAAAAAAAAGCCAAAGGTCTTGATATAAGCAAATCAGATCTTGTTCTCTGAAACTTGGAATTACAATCAAACAGAAAGCTTCTTTACATCTCTCTTCTCTGTCATTTTTAGTTGTGTATTAATAGCTGTCAGGCATGTAGACGTGGCTACTGTCTGGTCATGGTAGGTACTGTGCTGACAAATGTGACTTTTGGCATACATGGCATGGCAAAAAAAAGAAAAAAAGCTGTGTGTGTGGGGAATATGCTCACTGGGGGTGATGTCTTAGGAGATGTTTACAATGAAATAGAAAATTAAGTTTAATTTTCTTTCTCATAGATTAAAGCTGATAGTAGACACATGCTTCCTTCAGACCTTAAATTTTTAGTTTGTTTCCACTCATTCTACCCTGTCACTGTCTGTTTTGTTAATAAGTATGCTCAACTTCAAAATTCAGGTTCACGAGCATACTGCTCTTTATGTAAGCAGTGGAGGTTTTTGTGATACTCCATTTGATAAACTGCCGACATGCAGGACGAAACTAGGGAAGGAAAGGGTGATAAGCCAAGGTCTTCCAAACTTTTGACCTTTGGTGGCTTTGTTTTTTAGGATTCCACACCTCTCTCACCTGTTCACATCTATTGGTTTTACATGAGTAAACTTGTCTTGCTAATATTGGGGATAACTGTGCCATGTATCACTTACTTTCACCTAAAGTTGACCCAGAATTTCCCAGCAAAGGATAACAGTGTCATTCAGAGGAAGATACTTTTATCAATGTCCCTGTGGAATAAAAGGATTTCATCAAAATGTTCTGTTCACATTCATAAACTCCTTCAGTACTGTCTTACTTAATGTAAAGTAGAGTCTTTAAGAAGGATTTAGGCTGCCTATTGCACTGTTGATAGGCTTTTCAGATTCAGCCATGTGTCCGGCTCAAATGTTATTGGGGGCTTTCAGCAATCCTTACAAGATATCATTAAATTGTGACTCTCAGTGCCTCTTAAACACCTTGGTCTCAGGTCTGTCCACAGCCAGAATAATCTTTGATGTATTTATTTATGTGCACAAAGGACACTTTTTAGCTCCTGCTTACTTATTGGAGTCTAATTGCAGCTTTCTAAGATGTTTAGAGGGTGAATAATTTTGGCAGACCATCTATAATATTGTCTGTGACACTTTTCTGTTGCTTTCTTTTTGGTGAATGTTTAAGTGTATACATTTCTGTGGTCACATTTAATGCCTGTTGAGATGATGTTCCCTTTAGCTAGAGTTCTTCATCTAGACAGAACCTCCTGCACAGGATGCTGGACAAGCTATCAGGTTTCTTATTGGAGGTGTGCTGATTATAATTGATGCATATTGCAACTGGTGTTCTTAAAGTATTATTTTATGAGGAGAAATCTATGAGCCAGTGGTAGATCAACAAGAAACCATTCTGACCTGACAGTGTTTCCAGTTGATGATGTGATGGTGGTTGTTGGTGGTCTGTGGCACATTTATGATTGAAAGTGAACTTTTATCTAAAAACCACAGGTCTGCTTAGGTTTACTCTTTTGCTGTATAGAATAAACTGTTCTGATGAAAGTATATTTAGGATATGCCTGAAAGTCTACAGCTTTCAATTGGTAAAAAAATTACTCCTGAACAGATAATAAAGTAACAAAATGAGCTAAATAGAAACCTTTCTTTATCAGGAGATTAACCTGTGTTGTATAAAGATGGATGGAACAGGAATATATGAAAACAGCCCTGTTTCCTGTGCTTGTCAAGTGCTCTAAATCCAAGTCCTATTTCTCACTTTTACTTCTGCTCATGGAAAAGTATTTCAAGTCAGTCCATGGTGTGTCTCTACTTCCAATAGCAAAATCCCACAAACTCTTTCACTTCTTCTGCCTTCACATTTGAGGCAAAGTTGTAGTGGAATTTAATGATAAATGTAGATGATGCTACATCTACATTTGAGTTGTGTTGGCAAGAGTTGTACTGAAGGTATTTGTTCCATTGTAGTCCTTCAGTGGAGAGGTACTGCCAGATTATTTGGTTCTCACAAAACTGTAGGCTTATTTACAAAGAAATTGTGATTCTTGGGGAGGTTTTTTTGTTTGTTTTGGGGTTTTTTTGCTGTACAAGTGGTTTGTTGCACAATATGTGTCTTTTTGAAGTCCTCCTGCATTGTGCTATAGTGGCTCTTACTCCTTCAGGCTGTCTTTTGATTAATTTGCTAGTTGAGCAGATTAATTTGATGTATTAATTTGGATCTGCTTTAGAATCTGTCTTTAGCCTTTTAGCTCTTTTTTTGTGGTTCTGTCACTACTTTTTGCAATGGAGCTGTGCTGGATGGTGAGTGAGAAGGGAAGGAAGGACTTTGGGACATCAGGAGGATGGCACAACATCAGGCACATGACACACACATATGGGGTAGACAGGCTTTCCTGGGGTTTTTATGGTTAGTTTCTAAATAAAAGTGTGAGACTACCTGTGTACAGAAAACTATGATTAGGGAAACAACACAAAATCTGCGAGGTCCAGCATTTGGACATTGACTTCACACAAAACTTCATTGGGTAAAGAGTGGATAATGTTAGGGGGGAAAAAAAAAAAGACCCTAAAATGCCTTTAAAATGGTGATTTTAAGAGTGAAGCCCATAGCATGAATTGGCATTGTTTATATTCCTTCAAATCTTGGACTGTTGGTAATGTTTTCCACAAGCCTTGTGGTCTAAAAGACCTATTTTTAATAATTTTACATTGCTTGCATAATTGGCTGGTATTTCTAATTAGGGAATGAGTTGATTACCTGGTTCCATTGGTCAGATCAGTGTTTGAGTATGTGCTTGATTTGATTCTGACTGTCTTCAGATTTGTCAAGAGATACTGATCATGCCAAAATTCAGTTTGCTTTATTTAACTTAAAATTACCTTTGCACATATAATAGCTGTCCCAATGAAGTGAGTTTTCAAGTGTTGCAGTTTAAGATTCAGGTTGCTCTTAATCCCTGTCACTGTCTTTCTGTGTTGCTCCTCAGCAATTTGCAGAAATAGCTGTGGTGATGGATTTTGTTCCCGTCCTAACATGTGCACGTGTGCCAGTGGGCAGATATCACCTACATGTGGATCAAAACCTGGTAAGGACTTACTGTGTTTTCATTAGAGATTTCATTTAAAGTCATTCTCTTTAAGTTTCAGTGGAAAAAATGCCAACTTCTTTAAAAATAACTTGTCATTACTGCATACATAAATGTAAATTATGCTTAAGTAAAATATCTCAAGTTCTTGATCAAATTTGTTATACCACATGTGCCTGTTTATTCTGTGTGGCAAATTTAAATAAAATGTGCTTAAAGAGAAAAGAAGTTTACAAATGAATGTGTGTGGTATTCACATTTTCATTGAGTCCAATTTGGTAAGAAATTAAGATTGTACCGTCTCCAATGTAATGAAAAGTTCTGAGTTGCTACATAGCAGTCGTGGAAAGCTCGAGAAAACATCTCCATGAGTCTACAGTTAAAATATATAACCTATATGGTACAAAGCTCATAATTCAGATCCCATTTCAAAGACCGTAACAACTCATTCTTTTGTGCCTGTTTGCTGCCCATTGTGTGTTTTTGGCTGATTTTGGGTGTCTCTCTGCAGCACAGCAGTGCAGCATCAGCTGCAGGAATGGCGGGACGTGCGTGGACGAGCAGTGCCAGTGCCAGAAGGGCTTCTCTGGGGCCCACTGTGAGCAGCGTAAGTCACTGCTCTGTCCCTTTTCAAAGCAAAGCCACGGGAGTTCTGCCAGCTGAACCTCTTCCTTTACTTAGAGGAGGAAGGTGAAGCAGCCAGTTTTCTGAAAAGCAGTGAAACACCTGAAAGAAATGCTGAGTTTGGCATATGGCGTTTAGCTGGCAGTCGGTTTGTGCACCAAGTGCATTTGTATTCTCTAAAATTCAAATTACAGATCGGATTCACCAAGCAGTTTTGGAAAACCCTTGGGGAGCAACATCACTATACATCCCACTCTTCATACCAGATGTTCACTAATTTTCATTCTCTTTAACAAAGTTTTCTCTACCTCAGAACAATAGTCTCACTGCTGGGTTGAAGCACGTTTTTCTGTTTTCTAGTTGTCTAAGGAAAAAAGAATTAAATATGGTTCAAGCTATTGGATGCCTTCTTGGGTTGGCAGACAAGCTAGAAAGTCAATTATTTGCCTAGCTTTACCTGTAACAGCACAGTGTTTACAAGCTGTAGACATTTAGCAAACAGCAAAAGTCCCGAAAGGCTGCAGGGATGAAGAAAGACTCAAAGCGTACTCTGAGGCCAGCTGACTACTAATTAGCAGAGAAATTAATTGCATAAAGTAGTCTGAAAGAACTAGAGACAAACAGAGGGCAGCTATGCAAAGACCAGACAGACTGAATATTGTGGAAGATAATTTTTTTCGCCTTAGTCATTTTTGTAAATGCTGAAAAACAGTCTTGTTCTTGCTTTAACTGGATAAAACTCTCTAAAATTTTAGCAAATAGTTGTAATCCTAAATTGTGACCCTAGTCAATGAAATTTGCTATTAAGAGTTGCTGGTCCCTTCCTGCTTTTGTTAAAGTATTGGGTCAACACCTGAATGCTCTGAGATGAGGCAAATTTCCAGTGAACAGGTGAAAAGATGATTGCATTTTCAAGTGGTGACCCTGAAGCAATCTAGAAAAATCTGAACAAACTCTGGAGATTGGTTTCAGTGTATAGGAGAGTTACAGTTTCAAGCAAGATTGAATATCTGTCTTCTAGAGAGTTGTAACAATGTAAATATGTTTTTATTTCTATTTAGAAAAATCTAATTGTATGTAATTAAATTAATTGTCTTGCTGAAGTGTTATTGTCCATTAATTCAGTGATGTAACACATGCAGCAAAATATCTTCATTTTATGTGTGCATTCTCAGTAAAAGGTAATTCTGTTTGCTGGTTCTTGGTAAGAAGTAAGGCTTTATCACATTTCCACAAAGCAATATATTTTATGCTCCCCAGTATGATACAGGAGGCATGTGTACCTTTTTCCAGTTTGAAATGATTACCTTCTCTAGGTTTCTGAGGTTCTTTTGCTAATATTCTTTTGGATATTTAAATGTGTTACAAATGCCACATTCAAACTGAGGAGACATGTAGGAAGGCAGCCTAAGGACTTCTAGACCAAAAAATTTAAAGTTTTAGAGGTTTTGTGACTGTGCTGTAAGCTGTAATGCTTTGATTTGGATCATGGGCTAATTTTGGACAATTTTGAAGCAATGAGCTTGAAAATAGATAAAATTAGTTAGTTAAGGCACTCTTTTAAGGTGTTTTGCAGCCTCTCTGAAGAACTGTCTTCCTTTTGCAATGAGACAATTCAGTGGTTTGGCAGAAAGCTTTGTTCTTGATTCAGACCATTGGTAAAGAGTATGAGTGGGTGCTCTGAAGTCCCACGACAATGAAGTATCTTCTTCATATAAATATACTGTGGATTTATAACCCTTTCATCCCCCAGCTTCCTCCCTCCCCACAAAAATTTTAATTTTTGTTGGAATCTTTAAAGAAACATTGTTTTTCCAGGTACTTAAAAGATGAGTTAAGTGGGTAATTATTTTCCCTTGCCTCTAAATATCACTCCTTCTTCCAGCAGTACCAACTCTGAGAGATGATTATCTGTCTCTTGGGCCCCTTTCTCTTCCTGAAAGGTTTGTTGCTCTTGTGACTGAATGACACAACTTAATATGCCCAAAACCCCTGTGAAAATAGTTGAGGTTTGATAGATAGCTAACTTCAGTGAGGGATATAAGTTCTTATGATTAGTGACTAAAGCTGCACAGCAGATTAAAATATACTGAGGTTAAACATCTGCTATTAATCTGTGCTGAATCTGTGCTAAGCAGCTGTTTGCAGTTAGCATCAGCAGGTATTAATGGAATTTGATTTGCACAGCCCTTCCTGATGGAGATGGTAGGAGAGAGATCAGCTTCATCTTCAGGCCTAGAAAGGCTTAGAGCAGTGGGAGAAAAACAAATATTTTTTTAAATGCTGCATATATTAATCTTGGAAATATCACCGCCATGACATTTTAAAACTTTTTGTTTGTTTGTTTTTTGTTGATTGAAGCTCTCTGTGAAAGTGGCTGTCAGAATGGAGGACGGTGTGTTGGACCCAATCGCTGTGCTTGTGTCTACGGCTTCACTGGCCCTCAGTGCCAAAGAGGTAAAAGAAATTTAAGTAGGGAAACTGTGAGTAGTTGTATACAAAAAATGCTGTGTGTACATGTTTTATGCTGTGTAGATTTTTGGCTGAGCCAGTAAACTTTCAGTAAGCCAATTATTTTTTGTAATTTTAGAAAGTGTCTTCCTTTTTTTTGTTTGGCAGATGCATTAAAAATTGACAAGTGCGAAGCCTAATTGGTAGGAATTTCAGCTAATTTAGGTTGCATATTTTGTTCTTATGATAGTTAAAAGATTAGCTGTCTTTTGCTTTCAGCTCCGTGAAATAACAATCCAGCAAAATTACTGGTGGTGTTAGGATTGTGTAAGTCTAGACGACTGAAGGATTTTTTTTCTGTATAATACCTCTTTCATGAGAGGAACTTGGGAAGTAATTTGCTCTGGTTAGTTAGGAGCAAGTCAGAGAAGGACTGAAAAAATAACCAATTACTATAGTACAGGAATCAGTTCCTAAGCCCATTCTTATTTCAGAATGCATCTTAGAGATGGCTTAACTTAGAAATCTGCTGAACAGATGGTTATAAACAGCAGTAAAGTCCCCTTGAAACCTTAAAAAAAACTCCTTAAGGTTGGATGAACTCAGGTTCCTCCACAAAGAGCAAGTTTTCTCTGTCCCTGGCATATTTGGTGGCTCTCCTATGGACTTTGTCCAGTGTGCCCATCATTTTCATGTGTTGGGAGTCCAGGACTGGACACAATACTCTGATGCAGTACCTGAAGTGCTAAAGGGAGGTTCAGGATCACATCCCTGTGGTTAATGCTGCACTCACCCTGAGACAGCCCACACACCTCCTTGTCATTCCTGTGCTTAGAAATGGCTGCCAAAGGGAATCCTGTGGAACTCCCTTTTCGAATTCAGCTCTAAAATGCTCAGAGCTTTGTATAAATTGGGGCAATATCTTGCACCTTTTTCTATGTTTTTTAATTTTTTTTTTTTTTTTACATTTGTTAACTGTGAAATGGAAATAATTTTCACAGAGGTAAAGGAAATAAAAACCCAAACACTGACAAAGCAGGAGTTTCTATTTGCTATTCCAGGATATTTTATATACCCACTAGGTATCACAAGCATGAGATGAATATAAAGGATCAGTTTGTTTGTCTCTAGCTGGTTGTTGTTTTCATTCTTAAAGCCTGATTTACAGTTTTCTGTTTACCCCATTCTCTGTAGTTGCTCCTTATGAAGCAAGCACAAGGACTCAGATCCTATATAGTTTGGTTAGTGGAGAAATATGAAGAAAAAAATTTTAATACTTACAGCCTTTTTATATCCATTCAGAGATATGCCTATTCAGAATGTATACCTGTCGAAAATCAGAGACTACTAAGTCTCTCTGTTTAGAATGGATTTTCAAGGGATTGGACAATGTTAGGTTAATTTATAGTTTGAGACTCACTTCTGATGGATCTTAATCACAAATTCTGCAATCTGGGCTATGTGTCCAAGATGGATTATAGTTACAGCTGAACTATGGCATGATAGAATTGCAATAATCAAAATTATTTCTTTTTTTTTTTTTTTTTAATTTAGTTGATTGCATTCAGACTTGCTTTTTATTTCTTGTCAGACAACTTGGTAAGCTTGCTTTTTGTCCCAGATAAAATAAATCATTCCTAGTTAAGATTTGCTTCTGTTTTCTGACTAGATTCAGGGCTGTTGAATCTTGTTAATGCATATGACAGACTCCAGCTGTGATGATGGCGCAGAGTTTTTAGTAATGATTTTTATACTTTAGATAGTTTGACCTTCAAAGTTTAAAAGATTCTAGCACATGTGGGTGTTGCAGCTTAACTTTTATGATGATAAAAGGGTTTTGGTTTTCTTTCTTACCATTCATTGTGAAGTTTTTAGCTGCAGAACTAAAGCCCTGTACAAGAATTTAACCATCAGTGTTTTGACATCCATATTTCCGAGCTGCCCTTGAAAGTCTTAGATTTTCAGTTTTCTGTAGAGTGCTCTTGTTCTGCAAGACTTCATCTGTGTTAAGTGGGCATTTGAAAATTGAGTTATTTCAATTAAAGATCTACATTTTATTGCTTGAAATTGGATGTAGCAAGCCAAATTTGCTTCTGTCACTGTCAATAAAATACAGCATATATCTAGCATACATAATTGCATATATAATAACTATTTAATGTATTTAATGTAATATAGTATGCTTTTACAACTTTGACAGGGAAAAGTACAATTTTGCCTGATCTTGGTGTTGCATAGACTTTCTCATCTTCAAATAAAGAAGTTACTAATTTATTTTACTGTTATTCAGTTAAAGAAAGATGACTCCTATAGTATATCTTCATAAGGACTATAAAAAGTATCTAAGAGCTAATTTTGTTTATGCTTTACATGAGGTGGAGTACATGAAAATACTGTAAGAGCTGCCTTAAATGCCTTCTTTAGTTTGATAGTAATTTGTAATTTATGCTCTTAATGTGATAGTTTATGCTTTCCAGTAAATAGCAGGGTGCAGTGATGTCTTCATCTATTGGTTACCATAGTTGCCTGTAGTATTTTACAGCAAGAAGTGTCTCAGTGGTTTAATTTTAAACTGAATTTAGCAGCAGTTCATAACTATTTAAGTAAAATTGTATAGTTTAAGGATATGGGAACTTCCCTTGCAAATTACATCAAAGTTATAAGAGATGTTGTTTTGTTATTTTTTTTACATCATTGTGTTTTAAATGCACACTTTTTATTGTTCTGTAATTTAAGTTCTTTAAAATTAGGTATTTTCTTCCTAATATAGAACATCTGTAGCTTTCCTTCAGCTTGGCCTCCCAGCCCAAGCTGTATGATAAAATGTGGCTGGTTTTTCAGCTATCTGGGCTCTGAGCAGACTAATTTCCGGGCTGGAGACAGGAGGCTGAGCAGTAAATAATGACTGGCATGATTAGAGTATTTAACTTGAGGCTTTCTGCTGGGCTAAAAAGAGAGCAACACCTGTTTGGGAGCTCCTGCTTTTTCTGATATGTACACTGACCTCTTATACTTCCCGTCAAACCTGGTCTTTGGTCAGCTGCTTGTCTTTGATTTGTAAGCACACAAGATCCAAGCTTTTTGTGTGGTGTTTTTAAAGGGGGGGGGGGGGGGGGAGGGAAGGTTGAAATTTCTGCAGTTAAGTTTTCCCAGTGAAAAGACTAGAAAAAAGAAAAAGCAACAGAATAAGAGGCCTCATTCTTAGTTGTACACATAAGAATAACTTTTTTTTCTAGCATGACCAATTCCTCTGGTTTCTCAATACTCTGAATGATACTTGTATTAGTGCTCATGGCCTGTGCATTTTTTAAAATTAATAATCTTTAGAGATATGAAGCTGTGGAAATGCAGGGATGTTTTCTTTCTTCTTTATCACGGGTTAAAGGGAGGAGGAAGTGGGAAAGGCAAATCCTGTCACTGATCTAAGTTTGCCTTCATCCCATATAGAGGGAGAAAGACGAGTTCTTACCCTGTAGTTAAGTGGCTCATAATGGAAGCAAAAGGGTTTGGAATGAGTAGAAATTTGTAGCTTAGGAAGAGCATCCTTTTGAAGAGGGAAGAGGATTTCAGGTAAAGCTATCAAGCTTTGACAGGTAAGAAACAGGGAAAAATAAGGAAATACAGTATTTGAATAGCAGCTTTCCAATAGCTAAAGGGGGCCTACAACAGATCTGGAGAGGGATTACAAGGGCAGGTAGGGATAGGATAAGGGGTGATGGCTTTAAACTGACACAAGGCAGGATTAGATATGAGATACTGGGAAGAAATTCTTCCCTTTGAGGGAGATGAATTCCTGGCAGAGGTTGTCTAGAGAAGCTGTGGCTGCCCCTGGATCCCTGGAAGTGTCCAAGGCCAGGTTGGACACTGGGGCTTGGAGCAACCTGGGATAGTGGAAGTTGTCCCTGCCTATTACAGGGGATTGGAACGAGCTGACCTTTAGGGTCCCTTCCAACCCAAACCATTCTGTGAGACTAAGATTCTATGAATATTAAATGAGAAAAAGGGTTTTTTCTTCAGGCTGGGAAGTGGATGGAGAAGCTTATCAACAGCACAGAGAAACAAGTAGGAGGAAGCAAAAAGCATCTTCAGTTAAAATGCTGTTAGTGTATGGTAACTGAGGCTAAAGAGTAAAGAATACAGAACTGAAGTGGATGCATGCTGAAGCAGCTGATAGGCATGGAGGATAAAAAGATGTTTGGGGGATAATACATGCAGTTAAAATCAGGCTAGTATAGCAAACTGTCAGAGATTTATATAGGAGTCAATACTTCTCTAATACACTTTTTTTATAAAGAAGAAATATATATATTTAGTGTGTAGTGTTGCTGAAGATGCTTGGTGTGTTTAAGTGACAGTGATCAGGTCTAAATGAAGCAAGAGAACTTCTTGCCATGGAAACTGTGACAGGTCATGTTCAGAGGTTTCCCCTTTGCCAGCTGTGGTTTTTTGCTGCACAAGTGGCAATAAAGCAACCTGTTCTTCTCATCTGGTTTACTTCTGTTTCCCCCAAACTTTGTTCAGGTGCTTAAATCAAAAATGTTTTTTTGATCAACAACTTCTTCTCTTTTTGTGGGAGTCTTGGGAAGGTAACTTTTTAATTTTGCTGTGGAGTTGGGTTTTTTTCCTTTATTAATGGCTGCTATCATCCTGAGCCAGAACAGAGGTTTTTTATGATCTTCCTGCTGCTTTTCTTTCAGTGTACAGTAAATGAAAGACTGACCTGCTATAAACATTAGTTTAATTCATCTTCAGTCCAATTTTAGCCTTTGAGAAGTGGAGCATGTGGTCTTGGGATATTTTCTGCCAGTTCATAAAGGAGGTGTGCAAGGCCTGTTGAGTGAAGAAAAAACTAATTAGTTTATTGTAGTATGCTCAAAAGTACACAGGTCAGTTCACAGGGGATGTTCATGGTCACTGAGGTAAATACAAGTGTTAAATCATCAACTTTAAGTCTAAATTAACTTTAGTTTAATAAAATGAACTAAAAATAAGTCAGCAGTAGTTTAAAACTGCAGATTGTGAATCTTCCTAAAATTGGCAATTTTCACCATTCTTGTCTACTTCCATCTCTTAAATTTTTTGTTAGAAAGCATTTCTGTCAGCTTTTCTGACACTTAGTGGAAAGCTGATTACAAGCAAAATGCCACAATGGTCATGTTGTTTTTAACAAAAGAAGGTTCAGTTTAGAATAAGAAAGCACACCTTTGATTTCTCTTGGAGATAATAAGGGATAACAATTCCAAATACCTGCAGCAGTAAGAGGCAAAGCTTTATCAGACAGGTAGGTACCTGATTCAGGACAGTAGGTCAGATTATCTGTGTTGGAAGAACCGGTTAGATATTTTGGGTGGTTTTTTTGAGGCTAGAGGTGTCACATTTAAGTGCAGTCCCTGCTCAGCAAGCTCCTTTTTCTGTTACAGGTTCTGACCTGTAGATACTGGCCCACATCAACCCTTGATGGATTACAGCAGGGCAGGTTCAGAAAGCTGCTTTCATGCTCTCAAATGTCAGTACCTGGTGGAGTTACAGGGTTCTGGCACTACATTCCCTGCTTTTGCCATCCACCATTATCTCCAAAAACAAGGTTTTCAAAGGCAAATGTCTACCTAAAGCACTAAAAACCCATAAGGTGCCTACAGAGTATATGTTTCCTTGTTGTTAGCAGGGTTTTGGAAAATTTCTGTCTTCTAGGTCTGGAGAGATTTCACATTTTTAGCAGTTTCAAAGGTTACATGGGTAATGCTAATCATGCTGATTGCAGTAGTGATGAAGAAAGTAGTGTGAAAAGTCAGTTACTCTCCTCTTTTATTTTTTACTTAAACCCCAGTATTTGAATGACACTCTGTTTCTTTGGCACCAGCAAAAGAAAAAGGTAAAAATCCTTCAATGCAGCAGCTTTGCTGCTTTTGAAGCACTTGAAATCCTCACAACTTCTCTGTTTGTTCCAGCATAGGACAGGCAAGTGCTAAAGTGTTACAGAAGTGGGGTTGTTGCACTTCGTATTAGAATTAAATGCAGAAATTTTATGCCTTTAAAATAGGTCTACAAAATTAAAATGAAAATACAGCTTTGTTCCCCTCCTGGAATGCCCCTCACCAGCCTGGTAGGGTGCTGTGATCATCACTCTGTCTCCTGCTGGCACAGAGATGTTTGTCCTCTGCCTCTGCAGTTCCCAGGGCAGCAGCTGAAACCAATGAAAGCAGATTTTTCGGGGGGGTTTACTCCTGCACTGCTAAGTCTGGTGGAAACCCCAGAGAAGCTACTGGGGAGTTCTGATTAGGAACAGAATTCAGGTTGAGAACCAGTGTTTGCAGTTAAATATAGATATCTTGGTTTTGGTACCTAAACGACATCTATGAGAGCTAAAAAAGGGCAACTGGAAGATCATGGATTTATAAAATCACAGAATGATTTGAGCTGGAAGAGTCTTCAAAGATCATCTTGCTCCAGCTCCCCCCGTAACGGGAGACATGTTCCAAGGTTGCTCCAAATCCAGCCTGGCCTTGGACACTTCCAGGGATGGGGCAGCCACAGCTTCTCTGGGCACCCTGTGCCAGGGCCTCAGCAGCCTCACAGGGAACAGTTCTGACAGTGAAGTATGGCATGACAGTTATTTACCAAAGAAAATGTTTGATTCTAAACCATTGTTCAATTTAAAATGAATTAAGTATTAAGGCGTAAAATTCTGTAAATTGGATCCGCTTTAAATTTTCAACTGTATCTGTCTTCATAAGCATTAATTGTGCAGTGTCTTAAAACCTATAGTTGCTATAATAAAAATATATGGAAAAGAGTAATCCAGGTATTATCAGGGGTAGTTTACTGAAGCCAGTAAGGAGCACATTGCATCCAGGGTTGCAAAATCATGGAGTGTCAAAACTAAACTGGTTTATTCCACCTCAGACTAATAACTTGCTATATGAGAAACAGGATTGTTTCTGTAGTGAGAGGATATATAAATTCTCTTAATTATCTTCTTTCTTATATTTTCTTATATTAAAAGATACTTAGCTGTATAATGTTTCCCTGAAAATCTTGTATAAGCCCAAGAGGTAAATCTCTTAAAGCCCTCTGGTTTTGCTGAACAAACCCAAAAGATCTGAAGAACAGAAACTGTGCTTCTGCCTCTACACAGACAGAACTCTAGTAAATAGTAGCTGGCTGGGTTTTTAGTTTATTATGAACTCAGCTTATCACAGTAGTCTAGACAGTCATCTGAGGAAATGTTTCTTGCAGTTTAAATATATAGAAATATTTAATTTTTTTTTCTAAGGGTAATGTGTGAAACAGTTGTTTTTCCTACTTAGGTTAATAATTGATGAGATTGCAGTCTGCTGCAATGCCTGTGGTTTTGGTAGGGTTTCTGGTCTACTGAGACTTTTTGCATGCCTTTCTAATTTATGCAGGAGTTGGTTATGAAATATTTTCCCTCCTCATTTTGTGAGTATGGGGCATTTGGTGTGAGGAATGCCACTGAACTCTAGAGTGGAAGGTGAGGGTGGAGTGTGGGACACTACACTGTGCCCTTTACGCTGTTCATCAATACTCTTTAAAGGGTGTCCTTTCTGAAGACTTCAATCTTTGATTTAAAATCTTCCTCTTCACTGATTCTGGGATTCTGTTCCTTTGGGGTTGAACTGAATAGCACTGACTTCATGGAGCAGGGAACCAAAAGCCTGTGATGTAACTCAGGTTTACATATTATGGGCAAGAAAAGTAGCATCTCTTATTTGCAGGCATATAGTAAGGTGTTGGCTTCTTAATTCCTGGGATGTGAAAGAATTAAGACCTTAATGTGTATCTGTCCGGCTTTCCAATGTCCAAATTTTGATAAGGAAGGTATTTTTGAAGGAGAAACATGAGAAGAAGGAGCATCAGGCAGCATGAAGGAGTTCCTTCACTTCTTTAGACATGTCACCAAAGCAAAGATGTACAAACATCGTATTAGTGTAGTTGGTATAAACTGCTGAATCTTGCAAAAAAAAAAAAAAAAAAAAAAAGTTTTGCTTTTTTGTTTCCCTGTACACTTTGCTCAGGGGTGATTCAGGCTGTCACTTCCTGCAATGACTGATGACTGGTATTTCATTGTGTGTCAGATTGTGTGCTCAGTGTTGGCTCATGGAGGGATTTCATTAGAGACCCAGCTCAGATGCCATCTTTATATAGTAGCAGGCCCTGTGGAAGCATAAGGAAATACATACATTTACAAAGAGCTCCATCCAAACCAAAATTGCACATCTTGCTGGAACCAAAATTCAGGAATACTTCGCTCCCAGCTTTTATTCTGTGCTTGAAATTTTCTATCATTCAGTGTATTATACTTCAGTTACACATGGAAATGTTTTGTTCCAAGAAGTCTTTAAGGAAATACTTGAATTCTGAAAGCCACTGAATTCCATAAATGACAAAAGTGAATTATTTCCATGTTTCTGTATTTCTGTGCTTTGTGTGTGTGTACTTTTCAAAATGTTTTGTGTATTAAGGTATTAAAAGCATTTTCTTCAATGTTCAGGTTGATTACACAAACCTGCATTTTATTTCAGAAATATTGTTGTTTATCTGCTATTCTGCCATTTTTACCCCATGTGCTTAGGTGTGTAAGAATGAATTGCTTTACAATTAAAAAGAAAAGAGTTTTAAGATCTGCAGGTATTACTACACTAAGATTTTATCTGCTTAAAACTGCCATGATACCAATTATATAAAAATGTCTGTGTGAACCATGGAATCATTGCTTTTGGAAAAGAGCTGCTGCTGCTGTTCCAGCCAGAGGAAAATGAGAATGTGCTTAGAAAGGGCATGACAGAAATACTGGTGGAACCTGCAATTTTACTAAAAGCTACTAAGCCCACACAGATTCCTGCATTGGTCCTGGGGCTTTTCTTTCTCTCATTTAGACCTGCCCTCCACTTCCTTTTCAGTTGTCAAGTGTGTATTGTAAAGTTACCCACTCAGTCACAGGAGTTTGTCTGATGGGAAGTTTTGCATCACAGGAGCTAGTCAGAAAAGATCATGTCAGACCAGTAGAACAGTAGTAAAATTTCAACCTGAAAATGGAATCTGTCAGCTGTATAAAAACATCCAAGCCTTCATGATGTATTTAACATCGACATTCAAAACCATTTTCCACTGAGCTGCTCTTCTTCTCTATTAGATATCAAAATAAACTTTATAGAAGTCATTGCTTCAGGTAATGACTAAAGAACCTACTAGGAATGTCTCAACTTTGAGTTACCAACAATTCTAAATGTTTAAAAGATTTTGGTGATCATTGTTTACATTAATGATAAACTTAATTGTATTAAATACTTAATTAAGGACTTTACACACAGGTTTCTTAATAAGAAAAAGTCAAGGGAAGGAGGCTTTGATTTTACTATTCAGGTTTATAAGAACTCCACAGTCTAAATAGCAGTACTGCTCACAGATTACTTTTTCCAAGAGAAATTAATAGCTTTGCCAACTCTCTTTCATTTTCCAAGAGAATCGTTCCTCATTTCCAGCCAGCAGTCTTTTTTACCATAACTTTTTGGATGTCACTTTTGAAAAAAATTATTTTTATTTATATTAATTGCAATTCACTTACCTTCACGTTACCTTTGAAATCTCCCTTATTGCATATTCTCAGTGTTGACAGCTAAGCCTTACTGCTAAAAAGCCCCACAAATTCTGTATAAAATTGATCAAAATATTGAAAGAAAATAAATTTTAGATAACATTTAATAAACATAAGCACTTTTTAAAAGTTTAAATAGCTTTTTGCATTACTGTGACTTACGATTTGCAGGAGTTGAGTAAGAGGAGTAATATTTACATATGCATGAATTTCAGATCTGTGCTCTGAACCCAAGGACAGTTATGAGTATTGCCAGCTCTTTCATACTCAGATGAAGAGGTCATGAAGGAAAGCCCTGATCTCCCTTTCTTTGGCAGCACCAGCTCTGGGCAATGCTGTCATTTATGCAGAGTCAGTGGGAGAACGGGGCGTGCCTCGCTCTCCATGATCCCATGGTAGGAGGCCATGGAATACCACGGCATTTCCCCTTGCAGGAAGATGGAGCTCAGCTACACTTTTATTTATTGAAACATTAAGATGTCGCATTGCAAAGGGGAAAATTCAGAGATTCATTGAAAAATCTCAACAGTAATCAACAAGCAGGTTCTGCAACAAGTAGCCATAAAGAATTTCAGATGTCTGGAGACCTCTGAGCGTTAGCAGAAATTACGGGGAAATTTGCCACCTGTCGGAGTGGTAATAAAGACAGTTGTTTCTCCATCTTGTTTCCTGTTGGAGTATCTTTTAGCAAAGTGAATTTAACCTAAGGCCTTTGCCAGTATGGACTTAATGTCTCCACTCTGAAGGTTCCATGACATAGAGTCCAGTCTCTTGGACTTTCACCCACTGTACTAATTTTTTCTTTTAGAAGAGAGTGAAGTTCCTGGTAATGCTGACAGTATTTAATTCCTTGCAGCATTCAGGTCCTATGTATTAGGTTGTTCATTTAATAATGCTGATGTATGAAACTGATTTTTGAGGTATCATTAATAACAATAAACTGTTTGCTCTACTTGAACCTGCAAATGAGGTCATGAAAGCTGAAGTTACTTATTTTCTCATCTATTCCTTAATATTTCCTAAATCTTCCTTAAGGGAGTGAGGTTCTGTGAAAAGTCCTATGAAAGGCAAATTTGTTTTGTAAGGAGGTGAAACACATTAATAAAGTGTTAGGTCTTGTTCTTTAATTGGCAGGGGTTGTGAAGGCCTATCTCAGACACCCTCCTTTACTCCTGATGTGATTCATATTTATCAACATGCTTAATATTTTCAGTATTTTGTTTTTATTAATAGAACTGTCAATCTTCTAAGTAGCTTCTAGTTAAAAATGCTTGTTTCCAGATGCATTGCTTCCTTATTTAGTTATGGTTCTGTGGGGTTCTGTTTAAATAAAAATGTTGGACTATACTTCACAGTTCCCTCCTGCTAAATCTTCCTAGTGCTCACAGACATGAAATACAGTATTCTGACAATGTGCTTTCCCCTTTTGCAGGCTGGGTGCAGGAGACTGGCATTGCACCCCTGTTGGACCTCACCTCATTTTGGTATTGGGAGCCTTCATCTAAAATTTCAGCCTGTGCTTTCCCACAAAAGGAGTCTCAAATTTTAATACTCTTCCTGATAACTTGCAGTGGACATTCCAACATGTGTAGTTACCTTTTTACTTTTCTTCATGCCTCACTTTTTCTCTTTCATGTTACCTGGGAAGAGGTGAAATTTTTATGGGCAGGAATTGTGACAAAATTCAGATAGAAATTGGCTCCTTACATGTGTACCAAAATATTTTAGTGTTTTGTTCTGAGCGACAGCAGGTGGTATTTGGGATGTTAAACATTATGTTTCAGGTTTTTAGCTAATGAGTGTTAGACTCAAAGGACATGTGGCAGACAGACTATTCCATATCTATTTACAGCAGGTTTTTTACACCTTATCTGAATCATTTGTTTGGCCAGAGGTACAGGCAAAAAACTAAAATAGATGGATACTGGACCATACCCAAGACTGGAGTTCTTAAAGTTGCTACGCCTTGTCTCAGGCTCCTGTCAACTGGCTTTTTTTTTTTTTTTAAATTACATGTAGAATTAAATTTTAAAAAGGAATTAATGGAAAAAATCCCGACAACCATCATAGTTGAATAGTCCCATTTAAGAATACAAAATACATACTTTTATGACAGAATAGAAATGTTGCAGCATAGTTAAATGTTAAAGTCCATGGTTTGATTTTTTTCTTGATGCCAGGAAAAAAGTACCCCTCATTAAATTTAATTACATTAACAATTTGAATTTTTGGTGAAGATTTTCATTCTTCAGGTCACGGTGCATATTGAGTATAATTTTCTGAAGTTAAAAAAAACAACTGTATAACACATGTGCTGAAGATCACTTTCTTTCACCAAAGCAGTTTCTCTTTCTAGAGTAACAAATGATTTATAACTTATGTTCAACATATGTTCTTTCTGGCAAAACTATTCCATCAGCAGTGCTGGCAAAGGAACAAATGAAGAAACACCTAAGAATAAGACAAGCAAACCCATATGGAAAAGATGATTGATTCATAAATGGGAGTTTTTAAAGTCTGATCAACCACTGCAATAATGTAGTCTGACTGGCTGTGTGAAACAATTCCTGAAACAAATCCACAGCTTCATTTGAAGCAAAAAAGTATCTTCAAAATAGCATCTACTTTTACTGTGTTTGCTTCCCACATGTAAAAATTTACTGTGTGACTACAGATCTTTGTGTAAACAGCTGAACTTTACCATTAACCTGAACATGCTTGCCTTCACTTTGTATTTTAAAATGCTATACTTTCCTCTTAGGATAGAAGAGCAGCCACTAGTCAGTCTCTTTGCATTTGGGCTTCATGTTGGACAAACTGAACGAATAAAGATTTTTTTAAATGGGTGCACTTTTTATGGATAATATTTTAAATTACAGTAGTATTTTAAAATAGGAATATTATTATAAAACATATTTCTGAATAGATACCTTGCTGCAGGCTTCTGCTGATGAATGTTGCTTGGTTACAGAATCTGAACATTAGATTAATGCATTCTCTGTTTATTAAGGCATGGGTAGGCACTTATGCACAGGTTTCCAGAGCATATATTTCTAATTAATAGGATATAGTAAGCAGTAGGTGTATTGCTATCACTCCTTCTTGTACCTGACTCATTCATATTCTCTTGAACAAACACACTGTAGAGCTTGGTTATATTCTCTAATCTTCCTTTCGAACACACTCTTTAAACTGAACTTTTCACTGCTAATTTTGGCAGAGTTTACACACAATCATTTTGAGTCTTATGGGATGGTAGTGGAACTCAGATACAATTCACAACTCTAGTTTGAGTTTGAGGTTTAATTTCCTCTGATTGAATTCCAAACTTCTTAATGTGGAGTATCTTTGGCCAGAATATTCCTGTGGGTCACCAGCCATTAAACAGAGAAATACATACTTTGAATTTCTACTCCTACTGTGATATCCAAAGATTGGTCTTACAGAAAATTGTATCTCAGAGAATTGCTGCTATAAAAACACAATACTGTCCAGCAGAACTACTTATTTCCTGAACGCGAATTGCAAAGTGAGCTGGGATGTCATGATTGTCAGACCTGCTGAAGGCGAGTGTTGGAAATCTGAAGATGTGTAGTAAGTCAATATTTGATTTCACTGTAGAGGGCATTCCCCCACGGAGAACTGAATTCCATCTGAGCGTATGGAGCAAGGACAGGATTTTCTTTTTATAATGTATTTATTTTACTCAAAGTCCAATATTTGCTGCTTGATGGGCAAAGTATAACTTTGAAGATTATTTTGTATTGATAATCAAAAAATATTAAAGTTTGCAGGCCTTACTGAGTATTTGAGATCTTCTAATCTTTTATCGTCAGGCATTTCTGTTGTGGGTACTTGTGAACTTGGTTGACTTTATTTAAAGTGAACAGCCCAGCTGAAATTGACTACCAATATGTATAAACAACTGTGCAGAAGTCTTTCCCAGACTGATACCTGGGTGACCCTTACCAAAGATAGAAAGCAGAACGTTGATTTCTGTTCGAGCTTTCATTTAAGAGCCCCGGAAGCTTAGTATAACATCTCACTGGGAAAACCATTTTTTTTCCATTCTGAAGATGTCGAAGTTCTTATTTCTTCAGGGTGAAAGTATGAAGTTATAGAAAGTAAGGGTTGTCCCATTTGTAGCTTGGTTGTGAGACCAGCTGCACCCTAATGAAAGTCCATGGAAGGCAATGTGTGACCCACACATTGCTATTGGAGTCTGCTTTTGATAGGAAAAAAAGAGGATGGAATAGTAGCTGGAGTAGCCATAACCCCACTGTTGTGCCTTCTTTCATGTGACTGAGTGAGAGATTTGCATTTTCTTCTTTTTTTCCCCCTCACTCTTAAAGAGTTTCCACAAGGATGTGAAATCTGGCTTAGAGCAACCATCTGTTCCTTATTCGTTCCTAGAGAATTTCAGTTAATTGTTGAACCCAGTTTGTGTTGACTCATAATGTAAAAAAAATTCTCTTTCTACAGGTTCAAACTTCATGAACTAACTATTCACAGGAATTCTACCAGAAGTGTATTTTCATATTGTTTCTCTGCTTTATTTAGTGTACTGCGTATGGCTTGGAGAGGTTTTATTGTCTCATGGTTTTCGTCTGAAAATAAGTGGTGGTTTGACAATTAGTCCTCTCTAGATAGCACTATTTTGCAACAGGCATTCCAACAGGAATGATGATTCTGTGACACTCTCTGTCATGGATCTTGATCAATGTGGAGTGAAAAAATGTGTGGCAGCTGTGGTCTGTAGCTCCCTCTCATAAATCACCGTGAAGTAGCTTAGGAACAAGAAAACCAGTTTCCAGTCCTTGTTTGCTTAATCTGATCTTCTCTTTTGTTTGTTTGTTTGTTTGTTTGTTTGTAAAATTCTTTTGCTTACTGTGGATTTTAGTGGATAGATTGTCAATGCTCAAGAGCAGTTTTGTGTCCAGCTGCTTTTTATTTACTTGTATCCTTCAGAAAGAAGTAACTTGAAAGGTAGGCTCACCTCGTGAAAATCATTACCTTCAATGGAAGGTGTCATGCAACTTCTGTAAGCAGTAATATGGCTTAAATTTCCGTGGAATTTTCTTAATATAGGTATCTACTGGATGAAAAAACAATTCCTTCTATAGTTACTAGTACAGTGCCTTGTATAATACAGTGAACTTTCCCTTTTTTCACCCCCAGATTACAGGACAGGCCCGTGTTTCACACAAGTGAACAAACAGATGTGCCAGGGCCAGCTGACTGGGATTATCTGCACCAAGTCCCTGTGCTGTGCCACCATGGGGCGTGCGTGGGGCCACCCCTGCGAGATGTGCCCTGCCCAGCCCCAGCCCTGCCGCCGCGGCTTCATCCCAAATATCCGCACTGGTGCCTGCCAAGGTGAGCCTCTCACTGAAACTCTGCCTGTGACAATCACCTTGGAAACCTTGCAGTCCCCTTGAAACAACATCACTGTTTTCCCTGTGTGTGGTCTGTGTCTTGTGATAAAATACGGGTGTGCTTTGCTGCTTCCAGATTTTTGCTGCTGTACGTAGAGAACAAAACATAAGTGGCCTGGAAAGAAGTGATTATTGATCAACACTAAGGAAAAATATTTGATGTTGCTTTTCCTTATATGTCAGAGATAGGCCTCTGCTTGCATGCAACAGTTTCTGTTTTGCCATTCGTCTTGAAGTGATTAGTATGTTTTAGACACTCTTTTCATAACAATGTCATGAACAGAAACAGTTTTCTACAGAAGAGGCACATGTTGCAATCTCCAAGTCAAGCTCCATTGTATGACTTGGCCACATACAAAGGGTCCTTGAAACTGCTCTGCCAGACTGACCCTGGCACAGCTTCTGGGTCTTCATTTGAATTATGTGAGAGATCAGTGGTGCTCTTTAGCACCCATGCCCACAATAATTGTGTTTTCTTTTTCTGACAGTTTATTCCCTGTGGCAAATAGTTTTAAGTTACCCACGTAACCACATTGCTGAATTCCACTGGGAAACATAGAAACAATGTGGTAGTCTACTTTGTGTGATGGATAAACAAAGGAAGTTTGAACAGCCATAAGTTTTGCTACATTTTGGACATATAACTGCTAAATAGGAAGCTCGGATTGTATTTGTGTCAGCTGGGCTTAGCATGCAGTGTTGCAAGGTGATGGCAAGGCACAGATGAAAAATGCTTGGCCTTTCTTCAGGGAAAAGGAGAGACAGAATTTCTTTATTTCACAGAATCATTGCCTTTACTTCCAGCAATTGAGACATTTTCTTTTAAGCTCTGAGTACTGGTCACTCCTCCTGACTTAAGCTCTGTGGTGTGAGCAGGTTGATGGCACAATGTCTGCTCTGTTATGAATTATCAGGCCACTTGCTGCAGGATGTGACACTTTTTACCTTTCCAAACTCCACATTACAGTGCAGAGTCTGTTGAAACAAGATCACAGAATCTCAGAATCGTTGGAGTTGGAAGGGATCTCCAGACATTACCCAGTCCAACCCCCTGCCAAGGCAGAGTCACCCAGAGCAGATGACACAGGAGTGTGTCCATGTGAGGCTGAAATGCCTCCAGACCTCCCTGTGCAGCCTGTTCTGGTGCTCTGCCATCCTCAACAGAAAGGTCAGAAGAAACCAAATGTTTTCTCTGATGGTTTTAGAAACAAATAGAGGTATCTGACATGCTTTTTAATGCTTTTCTTTCTGTTGAGGACATTAGATTTACAGAGACTTTAATTAAAGGAACACAAACCCCTTTGATATTCAGTAAAACTACCTTTGTAATGTATCAGATCAGGCTCACTCAGTCCATAATTTAAATGCTTGGCATTTTTGAAGTGAATGCTGACATCAGTAGATAGCCAGGTTTGGGAGTTGGTATGAACAACTCAAAATCAGTGGAACTTGCAAGCCTTGCTGTTGGAAAATGGGTCATAATTTCAGCATGTATTTGGTGTCAGTTTTACAAGATGTAGCTTAGTCTAAGTAGGAAGTTGCTCCTACTCTTCAAAGGATTTGCATGATTCAATCTTAAATGGGTCTTTAGTGCCTTTGGAGGGTTAATTTTATTTTCTGGATAAAGTTCTTGTATAGAGCACTGTAGTAGTACTTTTACTTCATTATTACCATGAATAGGTTTAAAAAAATCTAAGAGAAGCAAAGACAATCACAATTCAAATTGTTTGGTTGTGTTTCATTTTTTTCCCCCCAGAAATTTCTATTCAGTCATGTCTTAAATTGGAATTGTAGCTGTTCAGACATCCCTCATTCCAAGAATTCAGGCAGGAGGAACTTCAGTGTTCCACTTCAGTAAACTTTATTGCCACTGCTACATAGCCTTAGGAGCAGCATAATGGCAGAATCCTGAGTTGGACGTTTTCTCAGCTCCTCCCTGTATCCCTCAGCAGTCCCATTTCCCACCTACACCCTTTCCCTGCAGACAGTTAATTTTTTGCTCTAAGGAGAGAAAAGTGGTGATGGCTGAGTAGATTTTGAAAATAGGACAGTTGTTCTTCCTGCTGCTGTTGCTGACATTTTTAAGTGCATATAGCCATTACAGGAGATAACAGCCAAAAAAATCTGTTCTGTAGTAGGAATACACTGTCTAAATATTAAAAGCACTGATGTGGACTGGACAAGAGAGAGAAGACAGATGAAGGTTCAAGTTCACAATGAAGAGTGATGGGGTTTTTTTGTAATCTAGTGCTTGGTATTAATGTGTCTTAGTTACTGAAAATACTGACAGTGTCATCTAGGATCACATCCTGCTGTTGTGAAAATAATTATTAAAAGAGGGAGAAATATCTTGGTATTATTTCTGTTGTGTGCAGTATTTCTGCTTTCTAAGAGGTAGAGGAAGTACCAAGAGTTTTCCATTATACTCATGACCAATTCACGTTTTAGTTCCCACATGCCAAATCAATTACAAAGAAAATCCCCATACATATTCCGGGCAGAATTAAAGAGAAAAATTTTTATTTGGATAATTGTTGTTACTACAACAGTTAGTTGTAAATAAAAAACTCTCCAAAATTTGTGGCTATCATCTGAGTGGATTTATTTTTCCTGAGATTTTTGGGTTTTCAGAGTTTTTTTGGGAAACAGCCCACACACTGGAAAGGGAAGGTGCGTGTTTAAAGGTAGCTATGCAAACCCCGCAGGCATTTTGCAGAGAAAACTCTGCAAAAGCATAAAGTCTTTTTTCACTTACCAAATGTTAGACTATGAGCACATGGAAATATTCCACTTAATCTGTAACATATTGAACTTTTGTATATCTCACTGTTTCTAAAGAGTTATTAATCAGATTTGCTGTTTATGGTAAAAAGCTTCTTGTGTTAATGTGGCTGAGGTTTAAAAGTGTGAGTAAGTGGATAATTAATAGTGCTAAAACTCCAGTGTGCTTTAGCCTAACTGTCAAAGATACTAAAAAAAAAAAAAAAAAAAAAAAAAAAAAAAGCTTCATTTCAATTTGCTTGTATTTTCAGGAAAAAAATTTCTTATATCCTAAACCAGCATTTAGGAAGCAATTGATAAAATAGGCCTTTTGAATAAAATACTTTTGTTCTTTTTGGCTTTTCTCAGTCCCAAAACGCCAATAATATATTAAAACAAACTTGGGTTTTCAGCAAGACATGATACATGACAAAAAGCATCAATCTTGTAGCTTGTGTATATTTTTAGGCTAACCTTAAAGTTGAATATGCTTGCTTTCTTTACACTGAAATACGATGAAGAATAGATAGCGCACAATTTCAGAAAAAACCAGGAGAATGCCTGTGACTCAAAGACTTCACCTTTCATAGTGGTTCCATTTGTGTTTCCTTCACTGGACAAGCACTGCATTCCATCACTGGGATTGGCTTTTCAGGCTTCAGCAAAGCTAAACATCTATTTGCCTTCCTAAAAGAACTGAAAGAAATTAAAGGAACCAATAGAGCTTAAAACTTGGTTCACCTCGAGGCCCCAGTGATACTTTTTCTGTTTCTGTGAGCTGTTCATTGCCTGCTGCTGCTGCTGCCATTAATTCACTATTCCTTGACATCTTCAACTTCTAAAACGGTTTAAGACACATAGTGGTTTTTTAACAACTGATCTGCTGACACAGGAAACTTAATTTAAGTGTTAATAAGTGACAAAAGGCACGGGCATGCTGTGTGTGATAAATGCATTTTGAAGCCCTGGGGTCAGAAGACAAACACCACGTGTGTTGCAGTGGGGATACTGCAACACGCATATATCAAACCAGGAGTCCCGTGGAAAGGAAATATATATGGACAGACAGATTCTTGATAGCTGTTTCAGAGATGTTTATTTCTCCAGCCGCATGGCCGGAGCTCTGCCGAGGAACTGTTCCAGTCACGGGACCAAGGGTCCTTCTGCCCGCGCAGGGAACACAAACCAACCAATGGGAACGAGGCTGAGCAGGGGCAGGGAAACCCCGTGTCTGTGCCCTCAGGGCCCCTCTCCCAGGGCTACACGGCGGGGGAGGGACCCCAACACACGTGTTTTACTTGGGAGGGAGCTGCTGGGTGGGCTGTGTATCAATAAAAGGTGGAACCATCTTCTCTCTAGATGTTGCTAAGTCATGTCAAGGTTCACAGAATCATAGAATAATTAGGGTTGGAAGGAATCTCTGGAGAGCAGCCAGTCCAGCCCCCCACTCCTTAAAGTACTTCAGAGTTGAAATGTTTGATTTCCAAGTAAATAAACAGCAGCAAGCACTGGTTATTCAGGAAAAAAACAATGAAGAAAATCTATGCCTTTGATAAAGTCCTTAATCTATTTACAATCTAACTGTTGCATTTTGGACATGGTAGTGTGATGGCTAAATCACCACGTATTCAGGAACAAAATGCAAACTTCTCAGCAAATGTACTTAAACCCAAGTCCAATGGTTGTGGAAAAAAACCCCAAACCTGCAAGAAGTGCTTGCCTTCTTCCTTGACTGTGAGAAATTATACTTGCTTAAATGGAAAAGCAGGTGGATGGACAGGGCCAATAGCATAGGTTTATCTATAGCACAAGCACCAGGAGGAATAAAAACTGACAAAGTCCTATAATCCACAAACTCAGGTAGAATTTCAATGCCTTATAAGAGCTTTGACCATCCTCCTGAAAAAGAGTTCCATATTCTTGCCAAATGTTAACTGGGAGCATCACACAACTGGAACAAGCAGGTCAAGAAGATTCCTGAAACACCGGGATGGTAACTTCATGGTACAGGTCCTAAGGGAGCCAACCAGGAAAGATGTCCTCCTAGACAGTTTTGTATAAAAAGCTGCAGAAACACAGGGTGGTTTATTTGTAACCAAATTAGAGCTGGGAACAACAACAAAAAAAAAAAACCAAACCTCAACACAATTTGAAGTGTAAGTAGAACTTAATGAAGTGCAACAGGAAGTTACTAAAAGTAACTCATGTATCTCATGTCAGGTAATGAGATCTGTGTCTTTTTTTGTGTTTGCAGATGTTGATGAGTGCCAGGCTATCCCTGGAGTCTGCCAAGGAGGAAACTGCATTAATTCAGTAGGTTCATACGAGTGCAAGTGTCCTGTTGGCCACAAACAGAATGAGGCAACTCAAAAATGTGATGGTAAGTAGGAGAACATACCTAAAAAGTGGTTAAGCAGAGCATTGGAGCACTTTGGTAATGAGCATTATTAAATAGTTGAATAGTTGTAGTGTCTGATCTGGAGAGGCATAGCATCACTGAACTGTGCTTTTTGTTTCTACTTTGCAGCATCCCATGTTTCTACTTGGCTGTTAGTATTTTGCATTAGATGTTTTCTTCTGTCTGACTTGTGGGTAAAGACAGTGTTTATTCTCTTTGAAAACTTAGAACTACTGATAAAAACTCTGTGTGTGAGCAACATATAACTGTTGTTGGGTTATTAGGATTTTCTTTGTTTTCTAAAAGATATTCTAGTTCAGCTAGGTATTTTTGGCCTAGTGACTACAGAGTGAAAGCAAATGTGGGAGTTTTGATGAATTTGGGTAAGTGAAAAATACCAAGGAAATGCCCTTCTCTTTTAGCTGAAAAATTAAATAGATCATGTTTAATAAGTGTAGTTTAATAAATATAGACCGTGTTTACTGAGTAAACATGATGCAATTAAGGGCAGCAATTCCTTATAGTTTAAAAGAATATGATGGGAAATTGATGGGGTTTTGTGGGTTTGCTGAAGACTTCACTGATTTCAGTGTCTTTTTTACACTTTGGAAAGAAATCAGAACTCTCAGACTTCATCCCAACCACTGGTTGCTTTCACATTCAAGTTGTGGTGATAAGAGGACTTTGTTCTTAAAGGCTTTGGCTTGTGATTAGCTGACAATCTAATTATGGTCCCAAATTACATTATACTCAGTATTCAGTTACAAATACATGGTTTGTAGCCAGTTTTGGAAGTCCCCTCAGAGTTTTGCTTAGATTTGCCTACAATACAACATTCACAGAAAAATTAAGTAATATATTCCATTTAAAAACCACATCTTATAAGTGAAAATGTTGCTTCTGGTGTTGTTACAGGTAATCTCTAAGTGAAAATAAAAAAAAATTCCAGAGGCATTTTTCTCTGGTCCAGCCCTCCACATTCTTCTGGTTTTCAGTGGGTTGGTTTTTTTGTGTTGACTAATTTTAGTTTCTACTCAGTACCTGAAAGGGGAGGGAACAGGCAGGTGTGTGGATGCTTGTGGTTGAAAAGGAACTATGAGAGTCAGAAGGTCCACAAAAACGTAAAAAGTGACATTAGGAAATTACAGACTTGGCATGGAAATTGCAATGTTTGTCCCTGACCTCCTGGTATCAGCATATGGGTGATGGATTCGAAATAAAGGGTAGGGTGAAAGAGAAGAGAGGGAGGGAGAAAGGAAGGGAGGAAAGGTGCAAAAAAAAAGAGAGAAAGAAGGAAAAGAGGAAAGAAAGAAAGAAAGAATGAGGGGACAGAGAGAGGGAAAGAAAGTTCCTTGCACTGGCTTTCTACACAAATTAGTTCTTCTGCACCTTCCTGGAGATGGCTCAAATAGATCCCAACTATAAGGTGTCCTTTACTGGTGTAGTCCTTGATTTTTATCCACAGGCCCTTAACCTGCTTGCGGCTGTTTCTCAGAGGCAGCTCTTTCTCTCTCTCCGTGCCCATAAGCTATCCTAATCTAGCCATAGTTATTTATCCTTGTTTGTTAGAAGTGCACTTGTTCTTTCGATTCTTTTAACTGTGGTTCTTTTGATGCCAAAAGTATTTATTTAGAGACATTTATTCAGTTTCCTTTCTTCTGAAAACAGTACTTAAAGCATTCTTTGCATTCTGTTTTAACTATCTAAAGCTTTAATTGTTGAAAACATTATTCAGCAGTTCTCCTTGATAGTATCCATAGGAAAAGGTGAATGTATTTTTACAGAGATCTTAAAAAGCTGTGGTGCTTATGGGACCATGCATAATAGAAGTGAAACATCATCTGCAGTCTGAAGGGTTTGCTGTTATTTCATAGTTCACTAATCAACAGGTCTTCATTTCTTGTTTTGTTGGCAGCCTGCTGCAGAACAGGTCATATGCTCTGGCTTTTTTTCTTCTAAGCCCCCGCCACTTGTGTCTGTGGCAGGAGTTAAATACTAATTAGTCCCTGGTCACAGCTTCCCTAGTCAGATAATTCCCCACAGGGAATCAGGCAAATAACAACCCCTCTCCTCACAGTTTGTACCATCTTTTTCTGGGAAAGAAGGACATTGTGAAACTTCACAGCCAAGGGGGTAGTGCCAAAATTATACCAGGAAAAAACCGTGCTTACTTTATTCCAGAAATAGAGCGGAGAATGAAAGACAAGCCATAGTTTTATTCAGGCTTTCTTATTTGCATGCTTAAGTAGGTGTTCATAATCTCATGGTTAGATTTATAAGAAAAAACTATAGCCAGTCCTTCAAACAATTGCACTTTCAGTTAGTAGGACAGTTACTCGGCATGAGATTACATCAGTATATGTATCTGTATCTGTGTATATGGATTTGGCCATTGGGAAGGATTTAAGGGACTGGTGTCCTAGGAGTTAGAACCTGTGCACAGAGAAATTATTTAATAGAAACTGCATTATTTTAATGAAGTTTTTTTGTCTCAAACATTGTGTAGAAATGATGTGGTATGGAGTATTCTGCTGAGTCCTTTCCCTTCTTTAGGTGTGGAAAACCAGACCAAATGTTACTTTCTGGCTACAAAGGACGAAATCCAAGTTGGAGTCAATAATAGTCAAGGCTCCAATGTTCAGAGGCAGAAGCTGGAATCTTGCAATAATTACTCAGACATTCTTTACTGGAACAGCAGTTCTCCTACTTAAGAAGGAGAGATTTGAGATCCCCTGCTATACCCTCTGCCCTTGAGCATCCAGATGTATTTTGTGGGTTAGGGTTTTTTCCCTGTTGTTCTTCCTGGAAACAATAGCTCTTGATAGAATAAGTAGGAATGGTCAGATTGTGCTTTTTGTACCTTAACGGATTTTTTTTTTTTTTTTTTTAAACATCAGTCAAAAGGCGTATATTTGGCTTACTGGATTTGTTTTGAGCCTTAGACTACAGGCCCATTCAGAAGTTATTGGTGATTGTCTATCAGTAAAGAGGGTTAAAAGGATTTCCAATGCGCATGAGCCCAATTTGCATGTGTAACTCTGTGTGTGTGCCCTCACACAGAAATGTAACTCAGTAGGTCAGACTGTTTGGGAACAAAATGAACTTTAAAATTAATGCAGGCTCAGGATTCCACATTGGTGATTTTATTTAAAAGTTTATCTGTATTCCTGATTTACAGACTTTCTGCAGTAGTCAGGACAACTCCTTCCATTACTGGGGAAGCCATGGAAGGATTCAAGGCACATGAGCTCCATGAGACCTAATGGGCACAGAGTTGAAAAATATTTGGGAAGTCCATTACAGGGATTATACCAAATTCCAGAAACCCAGTGCACCAATGTGGATTTGTCTTAGCTAAACAAAAGAAACCCTCAAACCCTTCACTTTTTTTTCGCCTAAAAGTTGATCTACAATATATGGAGCTTTTAGGAATGAAATGCTGTTCATTTTCGGGATGTTGTTATCTCCTAGAATTAAAGGAACTTACATTTTTGGGTTATTCAGAGATGAATTAAATGTAGACAACCTGAGAAGAGAAAGAAACTTTCTGTTATGCTTGCTGCTTTACAAAAGGGGTGGAGTATTACTTACTGTATTCCAGTGACCAAATAAATGTGCTCTACTTACTCTTCTCAAATAGAAAATACATCATACTTATTGAATAAATGTAGTTAGCTATGACACCCTTTACAATTAAAGATATTCTAGGAGGTAGGATGCCTCTCATGCTTTTCCAAAAGGATACATTACTATGTACTGTTAACATCAGAAGGTCAGGACTATGTGAAACAGCCTAACTCCTCTAAAAACAAAAAGAGAAAAAGTGGCACCAAAATGGAAAGAATCCTTTAAAAGAAATAGTTCTGTTTCAGTTTTTCCTGCTTCAGTGTATAATTTCGTTAGACGGGGTGGTGTTTGGGCTTGGTCCTACCAGGTATTATTACTTTCTAATATTATTTTCTAGACTAAAACTATTTTCAAGGAACCCTTTCCCAGAATTCAGCAGTTGAGAGCCCCATTTCTGGTACTTGTAACTCAGTTATTCATAAAACCCTGCTTTCCCTACCAGTAAAAGCCATGAATTGTGAATTGCAGGTAGCCAGGCTGGGTCCTTTTGGCGGAAACTCACTGGGTAATAAATCTGCAAAGTTTTTGTCACACATTTAAATTGTTTCTCAAATTGAGACTGGCTGTCCATCTTGTGTGCAGCACTGGAACAATTCATGCCACCAGTCTTCACTCTTAAAACAGCATGTCCTCTTACTTATCTTTGGAGCATTTTCCCTGAGACCATTAATTTATGTATTTTGGAGGGGGGAAGGGAAGAAAATGAGTAGCTTTTTCAATCAGCCACACTAAAAATAGCCCTTCCTGAGGTGAAGTCTCAGAATTTCCAGTCAGAAGTAATAGAGATATTTTGAAGTAATTGCACATGTAAGAACCAGGGAGGGGGAAGGAGAGACAGGGATTTGGCTCAAAAACCAGTGAAACAAAAAATCTAATTGCTTGGTACTGCTCCAGTAAGTTAAATAAATTATTCTTCCACAAGGGTTCTCCATCTTAATTGGTTTTTCTCTCCACATGCAGAAGATGTGGAGTCTTCCTTCCACTCTGATCACTGCCTAGATTTCAGTCAGGTCCTTTTTTCCCTTCCCAGCTTCCTGTCATTCTTGGACAAGAGCCCTAGACAGAGTTAAACTCCCGTGCATGTAGCCATTTGGGAAGGATGGTCTGCATCCTGCAGCTTTGCAGAAGTGGTGAAAAACTTCCTTCATCTGCCTTTCACTTGCCAGCTACAAACTCCACTACTCACTGCTCTAATGGGCTTTGCACTATTGGACCACTGGTTTGGAATTTGGCAGCCCCTCATTACACACAGCAGTTCATTTATCAGCCTGGTGACATTTCCCTTTACACGTATTCACACACAAAAATTGCCTTGGTGTTCAGGTGAGACTACTGCTTTCAGTTAGCAGAAACATTTGAATGGATCAATAACTTTTTTTGAGTTTGAAGGGCTTGGCCAAAATTCTTTCTTACAGTTGGAATGTTAGGGGGCCAGAAAGTAGTCAGATCTCATGAGCAATATTTGTGTGGTCACAGGAAGCCCAGAGCTGTCCTGGCTGGCTGCTGTGCCATCCTCCCCTCAGCCTGAGAGCAGGATGTGTATTTTGGCATTCCACTGTAGCTGTTCTGTGCTTCTCAGAGGTGTCACTCAATCTGTGTCATTCAGAGGAAATCTCACCCTGCTCTCATGTACTCTGTGGCTTGAAGTGTTGCACCCAGTGCATCTATGAGGAAAACCTCCAACAGGTGGCAAGCAAAACTATTTTCAGTATGCAAACACCCCCAATATTTTATTCCGTCTGAGTTGAATAACAACTTCATTTCAGAAAAGGTCACTTTCCCTCTTTTTAATGCAGTATGTACAAGTGTTTTGCTAATTATCCTATGTCCTTTCCTTTTTGGGTAGATATTGATGAATGCAGCATGATCCCAGGAATTTGTGAGGGTGGAGTTTGCTCCAACACTGTGGGAAGTTATTTCTGCATCTGCCCCCGGGGTTATGTCACATCTGTGGATGGATCCTGCACTCTTGGTAGGTGCCACAGCCATTTGTCACTTCCCCCCTGACCCAGGGCCTCACTCTGTTGTCCAGGCAAGCACAGGAATTGTTAATTATATTTGTTTCTCGAATCTGCATCTGATGAGCCCAAAAGTTAAGCTCACTTTGGTTCTAAAGGAGCAAACATTTATCCCTACTTGGTGCTTCAAGTCCCATCTCATACAGGTAAATCTAATCTTTAGAGATCATCATAAGGCACAAAAATAAACTCAAAAGGCATTAAGTAGCATATGCTGATGTGCCACTAATTTGTCAGAAACACATAATGAAGCAAACCAAGTGTTGGATTTCAACAGCTTGCATCTTTTACAGGACAGTTTATTTAATAGTTATCCCTACATTATAAAAACCCATTATGCTTATTTCCACATGTGGTGGTTTCTTATATAGAGGTGCATGTGTCAAGTATGTGATATAAACCATTCTGATCAATTAAATATAAATGCGGCATACCACGTGTAAAAAACCTTAACAATTGCTAACGATAATGTATTTTCTAGATCTCATGTGGTTCTTCTAATTTCAGGTATCTCAAAGCTCTTTGTTCTTGTGTTGGGGAAGGGATTCTGAAGGGATTTCTGAATTGCAGATAAATGATGTAAGCCAGTAGCAGCACAAGGCCTACAAGTGATTTCAAATTAATATTTTTTTTAAAAAATGCAGCCATCTTCAGTTATTCAGGTTCATCTGAGGAGTTCCAACTTCAAATACGTTGTGGCTAGGCTCAAGAATACTGAAAACCTCAGATTTCCAATATGATCAAAATTTATATGGCTTTTGGCATGTTTTACAATTTGATTTTTAAAGTCAGCTCCCAAACCAGCTGCAGAAAAATCACATGCCCTAGTCCACAAAGGGCAAGTCCTTATGTTACAAAGAAAATGTGTCTGAAAGTTCTTGTGCTCTGTCATATTACAGTATAATTCATATACTCTAGAAGTGTAATTTCTCATTTACTTATTAGAAAAGTGAAGAATGTAAACCTCAATACAAAGTATTTAATTCTTCCTAGTTTAAGATGAATATTTGCTTTCTAACAAAATACCATGATCTGATCAGTTACTGTAATTAGCACCATATATTTTCAAATTAATTGACCTTAACTTGAGCATTCAGGACTGTGATGATAAAAGATCATCTGTCCTTGAAGGAGAGTAGTTTTCACGTGACACTACTGAAAATTCTGTTGTACTTTCAGTCTACAGAGCAGAGCAGACTGAATAGCATTTATTCAGTTAGATGCATATAAATGAAGGAAAAATTCATTAAATGAATTTACTGACATGGCTGCTGCTACACATGAGATACACGAAGTATCTAGGGTTTTGCTGTAATAGGGTTTTTGTATGTAGGTATCTAGTTTTTATTTGTATTGCTTTGTATGTTTCATATCATCCCTATTTCCTTTAGATTGAGCAGACTTTAAGATTGCATGGTGGGTTAATGCAAGACTAATGCCACTGCATCTGTGTGATCCTGCAGTAAATCCAATGTGGAATACGTGGGTCAGATAATTATTGGATGTTGTGAGGGTTTTTATTCGGTTGCTTGGTTTTGGTCTTGTTTTTTTTAATACAACTTGTAAAGCATTTTTGTCCTTACATCAGGTGAACAAGGGAAGGTAGCTTTGAGAGCTCGTGTCACTATTTTTAGTTTTTGTTTTTAAATTAACTGCCAGATCAGAGAACAAGCACCTGTTTCTCCAGCACTGTGAGTGGCCGCTGTGCACAGGAGCTGCCCGGGACGTTCACCAGAAGGCAGTGCTGCTGTGAGTCTGGCCAGTGCTGGGCCAGTGGCTCTATCGTGGAGGTGTGTCCTGTCAGAGGATCTGGTGAGTGCCTTGTTGGTTGGCTGGTTTGATTTTCTTCTCCTTGCTGTCCATTCTTCTTTGGATGGAGGTCACTGGAGTGTTTTGAACTGCTTTAAAATGTAAGCTAAACAGAAAAATGAAGGTAATGTATTGCATTATTATTCATTTCCGTGTTTTTAATACTGATATTACCATCTGTTAACCATTTTTCTTTTTGGTCCATGGTTGTTTGGCACTTGTTTCTTTAATGTCCTTTTGTTGACTTTGGAAATAGTTTTTGGGCAATGGGTAAGATTTTGTGGTCAGTCTCACAGAGGAAATGACTCCTAGGGTCCATATTTAATTTTGATTTAAAAGAACAGCTATTGCATTTTGGGTTACTTTGAACTAGAATGCATCAGTTTTTAAGTTATTTTTTCAGCTCTGCTAAGAGAACAATAGTCCACAGCCCTCGTGAAAGGCATTTTCTTTATCAACATCCCTGAGAGACCAGGAATTTACAGTGCTGCTGTCAACACATCAACGAGAAGGTTTCAGCAAATAATTGAACAAATATTTGTAAATTACAATATTCCTCTTTATTATTTCTAGTGTCCTTCCGCAAGCAACACCTGTCACAACCAAGGGACCCGCCGGAGGTTCGGAGTGGCAGAGGGAACACATGACATCAGGGAGATGAGGAGTTGCCATCCTGGTTTTTGTAGCACACAGGAAGGCTGTATCTTCCTTTTGAGCTGCCTTGGAAAGGCTGACGTGGTCTGTGCTTCTCTGTGCCCTCCTCTCTGACAGATGAACACCGCAGGCTGTGTGTGGACGGTGCCCCTGCCAGAGGCGGCTCCCGGCATGGCGGAGTGGGAGGGAATGGGTTCCTTGCTGGGAGCAATGGCAATGGCTTCGGACCAAGAGGAGCAGGCTTCATTCCCATCCCAGGAAGCAACAGATTCTCCCCAGGTGTGGGTGGAGCAGGGGTAGGAGCAGGTGGTCAGAGTCCCACTGGAAGTGGCCCAATCATTACAGGGCTGAGTAAGTGCTTGCATTCTGACTTGTTTCGCTCTTTTTTTTTAACTATTCCTTCTGTTTTTCCTGTATTTTTTCTGCTTAGTCTGGATATGATATGGTGTTCTTAACACTTAACAATTACTTTGCCATTCAAGCACATTGAGACACCTTAGCTGGTGCATTAGGAAGTTCAGGAGCCCTTTTTTCAACAAGAGTTCAGATGTAGGGGTTTTTGCTTGGCTTCAGTTACAGAGTCCCTGAGCCTGTGTTGTCCCTGCTGAGGTGTCTTTGTCAGCACTTACAAAACTCCAGATTTCTAAGTGTTTTCAAAAAAGCACCAGGGTTTAAAATAAACTGTCTTCTGTATTTTCTCTTCCAACTGTAAAACCTACTTATTCTGCTGAAGCACTGCTTTGGCTGAAAGTTCAAGGTGAATAATCTTCTGGCAGAAGTCTCATGGATGTAAACACTGCTTATGACATGTGTAAACACATCTCTGGGATCACAACCACAGAGATCATAAAATGCAAGGAGTATTATTAAGACAGGTACACCAAAAATTGCTTTGAATTTCACACAAACTCTGGTTTATCCATGAGTTCAGTGACGGGCACATCAGGCTATATGCAGAAATGGTAAATCACATTTAAGAATGTTTGTTTAACGCAGTTTTTATTTCCATAGAGCTGTTTGTTGTTGTTTACTGTCA
This sequence comes from Corvus hawaiiensis, assembly GCF_020740725.1. Classification (NCBI taxonomy): domain Eukaryota; kingdom Metazoa; phylum Chordata; class Aves; order Passeriformes; family Corvidae; genus Corvus; species Corvus hawaiiensis. The sequence continues at coordinate 43,636,252 of NC_063255.1, read as the reverse complement.
TGTCAACAGGTAGTACTTTGAAAATGATTTTTTTATATATTTGTGCACCTGATAACACCCTTTCTGAAGCCAAGTATAATATTCCTACATACTTCTATTTGAAAATCTGAATATTTGTCTCTCATTCTGATTTTTTTCTTTTAGCAATACTCAATCAGACAATAGACAACTGCAAGCACCATCCCAATCTTTGTCTCAATGGACGTTGTATACCAACCCCCTCTAGTTACAGATGTGAATGCAACATGGGATATAAGCAGGATGCAAATGGGGATTGTATTGGTGAGTGCACATTTCAAAATCCATTATTCTAATTTCCTTCTGCTTAAAATCCATGTGCTTTTTAAAAAAGAAAACATACTAAATTTAATGATACTACGTTTTAGAAAGAGAGTGCAAAGGCCATGCTATTATTCACACTAGAATAATTTAAATTCTCTATGGGGGCTATCTGTTTTCTTACCAAGAAAAAAAAAGTCTTTAATTGCAAATATTAGTATTGAGTATTCCTATTCCTGTACTTAAAGGCTATTGCACATTTTTGTCACATTCAGTAAAATAAGTTCTGTTTCATATCTTCATTTATTATGCACTCATAGCTCCACTTTTGGGATGTAGTATTGTTACGATCAAGATGATGAAGGGTAAATTTATGTTTTGCCTCCTCAAAAGGATTAATGACAATTTGAAAGATATAAAATAATTTCAAAATTACATTAATTAACTTCTGGTTAAATTTACATTTCATATGAAAATACAGAATGCTAGCCTTATATAACAAGAACTGAATTTGGGATTTTGCACTTTTATTCAATTACTGTGGACTTCATTCTTGCAGTGTCAAAACTCATCAGTTATTTCAGAAAAAATACAAGATTTGGGGATTCTTGTGGGGTAGTCATGTGGAGAAGAAGCCTCTGTGCAGGATACAGCTTAATTTAATGCATAGAGTCCTAAATAAAAAGTTCTGGTTGTATTTTGGATTGAACCTTTGCTTACTAAATCTTTATAGAGAGATTTGAGATCTGTGAATGAAAAATATCACTCGAGCTTGCTAGCAATAGGTTTGCCTCAGAGAAATTGTGGTTTTGAATCAATTTATAATGTGTCTGTGGATTGCAGGTCCGCTTTTAGCTCGGCCATTCTCTTGCATCATAGAGGTTGGTTGTACCTACACCATTCCTGGCCACTGTACATCCTCATTTTAAGAAAACTCAGTTGACAGAGGTTCCACCACTTTCTCAAGCAGATGCACTGCTCCCACGGTCAAATATCCAGAAAGTTTTCAGAATATTTAATCTAATTTAAACACCTTATTAGCAAAAAAAATCAGCTGATTGTTATTTGTCTTATCCTCACTACACAAGGAGAGCAGTTCAGTACCTTCTTCATTTAACTTTTTTGTACTTGAAGATTGTTACAGTTCCTCCAAATTGTCCTTTGTGATGTATCAAGCCTGAATTTTTCAGCTTTTTTATTTGGGTGAGAGTTTTCTGTACCTCTGGTCTCTGACTAGGAATTTCAAGAGGCTTAATCTCTTGCTGCATCCTTGGGCCTCAGCAGCTACAATCCCATTGTGAGTGGGGAGTAGGAGTTTTGTGATGTCAGTCTTGCATGGCTGTTCTTTCTTTATAGTGCATGGAGAACCCTGGCTCATTTGTTACAGCACTAGATTTTGCATCACTGAAATCAGTAATTTTTTTTAACTCTGGCGGACCTTGACAGTCAAGGACTATCTGGCATGTTGGACTATCTTACCTTGTTGAAATCTAGTTCACATCTTGTATTCCTATTTTTGTTACTCGGAGGTCAAGTTGAAAATAACATCTGAAGCACACAGATGTTTGTTGCAGTAAGTAGAGCTAGATTAATTTAAAAGATTTTTTTGTTTTTCGTTTGTCATTGGAGTAGGGAAACAATCTGTGGTTTAAAAGGCCCATCAGCTTTAGGTGTCCAGGTGCTGAAATTGATTGAGAGAAAAATATAATGTGTTCTTGATAAGGTGGCTGGCATTCTGTCCCTATTTCTCCTGTGGAGTCACCAGGCAGGCCACTTGCCTGGCAGTTCCCCTTCTATGTCAGGCTTGTGATAATAGTGAAACTGTATCTAATATTCAGTTTCAGGTCCAAGTGCCTGAAAACTGTGAGGTTAGGTTGATAGCTGCATGGGGAAAAAAAAAATGTTGACCTGTTTAATTTTCAAGCATACAGGTATGTGCCCAGTAAAAAGGTGTATTCACTTAAGGAACTTAATCTTGACTTTGCAACGTTTACCCCAGCATGAAAGAGTAGACTGAAAACAGAGACAACTTTGGATGCACCAGAATCAAAACAAAAATTTCGATTGGTTCAACAAAAGCAGAAGGTGCTGTGCCAGCTACAGTATTGTCCCATGTTGAAAGCATGGGAAAAGGCGCCCAAAATGGTTTCAAAACAGTTCAGGTGTCATTTTGCCCATTTTTTCCAGCATGAAATGAATTAGTCATTACTAATTTCAGCTCTGAAGTGGTTTGCCTTTTGAGTAGCTGCTTGAATTCAGAAGATGTTTTATAAGAGAATGAACTCTCTAAATTATAAATAACTCTGTGACCTCTATAAATAACATGGCTTTGTTTCATTGTTATTTTCAAATTGTATTATAAAGAAGTAACTCGAGTCTCTTAAGTGCCATAATGAATTTGGGATTTGTGAATAGTAGTTGCTGCAAATTACTGCTGCAAAAGTTGTTGGAAATATAGGCAGGAACTTAACTGTATGGATTTCATGTGTGTGCCGATACATATTAAATGAATTTAAAGGCTTGCTTGAATCTAATTTGAATATTTATCTTATTGCTGGAAGAATAGTCTTGGGGCATTGGAAATAGCTCACTGTATGGCCTAGGTTAGTGGCACATAAATGAACACTATTTCTGTACTTCTCTCTCTGCCTGCTCCCAAAGCAATGAATTAAGGATCCAGAAATGGTTACATACTTTTCTATAGAGTTAAATAAAAGTCCTGTTTCAAGATTAATCCTGCCAAACCAAAAAAATTATGGTTTTACTTATTGTTCTCTGACCTAAACTTGCATTGTGCTGTTCTCACAGCAGGACATGCCTGACGGGCCAAGGACCATGAGTGTCCTAAGTGATCTGACTCTGAATGGTCAGTCCTTTTCTCCAAAATGATAGCCAGCTTTAATTTTAGTACCTTTCCTTATTCATTTCTGTTTATAAAAACTCTGGATCAAACTGTAGAGACTTCAAAAGTGGCAGCAAACCTGTAGCTGTGCTGTGTTGAATTTTAGTTGTCTTATCAATACAAATATCCCTATTTAAAATTTTGTAATTTATCTCCAGACCCACTGCAGTAAGTCTTTTAAGGGGGGTTTTGAAAGTTTCCTACTGTGCCTAAGAGAGTTCTGACAATTGTTAGAGATGAAAAACTGAAGAGTGGAGATACGTGTGAGGCAAGTACTGAAAGAGATATTTGACATTGAAGGGGATATGCTGGGAGACAGAATAAATGGCTTAAATCTCTCTGTCTCAGATGTTTCCTGTTTATACTGCTGGAATATCCATGGTTTCAATGCAAACTCGAAGCCAACAACTCCTTTATATTAACATATATTTGCCATTTCCGTCAGTTATCAAGAGCTTATAAAAATAAGAGCATCTTAAGATGCATATTTCGCGTGGAAGTCATGTGACGCACATGGATTTTGGAAGGATTTTCGAAGCTTAAGTCAGCTGTTTCATAGAGAAACTCTGCACTCCTGCTGTAGAATTTATAAACTTACTGAGAGATCCTTTATAGCATGACCATGGGATTTTTTTGAAGCAAGTTGAAGCCTGTAATAGAGAAGGTCTTAAATCTCAGTCCCTGTAAGAAAACTAAACAAAATAGATGAGTGTTGTATCTAGTATTTATAAGTTCCCTCTGCCCTCCCTTATAATAAAGAAAGATATATATACTGTGAAGTCATTTGATTTAGGGCACTTGACAAAAAATTCTTGTCAAGATGTGATTCAGAGTTCGGTGTTCTATTGGTAGCTGAGGACTTTGTTCTGAAGGGATAGTGTGCAGTCCTCCTTGAGCCCTTCCCATATCAGCCGAGCACTGACGAAAAATCGCCTCCCATGAGAAATCCCCCCACCCATGACAAGGAGTATCCCAACAGCCAGGCAGGGCAGAGAAACATGGGAGCAGGGAACTACTGCAGTGACACAGTTAAGTGTAAAGATGCAGTTACCTCTGTATTTACCATCGCGAATTCCTCTTTTCTTTATCTTGTTTTAATTCTTGTGCTTTTACTGCAGTGCTGGTGCAATCAGCAGGTATGCAAATGTGAGTGAGCTAATTATGTGTGAGGGGAGGTATTTGAGTCTTCGATTTGCTTTCCCTTTATACATTTAACTGTTTACACAGATTGTATCTGGGCACCAAGAGTGCTGTAAACCAGGCCATTACATCAGTGACTTGTGTAAACATATATCTCTTTGTTATGTACCTGATGCTCTTGGTTTAAACTTTGTGTTCATCAACATAGTAATTCCTGTTAAAGATGTGGTCTTATTTATGATTAAATTAGAACAAAACTAACCTTTTGCCATCTTTTATAGTGAAGTTATTCATGAAACAGCACTTCCTAAAAAGTACACATAAATATTCTCATGAGTTTAATTTCTTATTCCATCCTGGTATTCTCAAGATGTAATGAGCTAAGTTCTAGAACCAGATTGGATAAGGGGTGAGTGGAAACTATAATGAAAATTGCCCTGGGATTTCCCTGGGATTTCTGGAAGCATGAACTCCGAAATACATGGGAAAATCATCATTGTTAGGAACTGATCAGCAGTGGCTTCAGAGCTTCTTATGACATCTTTCAGCGAGATGCCAGCAGCTCCTGGGTATCACCACTGGCTTTGTGGTGTTAAAAGCCTGCCTAAGTGAAGAGATGAGTAATTACAAATTCATTGTAAGTGAAATGAAGGGCCTAGCTGGAGGAAAAAGTCGAATTAGCAAAAGTTACTGATAAAGAAATAGGGGATTTCCTCAAGGGATCCATTTGTAACCTGTACATTGAGCTCTAGCAGAGAGTAGCTGCTTAGGTCATCCTCTAGGAGCTGCAGGAGTGGGGACTGAGTCAGCAATCCTGCCCTGCCAGACCAGTGGGATACAACCACTCTGTTCTCTGGATTACAGTGGGCAAGGGTCCTGGAGGGTTTACAGAAATGTAATGAGGAGAACAGTTGATGCTATTTTAGATCTGGGAGTGGCTGTCGTGAGCCAAAGACATGTCTGACTCACTGGTAACTACTGGGCATCAAATTTGGGAAGGATTCTTGAAAGGAACTGTTAAAGTTTGCAGAGCCCCATGTCAAATAAGAGTTATTTCTAAGTGGTTACCTAACATTGGTTAAATTGGTTAAAATTTGTTTGGTTTGGTTGCACCCAAATACCAGAAACCTTTGCGAAGGAGAGTAAGGTACATTACAGAAAAGGGTTAGATTAAATCTGGCATCACTCAGTGCAAAGACTGGGGTTGAGAATGCAGTGGGGCATAAATAATTGAGATGTGGTGCGCAGACTGTGGTCTCATTAAGAATCCCTCCTGCTGGTGTGCGGCCCCCTCCTCACATTTTGACAATAAACCTGTAATGTAATAGGGGTAGTTTTTGGATGCCATGATTTGATCTAGTTTTAAAGTCCCAATTTTGATTAGTATTGGTTTTATTCCAAAGGAGCATAAACCATCATTGAGTTAGATTAAACTATTTTGTATTAAGTGTTGTTCACTTTCTCTAGGCAACCATCAGGTCTCAAAATTCTCTAGCAGATTTTTTTCTGTTGTCCCTCAAGATGCTTACAAATTATGCAGTGCCTCTTCACTTCTTAAAAATGCCTGCCTAGCTGAACTAAGAAGAGCCCTGAGTTCTTAGCAAAGCAGTGATTTTGCACTAAGAAGAGGCTTTAATATTTAGCATCTGGCTGTTAGTTACCATCTTTTTCACTTAGAAGCTTCCAGACTTAGGGGAAAAAAAGTGTTGTAGACATTGTGAAGTCACTAATGCCTCTCTTTGCTGCCAGCAGATGTTGATGAGTGCGCATCAAACCCCTGCTCCAACGGGGACTGTGTCAACACACCTGGTTCCTATTACTGCAAGTGCCACACAGGTTTCCAGAGAACTCCTACCAAGCAAGCCTGCATTGGTAAGAAAACTGCTCCATGTCTGCTGGCATTGCTGATGTTCTGACCCCTTGCAACAGACTCTGTTTGAATTTAAAAAATAGGAGTGCAATTTCAGTAAATGCAAATGTTAAATTAATTGGCATTGTACAGCTGGGCTGCCACCTCTTTTGCTCTGTTGTTGTCTTTTAATATTTAACCATTATTCTGGAATATCCATCCAGGGAGTTACCCAGACAGGAGTTCTAAAAAGAAAAGAAATGGAATGACAGGTGTTTTTTATGTATGCATGCAGATGAAAGTGTGAGTAGGTTCTTTACGGTATTCATGAAGTAATTGCTAAGCATCACAAAATGTAGCATTTGTTGTACATGTCTGCAAAAATAATAAATATATTTCCCTGATGCAAGGAAATTAAATTCTTAATTTTGAATTTTTTTTCTAAGTAATATTTAAGTGACATTCCAGTATTTTTCAAAGCAATAAATGTCTCTAAATGCACTTTTATCTGACCATAGTTCTCAGTTTGTGTAGGATTTTGTTTGGCTTGGTTTGTTTTTTCTTGCCCTTAGATATCGATGAGTGTGTTCAGAACGGTGTTCTTTGTAAAAATGGCCGGTGTGTAAACACTGAGGGAAGCTTCCAGTGCATTTGCAATGCTGGGTTTGAACTGACTACAAATGGAAAAAATTGTGTGGGTAAGGACTCTTCTAAAGAATGGGGCAGGCATTAGCTTGGTGGTTCTAGAAACAATACTTCATACTACAGGTAAGGATCATTAAGGATTACCTTTCCTGAAATACAGTGAACGTAGAGACCCTTCATTCAAATAGTTGTTATACAGACCTGTATGATTTAAAAAAAAAATTGAGGTAATTTTTGTTTTTGAGGCTACGCCTATCCTCAAGAGTCCCAGGAATAATATTTTTCTAAAAAGCTTCACAGCAGATGCTCAATAAATCAGCATTGCTGAAGAAATGCCTTGTTTTAATTTTGGCTGCATGGTGTCAAGAAAAAGCCCTGTCAGATAAACAACAAGTTTAATTCTCTCAGGTGATGGAAGGTTTTTATCCTCTCATGTATGAAAGGAAGACACACCCTGTTCTTTCATACACAGCCTGCTGAAGTATGCAAAGCAACTGATCAGAGCATGAAAAAAACTTTCTACTTTGTCTATAGAGTGAAAACTCTTTAGATACTTTATTAGGGTTATGATTAAAAACCAACGTTCAAGTGAAGGAACATGCCAACCAGTCCTGATTGTTTATTTTCACTGTGTCGTCTTCTGGAGGGTGAGAAACTAAAAGCAGTTTTCTTCGCAATGTTTTATAGACCATGATGAGTGTGCCACAACAAACATGTGTTTGAATGGGATGTGCATAAATGAGGATGGGAGTTTTAAATGCATCTGTAAACCAGGATTTGTTCTGGCTCCAGATGGACGTTACTGTACTGGTATGTAAAAATTGGGGGATAGGGATTGAAAATGGCTTTTCCTGTCTGTTCATCCCTGCAGGAATGGCAGTCTGCTCACATGGATTGATTCAACACTATGTAACACCTTGCTGCTCACTACAGTAGATTTCTTTAGCTGCCTGGATTAGAAACAGATCCTTAGCTCACTGAAAGAACTGTTTAATAGTATTGTGAAAGCCACAATAAACTAGCTTCTGAAAAATCTTGGGCATTGTAAATGCATCAAAACATTCAGGCCCTATGTGAAATGGTAAAGTGAGCAGCAGTATGGTAAATTTAAGAGGTTTGAAAGATTTTACATTGATGAACACCCTGCATACACACACACACACATTTTCCAGGTCATTATTCTGGTAATTCAGAGTGCATAGCACTTGAGTCATTTTACTGGCCACACAGCATTATAAGCTTTTTAAAGTGCAATCACTAAAAAATTCTATTAAACATTTTAAGAATATAGTCTGATTTAGCTTCAGTTTCAGCAAACTAAGTGAAGATACCTGTTGCTGCCCTTAGAGGTAGGTTTGGGCTTGAGGCATTTCTAGTAAATTTATATAAATTGTTAGCCTTCTGATTTGAAGTTGAACCATTTCTATTAGTTGTGCTTTTCTTAATTACATGCAGTTGTGCTTAGAAATTGATGACCACTTAAAAGTTCTTTGAAATTAAAATTAACCATCAAAGGATATTTTGTGTCTAGTGCTCCTTAACCACACTTTAAAGCAAAATTAAAATACCATGGGATGGACAAAGGGGAAAATTTATAGTTTCTTTTGCTTGATGTAGAATATGAAGTAGCTCTAATCCTACATTTCAGTGTGTTTTGATTTGGTTTTTTGTTTGTTTGTTTGAGCAGCTGGAATTTTAGTTATTCCAAGATTAAATTTTTATTAGAAATAAAACAAGGATATTATGATGATTAATCAGCTTTCATAAAGTAATTTGATAATGGTCTGAAACTATTCACTGTAATCTTGCTTAAAACCAGGTTGATTTCTGAATTGTCTTGCCTCCTCTTAGATATTGATGAATGCCAGACATCAGGAATTTGCATGAATGGTCATTGCATAAATACTGAAGGCTCATTTCGGTGTGATTGTCCACCTGGCTTGGTTGTTGGAGTTGATGGTCGTGTGTGTGTGGGTAAGTGAGATTTATTCATTTTTCTTCATAGAAAAACAAGGGGAATTATCAAGTCAATTAATTTCCAAATTAAATGCACCAAATGATACCGTTCTAAATTATGTTGATGTCAAACCACAGACAAGATGCAACCCGTAATACTAGTGTTAATAGACAAGAAACTTAATTTCTTTTGTGGAATTGGAGAGGTGCCACCTCTTGTTTACCTGTTGCTCATATAAATTGAACTTAGAGTGCTTAGTCTTCCTGGCATCTCTTTGGTTTTGAGGCATGCCCTTTCTAGTCTGATGAAAAATAATATTTTGCCATGTAGTCAGTCTCTTATCCTCTCAAATTGTACTGATTGGTATTTAAGAGATTCTTCACTCAGCTTTGCATAACTTCAGGGAGCTCGTGGGACAAAAATGGATGATTTTCAAGATGATGAAGAATTAAAAGAGGTGTGGAGCACAAGAAATATTTAATCCCTTGTTTTCTGCTGATTGCTGATGAGGAGGGAGAAGAGGAATACATATTTTACAAGGATTTCTGAGAGTTACAGTGCTGTGTGGACTGCAAAGTCCCATAATTTAATCCACAGGAGAAACCATCTTTTCCCTCTGCATATCAGAACATCAATTCTATATCCCCTAAATTTCTCCTTCCCCAGCTCCTGCATGTGTCTGTCATCAGGCACGTTAGTGACAATAGACTCTACAATAATCCTATTTATTAATCAGTGCTATGACTGTTCTTGCTGATGGGCGCAGGGATGTTGTATCTGCCTTTGTCTTATCAGCATATTTCCAGATAAAGGAAAAACAATGCATCAGGATGCTTGCAGGTTCTCACACCAGAGGGATGGGAGATACTAAAGCCTCGTGTTGCTGTTATCAGCTCATTTTAAATAACACTTCAGATGGTGCAAAAGTTCGAAATTATTTAAAAGAAAAACTAGGACAAGTGTTTCTACCAAGTGCCAGCACAAGCTAGCCCCTTCTGTTACCACTTCAGCCTAAAAAACGTATGATAAAAACTGAGAATGGCTTAAAAACATAGGCTCAAAAAAAGACAGAACACTTTCTCAGTCTCACAGTTGGAATGCAAATTTTGTTGTTTTGAAAAAATTAAGTGTTCTAGTAAGCAAAACTGTACTAAAGATTGAACCAACAAAAGCAAGTTGTGTTCCCTCCTATGTGGTAGCCGAGATGTTTTCTTCTGGTTTATTAAAAGTTTGGAGAAAAGCAGTGAGAAGTTAAACAATGAGAAAAGGCTTGGTGTACTGTTTTAAATACTGGAATTTCATTGCTCAGTGTCGCACCAACAAAACCAGATTTGAGTACAGGCCGTTCAGTACCTTTTTTGTGTTCCAAGTTGGCCTCATCTTTACCCGTCAGTGATACAGCTGTAAAGAATCAATACAGTACTCAATTTTCTGTGCTTTCATTTACCTAATGTTGCCACAGTTCTAGGAGCAAAAGACTCCACAAGTTGGCCATCATCTGTGAACACCATTTATTTAGAAGTTACGTGTTACACTGCTTTAAGGTTTACCATAAATGCTTTTATTTTCAACAGGAAATACCCTTAATAGGACAAAAAAATCATAAGGCAGAATCATGATCTAGTTGGAAAATTCATTTTAAGAAGATGATGTAATTATTCCAGCCATAAAGTAACATAGGAAATTTCAAATATTGCATAACAAAATATCCTCACACACGACTTCGAGAATAGAATTTCCAAGCCAATCCACTGTTCAGAATTGTGTATGTGTGTTTATATATAATCCACATGCTGTTTAACTACAGGAATTCTATGTCTGGCTGTTCTCTTCCATATATTGCATGAGCTAAAAAATACTTTTCAGACATTCTGGCTGCTAGAAGATTATTGGTAGTTTGAAAATTAATAACTTAAATTGGGCCTCTTGTAAGATCATTCCCGTAAGTCTGCTAGGTAACTAGCAAGAAATATAAAATCTAAGAGCCCAGAGTCCAGCTGCCTCCCTCTTTCTCTGAGCTCTATTTTACTTCTGAATAATGACCGTGATCCTGGTGGGAGTATACATAGAAAAAAAAAATGCTGTTTTACTTAGTATTTATAAGTATGGCTGAGTCAATCACAAAATGTTACACAAGCTTGAAAAAAGTACAGCAAGGGGGAACAAATGCTTGGGAAAGGAACAGTTACAGAGTCATGGAACAGCTAGATAGATACTTGGACCCAAACTTCCAATATTTGAATATTTTCAGGCTTTTTAGGTTTGGCTGTACTTCCAGCTGCAGCTCCATGCTTGGACACCTCAGCTGGCCCTGTGAGTGTCTGTGTATCACCTCAGGACTTGGGCTGAGCTGCGGCTGCAGCTTCACACAGTGTTTTTTCTCTGCTGAGACACTTCTAATTACCTCTGCCCAGAGCCAGAGTCATCCAGGACACAGCAACTAAAGTTCATTTCACTCTGGTAATTTTGTAGAGCCAAATGAAAAAGTGTCTGTCCTCAGCCTGATTTGTCCTTCTAAGGCTCCTGGATGGGTGCAGTGACTTTCACTGAGCGTGGGTCAAGCACTGGCCACCTGATGTCGACCACAAACGTGGTGATGATCATTTTTGTAGATCCTGAAGTGCTACACTGCCAATTTAAGAGTGTAGAAGTGATATGCCTTGGGAAAGAGTGAAGTGTCCCATAAAAAGGTACATGGCTACAGCAGCAGCCATGCTAATCTCTGATCCAGGGCATAAAATAAATTCTTAGTGCTCTGAGGGCAGTGATTGAAGCTCCCTTGCTCATGGCAGAACTTGTCAGAGTGGCAACTGGGCTTTTCTGAGGTGGAGGGAAAGGATATGATGCCACTAATTATTTTGCAAAGTAAATGAACACACATTTCTTGTGCAAAAGTCCTCAACTGTTTCCCAGAATTGTAATCTTTTCCTGATGTCAAGTGCAAGCAAACTGTACTGGCTTCACCTAGATTCTTGGCAAAGAAAAAATTCTAAAATCTAGGACATATTTAGCTATTCTCCAGAACTATCTGTTCCATGGGATACCAAAAGCAAGAGAAAACATTTATGTGCAGGCAGTACTGTTATACAGGAGCCAGCTTACAACACTCAAAGAGCCGACAGAACACATAAGGAATTGCCAGTTCTTACTTGGATTGGCACTGGATATTCAACATTCACTGTAAAACTTTTCATGCAACTTCTCTTTGTTGTTTTGGGGTCAAACTTCAAGCAAGTGACTGTCTGGATTCCCTCAAGCCCATTTCAGTTTCTGAGTCCACTCAGGCTCATGTCCAGGCCACAAGGCATGGTAGTTTTACTGGGGGACTGACAAGGAGCATAAATTAAAACTGTATTCTGTCCTGGCCCATAAAGATACCTGAAATGAAGAGTATTTCTGGAGCTCCAACAGTGTCAGCAGAATTACAGGAGTCAAAAGTAAAGACTGTTTATATGTATCTTTCAGTTCTCAACTACACATTTTTAGAAGAACTGTCCAGTCACATGCTTGTTAAAAGATCTCTAATACTATCTTGTAAGCAAACATGAAAAAGGCATTGAACCCTAGAAAGACCAAAAACTGAAGAGAGCAACAAAAAACAAAAAACAAAATGCATAAAAAGCAGTTTTGGAGACATTCCCATAGTTCTTGGATAAGTATAGGAGATGATTATTCCTCTAAAAGTAGGTATGGAGTGTCTGCCTTGGAAGATGCTTCTTACTATATTTTACTGGTCAAGGCTGTTAAATTGATTTATGTGACTAAATCAGCTGTAAGATTGGCAGCATGGTGAGTCCTACAGGTGTATGGTTGACCTGTATAACTTTTCTGCTGTCTTTTTTTCGCATTATTTTTGAAGTTGAAGAACCTTTCAGGTGTTACGTGTTGTATGATAAGTGCTGGTTTGTTATCATTTGCAGCCCTCTCCCCAAGGCTGGCACTGTAACTTCCAGAGTGGGTTTTTAATCACAAACCCCTAGAAGTTTCTTACACTCTGGGCAGTACTGCTGCTCTCCTCACTGCCTAGTTGTGTGTAAGATTTGCTAAATTGCTGTTCCCAGCTAGATTTTGGGGCCTCTTTGGTGTGCTAATCCAGCAATGGTGCCTGTTTACATATAAATTTACTAAGATGGTCATGTCCTGTAAATGCTGGTCTGAACAATCTGCTAAAATTGCATTTCTGTTCATAATTTTGTAAATACAGCTGGAGATCATTGTTTCTTCTTTCAGAAGCAGGTATTCTCTCATATTACCAGCCCTGGGCTGCTGGTGAGTTACTCTACCTGAGGAACCATTTTGGAAGTAAGAGATGTCTCTGGTACTTCTCAAAGGGGAAAATCAGCCACCACATGCTGATCCAGGCCCTTCTGTGTTTCTTACTGGGATATGTGTCGATGGATTTACAGAGCTGCTTCAGGATGTGGGTCATCTTTGCTGGGTCCTGTGTAATGCTTTTGAATCAAGTCATGAAATGCTGGTTTTGGTGGTTTTAAAGTGCTCTGGAGAAAGCCCCAGGAGGTAACCACATTGAGATTTGGCCTTGGTGCCATCAGCATTATTAAGGCAGTGCAGATGTAGCCAGTGTGACCTTTTTGTTGACCAAAAAAGGGGTTTTAGCTTTTGCTGGGATAGTATGCATACATTGCACTCTTAGCCTAAGGAAATAATGATTTGTTCCCTTGTCCTTTTTTTTTAGACACTCATGTGCGTAGCACATGCTATGGAGGCATCAGAAAAGGGCTGTGTGTCCGTCCCTTCCCTGGTGCTGTGACAAAGTCTGAATGCTGCTGTGCCAACCCTGACTATGGCTTTGGAGAGCCATGTCATCCCTGCCCTGCTAAAAACTCAGGTAAAATTTTGTGTTTATTTAAGTAGTACAGTGAAAATACAGACTTAAAAAAAAAAATCTTGTTGAGATCACGTTGTCGATTTTTTTTATGCCCTAAAGAAAAGTGAATAGGGTACACATGGGTGAATTGTGGGTTCCTGAATTAAGTGTTTGCTATAAGTAATAATTCTTGCAAGAGAATAAGCAGAATTCTCCAATGAATCAGTAAATTTCCTGGTCCAGTCAGTCCAGTTTAAAAAAGCAGCCCTTATTATTTCCAGAAATCTGTATTTCATGTTATAAGAATCAATTCTTTAGGTAAACCAGATAGATTAAAAAAAGAAAAATCTCTTGACTACAGAACTGAGATGATGAATCTTGGACAGAATTTCCATTCAGTGTTATTTTCTGAAGCAGCAGATGACTACTTAGAAAAAAAGAAGCAAAACTGACATTGTGATTTAAAGCAGTAAATGAAAAGGGCATCGTGTCAAGACTGTAAAGAAATCACCTGAGCGTTTAACTCTTTGTCATCTAATTTTGGTTTTGTGTATGTATGAAAGTTCAGGATGGAGTGCTGCCTGACAGATTTAACTAAATTATCTATAAATGGCTATTTCATGTGAACACTGGCATTTCGTTAGTTACATTGTAGAAAAATTAGTTTGGAAAAAAATCACGTAGATTTAGTTTAGGATGAAAGGAGTTGAAATACTGGAAATAACATTTTCTTTCCCCCAACATCTCTGCTTTAACTGAGCAGCTGAGTTCCATGGCCTGTGTAGCAGTGGAATTGGTATTACTGTTGATGGAAGAGGTATGTTGCATATTTTCTTTAATAATATGATTCAAAGTTAAAAATCCCTATCCTCAGAATTATGTTTTTTGATAACATACTAGAGTGGACTTTTTAACCTTAAGATTAATATGTTGATTTTATTATTTTAATTCTCAAAGTACAGTATTTTTTACATTACAGTGTTTAAGAAAAGGCTGGAATTAATTCTCTACAACAGTGGATTTTGCCTGACCCTATCAAGAAAAAAAAGTAATCTGTCTCAGAGTTCTGACCTATAATATATATACTTTTTTTTTGAGATGAGAGATTTTTTGAGATTAGGCATAAAACAGCTCTCCCTCATTTGGGCAGTGACAGGAGTCACTTGCATTTGAAGTTGATTTTCATTCAGCTGAGATAGTAATAAAGCAGTTTTTCACTCCAGATCCAGTGTTCACTCATGCTTATTTGCATGGACAGATTTTTTCTGTGTAGAGTTAAAACTGGGAAGGGAGCTTACTGAAAAAAGCATATCCTTGTGAAAAACAGTCCTGAAAGTGACCCCTTGCATTTAGTACTGGGAGCTGTAAAGCTCCAGATCCTTTTTCTAGTACCACAGAGACAAGGATTTTAAAAACTAATGGCTGAGCCAGGCCTGAAGTAAGGGCAAATCATGCTGCAGTTGCCAGAGAAGTAAAATGGGTTGAAGAAGGAATAGGGGAATACAGGAACACCAATTTATTGCTGTGTTATAATAATTATCCTTTTCAGCATTAAAACTCCTATTCCATTCAGCACGAACAGAATGAGAACTCCCATCATTATATTTAGTAATGGCCTAAATAACTTTTTAAAACAACACTGTAATAAAAGAAATTCTGTTTTTGTTCAGTGCTGTATGTATCTGCATATTTTTTTTCTTAATAGCTTGACATGTTGCAAGCTTACAAGTAATCTGAAATCCACGGAATTTGTGAATTGTCTCAGTTTACTTTTCAGTGAATTATACATGGTCTGTTGAAGAATCTCTGTCTCAGATAAATAATGTCAGCATTCAGTAGTGCTGTTGTACAAGCAGCATCCTGCCATGAGAACTTGCATGCAGCCTGGTAGGGAGGTCATGTGTCCTTTTGGATACATGGAAAATACAGTTTCTCATTAAAACATTAAAACAACTGTGCTGTCTACCAAATGCATGACAAAGATCATGGGTTCATGTCTCAGCTAAAGTCCTTCTTTGTTCAGGTTTCTAGAGCAAACACAGGATTCTCTGTACATCTTGTACAGCAACATTGCAGTCAATTTTCATGCTGCTGCTCCTGTCACTGACTGTACACTGCTTGTGTGGCTTGTCCCCAGGATTCAAACATGTTTAGTAAGCTACAGAATACATTTTGCTCTAAAGAAAATACAAATCTGAAGTAGTACACTAAATCATATTTTCTTATTAATTTTTTCAGGTGTCTCATAGCATTGAGTTTTATCCAGGGATAGCATGGTTTTTCCAAATGCATATGTGATTAAATGTAAATCAGTATCTAAACTGCACTGTGATTAAAGAGGGAAATGTTCTTTACAAAAAGTTGAGCCCTACAAGTATAAAACAAGCCTTTCATGAAGTCACAGCTAGGCCAGCATCCCCTCTGTTCTTTCCTGGGCTTGGGAAAGGAACTATTTAAAGTAATGGGCTTACCATATGGGAAGAAGGAAAATATTGAAAAACCCTCTTTTCCTTAGAGGCAGAAAGTATTAAAATTAGTCCATTCCTGGTCTTATAGTTCATATGAATATTTTGGAATTTTCCAACTACAGCAGAAATTTTATATGGGACTGTAAATCAGGAATATAACTCATCCATCATCCTGTTCTGTCTACCTGAGAAAAATTTTAAATTTTCAACAAGTTCTTACAGGACTGAATAGGCTGTAGTTTTGACCTATGCATTACTGCTGTATTAGGAAAATTCTTGTGTCACCTTATAAATTATAACTTCTTATCTAGATCCCTAAACCACAGGCACTGAGTGCACAGTCTAGGTATTTTGCATCAAGTTTTTTCTTATAGACACATAGTTCCCTGTCAATTTAGGTTGGAAAGGATATCTGGACGTCATCCAACATAACCTTCTGCTCAGAGCAGCAGTATCATCAAAGTTGAACCATTTCTCAAGGCCTTGCCTGGTGGAATTTGGAAAATATCCAAGGATGGAGTTCCCATAGCCTCTTTGGGCAGTTTGCTCCAGTGTTTAGCCACACTTGTGGCGAAGAATTGTTTTCCTGGTGTTTAATTTAAGTTTCCACTGTTGTATCTTGCAAATGGTCTCTTGCCATGTCATTGTGCACCTCAAAGAGAAGTCTGGCTCCATCTTCTCTGTAATCATCTGATAAGATCAAGGAACTGCTGTTAGAGGTCACTCTGATATTTCCTCTTTTCAGCTGAACAAATCCAGTCCCTTCAGTCTCTTCTTACATCTCAGGCACTGATGCTGCTGAGGGAATTCAGTCACAGTGACATGAGCTGTGTGTAGTCAGGAGACCTTTGGAGCATGCTGAAGGGACAGTATCTTAATCCAGGTGATAGTTTAAACATAGCAGAGGCGTTACTGGGTCTGTTGATTACCAACACAGCTGAACTAATTAGTGATGTCAAGACTGATGGCAACCTGGACTGCATTGGTCATGCCCTGGTGGAACTCATACTCTTGAGGGACCAGGTGAAGAGTAAAGACAGCACTCTGAATTTTATGAGCATGAACTTTCAGTTGTTAAAGGCATCAGTGGATGGGATTCCATGGGAAACTGCCCTCAGGTTTAAAGGAGCAGAACAGAGCTTTGAGGATATTTTCCTGATATCACAAGAGCTCTTTGCTTGTGCATGTAAGAAATCAGGCAAGGAAGGCAAAGACCAGCATGGCTGAATGAGGACCTTCTGATCAAACTGAAGTGTAAGAAGGAAATGCACAGTCAGTGGAACCAGGGAAGAATCTTTGAGGAGTACAGGAAAGCTGCCCAGATGTGTAGGCATGGGATTGGGAAAGCTAGGGGCACGCTGGGGCTGAGTTGGCAAGGAGTGCCAAGACAGGCTTCTATAGGTGCCTTAGGAGGCTTGAGGAGTGGACCCATATAAAGTGGCCCAAACCTGGACACAGTATTGCAGGTTCAGCCTTCTAGTGTCAAACAAAGGAGAATAATCACTTGTTTCAGCCTTCTGTCTGCACCTGTGCTGTACCTTGGTTCTGAATGACAGCCTCCACATCCAGTGAGTCAGGTGCTGCCCACACCTCTCACAGGAACAGGTTTGTCATACCTGTCAGTGTCTGATTATCTTCTGTTGTTGTGCTAATACAGATATTAATGAGTGTGCTTTGGATCCTGATATTTGCTCCAATGGGATTTGTGAAAACCTGCGTGGCAGCTATCGCTGTAACTGCAACAGCGGCTACGAGCCTGACCCTGCTGGAACCAATTGTGTGGGTGAGTTGTTGTTTTTTGTTGTGGCTGAATTATTTATCACTACATTGATGCTGATTTGACCTGACTGAATTTAGGTCGCAAGGCACCTGCTTCTTCAAGTTATAATGAAAATGCAGAAAATCTGGAATGGTGCTTTTCTCAGTTGCTGCATAGTTATTATTCTTACTGTATGTTTTCCTGTCATTTAGTGGGTGAGTACTGCTGTTTGGGAAGTGTAAGCAGGAGGTAACACATCAGGTTTCGTTCTCTATCTAATTAATTTTATTATTCATGGTCATACATGAAATCCAGTGTTTTTTTTCTTTTGGGAATTCTTACATCCAAAAAAAGTGTATTATACCACAAGTGCATTGTACAATAATGTTGCTTATAGCCTTGTAATTTTAAGCAGGAATGTGAAGTTTGGTTAAATTACAAGCTAATGGAAGTTTCTCTGAAACCATCAGGATACTTAAAGTATCGTCCTTAAGTACTGTGTTTATTTTGCACGTAAAGGTTTACTGACCTGTCACTGCTGTTTGTGCTCAACAAACCCCCACCATTTCTGGTGGGCAAAACCTGGTCCATATAGCTGTGGTACAGTTTTCGTATCAAACATACCTTCTTGGTGATGCAAAGCAAACAAAAAGTAAAGAAAGTGTTTCCTTTCATCTGCTCAAATAAAGGAACTTTACAGCTAGTTACTTCCTAAAGCCCTAAGTATGACCTTTTGTCAGAAAAAGCACTGCTGCAGAAAATTATTGGTGTTTTTCTCTTTAAAATGCTTCATGTACTATTCATTCTCCAAGTGGATTTTATGGGAAGGGATTTTATTTATCTAGTTACTCTTGGGACTAGGTAAGTGCTAGTATAATCTATGTATTTACTTAAATAAAGATAAAGCTCACTGAATGTGAAGAAGTGTTTACTCTTAGATAGAATTTTTCCATGAAAGAACTGAATTATGAGCACAGAGATAAAAGGGTGAAAGATTTTAATTAAAGACATAGATTATGAGATGCCAGGAAATAGAAATGGTAATCAGTCAGAATGCAGACAGTATTTTTGTCAGGTCAGAGTGGGTTTAGAGCATGAGCTATGTTGTTCTGTGTTTTTACAGAGCGTATCACAACAGATTGCAGTCCAAATCTGAAGTTATTCTATGAGATTCTAAGGAAATAAAGCATTCATCATGCTGCAGTTTGGGTTAAAGGATTGTATGACAATAAGCTGAAATTGCTCTTGAAAATTTAAATTTACAAATCCATCTGCCTTTCCGTGGTTGAAATCAGATGAAGTTAAATTAAGGACAGGTTAGTTTAGAAGAGCTGTTTTTTAATTCATGGCTGCCAGACATAAATCTTGGATTCATCATCTGGGGAAACTTAGGCTTTATTGTCTGAATCCTAAATGTATTCATAAGCACAAGTTGGAAAATCTAAAGTAGTTGGGGAAACCAAAATTCTCCAGATTGTAGTTATAGTGCATTCTCACTTCTCTATTTTTAAACTTAAAAGCTCTCTAAAAGTCTATTTGATTTAAGATTTCAGTTGCAGTATTAGGTTTGGGAACTCAAGCAGACAGTAAAGAGGAGACACCCTGAAACAGGATAAAATGTCAGATTTATCCATACTTACTCTATCAATATTCTTCTATATGCTTAGGTTATTGTAACACGTGATGGGCATTAGAAGAAAAGGCTTGAAATGATAGATTTTTTTTTTCTTTCATAGAATTAATAATAGGGCAATGAGGAAGACACTTTACTTTTTATTAGAATTATTTTCAGTTAGTTTAAGAGAAGTTCAGGGAATTATGTTAAGATATGGGATTTTCCTAGTCAGTGTGCTTGATATCCTGGTGTTAATCATAGTTTTTTTTTTAAATACAGTGCTCTTCTGGAGGGGAGGTACATGTGTACTCTTGAGATGACTGCCATACATGAACTGTACAGGATAGATTTTAATGTACTTCATGGATAACAAAAACAATTTTAGCCTATTAAACAGAGTTAGAACAGTAATTAACACACCGCTGTTTGTGTGTTTAAAAAAAATAGTTAAAATACTGTTTTCAAAGCAAATAGACCTTCCTGAATTCATATGGTGTAGACACACTAATGACAAGGTCATTGCAGGAAAACATAATTATTCTTTTAAGACTGACCATTAACTAATTTTTGAGCTTGCTAGTAAAAAAAAAAAAAAAAAAAAAAAAACAACCAAAACTTTAGAGGCAGAACAGAAATTTTTGCAGTAAAAACCTGAAAATGAATTAGATCTTTGAAGCTAAGAACTGTCATTTTTGGTCATGGTCTGACTCCTGTCTCTGCAGACGTTGACGAGTGCTCCGTGAACGGGCTGCTGTGTGACAATGGGCTCTGCCGGAACACCCCGGGCAGCTACAGCTGCTCCTGCCCCAAGGGTTACCTGTTCAGCTCGGAGACAGACACCTGTGAAGGTGAGGAACCTGCAAGTTGTGTCCATTTGGTTGTCTATTGTGTCACATCGAAGCGAAACGATCACAGGAGATACCAGAGGAGAAGAGAGAGCTGTGATGTTGCATAAATCTTCACATTCCTCCTGTAATTTCTATGCAGTACTTTTTATTGTGCTGGGTATTGCTGTTGAATTTCTTTTAAAGTAATAATTTTGGTTTTATATGAAAATGCTTTCCTTTCCTTAGCTACAACATTTTTAAACTACAATAGAGGGCAATATGTGCTTGTCTTTGACCATGTACCAGGAACACCGTGTCTGTCATTTAGGAAAATGCATCTGTTTTGATCACAGACTCTCCTTTTTCTTTTCTCCCTTATTCTCTCCCTTCAGTCTGTGGTGATAGTTAATTCTAGCTCAAATCCTGTTATGTGTGATGCATTCCAGGATCTGGATATTACTGCCTAGTAATACTAAAATTGTCCTTTGTTTTTACAGTGTAATCAAAATTGCTTTCTTATATTACTATTTAACACAGATGTTAAAGCTGAAAAAATGTCATATAGCAGAAACTAATGATAAATTTTAATTAATTTTAAAAAAATATGGAAAGCTGTACCAAAAAAAGAATAAAGTTTTATGTATTAGCTTATGTGCCAACTCTTAATTAGTATTTGGTGTAGTAGAATTTTAGTGGTCCTCTTTATTTTTTGTTTGGTTCCACAGTCTGTAAATCTCAGCATTTGTGATCATTAGAAAGTTTTTATAGTAAATGGTTTTGCATTTCTGTGAGTGATGGGGAAGCTATAATTTCCTGTTGCAAAACTCTTGTTATGTGAACCAGTGTAATCACCCAGATTTTTCTGAAGTGGTGGAAGATGTTATTGTCCTCAGCTCCTTGTTATTATTGATCAGGTGGAAGTTACTGCCATACAGCTAAGCAAACATATAGAAAGGAAAGTGGAAATGCTTTAGGTTCTGGTGGTATAAAGTCATTCACATGTTCTATACAAAACTTCCTCACTCCTTCTATGCAAAATAAATTATATTCCTTTATATTTTAATACATGTGGGTTTCACAGGTCACCTTTAAGAGTTAGTTCTTGTTCTTTCTGCATGTTGCACTTGGGTAGCACTTGTTCAGATTGGGGCTTTTCTTGTGCCAACCCCCATGGATTTACAGAGCTTTCTGTGCCAAGTTGTCTCAGTGCCTATCTACCCACAGTGCTAAGGAATTTATTCTTCAGGGTATGTCTCTGTGATTAGTGTCTCTGCACAGGAAGTTTCTGGCTGTGGAAACAGTGTACTGTGTGCCCTTAATGTGCATGTTTCTTAAGGAATCTTCTAGATAGAAAAACTGATACAGTATGGTAAGGGGAGGTGTTACGACCAAGAACATCAGACCAGAAAACAGTGACCTAAAGCTAGGTGGATGAGAAGCCAGAATGCAAACAACCCAGCCAATCTTGTCGAATTAAAATGTATCTACATTTTCAAGCAGTAAACTTAGATTTATTTTTTTAGGGTAATAATACTATTAATATGTTATACATCTTTAATCTCATTGTTAGGTTGACATCTAAATTTAGCCAGTGAGGTAAAAAAAGCTGGTCAGGAGGGGTTTTGTGTAAAAGTGTCTGTAAAACCTATTAAATGTGTTGCATTTTTGCTCCTATTGAGTAGGCAGTAGTAATGCTGGGTTGGCAGCAGAGAAAGAAATTACTCTTTTTCTGCCCAAATCCTGTTTCTTGTAATTCGTTTTGGAGTTACAAGTTCACTAGTTGTAAAATCCTGCTGTAGTCAGGAGCTCTGTGCTGAGCTCTGAAAATGCTCTGATGCTTATTACTCGCCACTATATTTTTAATATGACTCTCATCAGCAACTCTGAAGAAACAACAAAACCCTTCACTGGTTTTGTTTGTAGTTCAATTGAAATTTTTTATCAATTTGATGTGAGGAGTAGGAGACTGGTTTGAGGCTCCAGAGTCTGTGAAAGTTGAGATTTTTATGACAAGCTCCATGGTTTAGTTTGTGTTTCCAGTGACATAACTAGTTAAATGTAAACCAGATGTGCTTTGAAGTTCATTTCCAGGAATGTACAGCAGACTGTTTCAATTTTTGTTTCTCTGACGTTTACAATGTACACTCACTTCACTTAAGAGAAAAAACATTTTAAAGCATGCCTCAACAAAAATCTTCATACATACTGGTTTTTATTTTAAAATACAAAATAGTGTTAAAATCAGTTTGGTTTCTTGCTTGCTCTTTCAAAAATTACCATTTATTATTATTGTGAGAAGGTGGAGGGAAACAATTTTTGGAGTTTGTTTACAATGAGCATATGATTCTTTTTCACTCTATTCAACAGTGCACTAATGCTGAAATGCATTTAATATCATCTTTTAATCTTTTTTTTTCCTGGATGCTGGTTTTGGGATGTAGTCAATGCACTATTATCAGCCTATTACTACCCAAATTCATTGGGTTTGGGGTTTTGTTTCTTTTTTTTTTTCTTCTTTCTTAGCATAGTGTTAAAGCATATCAAATGGAGAAAGGCGTAGAACATGGCCCATGAAGCCAAGTGAGCTGCCTCTACTTTTCAAAAAGTGTTGAACTTTGGCCCCTCCATGTCCACTTTTTCCTTTCTTTGGCTGTAGTTTTGGGAACATTGGCTTCTAGGTGAGGCCCTCAATTATTTTTTGTCAGGTTTGGGTTTAAAATCTGAAAATTTGAAAAAAAAAAAGTCTTCCCCTTGAGGAGGATTGATTGCAATCCTAACCTGCTAAATTCCAGGGAGAATTAAACATAGGCGTGATAACCTCATATTACCTCTATAAATGTGAGGCACTTTAAGTTTCATGCATCTTCTTAATATTTTCTTAATGAGGTTGAAGTGATGTTTTGGATAGTGGCACCTGTCTGCTTTTTACTTTGTATTGCACACTGGTTGTGTCTGTGCAAAGCTGTGTGGTTGGTTGAACTGCCAGCTCTTAAAACAATGTGACACTTTACATGAAGATCACCTGTTTCCAGCTTTAAATACCTTCACAGATGATGCCTGGTCCCTCATGGCAACTTCTCTGAAGCTGCAACTTTGTAAAAGAAGGGAAGAACACTCATGATTGATTGGACAGAGAACACATCACTTCAATTTTTTTAGTTTGTCCTGTCTTCTCAATTTTTTTCTCACTTTTTTTAAAGCTAGGCAAACTTCTGAAAGCAAGATGGCAGATGGAGAGGAAGCAAAAGTTTGTCTTTCTCCCAGAGCATGTCTGTTCAGAGGATTATTTGACATAAAGTGCATACTTGAGATCACTTATTTGTGTCACTGTGATTTATGATTTATTTGGTTTCTCTGCAAGAGCAGGAGAGACCACTCCCCACTACCAGGTGCTGCTGGTGGAAGGAGAGTGTGGGAAGCAACAGAGGCAGGGAGCATTCCTTGGGTAATAAAAACGGAGACAATAGAGTATAAAATATATTCACAGGGAGGAGAAGGCCTTGGTGCAGAGCAGATAATTGCTGGTGAGGACTCTGGATTGCCAGCTTGGATACAGAGGGACTTGTAGCTTATTCTCAGAACTAACAATGAGGCACATTGTCCTGACCTGATAAAGCCTCTTAGCTTTTATATCTCTGCATCTGTGTATGATTAATCTGTAAAATGGGCGATCCACAGTTTGAGAGTAGGCTTCAGAAACATAAAGCTCTGTCGTTGTTCAGAAAGTTGCTGACAGTCAAAGACAAGTCCTGTTTGCTCTTTGTAGATAAGTCCATTAAGTAAAGGATCTGTGAAAGCTGGTTTTAAATTAAGTGCTTTCTTTCGGCATGAAGAGAGACACCACTGTTTCCAAAGTTTACCGATTTCTGGGTATTTTTATCCCTCTCTCTCTCTTTCTTTTTTTTCCTTTTTTTTTTTTTCCTAATAATATATGCATATTATTAAATGATGTATTTTTAAGTACTTATTCCTTCCTGTGATGTACCTCTCTAGTGAAATGAAGGCTTGATGCATCATATCAAAATAGCAAATAGTAACTCTTAGAAAAATTTTAAAAAATACAGAAGATATTTCAATTTGCCTTGAAAATGATCTCTTGATGTTATTAATATCTTCAGGGCTTAGCTAGATACTGCTAAGGTTATAATTAATTTAAATTAAGCTGGTTTAATTTATGGATATTATTGCTAGCACGTATAAGCAAGCACTAAACATTTTTTTACTTCTAGCCTGCCAAAAGGAAATGTTTGGATTAGAATGTACAACTTAATTCAGGACCCATATAAAAAAAATAAATTGGTTGGGTTCAGGAAGAAATGGTGAATGTGCATCAGCAATTCTCTTTGGAGAGAATTTTTTAGTGTTGTTTTAATCTTTAAACTGATTCCACTTTAAAAAAAAATCAGCAAATAATGCTGTCTGCAGGGGTCCTATTCTTGCATGTGAACAGGCTTAAAAACCTCACAGGGATAATAAACAGGATTTAGGGGCTAAAGAGAAGTACCATTTACAGTGTTCCAGTTACTCCTATTTCTTCGACATTTCCATAACTAGAGAATTGCAGCCAGCATTGTGATATTTTGCTTCTGACAGGGTTTTCTTAATTCTTCTCATGGAGCCATAAATGACAGAAACAATGAGGACTTTGTTTGTGCTCTGTATGGTGTGGCTGGGAATGCATTTGCATTCTGTGAAAAAAGAGTTTTGTTTTCTCACGGGACGGTTGTAATTGATGCTGGAGAACTTTATGGTCCATGGTGTTGGAAATCAACTGTCCTTGTAGAAAAGGGCCATTTAATTAACACTGTCAAAATATGTGCACTTCAAAATACAGGCTACCTGTCTGTCCCTGTACTTTTTGAATGCCTTGCTGGGAGGAGTGGAGGGACAAATATTCCAGGCAGTCCTGGCCCCTCATAGCCTACAACAGCATTTAGAGAGTATAAATTACTGTGTAATACTTCTCAGAAGCACACTGTAGTTCTAATAAAGTCCTTTGTTTCTGGATTACAGATATAAATGAATGTGAAAGCAGCCCATGTGTCAATGGTGCCTGCAGGAACAACCTTGGATCGTTCCACTGTGAATGTTCCTCCGGCAGCAAGTTGGACCCTACAGGACTGATTTGTATTGGTGGGTACTTCCTCCTGTTATTTTCCCTTTTTATAAATAAATACATATATATATATATATATATATGTACACACATATTCTACATATATATATAAATTTTAGTGTCCTTTGATTATTCTATTGGGAAAAAAGCAGAATGCTGCAGAGATTTTATTGGAGTAAGCAGCAACAGTTGCTTGCAGGATGTCATTGGCATTATCACCTGAAGCCATTTATTAATTATGGTTTTTTCCTTGCCTTTCAAGAAAACTCAAAGGATTGCAGTTATCTACACATTGCAGGTCTTCATAAGCTGCCATTGTTTCATACTATTTCTGTACCATAATTGAAATTATTGTAGGATATGTGTGGTGCTCCAGCTGGATGTGGTGTCATTAATAACTGGGTGTCATTAGTAAGTGAGTGATGCTAATTTTAAATGTTACTTTTGTTTTCAGATGGATTTGTTTGGCATTTTTCATTCAAATTTCCTGCCTTGTCAGGATTTTCTTAAGATGGAAAAATGAATGCAAAGACTCAAGTTTCTATTTAATGGTGGAATTCTTCCATGCCTTCATATTTTTTTTAAGTGAATGTTACTTTTGTGCCTAAGCCTTCTCTTATATTTCCTTGTAACATCACTGGCTGGTGAAGTTTATTATTGTTTTTTTTTCTGTTCATGTTGTGCTAATTTCTTGATATAACCACACTAACCTATGCTTTTTTGTACCTCTTATTTTTAATTTTCTTTTGTTCTCACATCCAAAGGGGCCACAAGTTCACCAAGAGCCTAATTACAACAGTGTTCTGGATTTACTTTGCAAATGGTTTTCATTGGATTGTTTACAGTGTGAGGCCTGGATAGCAGTGATAAATTACATAAAATATAAACAAACCAAAAAAAGTAGCTGAGTAGTCAGATGAAAACTGAAGAACAGGATCCAGCTACATACTGTGAGCCTAATCATTAGTTTTTCATGTTGACAAAAATTGTCTTAGGAACAATGTTTTTGTACTGCAAGTGTGAATATGTTAAGACAGAAGGGTCAGAAGTAGAGCTGATGCAAGACATACAGATTGTTACTGCTAGAGCCCAGTTTTTCACCTTGGACGAAATTTCATTGGCATTTGAAGCCTTGAGAGGAGGGCAGGCTGGGTTATTGAAAAGTGAGTGAGAGGCTGGAGGCTACAGGTGGTTGATTTGCTGTGTGGAAAAACTTACAAATGTTCTTGTCATATGTATGCCATTTTAAATCTCAAGTTGATTTTCCCGTTACCACTGTAGAGAAAGACTTGTATATTGATCCTAATTTTTTTTTTTTTTTTTTTTTTATCAGACTGCCTCTGTAAAGCACTGCTGTAACAACAGATACCTTATTCCAAAACATAACTGAAGGGCTAAAATAGTATGGCAGTTTAGGATTTATTTGTATTCTACTTAGGACTAATCAAAGTAAGGTAGTGTCAGATTCTGACTAGCTTTTTCTTTACTTTCAAACTTGCTCTCGTGTCAGAACCAGAATCAGTACCACATTATTCAGCATAGATGTAAGCCATTTGTCTCCTTCTGTGAGCTTTCCTGGGCAGAGAGAAAAATGCCTTGCTCAAATTACAGTCAGAATGCAATTCACAGCATTTGTACCAAAACCTTTAGCAAATGAGTGTTTTAAGTTCAGCAGTTACAGTAAAAACTTTCTGCAATAATATTGACATATTTTGCTTGCACATGGGCAGATTTTGCAATATTAGGACCATATTTGTGGAGGGGAAGAAAAGTGGAATTGTTTTTGAAGTATATTTGAAGTATACAAGTGTTTCGTTGCTGTTTTGGGAATTGCCCATACCTTAGGGTTACTGCCATTTGTGCTTTTTGAAATATCCACTGTTACATGCTTTTCATACAGATTTTAGTCAAGATTCGTGGAGCGCATACAGTGCCCAGTAAGTAAGATGCCATCTGCCTGTAGTATGCATATACTCTTCTTCAAGTTAGAATCAAAGGGATAAGAGCAACAGAAGGAATGTTATGATGTTGCATAATAACCCTTTCACCAAAGATTTTGTCTGGACAAAAGAGAGGATGCAGAATAAAGGAAAAGCCTGAAAAAGATAAGACAAGCAGACTTTGGCAGGATAATGTGGATGCAGCTGGTATGAGCAGAGGCACCTGCTAATTAGTAGAATTCAAATAATTTTTGAGATACTGGTTTTGATTTTTCCCTCCTATAAAGTTCACTAGTAAAAGGAAATAATATTGAGCTCTGTATTTCTGCACTTGTTCAACTGTGGAGCTCTGTCCCACGTGTTTGAGGCCAATGTTCACCTAAATAATACAACTGGTT
The DNA here is from genome assembly GCF_020740725.1 of Corvus hawaiiensis. Taxonomy (NCBI): domain Eukaryota; kingdom Metazoa; phylum Chordata; class Aves; order Passeriformes; family Corvidae; genus Corvus; species Corvus hawaiiensis. The sequence continues at coordinate 43,608,529 of NC_063255.1, read as the reverse complement.
TACACTTAAATATTAATGAAATTCCCTGCCCAGTTTCTGGGGCTGATTTCAGTCACATTCTTGGGAGAGTTTTTTTCTGTTGCTTTAACCAAAGAAAGGTTGTGCTCCCTGTGGTCCATATAATTTTTTAGCATGATGATTTTGTAGAAAAGTTGAAGCTGTTTGGAAAAAAATAAGTTGGAATGATTCTTCTGTCTTAAGCACATTGTTCCTCAACGTGAGGTACTAGTAATGCATCTGGCCTTCTGCACACGTAATATAAGTAAATCTTAAACCCAAGTCCTAGTCTCCCATTTGTCATCAAACTAAATTTGTCTGGGTCACTTGCTTAGCTTTACACTCTGAATATGCAACTGCATTAAAACCCTGCCCAGGCTGATCTCCCAATTTGGGTCTAACCTTACAGGCTGCTTTTGCTGTCTGATCACCAAGCTTGTTGCCTGCCTCAAGAAATGTTGTACCATTTGAGTGTAACTTTGTAAAGGTAGCAAGCAAAGGTGCAGAAGATACAACTTGTAAAGTATGTACCTGATTTGAGATCTGACTGACGTTTCAAAAAATTACTCAGGCACTGAAATAATAGATTTTAAGATTTGGAGATTTGGGTATCTAAAAAGGACTTTCAGAGCATTTCAGGCAGCAGAGACAACAGTTTGACTAAAAGTCTTCTCTCTGCACAGGGGCTTTCTGGCCCATGGCAGAAGAGAGAAGCTGCTGCCTGATGGAGCTGGGAACTCCCCGGAATGGGCTTACCCTGACCTGGTCTGGGTTTCCAGCCTGGCTGTAACTCAGGGGATGGATGTGCTGGGCCTGAGTCCTCAGGAGCAGAGAGTGGAATACAGCTTAACAGGCGTGTTCAAAGTGTAGCTAATGCAGCAGCAGAATCAGGCCCCTAAAATAATATAGAACACTCCTACCCACAATATATATATTTTTTTTTAGATTTCCTTACACCCTTGCAGGCTCACCTTCAAGAGACACAAGAGCACCTGCATTTCAGAAAGGGTTCAGGCAGTCACCTGGGAAAGGCAGTCCCAGGTTGGGATCTCTGCTCTTGTTGTAACTTGTGTATTTTAGATGGATCAATCACTAGATGAATTAAACGAATAAATCCACTCAAGTGTCTGGAAGACCTCTGCCAGCTGTGGGACCTGGATTGTAAAATGCTTCAAGCAGTGTGCTTTGTTGCTCACTTTTAGTGATAGTGCTATCCCTTTACACCGGTTCTAAGCTAAAATGCGTACAAAATTATTCTTACTTGTTTTAAAAGACAGCTTGTGCTCCCTTGGTACTCTGCCTGCTGGTGTCATGGACGTAGCATGCCAGCTCTTTTGGCTGTGACAACTGTGTATTGTTTTTGTTTTCTGTTCTCTTGCAGACAGCCTGAAGGGGACTTGCTGGCTTAATATCCGAGACAGCCACTGTGAAGTCAACATCAATGGTGCCACACTGAAATCTGAATGCTGTGCTACCTTAGGAGCAGCTTGGGGCAGCCCATGTGAACGGTGTGAATTGGGTAGGCTCTAATACCCTGCATTTTTTGGGAGAAGGGAAGAAGTACCACTAGTAGATTCTTGTAGTCTCTGTATGTAAAAATAAAAAACTAAACAAAAAAAGCAACCAACCAAAACAAAACAAACAAAAATCATGGAAACCACTCCCCCCAAAAAACCCCTATGAAAATAACTTGTCTTATTTAGCATGACTTGCAATCTCCACCATCAGAGACCATTCTAATAACTTTGAAGCATACCAGGAAATAACGGGTGAATAAACCTCTTAATGGTTACAATATGTTTCATCTCCACAAGGACTGTGTATTGACTGGCATAGAGAGATAAAGGACTAAAACAGTAAAGTGAAATATCTGGTAAGATTCTGGAGGACCTTTTATGCTGTGGGCTGTTAACACTTTTTCCCCAGCTCTTTTCAAACACAGAGCTTATGTACCACTATGGATTGCAGAATAGTACTACTATGAGATTGCAGGGCTAGTTCTGGAAGCTGGAAGCAGGAATGCTAGCTGTACTCTAGTTTATGGCAAAAATACTGATGCCCTTAAGGTTGAATAATGCCACTAGCAGCTGAACTGGTGTCAGGATGTTTTATCCTCTTATTCTTGATTGTTACTGTGGGCATGTGTATCCCCACTAACAAGCAGAGTGCAAGCAGCATCCAGCAGAGCTCTTAGCTGTGCAGTGCAGCGAAGATATTCCTTTGGACTTCAGGAAGCAGCATGGTCAGGTTAAACTGGTAAAACTGCTCAAAACCTAATCAATCTGGACAGATAATTAGCTCAGATTGAGTGCATTTGGGCCCTGAATTTCCCATTCTGTAACTAGTTAAATTTCAGCAAGCTCTCAAATCCCTCTATGATTGCTACATTTTACATGCCTATCATAAAGTAATCTCATTGCTCAGATCCATTATTCAGCTTTGGTGGGGGAAAAAAAGCTGATAATTGATGTTACTACAGTTGTAAATCTTCAGGCCTCTGGAAGGAATTTTACCTTTTAGCTACATGTGACTGCAGAGACTGATCTGATGAGATGCTGATCATTTCACTAAGGAAAGCACATGAGAAAGTAATGGTGTAGGAGTTAATTTTGTCAACTATTCACTTAGTTTAAGTTGCATGTATGAGTCAATACTTTTCCTGATTGAGGCTAGAATACTCCCTGCCTTACACAGTCAAATTATTAGGGAATTCTGAAGATACATTTATTTTTAAATCTTCTGCTGCTACCTTCCTGTCACTCTAAAGCAGTAACAATTTCTTTCTGGCTTGATTCCAGACACAGCTTGCTCTAGAGGATTTGCCAGAGTGAAGGGTGTTACCTGTGAAGGTGAAGTTTTTGCTTCTTACTCAAGACTTCCCCCCCCCTCCCCCCCTTTGAAAATGTGAAAAAAGGAGATTTACTGTGTTGTTTCTTTCCTGTCACTTAAGTTCTCCATAAAGCTGCAGCTCTCCTGGTGGGGTCAGGAGGTAACCGAACTCTTTGTGTCCCCACAGACATAAATGAGTGTGAGGTTTTCCCGGGGGTTTGTCCCAATGGGCGGTGCATCAACAGCAGAGGCTCCTTTCACTGCGAGTGCCCCGAGGGGCTGACCCTGGACGGGACGGGGCGAGTGTGTTTAGGTAAGAGCATACCCCACTTTCCCTCCTCTTCAGCTCTGTCCAGCATCTCTCCAAAATCGTTCTTCCAGGGGCTTGAAAGAAAGCGTGGTTTATTTCTGAGTTATCCCAAATAATACGCCTGCTAAGATATCTGTGCCAGTTTAGAGAAGAGCTAATAATTCCTTCGAGGAATGCATTTGTTTTGAGGCTTGTTTTGCCCTCAGTGCAGTCACTAGGCTGTGCTAAAGTGCTGTCCCTGCTCTGACTCCTGTTCAGGAACAGCAGTGTCCTGGGTGATGGATGGTGAGCACAAATATGCTGGTGCAAATTGGTCATTTTTTCAGTGCACAGGCCTGTGTGTGGTTCTTTTCCTGGCATTTGGGTACACAAGTACAACATTTTGCTTGCACACTTGGTTGATCTGTCTTTTGGTTGACCTCCTTTGCTGCAAATAGGATGGACCCTTGAGTATAATAAGCATAATAATTAACTTTTCTGGAAACCCTACTGTTTTCTCCTTCTAACTGGGTTTAAAGTAAGCGTAACAACAATCAGGTTTTTTTATTTTTAATCTATATTCACTGTACTATTAATTTAGTAACATAAATATAGGGAGGAATTTGTTTTTTTACCACAAGAGCCACAAAAGGGTCATTTTATAAGTGAGAGTATCTGGTACAGTAAAGAAATACGTGTGTCTGTCCTGTCAAATATACATAGAAACCTAAAACACATAGAAACCTGCATGAGGGGGTAAGGGTATATCTTGATGTTGGGGGACAATGAAGGAAATTCTTCTACTTTTTTGTGGTACAAGAAAGATCCAGAAATTTAAGTATAGTGCAGTGTTAGCAACTTCACATGGCTGAACACTACAGAAATGCAGAGTCTTGAGCAGAAGCTAAGCATTATGTGTGCTTGTGCCTGAGAAACAGCTGAGAAGAGGGATAAATGCCTGTTTTTTCTCTGAAACGTGCAGATATTCGCATGGAGCAGTGCTACCTGAAGTGGGATGAGGACGAGTGCGTGCAGCCCGTGCCCGGCAGGTTCTGGATGGATTCCTGCTGCTGCGCCGTGGGGGCTGCCTGGGGCTCCGACTGCGAGCGCTGCCCCATGCCCGGCACCAAGGAGCACCAGGCTCTGTGCCCCAGGGGCCCTGGCTTCTCCAAGAGGGGGGATGTTCTGACTGGCAGGCCATTCTACAAAGGTGAGCGTTCGTTCTTGTGTCTGAGAATTAATTAAGTGTAGGAACCCAGAGTGCCGAGAATATTTCTCTGCCTGTTTTTAAGGGTTCTTACCCCCCTGAACAACACTGTTTTAGCTTCAAACCTTGGAAAAAATTACCAACAGTCAGACTCAAGAACTAGAAAATACAGTAGTGTGAATTAGGTGACAGACTACTATGTAAGGTTGTCACAGGGTGAAAAATTTAGAGGTTTTAGGCTTCTCTTTATAGTAAATAGATAAGAGTAAAAAATATCAAAATGGAGGATTGTTGTTGTTCTCTAAACCTTCTTCTCCTTCTTCTACTACTCCATGTTCTGCAGTAAAAGTAGTTTGGATTGACTGGATAGAAAATTCCTCAGTTCCTAGTCGTGTTTCTGAATAATTGGTAAGAAAGTGGAAAATAATGTACATTTTTAGTAACTATTGGTTAAAATATCTTTAAAAGGCTGTGTAAATCTTGATAATTGGCCTCACTCCTACTTTTCTTCCTTCTGTGCTGTACCTGGGTCACGCTAGTGGCTCAGTTCCTCTGATAAGACTTAATAAACAACTATCTGAAAGCATTGAAACTAAAGGAGACTTTATCTCTCAAACTCCTTGCAAGGACTTTCAGCAAATTCTCTCCAATCAGGAGATACTCACTTTATGGCACGGTAAAGTGTCAATTACAGGTGCATCCAAGGGAGTATCCTGAGGAAATTCCAGGATTTAGGACTGTTTGTTGGGTGCTTGAGAAATGTGGTAAAGGTATTTGCCTGGAAGAGCTGATGTTACAGGTGGGGGAATTCTCTGCTTTTCGTGGGAGCTTGAGAGGAAAAGGTGCAAAGTCTGAGTGGCGTAAGGAGAAAAAGGAAATTCCTGAAGGGAGAGGAGCTCTGAATTACAGCAATAACAGAAAATGTGCACCTTTTTTAACGCTGTGCTTTGCAGAGAGGGTCGGATGAAGATCTGTGAAGTCAAGGATTTTAGACATAAACATAAACTATTACTAAAATTTGACCAGGGCTCTCTGAGAGATTGAAGAAGGATGGGTTCTTTCTCTGGTTTGAAGAATCAGTAAGTGATGAAAAGGAGAGGATGTCTGTTGCATTATGATTATGAGGGCAGTGACAACAAGGATCTGCAGTGATAAAGGAGTAGATAAAAGCATTTTGTCCAGTTTTTGCTGGCTTCACCTCCTGTAAAGCAAAAACAAAACAGAATAGGCTGGAAAATGTTAAGACAAAAGACCCAAGTTACTTTAGATGGCTAAAATCTGAGAAGAAAAACTAGATTTCTGTGTGCAGAAGCAGAGGTGATGCAGAAATGTGTTCGTATTTTTTTTTTTTTTTTGAGAATGCATTCTGAAACATTTGTCTTGAAATAGTTTGAGTTGCTTGAGAAAACTATAACAGATTGGAGCTCTGCTTCACCATAAGTTCACCAATTTATTAACTCTAATTTTCAGGAGTTGTTAATCTCAGGCAAAGCTCTTGAATTTCATTGGTGCTTTACTAAACAAACAAGGAAAATAACAACAACAATTATAATTATAATTTTATCAACATTTGTTTAGTTAAAAAAGTTAATTAATAATTATTTTATAAATATTGTCTAGGCTGAGATTTTCTGAGGTTTGGCTTCCTGTTTCTGCCTTCATATTTGGACCACTGTTGTGTTCCATTTGCAGGAAAACATAGGAGATTGATGTTTATTTCATCGAAGATGTTTCTCAGTTAAGGACATTTCTTCAGCAAATTATATCACAGAGTGTAGGAAAAATTCATTCAGCTTTGTCCTGTGCAAGATCCTTGTCTTAGTTTGAAGATAGGTGTCTGTTAAGGAAGGCAGGAGTCTCCCTCGGAATGGAAAATGTTACCCTCTTCCCTCTGAATTGTTATAATTTTGAAATTAAGGGGCTTTGGGCAAATATATGGGAAATAGGAATAAGAGTTCTTTACTAATATATGTATAACAAGGCAATAATACAGAAACACTGGCTTAGACAGAGTCAGGATATGACCTGACACCCTGCTGGGCAGGGTGGTGGTAGCAGTCCGATTAAATGGTGGCTGCGGTCCTCTTTGAATTGATAGAAATGGTTCTGTCGAAGCGGTGATCCTGTAGAAAGGTCTGGTCCTCCTCTGAAGGTCCAGTGGTGGTTATGTAGCTCTTGTCCTCTGGGAATCCAGTAGGTAAGGCTGACTGTGGTGTTCAGAATCTCAGATTATATCCTGGCAGGAATGCTTGGTTCCTCCCCCGGGGCGGAGCATCTCACAATGGGATGATGTCATTTTATGAGTCATGCAGTGAGGCTTGGTGGCCCATTAACATAAAAATATCTCCACAGGGAGTTATCAGGGATGTGTCATGGAAGAGATAAAGAACACTGACCCACATGGTTTTAACAGATGGGGATAGAAGACATCCTTTTGATTACATCTTACATTGTAACCTAAGACAATCCCTTAACAGTTTATGTCAGCCAGCATTGAGGAGAGGTGAAACATTTCACTTGATATTCTACAGAAGGAAAAATAACATTTTGAAAACTGAGCTCCAGCTACAACTCTGGCAGTCTCAATTTAAAAATCAAACCAAATCAACCAGGTAATAGTTGCATGTTTTACAAGCTGGCTCAGGAATACCAGGAAAATTGATTTTATCACAAAGCGAGCAATACAAGTACCAGAATTTCAGCTCAGAGAATATCACTGAATTTCTTTGACTGCCGATAAACATAAACTTTTAGTGACTGGTTTGGGTATTGTGAAGCAAAGAAAGCACAAATAGTCCAAAAGGCAGGGAAACATCTCCCTTCCAATCAAATCCCCAGGGATGCCCCTTCTAACCCAAACCCTGCCTTTTATGCTCAGTAAAATTGGTAAAAACAAACAGGAAATTCCCATTAATTCCATATATCCTTGTGCTTAAGAATGTTCTTTTCTTTGTTTTTATTAATAGATATCAATGAATGCAAAGTGTTCCCTGGCATGTGCATGAATGGTAAATGTAGAAACACAATTGGAAGTTTCAAATGCAGATGTAACAGTGGGTTCACTTTAGATATGGAGGAAAGAAACTGTACAGGTGAGTAAGTCTTGCATTTTCCACAGCTTTCCCGAGAATCATGGAATAGTCCTGGTTGAAAGGAACCTGAAAAGACCAGCTCTTTCAACCAGTTGTGAGGAAAGGGAGCCCAGATGAGATTATCTAGCACCCTGTCCATCTTGGAAACATCCGGTGATGGGGACTCCGCCACATCCCTGGGGCTTTTTAGAGGGACCTGCTCTCGTGGCGTAGCTTGGTGATCTGGAAACTTAATGCCATTCATTTCCTTCATTAATCTTTGGACAGAATGGCCAATTGTCTCAAGTTTCCCTTTCAGAAACTGCTTATTTAATACATGCAACACTTTTCTCTTTTTATAATTGGTGTCTGAGATGCTCAGGTCATGCTATATCAGTACAACCTGAAAAATCAATAAGGATCATGAGCGAAGCCAAGTTTAATGTTCTAACACAGAGATTATCTTAATTTACATTCCTTACTCTCTTGGTCATTGTATTACCAAATGACTTAGAGACTGCAAGTTAATTTTCTTTAAGATTTGATGGCTGAGGACACATAAAGACACCTCTGCAATTCTGAGACCAGTGCAACATTAACTCAAGAAGATACAGACACGTGCTTTTAATTTAGAAGTTTAGGATTTTGTTCTTTACTGTCTGGAAAATCTGAAGATAAGCTTGGCAGTTCTTTGGCTGTGAGAATTTGGATGCCTGCATTGTGGGTGGCTCTGTGCTGAAAATGAAGGAGGTTTTGTTACAACATACAGGCGTCCGTGAGTGTGTCTGCGTAATAACTATGAAGTGTGGGTGGTAAGGCATGTTCACTGAGGTTGGTCTGGATGCTAATGTTGCCCTAGCTGGTGATTTCCATGTTTTTACAGTGATTGCATTGATGGAAAATGCATTTAACAAATTTTATTTCTAAGCTAACAAGAATAGGTCAGAAAACTCCCTGGAAAAGCTTTTTTTTTTCTTTTGTTCCGTGGTGATGAAATTATTCCACTGAGCAGCCGTAGAGAAACAGGTTTTTTTTAAATAGATGACTTTTTTGCTTGTTTTAAATTAGTGGAAAAGTGTTTATAATGCTTGTAGGAGCCCAGATGCTCAGTAATGCCCCTGATCTGCCACGTGGGTCTGGCACCTCCACACATCTGTGAGGACTGAACTGTCATCATCCAGCAGAAACCTGTCCATGGGCAGTGACACAAAGTCCTCTCCTGCAGCACTGACCTGTTTCACTGGATCATATCCACATTAAAATTTCTCTTTAGATTTCTGACTCACTACCAGTGTGATTTAAAAAGAGCTCCTCTGTCTTTTTTGCTATAGTTTTCCACAGTAAGTTTCATTCAAACTTAACTAACAAGACAACCAATGAACTGTAAATTTGGTTTTTATAGGAACTAATTCCTAATGGAAAGGGTGTATGTAAGCTTATAATGCTATGACTGGATAAGTATCTTCATAATAATCAAATGATAATCAATGGCACTGTAGTCGTGGAGTCAGTTGATACCTCTGTGACAATGACATCTTGTAATTTCTTACACTTAATTATTTCCTTAAGAATCTAACCTTAAATTACACTTAATAGAGGCGGACTTCTTGCACAGTTTATTGGGACCTGAGAGCTCTGAAGACACAACCTTACGAATCTTTCATGGACTGTTTCACATAATCAGATTTTTCTATAAGTAATTTGTTTTTGTCTTTGATTTGCATACTGTATATGATTTCTGTAGACTTGATTTATAGTAGCCAAGTGTTCATTTCTGTGAAAAGCAGGATAACCTTAAACCCAGTTTGATTTTTCTACCTCTCCACTGCTATGAAACAGACATTGATGAGTGCAGGATCTCCCCAGACTTGTGTGGAAGTGGTGCTTGTGTCAACACTCCTGGCAGCTTTGAGTGTGAGTGCTTTGCTGGCTACGAAAGTGGATTTATGATGATGAAGAACTGCATGGGTAAGTGTTGCCAGGGTGCCCTGGAGACTCCATTTGCTGTGCAAAGCCTGGCTGTTCTCTGAACTGTACAAACTCTGCCACACTGACACTTCAGATGTGTCATTATTGTGACTTCATGAGCACATGAGTCAGACATGCAGTTTATAGGACAGATAACTGAATTAAGTCTATAGCCTTGCTTGTTCTTTATGCTAATTACTTATACCCTTAAGAGACGCTTATTCTGTACAGTTGTTTTAGAATAGCAGCAACTCTTCACACAATTCATTTAAAAACTGCTGATGGGGTACCCAAATATATGGTAAAGCTAGGAATAGAAATCTGAAGTTTCAAAAGCAGTGTCATTCCCTTTTCATTGATTCTTCTAGGACTCAAGAAATTCTCACAGCATTTTCTGGAAAAAAATTACATCTCTTTAACCTATTTAAAGTTGTAAGAATAGATCTGGAGACACCAAAAGTTACTGGTCACCTTAAAAAATATTGACTTAGACTCCTGTCACCTTTGCTTGTTTTCCTGCAAATTGTGATACTTCTAGACTTTCCTCGGAGTCCAAAAGTGTAAGTGCATCCTCCACCTTGAACATCTTTTGGGCACATTTCTCTCCATCCTCACCAGCAGTGTTAGCTGGTTTTATCAGGTTTGTGAGTCAAATGTTCAGTTTGCCTTTATAAGCTGTGACAAGAGTGTTTTACACCCACACCATGGCATACACAGGGATTGCCAAACTGAGGAGCCATTCAGGTAAAAACTGACACACAAACATCCCCGTAACTGCATCCATAGAGAACAATTTCAGTGCATACATAAACAGGTGTCTGGTTGCATTAAGAATCATTAAAAAAACCAGAAAATAATCATACATTTTCATAAAGGGCAACATCCAAACAGTTGCTGCCTTTGCTTGTGTCTTGTGTCTCACTGAATACCTAATTATAAATAATGAATTTCTGGTTTTCTTGAGAGGAAAAATATCCATCTTTAGAGTTAATAATAATTTACAGCTTTTTGTTTTCCCTGTTGTGCAGCATGAGGAAAGGAGCAACACCATGAAACAATCCTTTTGTTTCGTCACTTGTAGATGCTGGGAATTGCTTTTTTCTTCGTTGCCTCTTAGTAATGATTTTATATTTGCACATCATGGTTTCTTTGCAGATATAGACGAGTGTGAACGCAACCCTCTGCTGTGCAGAGGTGGCACCTGTGTGAACACTGAGGGGAGTTTTCGGTGTGACTGTCCCCTGGGGCATGAGCTGTCACCATCACAGGAGGAATGCTTAGGTGAGTTTCAATAATCTTCAGCTTGGAGAATGGTTATTTCTGCTGTGAAAACGTCCAGTCCCTGGCAAGGGTGGGTCCCAGGAATCTCTTAAACAAATAAATGTTCCTCCTTTACATGAGTATTTTCAAATCAAAATCTGAAATCCTGTAAAATCCTCAGTAATGCTGTTGATTCCAAAGAAGAATGTTTTAGTAGGCCTCTTAGGGGTTATTTAGCAACTCAAAGGACTGTACCACTCATGGGAGCAGCTTTAATCAGTCACAAAAAAGTGTTGTCCCTCGATGAAATGCATCTCTCCTTTTAGCACATAATTCACCAAAATTATGAAAAAAAAAGAAAAAAAAAAAAAAAAGAAAAAAAAAAAGGCCAAAAAAGAAGCGTATTATCTCTTTGGCTTATTTTCTTGATGGAAAATAGCAGACTTGGTAATTAATGCCCACAGCAGAGGCTGTAACTAATGCTCAGAGATGTGAATCAGGGAAGATCAATCTTTGGACAGTGGTTTAAATGTGCTGTGCAGAACTCCATTCCTTGAACTGGAACATGCCAAGAACAAGAAAGAAATTGAACGAACCTGAAAGCCACCAACTTGCAGTATTACCTCTCACTCTCCTTGGAATTTGAGCTGTCAGAACTGTTAAATATTCTGACTTGCAACTGATATGAATGATTCTTCCCCAGATGTAAATGAGTGCTCGCTGAGTGACAGTCTCTGCAGAAACGGCAAGTGTGTGAACATGGTTGGGACATACCAGTGCTTCTGTGACTCTGGGTACCAGCCCACTCCTGACAGGCAAGGATGCACAGGCAAGTGTTGTGCACCTGCACGTGTGACTTTGTGCTTCAGCTCCATTGTTCCGTCTGTCCTTGTTTTTATTTAATTTCATACCTTCCTTTTGAAAATAGTCAGGGCTGTCTTCTCATCTGCTATGAGGGTTATCATGAACTATTGTGGACTCAGAAATACAAAGAAGGTGTAAAAAGATGGTTGCTATACTGAACTCTGCAGAACACTTTGTGAGGAATTATTCTTACTGTACTACTCCATTAAAATCAGAGGCTTGAGCTAACAACCAGAAAATACTGCTAGATTTCTTGATCAAGCAAGAAAAGCCCCATGCACTGATGGTTTCTCTTTCACTTTTTCTCCTTATCATATGCATGTCTTAAATACTTCACTATAATAATACTGAATTATGTAGTTGCCAGCATATCAACCCGTTGCAAAGGAGAACAGCAGTACTGAGAGGGTTTTTTATTTGCTTGTTACGGTTCTTTATAAAAAAAATATTAATTTGTTCTACATTTCAAACTTGAAGTTTCTCAAGGTTCCTTTTCCTTTCCTTTCCTTTCCTTTCCTTTCCTTTCCTTTCCTTTCCTTTCCTTTCCTTTCCTTTCCCTTTCCCTTTCCCTTTCCCTTTCCCTTTCCCTTTCCCTTTCCCTTTCCCTTTCCCTTTCCCTTTCCCTTTCCCTTCCCCTTCCCCTTCCCCTTCCCCTTCCCCTTCCCCTTCCCCTTCCCCTTCCCCTTCCCCTTCCCCTTCCCCTTCCCCTTCCCCTTCCCCTTCCCCTTCCCCTTCCCCTTCCCCTTCCCCTTCCCCTTCCCCTTCCCCTTCCCCTTCCCCTTCCCCTTCCCCTTCCCCTTCCCCTTCCCCTTCCTGTTTTTTTTGTGCTTTTTTCCACACCCCTAGCAACACACAGGAAGAAAATCGACATTTAACATAGCCACTTGCTCCCACAGAGGAACAAGCAGTTGAAAGAGGGAAAAATGAACAAAATGTGAATCAGAGACAGTAGAATGAGAATAAAAATTCAAAATGGAACCACTCATAAACTGTTTCATGTAAAATGTAAAGAGAATATGGTTTATTTCTTATAAAAGTAGACTTACTGCTACCAGTATTGCTTCCCCAGATATTGATGAGTGTATGATAATGAATGGAGGCTGTGACACCCACTGCACTAACTCAGAAGGCAGCTATGAGTGCAGCTGCAGTGATGGCTATGCTCTGATGCCAGATGTCAGGACATGTGCAGGTAGGTTTTTATACCTTAAAAGCTCCAGCATCCTATCTTTCAGCCAGAATCAATGTGGTGTGCTAGCTCATCTGTGCCAGAGTGACAGAATTATCTGTTTGGGTTTTTTTTCCCCTCAGATATTGATGAATGTGAAAACAATCCAGATATCTGTGATGGTGGGCAGTGTACGAATATCCCAGGGGAATATCGCTGTCTCTGTTACGATGGATTTATGGTTTCTATAGACATGAAGACTTGTGTTGGTGAGTAGCCATGTGCAACAAACTTGGTGCAAGTCTAAAAATCGGGCAGCTTGTGTTTCAAGATGTTCTTTCTGCTGAGTCCTTGAAAGTGGGTATTGAAATTATGTACGTTATAAAAAGAAATAACCTGTATGCCTTGTTGGTAAGTCCTTAAAAATGAACCAGATCACACAGTTAAAAAAATATTCGGGGTGATTTTACTATAATGGAACACATGTATTGAGAAAGGATTAGTTGAGGGGTCCAGAAAGGGGCACTTCAAAAATTGTTCTTTGGAGGAAAATTGTTATGATCAAAAATATGTTTTAAGGAAATTATTTTAAGTGATCCTTGCAAGAAAAAATTTACTTCATAGTCCCTTAAATAGCATTCAAAAAAATGTGAAAACAACTAATATTTGTTTTAACACAAAATAGTGGTATTTGGACTGCATTTATCCTTACTTGTTTTAGGGAATTTGCAGAGTGGAACAGCTGAAATATATTATGATGAAGAAAAATAAATGCCTCATGTAGTAGATATTTTCACCTGAAATAAAGTGTTCCAAAATGACAGAAATGTCCAACTAATAATTAATTCATATTCACCTATAGATGTGAATGAATGTGATTTGAATTCCAACATCTGCATGTTTGGGGAGTGTGAAAACACCAAGGGCTCCTTCATTTGTCACTGTCAAGTCGGGTATTCAGTCAAGAAAGGAACCACAGGGTGCACAGGTAAAGCAGATTTCCAGTGAGTGTGTCACATATATTGGTTGGCTTCCAGGTAAAAAAAATACACAAGTGTTCACACACAAGAGAGAGATTGGTGTCTGTATATATTTATATATATATATGAGTGTTTCACATATGCTAGCACATGCCAGACTTTTAAATGGACTGTTCCTTCACCAGTATCAATTCTGAAGGCCCCTTACATAACTGATGTTAAAGGTTTTATCAGTACAGGTTGTGTGAACACCCGTGTTACAGAACGTGGCTTGGGGAGGCAGGGCTGCAGTTGTGTTGGAAGTATTTTATCAGTGCTCATTTGTCATATGTACCTGGAGGATGAACTCACCTCTCGACTCAAGCTGCAGGAAATGACCATGAGGTCTAAGGAAAGAACAAGAGGGAAAAAAAGTAAACAAAAAAAGTGAACAACCTGTGCCAACAATTTTTAAAGATCTGTAGTCACTCATAGTCACTCTACAAGTTCCTGTGATAGTTAAGCAGTACTTTGTCTTCTGCAAGGTGGGTTCACTGCTCTCAAGAATCTAGCCTCATCCAGAATTAGTCTTGTGGGAACATTGACAGAATTTCTCCTACAATTTGGTGTTTAGGAATTTGTTCTATAACTACTATAACCCTGCACATACAATTTTTTTCATAACTAGAAGGTGCCTGTGCACCCAAAGACCTCATCCCAGTTTTAGACATAAAAAGATCAGCATATTTCGTATTTCTGGAAAAATATAGTTAATTGCAAGCTGAAAACCACTTGCAGGAAAGCAGACTGTCATGTTTACAAACAAAGAGCAAAAATAAAATGCAGTTTTCACTCCTTTTTAGTAATACAGAATACAAAATAACTTGCTTGAATTATTCTGTGCTTTTAAACATTAGTTTTTTAAAGGACTGCAAACCTTCACAGTGGAAATATGTGAAAGGAACAGAATTTTTAATATTCAGATGTAAATACTGATAGTCTGTTTTGTGCTTGCAGATGTGAATGAGTGTGAAACTGGAGCTCACAACTGTGACATGCATGCCTCATGTGTCAATGTGCCAGGAAGTTTTAAATGCAGTTGCAGAGAAGGTTGGGCTGGAAATGGCATTAAGTGTATTGGTAAGTATATGGAAAATAAAGCTTTTTTCTCTCTCCCCTCCCACCTTTTTCTTTTCTGAAAGCATGTAATGTGACTGTGTGATTAGTCCATTAGAAACAAAGAATTATTCTTTTGTCTGCTGTACCCTGTGGTTAGATGGGTATGAAAGATTCTTATGTTCCACAGGTTTGTATTTTGAAGAAAAAAAATCTCTTTTCTATCTCAGAAACTTGACTGTATAACATTTAATGAATTAACTGCATATTTTACAAAGTCGAAATACAACTGCTACTAGAATGTGCAAAAAAAAAAAAATTGATTGTGTTTTATGATTTACTGTCAGTAAGATATTTCCATAACTTCAGACATTTTTTAGTAGATGTCCTGTAGTATATCTAGTTTATAGACCCCTGATATAAAGCAGGTTGGATTGGAGGAGTGGGAAACATGTAACTGCTTTTGCTGGGCTGCTAGAGTTGCATATGTCCCCTTGCCTTCATGCTTTACTTTGGTGAGTGAAAGATTGTAATACTTGCTTTTTTGTTTTCAGAACATTTTGGGATTTATGGAAGAGGAGCATCATTTAACGATTAGGCTTTGTTGATGTAATGTGCTAAAGAAAATCACTGTAGTATGAGATTTCTTGTTTCTTCTTCATTTTTTTTTATTTTTCTTCCTTTTTTATTTTTCTTTTTTTATTATTTTTTGCCCACATTGACATTCAAGTGAATAGCTGGCATCAACTCTCATGCAGTTGCATTGTTTTCACTTTCTTCTACTATTTGAGGAGACTTTGTAAATAAGTGACAGGTTTTTACCTCACTGGTTTCTTTGGTTCCAATTTTATTGTAGCTATTTTTGAATTCAAGCTCTTTAACAGGATATTAACATCCAAATAACAAGTCAGTTGAATTCCATCTGTTGCTCAGAAATATTTTGCCCAGTCCCATGCGTTTCAATTCAAAGGAAGAAGTATTAAAATGGAGTCACTATAGATTAACCCTGTATCATCTAGCAACAAATTTGTGTCTTTATGGAGACATAAACCATGTTTGCAGTTGTGCTGATTAGCTTGGCAGTTAATTGCCAGCCAGGTGTACTAATTGCTGTGCTGCTGCCTGCACTTTCTGACCCCGATGTGCAGATCTTGATGAGTGCTCTAATGGGACCCAGCGGTGCAGCGCCAACGCTCAGTGTGTGAACAGCCCGGGCTCCTACCACTGTGCCTGTGCAGAGGGATTCACTGGAGATGGCTTTACCTGCTCTGGTAAGGAGTTTTGTGGAACCTGACTTGTCCCAGGTTGTTCTTCTCCTGTACGGAACCTTTGTGAATTAGACCTAAGCCCAAAGTGCGAGACAATAAAAATGTGAAAGTGTCATTAAAGATCAAGATTCTTCCTGTCTGCATAAGAAATGCTGACAAAGGAACCTGATTATTCTTTTGACTTGTGTGCCAGTTGGACCCACTGGGTCCATTTGTTGGGTGAAGTTCCTGTCTGCTGCTTCTTCCTCCTCCTCATCTTCATGGCATTTATTTTGAACATGAATGTCCTGCTTTAAGCAGCCCCTCTAATCAAGAATACTGAATACCAGCTCTGTTATACTTCCTCTCTCTGTCATCATCTATTTTCCCCTCAGTCTATTAGTAGAACAGGATGTGATCATTAACACAGGACTTCTTAAAAAGAAAAACAAACCTGCAGTTAAAAACCACTGCTGTGATATCTGTGTTTAAATTTGTAGGTGAGTGGTCACTCTTAAGAATGGACACTGTTATTCACACAGTGAGTGACTCAACATAAACTGGCACTTATTATATAAAGTGTAAAGATTTAATATTAAATATTAATTATAATACTATGTCTTGGGCTGCTCTGGTCTTTATCTCCACAGAGTGGAGATGCAACATTTTCTCTGTTGTTGACTTTTCACATCTTGTATTTAGTCAGCATATTTAAAGGTTTGAAGGAATGCATCCTAACGATAGTAAAATACTTAGAAAACTACTGTGAGTGCATTCATAATTGGCTAGCTAGCTAATTATAAATAAAAATTAATTTACATCTTAGAGAGAAGGTTTTCTGATTAGCAGTGTAAAGTTTTTTATTTGGCAATAAGGACCTTCAAATATGACTTGTTTGTGTATTTCAAGTTTTTGGTTCATGAGCACAAAGTTTTATCCCTATATTGTACTAAGTATGGACTAATAAAAAGAAGAAGGCACATAAAAATTTCTTTGGACAGTCATAAGCATACCTGACGAAATTATGACTTCTTATGATGACTGCAATGATGAATGCCGTCTGTCATTCTCTTTCTTTATAGCTCTTTTGGAGAGTACTACAAGAATTCCTACTGTGCAAGCAGTACTTGTAATGTTCATCATCCTCAAAGACTATTTTCTAAAATGAATATGATAATAATTTTCTGTGTATGATTCACTTAGGAAAATTTGCCTTTTGTATGTTTTTTATGTCAAAATAGCATAGCAATATATACCAGGAGGCAAAGTTTTGTCTTTTTAAGCAAGGTATTTAACTTATTTGTCAAGGTTAGTAGTATTGAATCTTAAATCTTGCATAATTATAAAAATATATCATCTGTTAATGAAAAACAAGGAGTAAGGAATCGTGGCAAGGTGAAAAGAATAATTTTGGAAATTGTGTTTGGTTTTCTGCATTCTTTCAATTTACTTCAGTGTATGTTTTGTTTTATAACTTCAGTGCTCAACAGCACTATTTCTTTGAACATCAGGATATCTTTATGTGCTTTTGCTAGTGAAACCTGCAGTTTCAGAGTGGTTTTCCTGTCTTCCACAGATGTTGATGAATGTGCAGAGAATGTCAACCTGTGTGAAAATGGGCAGTGCCTGAATGCCCCCGGTGCCTTTCGCTGTGAGTGTGAGATGGGGTTCGCTCCTGCCTCTGACAGCAAGTCCTGCCAAGGTGAGCTGCTGCTCCCTCAGTTTTGTTCTCTGAGTTAGGGTTGGCTGCTCTGAAGCAAAGAACAAGGAACAGAACCTCAAGCTGGAAGCAGAGAAATCACCACATGTTTCACATATAAGAAATTTCTTCAATGTGAATTATGTTGAAGGTTGCTTTCATCTTTTTATGAAGTTTTCCTGGCCTTCATCCATAAATCACAGAGTAGAGGTTTGCCTCAGCAATTTTGCTTTTTTTTTTTAAATTCCTTTTTTTCACTGTTGGATAGTGTGTAGAAAATCCTGTGTTATCTTTCTGGTCCAGTTCAGCTTCTATTCCCCATTGTGTTCTTATAGTTTTTGTTTTTGTTGTTTGATATGACTGTACAGTAGATAAAAACATTTTAGCTGGATCCCCAAAACTTTTAAACTTACTTCAAATTTGATGGTGGAAACCACGTAACATCTTACAAAATTAAAATTCTTGGTGAGATATGAAAAACGAGTTTCAAAATGTAATCTGTAATATTCAGTCCAGAGCATGGCATGTTCTAACATTCAGGTGTACATGTATGAATCAGACTTCAGAACAATTCAGGTGCTTCTGAGGAATTACCTGTGCCACTGTGTAGTCAGATTTGTTAATCATTACCAGCTACTGTCAGTCATCTTTACTGAATTTCTTGGTGCAGCTCAGTTGTATTACAGTGATGCCAATGGTCTCGAAAAAAATCCTCTAATAGGTCCAATCTATTCCAGCCAACCAATGTTCTGAAAAACAATGTAATTCTAATTTTTGGGTCAGTGTGTTACCAATAGTTGAAAGATTTTGGAGAAATGCTTGATATATTACTGTGATTCCAGCAGAGATCTGAAAGAATTCCATTGATTAAACTGTGCTGTTGGAGAACTAGAATATCTGGGTGCTGAATACTTAAAAGAAGTTATCCTTTCTTTCTTTCATTTTGAAGTTGATATATTATTTGTCCTATGACAGGGGGAGTCCTTGTCTGATTTCTACAATCAAGGGGCAAAATCCAAAGTCTTGATTTAATTGTGCATTAAAGTGCATTAATTGTAATACAAATCATTAATCCACTTTCCTCAGAAGTCCATTGAGATGTCAGAACCTTAGCTTCTCAATGACCCAATTTGGAGGTCATTCCATGGCTGTACTCCAGGGTATTTATAAATTTTAATTCCCAGATTAAATTGACTCAGGACTTTTGGATGTTAAGCATTCGTTTTCCATAAAAAAAATGTGTCTCTCAAATTGCCCTCAGAAGTTAACCTTTCTCATATGTTCTCAACCTCTGGTTGAGACAATCCGGCCAGGTTGAAAGTAGATATTTTATTGCTGTAATAATTTTAATACCACTCTTGCACATCTTGTGCAAAATTAGTTCATCAGTAGAGCACTGTACTCAGAATTTCAAATTAAAATTTGGCTGTGCTTTGTAAAATGATATTAATGCTTTCCACTTCCCTGTCTCTGCTAAAAATAATTCACTGGTACATGCCAGAATTGCATTTGCCTTTTCCACAGCTGCTTTATTCTGGCAACGTAAAAAGTCTTGCTGTCTGATAGTACATGGAGGGATTTTTTTCCACTCTTATCCTACTTAACTTCAGCTCAGAAGTCTTTTACAGTTTGTGCCTAAAACCATAGCTTTGCAGTCTGTGCTGTCAGTGTTCAACACTTTTCTACACCATAGCTGACAAAATCATCCAATTTTCTGTCAGTGTCTTTCAACTTGATTTCATCTTCAATTTAGATGAGCATGTAGGCATTTTAGCTCATCTGTCTGTAGTTACTACATAATTATTTTAATATGGGCTTGAGAAAATCACAGATAATTCTTACTTCCTGTATTCCTATTTTTCCTGTATTCTTCCTCCAAGGAGATGTGACTGTTGATGCCTACACCCTCTCTTTCTTTGTATTACACTTTCTTTACAAATACAAATTCACAAATAAAAAGTCTGTGTAGTATTCTACATGTCCTCAGAAATGTTAGTTTTTAAAATATATTGCATGTGTCTCCTTTTGCTTTTAGCAGTATGACACGTAATGATAATAACAGCAATAATAATAGCATTAATAATAATATAGTAATGCTTTTTAACTTTCTCTTCTTAATATATTTCTTCAGACACCGATGAATGCTCCTTCCAGAATATTTGTGTGTTTGGCACCTGCAATAATCTCCCAGGAATGTTTCGCTGTATCTGTGATGATGGCTATGAACTAGATAGAACTGGGGGAAACTGCACAGGTAAATCATTGCTTTTCAGAAAAATGTCAGATAAAAGGGTGGCTTCTTACATATGCAGATGGACAAAGTTTATTCTTAGCTCTTTGGTGAATTATTTGTAAAACTTCAGTTTCAACTAAAATTCACTTGCATTTGAAATTTTCTTGCTCTGTTGTCTTAGAAAGTAAAATTGTTGTTTTTCCAGTGCGCAGATTTATGCATGTAGCTTCCCTATTTTAGATATCGATGAATGTGCCGATCCCATTAATTGTGTTAATGGTCTTTGTGTAAACACTCCTGGAAGATACGAGTGCAATTGTCCTCCAGACTTCCAGCTTAATCCTACTGGAGTGGGTTGTGTGGGTAAGTAAAAGCTTCCTGAAGTATCACTTTAGAAGTCACTGCTTTTATGCAAATAAGGATAGAAATAATAGTTCCACAATGCTGCATCTCCTTTTATATAGTTTTTAGTGTTGTCTCTCTCGACATCAGTAGCTATTAATGTTCTTGAAGTGCCAATGACTTTGAGAGCACAATTTTACTGAATTCCTCCTCCTAGGTAAGGAATTACCTGCTGTTCTTTCCCTGGATGATTGTGTGCAGCTGTAATCACATGTGCTTTTTACATAGATAACCGTGTGGGCAGTTGCTACCTGAAGTATGGACCGAGAGGGGATGGGGGCCTGTCCTGCAACACTGAGATTGGGGTTGGAGTCAGTCGTTCCTCATGCTGCTGCTCGTTGGGAAAGGCCTGGGGGAACCCCTGTGAGACCTGTCCCCCTGTAAACAGCAGTAAGGAAATGTTCTCGTGTTCTTGTGGTGCTGTCTTACTTTGGAAGGGATGGAAAAAGTATTTATAGACTTTTACTGTATTGTTGTACTTTTGTCATGCAGGACAATTTCCCTGCCACTGTTGGAGGGACAGAGGTGCAGAGGTGTGGAGCTGAGCATCACAGGCCTGACCTTTAGTCTTCTGTGACAGACTTGGTTCTCACAGTAGTAAATCAGTGCTAACTTTAGAAGGCACTTGCCACTGCACCAGGTGATACTTTAGGTAGTTTTGGGTGCTTCATTTTGCTCTTACTGTTCTCCCATTAAAAAAAAAAAAAAAAAAAATTAAGAAATTTTCAGATGAGAATGGAATAGAATGCATACATCTGCTGGGCATTTTTGCTCAGCAGCTCCAGGCTGGTAGGGAAATAAATTAATTATGCTTAGAACGCAAATCATGGCTTTAATTTGGAGAGCTTCATTATTCTCCAAAGAAGAGCACTGATAACTGTTGTGTATTTGTGTCTAAGTCACTCCTGCGTACTTTCAGAACTGTTACCTAATGACAGTTACCAGCTTTGTAGAGCTTTGAAGTTCTTTAATGAATAATGCAACACAAATGTCAAGTGTGTTGTTCTTTACAGCCTCATAATAGTGGGAATTCCAAGTTTAACATCTTTATCAGTGGCATACTGACATATTAAAGAACTAATCAAAACAGAAAATATAGGCCTCTGTAAGGACACAGTATGGAAAAATCACTATTGTTCCTGCCTTCAGAGTATCTGAGATGATGGTAATAAAAGAAAGCAGAACTCCTGATCTTACATTGTTTTTCTGTTAATCTAATGTACTTGATTTATTTAGTGTGAATAGTCAAAAAAGCAGAGGCCAAATGACTGTAGGGAAGAACACTTATTTAAAACACCAGTGACATTTTATGATTCTGTTGTCATAATTTTATTTTTATGAGACTGATAGGGTGTCTCTTGTTAACTTTACTTTAGCTGAATACAACACTCTCTGTCCAGGAGGAGAAGGATTCAGACCAAATCCCATCACTATTATTTTAGAAGGTGAGTTTCTCATAAATGACTGTGATGGCTGGTAATAATAATAATAATAAAAGGGTCATCTTTGAAGAGGAACTGCATTTCTCGGAAATCATTATAGTTAGTGCAAAGCAAAAACCACTGTTAATGTGAATTGGAAAACAACATGAAAAGGCACACAGCAAAAGAATATTGAAGAAGTCCAGCACCCTTTCAGTAGGAAAACAATCTCGTACATACCTTTTGTGTGCTTCCTTACTTATACTGGATTTCAAAATTATAAGCTATTTATGAAAATTATAGCTCATCAGCAGAAGATGCAAGTGTCAGGAATTATTCATCAGATAAAGCAGCTCTGGTTCCAATAAATGGGCAGAGATGAGGAATTAGATGCCAAATTCCTGTAAACAGGAATGGAAGATGGGCTTAACAAGCTGAAACTGCTCCTTAGGGGGTGTTTGAATGGAAGAGAATGAGCATCTTATCCACGCATTCCTGGAGAGCAATTTAGAAGCAAAAAAACCTCAAAAAAGCACACATGACAGTTCAAAGCTACTAGCTGGCAAAATTTCAGGGTAGTACTTAAATTCTCTGCTTTGTTTTCATTCTGGAATGAAAATATGGTGACTTGTTTTTTTCGTTTCCTTTCCTCTGTTTTCAGACATTGATGAATGTCAGGAGCTGCCAGGTCTCTGCCAAGGTGGAAATTGCATCAACACTTTTGGCAGCTTCCAGTGTGAATGCCCAAAAGGCTACTACCTCAGTGAAGAGACAAGAATCTGTGAAGGTTGAGTCCCTTGAAGCCTCCTTCTCTGTTACAGTGCAGTTATTATGAAAACCATTAATTCTTAGCCTTAAATCCATAAGTGGGCACCCCACCCTTACCTAGAGTTTTCCCTGAAATCATTATCTCTGGCACCAGTGATATGATTAGCACAAAGCTTGAAAGGCAACACTGGGATATAATAATGTTTTTCTACATGTTAGACCTCAGCTGTGTGTATTCAGTTAACTAAGGGATTATTAATAATTTCTGTCTTCAACACCTTGTATCCCCTGCAAGTTTTACTATGCTCCCTGCATGTTGAGTGTGAGAGTAGCAGCTGAATTTATTCAGTGTTTGAAGTAAAGTTCATATTGGTTTTCCTTTTGTGTTTGAGATTTTTCACAACTGTTAGAATCAAAATTGTAAATTGACCCAAAAACTAAAAAGTGACTAACCCTGCCATGAGAAGAAGGTGTGAATATCTTCTGTGAAGTTGAATTGCTCCTATTTCAGTGGCAAGTTCAAGAACTTCGAGATTTTTTGGTGTGTATTGTCTTGCAGTTAAAAGAACTAAGGCTAGACTTAGAAGTTAAAATCAGAGCTGTGTTTTCCAAGCTAGTCTTTAAATGAAGTATTTTGGTACCTTAGTGTGGTTTATTATGGTTGTATTTCTCTGAAACATTTGCTTGGACGTGGACCTCTTCTCCCTTGTTAATTGTAATGGTTTTTTCTTGGTCTCTAGATATTGATGAGTGTGTTGCACACCCTGGTGTCTGTGGTCCTGGCACCTGCTACAACACCTTGGGGAACTACACCTGCATTTGCCCACCTGAATATATGCAGGTGAACGGAGGACACAACTGCATGGGTATGCAAAATTTCATCTTTGCTACAATTGCATGAATATCAGACTGTCTGAGGGCCAGACCCTGTGCTTTGTATTTATTTTGACTATTTTTAGCTCCCAGTTGTGTCATGTTGTCAGGAAAGAGAGCCCAATGATTGGCATGCAGCATTCAAGGGCTCTTACTCCCTAACAGGGCTCACTGTTCACTGGTTTATTTTCACTGGTCCTTTCCAAACGGTGGGGCTTACCATGCAAATGGCTCTCATAAGTATCTACACTGTGTTTATGATTTTTTAGGAGTTTGCCTTTTCCCCCCATGCGTCTTTAAAGGAAAACAGAAAATATGTCACATAAGTCTGAAACAAAGACTGTAATCAATCCTTAAATTATTTTTAAATACCTGTGTTTATGTTGCATTCAGAAAACAGAGTTAATTAATCATTGTCTGGGTTGGTAGGGGGTTGGTATTTACATAATATCATAATTATCATAATGTTGGTAGTGTTGGTTACTTCATAAGTGGTTCTTTTCTCACATCCAGACATGAGGAAAAGCTTTTGCTACAGAAGCTATAATGGAACCTCCTGTGAGAATGAACTGCCCTTCAATGTGACCAAAAGGATGTGCTGCTGCACATACAATATTGGGAAAGCCTGGAACAAACCTTGTGAGCCGTGTCCAACTCCAGGAATGGGTAAAGCCTTCTGTGGTCCCATTTTGTTACTTCCTTTCCTAATCTGCTGCTTTGACTAGTAACTAAAGTTAACATTTCATCCCGAAAGAAGTTTGAGCAATAGTACTGGTGTTGAAGATGCTGGCTGACCAGAGATACCCTCCTGTCTAGTCTGTCTTTCAGGATAATTAATTTAGGAGAGTGTAATTTAGTTCTTGGTAGTTGGAGACACATTTATCCTGATAGTCCTAGTCTGTCAGAACATCCAGACTGGGTTTCATTACTGACTGTAGGAAGCCTTTCTAGATTTTTCAGCTCTGTCTCACATCTGAGCATGGTCTGCATGTGAAAGCGTGGTTGCTTTCACATTACCTCTATTGAAGGTGACTGAACTTGCAAAAGCCCAGTAAGGAGGGCATTGCAATGGGAAGTAAAAAATTCTCTTCTGTAAATGGAGGTGAAAATAATAAAGGACAGTTCATTTTCAGTCAGTCTTTATGGAATTAATTTCCTGGAATAAAATACCCTTGAAAGCTCAAACCAGAAAAATCATTGGTGAAAGAATCACCAACTTGGAAGGAAACCTGATATTCATTGAAAGATTCTTTACATTTGAAAAAAAGAGCAAAGATGCCTAGATAAAACTAAAAAACTCAGGTGTTTTGTACAAACACAATTTATTATTTAATTCACTTGCCCCAAGTTTACTGGTTTAGTGTCACTAAAACTATGCCTCTGGTGCTGTGATTTTAAAATCATTTGTGATTGTATTACATCCATTCCAAGTAGTTTATCCTGGTGACATGAGGTAAACAACAGGAAATATAAGAAATATTTTTACCTCACAGTAAAGAGGAGGAAAATGGGACCGAAAGGAATAGAAACCAGCCTGCTCCTTCTCATTCTCCTTCTCAAATGGGAGGATGAAGGAATGCTCCTAGCAGTCGGAAATGGGAGATAGAACAATGTTGAGAGAGGAAATACATGTTTGCTACCACAGAGAGCTCATGAAATTCTTTCTCATAGTAATTTACCTAAATGTCATAAAATTGTCATCATGGTGACAACATGATGAGAAAAATACAGCAAACTGCTCGCAGGGATTCATGTAATTAATGTTCTTGTCTAGAAGAAATAATTAATTTTTTAAATTGGTGGCACTGACATTCTCAAAAACTTCTGCAGCTTTTAGAGATTTGTTAAAACCAAAACTGCTTGGTATTGTCCAAGCAGTTATGGGGTTTAAATATATCCTGAAATATCTCAGTCTTGCCTTGTTAGCTCTTCTAAATGACTTCACTGTGTTTGCAGGCATGCTTAGACCTTTTTCACCATGAAAAGGGATTGTGTGAGGGATCAAACACAACTTCCAAGTGTAAATGGTTGAACAGCTGCACTTACGTTCTGTTATCTGGGTGGGGACTACACATCACAGACAGGGCTTGGGAGACACTGACCTTAACCACACCACCAGACTGAGCCCAGAAGCTCATTAAGAGCATTGTTCTGCTCTAATGAGGATTGTAAGTGAACTTCACAGGCCAATACATTTGCATTTTTTTTTTCCTTGGTGACCAGAGCTCTTTCTTCCTTCTATATTTATGCTTTGCAATCAGTCTCTGTTTGATGACTTTAAGTAGTAAAGACTGTTTTGTTTGGATTTACAAGTTGTACAGGTCATAACCGTTAGCATACAGACTTTAAACAGAAATAATAGTTTTTCTTTGTTTGTTTTTTTACCCAAAGAAATGTAGAAAGCTGCTTCACTGCTAAGAGGTAACCAAGAATTTACAAAACTCTTTCATGGTTTGATAATTCCAGGAGTGGCTGATTTCCATTTTTTTTTCCTGTTATGTGACAGATCTTTTTGTCCTAAAAAATAGTAGTGATAAAAAATAGTGATAAGTAAGTGGGGTTTTGAAATATTTTTAAAGTCACTCAGGCAAAGCCAAGCTTCCAGAAGGCAAATCTCTGGCATGTTTTTGTGTGGATATTTTGGCACTGTGTATAAATGCATTATCATACAATCCTTACCTAATTAATATGCTCTTCTTCTGCACAGTAAAAACTGGGGAAAAAAAAGAAGAGTGAAAAACTGAATTCAGTGAAATGCATGAAACATGGAGGTAGCATAACATAGAATGAAAGAAGGCCTTCAATCCTTGGAGGCTTTCTTCATCCTCCCAGACCTGATGTGTTTTATCATGGGAGTAGGTGATCACTGCCCACTAGGACTGGGTAGTGAGCACCAGGCTCTGTTTTTGTTTGATATATTTACTGGCAGGTTTACTGACAGCAGTAAATGGCATAAATGTCCTTGCAGAAAAGAACTAGTTGCTAACTCTCAAATTTTACTTAGTAATATATAAAATATATTAGCGTAATAAATTATTCTACTAACATGTATTAAAGATAGATCTATGAAAGAGCAGAAGATTGCTGGATGGTAAAGCACTGTGGCAGGCACCTCTGTGTGCAAGAATAATCTGGGTGAGCATTAAGCAGCCATTAAACAGTAGGACAGAAGAAAGGAGATAATGCTGATGTTCAGACATCCTCCTTGGCTTAGAGAAATTACTAAGAATGTCTAAATGTGGGAAAAATATTTTGCCAAATACCATTCTGAGCAATGATCAGCTAATTTTGCTAAAAATAAGGATGTTTGGTGTGAAAGAAGCATTCAATTTGTAATGGTCATTACACTTTACAGAATCATAAGCTGCTGAGGAGCTGCCATTAAAATGTAGATGATCAAGAAACTCAAACCACAGCCATTAAAGACATAAACTACCATTGCTCTACATTAAAGATCATTAGTTGCAGGAATACAGAAGGGTCTCCTTGTTTTTCTCTTTTTGGTGCTAGAATGATTTGTCAGGATTTCAGGTTTAGAGACTCACCAAAGACAGGCTCCATACTCTGCCTCCTGTTGGATAAAGAGGTGTCCTGTAGGTCCTCAGCAGCACCAGCACTGGGCCAAGCACTCATGGACATCTCCGGATATTCAGCTTCCAGAAACCCTCTGAATTTTATGTCAACCTAATGTTTTTGTAAATTTCACTCACTTTTTTGAAGCGTATTTTACCGTGGCCTAATGCCCTGAATGTACCAATACCTGCCACACACCTCGAAATGCTTCCTAGGCAGTAGTTTGGAAACTGAATATTGAAAAATACCTTTTTCTGGATAATTTGAGTGTTGTTACGATCTCAGAAGGTGGTGAATAGCAGCTGCATGGTTATTGTTTGCAAACTGTTCATTCAAACTGGTTCTTCACACTGGAATTACTTCTTTCCCCTCAATCAGGTACAAATTCCTCCGGTAGTATAGTACAATTTTGACAGTTTACAATTGTAGTCCCTTCATTTTTTTATATTTTTACCTAGAAAAAAAATCATTACTGTAAATGTGTAATAACTTCTTGTCTGGAGAGCACTGTTCTGCCACTAACATCTCATCTGCAAAAATTAATAGAATCCATGCAAGAAATTTTTCTCTGTATGTTGCAAACCCACTCAATTTCAAGCACCTTGCCTAGAAAACCATGACCTAATTTATTTTATGCCTCACACCAAGCATTTCCCATTATCTAGGTGAAAAAAGAGGATATAGAAGGAACAAATTAAAAAATGCGGCGTTTTTAGAGCATCTCTTTTTAAAGCAGTGTCCATTCTGCTCAGTAGTTCAGTGGAGCTAATCTGCAGTAATCTCCACAGAAAATAACATAGATAGTAATGTCAGAGAAGCTTAGGTACTGATAAATTATATTTATTTCTCATATTTGAAAATGCTGCTGTAGATTCTCCCTACAGATGCCTAGAAAACATGAATAAAACTTAAGGGGTTATATTAAAAAAACCAAACCAAAACCTAACTGAATGGCTGCTGTCTCGAGTCAGACATTTACTCATATGGCAAAGTCTGCAAAGATTTGAGGAAAATATGAATTACTATTTGAATTTGCATTAGTTTACTGGCAGTCTGAATTTTCAATACAAATTGTAGAAAAGGCAGTTGGTCTCCTGAATGGATTTGGCTTAAAACAACTCTTGAGTAGGTGAGAAGACTGCAAGTAATTCTTGGGAGATTTATACATTCCCTGAAAATACATTGTTCTCTGCTCTAGTTGAGTTCAAGAACCTATGTGGGAATATTCCTGGCTTCACTTTTGACATCCATACTGGAAAAGCTGTTGGTAAGTTTCACCAGTCTTATTTTAACCAAAAATTGTTTTGCACGTCTTTGTGTCTGCATAATGTTAACCAGGATAAACATTTTGTATACTAAAGATGTTAAATTTCATTTTGGAGTTACAGTGGTAACATAAATTGAGACCAATTTTTATGTAAAATATTTCTGTTGTTTGTTGGTTTTTAGTTTTTTTAAATTTCTACGTTTTGTTATGGCATTTTGGTCGCCTGCCATCCTAGTTCATGATTTTGAGTTTTAATCAGTAAGATAAAAGGTTTTGCTTTCAAAAATATTGTGGGACTTCTCTGCACATTTGTAACAGTTTTGCATCTTGTCCAATATATAGTACAGCTCTGTTTTGATCACTTCCTGAACCTCATGTGCCATTTTCTGTCATAATGGGCATATGTTTGAATTTATAACCTGTGTGTAATTTCTGTAGATCAAGCACGTCTGAAATCAGTTTTAAACCCAGCAAAAATGAAAATCCTTGCAGTGTATAAATACATGATGAACTGTACTTAAAGTAGCTCTTCTCTCCATTTCAGACATTGATGAATGTAAGGAAATCCCAGGAATCTGTGCCAATGGAGTTTGCATCAATCAGATTGGCAGCTTCCGCTGTGAATGTCCTACTGGATTCAGCTACAATGACCTGCTCTTGGTCTGTGAAGGTGATTTGAAATTGTTATTTTCTCCTTAGCCCCCTTAAGCTTATCCTAAAGGGAAGTGGAACATTTAATTCATGTCATTTTCAAAATCTAAGAAACAGACTGTGAGCTTTTGTAGGGCTTGAGGTTATAAATCAGTTTTAAGTCCTTGTCTTTAATACAGATGCACATGCACTTAATAAATAATTGTCTTCTGTTGATCTTCTAAATAGGTATCAGTGAAATGCTATTGTTTTATTTTATTTTAGGGAGAAAATTTAAATC
The DNA here is from genome assembly GCF_020740725.1 of Corvus hawaiiensis. Lineage (NCBI taxonomy): Eukaryota > Metazoa > Chordata > Aves > Passeriformes > Corvidae > Corvus > Corvus hawaiiensis. The sequence goes on along the minus strand of NC_063255.1, from coordinate 43,579,387 downwards.
TTGTTCTTATAACTTCTCAAAGAAAAGTTTCCTGAATTTGTTTTCCAGCTTGTGTCCTTCCTGCTACAGTTTTAGAGGCAGAGATACTCATAGAAGCTAATAAAGTTTTGTGTGTCATGAAGTCAGTAGGAGTTCTGTCATTTGTATGAGGCTTTTGTGCTAACATGTGCAGCCTAAAAAGTTGCAAACTGTGCCACTTATTTTTTCAGTTCAAAGCCAAAGAGAACAGTTTTTTTAATACAAAAATTTATTTGGGCAGTTGTCTAAAATTGTTAAGTGACTTCGATATGTGGTAAGTTGGATTCATGGGATGCTCCTTCATCCAAAAGGTGGCATGGCTGAAATTGTGTTGATTTTGCTTTTTGTGTGCATTCTAGCACATGAGGCTGAGGTCAGGCTGTCCGTGGTTTGTGCAGGACTGAAATTTCCTCCTGCACATACAGAAAACACAGTGTAAATCTGAGGCAGGAGTGGTTTCTGATGACTGAACTCTTGGTGTTTCAGATATTGACGAGTGCAGCAATGGGGACAACCTCTGCCAGAGAAATGCTGACTGTATCAACAGCCCTGGTAGCTATCGCTGTGAATGTGCTGCTGGCTTTAAACTGTCACCCAATGGTGCCTGCGTTGGTAAGAAATGACGTGGCTTTTCTCTCCTGTTTGTACCTCGCCAGTGGTATGCGTGTGTTTCTCTCAGCATCCTTTATTTTCTGTTACCTTGTGCATTCTGCTGTTCTGCTTTATAGCCACATTTCTCAGTGAAAGGAAAGAAAAGACAGGGTGATGTTTTTAAAGAACATTCTTTAGGTATCAGCCAAATCCTGACGGTAGTTTTAACTTCAAGGTGTGTAGGAAAGCACTTTCTGTAAAATGAAGTTTTGTTATGATTCAGATTTACTTATAGATAATATTGAATCTGGTTTTAATAATAATAACAGATTCTAAAAACATCATTGTGTAAAACGAGGAAATAATGGAGGTCAATAATGTGCACCATCTGTTTTGTGTTTTTGTTATAGATCGCAATGAATGTCTGGAAATTCCTAATGTTTGCAGTCATGGTTTGTGTGTGGACATGCAGGGGAGCTACCAGTGCGTATGTCACAATGGCTTCAAGGCATCTCAAGATCAGACTATGTGCATGGGTAGGGAGAGAAAATACTTCTGTGTGTGGTTTGTTTGGCTGTGGGGTCTTTGTAGGGGGGAGAAAATGAGTCTAATTTTTTCAATAGGTTATATTGACATTAAAAAAATGATTCATACACTTCTGGGTTTTTTTGTGAATAAAGTCTGTGAAGTTGTCCTCAGAGGGAGCAAAAAACAAATTAGTTTGAGAAAAAAAAACTCAGAACAAAGCTGTGTGTTCAGAGATAGCTCCATTTTACTGAAGAAACATTTCCCCAAAAATTCATCTTTGTGGTTTATTTGACAGAGAATTTTATAGGATGTATCACAGAGTGATAGAGCTTGGAGCTAAAAAGACACATTTTTCAATTGTTTAAATCCCTTGAGTTCATGTGTCATTTAAAAAACAGAATCCCCCTTTTAATGTGAATTTGTGCTAATTTCATGTGAAAATGATGACATGACAGAGACGATACAAGAAATAAGATTGAACAATAAGAGTGTTTTCCTTGTTCTTTTAGTTCATAATCACTTCTACAGGGTTTTAAAATGAAAAGGTCATTTCAACTTTAAACAGATACTTAAAACCTATTCATATTGTAGTATATATTCATATATTCCTAGAGTCTTGTATTTAAACTAGATCACATTAGTCAGATGATCTGAGGAGGATATTTGGGAAAGTGACCTGTTTTGACAATGCAAAATTTTGAAGAACTATCAGGATAAAATGTCAATAGCTTGCAGATCCCCATGAAATTCCAGAAATTACTGTAATACACAGCAGGAGGCATTGAACTTCAATGCCTTTTAAAAATGGATGTTTGCAAAAGTTTGTAAGCACTCTTTGTCATTCTGGATATAAATATTGACATAATATACTTACATATATAAATCGAACTGTGAATTGCATTTTCAGCAAAAACAATTGTAATTGTGTCCAGGCAATACCTGGGAAAAGCAGTTCTCACATGCAGTTTGTCTCTCCTTGCAGATGTTGATGAATGTGAACAGTACCCGTGTGGAAATGGAACCTGCAAGAACACAGTTGGATCATACAACTGCCTGTGTTATCCAGGATTTGAATTAACTCGTAATAATGATTGTGTGGGTAAGAGATGTACTCCAAACTTTTATTTTGATTGCTGGTGGCTTGGCATGCCAAGGAGGATGGTGTGTAGTTAAACAAGAAGAGAGATGTCAGAGTGTGAAGAAAGTTGAGTGCAGTAGCTTCTACTGTTACCAGCCCTAGAGGTTAATCCTTGCTGTCATGTTTTAAACTAATCAAAAGTGGGTTTTAATTACAGGCATTTGAGAAAATATAATATTATCCTATATCTCTGGACCACTTGGGCAACTTTTCAATTCACTGACGTTTTAATGCATCTATCGCCTCCTTTAGACTTCCTTGGTATTTACAGCACATCATTGACTACAGGCACAGTCCACAGGCAGCACTTGCAGTGTGTTTTATCCCACCACCTGTGCTGCCTCATGAATTTAAAATCATTCTTTTATTTCTCCATTTTGCTTGACTCTTGCACAGGGTGTGAAAGAGGAAGCAGACCAGCAGTAAGAAAGTCAGGACAGCTGATCTGTAACCTGCCAGATCTGCTCTCCAAAAATGAGCAGAGTTACACAGAGCTGACACAGGCGTTGCTACTTCACATTCCCTAAAGCACAGGGCAGCAGAATATCTGATGAGTTTGGACTACTTTAATGCCAAAACCTCCCTGGGCTGAGGAACAGGCTCATAAACCTCAAGATCCTCTTCCTTGTGCAGAGCACATAAGCAAAAAAAAAGAGGGAGGCTTTACACTCCTTTCTGCTACAGAAGGAAGACAGAGCGAAGTCTAATTGTTCCGTTCAGCTTCAGGAGTAATAAGTCTTAAAAAAGCATTTTAAATCCTCTCCTTATCCAGGAAACACAATATTAAAGTAAGAAGACTCTGCTGCAAAGTACAAGATTGCCTTACACCATGATGCTTATCCAGTCTCCTTTTCATTTATTCTTCCTCACCCATATTTTTCCTTCTGCAGTAGTCCTTTAAGTCTGCATTATCAAAGTAACCCAACAAAATAATAAGCATTTCAAAACATCATTTTCAGAACTTTATGAAGGAGAAAATCATCCTGTGGAAAAGCAAATTACACAGTCCAAAACCTGAGATTGGCAGGGCATGTTTTTAGGGGGAAATTTGAGTGCATATAGATGCAGAACACTCTGTGTAACATTTTCTCCTCTGTTGGTGGACTTGGTGTCATCCAGTCACTTGGCAGTAATTGAATCTCTCCAGATGCTGTAACTGAGGTAATGCTATACGCCTGGGAAGTAAAATACCCTATAAAAAAAGTGTGGTTTAACTGGAGCATACACCTTAATGCTTGACTGAGTGTTACTTTCCACCAGCTGTCAGCGTTCTCTTGTTGCTGCAAAATTTACCTTTTCCACAGAAATGTGTATTGAAACTTGAGTGTGTTTATAACATACTGTATATACTACGCTGCGACTCAATTCTCACTTCTGGGGTTTAATTTTGATATTTTTAAAATTTTTTTTTAAACAGATATTGATGAGTGCAGTTCCTTCTTTGGTCAGGTGTGCAGAAATGGACGGTGTTTCAATGAAATTGGTTCTTTCAAATGTTTGTGTAATGAAGGATATGAGCTTACTCTGGATGGCAAGAATTGTGTTGGTATGTATGGAACAAATAAACTAATAGCTCCCATGTAGAGGGCAGCAACACAGTCTGAATATCTAAATATCACAAGAGAATGATAGTGACTTAAATGAAAATACAGTAAAAGTAACAGGCTTTTTTGGAATACTTGTTGGTCTTCAAGCAACTAATTCCATTAGAGAAAGAAAATTAGTACAGAGCCCTTCAGTATTTTCATGATTTGTTACCATAAGAATTACAAGATTCTAAACCTTTCTTGATTTCCTCCACTCCCCAAAGATACCAATGAGTGTGTGGCACTGCCTGGTTCGTGCTCTCCTGGTACCTGCCAAAATTTGGAAGGATCGTTCAGGTGCATCTGTCCACCACGATATGAAGTAAAAAGTGAAAGTTGCATTGGTAAGGCAAGTTGTAACTGCTGTTTCTGAACAATTTAGAAATTTGTATCTGGTTCTAATTTGGTGGAAAGCAGCCGTACACAACCCTAGTGGTTGTGAATGTTTCCTGATTTAAAATCAAGGTGACAGGGAATAGATATGAAAAGTCTTCAGGAAGAGGTTCTAAAAAATGAAGGCAAAATATTTTGTACTGTATTCTACTGTATTTTGGACACTGATTTCTTCATAAATGCAAACAAAAATACTTTAAAAAAAGAGAGGTATTTTATCTTTTAGTCACTTCTTAAAAAAATGTAATTCATAAAACAAATGTGCTCATTTAATTTATATAATCTTCACAGGAGGTAATTATTGGCAATTAATGGATGAACTAAAAGCATTTGGCTTCAGAGGACTATTAAGTTTAAAAAAATCTTGATAAAATTATGGTACTTATGGGAACAATCAGTTAAATCAGTTTCTTCTAACAACTGTTTCCTTATTTTACCTTTTGTATAATGCCTCTCACGTGCTGAGATTCACAGGAGGAGAAGGAGGATACAGCAGACCTGTCATCAATTTTTATGTTCTAGTTTGTTCATAGAGGTCTCTCTGAAAGCCTTGAATGCCATTCAGGAGCTGAATGTCACGCACTGAACTACGATTTGCTGTGACAGAGAACAAGAAATAAATCCAAGTTAGAACTCCCTTTTCCAACAGAGCAAAACATGGAGCTGCTGTGAATTTACTGGGCATTTAAGATTTGACTTATTGCCACCTAATCTGTGTGGCTGCAGGGACAGGAACCATTTTGAAATTTTTCTCTTGAACAATAGGATTTATTTTTCTAAGCCCCAGAGTTCTCTCATCCACTTGTGTTATGCCTCCAATATTCAGTTTGCCTGACAACTTCATGATTTCTTTTGGTACCTGCTGACTCCATCTTAGCGATTATGTTTGAGGTGAATTCAAATCAACTACAGTTCAAAGTTACGAATATAAAATAAAAAAGCTTTTGGTTTTCGAGGAATGTTACTGTTTATGGTCACTTTTGTACCTTCTAAGAATCTCTTTATGTTTCTGAGAACATCAATGACTTCCAGACAAATTTGTGCCCAAAGTGAGTGAAAGGGGCTTGCTTGCATTCTTTTGTCATTCTGCCATGTGTCCAGAAAATTTGAAGCTGGAGCTCCTAGGAAATGCCCAGATGATCACATGTGATTGCACTAAAACTTAGATTAATATTTTGACAGCTCTTGCAGCATATGTTCCCCATTACTCTCTATTGGTGTTGTATGCAAACAGCTTTATGGGAATCTGTTAACTTCTTTCTGTAATGTGAAGGTTGGCAGTGGCTGATTGCTTTGTGAGCTCAGGGTGATAATATGCAGGAAACAAACCAGAACGAGCAGGGCCACAGAAAAATATGTAGCTTTCACCTACCCATGTGATATATTCCCTTCCATTTTGTAGGAATGAAGGGGAAAGGACCTTTTAGCTTCCTCAGTCTAGCTAGTCACATCTCCATTATGGCTACAGAAAGAGTTTTAGCACCAAACCATTCATTGCAGTAAGAATGAACACTTCAAAAGAGCAGTTTTCCTGTCCTATGCAGCTGAATTGCTGAGCTTTGTATATTAACAGCTACCACAGAAACTGAGAAATTATTTACCCTTCTCTCTGAAATAAGCTGACTAGGAATGTCTCACACAGAAAGAGCCTGTCCGTGGGAAGCTACTGCAGAGTTAGTCAAATGCCAGACTGTGCTGCAGTGCTTTGTCCATGTGCTGTACCTAATAGCAATTTCTGAAAATGGGACTCAAGGTAATATTTCTCAGAAGTTACATCACAGAATCTGTTCCACCCGATTTCTTCCATCACTCCACTTACGTTTTCCTAATAATAAAGATGGTATTTCCATTGTTTTCTTACCTGCTGAAAACAGGGTGGTTTTCTAAAACTCAGTATAGCATAGAATTCAGTAAATATGGACAAAAATTTGCACTACAAATTTGAGATTTACCATCTGTGAAATTTTCATGGAGAGAACCTGTTCCTGCCTATACTTTGGTTGGGCTCAGTGTGGCTTTTATTGTAGAATGCTTATATAGCCACAGGCCTCTGTGATGGTCCTTCCAATATTCCTTACTGAAAGACTCAAAAAGTGTTGTACTTTGAAGATTATTAAAATACATCTCATAATTTATGGGATTATAATTACCTTTAAAAATTACCCTAGCAAGAAGGCTTATATATTATTTTAGTATTTGCAGAATAGGATAAGCTAAAATACAGTTTTGAATAATAGATTTGAAAAGGTAAGGGTCTCTTAATGTATTATTTTCCTGCTTTGTCTGTTGTCTGTATAGATGGGGAATGTACACCGGATACTGAGCTGAACCATTTTACAGCATTTACTATTTATATTAAATACTAATATTTTTGCTTACACTTTTCATAATTATTAAGTATAATATTTAATTATATACCTCTATTAAAAAAATCTTACTTTCTTCAAGTCGTAATAGTAATATATTATAGATTATGCAATTGAACAGGAATACATTTTAAATAACACAATGAGAGTGGCAGTAAAAGACTGCTAAATATAAATCTGGGCATGTAAATACAATTAAAGGTGTCTACTAATAACCAGCTGTAGTTTCGGTTCCAGGATCCAACAGGGAGCATGAAAAAAGTACAACTTTAAGTAAAAAGAAGCCCCAACATAGGGATTTTAAGAAACAATCTTTGGATGTTTTATGCTTACAGAAAAGTATTCTTCCTACGGGAAATATATTCTGAAAGCGTTTATTTAAAGTTTATATTTAGAATATAATGAAGAACAGAGAATTGTATTTAGAAAAGAAGGTGCATGCCAGTGAGAAGCTCTAATTTGAAAGAGTCAGTGAAACCTATAGGCTGATTTATCTCTTGGGCGCTTTATTGGAAACTGCTGAAGTTAAACCAATAGATAAATTAATAATCTTTCTTAACGAAGGAATTCACAGCAAATGAGGTTATGGTGAAGGTTTCTCCATTGCTTTACAGATATTAATGAGTGTAACGAGGATCCCAACATCTGCCTCTTTGGGTCCTGTACGAACACCCCGGGAGGTTTCCAGTGCATCTGTCCCACAGGTTTTGTGCTGTCTGATAATGGGCGGAGGTGCTTTGGTAAGTTCATGATTAAGGAATGTAATAACTCAGTCTAAAACATAAGAGATACTCTGTAGAAATCCCTTCTAATTTTCATCTTTATGAGGATTGCTAAGTGCTTTTTAAAAAGCATGAAAAATAAAGGTCTTACATTACTTCTCTCAGGGCAGACCGTCATCATCTAACTTGGGAGAAGGTTCTGGCTCTGTATAACTGTATTTTCTTCTTTTAGATACTCGTCAGAGCTTCTGTTTCACCAACTTTGAAAATGGGAAGTGCTCACTGCCAAAGGCTTTCAACACCACAAAGGCCAAGTGTTGCTGCAGTAAAATGCCAGGAGAAGGATGGGGTGATCCTTGTGAGCTCTGTCCAAAGGAAGAAGAAGGTACACATTTAAAATTTAAAATTTGGTGGTGGGGGAAAAGGAGGAGCACATTGGTGTTGCACCTTTTTGTCCTTAGAAAGAGAGATCTTTTCAGCATTTGCTCTCAGTGGCTTTTTCTAGATCGATTTTTCAAGTCAGCAAAAGGAATAAAATTAAATGTAAGAAACCACAGACAAAGAGAAATACTGATTTGTTGGTTCTGCTCTGTAGAGACCTGAACTAGTATCCTTTTTGGATGGCTTTAACCATCTGTCATGGTTCTTTCTCTCATTTGCTCTATTTTTTAAAGAAAATGTATCTCTACAGTTGCTTTTCAGGACCTGTGCCCATATGGTCATGGAACTATTCCTGGAATTGATGACACACGTGAAGGTAGGTAATCTTTTGATAATAAAAAGTAAATATTAATACTTAAAACTATACTTGGATATTTTAGTATGTGACAGCTTACTCCTCACAGCTGCTAGTGACAAGAGGCTGGCCTGTAAAACGTGTTAAAAGAACATTTTTTGAAGTGCATGGCTCAAGACAAAAATAATAGGGTGCTTAGGTTTTTTTTAAGTGCTTTTTTTAAATGCATCAACTGAAATGGCTGTTAATATCTTCCTGCTTTTTAGATGTCAATGAATGCCTTGAAAGCCCAGGAATTTGCTCCAATGGTCACTGCATCAATACTGACGGATCGTTCCGCTGCGAGTGCCCCATGGGATACAACTTGGATTTCACAGGAGTGCATTGCATAGGTGTGTGCAGTTACAGGAACTGGAACTTGAATTTAAACACAATTTGATGTGTGTCCCAGTTCTCTTCACTCTGCATTTATTCATTATGTACAGATACTGATGAATGTTCCATTGGCAACCCCTGTGGAAACGGAACGTGCTCTAATGTAGTTGGCAGCTTTGAGTGCAGCTGTGACGAAGGATTTGAGCCAGGCCCAATGATGAATTGTGAAGGTAACCTGTCCTCTTTATTTTTTTTTTCCTTTGGCTTTAGTCCAGGCCCCAGCATTTGTATTACTTTATTAACCATGTCTTTCATGCTGTAATAACTCAGAGGAAAAAAAAGTTTCAGTGCTTTGAAATACGTCATAGGAAGAGAAATGTGAATTGATTTAAGCAGAACTTCCGGCTTATCACAGGACTTCCCACACTACATTTTGGGGCATTCTCACAAATTTTATATTTTATGGATCATAATTATTTTGGTTTCTGAAGCTGGCATTTCTCATCACCACAAGAGTACATTAAAATGAGCATATACTAAAAATCTAAAATAGGCCTGTCCTAACTTGTCATACTAGTTATATATATATATTCTATGCCATTATTCTTAAGCAGAGCATTGTCCAGCTTTCTTTAGTTACTCAAAAGCTAATGGTTTGAATTACTACCTTTCTGATAATTGTAGCCGACAAGAGAAGCATAGGTGCAATAAAACATTCTTGGTGATTGTTGTGAAACTTATTAGAGAATGACTGTTTTATTTCTCTCTGTTCAGATATCAATGAGTGTGCTCAGAACCCCTTGCTGTGTGCCTTTCGTTGTATCAACACTTACGGTTTCTATGAGTGCACCTGCCCAGTGGGATATGAACTAAGGGAGGACAAAAAGATGTGCAAAGGTAATGACTGATGTATAAACTTCTCCCCAGCTTCCATCACCAACACATAATCTGGATATTTCTGTGCATCTTGCATTCATCCTCTCAGTGGAATGTAAAAAACAGCCCAGCAGGTGATGGTTTTCTCTTTCACAACTCAAAAAAAAGCAGTATTTAGTGTTTTTGTCATCGTGTGTCACCCTTGATGGGGACTGCAAAGCCAAGAATGTCACACTGGTGAAATTCATCTTTAATGTGACAAGATGATACAGCTCACAAAGATAGAGATAGCTGCAAATAATCATCAATTTTGGTCTTTTCCTTCAGTGCTTTTTAGTTAGGGAAGCCTCTTGAGAAAGTATTTGTCTTCAGGAACTGAATCTGCTGGAAGGAAGTTCAAACACAAAATGCTTTTTTTCCCAGATCTAGATGAGTGTGCTGAAGGTCTGCATGACTGTGAATCAAGAGGCATGATTTGCAAAAATCTGATTGGTACCTTCGTGTGCATTTGTCCTCCTGGCATGACCCAGAGACCTGATGGAGAAGGATGTACAGGTAAAGCTTAGAAAGGGAAGAAGGTATATACACAAGCAAACAGATGAAAAAATCTTTTTGTGTATGTATCTATATCTATATCTATATCATCTATATCAAATCAGAAAATAGCAATTCATGAAGGACACTTAAGATATATGATACCCAACATCTTAAACTTTCTATTTTGTTTCAATGTAGTTCTTAATGACTAATAAGGATTTCAGAAGAAAAATTCCATTGCTTTACAACTAAATCCAAAAGTTTTTCAGGCAGTTGTAACATATAAAAAATTAATTTGCCAATCAAATGAGACCTCAGTTTATGGGCAGGAAGCAAGATTTTCATAAATAAAAAGGTACATTTCCTTTAGCATTAGTATAAATAATGTGTCACTTCTCTAAAGAATTAGCACTCTAAGATTGTGAAATTTCCTATAAATGCCATAAAGAACAAAAGATATGGAAACTACCATAGTTCAAAACAATTCCCCATCCTGGAAGTAAACAAACACCTTTCCTCCATCATTTACTCAATTAGTTGAGGGGAAGACAATAGTTATATTTTGGCAGATAGAACTTTCTTCTGGTATATAGAAAAAAACCCAAGACCATTCCAAAGTTCTGTGGAGGAAAAAAAAACTAAACAGCCGTCTTGGTGAATGTTTTAAATGGAAGTATTTTATAGCAGTGTTCCTTCAGCAAGAGAATGACTACTCTCCTTTAGCATCTTTATGATTTTTTTTTTTCAGGGAAAATAATCTGTATTAACAAGAATTTTGTCTATTGTTTTGACATATAATTCTGCCTTTAAAGCACCTGAGTTTTTTTCTGAGGTTTATTTTAAGCACCTAAAAAAAGTTGTGTAGTTGCCTACAGTATGCATGGCATTATCTATGGAAGAAAGTATGTGAGGACCGTAAACTTCCAGGAAAATATTATGTGGACTGAAATAGATTTATTGCAGGAGAGATCAAATGTCTTTAGAAACTGTTGATGGTTACAAAGTGAAGATTTGTCACTCAAATAATGCATGTATTGCAATTTTGTTTCAATATTACTTGCCAGGTAAATGTTGTGATTGGAGCTTGCTCTGCTGCAAGTGTTTTCTTCTTCTTGTTATGAGCTGTGAAGCATTACTGCTTTCATCCTTGTACAAAGTACAGAAGGAATGGAATAGGATAACATTCCTAGGAAAGCCCTTTCCAGGCTTAATCAGTTGATTTTTCCATGTCTTGCAAATATTTTTCATATATTACATGGAATATTTAATGTATCCTAGAGAGTCAGATACATTTTCTTGAGATGAATTATTTTTTGTTGTTGTCGTTACTATTATTGTTATTATTGTATTTGATTTTTGTTCTTACTATTGTTGCTCTTTCTACTGTAATTTTTATTAATATTATTATATTGTATTTTTTTGTAAAGATGAAAACGAGTGCCGCTCCAAGCCAGGTGTCTGTGAAAATGGTCGTTGTGTGAATGTTATTGGGAGCTACAGATGTGAATGTAACGAAGGATTCCTGTCAAGTCCATCAGGCATTGAGTGTCTAGGTAAATATCTCTTTTGTACACATTTCATGTCATGTTAGAGTGTAAATGCAGAGAGAAAATTTGGCTTCTGTATACCTAACAGCTCTCATACCTAGAGAAATTAAATAATTACACTTCTCAGTTAAATAATGATGCAATATTAAATAATATTATTAAATATTATTAAATAATAATAGGAAAGATTAGCTTGTAGCCATAGGCCTTACATACAAGTGTCTTAGTTCCATAGGACATAAATGTAGACAAAATACGGGGATTTTTGAAGAAGAATAATTTAATCACCTTGAGATAAATCAAAAATGGATGCTGAGTAAAATTAAGTTATATAATATATAATATTGCTTATTCAGAATGTGATCTTAAGCATCATATTGCAACCAGGCATCTGAATTTTCTGTACCTTTAATTCAGACATAAAATACCATTGTTTTACTGAAAAATTGAAAGATTTTTTTTTTTTTTTTGAGGCAGGCCTGCAGATAAATTCTGATGAAGGGTTTTTGTTTATCAGCCTGCATTTTCTTTTCAATGCATTCACATTTGTCATTTGCACTACGAAATTCATCATTCCGTTTTTGGGAGTCAAACAGAACTACGAAAATTTACTTTTTCCTGACCGATGCTCCAGTGCACATACAGTCCTGAAAGGTGTATTTATTTGTACTACTGCATTAAAAAAGCATAAATATTATCTTATACCAGTAGTATAAAACCAGTTCCCTGTACATTGTCATCAGGAGTGTGCTGACTTCATGGTTAAGCGGTAACACTGAAGTGCAGAGTATTTCCTGAGGATTAGAACCAGATGGAAAGAGAATACTGCAGTCTGTTAACTCCAGCCAGTCCTTAATGCCAAGGCATTCCCTGTTTGGAAGTCATTATTGCTTTCCTATATTTAATATGTAATTCTTTTATTATTTTCTGCCTTGGGAGGGTTTGCTCTTTGCTGCTTTTCCTTTTGGGTTTCTTGGGTTAAAAATTACAATGAAAAAATGGATCTGTCAGAAACACAGAATTTCTTCAGAGTTACAGCACGAGTATTAAATCACAGATTACACTGTTTTTAATACATTGTGCAAACCTTTTTATTACATTCACATTAAAATTCATTCCACATCTCAAACTGGGGATAAAGCATTTATGTGTTCTTAAGGTCATAATGTCCCTAAAGACCTGCACAGTATCCTTGTCTGGGAGAATAGAAATCTGCAGTCTTGCAAATTACTACAGCACATACTCTGCTTCACAGAACTGATGCTTTCAGTGGGAACAGCTCTATTTGATGTGAACGGTTAAGTTACCAGGTGGACAAATTAAGTCTTTCCTAAAGTTTGCCTTTTGCCTAATTCTTGTAAGAAATGTACAGATTCTTCTCCTCATTTGTAAAAGAGGAGGTCAGCTGAATATTGATACATTTACACATTCTGAGGGATCACTACTAGCTTTGAGAGAAAAAAAAGAAAATCTTTCATTCCAAAATGTAAGAATTCTCAGATCCGTAACTGACAATGCCTCCATTTTAATCAAGAAAGAGCACAGGTAACATAGCCTATTTAGAAGACATAATCTCTGCAAGATTTGGGGTTTCTATGAGCACTGGACACTGGGATTTCTTCTCTCCTTAGCTGCCTGTTTGAAGGAAACTTGTAGGAGCCCCATGACTTTAAAGCTTTGCTCCCCTTTTGTTATTGACAAGCATTAACCAAAAGGTTTAAAAATTAAAATAGAATTAGACAGGGGCATACCAACAATAAGGCCATACAATTTTATTTTTTTTCCCCACCAAAATTTAGGAGTACCACTGAAAAAGTACTGAGTTGGATATACACTTTTAAGTTGTAAGGGGTTTTTTATCTAAACCACATCAGGATAATTACAGATGATCAAATGTGTTATTTTGGCCAGAAAAACAAACAAACAAAACAAACTTCTAACCCCACTCCATAGAAATCATTCAAGTGCAAAGACAGCATAGCCAGCTTAAGTGGAAGCTCAGTTTTGCCCACAGCCTGTTTTACTGGCAAGGGCAAAACTTTCCCACGAGCAAAACTCTTACCTTGCTCATGCAGATACTGAACTTTTGGGGTGTCTTGAATATATTTGTAATGGCAGCATATTACCAGAGCACATAACAATTCTGAAAGGCTAAATCAAGATGGACTTCATGGTAGCTAATAATTTCTGGTGCTTGCATATACTGACAGAGAGCCAGAATAATACTCCAGATGCTGAATGGAGAAGATGTTTATCTCCTTCTCGATTTCAACCTCTGTCCTTCTTCCTTACAGATAATCGCCGGGGGTTTTGCTTTGCTGAAGTTCTGCAGACCATGTGCCAGATGGCTTCGAGCAGCCAGAACCTTGTCACCAGATCCGAGTGCTGCTGTGACGGAGGCCGGGGCTGGGGGAACCAGTGCAGGCTCTGCCCCCTTCCCGGAACTACCCACTACAAGAAACTCTGTCCACATGGATCAGGCTACACCACAGATGGAAGAGGTATTTGCAGGGATGAAAAGAGGCAGAAAAGAGGAAAAGAATATGCTCACATACTTTAAAAAAATGCAGAATTCTCTTTGAAGTTCCTTTGGAGAATTTCCTGTTAAACATCAGAGTTTGATTTCTCAAATAATGCCGAGAGACCAGAAATTAAAAACATGTTTGACAGTAGCTGCAAACAGAACAGCCGTGCAGAAGTTTCAGGATTGGGATCTGGTTGGAAGTACCAACCAGTAACTAAAAGCTAGAAATGATCCCAAACTTTTGTATTGCTGAAAAGTTGGACACATGGCAAAGGCAACAACCATCTTATTTAACAATGACCTCACAATGCTTTGCAGGTACTATTTCCACACAGGAAGCAGAAGCTAATGTCTGTTTTTTAATGGTGGTGATAATTGTTGACATGGAGGTGGTCACTTCTGTGGGGTTTTTATTTGGAGTTAGCAAAACTTGAAGCTGAGTACCCAGTGAAACAGCAGGAAGGTGTTGGTGCAAAGAACAGTAATGGGATTTGAAGGATGTTTGGCTTTGGATTCACATCCATTTTTAAAGAAGGAGAAGGGATTAGTTCCTGTTAGAAGCAAAATGACGAGGAGCTCTGCAAAAATGGAAGAGAAGAAAAAAGTGAAACTTAAAACTGAGACATGACTTATTTAATATTTTCTATACAGATATTGATGAATGTAAGGTCCTGCCAAACCTGTGCAGGCATGGTCAGTGCATTAACACCATCGGCTCCTTCCGGTGCTTCTGCAAAGCTGGCTATACCACTGACATAACTGGCACATCTTGTAATGGTAAGATGCAGTCAATTAATCATCAGTTATTTTCTTAGTTGTTACACAGTGATGGACCAACCTTTGTAAACCCTTGTAGCAAATCATTTTTTTTTCTTTTTACCTCTTTTATGTCATGTCCTTTATTTCTTTTTCTAATGTGTATTTCTGGTTTTGTATTTCATTTGAGGAAATAGAGAAACTAGCTCTGCTGGCAGTATTCCTGCAGTAGAATGATTGCTGAAGTTTGTTGAAGCAGTGTCACTTCAAGTGACAAACCAGCGCGTTACTTCATGGTCTTTGTTTTTCCCACTTTTTTGTTGGTTGACAGATATATCATAGTACGCCAAAAAACAAATACTCGTTGCTTAGATGAAAATACCAATGCCACTGTTACACTCTTTCAAGACAGACAGTTTGTCATGGTAGTGACAACTCCATATGAACTCCACAGCAGCACATTCATAGAGAAAGGAATAGGAACCCTAAAGAAATATGAGTGGGGGGCTTTTTCCTATGAGCATTTTTCTCTAAAATGTGGTGCTGTGTAGCAAACATTCTTCTGTCAAAGAGATGAGGACAAAAGATAGTTTAATATTTTCCTCTCGTTAGATCTTGATGAGTGCTCCCAGTCTCCCAGACCATGCAATTTTATCTGCAAGAACTCAGAAGGGAGCTACCAGTGCTCATGTCCCCGGGGCTACATCCTTCAGGAAGATGGAAAGACATGTAAAGGTAAAAAAAGTTATGCAAAGTAAATTTTAATTTGGTCGCAACTTGACTTAAAAAGAATTGGTTTTGAAGTGTGGTATTTTTACTAAATTAGATTGAATGTGCTTCTTTGTTGACTCTTTTAAGATGACATCTCTTACTTTCAGATCTTGATGAATGTCAAACCAAACAACACAACTGTCAGTTCCTCTGTGTCAACACCCTTGGAGGCTTCACATGCAAGTGTCCACCTGGTTTTACACAACATCACACAGCTTGTATTGGTAAGAAAAACATTGATTTCTTTCCTCAGTTTTTCAGTAGGAACAACATTCTCAACTCTGAGTTACCTCTTGTACTCTTTATACAGAGCAATAGTGTCAAGAGGGAAGAAACAGATTTTGAAAACTAGCAATTATAGCTGAAGAAAAAAAATCAGTATATCCAGTCTGTCCACTGTTTCTTTTTTCTTGGTTAGTAGAGAGTTGTACATATTTAATACATGTTATTATGTTCTAAGTATAACCACATGGAGACAAAAGGGTGAATTATTAAAATCTCATTTAAAATGTAGTTAACCAAAACCAGACTGCATTTTCTTTTTTAGTAGGTACAGATGTCTTCAGATCTTAGGCATATGTATAAATCTTGCCAACTGAAACAGCTTTAGTTCAGCTAACACAGAAGGGCAGCATTTTTCCAATATCAGCAATTATGTGCCAGCTCTTCCACACTCATTCAAAACTGAATTACAACTTGTACTTCCAGTTTATTAATTACTCATAACTATGCATGAGCCTTCAATTCATCTGGCATTTAAAAATGAAAAGCTATAAAATAAAATGTTGCACTTCTGTGGATTTCATCCTCTTAAAAAATGTTATATGAACATTTCTAAAATCATGCCACAAGGTAAACAAACTTTCTTCTCTCTCTTCTGTGTTTTGAAGATAACAATGAATGTGGTTCTCATCCATCACTGTGTGGATCAAAAGGAATTTGCCAAAATACTCCTGGAAGTTTTACCTGTGAATGTCAAAGGGGATTTTCTCTGGATTCTACTGGATTAAACTGTGAAGGTAACTGGGAACAGTCAGATCTTTTTATGGTACAAATCCTTACTTCAGTTTCTAGTGAATCATTTGATGTCAAAGACAGATAAAGCAGAGCACCAGCCATAGTAAAAGTAATTACAAAAGGAAATTGGAAAGTATTAGATTAATTGTAAGTATAACATAAGCATATGCAAGAATGTACTTCCTTGAGTAATTTTTACAGAAATTCAAATAAAAATGTGACTGTCTAGTTGAACTCTTCAACAGTTGTTTTCAGGCTGCCATTTCAACTTCACATAGGTTTATGCACCTAAAAGTCTAGTAGTTGTGGGGTTTTTTTATATTTCTGTCTTCATATGTCTAAACAGAATCTCTCTGCAGTTTCTGTTTTGACTCATTGTAATTGTCCACCTGAATCCATTGTAATTGTCCACCTTTAGAATCTAAGAAAAGATTCTAAATTCTGTACTTTATTATCCTACCACAGAGTTACACACTGAGAAAGCAAATCCACTATGTTCAGAAAGATAATTATTACAGTTAAAATAGAGGTTATATGGATGAGCTTTCTCTCTCTCTCTGTTGGCCCAAGAGGAAGCCTCAGTCAGGAAACCTCTGTGTGAGAGCTCCAGACTTCTCAGTAGGCCTCAGGTACTGAGCAAAGAAAAAAATAAAAGGCAGTACAAGGACACCTGGCTGCTGAGAATTAGAAATGCAGGAGCATACATGAAGAAATGTATGACCTCTCAAAATTTCAGCTACTCTGATACAGCATTTAAAACAGGAATTGGTATTTAGAGCCTATTTCTAGAATGGCAGTCCAGAATATATGCAGCTGTAGCTTTACAAAGATTTATCTCATGTCAGTTTACTTTGATCTTACAAAGTACATGTGTCCTTGTGTGCCTATAAAACAGAAGAGTTATTTTTTTTATTTTCTACTAGGCTCGCATACTGTACCTGAAAAATTAGGTTGCTTACAATCTACTTATTTCCTATAGCAGACACAATTTAAGATGTCTGAGTTTTCAGAATTTAGAAGGTGGGATGGTTGTCTTTGTCTCCTTTTATTAACACTTGTCTCAGAGACTTTTTATGTGGCTTTTTATTGTCAGTTGCAAAGACATCCAAATTTGACATTCAAACACTACATATATTTCAGGAAACTGAAAGTTTAGCCCTAAGTAGTTGGTTTAAAACTGAAATTTAAAAAGAAATTCAAATTCTAAGCATTATACAACTAAAGCAACAACATGTGGGATTACTGGGAATAGTGTTCTCTAAATTTAAGTACTGAAAAGTCTCAAGAGCTCAAATCAGATTATTGATAGAAAGAACTCAACATTAGTTGACTTCCAGGCTTTCCAAAAGAACAATCTGCATGGTCCTTCTGTCTTACAAGAGTACTCCTCTGTTATAAGTCATAGAACCACAAAATGGCTTAAATTGGAAGGGACCTTAAAGGCAATCTCATTCCACCCCCTGGAAAGGGTAGGGACACCTTCCACTATCCCAGGTGGCTCCAAGCCCCATCCAGCCTGGCCTTGGACACTGCCAGGGATCCAAGGAGCAGCCACAGCTTCTCTGGGCACGCTGTGCCAGGGCCTCCCCACCCTCACAGGGAAGAATTTCTTCCATACATCCAGGTTAAATTTACCCTTTTTCAGCTTAAAGCCATTCTTCCTTGTCCCATCACTACCTTCCCTTGTTATAAGTCCCTGCTCTCCAGCTCTCCTGTAGTCCCCTTAGGCACTGGAAGGGGCTCTAAGGTCTCATGAAACCTTCTTTTCTCCAGGCTGAACAAGCCCACCTCTTGCAGCCTTTCCTCCCAGCAGAGCTGCTCCATCCCTCTGCTCATCCTGGTGCCTGCCCTGGCCTGGCTGCAGCAGCTCCAGGTCCTTCCTGTGCTGGGCCCAGGGCTGGGGCAGCTCTGCATGTGGGGGCTCAGCTGAGGGGGCAGAGGGGCAGAATCCCCCCTGCCCTGCTCCCCACGCTGGGGCTCAGCCCAGGACACATTTTGCTTCTTGGGCTGCCAGAGCACACGGCTAGGTCATAACAAACTTCTGATCCACCAGTGTTTGGCAGTGGGTGTAATCCTGTGTCATGTTTTGCTTCCCTTCTGAATGCACAGATGTGGATGAATGTGATGGAAACCATAGGTGCCAGCATGGTTGTCAGAACATCCTGGGTGGATACAGATGTGGATGCCCACAGGGATTTATCCAGCATTACCAGTGGAATCAGTGTATTGGTAAGGAAACAACACAAAAGGCATTTAAACAGCAAAGGCATCAGAGTGTTTCAAGTGACAGCACCAGGCAAGGGCAAGAATGAACAGAACAAAGGGTGTGCAAACACAAATCTTTTTTATCTCTCTCCTCCTCCTTCCATACACTTATTACTCCCAGCATAAATCAATGTCAGAAGGTAACAAGAAAACACACTCAGCCTTTTGAAACTCGCTGTGACAATTAGCTTTCCGAGAAAGGTCTAAATTCTGACCTGTTTCTTCTGTGAAAATTCCCTATCTTTGAATGTTCATTGAATTCCTTGATGTATCAATGCAAATACCTTTGCTGATGAAAAAAAAGCATTAAAAATCATACCTTTCATTAGTAAGAATTACTGTCATTAGCAATTTAAGAATACTACAGAATAGCATCTAAAGCAAATGGTGAGAAAAAAAAATCAAGAAAACCATTAAGGGTTTCCTAGTTCCAAAATAGTCTTAAGGCCAGCGTTGAAGTTCTTTGTGCAGGGAATGGGACAAATTAGGAAGCTCAGGAGTTCTGTTCAGATTTAGTTCATTCAATCCATCACTTACTTTCTGTGGTTCATGAACTAAGCTATATCACATACAAAATGAAATGTGGGATATTTTTCTTTTAATAAAAATCAGTACACACAGAAACAATATCATCCTGTGCTGTTCACAGAGACCAGTACAAAGTATTTACCTTTTCAGCTTCGCTTTCATGGTCTTCTGTCCATGCTATCATAATCAGAGGAAAACTGTGAGCCCTGCCATGCATTTCGTATAGGCTGATTCTACTGTCCTGATTCCAGACATAAGAATTAGTTTATTCTACCCATTTTAACATTAAGTAGCACACCAGCCAGTTTTTCTGAAGTCCAACCACCATGATCACTCCTGACTTAATACTGCTCTTCAGCAAAGAAAGCAAAAGACTGGGGTGCAAGTGACAGAACACACAACAAACAGCTCCCACAAAACCCCAAACCAGCTAAGTTTCTGAAAATTATAGTCCTCAAAAGAACCTCCCTCCAAGTGCCTGAAGGCGAGAATGGCAAAGCATTCACTAGTGGTTTGGTGAGGAAAACTTGGTGAGGAAAACCTACAGGTTTTAGAGAAATATCTTGGTTAGAGAAATAAAATAACCATGATACCAACTATCAAAGCAGGATTTTCCATACCACAACCTTTGTTGGTTTTTTTTTGCCTGAAACCAGATCAAGTCACACTGACTGAAGGTGTCATCTTCTCTATATCTTGACACCCACAAGTGAAGACGATACCCCTTTTCTCTTTCAGAAACCAAGTCTCTGTGGGATGATGAGGTCAAGAATGTAGCAGAGCCCTGGGACTTGCAGATGTTCTGATTTGTTAGCTGCATCATGCTGACCTATTGTCTCTCAGACTAGAAAACACCAATATTTTTTTGTTTGCTTACCAGATGAAAATGAATGCTCTAATCCTCACACGTGTGGCTCTGCTTCTTGCTACAACACCCTGGGAAGTTACATGTGTGTCTGCCCATCTGGGTTCTCCTATGACCAGTTCTCCCATGCCTGCCACGATGTGAATGAGTGCTCTTCTGCCAAGAACCCCTGCAATTATGGTTGTTCCAACACTGAAGGTGGCTATCTCTGTGGCTGCCCACCTGGCTATTACAGAGTTGGGCAAGGGTGAGTATCTCCATGCAGTCATTCACCAAAGACACATTCAGAAGGTGCACAGGTGCAAATGAAGGACAAGCTGCTAAATCTTTCTAGTTTTGTAGACAATATCCAGAAACTAGAAAAAAATAAAATGTCTGTACATGCAACATGACATTAATTTTAAATGTAGCATATAAACAACATTAAATGAGTTCTGCTTTCTCCCCCAGTCTCAGTACGTGAACTCCTTCACCTGCTTAGTGAGGATTGATAATGAATAAGGATAGGTACCATTTGTACTGAGATAATTAAGGGGCTTAAGTATCACTGATCCATCCGGAACAGTAAACACAAATTAACTTTGTTCTGGTACAGAACAATGGGTAAATTCTGTAGCTCCCAAACGTCAGGGCAGGCTGGCTTTGTTTGGATTCTCTGTAGAACTTGTAAGTGAAAATTAGATCAGGCTGAAAGTCTTCAGCCAGCATTTGTATTTCGACCCAAGTGTGAAGGAAATTAATGTACAGCCCTCCTGCTGAGGAAAGGGCAAGGAAGGGGATACAGACACTGTGGCACAGATTACACACACTCCATTTAGCAGGGACAGTTCCTAAAACTGCAAGGAGTAACTAAAACACATGTTCTCATTCCACAGACATTGTGTCTCAGGGATGGGATTTAACAAAGGCCAGTACCTGCCAGTGGATGGAGATGCTGATAAAGAGAATGCTTTGTCCCCTGACGTGTGTTATGAGTGCAAAATCAATGGCTACTCCAAAAAGGACAGCAGGAAGAAGAGAAGTGCTAATGCTGTACGTGCCGGGATAAAAAAAGCACTGTAATGGTCTGGGAGGTATTTTTGGAGATATGATATGAGTAGTAAATGGTGGAAATCTTTTAAACAGGCCACATTCTACGGTGAAAATCTCTTTTCTCCCCCTGCCTCACTTAGATCTTGCTGGCAGTAATAATTTGACAATAAGAAACACATCAACAGGTGTGAAAGGATGAAGTTTTTAAAGCTTGTAAAGATTCCTTTGTAGTGCGAGATGTGGTCTTGCTCCTCAGAGTACACTCAGGGAAATCTCATATAATTACAGAGAGCTAGGAAACCGATCATGTCTTCAGCATTTTCTGCTGCCAGGAGGAGGTTGGACAGCATTTATGGTCTGGGACAGCTAAACAGATCTCCTTACAGATCATTTTAGTCTTGGTGTCTGTTGCGTGTTTGCTCGCAGTGGTGGGGGATTACACCTGGCTGATAGAAGTCCAATATTTGCAGAATTGATGAGGTTTTTAGAGAATTCCACTTCAGATTTAAATTTTTTTCTTGGTGCATTTTGTGGGTTTACAAAGCCCACAAAATGCATACGTAAGGGTAAGTTACAGGAACTGCTATCTAGTTTGTAATTATTACATCTTGTTATTACACTTTTTTAATACCATTAACCTTGTCAGTTTGTAGAACTTTCTAGGTATTAAAAGTGATATCTATAAACTATGTGGGGAAAAAAAAACTTTTTATCACTATTGTCACCTATGGGGTTCGAGTATTTAAAACACTGCATTACTTGCTCCTCTCCAAAAAAATTTCCTTATTTTCATTATGTTTTTACAGTTGCATTACATAATGGTACAGTATGGAATTTTCAGAGAAGGCTTCAGGGAATTCCCATGCAGTGTTGTGAAATGTGTTTCTGTATTGTGAGGTTGGTCATAAAAACATAGGACCTGTGCCTCTTGGGTGGTCTTTACTGCAGTGGTAAACACAGGTCTGTCCTTGTGGTGGTGCATTCCCCCCTCCTCCTTTCCAGGCTGCAGTGCGATCTGAGAAATCCTCATTAGGCCTCGGCCTTGAAAATTAAATCTGGCTTTTGCCGATACCCTTGACGGACGATGATTTTTTTAAATGATTTCAAACACTTGTGCATAACACTCCTCTACATGGCCTCTTTGCAAGCATGAAGTTAAACAGGTTCTCAAAATAATTTGAAGTCAGAGCCTCCTGTTTATCATCCTTTTAAGGCCTGTGTGAGAAGCCTGTAGGATTTACAGGGTCTGTGGTATGGAATCGAGCCAGAAACTATTAATTATCCTGATTATTAATGTCCTCTGCTCTAAACACTCTTCCCTCCTCCAGCTGGAGCAGAAGAGCTTGGGAAGCATCGACATGGAGAGTCCCTTGAAGGTGAGAGTGAACATCTCCAGGCTGGACAGCCAGGAGCACATCCTGGAGCTGCTGCCAGCCATCGCGGCCCTCACGCGCCACGTGCGCTACATCATCTCCCGGGGCAACGAGGACGGAACCTTCCAGATCCGCCAGAGGGACGGGACGAGCTACCTGCACACCGTGAGGGGTAGGGCAGTGCCTGGAATTCACACACTGGAGATCACCAGCGTGCCTCTGTACAAGGAAAAGGAGATGAAGCAGCTGGAGCACAGCCACGAGGACAACTACCTCCAAGGGGAGCTGGGGGAAGCCCTCACGGTGAGGCTGTGGGTTGACCTCTATTAGCTGTGGTCTATTTCTTCAGCTACTTCTGTTCTATCTGCACACCTGGGAACATCTGCTTTTCAAAGTGAATCTGCTTTGAAAAAGTGTATTTTGGGGGAGGCAGGCAGAGAGCCCTTCCTTTCCATCCTGCCAAGACTGCAGAACCGCCTTTTCAGGAGGGTGACTTAAAACTCTGCCACTGCCAAAACTTCTATTACAGGGGCAAATCATGGTTACTGTATCTTTTATATAACCTCGATTTAAAGTATATTAAAAAGCTAAAGTTCAAGAAGTCATCATATGGCACTAAATGGCACAAAAATGTGAGCTATTTTTTGTCCTGTTAGCAGTCAGTAACAATTTGGGTATTTTGCTATAGTTCCTAATGAAAAAAAATTATAGAAGTTTATTTATTTTTAATGCAGTAATATATGGAGAAAAAAACAAATTATGTAAACAAAAAGGGAAACTTGCTTGTTTTTCTTTAGTTTTATAAATTTGAGCTATAACATTTTAGAGGTACTTTCTTAATTAAGAAAAAAAGAAGTAGATTTGAAAGATGTTTTCTCTTCTACATGGACCGGTCATCCAAATAGTATATAATTAATTATAAAATATATCAGAGCTGAAAGATCACTGTAGTAGGATATTCTAAAGTGGGATACTGTAAACTGTTCACATAGTAGAATATTCTAAAGTGCTCTTGCAAATGAGAATTAAAAAAGAAAAAAGAGGAAAAAAACAGAGTCATAGAGGACAAGTATCACACTATCGGTATCTGCACAAATCATATTTCACAGCAGCTCAATGGGATTGTGTTCTGAATCAGCCACAGCAAATAGTGGAGGAGGCACAATCCCTGTAGCAAAATACCTTGACTGTTTTTAATCCCGTTAGAACTGCAGAACCAAACTGTGCTGCCCTTCCCTCAGTGACCTCAAAGAGCCACACAGGCAACCACACCTCATGCTCAGAAAAGGTGCTCCACAAACTGGCATTAATTCCTGCAGGCAGCTGAAGGAAATGTCTCTCTGGAGGGAATGTTTCACTTTGTTTGGTGCTGGCTCGAAACCAGGGTGCATTTGCTGAGCCCTGAGAGCTGTGTCAGAACTGCCATACCTGCAAACTTAGTTATTGCAGCGCAGGCGAGGAAAGTTACATATTTGAAGTTCACTTGTTAGAAATCTCATTAATGCTGTAGTTATACACGCCTCATTTTATCATAGCTTATTCTGTAAGAAAGATGATTGTACGATAACTTGAGTTTTAGTTTAGTGATTTTTTTTTCTTCTTTTTAAATTTCGTACTGTCGTGTGTTAGTGTATGTCTCAATGGTGCTTTCTGTGACAGCTGGTGCCTTTAACTGGCCATGCAACAGAATCTCACGTGTGAAAATAGCCAAAGCACATCCAGGATTGTTCCAGGTGCATGTAGGTGCTGACCAAAGACTATACCAAGTTAAACTCAGTGATTTTTTCTTCTCTTTTGTTGAGTTTGGGGATTTTGAAAAGAAATGTTTCAAGAAAAAAAGCTTTCTCTTGAACATTTGTATCGGTAAGACAACACTTTTCTTGCAATAAAGCTTATTTTGGGTTATTTTTTGTCCTTTTATTCCATTCAGAGTTAAACTGGTGATTGATTGCAAGCAATAGCCAATACTGGCTGTGGTCTGGAACCACATTTATTTGACATGACTTTCAGATACGGTTGTGCAAGTTTCCTTATGATTCAAAGTTGCTTCTGGGTACAATGACTGGCATCTGTAGAAATAAAAATACCTCTAGAGGTCTGATAAATACCTACAGGACAGCACTGACTTTAAGACTTAATATCTGTAATAGGTGGTTTAGAAGAAGGCTACGCACTCTCCAAAATGGGAGCTTTCCAGGAAACACTGCAAGAAAAGCCAACAGACTGCACACAGCAGAGCTTATTGTCCTTTGTTGTCAAACTCTCAGAAAAGGACAGAAAATAGTAGCAATACTCACCCGTGACCCCTCTGAGGCTACAAGTTCTGGAGGATTTTATTGGCAGGGATTATTTATGTGTGCTGTGCACACTTGTTAGATTTTTGCAGCCTATTTTTTTAGAAAGAAACTATCATAAGATAACACCTGTATTAACTAATTACACAGTAAGTACAAAGCCCAGAAAATGCCTTATCCCTTTTCTAGAAAGGCAGCATTCTCATCCACCATTTTAAATTGCACAAGATGGTTATGCACAATCCCAGAAAGAAGTCACTCTCAGCTTCAAATCCAGATGAAAAAATAACATGAATTAAAAGAAAAAAAAAATCCCAAGGAAGAAATCCAAAACCTCTTTGCAATCCAGCCTGTCACCGTATATATTTCTATACCCATTTCTATAAATTCTACCTTTTAACAGCCTCTAGTCTTTTAATGAGAAAGCTGACTACACACAAACAGATAGACCAGTGTCCCAGGATGCTACAAACGCCTCAAGTCTGTTGCTAACAGTAACATGAAAGTCTTGCTATTTAAGACAGTCTTCAGTATCACTTGG
The DNA here is from genome assembly GCF_020740725.1 of Corvus hawaiiensis. Classification (NCBI taxonomy): domain Eukaryota; kingdom Metazoa; phylum Chordata; class Aves; order Passeriformes; family Corvidae; genus Corvus; species Corvus hawaiiensis. Next base: position 43,554,008 of record NC_063255.1, on the reverse strand, counting down.
CAACTTGAATCAAGATTTTAGTGACTAATTTTAACACCTAAGGTAGGCCTAGGCAGCAGGGACTTCAGTTATAACTGTCTGTACTTTGTAGTACAGACATAGATTTAAAGCCTTTTAGCCTAATAATGATCATAAATTTAAAAAAAATAATTTGTGTTACTTGCATAAATATATCTGATTCACACTTAAAGCAGGAGGGAATGAAAATGTGAGAGGGAAGAACTACATTTCATGCCTAAGATAAAATCCTTGGTCTCCATTGTGACTGTTCATATGTTTGACACCAAATTGCTACAGCAGAGATGGGAAATAACTTCTTTGCTCCTGCAGAGTTACAGAACTGGTGGAGGAGGTGGTTTCTCACACGTTCCAAGAAGCCAAACACACGTCAGCATGGGTGGTCGCAGAGAAGTCTGACGTGTGTATTTAGGCACCGTTTTAGCACGAGCCAGGCCTCTCCTCCCTGATTTGGCTTGTCAAGAATGAGGTTTTTACCCAATTCCTGTGAAAATGTCAGGAAAAATATGACCCTCTCTAACACTGTCTTTTTTGTGTTAGCAAGTCAGGCGTTACTTTATTCTTGGCCAACATTTATGAGTGCGGTTGTCAAATTTTCAGCCTCCACACTGAAGTCGATGTGAAGCTGTTTCACTCATTTACACATTTTTTGCAAACAAAGAAATTATTGTTGGTTCTAAACTACATAATTCTCTTCATTAATTAGTGTTCTCGCCTCTGTTGGTTATTGATTTCTCGCTCTTCATGCTAATTTGGCCCACATTTTTAGTCCGTTTATCATCTTTTTCTCAAACAGGGAGTCTCCAACCTTCCAGGCCTTCATCTCCTCTGTATCTTCCAGTTACTCCAACGTCCTTGAAGTGCCATGAATTTAAGATCCCAGATGTCCCATCTTCAACTCCCTTTGGCTTTGTTTATTGAAGCTTGTCAGGGTTAGTTTTAGCAAAATTAAGTTTTCAGTGATGTAATGATCAAAGGAACAGTAAGAGTCTGTGAAGAAACCCAGCTAGTGCTGGGTTTGCTTGCAATTAATTAAAACAACTAATTAAAAATTAGTCAGGAAAGTGATAGCATTTCCATTTCTACTGGGGAAAACCAGATCTAGACACAAAGAATACTAGCAGGAGCAGCTCTTGGCGTGCCATCCCTTCAATGCCTCAAAAAGTACTTGTTACACAGGCAGGGAGGTTTTTTTGGTAAATTTTAAAATCCTGTGATTAAACATGTTTTTACACAAGGTAAATATGCAATACTTTTCTGCAGTTTTGTCCAATTCTGGAATTTCTATATTGCTCATATACTTACAGAAATATTGGGTATTACTATGCTTCAACCTCTAGAACTACTTGCACAATGTAGACTCAAAAAAACCTTGGCAGTTGCCACTAAGATTTGCCCCTGGGCAAGATTACTAAGAAGCTGCCAAAAAAACCACATTCAAAACCAAAACAACATGAATATGCACATGGCTAGACAGACACTCCCTCTTCTCTGCAATGATGAGAACAATTGAATTGCTGTCACCACTACACCTGAATTCTGGAAGTACTTAGAATTTTCAGCCAGATCACCAAACTCACAGCTGAAAATCTTCTGTGTTCCCAAGGCCTGGCCTGTGGTTTTGAATCCAAAGAATAAATATGCATTCAAGAAAACAGGACCTGACCTCCAGCTTACTTACTTAGCAAAAATAATTCATTATGTACCTAAGCAAGGGAAATGCAAGGGCCTTCCTGAGTTCTGTAAAATAATTTTCGTATCTCTAGGCCTTGCTGTTCTTCATGTGGAGAGAGCCCCACACAGGATGGGGAGGGGGAATATCAAATAACCATCTGACCATAACATTCAAATGAACATTTAATTCTTTTGAAAAACATTAGCTTTAAGTTAAAAGTCAACGCACAGAGCAGCCAGAACACCCAAAGACACACGTTTCACTGTTAAATTCTTAAAATTCAGAAATAAAGGCAGTTTTGAGCATGTGAGGTAAACACTGGCAGGCACAAATTGCCTGAGTCAGGTGTAAACATATAACATCAAGGGGGGAAAGTTGTGTGGTACAAATACAACACACCTGGTGTTCTATAATTAGATAGGAAGCTTAGATCACAATTTTGTGCACATATTTTTACCCGAGTGTATGCACAGCCACAGAGAAGCAATGTCAAGAAGCAATCAGATCTGGTAATTTTGAGATAAACTCTGGCAAAATCCAGCAATTCCTACCTCTTCCAAATGGGCTTTTAAAATTTTGTAGCCTTCATATTTTATGCTTAATTTCTTAAAATTAAGATTAAAATGCCAGCAGCAGTGTCCTGCTGTTGAATCCTTCACATCTAAGCTGTTCTCATTTCCAGGCTCTAGTTTTATGGATAACCACAATCTTCAGGTCTAGAATGAAGTCTGCAGTCCCATACCATCTAATAATCACAGAGTTCCTTTCCCCCCACATTTAAATTGCTCATAAATTATGCAAACACTAGTTTAACAATTTCTGTTTCACAGTTTTACGTTTCCTTTATGCTGTAAAATGACAGCCAGTGTTTGGCTGGATGCCTTCTTTTCATGGCATTGTTTCAAATACACAGCTGGGAGACTGAAAACCCATAGTTAAGAATCAAGATTCAGCTTGAAATGCCTGCCATGAAATTTATCAGTTGTCTTACGGAGCTTAGGTAAGATAAATTAAAACCAAGAAAACCAACAACTGCACTATTTTTAAGGCCAAACTCACTACTGAGATACCTCAGCTCTCTGTCCTTCAATCTTGATCAGTAAGGTCACCAGTCACACCTCTGCAAAGTGCAGTGTGTTTCTCCACAGGCCTCTGAAGTTTGTGTTAAAGCCCTTTTCTGAATCACTCATTGAATCCTTGGTCACACACAGTATTTTAGGCTTTTTTTATTTCAGTATGCCTAAAACTCAGTGAAATCTTTACATTGTGTACTATTTTTACCCAGCCCAAGCACAGAGTGATGGTCTCAAATAGCTGCTCTTGAATTAGAGCTGAGCTCCACTGGGACGGCTCCTGGTAGAGCTCATCTATTAATATCACCCCATGGAAAATACCAACTATAGCAGACCGGCTGTTAACTAAATGGATTAAAATTCCGCTTCTTTCTTATCACATGCTGCAAAGAAATGCTATTTCTAAGTGTTCCACAGAATAATGAGATCCATCCAGTCCCAAAACAGCTGGTTTTTTGGCTAAACAGCAGCTGTCAGGGAATCCAGCTTTGAAACCAAGATGGAAGTAGAAGGCAACTGTTTGAAAATAAATTTTTATTGTTATGAGCAACTTCTCGGCTGCTGAGGACACAGATGTAAATTTTATAAATGCATGCAATGCACACTTCAAAATACAGGAGTTTGTGGAATATGGAGGTAATCAGAGATGACTCTTTTTTCCTTCTGGATGAACTGAGTTACACCCAGCACTTCCTCAGCCTAAACCTCCTTTCCCATGAAAAGGGGCCACACTTGCTTCAGGCAGCACTGAGCAGAACATGATTAAATGGCCTGAACTGGCTCCTGTGTTTGTGTTTGACGTCCTGGCTGCTCCTGTGTGTTCCCCAGATTCTTCCAGTGAGAGGAAAACTGAGCTGCCCTTCATCAGGACATGTGCTCCTAAGGAAAGTGCAGTCCAGAGGAAGTGCCCAAGGGAAACAAACCACAGAAACCAAACCTTGGATGGAGCACCAGCAAAGCAAGTGCTTGAAAAGATCTTGTTCCCTTAAAGTTACACTCAATGGCCATGAAAACATTGCTGCTGAGAAGACCAGAAAAACCAGCAAGAGACAACATGAAAAGGGCATCAAATATAGATAAAACTTGGCACGGATAATAAAAACAAACAAACGAACGAACAAACACAAACAACAAACACATCCTTTGTGGAAATAAGTGATTTTTTAATATTTCTGAAATTTGAACACAGACAGAAAATGTGGTCATGCCTATTTATCCACAGAATATGCAAAAATGTTATACTCACAGTGCCAGATCTGCCTTCCCTATTGTTCAGACAATACTTTCCAAAATGAATAAAATAGAAATTTCTTCTATATGTGAGAAGAAACTCTTAATTCTCACAGTTCTTTGTCTCCAGACTAAATACTAAAAGTATTTATGTATCATATAAATACTTCTTTTTGTGAAATAACCATCACCTTCCTAGGAAAGCTCCTTAGATTTGCTTTGTTTAGTTTTGCTACTTATTTAAAAAAAACCCCAACACTTTTTTTCTTAATTTTTCACTTTCAGCCATCCAGTAGCATACAAAGAACTGTGCATTCAGGTGTAGAATGCAGCCTGCACCAAACAAACTGGTTATGGGAGCAACCAAGAGCAAATGTTCTGAAGTGACCCAGAGAAAAACCAAGATTTGTTAAAAATCAAAAGGAGGCAGAATCCAGAATATGGTCCACACAAGCTGTCAAAACCCCAAATTTTCAATGATGCAAGTAATATCAAGCATTCCATAACTAAATGATTTATGAAAATTGTTTATTGAAAAAAAAAAGAAAAACACAAAAAACAGTGAGAAAAAAAAAAAGGCAAAACACTTTGATCCCTTCTATAATACAAAGTTCTTTTTAGAAAAAAAATTCAGTATGCACAGAAGGCATTCATACACCCTTCTTGTCCTCCTGTGTATTTCCTTACAATACTTTTGATGTCCTCTCCAAAGCAGAGCTCAGAACCACAGGATCTCATTCACAGGGATTCATCTTCTGCCAGTTCACTCCACCAGATCAGTTCACAGCTACTCTTGTGGCAGACACATAAATTTTCACGACTCTCAGCTCCTAAGCCAAGACATGAGATGCCTCCAGCATTTTTGCAGGTGACCTTATATTCCCTTCTGTTCTGACAAGAGCATTTAAGTGCCTTAAGTGTTAAGAAACAGAAATATTTCTGTTCCTTAATCAAACGAAAAACCTCCCAGAAAACTGCAGCCTATCCCCCAATAACTGTTTTCAAGTGGCTCACCTGGAGGACAAACAGCACAAAACTCCAGAACCTGACAGACAATGCGACCTGACCAGCCCCACTTTTATTACTCCCACCACAAAAACCTGAATTCTTAGGAGGAACCTTGTTATTCCTTCAAGCTCCACATACCATAGGCCAGTTTCAAAGGTCTGCGCATATATTGCAGTGAAGCCAGTGAAACTGCACATCTTTTCCTGCTTTTGTTTAGATTTGGGAAGTATCTTGCCTTGTGCTCAGGGACTGAAGGAACAAGCCGTTGTAAGTATTTGATTTTTCTTTATCAGGAATCATTAATTATCCCACAACACAGGGATGTTTTAAAGTAGATTACAAAGAGTCATTTTAAAGTGTTATTTTAAATTAATTACTAAAAATTTAAAGTGTTTCCCCTTAAAGGGAAGAGAAAGTATTTCAGTATTAGCTGCAAAACCCAGAGAACCGGATTTGAGCTGCATTCTACCACTAAGCTGTTTCCTGGCATAAAAGCTGCCACAGAATATGGTTAATTACTATCAGAACAAGGACAAAACTACCAACGCAGAGCTTGCTGCCCTTTATTTAGAGACTGACTACATGTAGTCAAAGCTACAGTAGGAGAAGATGGTTTTTATTACTGACCTTGTCTAATTCTGGGATAGTGAAAATGTCTTGACTGTGATGCATTTGGAGTGATGGCACATGGATACATTTTCAAAGACAAATTAATGCTGGAATGTTTTGTGTCTGGGGCAGAATGGGTTTTCTAGAATGACTGAGGGGTTGAGGGTTGGCCAACAGGATGGAAAAAGTGAGATCTGTGTTCTGACTAGAGAGGAAATTAACCTTGCACTTCCAAGTCTCAGCTGAGAATCAAGCCTCATTTTTCTAGATTCTTGCAAACATGGCAAGAACATGAAAGCTACCCCCAAGCCCTGCAGTACAATGAAAATAAAAAAATCATGAATAAAGAGTGCTCAGTAAGGTTTGTCATATATTTGCCAAAGGCTGAACTTTTCTCATAAATCCTGTCATGCCTGAATTACTGCTATTACTGCTTGAAGGGTACAGTGAGATTTTAATGAGAACAAAGACTCTTAGCAACGCTCCATAAAATGAAATCTGTGTGAGGTTAGCCAAAATCCCACGTGAAAGCCCACACTAGTGTGTGGTTAGCCTTGGTTTCACCTGTTAATTCTGCAAATAGCTGTCCTTGGTTGACTCTGCAGAGTGCTGTTTGCTCCTCTTAGCAGGCACTGTGCTTTCACCTGCCATGATTTCCAGGTGCTTAAACTGCAAGCTTAAATTTTGTGCTGATATTTTTGCACCTTATCGAATGGTTTTGATTCCACTTTTATTCAGCCCTGCTGTTCATCAGAGTTGCATTAAATTACCCTTAGGGTTTATAAAATACACAGGCTAACAGTGGATTATCTGGCACATTCTCTTGTACAGGTGTCCCACCCCTTGCTCAATGTGTTATTTTATTTAATACTACTCTCTATGTTTTTGTGTGTAATTGGTAACAGCAGTACAATGGAATAGTTCAAGAGTCCCTGTAATTTGCAAACCACCCAGCCAGGCAGCTTGGTTTGAAAAAATGAGTAACCTCACAGGGCTGGGAGTGAGGATATTTCAAGGCTAATCCCAGCTTTCTAATTTTCAGACAGAGCCTGTGGAAATCCTTTGCTTGTGACTGACTCCATATTACCATCTGTTCTGTAGAGACAAATTTAATTGCAGAGAGATGTTCCAAGATTTAGTAGCTGTAAAACTGTTCAACAGAGTGATAAAGTTATTTGCAAGGTAAATTAACTTGAAATTGTCCACACTATTCAGTTTCCTTCAGTACTTTACACAGCCAGTACCTGAATACTTCGGGATGACACAAGGCTTTTTGGTTTTTGTCCACCTCCCACCTGTGTAGCTGAAATTGGCAGACACTTGTCTTGTTTGTTACTTATGAAGCAAAAATACCTTATTGGAATGGTACTGATCACTCTGAAACTAGACGGGATATGCCAGTGTGTTCTCTTTTCTGACATCTGTCTGCCTGCAGCGTTTCTCCTGCTAAGGTTAACACAGCTGGAAAGAGCCACTGAGACAAGCAAGCATCACCCAATGTGCTACGAAATGGTTACTCGGTGGTAAAAAGGCTGTTTGAACTCATCAGGCAGCATCTGCTTGGAGATTCCTGCATCCCTTTGGAGCAAAACCACAGTATATTCTCCCACAGGGCCTGGTGGAATTAATAATAAACTCTTCTCCAATCCAGTCACAATTATGAAAAAATATATGCAAAACAATGTTATTATGCTGATATTTTTTGTGCATTCAAAGTACTAAGTCGTTTAATCAATGAAAATAATGAAACAGTCCAGGAGTACATTTGACAGTGCAGCTTCAGGCATTCCATGAAATGTTGAAAGGCAGTGGTGCCACCTGGTGATACAATTTTAGCTGGAATTCCTAGAAAACTGTACAGGAATAGGATTTCCCTCACTAAAAATGATGCTCGTTAGCAGGAGTTTTATTACCGCTGTGGATGGGACTGAGGGGCTACGAAGGGGATGTACCTGGACATGGAACTTCACGCTGGAGTTTGTTTGGGCTACAGCTCAGCAGGGTCAGTTTTCCCCAGATCCCAGGGAGCAGGACTATGAGGTAAATCTCCCACAGCCAGGGGCTACTGCCATTAGATTACTGTGAACAGGGGTGAGAGGGCTGTGAAGGGCACAAGACAGGGTGCTTTACTTGTATTTTTATATCAGTATTAGCAAGGCAGAGCAGGCTGTCCTTTCCCTGCAGGCCTTTGCTGTTGCTCACTGTAGACTGGCTCACTACTGAGAGATCTTTAGGGTAGGACGGGTTAAAAAGTTTAATTCAGCACAAGCTGACAGCTTAGATCCTGAGGAATTCCCTTTCCCTCCTCCCTGTTGTGTGGTGAGGTGCAGATAAAAACCTGTCTGTGCAGGCTGGGGGCAGGAGGGTGGCAGGAGGGCGGCAGAAGGCAGGGTGCAGACAGGGTTCCTGGAGATACAAAGCCAATGTTTTCTGGAAGAGACAGCAGGCAGATCAAGGGGGAGAGCGACAAAGAAGCTGTTCTCAGGTTCTTTTTCCTGCTCTCACTTCAGTAAGAACGGGGATGTAAGAACCCAGCAGAGGCTCGCCTTGGTAAATTCTGCTCGTGCAGCTGTCAGCAAGCCCAGAGGATTCAGCCTGAAGGATGGAGCACAGCCTGTCAGCACCAGATGCACCTCTGGCCGTAGGAAACCTCTTCAAGAAAAGCATCTTCCTGCTTCCCTTTGGAGAATGTGCCTGCCACTGCTTCACCATTTACTCATTCCATGTTAACACTCAAAGCTGTGGACCAGCTTGCATCTCTCTGTCCTAAACGCAGGCAGTGGCCTCCATCAACCTAATCCAGTGCCTTAACCCTGGAAACATGTTTTGCACCAAGCTGCCAAAAGGCAGAATAGCAGGAAGGATTTGATGGTGCTCCACTTGCTGCCTGGGTGGTCTCAGTGACCTGAAGCCTGGCTCCCACCCCAGCTGGGCACAAACCAGGTTTTAGGATTTACAGGACCCCACAAGAGGTTATGTGAGAAGTGTAATTAGACTGGTGAAGAACAAGCACAAAGGTGAGGGGTGTCCTGCTTCCCTCTCTTAAAACAAAATCACAGCAGTCACTCTCTGCAGCGTGAGCCTTCATTCTCTGTAAATTGGTGAAATTGACCTAGATCAAATCCCCCGTTTTTAGCTACAAACACATACTTGAAGTCACTAGTGTATGAATTCAGCTCAAGGTGATGTCATGGTTCAGATCCACTTCTTCACACTTCTCCAGCAAACAGGACTATCTAGAAAAAAGCTGCTACAAACCTTCTCTGCCTCTCTACAGAATAAACCAGGGTAGAGCCAATGCCATGGGAGCTGGCAGTGTATTTTTAACAATCTTTCCCTTTCCAGTGGCCTCCAAACCTTACTCCTAAAGCCTTGATTTAAACACTACTAACAACAGATATGCAGAAGAGCTCTGAATGTAGCAGAGATTAAATACCACAACTGATGAGGTTAGTAAGTTTTACAGTCATTCTAAGTAAGGTTTTAATGACAGAACTCGCCCTTATTGTCATGCTTTTAAAGTTGTTTTCAGTATTTTTTAGTTGAGTGTACATTAGTACAACTCAGTAAGGTCAAATACGTCTTGCTTACAAGCAACTTTGCAACAGTTTGGGAAGTTACTTTCCCAACATATTTCATGTTTTCACGTCCCTATTTTAATGGGAGAAAGAGGAGCTAAGACAGTCCTTCGTATTCAGGGGCAAAATGAATTGGAACAGATTTTCAGACACTACCATTGCAGCTGAGACCCACCATGGGCTGAGGATGGGTCTGTGCCGTCTGGCAAGTCATGGCAAATTTTACAAGCGTAAAGCACTGCTATTTTTACCCTACTAGAGGCAAAATTTCTCCCCAAGAAGCAACATGGTTTCGGTCACCAGACACATGAATGCCTTTCAGTTCCACTGGTCTTGCACAAATTCCACTACAAAGGTAATTATCAGATGGATGCAATAAGTATACTGATGTCAGGAACCAAATTCAGCATTAACATGCTGTTTTATGAACATTATTCCCTTCCCACCACCAAAAGAAAAAAAAAAAAAAGGCATTGTTAGACAAGAGAGTTGTATTGAATTCACTTCTTTTATTGCAGTGACATCCCCCTGATACAAAGTATTAACTGCAATAATTACGTTAAAACATTAGAAAAGCATTTGTGTGGGACAGTTACAGTACAGTGTCAAATCTTACATCTTCAAGTGGGCCACAACCCACTAACGCTCAAATCTTTTAAATTATTTTTAGTTATTTTTTTAAATATCTAATGTCAGAAAAAAAGCATATAAAAAGAATGTATGTAAAAGGAAACCTAAATACAAGCGAACAAATAAATAATTTGATTTTCACCAGCTATTACTGTCTCTCTAAACCCACATGAAGGAACCTAATCTATAAGAAGTTATGAATTGCCATGTGTAAGTGTTTTAATTTTTCATGTCATTAATATGATTGGAACGTAAGTAAATTTGGCGTCAAAATCAAAGCAGGAGTTGGAGCGACCGCCACTGACTGACATCTGTTGCAGACAATTACCATTTGTTCAAATTTAAGTGAGCAAATAATCTTGGAACTTGCCCTCATGCCTAGCATTAGTGGACTCCTGAGAGTGCAGGTGAAAAGCATCCTACGGTATTTCACAGACATGACCTTAACTATCCCCATATGCATATTTAGATATACTTTATATAATTTTATACACATATATGCATGTATACACACACACTTCATTTGGTTTCTGTGTTGTGTTACAGATCACAAGCAATGGTTTCCTGAATGGGCAAATAAACCTTTTTAAATAAGTGTACCTGTGCATGTTTTTTGTTTTTTTTCTTTTTTTAAGATAGCAGCACTAAATCCATGCCATACTGTCCATCTGCTCAAAAGAATGTAACCCACAAAAAGAAGGAGAAACGTGGCAATGATTCCATACGCACAATGTGACAACCTTATCCCCTGCAAAACTGTAAAACCTGTGATATTTATTTATGTTGGTAAGTTTGATCCACATCCCCTCACCTGGAAGGAAACAGCACTTTGACCCCACACTGTCTTGTCTTACAATGCTTTACCATAACAAGCTGGGTTCATGCTGGCATCAGTTATCTCACACTTAGCAGCAAGACATGCATGTTTGTTTTTCTTAAAAAGTGAAATGATTCCATAGTCTCAAATCCAATTGACAGAAACAGCAAAAAAAGGAAAAAAAGGAAAAAAAAAAAAAAAAAAAAAAAAAGGGATTTTTCGCAGTTTACCAAGAACTTGACAACAGTGTACACTGCACAGTGTATTTTTTTCTTTAATCACAAGAAGTTGAAGCTCCACCTTGACACACAATGATTACACTTTGTCCTTCAAGAGGAACAGTTACATTTCAATTTGATCCTGTATTTAGCAAAACAAACAAAAAAAAACCACCAACCAAACCCCAAAAAACCCCCAAACAAACCAAACAACAACAACAAAAAAAACCCCAAAAAACCTTTTCTGTGCATCCTTAAATGAAAAGTCACTCACCCACTGGTAAACTGATCCAGTAGCATGTCCAATATCAAAAGCTTGTGAAATGTTTTTAGGCAATCCTTTCTATCCAAAAAATATTAGGAATTTAAAAAACAGTTCACGTAACTAACCTTTATACAAAGGCTCAAGTGAAATTTCTTTTGCAGGTGTTCAGAGTACTAAATTATGAAGTTTCCAAAATATACAGTGAAAGGGCACACAAGACTGGCAGTTTCTTTATTGAACATAGAAAATGTATAAAGTAGGATGTATGGAATAGATCAAAATTGCTAGACGATCAAACCTGAGTATTATTTAATAAGACTAAATTCATCTTCTGACAAGTGAATGAATTGACCTAAAAACATCTCCCCTAAGAACTTAGTGGTCCGTTTAACCATTTGTTGAAAAATGCGAGAGAACTGCAGCTTTTACATTTCATACTGGATAGCACAATTCCACATAGTGTTTACTGTTTTCTGTTAGATAGCATCACATTGCTTATATATTATCCCCATTCAAGCCTTAAGTCGAGTTTTGTTTCAGAAATAAGTTGAAAAGTGACACTAAAACGTAAGAGGCCAAGAACTAGGACAGGTCTTTTATTTTCTTCCCATCTGTATTAAGATGGAAAGCTTCAGACAGCAAGATGAGCTTGATTTCACAGCAGAGCTAAGCCTAAGAGAATACTACCCTCTGCCAAGGTAGATAAAATTCGCTGTCTCAGACTACTGCCAAAGTAGTACACATCATCAAATCAGAAAAAGAACTCTCTCTACAAGCAGAATTAGTTTTATTTTAACTGTGAAAAACCTCAGTGACAGTAACATCAGGGATGTGCTCTAGTTCAACTGACCTGCCCCAATTCTCACCTTTAAATCTAACAGATATAAAAATAAAAAAAAACAAACAGAAACAAAACCTTTCTGACGATAGAAAACATACAGTACTAAGAACTAATAGCTCAATGGAAGACTGAAAAGCAGCATTCATTTTTATTGTAATATGGAATAGACTAAAAACTAAAGGAAGTCTGATCTAAACTCTTAGTTGAAGGCAGATTTTGACATTCTATATAAATTTACAAAACAGGATGTATGGGTGAGATTTGGTTAATTTTAAAAGGCACCTCAAGGCTAAAAGGCTTTTATAAATCTATAATCCTTTCATTGATCAAAAATACAACATTTTATTGCTGCTATTCAAATAGCAAACAAAAAGCTTGTCTTGTTCTTCCGTCTAACAAGGAATCCTCCCCCATTAAGCAAGATTAAATTACAGAAAATATAGAATAAAACTGAAGATGTCACAACTTTAGAAATACAGTGACTTTCCTTGTGTGCTTTCAAGTCAGTGAAATAGTGAAAGAAGAGTCACTTTTTGCCTTTGTGATGTTAATGAACTATAGACCACACCAGTCACTCTCCCCTGGGCACTGCAGTACCATTTCATCACAGCTGTGCCATGCTCAGTGCTCTTAGGAATAGAAGGTGAGAACACTCTGATGATTCCCACGAACCAGAAGAATGGGTGGCAGATCTTTAGAGAGGACTTCCAGCCAGGCCATGTACAGAGCGCTCGACACTGCCCCTTTCCTCGCCACTGGCAAGCTCCTGCAAGCAACAAGGGAAACAACATTCACTGATCAGAAAAACCTGGCCAGGTACAAGTCAGATCATAAAAAGTATGACAGATGATTCTGGAAAGATCTAAATATTAAGTCAAATTTCCTAACCTTTCTAATTTACTTCTTCCTCCCCCTCAGAATTCATGAGTTGAGAGTTTGTATCTTAAAACATCACAGGCCTTTACACCTATTTCTCCTCCCTTTTGGCCTGTCACCACCATTAATATTCACGCATCTTCATGCAGAATCCTCCTCAGCTGAGGACAGCCTCTTGAAAGACTTTCCAAGACTAAAATACAATCTGCCTGCTGCTTGTTCACATCAAAAGCAATAAAAAAAAAAAAAAAAAGTGAGCAAGGTAACCACTTTATCTAGAGAGATCTCCTAGAAAAGGAAATCAAAAGAAGGACTTCAGGAAGAGGGGAATAACTGCACAGGAGTAGAAAGAATGTGAGAATCCTGAACTGCACCACAAATGTGGAGGTGATCAACTAAAGCAGCACAGTCAAAAGCACAACACTAATAACGACATTTTTTGTTCAGCAGGATAGTAGCTTCATACTTCTAACAAATAAATACTGTCAGCACTGAAATCTTGAGTATTTCTACAGTTCAGTGCCAAGGCAAAGGCTTGTTCCTGATCTGTATTTAGAGTTGTGTTTCAAATTACAGCTCCGTACCAATTCGGGTAACACCACAAATCCAAATAATTCACTTACATGACAATTATGTTAGCTGTACTTGAATGTTCTTTCAGCAACTCGTTTAGCCTAATCTGTCGGTAAGTCTGTAAATAAAAGGAAACTTGTTAGGAACAGCTTTTATGTAAAAACTACAGGAAGTTTGTTAAAAAATAAAAAAAAAAAAAAAAAAAGAAAACAAGTATGACCAACTGGAATGAGTAATTAATAAAAAGCAGGTACTTCCACCTCAGTGTGGAAACTCATTCTTCATTACCAAAAAACCTATGGTTGTAAGGTTGGGAAGAAAGAAAGCAGCAAGCTTAAAACGTGCAAGTAAGGCAAGTGCTACCCTGTTACAGGATGCCATTTATTTTCTCCTCCAGAGAAACACCTGAGAAGAAATACTTCTCATGTCTCTCTGGTGCACAATAGCCCAGGAAAGATGTCAAACCTTCAACTGTTCCTTTGCACCACAAAGTGTTGTTTGGTTTTGGTGGTGTTTTTTAAAAACAATGAAACAAACACCATTAGCTTGGTCAAAAAACCAAAAAAAACAACAAAAAAAGAGAGAGTCACAAATACCTGGATACAGACTAAATTATTCTAAACTAACTGCTAAAATACTGTAGGAAAGCAGTCTGGCCTCTGCTCATACCCAAATGCAGAACCTTTTTTGCTTTTGTGAACCATCTAAATGGTTTTGGATGCTGCTTTTTATCTGCTATTCACAAAAACTGCTATGGAATAGAGAGAAAAACAAGAATTAACTCACTGATATCACAACCACAAATGTAGTAGAGAGAAGGAAGTTTTAACTGACTTAACACTCTAAAGAAAACAGAACCTTTGTTTTGTAAAGCTCAAGCTCATTATCTGTTATCCTCCATGGTTCATCCTCCTTCATTTTATCTGCAACCTCCTGTTCTTTATCATCCTCATGAAGTCGGAAGGGCTCTATCATTTCCTCAAAAGCTGCAATACTGGAGGATTAAGTAAACAAGCATTAGAGCAGATATGAGTCTCGATGTCAAAAATTATTTTCACAGTATGAGAAATTAGGTTTTATTGCTATGTAAAAATAAACTGAAGGGTTTTTTTCCCTGCCTGTTGCACTTAGAATGTCAAATCAGCTCTTTGCATATACACTGTGATTCAGCAAACAATTCACCACACAATTGAAGTCCAACTCAGTTCAACAATTTCCTTCTAATTTTAAAAGCTGTACAGTACTACCCTTAAAAAATGGGATAGTAACTAGGAGCAGCTTATTCAGAACTAACTTTGAAAGAAGGGCAGTTTACATGTTACACTAAAAAGCAGCTATCAAGTCTCATGCTATTGCTTTTAGGATTCTGGCTTTGATCTTTTTATTTTGCTTCTTTTATCTCTTTCCAGTACAGGCCAGGAGCCACATTCAAATGAAAAAAACCACAGAGATCTAACTTAGTCTTCCTGTTGCGCTTGCAAGAATATCAATACATTGAATTTACCAGAACTTCAGAGCAAGAACTTCAGAATAAAACCTTCTGAAGATCAAGGAGGATTAATTTCTACTACAAAGAACAACTATCATCACCCTACTTTTCCACCTACATTTCCTCCAGGAAATACCCACATTATGAACAAAACATCTTTGCATCTACCCTTGGTGGACTTTTACTGTACAATGACTTCACTGTAATCAAAAGAAAGAAAACAAATGTGATCTGTGGCTGAGCAAAAAGGAGACCTATTAATAATATTACATTATTATACAGCACACCAAATATTAAAAATTAATCTTCCTCCACTTGGTTTTCAGCTACTGTTACCTAATACCTAAACAGTATTTAGAAATATTTTAAGGAAAACTATTTAAAAGGGTATAAAAGAACTCATAGTAACGTTTAGGATTTAGGCAAGTTCTAAAGTAACATTTCTCAATTGCCACAGCACATCAAGACTTTCATATAAATGCACAACCATATAAAAGGTATTTTTACAACTTCAGCATACTCAAGAAGGCCTGAGGGGAAAGGGAGATAATGAGAAAGGAGGATATTTTTAGGTCATACATATTCTGTTATAAATTTGTGCTGAAAGCCATCTAAGATTAATGCTTTTTTGGACTTGGAAGTAAGAAATATCATCTGTATGATAATTCCTGTGTACATTAACTGTCAAAGCAATTTAAAAAAGGAAAAAATAAAGAAAGAAACCCAGATCAGGCTATTTCAAGACCAAGCTTTGTTACATTAAACTAAGACTCTAAACAAGACTTAAACCATTAAAGTTTTGGTGAGCGCTCTTTTTAAAGAGGACTCCTCCAGAAAATGTGGGGTTTTTTTTAACCTTCGTTCTTCTGAATTTAGTACTACAGTGTAAGAACCAGAGATTCAAAAAAATACAGATTTCTATATTCTTGGACATGGGAGTTATTAATCAGTTTCCTGCATTTTTGTGAAACACTGGATGTCACAAGAACTTTTGTACCATAACCTATGTAGGAAAGAGTGAGGTGTTCTCAATACGTGCCAGACATCACAAATTAAACAAACAAACAAGACATGTTTTGACACTTACTTTTCTTTCTTTGGCTTAGTATTAATATCCCCAAGAACCATAATATCTGAGAAGTCTATCCGGAATTTGCTGAGCAAAGTAGCCATCCTGCATCAGAAAAACAAGCCTTTATACATGATCACAGCCTTAATTCTTTCACAGGTTAAACAGATAGATGTCTGGTAATAAAAACCACTGGTTTAAGACACAGAAAAAGGCATCTTGAATGTAACAAGGGAGAAAAATCAAACTGACTTGGCAAATGACTATAAATCAACAACATGCTTTGGAAAAAAACCCAGAACAGTTTTACAGCTTTAAAATAAGAGGTCTCCCTTGAAGATAATCTCAGGAAGTATTTGAAAACACAAGTATTAATGTCAGATAATAGTGCATAAATATTAGTTTGAGGTAACTCATCCAAAAACAACTCTGCGGGAAACAAAACCTTTTTTGCAGAAAGGCAATAGAATATGATTACACCTCAAGCAAAGTACAGCTGAAATAAGGCAAGCAGAAAGAGAAAATAATTCAATGTGTAACAGGCTGTATTAGCAACTGAAATGGAACTTCTAAGGCAAACTTACGCTCTTCTGTCATGATCAATCCTGTTTATTTTTCCGCCAATGAACACCCTGATCTTGCAGTCCTTCCACTTCTTCTTGGTTGTAATAAGGTATGGAATCAACAGTGTCAGACCTGTGTTTAGAACAGAATTTCACAAAGATTAAGAAAGTGGGACTTTGTTAAATAGTACAGATTTTATACAGACTGACAGATGTCTATTAATAATTAATCCAAAATTACTCCAGTAAGTTTTTAATCAACATTTAAAGCTTTTTAAAGTATAAAGCACATTACCTCCATCATCAAAGAGCCACCAGACATCAATATTGCTCTTGCCTTGTTTCTTCTGGAACTGAGAACTGGCATCAAGAAGTCTTTGGTCAGCCAGGTTTAAAGGAGAGGACGAGCTCTTTGAATCTGGAAAAAACAGACGGTGAAATTTTGGTTTTGGAGAGTTTTGAGTTTTGCTTAACTGCTTTGAAAATCACAAAAGGCAACTCTTAATATTTTGCGATATACCTACTTTTAAACTAAAAATTTTCCTTTACGCCCCACAACCCAACTCCAAATTTTGATTGACTGGATATAAACTAACTGGCTCTATTTAGGGAGTCTGGAGACTCATAATTTCAGCAGCTGAAGTCATTTAGCAGGCATCTGAGAAATAAAGGATGTGTGAGGTCTTTACACAGGCATTTGCCTGGACAATTTAATTAATTCTGCTCCAGAGCTTTAGGCCATGCACTCCACCTCTTGCAAATGACAGAGTTCCCCTAAAAATATGTAGAAAACTAATTTTACAAGAAAATACCATTTCCTAGGCAATTCTTTCCTTACATCAAGTTTTCTTTAAGCATGTGGTGAAATTAAAAGCTACTTATGCATATTGGGCCCCGACTTTTGCAAAAAGTAGTTTTGCATAACAAAGTTATTTGATTTACTGAGAACAAGACAGTAATAGCATTTTCAGTTAGCATAGTATAGATAATTTTTTCTCAACTGTTGGAAAAAACCCCTAACCTCTTTCTCTTAATTAAAACCTCAGTCTGAGCCAGGAGTCTGACATTCATCTCCATCCTTATTTTATTAGGAATTTTTTAAATTTAGAGCACATCTGTGATTGATTTACATTAATATACTACTTTATTGCATACTGGGACTTCTTCCAAACTGCCATCTTGTGCTTCAAGATGTAATCTCACTTTCCATTATGAAAACACAAAAGCTTCTAGCTGCTGAAGTTACGAAGAAAATGTCAAAACAGTTCAGAAGAACTGTAGTTAAGGCAAAAATACCTGATTAATGCAGAACAAGTCTGAAATAAACCAGGAAGTGAAACCTGCTCAGTTAATTTCTGAAAATGCTGATTTGAATGACTACTTTGCATTATTTCACATGTTCATCTCACTGAGTAGCTGTACTACACCTTAATTTTCAGGATATTGAAGTATTCCAAATAACAGAGCACAAACCATGGCTTTAGAAGATAAAACTGAGAGCACTTCCACTACACTATCAGATGGTTTTTCCTGAACCAAGCAAGGACCCGGACAGACACCTGAGACACAGAATTAAGAAAGCAGAAAGCTCCTGAACACATTTCAAATGTTGCTTTAAGAGAAAAGCTTTTTAAAATTTGGTCTGGTTTTTTTTTTATTCTGACATTTATGCACAATGTAGCAACTTCTTCTGGGAATTTCCACAATGTTGGTTTTTTTTCACGCCTAGTCCCTAAGGGTGAAGCACATTCTAAAGTAGATATGGAGAAACAAACACTGCATGGTTGGTATTTTCCTCTCAGGTACTTAGGTGCAGAAAGAATTACAAAAGGAAAACTGAAATCAACAATGTGAAAGAATGATTTAACACAAAAAGGTGGAAAATGCCTGCCTTTATTCAACAGTGGTTGTGTTGAAGTCTTTCCATCCTCGTCCTCCTCTGGAAGGTTTTTAAAGATATAAAATAAAAAGGTTAATTTCCTTTGTGATATTAATGAAAACAATACAAATGTAAATTAAAAAGAAACAGAAAACAAAGATGTGAAATGAAGTGCATTTTTGCACAGAGAACAGCACACAAATGCAGTCTTACCAAACCCTAGGATTCATTTGTACTTTAAAAAAACATATATACCTCCACTATCCATCTAACTATTAAGGCTTTTGCTTTGTAACAAGAAAGTTGTTTATTGTCATGTCAAAGCATTCTGAATGATGAACAGACCTTCATAAATTTAGCAGCCTTCCAATCACTTGTAACATACAGATGTGGGGCAAAATCCTCAAGCATTTTTTAAAATCTCTCAAACTCAGAAACAAAGAAAATGTATTTTAAGTCACTGCCCACCACCTGTTTTATATAGGGGACTAGAAACAAATATTTATTTTACATACTGGTAAGCTCTGAACCAAAGTACTGAAGTGATTAGACATCAACATCTATAAAAGCATGACACTTCCACTCCACTAACAGAAAAATCCCTCAACAATCCCTGGGCAAAGAGAGAGAGGAATGGAGGAGGGAATGAGAGAGAGAAGGAGAGGAAACTCAGCTTTCATTGCTAACCAGCAGTTACCTTTGCGTGGAGTGGGAGTTCTTTCACTGGATGATGGAGCAAAAGCTATGGAAGTGTCTGTCTCAGACTTCTTGCTATAATCCACTTTTACTATGACATCCTTGGTGCAGGGAGACTTCTCTTGGGATGATAGCAAATCTTTGTGAAAGCAAAAAAATATTAGAAGCCACTAAATTGTTACAAATGGTATCAACAGAGATATGTGATTATACAGTGATGGTTCGCAATTAATTAAATGCTATTGCAACTGTTACACCATGGCAAAGAGGGCAGGAGGGCTTCAGAGCACAAAGAGGCAGCTTCTCTGAGCAGAGCTGTCATTTTCTGTTACCTTCCCAGGTTATGGCTGTTGATTGCATTCCCAGAGTCTAAAAACAGAGCTAGGTAACACTGTGGAACTACAACTGCAAGGCAGGAGGGGGGGAAATCACTCGGTGCAGTATTTTCCATTTCTACTTTTAACTCGAAGAGGAAGATGAGCCATAAACATGGCACAGACCAAGTGTGTCTGTCTCACTGCCAAGTCTTTTTTCCAGGTTTGGCTTCTCTGGAGCAGCTGTCAGAGCTGAAGCAAACTCTCAGTCCCCAGTGGGTACAAAGATTCTTCTTACACCTTGGTGTCACATTCCCAGTTTTCTCAGCAGTGTTGTTTCCACACTGCAGGTTCACTCCTTGCCATTTCTCACACTCCTCTGCCCTCCTGCACATGGTGACAGGCTCCCTGACTCTCTCCAAATACTGAAAAACATGGTTTTTTTTCCAGTGAAGGAACCCACTCTTTCAGGGGGATGCCCCTCCTTGTGTCATTCCTGCTCATGGTAGCAGCATTGTAAGGAGCAAGCCACAAAAAAATTACACATTATCACATCAGTAAGCAGCTGTACCAAAGCTCACAAGCTTGGAATTCAACTAAAATGACACCATTCCACTTAAGAACACTACTGACAAAGCATAACCAAATCTTCTACATGGAAAACCTTTCCAAATTTGAGGCAGACTACTCCGAGTCCCTAAATTAGTTTGTGTAGGGGTTGGCAACCCACACCAAACACAATGGCATTCCTGCATTGCGCAGTATTTGTTGTGATTTTCCCAATTACTGGGCTTGAGCCCCAAATATTTGATGCCAATTTGCCAGGATCACTAGTTAGTTTCAGCAACGAGGCAGATATTCTGGAAGCAGCTGTACACAATTTGCAAATACCGAAAGGTGAAACATGCAGAAAACCCAAGTTCTGCTGCTGACCAGGGGTTACTACCTTGCAGTTCAGACTTAACTAATTTCACTGAATTTTACTGTACCACAACAGTGGTGTTCTGTTGATTTTTTTATACTGAGTTTTAGTATTTTTAGAATGCAGTTTTACAAGGGAATTACAACAGCAATTCACCAGATGGAACAACGTAAGTCATACCTTGGCCTTGAAGGTGAGAAATGTCCAGACCCTCCTGGAGGCGAATGACAACTACACCATACTGAACATCAAAGGCATCACTAAACAAAACCGACAAAAATAGAATATTTTACATCTCCTTCTTTACCAAATGAAAAATTCACCCTCCCTGAACAAATTCCAGCGATTAAGCATTGCCATTGGAAGTCCAACGTAATAAATTTGCTTCAGAATGTCAGTTTCAATTCCAAAACATTAACTGCATCTCTAAACTGAACATCGTATTCAGAAAAATAATGTCTAGAAAGGATACCTATTCCCTCTCCCCACTCTCTCCACTATGTAAACAGTGATTAAACAAAAGCAACATGAATAAGTCACTCAAATTCTGCAGAGATATAAGACACACCAAGAAATATAAAATTTTATCTCCCTCCATCAGAAAAGGGATTTATTTCGAGTAGATCTTTTTGATCTCAGAACTACAGATTTCTGACATCTTTCCAAAACATTTTGGTGTTAAAAACAGCTAAGATGATGTAATTTAATATCAAATTAGCTATAGGTTAGCTATAATGTGCCTAGTCCCATTACATCTGATAAATTTGGAACTCACTGAATTCAAAAATAGAGGCAGAACTTCATTACTGTAGAAAAGAGAAAAAACCCTGAATAAATTGCTGAGTAAAAGGGGAGTAAAATTAGTAACAACCCCACCCCCAAAATATAAGGAAAACATTAACTTAACCAAATTATACAGTTTGTATTAGTCATTAATCACCATCCTTTACATATAAATGCCTCATTCATTACAACCAACCATAAATCAGAAAACTCCCTCCCATATCATTTCCACAGACAGAAATTCCTCAAGATTTCACTAATTAAAAACTTTCCTTTAGGAGTATTAAGACTAGATTAGAAATGTTTGAAGTATCAATGTATTCTGTAAGTGCAAGAAAAATTGAGGTTGATTTAAGATTTACTGTGTCTATTAGTGAATGTTTTAATTTCATTATTTAATGTGTTAAGATTTTTAGAGATCAGATGTGTTTCTATTGTGTGCTTCAGAAACTTTTAGTTTCCCAGAAATACATTTGACCTGCAGTTATTACCTCCTGAGGTTTCTTTAGGGATGTGGAGAACCACATGACTTGCTGACCTTGACAGATCTTCCTGCAAAAGCCATCCCAAAATAAAATAGGAAAAAAAGAAAAACTAACCAACGTGTTTCCTTATTTTTCCACTGTATTTGGTACTCCTGCTTTTCTCAAAGACCTGCATGAGATGACTTTTTTTTGTCCTTTTCTAATATCTGCCTGTAAACCCCCATCCTCTCTCTCTTAAAAGCGCAGAAAATGAGAAATATGAAGCACAAAGGAAGTGCGTTAACCAGCACTTCAGCTGAACACAAAAGCGTCTGTGTAAGTAAAATAAGCACTGTTTCTTTCCTGAAGTGTTTGGGCAGCAGCACAAGTTACTCTTAAATTTTTCAGCCACAACTGGTCTGCCTTTCAGTACTGCCAAGTTACTCTGGGATTTCCTTTCTCTTCTCCTTTCTGTACTACCTGGGTGTCAGTGCTGTGTATCTTGTGAGTGAAGTCTTTCTTCTCCTTTTCAGACAGTAGCTCTCAAACCTCAGACCTCTGCCACAACTCTTTCTAGATACAGAAGGTTATTATTAAGTTTTCTAATCTGCCTAAACTACAAAGACTTGCTTATTAATTTCCGTATCAGAGAAAAAACCTTAAGTATTGAAGACAATTGAATGGAAAATCTAGGGCTACCTGAAAGAGACTTCATGTAACTAAGAGCTTTCTTTACTTACTACCAAACATACTAAAATGAAACACAGCAGCTATAACTTCATATTTTCTACTTACTGGAATAAATTGATATAGGTTTCAACATCTCTCATATCACCTTGTCTCCAGTTTTTCTTAAATCCAACAACAAGGGTGTTAGGTCTCATTCTACCCAAACCAGCAGCCTAAGGAGAACAAAAAGTATTTTATAAAATAACATGTTACTGACACAACTAAAGGTCCTATTTTCTGCTTAACAGAATAATAAAGTACTTTTCATCAAAGCTTTAGGATCATTTTGCAAAAGGAACATATTTCAAAGTATAAAGCCACTTCAATTTTGATGTGCATCTTGAGCACTTTTTTTTTTTAAATACCTGCATTAAGTATTGCCCTCCATCCCTCAAGTCCTCTGCATGCACTGGTGCATAGAAAGCTTTCATCTTGTTTTTAATTAGCCATCGCTGATACTTAGCCAAATCAGTTGACAGTTCCTTCATGGCCTGCCTCCGAGGACCCTTTCAAAAAAAGGAAATAATAAGAGGGGAGGGAACAAAAATTAAGAACAAGAGTAATGGGAGTAAAAAAGCCCCTCCCACTTTTTTAATGTCACTGCTAGAAACTAATTCAAACTCAGAGAACCTCAAAACATGCTTGCACACTACCAAATACACCCCAAACCACCAAATACCAGGCATTATCAGCAGCAAAGACTGAAAAACTTTTACCATTTTCAGGAAGAGGGTTGCTTAAACTTTAGCTATCTTGTTCCTGTAGAGCACAACCCTCTTCCCCAGGGGGTGGCACAAGCTTGTCCTCCAAAGCACAACACAGTTTTAAAAGAAAGGGGCTTTGTAAAGAAATATACACAGATGTAGGATGACTTAATATTACGCTTTATGGGAGTATTTGTATCCTGCAGTCAAAGTCACCTCCTCTTTAAACACTTCCTTTATGTTATTTCTGTTAGGATGAATCTTTTGTGTTCCTCCTAGACATCAAAATGCAGAATATAGGACAAGGTATAATCAAGAACAATGCAGCCCAGTTTTTGCAGAAGGACACAGACTCTGACCAAATGGTCAAAGCTACGGAAGAATGAGGTAGTGCCACCCTTCTTGTAAGGAAGTACTTTTAAATAGGGAGGATATGCTCCCAAAAAAATCTTCAGAGGTGCTTTCCTACAAGAAGGATAACACCACCTTATTCTTTTCTGTATAGCCCTACTTTTCAAAGGCAGTGATCACAGATGCAGCATCTTACCTCCCTAGCATTACTTGGTTTGTCCTTTCATATTCACTGAAATACTGTTTATATAGGCAGAAATTAAAAGTTTAAGACAAAATACCTGTATGTGCACTGCATTAACTTGATTTGCTCTCATCTCTTCATTAGATCAGAAGTAAGTCATATTTAGTAAGTGTAGTAAATTTAAACACATTTAAGAGTAATCAGTGTTTTTATTCAAAGTCTTTTAGGCGTTGTCACCAGCACCCTCAGCTCTGTGTCAGCTGCAAACCTGCTGAGGGTGGCCCTGCTCTCCCTGCCCCTGTCACTGTGCAGGTACTGAAGAGGCCAGTGCCAGGACACAGCCCTGAGGGACACCACTTGTCACCAGCCTGCAGCTGGACATGGAGCCATTGACCACGACTCTCTGGCTGTGTCCATCCAGCCAACTCCTCATCCACTGACCCCTCCACCCTTCAAACCCATGTGTCTCAGATCTGGAGATATGGAAGTCACATGGGACTGTGCTGAAGGCCTTGCAGATGTCTGGGTAGGTGACGTATGTCAGTCCTGGATGACATCTCCCAGTCTCACTTAAATGTTCTTAGTGATGTGACAGAAGTTTGGCCTTAAGATACGAAGCAAAACTACACAATCCCAATGTGTTAAAAAGCATTTACCAATATTTATCAGAGATGCTACAGCCTCTCTGTAGCTAAATGGAAGTTTTGGTACAGATCACTGCTTGACAGCCACCCTACATCTCAATCAACACAACTCATGACAAGCTGATTCTGAAGAAAAGTTACTTGAAAATAGCTTCTTTCCCATCATCACAAAACCACTCTTTAGGTTTGCCACAGAAGACACCAAGTAGTAAGAACTGTTCAAATTATGCCCTTGCAGAACCATCCCCACACACCCTCCTCTGCAAAAACATCCTCACTTGATATTCTGACAAAAATACCCAGGGATACTTAGCAAATTATCAGAGGCTGGTCAGAAAGGGAAGAGGAAACACATGACAATTAAATGAACCCCATAACTGAAGGAATAAAAAGCTACTTGGAAAGTTAAAAGCAATTTATAGCTACTGGCTGAACAGATATTGACTTCCCTGCTCAAGAAGGTTTCTTTTCTCCCAGGCTTTCTAAGAACTCTACATGGGAATCAACCTCCCAATGTTCACTTCAATTAGAAGTAAAACATCCTTCAGTATTTAAACATCAAATGATCAAAGGTATTGATTTTTTACAAATTTTCCCCTGCAGTACAACTAACTGGAATAGTGATGACCCATTCAATAGCAAAACTTACCAGTAAATCTCTTTTTGTATCTTTTAATCTCTAATAACACTTTCATGTACAAAAAAAACCCCAAGCAAATAAACAAACGAAAACTTAAAACATGAACCAGAAACAAAAAGCAAACAGGTTAAAAAAAACAAACCAGACCCCAAAGCAGACAAGAGAAAAGCACCACCAAGGTAACTTTATAAAGTAAAGACAGAATACACTTACCATATGCACATGGCCACAGATCATCAAGCCCACATTCTTGGTGAAAGCATGGACAAGGTGAAGCAGAGCTGGACGTGCGTTTGGAGCACCTGTCATAATTAAGCACTGAGGTCTAGAATTATGAGGGGGGAAAAAAAAAAGAGTGTAATTAATCTAGAGTTCTGGGGTTTTTTATTAACAGAAAAGTTTCTTTCAAATATTTACCATAACAACATGATCATCACTGCAAGTGTAATAACCTCATCCACTTTTATAAGACTATGTTAAATTAAGAAAAGATCAGTTGTTACCCAACTGTCAGCAGATCTATGACTAATTGCATAAAAATTCAGTAATCCCATTAAATCTGAAAATCTAAACATTTAAAAAGTTCAAGAGCAGATTTTAGGCAAGACTAGGTCTGGGGGATTAAGTTTTTGTCCCCCACTAATAAGTCACATCCTTTGCATTTTGTAGCTTATAGATTCTTCTCTGTCCAGCAGAAATCCTGGAACTGTATGGTCATTTTTACATTACTTTCCTTCAGAAGGCAGAGCCAACCTAGTTCAAGTAAGTCAAAGGCAACTTTTAAATCAATTTTAAAAGAGGAAGTGTCCCAACCTCAGAACTCAGTTCAGGTGGCCAGTTCATATCATATGAATCCCCTATGGTAATCTGTCTCAATCTCTTTAGCTGCTCCATTTAATTTTCAATGTTGGAATCACAGAATGGAATCAGAGAAGATCACTGAATCTAACCATACACTTAACAGTACTAATTCCACCACTAAACCCTCAGTGCCATGTCTACACATCTTTTAAATACCTCTGGGGATGGTGATTCAACCACTTCCCTGGGCAGCGCCTTCCAGTGCCTGAAAATCCTTCGGGTGAAGAAATTTTTCTTCATATTGAATCTAAACCTCCCCTGGCCCAGCCTGAGGCCGTTCCCTCTCTCCTGTCCCTGTTCCCTGGGAGCAGAGCCCGACCCCCCCGGCTGCCCCCTCCAGTCAGGGAGTTGTGCAGAGCCACAAGGTCCCCCCTGAGCCTCCTCTGCTCCAGGCTGAGCCCCTCTCCCAGCTCCCTCAGCCGCTCCTGGGGCTCCAGAGCTTTCCCCAGCTCTGTTCCCTTCCCTGGAGACATTCCAGCCCCTCAGTTTTTTTTCCTGTTGATGATGCAGCTTGATGTAATAGGCAATGTAACACTTGTAAATAAATCACATCAGGGATTTTAATGGCACTTTATGACCTCAGAACGAAGAGCTGCTTCCTAATTAAACTTCCAGTTTTGTGGTTTGCACCTACAACAGCCAGCACTTTTTTTTTTAAGTCTGGAAGTGGAAAGCCCATTAATACTTGTATTACTACATTTGTAATTGAGTTTTACTGTCATATTCTTTGAGGCTCTGATGGTACTTATCACAACTGATTGACACATCCTATTCCAACTGTCTGTACACATGCAATATAGATGTTTTATCTTGTATTTCTGCAGGAAAATCTAATCATTTCCAAGAAAGCCCAGGGGTCAGAACTGGAGTACTTTCCCAACTGACAGGAAATGCCATGGATGCTTTCTTTGAAAACTGTGTTGCTGCCAGGTTCTTCATAACCTCAGAGGATGGCACCTGTATCAAGAATCCCACTCAATCTATAATTCCATTTATTTGGATGAATCCCAGGAGATGAACACGGACTTAAAGGAAACCCTGACAGCAAACCACGTGACAGCAGCCTAGTGAATACAGAATTTCCTGTCTTTAAGTGTCACCTGAAGTTTTTCACATGATCCTCTACTCCAGAGAGCCGAATGGAATGCTGCAGTGCATTCAGGTAAGTCAAGGCTTGAGTTGACGATCCCCAGTTCACATCTGTTGAAAGATTTGAGGTTCCAATGTGTTGTTTACAGTGGTCCATTGCAAAACTACATGATCACAAAATGAATGCTGGATACCAACTGAAAACACAGATTTAAGCTACACCTTGATACATTTTACACAATGCTAGTCAACAAACCCTACAGCTAAACAGGCTGTTATTAATGTTATTTAAAGATAACGTTTCTGTAGAAGTTTTAGCAAGAAGGGAGAACTGACTTTTTAAATCTCCAGATTTCTAAGACCACAGTAACGTCACAGTCCAAAGAACAGCACTTGAAGAAAAACTGCTGTGCTGTTTAGTATCACAGCAAAGAAAAACCTGAATCTCAAAACATTGCCTGAACAAAGTCAGATACCTTCAGTGGAAAACTGCTAGATTAAGTGGATTATTATCTTTTTGAGGATTAAGATTAAGATTAGATTAAGACATTATGATCTTTTTGAGGAAAAGAAAGACCCCACTATCATCTCTTCTTGCTCCCATACACATCTCTTGATAGCCACAATGAATTTACCGTTTTCCACATGCACATCTCTTCCAAACTGCATTCAGACATTTATGCCTAAGTGGCATCTTCATAATTTAAGAGGAGGGGGAACAGCAGTGACTATGCAGGCAAAATTCCGTTTAATCTCAACTAAAAAAGCCTGAAACAGAAGTTTAAACTAGTGGTCCAAATTGTTGGGGTTTTTCCCCAGCAAAGCCATCACTTTCTCCCCTCTTTCCCTCCTCCACAACCAAAAGAAGCCCCTGTACATACCTGGTTTCTTGTAAGTGACATAGATGTAAAGCCCAAGCACTATGACATAGGTTAGAAGTGCTGCCCACCAATTAATGACAAACATTACAATGCAGCACAGAATAGCTCCAACAAGAGAAATCCACATATTGTAGTATTTGAAAGCAGGGCGCCAACCTAGTCAAAATAAAATTTTGGAGGATAGAAAAAAGAGGGGGAAAATTAATTTTAACAGCACTACAAGAGAAGGAAGGCACTGTGTCTTCTTCCCTTCCCTAGTATTCTGCATCCATTTCATGTGAATGTCTGAGTTTCAGTGATGTAAAGAATACAGTCTGGCACATTTATGCTTTCAATTTTCCAACACCTTTCAAATGAATTTGCATCTTTCTCACACAGATATGCAAATGTTCCTTATTTTGTCCTCTGAAAGCACAGCTCAGAAGCAAAGTCTGAGGATGCTTGTGCCAGTATGTCTATTGAATCAGGCTGCAGGAACTTCTGGCAATAGCTTGTCTGACATTTGACTTTTCCTTTCAAAGGCACTAAAACATAAATAATCATCTCATACCTCAGTTTCTTATACACTGCTGGTTTTAGTTGTGCATTTTTACTATTTCACATAGAAATTCTCACTACATGAAAAGGAAAAGGACAGATATAGCCAAACAGAAATTGGATACATTGAAGTTCTGGACTGTCACTGTTTCACAGCCTTACTTACTGCATGTTTTTTCAAAATCATGCACACCCCCACAAACACATCCAAGATTAACAAGTCTATTAAATATAGAGTTATTAAAGTTAGAACTGTTATGCATACTGGCATGCCCATCCTCTTAGAAGAAAAAAACCCCAAAAACTACCCCATTAGTAACTTAAGAAGCTTTTAAGGGAGTTATTCCAGTACAGCTGCACGTGGATTGGGCATGATGTGCATCTGTTCTGCAGGTACCAGGATTTGGCTTATTCCTGTAGTTAGCCAACCTCCCACACTAAAGACTATTTAAATGTGGCAATACCACCAGCAATTCCTGTTTCTTCTGGACTGGAAGATGAAACACATTAACAGAAACTGAAGACAACAAAAGGGTGGTTTGGCAACACCAGATACTGAATTAGCAAGAAAGCTTTCTTCCAGAGTTTCTGAATAAATTCTGAATTATCTTGTGCTCCCTCAGCAAAGATGATAAAATTAGTAGGTTCCAAGCACTACTGAATCACTCAGTTCTCAAAATGTCACACGACCCAAGCATACAATATATTAAGCTTTTAATGCCATGAGAATCAACTATACATTTAATAATTAAAGTAAATCTTCATTTATCTTAATACCTTTTAAACTGCATTTATGCGTAAAGGAATTTCAAGGCTAAACTCCCACCCCTAAAATGCAGTTCCTACCTGGGGATTTTGCAAGAGAAGCATGGAATACAGAGAAGTTAATCAAGGCGTATGAGGCCAAGAAGAAATTAGAAATAATTGGAGCAATGACATTCAGTTCAGCTGCAAAATGAAAATAAAAAAAAAAAAGGAGGCTGTTATCAAAGGTATCACCCAGTGGCTTTGCAGACTACAGAGTAAAAATTCTGCTACAAAGAACCTTATTTTATGATATACTCTAAGGAATGCAGTTTACCCTTTCTGCTGACACAGCTTTATGTCAATGATGTCCTATTTACTAAGTTATCTTTTAACAGTTAGAAGTGCAGCTTTCAGTTTCAAAAATATAACCACTACCAAGTGT
Organism: Corvus hawaiiensis; assembly: GCF_020740725.1. Taxonomy (NCBI): domain Eukaryota; kingdom Metazoa; phylum Chordata; class Aves; order Passeriformes; family Corvidae; genus Corvus; species Corvus hawaiiensis. The sequence continues at coordinate 43,524,609 of NC_063255.1, read as the reverse complement.
TCTGGAAGCACTACATACTTTCTCAAAATCATTGAATGAGAAAATTTAATTCCCAGCAGGGCTTGGATCAAACAGTGCACCAATACACTGGGTTCTGAAGAATGCCAGAATTATTACAGACCAACACCATCACAACAGTGATGCTTGCATCCTCTTTAGTGAGAGGGAAAAACCTGATGGTTTCTCCTTTCCACGAGGCAGCATGGTACAAAACATTTGTATGTGCACTCTCACCATAATAATAATAAAAAAAAAAAAAAGGTGATCAAAATGCACAATGTGCCATCCTAGTCTGCAAGCTTCTAGTTGCAATCAAACTTCTAGTCAGCATGGGTCAGTAGGGACCCCATGTGTGTATCTCTGCCTCAAGCAGATGTGGAAGGAGGAGGACAGAGCAAATTGGGAGAAAAAGTTTCAAGCACTGGCATAGGACTCATGGATGGACACAGCACAATTAGTTTGCCACCTACATAGAATACATGTAATTAATTATCTCTAGACTACCTTTAGCAACAGCAGTGTCAGCACTCATCTCTAGTGTTTGGAACTTAATAGAAAAACACACTTTTAATAATACTGCTTATGCAAGTTTGTATTTTACTGAAGCTGTCTATCACTATTAAAAATCTGAAATAAACTTCTTTGCTTACAAGATGTTAACATTAACAGCTCTATCTCAAGCAAAGGATGTATTTCTATTGACTGATAGTACCTAAACACAGATACCTGTGGGTAAAAAGAGAAGTGCAGTTAAAATTTACTGCAGTTCTTGATAGAGATTTATCTAGAAAACAGGAGGAAGTAAGCCTCAAAATAACCAGATTTAGAATTATTAGAATTAAGCTGTGCATTAGATCTCTAGGACCCTGTCATCAAGTCCACAGCATGGACTGGAATGCTTTCTAAAGGACAGAAGGCAACTGAGATTTACTAAAATGTCAAACTAACCAATTAATATGAATCCAAGAGCAATTAAAAATGTTAGAATATATCCTCTCAGTGGTTCATTGTTCTTCCCGTAGCCTTTAGCAAACATCTGAAATCCTGGATAAATGTTGTCTTTGCACAAAGCCTAAGGGGAAAAAAAAAAAAAATCAAGAGTCAGCATGCATTTTGTTCATGCCATCTTACATTGCATATTATCTTTCTGAACACTTCCTGATAGTTTGTAATCATCATGGACTAACTGTATTCTCAACTGTCTTTGCATCTTGACATTTTGTATTTCCACTATTCTATCCTTCAGTAATGTCTAGCTGCAAGAAGCAGCTTTGCTCTTCTGTAAGTAACTATTTTACTTGACTACTGCCTTACTATCACAAAAAGTCTTTGTTTAGAGACTGTGTTTTCTCAGGAATTGGAAAGTTTGCCCAATACACACAGTTCTCTTTACCAATACAACTGACTCCCCACTCAACTTTTTTTAGCCCAATTAAAGGAGGAGATTCAATTGCTAAAAAGAAAGTAAAGCAAAATACACTCAGGAACCATCAAGAAACACTAACAAACTGTTCTCCCATTCTAAACAACAGGTAAATATTAGAACAATCTACTGATGTCATCTGATATGGATCATGATGGAAATATGTCAGAGTCCCCTTCCAAAAATCATGACTCAAAATTAATTGATCAATCTTCAAAACATTATGGTTTTCTTCCCTTACTTACCTGGAAGATCTTAGGAGCACTCACAAGAGATGCTAATGCAGATGACAGGGTGGCTGAAAATATACCTGCAGAAATCAGTGGTGCAAATCCTGATACCATGCTCATCACCTGAAAGCAAAATAATTTTTTTTAAATGTGTGAAAAAGTACACTACACAAATGGATGGCACCATTAACTACAGAAACAGAAAAAAAATAGTATGTACTCTTCACTTAAAAACTGTCTGAATACCATGCATTCACATAAATGAATGAACTAGAGACAGATCAGGGGATACAAATGCATCCTGATTTCAGGACAAGAGATGGTGGCTTTTCACACAACATATTATCCAGCCCTGTGATTCAAAGGCCAAACATCTTCATGGGCTCACAAGAAGATTGGAGGTAAGTAATGGAAGAAAAATAGTTTGGGATTTGCTACATGTTTCAACTAGCCTATTGCTGACTTAATGTGGTCTCAGATAACTCAAGTGATAAAACAAGTGAAACTAGAGAACATCTTGGGAACGTTTATTGTCTTTTCTCAAAATCTCCATCATTTTAAGTTAGGCTTTTTTTCCCATTCAAAACCACAAGGTCAAGATAAACTTGCTTCCTATCTCCCCAAGATCAAATCCCAGCACATTTGTAATCTCAGTGATAGAAATCAAATATGCAGACCTTGGTAAACTGGATGAGTAACAAGCTAGTACCTTCCAGTACCTTAAGATGCCTTACAAGAAGGAGAGAGCTTATAAAAAGTGAGTGGCATCCCTGTCTATGGCATGTGGATTGGAATAAGATCTTCCTTAAGGTCCCTTTCAACCTAAACCATTCTATGATTCCCCTATTCTACTGATTATTTCTGTAGTTGCATCCAGCTGTGACGTGAATTAGGATACACAGCTGTGTATTTAAAAAACATTCATGGTTTAATATAATACTTTTCTTTATGAAACAAAAGCCAAAGTTGCTTTAAGACAGCCAGGGCTGAAGAATTTTATACCATCTTGAAAAAGCTTATGTTTTCAGTCAACAGACCAAACCCAGCAAGGTGCTTTTCAAGCAAAATGTGGTTCTGCATCATTTGCACTGGTTACTTGCCTTTTTCACCCTAGCAATCTCATTGAAATTAATCAGGAGAGTGACTGAATGAAGGCATGAAAAAACATTCAGAAGTGTCCCATTTTGAAGTTATTGTCACCTGAAATTGCAAAATCTGCTGTCTAAATAAACCTTACTAGGTCAGACGTTCTCAGACACAATGTGTAGGTGACTGATGAAGTTTTATTCACATTCCTAGGGCTAAACTCATGGTAAAACTTAGTGGATTTCTGCAGATCAGACCGACAAAGAAACTGCTGGGCCTCTCAGTCAGCTGTGTACTACATCAGGTTTCACTGGTCAGTTCAAGGCATGCCTTGTTTAAAAAGAGAAATTTAATAAATGAAGGCTGCAAAAGATGAGAGTAAAGTATCTGTCAGAGTAGTGTAATGAATGAAGGAGTGAATTTCCTGACGCCTACTTGTAGTTGTTAACAAAAAAAGGCATGCCAGGCCTATAATCATAAAGGAGTAAAACTAACAACACATCTATTAAGCAATCCCTCCTGTGCCCCAGTTTATTTTAATTTTATAAGCAACAGAAGAAGGTTGCAGTTTCAAATGACAATTTCTAATAGCCCTACATTATGTTATAGAAGAAAACTTAAGGGTGTAAATGCTTTACTATTATTGTAGAAAGAAACTTTTGCTATAGCAACATAGTAACAAGTGCAGAATAATTTTTATAGAAGCAGTATGTAAATTTTCTTCCCTGCAAGGATGGCTTAATCAATCTTCCCTGGTTGCAGACAGAATCTGTGTACAAGTCTCCATCACTTTTCTTCCTGTCCAATGTAAAACATTTTTATTTTGATGCCTTCACTTTACTACACTTGCCTCAACTTGCTATTTCTTCTTGCAATCTACTCATATTTTTTATTTTCTTTCTAGGTTCTGTCCAAGGCCTCCAATTATGTACACGCTCTATTTTTGACTATTACATGATTGTTTTATAAATTTGAGAGATATCCCAGCAAAGTGTATGCACAGGCAACACCACAGATAAGGTTGAGCAAAGCTCTGTATGTCTTTAATTTTTTAAACAGCTCTTTTGTACAGCCTGATCCACCAATTTTCAGATATTTCTCTAACAGTACAATAGGAAAGTTGGAAGAAAATCCTCCAGTGTTAATTAGAAACCCAGAAACATTTTAAAAGCTAGCAAATTATGCTCTAGGTTAAGAGACTTTACGAAGCTCCTCTAACATAGGAGAATACAGGGGGAACCAGATTCAGCAGAAACAGTGTGCCATGGTGTTAAACTCCCCTCCCCTCCCACCCCCAATACAATTCAAACCTCTTGACCATAAAACAAGGAGCCCACAAAGGCAGCTACCACAGCACTGAAATTTTGATCCCTGGAAGATCATGCAGAACTGTACGGGCAGAATGGCCCAGTTGCCACTGGCGTGGTGACACAGACATCCAGGTCCTGCTGGTAAGGGCCTCATTATGTTTGCCTGGCACTTACAGTTAAGGCAGTCTCTTAAATTTCAAACATTTGGGAACATGAAATTTTGACTATTTAGTTCCTTGGTCCAGCACTGTGGAGCAAAACAAAAATGCTGTATTGAAAACACTGAGTTCCATGCTACTTTCAGCTTTCATCCAAAGTTGCAAAAAATCCCTGCATTTTAATTACCTAAAGCCGTAACTTTTTCCTGGGAAGCTCTCGGCTGAGGCTATAGAGCCCAAACCACATTTTTGAAGTTACTCTTTTACCAGGTGACAGCCTGGGCATAGCATAACCACTGACACTAAACAGAAATATCAGACGCCTGTGAGGACCTGTAATTCACTGACTGTAACAGAAACTAAAGATGGTCTTTCTAGGCAAGTGTGACCAAGCCTGTTTCACCAGCTGTCCTCATCTGAAGTTTCTCATCTAAGATTTCCACAGGTAAACCATTATTGCTGCCCAAACACACCCAAACCCTGGGCTGCCTCAGCAGGAACTTCAGATCAGTTCTTAGCCAGAAGAACTGAGTGCAGCACAGTGTCCTAAAGTGGTAAAGTCATTAAGCTGTGCACACAAGCTGGCACTTTCTGCCCGAAACTTGCCTGTTTACAAGCTGTAAGAGAAATACAACAATCTCCCCTCACCTTAGGGATTAATTTTAGTTTGTGCAGTATTTGTTCTCAGTTATTTACCACACAGAAAATAGATGTTTGAGCTTGAGGTGCACAAGCTCTCTCCTTACAGCTAACACTCACAGATACAGAGTTGAGAGCAGTTCAGTTATGAAATGGACAAGTCTCTCATTAGATAAACAGCCTCTCACACAAACATTTTCCTTCTGACATCTTCTGAGGAGACAGAATCAGACTCTTCGCAGAGATGCACAGCAAAAGCTGTGAGGATGAGAGAAAAAACAGCAAGAGTGTTTTTCTAATACCCAGGTCCCACTGGGTATTAGAAAAACGAAATTTCACAGAGAAGGTTTTCAAAACTCCAACAAAGCAGGGGGGTGTGAGGGGCACTGCGTTCTCAGTGCTGCCTCTGGCCTTAGAAGTGACCTTTCCTCATTGCCACCAACTCATTTTTCCACAGAGAGAAGCAAGAATAACTTGGGAGGCAAAAATACTCAAGAAGAAGTACAAGTAACATTTATGTTAAGAACCTTCCAAAGTCATGACTTACAAAGACACCATCAGAAGACACCATTTACAGGCTATTCACAGCTGTACATCTGACAGTATGTTGGTTCTTTTCAGCTTAAACGATGCAAGTCATTGGATTTTGCAAATTTGTCAATCCCACAAGAGCAATTCCGACTTTCTCCAAACACGAACAAAAATAACATCACATAAGATACTCAAATTATTCCACTATAAAACTTGCATTAGTGGATTTCAGCTCAATCTCTAGCCCACTTTTTGTGCTGAATTGTATTAGAACAACTTTGGGCAAAGATGGGACTACCACAAACCAAGCTGAAAGTAATGGGCAGTAAGTACATTTTCCTCAGATTCTTTCAAACCCTTACGAGTAGTTCATGGACAGCCCCAATTGGCTGTGGTGAAAGACTAAGAATTACCCCTTAACTTGTGGAGGATTTTTAAATACAGTAACATCATGTTTAATGAAAATTCATGACCTTACATTAAAGAGGATGCTGTGATAAATACATAAAACAGTCTGAAAAAGTCAGTGTGTTTTCTAAAAAACTTAAGAACTTAGCAAGCAAATTACTGACAGAGGCTACATATGATTACTCAGCATCATTATTGAAAAATGAGTACATCTACCCCCACCAGTGAATGATGACATTCAGGTACCTAAAGAAAGCTGCAGCACCACCACCTGATCTAAGCAGTTGACTCAGAAAAAGAGTAAATGTTTATATCATTTGTGTATGAACACCTAAGTGTTTTCAACAATCTTCTGCATACCTGCTAGAGTGTACCCCACACCTGTTCCAGATAAAACTTGTATTTATGGAGATGAGTATATGTAGCCTATGAGTTTTCCTAATACGAAATTAAAAAAGCCCAAAACAACAAATCCAAGGAAGAAACAAACAAATACCCCAAAACAACAACCAAAAAACAACCCCCAAAACACCAAATCAGCCAAAAAACCCGAACATAAAAGAATATACAGATTAAGGAGAAAGTCTTGTACCTGGAAATTGTTCATCAGCCCATAGTGACACCCTGCTGGAGACTGACAGGATGAGAAATCATAGTTTAGTTTGCAGGCTGCAGCTGTGCAATTTGTCAGCTCGGTGACAATGGTGTCATTAACGTTCCCTGTGGCATCTCGAACTACACAGGAACCTACAGTGGACACAACAATAAAAAAATAAACTGAACCTCAAGGACATAGGTTAATTCCTTCTTATGTAATCATAATCTCACAGAGGAACATTAAAATACAGCATTTAATTTTTTAACACACTGAAGTACTAAGTGTATCTTCAATATGAAGAACAAATACAAAACAACTGCTCCCTTGACTGAAATAATCTTTAGTTTTTTAATAAAACTGAGTGTAGGAAGAAGTATAAAGCTCTAGCACAGAGAAAAATGATGTCAGTAGACTTGCAAAAGTTTAAGAGCCCAATTTTAGCTTAACATACTATTTCTCTGATATGTGAGTTTCCACACAGCTCCTGAATTGAAGTTAGTATTATGGAACACCACTTGATTTGACAAGACTGGCACAGGGTGCCCAGAGAAGCTGTGGCTGCCCCTGGATCCCTGGAAGTGTCCAGGGCAAGGTTGGAGCAACCTGGGATAGTGGAAGGTGTCCCTGCCCATGGCAGGGGGTGGAACTGGATGATCTTCAAGGTCCCTTCCAACCCAAGTTGTTTTATGGTTTTATGACTTTATACTTTCTCTTTTGGTCAATTTTCCTAGAGGAGTGCAGATTTGTTTTGTATGTAAAGATTATGTTGCAGTTGGCTTCTTTTTCCTAGTCACTATGGCTCAGACATTTAAAAAATGTAAATTCTCATGAAAGCCTGTTGCGATTTCCCAATGTTTAAATAAGCCATCTCCTATGTGACCATGCTATTTTTAAGTTGGTTTCTTGGTGAAAAACAGATACACAGCACCATTTCTTCCACATTTGTTTATAATTATCACCTTAACTACTGTCACCAGTTCATCTACGATTACTTTTAATTTTACCGGTCAAGAAAACGCTGGAGAAACAGCATTTCAGCTTGTTAGTACTAAGAAAAACTAAAGAGGACTAAAAGGCCATTAAGTCCTTCATGTCAAGAGGGTTATGCCTCATATATGACAAAAAGTATATCAGATTAAGTATTATTTAACGTTCTGTGGTTTAATAGCAGAGGTAATCAAACTGTTTGAACACCAGGAAATACTTCCAGGAACTGGAACTAAACAAGGAGTGGGGAAAAGTCTACAGAGTCAATAAAATTCCCTTTAATCTTTTAGGAACTTGAATGACAAGAAGTGCCTTGCAGCAGAACCTCATGACAGCTAAGGACCTAAATTAATTGCAAAGCAAGGAAGAAGGCAGAGATCTGCTGCAAGTTTAAGTTTATTCAGTAATATTCCTAGGCATCCATATAAGTTGTCTCTCTTCCATCAAGAAAATTAATTCCTAATTACCTACACCGTATTTAGATTTTTCTAAGCCATGAGAATTTGATTACAGCCCATAGCAACGCCTGGTCCCAGTAGGTGGACATTAATTAATCCTTTCACTCCTCATTTCTCATTTCTCTTTTTAGTTACTTATTATGCCCAGTTGGTTAAATTACAGTAAGAGCTTCCTACACTAAGTACCTGTCTTATGGTTTTCTTGTGAGTATGTGGAGGATCTGGGGTTTTTTATTGTTTTCTTGTTTAACTGGGATCAAAAGTAAGAGGAAAATGTTTCTCCTCCTCCACTACACAAGTATTCGCCCCAGCCACTCAAGCAGTATATAATGGATTTGACAACACACTTCTCAGCTGAACTATTTGTAAATACCATTTTGTTGGTGACAGATTGCAGTGGCAGGCCCAGTATTGAATAAAATACCTACAGTGCACTATCACAGCCCTCCTCTTCTTCATTTTTGTCAAAGTTCAGATCCAAATGGTTAGCAGAACTTTCACATGCAGAGTCAAGTATGACAGAAAGGAACAAACTGAATGTGGGCCTCACTATGAGAACAGAGCTGGGCAGGCTCTGTTCTCAGCAGAAGACACTAGATATAAATAAGTCTGGACACTTTCTGTAACACTCATTCAGAAAAGTTTCATTTATTTATATGATTCTGGCAGCACTTTACCCTAAAAGTCTCTAGGTCTTCCTTCCTGTGAAAACAGGATTTCACCTTTTCACAAGCATTTATAAGCATGTTCCTGCCAAAGTAAAATAGAGCTTTGCCATCCTTTAAGCCTGGGAAGGTTTACAGACATCGTTATCAAGGGATCTTCTTAACTACATGAATTCCAGGGATACTACAGCCCTTCAGACTGCAGTTCAGAGTGTTTAATTTTACAAGTGCTGTAAGCACCTACAGTACGACTCTTGTTAATTAGTTTTACTTTCATAACTACAGGAAGCAGGTCTTAATGTTACTCAGAACTTTGGCTTTTTTTTTACTAGGGCTTCCCTTGTTTTTAAAGCAATAAATGATGTTCTTTGAAATGTATCTTTCAAGATTTTGCATGCAAATTTGCCTGTGAAATCTGCCTCCTCATGCCTCCTGCATGTCTGCATTAGTCCTTTGCTAGATTACGAAACTGCATACCTACTTCTCACAGTTATCTGTTTGAAATAGCTGCCTGGCTCCAGCAGCAGGAGGAGTAATTTTCCTTTTTTCAGCCTCTTCTACTCAGTTTAGCCTTCTTACTTACTATAGAGCATACAAATAGTCAATTAAATTCAGAACATCTTCTTCCTCTTCAGATATGACTACTCTGCAACATTTAGTAGCCCCTCAAGTCTTTAGTGACTTGCTTACCACTCCTCTGGGAAAGGAATAGAAGTATTTGTATTTGTCCAATATTCCTAATCCAATGCCTCAAAAGGAGCTAAATTTCATGCAATCTCTGACTCCTGCTGCCTTTTTTTAAGTAGCACAATTCAAAGCATAAGTCAGTACAAAGCAGGACTTTTCTGATGAATCAAACAATTTCACGTCCGGGTGGTTTTGCAAACTGCTTCTTTTGTCAGTTTTTATATTGCATTTTTCATGTCTGGAAGCTGATCAAAGTATTCCATTAACAAGTGAGTATTAACATTAATTTTAGTCTTGTGTGGGTTGAGGTTCCAAACGATTCAAATTTGGTAGCAAGAGGTCTATGCAGTCAATCTAATTAGGAAATGAGTGTAGCTCATTATGCTGCACAAAGCACAATGACTACAGAGCAGCTATTTGGCAGAGCTACACTCCCATGTTAGCCAACAGAGGCAGACTAGCAAGATTGGTATCTTTGGAAAGGAAGTATCATTAGTGGTAAGATCAATGGTACTCTCATAAATGAGAATTTCATTCAAAAGGCACCACAGCTATTATAAAACTAGGTCTTTAAGAAAAAATATTATTGCCATCAGAAACTAGTTTATGTGATGTGAGTAAAAAATATTTCCAATCACAGGCAAGAAATATGCAGGATATCATTACAATCCTGTACTCTTAAGGTTGCTAGAATTATTTTATGGGTGGGAAAAATGTGGTTAACCACTGGTGCTCTACAGCAAAACTGGTATCAACCCCAGGGCAACTTCTATGCAACATTTCAAACAACTGTGGGGTGAGAAAGACTGGGAAGAGAAGACTCAGATCAGTCTGTGATTATTTCTCCTCTTTACACAAGAACATGACACTTCCAAAAGTGGGCTGGCACTTCTTGGTCTCCTCCCTCAACTGGGGAATTACTGCTCAAGCATCCTCACCAGGGTGCTGTCTGATCATCCCACAGTTCACTTCAGGTAAGTGGCTGATTAATAATCCTCAAAACAATACGCGTTTTTTCAGTAAGTACTTCCTGAAAACATGCTTTTCTAATCCAGGGATTATCCCACTGGTAAACTGTAAATCCTTCAACATAAATAACCACAACAAATGAGGAAATACCCGTAAGAAGTCTTTTGTCATCTCTAGTCTGAAGCAGTCACTTTTCTTAGAAAAGCATCAGTCATTCCAGGAAATTTTAAAACCACCTGAAAACTGAATCTCCCAACAGTAAAAACCAGAAACCTTTGGCTATAACTTTCCCATGCAGGAAAGTCAATTACATAATGACTTTAACATAACAAATTACATAAAACCGTATCAAAATACATCCTCAGAACGAACGTGAAAGGATAAAGTTAAAAACATTCTCTATTTACCTACAGATACTGCAATTCCTACGTAAACCAATGTAGTGATTAAGATGGCCAACAGCGTTCCTTTAGGTATGGCTGACTGAGGATCCTGAAAGAAAAACGTCAGTGGACAGTGATGACAGAGGTCAATGTACACTCAAGTGGTCATGAAGAGTATTTTTAATTCACTACTTACCGCAAGGTCCCCTGAGATATTTGCACCAGCAAGTATGCCAGTTGCAGCAGGGAAGAAAATAGCAAATACAGAAAAGAAAGTTTCCTCTTGTCGGAAATCTGGTCCAAAATTCTCCATGAATATTTCGGCTGCAGGAGAAGATTTAAGTCCATCAATATTCACATGGAAGCTAAAGTATTAACCCATTCCAGCCACTACTAGACCAGTTAAAAAAGCTGACAGTCACAGCACCTTCTTAAAACTAAGTGTAGAACATTTAAGCCCTAAGTCATCACTTCAACTCGAAGTAAAAGTCAACACACTAAACTTAAGCAGATTTAAAGGTAGAAAAAATACTTACAGTATTACATCCAGCTTTTTAAAATTTAATATACTCAATATTAAGCAAGTAGGATCAAGTTTTGACCCAACAGCTTTAAGGGACAAAACCACAGAATTTTGAAAAAAATCAGGAAAAAAAGTCCTGAATCAATTATATATATATATTATAATCATAGTTGGATAGGACTACAAGATATATTAGATGTTTAATTTACTTCTAACAGCCTATTTTGCAAAAAAAGGTATTGTTTACCATACTGTAAACTGTTCCAACATACCTTTATAACCAAAGAACCCTTTGGGCTTCTTGCTGTCCAGAGGAATAAATGTTCCTATGACAAAGTCTCCAATAGCAAGTATGAGGATCACCAGCAGGACTATCTGTGCCTGAAACACAGTGATTGCTGTCAGACAGGAGAACTTGTTCTTTGCACAGCATCAAGTGTTGTGCTATAAAATAGAAATGTTCACTTGATTCCAAATTCAGCTTAGCCTTCTCAGCATATTTTCCGCAAATAAATGAGGAAAGCTGGAGAGAACTTGCACAACGATTTTTAATTAAGAAATAGGGATAATTTCCAAGTTTTATGCCTAATCAAAAAAGTTTATTATCACCAAATGCCTCAAAATTATACTACTAAAGACAAAATGCTTAAAAGGACTCATTTTTCTATATATAAGTTGTCCAGAAGGAATGCATTTGAGTAGATGCAAGAAATTCACATGAAAATAGTCAAATGCAACACAAATGCTACTACTGCATTACTACCAATGGTCATACTTTGTCTTACACTTTACTATGTGCTATTTACTAAAAATTTTATTACATACAGAATCAAACAGCTTTTGTTTCCTATTTTATGCAAGGAACTAGGTTATTTTGCTACATTCTCATGTCCTCAACCCTTACTTATGAAATTAAATTTCAAACTACAACAATTACTTGTTAGTTCCTAGTTTTGAGAATTCTTTTTTTACAACCTAGAACTTCAGTCACTTTTCCACAGAACTACTGTAAGCCCTACAAGTTGAACAAGAAGTACTGTAAACCATCCAACACCTCAACAGTGTGAATAAAGATAAATCTAGGCATTGTACGTGTGGTTCAGGTCTTCCGTTTAAATAAGCAATCACATTGCCGTTATCTTTTGGGTTATTTGATTCCTTAGAAAGGAATGCCAGTAGCTAGGGGGAAGCTATTCACAGACCTTTTTTAGGCCCAGGATCAGAAGTTAATATGCAATTATCACTGTGGAATTGTTGATGCCTACAAAAGAAAGTTTTCAGTTCACACAGCCTCTCAAGAAAACAGGGCAGAACAGTGATAAACAGAGTGAAATGGCCTGGAGCAGATTTAGAAGTCCACGTGAAGATAACAGTTCTTGCCTTGTATTTACATCTTTGTAAAGCCTCAAGAATAGGTGAAAGGTGTAAGGATACAGCTGGGTGGTTACAGAAGTCTTCAGTCAGAGAATTCCACAAGAAGTTATCAGAGAGCAATTGCCATAACTGGATTTTTCCAGTAACTAACCTAGGCTTCTCCCTGAAGCTAGGGATGTTTACTCAATATTTTACCTAAGTCTGAAAGAATGGGCTTCTAAGACTTCAACACAAGGAGCTGAGCTGTAAAACCACAAACTCTGAAAAGCCATTTTTTAAAGGCAACTTCCCTGGAATCAATCCCAGTCTCTCTTCACTTTTAGATTTATTTCAAAGGCATTATTGTAGATTCCCCTGCTCCATCTTCCACGGCTAAGGCATAGGAGAACACCACAGATCAAGATGGAGACATCAGTGTTTTGCTGTGCTGAGTTGTATGTCAGCCTGCATGAAATGCTTGTTTGACAGGTTGAGTTGCCTTCTCATTGCTCTCACCTGCCTCCTTCCATGATGGACAAACCAAGCCTTGACTTTTGCACTAAGGACATGATTTTTGAAAGCTACCCCTAATAAGGATGACACTGCAGTAACACCACAATTCAGGTCTGATATAGAAACATTAAACAGGGGTATTTCCATGCAAACTATTGTTACATTGCTTGTGCTACACAACAAACCCAAGATACTTCTTGTGACTTCAAGTGGCAGTAGCCAGAGAATTAATAACAAATAATCCTTTCGAAACAGTTCAGAATAAGGAAGTCAGCATTGTTCGCCGTTGGGTGTATAAAGACACCATCCAAATTCAAGTTACAGACAGTGAAAGACTACTTGAAAAAGTAAACAGTTTTTACAGAAGTTCAATTTAAAAGCACATGCCAAAGTCAATTTCTGTAAGTTTCTTTTCTCCCCACTGGTCAAAGTAATGCACTCGATCTTCACTCAGTTCTTCTAGGATCCCCGTTTCTTGGAAGCAACTATGATAAAAAACCCTCTCATTTTGATTATAAATACCATCATCTTGATGCAGGAGCACAGAAACTTACAATACTTCACGGAGAGGTTCCTTCAGCTGCCTCTCAGTGCAGAAAATAGGAGCTATTGTGAAATAAGTATCAGTCAGGAAGGAAGCCCCAGTTAAAGGCTCTTCTCAATTCTTTGAGTAGATTACGGACAGATATTCAGAAAAAGCCTACAAGGTGCAGGAAACAGCAAGCTACACTGCCTACTAAGGCCAAGCAGAAAACTGGTAAGGCAGCTTCTGTATTAAGGTACTCTGAGATCTCTTCAGTGTTTGCTTCCACAACCAGAGCTGACCTAAGACCGTGCAGCCACAAGAAGACAAGGGAAGGAGATTTTCCCTCCCACACATTCATCACCACCACCATTCAAAACACTTCTCCATGCTGGCTCTAGTGAATGCATCCCACAGTTTGGCTGTTTCCAGGTGAAAACCAAAACAGAAGAGAAGAGAAGGGAACAATACTGGGTTTGAGCTAGCAGAAACTACACAGCTCTCAGTTGGCTTTGGGACCAGCCCTGTGTTTTTCATCCACAGAACTTGCCTAAAGGTCATAGTAAGGCAAAATTCCCATGCTGAAGTTCTTACCTTCTCCTCTGATGTAACTGCCCATAAGAGGGAAATACCATTAACCTATCTGACAATTAAGAGTCATCTATTTGTCATTAAGAGTAGATTATGCTGGAGTGTAGGTTCTCATAGATGCTTAAGCTTCCAGCGAAGGGAAGTGGTTAAAGATGTGAAATGCCGTTCAGACCTGCACATGCTAGTGCCAGTCTCAATAGTTACTGCATAAAAATCAACTGACTTGTAACATGCCACCATGCAGAATTGAATACACTAAACAGACTAAAAATAAATCAGACAGCTAAGGTACAAAAATGGGATCAAAATTATGAAGCAGAGAATAAAAGAGAAGATGGGAGTTCCTTACTTTTGCTTCCCACTCCATTCCTGCAATGGAAATGCCCAGCAGTATAACCACGGTGATAGCCCCTATAATTCTGATATCATTCATTTCATCGATCATCAACGTTCCATTTTCCTAACACAACAAACAAAAAAATGCACAGTCATATACTTCATCAGGTAAATACCTTCCCTATCAAAGAACAGCATTTTATTTACTGTAATTTATTAGTAGTTAGCCCGCAGACCACAAATTTACTAAATGTAAATTCCATTTAAGGATACAAGCAATTTGGGGCTTTGCCTTGTTTTTAAATCAATGAATCTTCCAAATGTAAATGATCAGGGTTGTTCAGCCTGGAGAAAAGAGAGCTTCAGGGAGATCTTACTGCGACCGTTTAGTATTTAAAGGGGGCTTAGAAGAAAGACAGGGACAGACTTTTGGATCAGGCTTGTGGTGACAGAATAAGGAGCAATGGCTTTAAACGAAAAAATGGCAGATTTAGACTAGAGGCAAGAAGAAACATTTTACAGTGAGGGTGGTAAGGCCCTGGCACAGGTGTACCCAAGAAGATGTAGCTGCCCCATCCCTGGAAATGTCCAAGGCCAGGTTGGATGGGGCTTGGAACAACCTGGGATAGTGGAAGGTGTCCCTGCCCATGGCAGGGGGGTGGTACTGGGTCGTCTTTAGGGTCCATTTCAACCCAAACCATTCTGTGATTCTGCCTGGATGGGAGATGGACTAGGTGACCTTTAAATGTCTCTTCCAAACCACACCATTTTATGATTAGATGAATAAAAAACCAGACATAATCTCTACCTTTATCTATAAAGTATATACTTTACATACTCAAACTTTATATATAAAGTATAATCAATATAAGCACTATCATCCATGTACCTTCAGTAGCTCAACAACTGTCTCTGCAAAGCCAACAACATACATTGCTACTGCCACAGCATTGGCAAATGCAAAAATCAGACCTATGGCACCACCAAACTCTGGCCCCAGACTTCTGGAAATTAAGTAATATGCTCCTCCTGAAAGAAAAAAAAATACAAATGACAAAAAAGTCCTCTACATGACAGAGCCTAAAACAGTCATCAGCAATTTAACACTTACATGAGACAGAATCTACTCACTCTTTATTCCCTGATGTATTAGAAAATAACCCCAAACTCAGTATTTTAGGGACAGATATGCTGAAATATCAGGAATGTATTTCAAGTTCTTAGGAAAAGAGACCAGTTGGAAATAGCCATGACTCATGCATCACATCATATTATTGAGGTATGCAACCAGCTCTATGGCTAAAAAACAAATTGTAAGCACAAGCTGCAGTATTAGTGCGCTTTTTGCTTCAAACTGCTCAAAGCACTTGTGCAGTCAAGATCAAGAAACTGGCAAAGCAGACTGCAATAAACCCACTGAAGTTCCAAACCTCCGAGACCTGTTTCTAAAAGCTCTGTTGTTAAAGGAATTTTCTACCCTCCAGTGGGACTCTCAAGAGCCTGTTCTTTGTACTTTTGAGCTTGACAAAAACAACATCTCAAATCCCACATGACAAATGAAAATCTGAGTATCTGGAGAAAAGTGAAGTTTAGAAAATGTAGCAAAGGCATATTACTTTATTTAAGGAATTTAAGGCTAAGCTGTCCAGAAGCAACAAAATCCTCCAGCTCCAGTGTGAAGTAACTGAGTGCATGCTAAAAATCTTCAACAGGAACTGCTTGATTTCACTGCATTAAATTTCTTGTGCAAATTGTTTGTATGTACCCAGCTTGGCCATACTCTGCATGTCTTATGTAACATACAAAAAAAAATCTTACTGTAACGTAGTGTTTTCACAGGAACAGTTGTTCCTATGCAATTCTACAGTTCTTCCAATTCAGCACTTCAAATTTTCTAACGAAGTACTATTTTTCAAGAGTGGCTTAAAAAAAAAAAGAGCTCCCATATGAATGCAAAAACCTGATATATATAATGGAATTAAAAAACCAAAAAGGGTACTTAGAAACTAAGCTTGACATAATGCTAATAACACAGCTGATCTTTCCCAGTAGGTCTGTTTACTTTGTGATAGTGAGCGTTTTCCTTTTCATTCTTAACCTTAATGAAGATAGTTTTATAAGTTCCTACTTTAATGCCACCTTATTTTTTCACTAGTAGCAGTCTTGTAATGTCATGAAGCAGTTTGATTGTGTCAGAGGCACCAATCACTTCCAAAAATAGCTGGTAACAGCACATAAACCATGGAAGAGAATGAAAACCATCACCCTCAGGAAAGCTGGAGCTAACTCAAGAGTTCGGAGAGTTACTTGTGTGAAGGTTTATTTCAGGACATGAACATATACAGGCACGATCAACTAACCAGTGGAGCTCAGGAGAATATTAAGACCCTACTCATTCGTGGATATGTAGCCTTAAAAATGTTTGTATTACAAAAATTTACAAGAAAAAAACTTTCACAGCAGAAAAGCAATGCACTAGTTCAAATCTAATTAATAGGCTACCTATTGATTTTTTGTTAATTACATGACTGTTTAATCACATACAGAACAAAAGGAAGGCTTTGCTCCTCAGCAGCAACAAAGTGTGCACTCCCAAGAGAGGAAAGCTTTAAAAACTTCATGAAAATAGCATTACCTCCTCTTACAAACCCATTTGTAGCTATTGCTGAAGTAGACAGTCCTGTAATAGTTGTCACAACAGTGGCCATTCCAATAACCAAGACAGATAGACCTTTTGGAAAAAGAGAAGAAAAGCAGAGTAAGCCCAGCAGTATTAAAGAGTAAAATCTTCAACTTCATTTAATCACTCTGGCCAATGCAACACAAATTTACTGTGTGGGCTCCCACACATTAAAGCAAAAGGCTTTTTCTTTCTCCTCTTGTACAGGAGTCTCCAGGATACAAATAAAACTGGGCAAAGGTTCTCTTAAATCAGCAAGGTAAGAGCTGTATTCTAGAGATTCAAGGAAACACAGGCCTTTTGCAGATCAGAAATTTTCTGCAGTCCAAGACTAAGTTAAGCCTTTGAAAATAACTGCTTATATACTACATAGTCCATGCAGGTTCTAATAACCAGAGATCAAAAGTTTATCTCTGCAGTTCACTGAATGTCTCTTGTAAAATACTTGCCTCATACCTAAATGTGAAAGTCTAAGTAACTGGTTGAAGTTTTTGATACTGGTAAATTACCATAAAAATTGGCAATATTAAGGTAAACTCCTATTCCTGTTTGAAGTGTAAGCTCAGGATCAACACCTCTTGTGGACCACACTTGAAATTTACTGAAATAAAATTACAGATTTAGTAGCCATACCTATCCCAGCTTGTCCTACAATCCATGACAATCTGATGAAGAGCATCACACCCCAAATATTTAACATACATCGTACCTAAGATAAAACAGAAATTTCACATAGATTAGTTCTTGCATCTTCACTAATTTTCACTAATTCTTCATTTCAGTTTTTAATGTTCTTGAAATTATCTTGCTGTCTTTTCTCACCATTTTTAAAATTATTTCACAAGAATAGGACATATTATACAAGTTTAAGTTTGATTTAAAAAAAAAGGGAACTTAAATATGACTAAGTTAAAACAGATGAGAGTACTTCGATATGTGAAACTTGCAGTATGTCTTGGCCAAACAATAATAACTTAGACTCTAATCTTTAGGATCCAAAATTCGTACTACAAAATACGTGACTTAAGATAGAGGTAGATAGAGGTCTTTGATGACTGTGAGGTCTACAACCCCTGTTTCTATCTCCCACAAATCTATCAAAAAAAATTGCACTAAAGTAATGCCCTACTAAATAACTTATTCTTTTTAAAATAACAAAACAACTGCTGCAACTTTCCATTTCTATAACTTTTGTATCTTACAACACAGCTGTACAATAACAGGATGGAGAGGTGGGCATTTTTTTTTAATCCTTTTATTTAAAATTCTTAGATTTCAATAGAAATAGAGTTTGCATTGTATAGAATTTAGACAGGAGACTACATACAGATCTAGGGTCTCTCTCTTACCTAAAGAGTAAGGTATCAATCTTACAAAAAAGGAGATAAGGACCTCGCCAAACCACAGAAGTAAAGCACGTATTTTTCTACTACATGATCTTTTTCCTTCTTGGAAATCATGCAACTTAAAAACTCTCAAAACCTGTGCTAAGAAACCATAAATCCTTAAGAACTTGAAGCCGTGAAATATTTATTTTCTTAAAATTCAGTTGAAATAGGAGCAACCCTTCCTAAAATTATGGCATTTATCACACCTCTCATACTGCATCATCACAATGCCAGTCAAAAAACAAGGTAGTTGGAAAGATCTGCAAGAATATATCAGCATCTGTAAGACACAGAAGAATCATGTATCAAACTTACCAGTACACCTTTTATCCAGCCAAACTTGACCACCCCTTTGCTGTCAGGTGTGTAAGCAGCAGCTGCATCCCCAGCTGGTGTGCCTTCCTCACCATTTGCGTAGCCATCCTCAAAGGGCTCCTTGGAAAACACAAAGTTTGTTTTTTGTGTGACTGACAGAGCAGAATGGGCATGTTGTAAAAAACCCTCCATCTCCTTGTGTAAACAGAAAAATTAGAAGAATGACACAGCAGAAGTTTTGAGCTGCTCCTCTATGTCCCCTGCATCACGCACATCTCAGATTTCAAGGAATGAAAAACAAACTTACAAGAGCAAACTGTCAGCAGCCAGAGTGGTAAGTATTTTCAAGAATTAGTTCTATATCCCTAAAAAAAAAAAAATCAAACACCTGGTCTGCAGAAAAAGAGCTGTAAGATTTCAAATGCACAAGAAATTTTACTTCTTAACCTGAAAGCAAAGACTGTTCTACTGCAAGTTACTGGTCTCTGCTGAAGCACTTCCTGTAGTTCAGACTTAGCTGTCATTTGATCAATTTTTCAGGAAATAAATTATTCATTTCCCTGAAAGCTATTCTACTACTCTTTGCAAGGTGATGCTGCCAGAAAGAAGGATGGGAGATTGGCATTTCAGGAAAAAGGAGGGAAGAGAAGTCTCTTCCCAAACACTGTTCCCCATTTAAATGGGAAGGATGACAGATGGAGAAAACATCAGCCCCATGGACAAAGGCCAACTTATGTCTTTTATTTACAATTCAACCCTCCACTTCAAAAATGCAAAAAATCTCAACTTCAAAAATAAATTGAAATTATATGTGTATACGCACACATACATGTTTGCTTAAAAGGCAGTTTTGTTTTGCCAAGCAGGCAAACACCAGGACATTTAAACTCAAACATTTCCTACACTTGCAGTAAGAAAGCAAGAAGCGCTCTACGCTAAGTATGTTAGTTTACCCAAGGCAACAAGTACTAAGAATGGATACACTAGAAAGACCTTGAACACCATTCAACAAACCAGCTCAAGCAGTATCTTGGGAAGCACGCTGCATCCCAGAGGGCTTAGAAAACATTTAAACAATTACAGGTTCAATCCCAAAGAGGTAAAGGGCAAAACCCACATTTCCTAAGTAAGACACAAAATAAAGTGGACACAAATAATGCTTTCAAGTATATGCAGGGAAAGACTAAGAAAGATTAGGGTGAGGTATTTTTACCAAATGCTTTCTACTTTTGATATATTAATACCAGCTACAGCCTCAGCACATAGGTCAGAAGAAATGTTTCTACACCCATCAATTATGAAGGGTGTCATCCACATCCTCTTATAATCAGCAGTAAACATACATAGCAGATTTTTTAAAAAACAGACTATGTCAACCTTATCCAAAGGTCAATAGCACAGATTCACATCAGTGCTTCTCTCACTGATGCTGAATTATGAAATTCTCATAGAAACAGATACACCTGCAACACATATGGTGATCCTGTAAGGCATAAGCCTTCCACTGTTAGACAAAATCATGATCAGTTTCCAGATCATTACCTTTAACAGTTAACTCTCTTTAAGAGCACATTTTATTGTCTCCAGGAGGGATTACAATTAAGAAAAAAAAGAAATAAAAAAAGCATCTATGTGTTACGTATATCTTCTTGCATGCGTGTATACATATTATATACTGTGTTATATACACTAAACCCAAATAGAAACCTAACCAGGACCCTGAACTGCAGCTTTCCTGGATAGAACTAATGGCTATAATTCTTAGATTTGCACAGCCTTTGACCAGATGAATCTTTTGATTGCTTATTATTTGTATTCAGGCACTCAAGTCAAACCAAGTAGTAGTGGTGCATGGTCATTTAGAGTGGTAAGAATAACAGTGAGGATCAAAAAAAAGATAATTACAATGTTGCTACATTTGAGAAATGCTATCTGCCTAAGCAAGAACTAAGGAAACATCTCCTACTCAAGCCTGAGGCTCATGCCAGAAGAGGATGGGACTACCACCTACCCTGCTCCAATAGCTTAGAAGAGCAGAATAAAATGTAAAAATCCTTCTAAGCATTCATGTCTCCCGTTATGACTTCTTTCAGAAGTGGGGAGGAAACAAAGAGAAAAAAGATGCATTAAAACAAGGGGCAGATTATAAACATGTTTACAACTATGCCTAAACCTCCAATCAAGCATAGGACAGTATAATCACTTACTGCTTCTTCATATAAAACCCATTCTTATTTCTCACAGAAAACCATCGCATTATACTTGCAATAAACTCTATTTTAAACTATTACATAAAGGGAACCACATTCAAACTATCTAAGCAATTTTTAAGCTTTGGCCAAAAAGTCTTGCCAACATTAGATAACAATTTCTGCTATTGCAACAACACGCATCATGTCTGTAGTAAGATATAACAGAATTGTTCTCTGAGAAGACTGGTCAGGGAGGATCAAGGAAGGTTAGGAGGAATCTGTACCTTCGTATCTTAAAATAGTGAAATGTGACTAAAGTGGTTAATGCTTTTTTTTTTTTTTTTTTTTAAACAAGCTTGGAGTTTGTTTGCTGCAAGTTCAGCTTTTATAAGAAGGTGGAGAAATACCTTAGTATCTAGACTAAAAAGGATCACATACTTCATCATGTGAGCATGGCTGGCCAGATATTGGTAAAACCTGCACAAATCGACAAGGTGATCCCCCCAAAAGTCACTTCAAAACCTCAACCACCGTGTGGCAGCTACACATTTTACTGTAGGGCTCAAACATGCCCATAACTCAGCCTGTTGTGTTCTGGGGAGGAGAGAATGGCTCACAACTGGTTATTCTGAATTATCAGTTACCAGATCAGCTCCAAGATATGCACACTATGAACACAGGAAAGTTTTGTTCTGTGTGTCTCGTCTCTCCACACTGTGCAATATTTCTTAGGAAAATATTTTTAGGCACAAGCAAAATGTAATAACTGAAAGGTTATTTCTGGTTATTAGTGCTGGTGGGTGCCCAATAAAGCACCACTGAGAACAGATATTGCAGAGTGTGGGCACAAAAGAATTTCACTCCAGAAGGTTCCAAGTTCAGCCCTCTAAGGCGGTATTAAGAAAGCACCGCTGTGGTCTCAGCTGTAAATCTAGCAGGCGTAGTATTTTTCATGCTCATGTTCATGAGGAAACAATGCTTCTACTCAAGTCAGACACTGAATGGAAAAAACTGCACTAGCACTATTTTAGAACAGCCAATACATGTACGATAAGATCTTCATAAACAGTAAAAAACACTAACACACTGTGGATTTGGAGGGGGTGTAACAAAAGGGGATTTAGCATTTCAGATCAGAAATGGTCTTATTAACGCAACTTTTAGATAATCAGTCCAAAAATACTCAGTCATGGCATTCACTTATGCTGTTAAAGGAAAAATAAGATTGTGTTTACAAGGTGACAATTCTATGATACACTGAGAGGACTTCAGAGAAGAAACAGTTAATTTCTGCTCCTACACAGAACTTTGCATTGCTGTATCATAGTATCTGAAAAATACAGATAATCTACTATTTCATCTCCAGTGCTGGATCATAACAATAAATTATTTGTGGCAACTGTGAATGGCCTTCCACATCTACTAGAAGTAGATTAGTAATGAGAAAATACTTGGTATTTTGCTAGAGGAGATCTGAGATTTTTCACACAAAGCCTGTAATACACCAGTGCATCAAAAAGTTCACTAAAAACTGCTTTATTTAAGAGTTCTTGATAGTGGTACATGTTATGCAGCATTTTTTTTTTTTGTGGTGAACTTATCTATATCCCATCTTAATGATGACATACTTGGGCTGTGTTGAACCGTATGAGGTAGTACCAGAGTATACAGACATTAAGTCTTGCTTCTTTTCAAGAATCACAACTTGGAAGCCACAAGTAAAGGGCAGGACCACCACCAAGTTTGTATGTAAGACTATCTGCTGGATCTCCAGGCAGACTGCTGTCACTGTGAACAGCCTGATTTGGTGTGTTCCAAGCAGTCACTGACTTCTTTAGCTAGTCCCTCCCATTGCTATTAGTCCTGTGCAAAAACAGGAGGCCAGAGAAGCAACTCCAACTACAGCATTTAACTGCTTTTTCCATTTCTCAAGTTTGATTAGTTACAGGTTTAGCACATGCCATGTAATTTTCACACAAACTCCCTAGAAAGGCTCCACAGCAGCAGCTTCTTCTCATCTTGACAGGATACAGTACTGAAGCTGGTTTCAGTAATTTATGCTATCATAGTGCTGAACAAAATCAAGAGTCTCATCTTTTCAAGCTACACCTTCTGCAAGAAAATATAAAAATGGCCTTCCACTACATTTAATCAAGCTGCTTACATTTAACTGCTTTGTACCTGTGTTCTGATACTGAGAAAAGTTCTCTCATTCTCTATCTCTCAATAGATTCATCTTGTCAAAGAACAAAAAAAAAAAAAAAAAAAAAGGAAGCCACCTGAGAACCATCTTTGCTCAGAAAGTACTGAAAGAACAAAAGAACAATTCTATGGGTTAACAGGTCTATGTCCTCACCAGCCAAAGCCTCAGGAGCAGGAGCTCTGAGGCTGGAGATGTTCACAGGAATTCCCTCTTCACAAGAGTGAGAGATTCTCACAGATCTTCTGCAGTCCTTCACTGTGGCTCACAGCACTACTGCCAACCTGTTCACTACCCCTTACCATCACAATTTCCTGTCTCCATGTCCCAAAGGTTTGTAGGCATTGCCATTTTAAGATGTTCCTTACTATGGAAGCGAAACAAGCAGTAAAATATATTGATCCAGATGCAGCATGCCAGCTGTCTCTGTTAACAGAGGAAGAATCCTTACTTGGAGAGATTACACTCTCAAATATCCCAACTCCAGACCTGCACATTATTAAGACTATGGCTACAAGACCTGTTCTTTTCAGAATTAACACAGCTCAAAACATACATGGAAAAAGAGCTTATGAACATTTGGGTTTTTTTTGCTTTTCTAATTAAAGGATACTTTAGCCAGAGCACATATAAAGTAAAAATGACAGAATAAAGAAGTTACCAAGTTACATAAGGATTATTAAACATTTTGCCTCAAATGATGCTAACACATCAAAGGATTTTTAACACTACGTAAGATCTTTTTCTTGAAAGAGCAAATGAACTTTCAGACTCTTGCTCCTACCCACTGTGACACTTCTAAGGAGCTGAATGAAAGATTTTAGAAGTGCTAGATGTATTTCATGCGTAATAACTGCACAGGATAATCCTGCTGCTATGCTTACCTCTGATATAACAGAACTTTTGAAAATAGTCTGTACTGGTACAAGTGGGATGCTGTCTGATAATGAATAATAAGCTAGGTATTAAATGTTGTCTGAAGGACACCAAGCCATATCAAATATATCTGTTTTCTAAACATTACTTTTGCAGTATGTTGATGTTTACAGCCATAAAATTCCCAAGTTTTGCCTACGGGTCAGTTTGATAAGCTGTTTGTATCTTTTAATGCTTTTATCTACACAGTTGTGAAAGAGATCAAGAGGACTGAGCTTCCTTTCCAAAACACCTAAATCTCTACTGAATGGCTTTAAGCATATTGCTGTCCAGGGATACCAGTCAGACTTATGATAAACCCTTTATCAAGAAAAGCCTTGAATTTGGTTGCCTGAGATTCCAGAGTATTTCAGTGCTTAAATACACAGGCGGAAAAATAAGTTTTCACCCATCGTTGACTTAAGCTGGTGATGCTGACTACTGTTTGTAACCGTTTTTTCAGAAAACCACTACTCAAGAGAGGCTGGGATGCTATTTCTAACTTTGCTTATGAACTATGAATCACAGTGAGTTTTTAATACTGAACTTGGAAAACACCTCTGCCAAGTCTGACATTTTTCAAGTGTTTTTTTCCTGTAAGGGAAATAAACAACTCTAGAGGGAGGAAGTACCATAGGTAATGACTTTTAAAATATCTTACTGTACGTAACACTCTCTTAAGAACAGGCTGGACACTATTTTGTAAACTAGTCCTCCTCTGCTGGAATAAGGATGGTGACAGGTATGGAAACTAAGAAAAAGTATGTACAACTCTCAATTAATGCTTTGCAATTGGTGTAATTCTGTTGACAGAGCAATGGAAGTGTAAATTCTAAAACTGAGAGCAGGCTATGACTTTCTGCATCTTAATTACATCACTAATTTACATCTTAGAAGCAGATGTAACAGTCTGAATCTTTGGTACTTCAAGCAGAGTTAGCCCTCACTTAGAAGTTGCTACTCAGAAAGCCAGTATCTTTCACAGAACACCTGGAACAGTTGACACATTTCTGATTATTCATTAGTTAAAAACAGTTTACCAAGTTAGAACAGATTCAGGTGCTCAGGTTTTTCAGGAGTTAGGTGGGAAGCTTGACTGATTAGTATTGCTCCCAGTGGGGAAAAAAACCCCAGTCAGGTAGCACATAAAAAGAAAACATGGCACAAAGACATGTTCAAGACATCCTGGTCTGCCTAAACACCTTCTCAGCATTTTTTTTTAAAGAATAAACTAAAAAAATGAGTACTATCAGGGAACAATGACTAGTCATTGCTGTTTACAGCAGTTCAGAAATTTCAGCTGTCATATTAGTTACTTTACTACTTGGTTATAAAACAGGAATGAAATATAAATTCTATTAGCAAATTTGCCGTAATTCCCACTCCAGTGTCTTTACAGTCATAACTTAAAAAAGCCGACTAAGCTATTAAATGGCATCCCAAAGTTACCTAGAACAGCAGGAGATAAATTGCCCAGATAAAACAGTCAGTTCTAAAAACTTGGGATTCCTTGGAACCAAACATTAACAGCTACAATCATTGGTTACTCACCTCAATCAAAGGAAATCCTTTGCAGGTTTGCAGCCAAGAGAAAAAATTTAAGTGCCTTGACTATATTACCTTCTCTACAATTACACATTTAAAATATAGTAGCAAATGCCTTTGGCATCCACTTCCAGAGATTTTGAAAGAGATTGCATCAAACGCTGAACATTAATGTTATCTTAAGCTGAAATTAAAGAGTGTTGTACTGTGATTACAGCAGAGCAATTTTAAACAGAAGAAATTTATAGTTGCAATTAACATGTCAACTGAAGGATTAGCTATGTGTCTCTGCCATCAGCTTGTACTTCTGTTTTGCACACTGCTTTTAACACAGAAACCCTAAACAGTGGGGTTTTGTGTGTGTGCATATATATATATATATCTGTTGTACATACAATAATTTAAAAAGCCATTTTAACTTTAATTCTTTTAAAGGGATAATCATCCACTCATCTTCCCAACTCTTACACATAGTAAGATGTATTAACAAAGTTAGCAAGACTTAATCAGGAAACTTACTCAGGCAATTGATTTCAGCTTAGGAGTAAATCCTTTCTTTCAAGGTGGTATACTTACAAAGGATAGATAGGAGATTTGTTTATGAAGATTAGCACTGCTTTAATGTCTTACATGCATACAGTTTTCCTGACAAATCTCTAAGCTTACTACATGAAGGCTACATCCCTTTGAAGTAGTTTTATTGTGTGACAAAGCAGTGAGGTTTTGTTGACATTTGCAGGTATGCAAGAGCAGTATCCTATCAGAAATATAAATAATATTTGCTTTTCCCCCCTACCAAACACATTACTTAAAGAATGAAAGCACTTTGCAAAATAAACTTCCCCGCATCTTTACATCTTGATTCATATATCCCTCCATAAGCACAGGATGGTATGAAAACACTGGGAAAGCTGATCATGAGAATTAGAAACAAATGAGAAAAGCCCTCTGTTCAGTAGCTTTGCAGGGTGGAAGACTCACAATGCTTATGGTCTACACTCTCAGAAATTTTGTATGTAGAGTCAGGCCCTCCTGCCAACGAACAGTTAACGTGGTCTGCCACTGTAAAAACAAAACATAACAAACCTGCAAAAAACCAAACTTCCCTAAAGAAGCCTGAACTCCCTTTTCCAGTCTCTCCAGTTCTGGTTAACAGAAGGTTGCACCACTAATCCAGTCAGCAGGATGCATGACTTTCTGCACATGTGTAGGGGCAACCAATCCCTTCAGTTTAAGGGGAAGAAATATTTATAGTCCACTTCACACCTCAAGAATGCACCTTCATTTCTGCACTGATGCATCTGACCCTTCTAGAACCACTACTGCACTCTGAAGGATTTAGCAAAGTAATTATTCCTTACTCTGGATTAACTGCAATATTCCTTTGGACATCCATTGTCCCAGAAGGAGAAACCACACTTCACAGGAAAGTGGATCCAGGCTCTCAACACGGGTAGTTTTCACATGAGTATCTGAAACACATAAGCCTGATACACTCCCAGGATGAAGCAGATGCAGCACTTGATTGTGTAAGAGCTGAAGTAAATCCAATTAGCAAGCCTCCTGCAGAGAAGCTTTACATACTCAAGTATAGTCAAAGAAATACACTGTTCTGCTATTAAGTACAACAAAGAATCCATTTCAGTCCTGTCAAGAAGTTGTTTTGGACACATCAGATTTCCAAGTGATAGTTCTACCCCAGCACCCCAGCCCAAGCAGCCACTGGCTCGTTCCTTTACCAGTGGGACTGGGGAGAGAACTGGAAGAGTAAAAATTCACAGACTGAGATGAAGACAGTTCAACATGGAAAGCAAAAACCACACACACACACACACAAGCAAAGCAAAACAAGGAATTAATGCCCTGCTTCCCATGGCTGAACACCCCTGTCAGCCATCTCCAGGAGAGCAGGGTCCCATCGCATGTAACAGTGACTTGGGAAGACAAACACCATCACTCCCAATGTCCCCTTCCTGCTTCTCCAACTATACACTGAGCATGATGTCACATGGCTGGAACATCTTTTGGGTCAGTTTGGGTCACCTGTCCTGGCTGTGTCCCCTCCCACCCTCCCATGCACCCCCAGCCTCCTCACCAGCACGGATGTAGGAGGAGCAGAAAATACCTTGGCTCTGTGCAAGTCCTGCTCAGCAACAACAAAAACATTTTTAATTACTAACCCTGTGTCCAGCACAAATCCAAAACAGAGCCCCATACCAGCTACTGGGAAGGAAAGTAATTCCACTCCAGCCAAAACCAGCACACAAGTCATCTTCTATTCTCCACCCCCAACAAAAAAGGTTAATTTGAGGCATTCTTGCTCTTAACAGCTTTTGGTTTTCATCTACTTCTGCAAAACATGGTGCACTTTCTATTCAAGTAGGAGACAGGAGCAAATGTCCCTATACAGCAATACTAAAACCTTAATAAAACATCCCATTTCTATAAAAAGTCTAGTTCCAATGTAGTAAGTTCCTGAAAAACTACATCTAACCTGTTGGCTTACAACAGACTAAGAAGTCCATTGAAATAATCCTAAAAAAATCATTTAAGTACTGCCTGAATTTTTAATGCCAGGTTCTGAAGTGGTGAATACAGCTACAGCACAGCCCCTGAGCCACCACTAAGCAGGGCTGGTACGCTCACACAGAAAAGCACTCACTTGCACTGGCACAACACCACATTTCAGCCAAAGTTGCCAGACTGCTTACAGTTCAAAAGCAGTATTACTCAGAATAGTCCTAGGAGTCTCTGCCATGTAGACTGTCAGACCAAGCCGAAACATTAATCTAGCATCACAGTTCCTTCACAGCTGAAACAGACACAGCTATTTTCTTTGAATTTAAAAAACCCAAACAACTGAATCATCTGAAGTAGGAGCAATTGATTCAAAGAAGGGAAGTTAACTAACAGAATGAAGATGTAAGAGATAAGCCTTCTTATTAAAATGGAATTTTAATTTCCATTTTTCAGGATTTCTTTACTCTTTTTATCACCTTATCCCTAAATCAGGTAAGTTTATAAGGCACAGATAATACACCCAAAGTTAGTTTTTATGCATAAATGAAATTTCAGTAAGTTTGTCAAGTATAAACAGTATGGTAAAGTGCATAAATAAATGAAAGACCATTCATGCACTTATGCTGCAAAAACTGGATAGCTTCCAAAATACTGAAAGGCAAACAATTTGAAGTCAACTATTTAAAAAAATTGTTAGTAGTGACAAATGACCATAGTGTGACTGATATTACCTATACCAAAAAGTGGGGAAAATGGGTTTGTGGTTGCTCATAAAAGAGTATCATATGAGGCTTTAGGAAAAAATCTCAAGAATTCAACAGAAGATGTAATACATTAGTTTAAATTACTCCAAGATACTGATCTTGCCAAGCTCCTCCCTTGCAAGAATGTTCTTCAAGAATGAAAATCATTTGAGGTCTAATCAAGTGCGGTACCAAAATGGAGAAAAAATAATCTGAAGATCAGTTCTGCAGCACCTTCCTCTTTAACCAGTTCGGAACAGTCCACTGGAAGTGTGCCAGTATTTTTTTTGTTGTTATGTTAATAAAAAAAACAAAGAAAGTGCTAATTTGTACTATACACAGTATTTGTACAGTAGAACATATGTACAAAATTTTTAAGTAAGTAAATATCTATATATTAGGAGTGCCCACTCAAAAGTTTTTATTGATGCCTGTGTGCAGTGAGAAGACTGTGGAGATCCTATAAGCATCAGATCAGGGAACTGAATCACCACATGCAGTGCAAGATTTTGCAGTTGAGGGGGTGTTGGCTTTCTGTAGATCAGATCAGACCCGAATCAGATCCAACCAAGACCTGTGACAGCAAAAAATTCACAAAAAACCAAAAAGTTCACCCCTTTCAGCAGCAGTCCACACTCATGCTGTGAGCTATGTAAACTGTTAAGGGCTCCGTTATTTCCAGCTTCTCTGGGACATGACAAAAAAAAAAAAAAAAGTAGTAAGAACAATATTAGCAGTTTGCTGAAGACAGTTCACATTTGTTAGCATTCCATAGGTGTTCTGGACTGAAGATTAACCACAAAGATTCAAGAGATACAAGCATCAGGCAACATAAAAATATTGATTATACAAGGTCTTCATAAAATACAAGCCCTGTATCACTATTATTATTTACTGCTGCAAACAGAGCACTGTATTTTTTTTTTCCTTGATAAAAATGGTTGTGATTAAGTGGGATGTCAGGGTAAGCAAAGAGAGGATTCTTGACACAGGCGGAAATAAAAACATCCCTCTGCATGATGCAAGTAAAGCCTCACTGAATACAGGTGCATTAAGGTCACTGCTGTTTAAAAGTGATGAAAGAAGAGTTACCAATTATAGGCTTCTGGGACATCCAACAGCACCGAGACCAAGGTGAAGAAAGCTTCTCTTGTTTTATTTTAGTACAGTGAACTTCAGAAAGAAGATTCAAATTCTGCTCACAGAAGAAGGACATCAAGAAGGAAATGTAGTTTAAACTAAAAATAACAGGGGCTCAAGAAAGAAGACATCAACAGACTGTAAACAAGATTCAGCAAGGTGGTGCAATAAAAACTATCTGCAAGAGGGTCTCAGTCTTCTGTGAGAGGGAAGGAAGGAGCTTTTAAAGACACACCTTATGTAACAGGGTCAGCTAATTTGATACCCTACAATCATCTTTTAGCCTTTTATACATCTTTAGCTGAGCTCTGCTTTCGTTACAGGCTAACCAGACATAAACCATGAACTGAAAAAAAATAGAAACAAACAAATATTACAGGCGCAGCAGTTATTTTACATTCTCAAGACAGATTACATTCTTGTTAGAAAGCAGTGCCATACACAGACCTTTTCACTGTGTTTATATTAAGCATTTGAAGTCATCAGATAAGAGGAAAAATGGCAATGTTTGAGAAAATACTTAACAAAGCCAGAAAGACAAATGAAAACAATTATAGTCATCCAACTTGAGTAAAAAAAAAAACAACAAAAAAACCCCCTCAATTTGTATCAGGACTACCAGTAATGCATTTTTTCTTACACCTGTCTCCAAATTCAGATGACAGGTGCAGAGATTTTTCTGTGGGAGGAAGCAAAGCACACTTGTGTTTTTAAATACCTTGGGATTTCTTTTTGTTTTCATTTATAATTTGACCCGGGGGTTGAAGGTGGTGTAAGGATCTTCCTCTGATGTCAGTACCTTACCCTGTCAGTGCTCCTGGTGAGTATTTAACAAACAACAGAGCAGAGCTGCCAGTAGAGGGCTTGGTTCGCACCGCATCCACTCACCACAGCTGCGAGGGACTGCACAAAGATCAAATTAGCACCACTCGTATACAGCGAGACTTAGTCTTAAGGAAAAAAATAAGCTCCCCAATTAACTCAATGCTACACAGAAAAATCCTCAGTTTCCAGAGGATTACACTGTGCAGGTCTGAATACTCTAAGAGTATACACTTGTCAGAACCGTAAGGTCAGTGATATTAAGACACTGATAACTGCACATGTCTTTGTGCTCCTCAGTTTATCTCCTACAGGCTGTATCCTTACGTACAGATGTAGCTGACCCAGGCAAAACAGATATTCCTAAGCTGTAAGACAGGAGAAAAAAATTAAGCAAGAACACTTTTCATCTTCCCATTGTCGGAAGACAGATCCCCTCAAGAGGGCAGGGGACGCCACTAAAACAAAAACCTGCCATGGTGTCATGGTATGCTGATTTCCCTCCCACTTTTTTTCTAATAAACATCCTTCACCTCAACATCTTTGGAGACCAGAGCTCCTGCAACACAATCCCCTTATCTAAAAGATAGCAACTGCAACAACATCACCAAATTCCCTCTCTCATCTCTCTAAAGCAGAGAGAAATTAATACATACCAAATGCGCAAGGAACAGATTGATCCCCTTAGCTATCTGCAGCCGATGACATACTAAGACAGGACCCCCCACCTGGAATTTTGTATGATCAGCCAAGACCAGTATTACGCAATTCATCCACCTCAGAGCACTGCAGCATCACCTAGCTGTGTTTTCACCGACAGTTTCAAGAACAATCCCTTTTCTACACAGGAAAAGCCACTGCTGGAATGACCACACAAACACCTATCCCACCAGGACTGTAGGACAAACCCTTGTGAAACGGAACCCCTCCAATAGGTTTGTGTGTCTTCCTCAAGTCAACTCTTCTTCCAACACTGCTTTTCTGTGAGAACAGAATCAGCAGAAGTGTTAGACAGATGAAGCTTCTAAACAAAGCTAAAGGGGAAAAAAAAAAAAAATTCGTTCTATAATTGGCACTAGCATCAACAATGCTCCAACACTGCCTCACATTTATCTACCTATTAAAAGCAAACAGAATAGCACGAACTCTAACTGCCAGATAAAATAGCTGCATTCAAAGCAGCGAGCCATGCTGCTGGTAAACAGTTTTGCATCATTCTTTACACAAAGTAACTGCCAATCTTGATGCAGTGGGTCAAGAGCAGAGGCACAACAATAGGTATTCGCACAGCACAAACTTTATGTAAGGGTACTAGACTAGGGTGTTTGTACCAGCTGCCTTGCAGAGACATGCTGTACTTGATAAATTGGTAAAAAAATCCACAGCTGAAGAGCAAGGTGAATTCTTCAAGTTACCAAAAGTCAGTAAAATACCTTCTCAAATGCACAGCGTTGTTCAAAGTAGAGACCTGCTAGTCAGCAGGAACTGAAGTCACTTTGAGAATGGAGACAATAAGCTCCCTGAAAACACTGGGAAAAAAGCACAATAGCTTTGAGAACGTCTTCCACATAAAAGTACAGCACCATCTTGATTTAAAAGTTATCGGTACTCTGTGTTCACAAACCAAGTACGTAATTACAGATGGGGTGTATTTCATACTCCCGAAATTGTGAGGAATGTTAGGTATCTGATGCTATTACCATGCAAGACACACCCCTTATTAAAAGCTTTTGTGTTCACAGCTTTATCTTGGAAAGTGTTTTTGCTAAGTTGGGAGCAAAAGTAATGGCTTCCCTTCTTCATATAAGCTTAAGTAGTTGCTAGCACCTCAACTGCTTCGGACATTAAACATCCTGTGACAGAACACTCGAGTTACTCCACTGAACTTCAGCTTAAAATTCTGAAGCTTGTACCATGACCTTTTTTAAAATTATTACTTAACATCAAATGCAATCAAAATTCCATATTCCATCCCCAATATTTATTTTATGGGAGGAGGGGCCCAAGCAGACAGGACATGACTTTAAAACAAGAAGTATCTTCACACGTACATCTATTCATACTGCAGATAGATTAATTACATTTAAGAAATTAATAATTTGACTTAATTACTGCTCACAATGAAACTGTTTTGATAATGATCCTCTAATTAGGTTGTCTACCGCTCCTCTATGCTACAGACTACAAAGAAATTGCTTGCCATGAATTTCTTAATAAAGAAATTACAATTTTAGAAATTATAGTTCCAGAATATATTCTGCACTGAAATATCTTAATGATGTCAAAGAGCTTTCCAGACTGCTGCAACATTAACACACCGAAAAAGCTATCTGTCAACCTTAGAAATTCAAGCAATGTTCTGCTTGCAAAGCTGAGTATCCAACACCTGGTCATCCCACCATGGACTAGGAGTCAGAAATCTGGAGGGGCAGGAGGACAGAAAATCAGCGTGGTTTCACATATATTACGAGCACACGTGTGTTTTATTTATAGTTTACCTAAAACCAAGCACAAGGCAGTAATTGCCAATTTCGATTTCATCTTAACTTAGGATCAGACTACAGATCATCTTTTAGCTCTATCAGAAGGGGACCTGGAAGGCAGGAGTAATTTGTAGTTATGGTTAGTAATTAGAATTTGAGATCTAATCTCAGATGTCACGAACAAGTATCTTTACGATACAACAACCAGTTATTTCTACTGGAACAATTCCATAATCAGTTAAAAAAAATACACTTAAACAATCACCACCACCCCCCCAGAAAAATCTCAAACCCCACAGATGCTGATGCACTGAGCATCCTAATAACGGTGTGAAACAAGTAAATCTGGAAAGAACACACATTTGCTGATAGAACTCCACCTATAAGGAATGAAAGGTGGGATGAAAAAGAAGTTCTGAAAACAAAACGTTCTTCACTTCACTGGAACGTGGCCCATGTGTTTATTCCCCTAAACCCAGTAGAAAGACCCCACTTAGAAAACAGGCTTTGAGCACAGCCATACACCAATTTTGAAACTCTGAGAAAACAGCACTGCAATAGCTTCGTCTATCTACCGTTTAGTGATGATGGTCTAAAAAAACCCAAAAAAACAAAAAACCAAAAAAACAAAACCATGAAATTAATTCTACGTTCAGCTAAAGCTGGTCTTTTAGCCAAGACAGCCTGCATTTCAAAGGCTCTGACTGTCAACTCGTCTCAAATAACGCACGGACTCGTAGTCCAAAATAGAAAAAGCCTGAGACACACAGCTCCAAAATTTTTCAAGCCTTGACCGCGACGCAGGGGCCACCGAGCAGCCCTGAAAAGGCTCGCTCAGGTTCTGTGCCTGTGCGGATCCAGCAGCATCCGATCCAGATCCCATCGGATCCACCGGGCTCTGGCTCGGCGTCGCAGAGACAGACCTCCGGCCGCCACCAAAGCAAGCGCATCCTCATTTATTTACTTTTCTTTTAGCGTCTCTTCCGAACGTTTTCACTCCCCTTCCCAGACTAATTCCTATGGCAAGCCCCCAAATTAATACCCTATCTGCTGGAGACGATTTAGAAATGGAAAACCTGTAAGAGACTGCCGCTCGGTGACGGGGAAAACAGACCTACGGCTCTGAATACCTCTCGCACTGGGGGACCATCTCCCTAAAGCACGTGTGTGTGGGGGGGGATGGATATCACTGCGTCACGAAGACAAAAAAAATAATAGAACTGAGAGGCAAGCTATGCACCCGCGCTGTTTGCGCCTCCTCGAGGCTCGGCGAGCTTTTGGCTCTTTTTTTTTTTTAAGCTTTTCTGCCGAGACGGTCCGAGGAGCTGCCGCACCCCCGGCGCCCGGGCACACCGGGGGCCGCTCTCACCTTGTCCAGCTCATCGTGCAGCTCAGCCAGGCTGGGCCGGAGCAGCTTCTCGCCCAGGTCGGCAGCCGTCTGCCGGTAGTGGTCGATGCGGGGCACGGCGTCCATGGTGTTGTGGCCGAAGGTACGCAGGTAGTAGGTGTTGGTATGGGTGTCATAGTAGTAGTGGTGGTGCCCGCCGGAGTGCAGGCTGCCCTCGCTCATCACCGTGTCGCCGCCGTTCTGGACGCCGCTCACATTGCCGCCCTCCGAGCTGCCTCCCCCGGGCTCGCCGGGGCTCTCGCCGCCGGCCGACGGGTCCACGAAGTTCACCCGAAACCTGCCTTTGGCTTCCTCGCCTCCCTTACCCGCCACGCCGAGGTCCCCGCACGACTTGCGGGGCCCCTCGGCCACCAGATCCACCTGGAAGCGGCTCTGGCTCGGCGTGGGACCCAGCGGCTTGCCCAGCGCATCCTTGGAGCCCTCATCCCCCCCGGACCCCGCCGCCAGCTCCTTGCCCTCCATG
Source organism: Corvus hawaiiensis (assembly GCF_020740725.1). Classification (NCBI taxonomy): domain Eukaryota; kingdom Metazoa; phylum Chordata; class Aves; order Passeriformes; family Corvidae; genus Corvus; species Corvus hawaiiensis. The sequence goes on along the minus strand of NC_063255.1, from coordinate 43,489,424 downwards.
CCTTCCCCTCGCTCTGCGGCCGCCAATGTTCCGAACGCCCCTCCCGGCCGGCGGCCCCGCTGCTTTAAGCGGCCGAGCAGCGCCCCGGGGCTGCCGCAGACACAGCGCCGCGCCCCGCCCCCGCCGCAGCGCCAGGTGACGGTGCCTCCGGTCCCTTCGCCCGATCCCGCTCTGCCCAGGCAGGAGCGCGGTCGCTTCCCCGGCTGGCGCGGCGGGAGGGATGCGGGGGGGAAAAAACCGGCGGCGCCGCGCAAGCTCCGCCCGCTCCCGGCTGCGGCGGAGGGGGCGGCAGGAGCGCGTCCCCGGCCGGGCGGCGGCGGCTCCTCCCGCCCGCACTATGGCGGCCCCGCCGCATCCGCCCCGCGGCGGCGCTGGGAGGGGCGGGGGGGCCGCGCCGCGATCCCGCCTGGCACAACCCCGCCGGCCACCGCCACGTCTCGCGAGAGGAGCGCGGGGGCGCGCGGAGCCGCGCGGTGCCTCACAGAGCCCGGGCACCCCCGAGACCCCTCAGACACGCCCCGGTCCCTCACACACCCCCGGACCCCGCTTACACGCCCCTGGCGCCTTACAGTCCCCGCAGATCCCCTCAGACAGCCCCCGGTCGTTCACACATCCCCCGGACCCCTCACACACACCCCCGGATCTCTCATACGCAGCCCCAGATCCCCTCACACATCCCTCGATCCTTTACACACACACACACACACACACACACACACAGCCCTCTCATACACCCCCTGGGCCCCTCATAAACACCCCCTGTCCCCCTCACACCCATCCAGAGCTCTGGCATGCTTTGGTCCCTTACACAGCCCGTCAGACCCCTCCAATACCCCTAGATCCCCTCACATCACCGCTGCTCCTCATAGACACACACATACACCAGTCCCTCCCCCTCACACACACGCGGTTCCTCACACACCCCACGAACCCCCTCACACCCTCCAGTCCCTCACCACCCCACAGAATCACAGACTGGGTCAGGTTGGAAGGGACCACACTGGGTCATCTGGTCCAATCTCCCTGCTCAGGCAGAGTCATCCAAAGCACATGGCACCGGATTGTGTCCAGACGGGTCTGGAATGTCTCCAGAGACAGAGACTCCACACCCTCCCTGGACAATCTGTTCCCGTGCTCGGTCACTGCACAGGGAAGAAGTTCTTCATGCTCAGGTGCATGAGTTCCTGCCGTTCCTCTCGCCCTAGTGATTGACCATCACCAAACAGAGCCCCCCGCTCCGTCTTCCTGGCACCCCCCCCCGCCCCCCCCCCCCCGATATTTATACAGATGAATGATGTCCCTTCTCAGCTGTCTCTTCTCGAGGCTGAACAGGCCCAGCTCCCTCAGCCTGTCCTCATGAGAGATGCTGCAGTGCCCCCATCATCCTCATTGCTCCTGGACCTGCTCACACATTCCCTGGTTCCTCACACACCCCCTGAACCCCTCACACCCCGTGGACCTCTTCACACTCGCCCCCTGGATCCCCCTTTTTTACCTTCCAGCCTCTGGATCTCTGCCAAGTGCACTGTAAAAACCACTTACATAATAGATCTAATGTCAGTAATGCCTTTTTCTGGCTCCTCTGCTGCAGCTTTTTGTCCCTGTTCTCTTAAAGTTTATTCTTTCTCCAGAAGCATACACAGTTCTTTAATTTGAAAAGTGGAGTCGTTCTGCCTCCTCGCTCTTACTGGAACATAAGTGCCTGGATTATCCATTAAAGCTTACAAAGTTGGCTCTGAGGTTGTGAAAAGAAACCTCAGATGGGAGTAAAATACTTCAGCTTCCATAGTCAGAATTTAAACAGCGACTCAGCAATGGTTTTTCATTGTGTATTTTGTTTCCTTTATGCTTGAAGGTAGCAGCTCACAGAATATCACAAGAGGTGGGCTATGTCTCCAAAACCTTATTTAGGGTGCTAAAAATCATCAAGCAAACATTCCCTTCAGTAAGGGCTCTTGAGCAATTCCACCTCTCTACTTCAGTAACGTTTTAGTTGGTACTTCTTGTTTCCAAATCTTCTTTTTTTACCACTGATGTATTATGTTTTGTATATTTTCCCCCTCTGCCTAGCAAACTCTGAGTGCCAACATCCATTTTCTAGCTCACCACATCTCTACCGTTTTATTTCAATTAACAACAAACCGGGTGACGTCATCCTACAGAAAATGACTGAAGCTATAAAACAAAGCTTGCTTTTCCACAACAATTAGAGGAAGAAGTATTTCAATTCTAGGGATGTGTACATTCCTAAAAAAGCTGAGGATGCCTCAGTAGGTTAAAAAGATGGGTACACTGATCCTTTCTTTTTTAAACACTGTTCTAGAAAAACAGTAAAAATCATATACTTCAAAATAGTTTGAGACATCCTTTGATAGACTCAGAAATTAAAAAAAAAAAAATATTTTTAAAAATTGGCAAATTTTCAAAATGTAAAGAAAATAAAATCTGTGTGCAAACTGGAAAATAAAAGATTAAGCCATGGTGAAGTTTTTACTTTTGTCAGGGTGCAAGGACTTGAAAAACAGTGGCTGATGAAGGGAATGAGTCAAAATAAAAGATTTTTGTTCAGAACTGAAAGTAAACAGCACCCAAACAGCAGATGATACGCAAAGAAAATCCACTGTACATTTTTCATAAGCAGACATAAACAGTTCTTGATCAACATCTGCATAGAACGTGGTATGATAAGGTGTTTGGAAACAGTTTAGGCTTGGAAGTGGCAATTTCTCTCAGTTCCCTGCATAAATAAGTGAAAACAGAGGAGGGGAGCAGCTTGTGAAATCCCATGGATGTTAAACAGTTGATGATGATGGGATGATACTGTGATTTTTAGATATTTTAAAGGACACTCTTCATGGACAAGTGGATGTGTGTTGGCTGCGTCTGCAAGGCCCATGGCCTGCCAGGTGTCATTTCCAACCCCTTATCATTCTATGATTCCATAGTTCTGTGGATGTGAGAAAGTGCTAAATACTGGCTTTGAAGAAAACAAAAAGTTGAGGATTCCAGCACAGCCCCCAAGAAAGACAAGGGAATGGAAGACCCGAGAAAAATATTGATGAGGAAAATGCAGACCTTTCAGAATTAAAAGGATCAAAGAGATGAGGAAATACCGCATTATGAGAAGCTGGCAACAACAGTAAGAGGAAGATGAACCAAGTCTTCATCAAGGTTCTGTTACTTCATGTAACCCATGAGAAGGGTGAGAGATTCTGCAACTGTAAGGGAGAAAAAAGGGAGAACAATTCCAGTTCAAATGTGATTGATACTAAGAAATAGACTTTGAGGGAAAAAAAAAGAATATTCAATTTAAGCTCATAATTAAATGGTTTCTGACATATCACTACTTAAAACATCACCGCAGTAGAGTTTGGGTATCACTGGTGAAGAAAAAAGCATAACACATTAAATAAAAGCAAGCAATAAATTACTCCTTTTCTGGCCAAGATTGTTTACCACAGAACATTAGCAACTGGCTTTTTTTTCCTTTAGAAAGTGAGGAGGGAGGAGCTGTGGAGTGTTTCAGTATCCTTTGATGAACTGCCTCCTTTTTCTGCTTTGAACTTGCCATTTGCCAGCTTCACCAGATACTTCACAGGGCTCATTTAATAACTAATGTGAAACATTGGAAAATGCAAACATTTTATAGCATTATGATTGTTTTGGTCATTTAGACTAGATCTCACTCCTGTTTGCCTCTTTTCCAAGCAGAAGAACTCTAATTTTAAGTCTTCCTCTTCCAAAGTGCAGGCAGGTGACAACTCATTTTGCTTACCTGATAGGGCCTTTTCTTCTCTGAGGGGTCTTTATATCATCATCATCATCATCCCTTGGCCTTAGGCTCTTGATGGGCTTGCTGTTCCGGATATATATGCTAATTTAAATATTTTTCTGTATGTTCTGTTGGGGCAGTCATCTCATGCTTATGATCTGTTTTGGTTTGGTTTTAATACATTTTGACACCTCAGCTTTTGCAAGGAAAAGGTTTTCTGTAGTAACTTGCCTTGTTCCTGCTGTTTGGTTGCACCAGCTTCCTCACAACCTTTCTCAAGACATTCTTGATTGGTGGTACAAATTTATCATCTCTCCATAATTATTTTTTTCAGCAATTGGCACCTGTAAGAATCTCACTCCTTTTAGCCTCCTCACCAACTTTGATTAGTTTCCTCATTTTGTTGGATTTTTTTTTTTTTTTTGGTAAGCATAGGTAGATTTTCGGACTTGGCATGCTTTTTGGTCCTGTGGAGTAAGCTACAGGCACTGTTTCAATGGAGTTCTTCAGTGCTAAAATTTTAAAGCAGGTTCTGTGCATGTGCTACATGAACCATAGTGAGGGGTTTTTGCCCTCTTGGATGTCATCTACCTAGTTACCCCTTGATGCAGTCATCATTAGGATCTAAAAATGTTGTTTCTGCATCTTGTCCTCCATTTCCCCAGCTCACACACAGCCTGATTCTTTGTTCTGCTTTTTTCTTTTCTTCACTTCCTTTATATTTTTTCTTTCCTTCTTTTTTTCCTTCCTGCTCCTTAGAAAATAGAGGCAGAGTTAGCATTTGTATTCTCCTACTGTGCTGTTTATTGTGTCCTTTATAATTATTACAGGTATTCATCCAAATCAGTGTTTAAGTAGTACTGTCTTTCTTTTCCAAGAAATCTGGATGAAGTCCTAACAAATATGGTATTGTCATGTGGTAACTTACCTGTATTTGTTTTACACTAATCCTAGCTTACAAGAAAAAAAGGTAATTGCAGCAACACTTTTGAAAGGCTGCCAGATAAATCCTATGATTAAGACACTTAGAAATGAAATCCGTTTGCTGGCAGCTGGATGTGGTGCTGGAAAATCTCTTCCAGGGGGCCTTTCTTGTTCTGATCACGCCTTAGATGTGTCCGTGTGTGTCTTCAGTATTTCACTGTCCTTATTTTTATGGACCTGGTGTTAGCGAGACCGCCACCATAATTATGTTAAAGTCCTAAAACGTTAGTGTTTTTAACATTCTCTGAAGACTGACATGCAAGATATGTTTCGGATAGCTTCTTCAAAGGGCTCTAGTTTTGATACTCTGTCACCCGTGTATTTGCTTAGGAGTGAGGTGCAGGGTACATCTCATGTCCATCCAGAACATAAGTTTTTGCAAGATGCTGTGCTGTTTTGGTAGCTGGAGGAAGAATACTCAGCACCTGCTCCCTTCCCTGAGTGTGAGCTCCAGTGTCTAGTTTTAGGGTACTGGTTTATCTTTAAAGTTCTGGTTGTCTTGGTACCCAAGAGACTGTCTTTCATCCTGTGCCCGTAACAGTCTGGTTGAGACCAGCAAAGCCCCACAGGCTCTAGAAACCACTGCCAAAGTGTGCATGTGACACAGTGAGATTAAATGCAAAGACAGACCTTATAATTATGAACTTCAATTATCACATATCATTCAGAGCACTTATTGTCTGACTCATTCCTCTTTTTGCCCAGCATTTGAAAATTGCAGTGTGTACGTACATGTGTTAGGAAGAAGGAATTATTCAAAGGGAGATGGAATTCATTATTTGAAAGTGCTGTGGTTTATAGGCATATACCTTAAGAATGATTCGCGAATATAGATAAACTTATTGCAACAATTCTGGAAATAAGCCAACAAACAGGCATTTTGTGCAGTCTAATGTATCTTCAAAGCAAAATTATACTCTTTGTGTTGTTTTGTTTTGTTTTGGTTTTTTTGTTATGTTTCTAGTTTTAATAATTTCTACATGTCTCAGTCTCTAAGGAATTTTATCGCAGATGAAGCTGTGGGCTATCATTGAAGTGCTGCTGAAATGTAAAGTGGGCAGCCTGAGCACTCAGTAACTTCAGTCCAGACTACAGAGGACTAATTTTGATTCCAAACCAAGCAGCTGAGCTGCTCAGGACAGAGCTCATACAGTCTATCTCACCGGAGATCCTCCTATTTCATTTCTCTGTGAGCTAGGAATCTCTTCTGATAGCTTCTTTCTGACACCGTTATGTGAGCAAAGTCCATTTTGCATAATTCAGTTAGTTCCTTCATCAGGTCATCTCTTTGCTCTCTAGAACTGCAGGTAAGAAGTTGTCTCAGACATAAAACTTCTGGAGATTGTAGTCTGTATGTAGTCATGAGACAGCTGGAACACGGAGATGACGAACTGCTTTGCCTTCAGGGGTGTAGCTAAGAGATTGCTGTTTCTCATTTTTCCTTTTTCAAAGGTGTTGTTTTTGCCTTTTTTTTTTGGTTTGTTGGTTGGGGTTTTTCTGTTTGGTTACTTAATTATGTTTCTGAAAGATAAAATAGCTTCTACATCTTTGTATCCCATTCATTATCTTCTGAAATGCATGTCCTTTGGAGCAAATACCCCTTTTGTAAGGAAGCCAACGGAGGCAGGTTGGCCAGCAGCCCACCAGTGTCCACAGATATCTGTATTTCCAGAAGCTCAAGCCAGCCAACCATATTCTACTCATACAATTAATTTTCAGTCCTTTTCTTTTAATTCTTCTTGTACTATGACAGTCAGTTCATTACTATTTTTTATTTTTCCCCGTTCTATAAACACTCATTATCAAAACTGGATGGAAGCTAGCAATCGTTTATGCTACAGTCATCCTTTTGGTGTTTTTGTTTTTGGTTTGCTTTTTTTTTTTCACTTTGCCTTCTTAATTCAGTGTTTAGAAAACATCTAGTTTTTGTCCTGCCTTATTACAGCTTAAAACCGAGTGGTTAAGGCTGGAGGGAAAAGTGAAATTGTTTGAGTGGAAATCATGATACCCTCCTCTGATATGACAAACAAAACGTGTCCCATATGCCATCAACATCAAGTGTTATCAAGTCATTATAGATTTTTTTTGTGTTAATATATGAGTTTGTAGAGTTTACATGTTCAGGAAGTTAAGATTATGGCAAAGGAGGATTGCATTACTTCTATCATATGTCACCAATGTCATCTCTTACTCCTTAACTTTAATTTATATTCAAATCCTTGGGGAAGTATGGTATGTAATTGTGATGCTTACGGTATATATTTGTCATCAGAGGCTGGGATCCTTGGAAATCAGGCAGGGAAGATGAACCTTTACCGCATCTCTGAGGATGTCCGTAGAGGGTACTTGTGCCAGAGTGCATGTCCAGCCTTTGGACTGCAGCCACTGGGAGCTAATCAAGGAAGCTTGTTCATAAGCAGTTTTAATAACTATTCTCTCCTTTCACCTTCAGAACAGGAAATTAGTGTGGGAGCACAAAGTAGCTAAGGTGCAAGAAGATGTAGTGGTAAAAGAGCATATTCTGACTTGAACCATTTTACAGATGGGAAAACTGAGGCATAGAAAGATGACAGCCCGAATCGAATCTATTTTGTGAGAGTGGAGGTGGATTATTTTGAACACACAATACCCTCTCAGTTTTCATTTCCACATTTTTGTTCCACCCACAGATTCATTGGGGAAATTGCTAATACTGAAGGCAGTCAAATCCATTCTAATCTTATAAGTAGTGGAAGCTGAAAAAGCAGGTTTGTAGCAATGCACTTGTTTTCCCCTTGCTTTCAGGCTAAGAAATACAGATTGCATTACAGATAGTAGTTGTAGGTCCTTTGTGTAACTTTTAAAGATATGTTGGCAGGGTAAGTTGCTGTATATTGTATTCCTGAACAATGCTAAGTATTTTGGTCAAGTGTTCTTTTTTCTTGGGGTATTTTTGTATGTACTATTGAAGCTTTTAAATGCTCAGATAGTGACTCACCTGCATCCTTTCAAAGAATTTATCACTAATCTCTGAAAATCATTACACCCAGGTTTTATTAAAAAAAAAAAAGTAGCCCCATGTCTTTGTATAGGGCTAGAATCCAAATGTTTTTCCTCTTATCATTAAAAATGTTTTTGAACTCTTTCCCTAGGATAAGTTCAGGGTGACCTGAGTGAATGGTTCCTGGGAGTGCTAAGGAAATTTAATGTTTATGAAAATTCATTGAAAAAGATAGCATGTAGCTAACATGTGTATGACACTTCTAAGTAAACATGATTGTTTAAAAAAAAAAAAAAAAGAAAACCCCATCATGGTGCAAAAAGCTGAAAAAAGGATCAAACCTGTGAGGGTGGTGAGGTCCTGGCACAATTTGCCCAGATAAGCTGTGTCTGACCCATCCATGGAAGGCCAGGTTGGACAGAGTTTGGAGCAGCCTGGGATAGTGGAAGGTGTCCCTTTCCATGGCAGGGTGTTGGAATGAGATGCTCCTAAAAGTTCCTTCTGATTGAAGCAATTCTATGATTCTGTTATTTTATGATTCTATTAAATTGTTACGGTAATATTCAGTTAGCCACTCATCTCCATTTGGAATCATACAGACAGTTCTGATTGATTAGTCTGCATTAAAAAAAAAGGCACAATAGACAAAAATTTCCAGTTTTCTAAAAAACAGATATTAATGCTTAGAAGTGGAAAAATGAGGGACTGAAAATGAAAGGCTGTGGTTCTTCTGAGGGGTCAAATAGGAAGGAGTTTAGTATGTGTATGCAGAATGCTGCAAGGCACTGGGAGAGGGAAAATGGAGCTACAGTCAGTCTTTCAACTATAATGGAACTATCAATTAAGGTAAAAAAAGATGACATGCAGCATAATATACTTGCTGATGCAGATGCCATAGACTTATGTAGGTGGGAAGAAAGGACTAGGCATTCAAATGACCAGTAAAACATCAGCAGTTTTCAGGTGGAGGAAAATATTAAAGCTCTTAATTTGTTTCTGTCAAATATGTGAATTCTTAGCAAGGATTAGGCAGAATTTCTTCTCAAAATCAGTGATAAGTTGCTATCTGAATTTTCTCATGTTTGTATCTGGGACTGACCACTTTAGGGATTGGATTTCCAGATAATGTTTGCATTAACTTACTTCATGTAGTGCTTCTGCTCCTAGGAAAACACCCCTATTCAGAGGCATCTGGTGGAAAAAGTGGACATCAGGTACCTCTATAACTGCTGGGAAGCTAAACTGGCAGCACAAAAACTGATGCAAATTCTTGTAGAAATGTTCAAAAGAGAATCTTCTTTTATCATTTGCTTCCCCCTTGATGAAAGGTACCTAAAGCACCATCAAAACAGACACCGACTTGCTGCTCCTTTGATCGATTAACTGGTTCATATTTTCAAAACATCCTGTAGGCAGCTCATTCGGACCAAGAGGGAGAACTTGTGCTGCTGTAACTATAGCTCGTTCCTGTCCCACATGTCATATTGTAAAGTCTGTTTTATCCAGCTTCAAAAATAACTTCTTCAACTCTTGTCAAAAAACATATGGCAAACATCACCCCCACACATTGCAGTCTATTGTCATCACCCATTTATGTCAAAGGGAGTTAATATCCTAGGCACTCCCTAATCTTCAGGATGGACTGGAAGAAAATACTGTCCTGCAGCTGTCTCTGTGCATCCACTACTTTTGAAATCTGGTTGTCCTTCTCAACTAGAACATCAAAATGCAAAAATAACTGATTTTGTCTATTGGCTGTACTCCTTCTTATCTCTTTACTCTGTCAGCAAGCAGCAGTTTTTCTTCCTATCCTGTTATCGTATGATCTCTTCAAAGAATATTTTTGTTCTGTTTTGTAATGGGAATGATAACTGATTCTTCATTACTTTGTGCTTCTGTTTGGCCCTGCAAAGACAAACCTTGTTCCCTGTGTGACCAGCTACCTTCCACAGCAAAGACACACCTTAGACAAGGATTTGCCTCCATTCTGCCCCTGTCTTGTCTCACTTATGTGTGAAATTTTGAATCCCTGTCTGTTTGTTCCTCCGAAAGCTATTACTAGTATTCTGTTTTATATTCCTCGTCTTGTTCTTTTCTGTCTTTCCTCTTGGCCTTTGTCAGTGATAGAGCTTTAGCTTTAGCAGGTTGAAAGGTATCTGATCCCAGATTATAGTTTTCAGTACTGCTCTAGGCCACTGAATTTAAAAAAATTCTTAATGATCTGTACTGTATTGAAACAAATATTCAGTTGAATAGCTGTATTATATACATAGCTAGACACCCAACTTAGCAAATTATGTAAGCATATGTTTGTCTCCTGTGCTATTCAGCAAGGCGCTGGAGAATGAATTTAGCATTAAACTTGCTGAGGTCCACTAAGGTTAAGCAGTTTGTTTAAGAAACATGCCAAACAGAGGTGAATTGCTAAAAGAAATCCCTCATAAAACATCATTTTGAAGTTTGGAGCATGAGGGGAAAAAAAAGAGGTAAAAAATATGAACACTAACATGGAGATTGGAGTTCCAGATTGAAACACTTCACCTCTCATCAGACATATTTAAATATTGTCACTGAAGTTTGGTTGCTTTTTTTTTATTTTAAAGGAAATGTATTTAATAAAAGTTGGAAATAGAACTGAGTGATGATATTTACATAGAATTTCCCTGGATTTAGTTTTCTAGCAACTGAGCCTAGTTGTGAGCCACAGATAATGGCCTCCATAAAAGATTATTTTATGATTCATACCAGGTTTTTCCATTTGACCCTACAACTCCTGCTCCTTGGGTGAGCATACGCTGTGATCCATCCACAGCTATTGTAACATGTTCTTGTATTAAATATAAGGAAGAATTCTACATAGTATTTGGGGGAAACTGCTTTTGCAGGAAATAACACACAGCATATTTAATGGAAAGGGAAGTATACACTTCAGAAATGTCATATTAGAAAAATGTGGGTATTTTTTCTAAGTTCTTACTTCTATTACGATATGGACGGCACCATTACTTTGCTAAGCTGACAATTATTTCTACTTAGGCAGACTATTAACATATGTATTTTCATGTTTCAACAGGAAAGAAGGTGCTTGCTCTTTTTTTAATGAATAAAATAGGTAAATGCTGAAACTGGCATTTTGGAAGGCAGTGCTTGTCACTCCACTCATTCCTTAATTCTCTGTCAACAGGTTGATGAAGTGTTAACATCTCAAGCATTTGGCAGCTAGATACAAATAAATTGTCTTGTCAATTTGTGAAATATTACTATTGTATCTTCATACTAAAGTGTAGACATTATTAAATATAATTTAAGACACCAGAAAGGCCTTCCCCAATGAGATTACCTGAAAACTTATACTTAGCAGTGCTCTGTGAAAACTGCAACTTTGACATTATTATCCAATCATTTTTCATGTGTTTGCATCTTCAATCAGATTTCTGATGACATTTCATTAACTTTTTTTTTCAATTAAAAAACTACAATTAAAAAAAAAAATCAATTTGGTCCCAAAGAGAAGGAATTCATTTTCTCAAAGAAACCAGAGTGACTTTAAAGCATGATGTAATGTAATGATTTTACCACGTAAAACAATGAAATTAGAAAATAACTTTACATTAAAACTGCGATGTTAGCTATGAATACCTCACGTGATGTAGTCCTTACAGTTCTGGAAAATAATTACTGTTTTGATAAATAATATTTTAGTGGATGAGTGATTATTCCTTTAAGATAACTGCCTCATAAATACAAATATGATTCACTGAGAGTTCACAGTAAAAATTTTGTTTTCTGTTTATCCAGTATGCACAGGAAGGAAGGTCAGGGCTAAAGGCAGAAAGTTTAGAAATCCAGGACAAAAAGTTATGATACATAATATGTTTTAAATTTTTGCAGCTGTTGCCATCCCTCTTTCTGTACTATCCAGATGTACCAAAACTCTTGTTTTTATTCTGGCTAATGTCAGATTGGACACTAAACATTTCACGCGCACAACTGAAGTCACTCTTGATTTCTTCACCTTCATTCTGACTTGGACATGGGTCCAGTTCAAGACCTATTTTTCACCAGTTGAGTTATTCTGCAGATATCAGGGACAAACACAGTACCAAGAAAAAACTTAGGTTCTGCTGGATAATTTTTCCATTGTTCTGCAGTGACATTGTCTCTAACTTATATTTATGTTGTGCTGCTTTTTAAAATCTATTTGATAAAAATTGAATAAATGAAATAAAATGCTTTGCTAATTTACTATTGTTATTAAAAAAAAAAACCAAACCCAAACCAACCCCCAGATCAAAATATATTATCAATCTGTTTGTTTTGGTCCTGTCCTGTCTGTGAAATATTGAACCTCTATTCAAATTCTTTTCAGGTTTGGAGACTGGTTTGGTAGTAGATACCCTTCTACCTTGTTCTGAGTCTGGTTAGTGGGTGTGTAAGCTGATATCTTGCTGCCAGTTGTATTTTCCTGACATTTATTTTCTAAATGTGAAATGGCATTTCTTCAAAGTAGTGAATTTCAGGTAAAGCTCTAGAGGTTCATGTCACAATACACTAACTGAAATGTTTCCCAGTAATTCACAGGAAATATGGATACGTAGGGAAGATAAAACATTACCACTTTTGCATTAAAACTTCTTTGGAAATGAAAATTCAAACCCTCGATTTTTTATTTATTTATTATACAGGAAACCAGGGCTTCTTTAGTTAAATATAAATTAATTATAACAGTCTGATTTAGGTAGTACAATATTAAAAAATTGTGTATGTACACATACACATTTGCCAATAATGTTATAAGCCATGTGACTAATTTGGTCTCAATCATTTGTTGTCTTCTTAATTTCACAAAAGAAATGCTGTACTTCAGTTTTTCTTGCCTGGTAAATACAGGAGTTACTGCTTTGTATGTCAAATTATTGCCAAAGATTCAAGTATGCAAACAACTTTCAGACAGCTAAATCAGATGCTTCCTCAGTGGTGGTCCTACTTGGGAAATTATGCAGGGAAAATTCTTTCCTCTCCTTCTCACCATTCTTTTCCTGCCAGGGTAAGGCTGTTCTTTCTCTCCCTCTGCTTTTTCTCTCTCCCTCCCCACAGTCAGAGCCAGGTCCTTCTTTTGCTCCCCACCTTACAAAGCCACCACCAAAAACATGACTTTTAGCTGTCAAAAATCCTTTCTCTGTGAATAAATTTGCTGCTTTTATTCCTCATTTCTCTTTGGCAGCATTAGCCTGAATGGGAATTGCCCAAAGACAGCAATAGAACACCCTCTTGCAGAGCTCCCATTTGAACTGTCTCCCAGTGCCAGCATCCTACAACCTGGCTGTGCCAAATCACCTTGTCCTTCTCTTCTGATGGGAACACTAGGAACTTGCCTGCCCTCAGTAGACAAAGCACTGGGTTAGCCATTTGAGTTAAAGGTTAACTCTAAGAGCCCTTTAGTTTTGCAATCCTATTCTCTGAGGAAAATCATTTATTGTCCAGCACAGATGCGTCAGTTCACATGAAATGAATTAATCTGTTCAGCTGAGGTACTTCATCTTCCCAGAGTCAGCCTGGAATGGGTGTGGGGGAGAACTTCCCAGAAGGCAGTCAGCCTAACCCTCCCTCCAGAGTGTCCTAACACCTTCTGCTGGCTGTGGAGAGCAGATAGGCCAGCTGAGTTCTTTAGCTCTGCAAAATTAGGCAGCTGGCACACAACCCAAGAGGTTATGTCAGTGCTTGCATCGAAACTCAGGACTGCCGACGCTGTCAGACAAGGAGAGGAGAGGGCAGGTTTTTGTCACCCATTCTGTGAGAACAGAGCTGTTTTACACAGGATTGTACCACTTGAGAATAAAACCTTTGCTTCTGGATGCAGTGTGTCGAGGTTTCTTGATTCTTTTTCCCTCTGTGAAAAGAAGCAGTAGGGTTATTAGAGCCCTAGGTAGTATAGAGAGGCAAATTTGACCAAGAAAAATGTGCCATGGACTCAGATCGTGAGAATAATAATGGGCAGGGTGAGAAGGAAGGAAAACAGATTTTTCAGAAGGTGTGTAACTGTAGCTTTGGGATAAGACAAATCAACTGCCCCAGTGACATTCAGGGTATATGTTTGCCCAATAAAACTTGCAACAGTAGATTTTCCACTGCCTCTCTCTCATCTAGTGTTTAAGTAGCTTTGATTCGCTGCCCTTGGAGAGCTTTTGAGCAGACGTTTCTATCTGCCCTACCCTCACACCACAAAGTTCTCCAGCCTCTTGCACGAAAGCGTCATTGTTGGTGTTTGTTCTGTCTTTTCATATCTAGGCAATCTTTCACCTAGCCAGGGCAGGTGTAATGTCAGGCTAATTCCATGCCAAAAGTAGCAGATACATGTTCCTGGATCAGTCTTTGCATTCTTATCCAACTTGTCAATACATACGTAATATGTTTTCATGGAATTTTTTTTTTATCTGTACCACGAGCTGCAACGTGTAAATGTTTGTGTCTGCAGTGAGCATGTACTTTTCAAGGACATTTTTGGAAAAATGGGGTAATACTTCTTAAAAGACTATCTCCTTGTTACACAAAAAGCGCAATTAATTTAATACTGTTACCGGCACCATAATTATAGTATTTTTTTAATAAGTACTGAAAATTTTAGAATATCTGGTTTTGTTGCAGCAATATTACATCTCCTGAGGAGATAATTCCATGGCATTTTCAGGATTAAATCATGTTGCCCTCTTTACATCCTCTGACTTTTCAAAATAAGTCTTGTATTTTCTATTGGAAACACTCATGTGGAAGCAAGTACTTCACCATATGTCTTCCTCCTCATGGGTGTAAAAACAGAGGGGGACTTAACAGTGATGGTGGGGCAGATTATTTGTGCTCATGTAATATGGAATAGCAGTTAGATTTGTAGGGTCCCAAAACTAGGGAGAAAACTTACATGCCTTTGGCCCTTCTTTAGATTCAATCGGTTTTGTAAAGCTGAAGAGCTAAAATGCAGACATCAGTTTTTGCCAGAACTTTCTGAAATTCAACAGTTGTTATCAAAACATTGTGTAAACTTTACGGCTCCACAGTTCCAGGTTTTGGCTTGGGCTCTGATTGTGCTTGAATTGTTTCCGAGTGATCAAAAGAGAAATTAATAGATGCCTAGTAAGAAAGTTCACTTTATTCTATTTACAGTCGAGTCTAATCTCAATACATTCAGATAGCTGCGATAAATATCCCTTTGAACTGAACCGCACCTATTCCAGAAGGGTTACGGAACACTGAAGTCTGTGAAAGCATTAAATTTAACTGCTGGCTCCGATTAATTAACCTTCTACATTTCTTAAGGGCTCACAGAGGCTTTCATAGAAATTACAGAACTACTCATTGTGCATCCACATGGATATTCCCTATATATTATGGGAGTTTTTGTATGTATTTTGTTGAGAGTAGGTAGTCTAAAAGATGGGCACTTGCTGTCTTAGCCATGGAGAGGTTGGATAGGACAGAGGGAGTTTCATGCTTTCCAAAGCAAGCATCTATTAATAGAAATCAGAGCCTGGAATATATCCTCTGGTGTAGTCATAAGCAATTGAAAAACACAATTAACAAATATTCAGCGGATGTCATTTGTGTTCTAGGTTGTTATTGCCAGAAAGCTATTATTAGAACTATGAGGCACTTTGACAACTTGCACTTTGAGGAATACATTTTCCTTTGTTTGCAGTGTGCTGCTTACTAAGTTTCGGTGGAATTTAGATTTAAGCAGTATCCTCTATATTGTTAAAACCTAGAAATCTGCATTATACAGAACTACCATTCCTTGTGAACTGGATTGAAATATGTTGTTGGTTGGGATTTTTTAAAGTTAAAATTTAAATCTAACCCTCATGATAGCAAAACTGATTAATTTCAGTAGAGTAACCTCAAACTAAGTGCTGTATGAGTAAGGTTAAAATTCCCAGAGTGAAAGAGGTCAGCTTCAGTTTAATTTTTGGCATTTACATTCATGTCACTTAAAATTCTTTGTCAGAAGAACAGCCAGTTTGAGCCACACACTTAAAATTTTTATACAAGTTTAAACTCTGTTGAAATTGACTAGATGCTTTGTTGATCGGGAATAGGATTTGTTGGTGCTGAAATGCTGGCATTAGCTGAAGGATTTTGTTGCACAGGAACCTAAGTGGCTCTCTGCAGACACAGTGATTTTAATAACCAACACTGCCAAGATGCCATCTTTTCCACACGTTCATGAAATGATAAGTGCTTTCACATTTCTTTTCACCTTCGAATGCTGAGTTTACTTGTTTTCTACTGGAAGTGTTAAAAATGGAACAAGCTATTCCACATCCAAACAAACCACTTCCATATGAATATCTCTCAGGCAGAATTATTGAGATTTTATATGCATTCTGCTGTGTTTTGAATCTTGGATTAGACTTGCTGTATTGCTGTGATCCAGATATGAAAAATTTACTTGACATATCTTCATAAAATCTTATATACTACAGCAGAGCTTAGAGTTACAACGCAGTATAAATATTTCCATGCATTGTTGTACAGGAATCAAAATGCAGGAATATCTTTTCTGTAAGTCAAATTCCTATAAAATGGCTCACTAAATTTTAAGAGGATTTTTTAAAATGTATTTTTCTTAATGCATATCAATACATTCATGGTATTATTAAATTGAATTTTAATTATCAGACATTATCAGTTTATGATTGTGTGGATTTTTGCATCTGTTTGTGAAAATACCCAATATGCTGCACAGTGGTTTTTATATGATGCAAAACGTTTAAATGACTTCTAACACAGCAGGATACACACAAATATTGTTGACTATAAGGTAATGGAAATGCAGACACCAGGATGTGTGCATGCTTATGTCAACTGGATGTTACGCTGTAGCCACTAATTAAATATTTACAGAGGGATTCAAAAGAATGCCCCTTAGGCTGAGATCTCACAGAGCTGTATGTGTAGCAATGCTGAGGGTACTGAACTACTCAGGAGATGCCCAGTAGTAGGGGAGTTGGAAACAACACTTGTATTTTGGTAGCAATAATGACAATAATATGTTCTTAGAGCCTTGCTCCCTTAGTCAGCTGCTTCCCTGGCAGACCTTTGCCAGGATCAGCATTTCTGTGCCTGTGCCACTGTCTGTGCTTTGCAAGCACCATGTGTCCATTCTCACGCCATGCACATGGGCAGGGCCACCCCAATGCCTCCATCAGCCCTACAAACTCATAGGTGAAGCAGAAGCAGAAGCAAATATTCTGAAAATTTGCCTAAGCAGCAGGGAGAGGATTTTTTAATCCGGTTTCAGGGACCCTTCCCAGGATGATCATTCAAGTGTTGATAATAACAAGGTGGATGTGAGGCATCATGTCACAGAAGGTGCTGCAGAGCATTTTCAAACTTGAAGTTTACTTGGATTAAGATGATCTCTGCTAAATAGAATTATTCTGGTCATTTAGAGTATGTCCAAATCTTCTCATCACTTTACTTCCACATTAACAAATAAGATCTTTCTTATTTGATAATATGCAGGTTTGTACTCGGGAAAATTGCTTTCAGGCTAATGTTTAGGAGGTGCAATGTTCTCAGAATGTCAGTTTTGCATAGCACAGAATGCTTGATCTTCTTACTGGCTGCCTGGCTGCAAGCAGGACATCATGTACCTCAGAGAGGCTCCAAATACACTTTCAGAAAGCACTAAAAAAAGCAACAAAATATATTTCTACATATTTAATTTTATACAATGATAAGGATGGACCTGTTCATGCTTACTCCGTAGCCATTACTGGAGCAAAAAATTAATAAATAGATGAAGAGAGGCTGACATGCAAGTAATGATAGCAATTTCATGGGTTTTGTTCCCATCTGGGTCCAGCACAAAACTTCAGAATTACTTGGATTGATGCCATGATGATTTTTTGCCTTTTCTTTTATACCCCTTCTATACCTTATAACTTCTGTATTCTTATTGTTTTTTGCCTACATTCTTAGACTTATTTGTCAAGCTAGGAGACTAAACATTTTAGAAGCTTCGTAGCTAGGGATCAGTGTGCCCCAGACCCCAAGGTCCTCTCCAGAACACATTCTGTAAACTAAGATAGAACCATCCAGGGGAAGGTTCCTTAGAGAAGGGGGCTCACTTGAGTCTCTCATTGGGGAATCTTGGATAGATATGCTAATTAGTAAGACCTATAATGTTATACCAGATCTTTTGAGGGTGTGTATTGTGGTGTGCATTTTGGGGCATTCCATCTGTATGTAGTGCACCTAAAGATCCTTAAAATAAATACCAAGGTAAAATCCCTTTTTCCCTTGTAACCGTGTTTGGTTCTTGATTTTAAGACCAGGAAAAGGCGCCAGGATGACTGTCCACTAGCACTTACCTTTCTACCTTTTCATGCATAGAAACCACAATGTGCCTCCTCAGGACTAAAAGATTATGGAAAACCCAACTTCAAATGTCCCAACGCCCCCAAAGTGGATTGTTTAGTTAGGCTGAAAAGGCAGAATTCATTAAACCAACCTTCCTGGTGTTATGAACCATCTCTCAAAGAATTCACAAAGGTTGGACCCCAGGAAATATACCTAGAGGCCAAAAGAAAAGACCTCTCTGGGGTCAAAGACAGATGACCTGAGTTCCCAGTGGATTTAGTCTGGATGTTTGCTGGACTGGAAGTTGCTAACTGTGGAACTTGGTCTCAGGATAAGCTTGTTACCGAGGTTAAGATTAGGACTGCCTGGCAGTTTTCAGTCTAGCCACATGTGAGGTAGACTGTTGTGGGTGCCACAGCTGAAATATTCACAACATGAGCCCCAGGCAGCCTTTCCTTATCATTGGCTCTCTTACAACATGCCTGATAACTATTACTTAACAGTCATGAGGGAAGACAGATCCATAATAGTGAGACACAGTAGAGGACTGGTGCAGAAAACACTTGGAATTTAAGGAATACACGGAGGAAGCCAGTGCAAGTGAATGACAAGTACAGGGGTTTAGCAGGTCCAAACTAAGATTCTTGAATGGTTGCTACCACCAGGAAAGGATTGAAGGCTGATTAGCTTGAGAAAGAGACATGCCTATCAGCTGGCTGAATCAGATTAGTCATAAGCTCCTGTCCTAAGCTTTTCTTTCAAGCTTGTGCTCACTTTATTTTCTGAAAGGCCATTCCTTTGAGAAACAGCTTTCCCAAGTACTGTGTAGGAACCATAGCTCCAAGAGAAATATCAAAATGCCAGTGCCTGGGTTGGTGCTTTGACCTTGGGTTGTTCTGAACTACAACCCAGAACCTAAAGGCATGGATTTAGAAAGTAGGGTCTGAATACCTGTTGCCAGGATTTTGAACAATAAAAGACTAAACCTGTACTTAAACAGAACAACTACAACTGAAAACCTACTAAATGTTAGTATTCTAGTTTCTGAAAAACAAGCCATAGGAGTGCCATATACAAAATTATCCTTTTTACAGGATGTACAGATGTACAAAATATCAACAAAAAACTTCCTAGTGTCCAGTCCCCTCCCACTTAATGCTTCTCTTTGGGATGTGGCCATATTTACACAGTGCATATACTTAACATTGACTTGGGCCTGTCTCCCAATTCTGTAAGTCATGGGAAACATAAACAAGAAACTATTAAACTTCATACGAATCTGCAAGTGTTTGAAGTTACACACATCTTCCAACTACCTCTCCTCTCAGTAATGTTCCAGACAAAAAAAAAATTACAAAAAATTATGCTGACAAGGACATGGCAATGTGTAAATTGATGTGGATACAGAATTGCTTGTGACATCTCATTAAAGCTGAAAAGCAGAAGAGGGAAAGCTACAGGATAAGAATAGCTGGTGCACTGCTGCTCAGATGATAGCTCTGCCTTTTGCATGGCATCTAAACCCCTACATATGTTGGAAAAGACGTTCTGTTTTAAACCACGTAGTAAATATTAAACTTCTACCCTCTCTGCCTTACTGTTTGTATTCTTTGACACTTGACTGTAAGGGGTTGCAAGTTTCTCAGATGAAGTCACTTTGTAACAAGATGGCAGATAGCTCCGAATAACACAAGCAAAACTGGTAAAGACAGGCGTTTCCTGAATGCTGCAGTGCTTCTCTGTGCAGGGATCAAGGGATGGAAGTGTTTTCCCAAGTGCCAGGGGGAAAACATTGCTGCTCTCTGCGGATCGGTTGCACTCAAGGAGCCAGCTTTCCTCTTGCTCTTTCCCTTTAAAACGTGGATAAACCTGTGTCAGGCACATGTTTTGTGATGGACTGAAAGGCCACAGAACAGCACTCACTGCCAAGGTTCTTCCTCACTTGTTTCACCGGCCAGCCACCTTCTGAGAGGATTGCAGGCTCTCTGAACTTTTCTGTTCCTTGAGTGTGCAGTTTTAGTTACGTAGTCACAAGATTTTGCTTTGCTGCCTGGACAAGGTCATGAGTCAAGGTCATGATCAAATACTATTTGTTTTTTTTTCATTATTGGTAAGAAAATAATGCTTTCAGTTAATGATTCACAGGAAAAAAAAAGATAAAAAAGAGAAAATGTGTGAAATATGAAAGTTAACAACGTATTACGCTGATATGTGATAGATGCCTCTGGGAATTTCATCCATGTGTCTAGGGCTCCCTTGAATACATACTGCACAAGATGCTGGTATTCTGTGATTATATTTCTCCAATTTTGTGGTAAAAAGCTAGTCCTAGAACTCCACCCCCTTCCATATCCCCACCCCCCCTCTCCCCCCCCCCCCCCCTCTCCCCCCCCCCCCCCCCCCAAATTTGAAACAGCAGATTGAGAATAAGTAGGCTTTGTTCCTAGGTATGCTGCTGTCTTTGGGGGTCACCTCGAATTATCATTCATATCAGGGATTTCAAAAGCATCCCCTGATCCTGCAAAACCAATTAAAGATATCTAGGAACTGGTTTTCCTGTAATAGTCAAGGATCTTGTGCATTTAATCACATGCACCTGAAAGGGAGCACTGCCATTAAACAGGGCTTTGATTTAAAAATTATTACATTCCCCTTTTTAACTCTTGCCAACATAGGCAGAATAGTCCTAATATTGACCAAAAAAAGAAGATGGTCTAGTCAGTGTGCTCTGAACATCTTCTGGACATTAATGCATTTAATGATAAATACCTTTATAAAGAGTGTTTGTTCACAATGTTTTTTTAATCTATTCACTAACAGACTGATCTATTTGAATTTTAACCATCTAAATTTAAACATCAAGTTTAAATTACCTGCCTATTCTCACCGTGCACTAATGGAGAGAGATAAGCATCTCCAGTGGATGATTCAGCCGCCTGAAGATAGAAATGCAAGATAGATGTGAAGTGCCTGTCTTTCCAGTGGAGAAGCCACCTAGATTCTATGGAAGACATCTAAACTTTCAAACAGGTAAAATTATTTGGGGGAAATCCCAAAAAGCTACATACTCCAGAAGAGTAAATAGTTCAGAAGAATTTGTCAGGGATTGCAGGGAATTACCGTCACCTGACTATGAGACTACTGCTAAACTTAAGCAAAAAAACAAATCCTGGGACTTGGGGAAACAAGAAACATTAAGATTTTTTTTTCCCTGTTTTATACTGCTTTTAGTGTCTAACAGTGGAGTGCTGGAAGGAACTGTATTCCTGATAATTTTGTGGCCAATTTATGGTATTTAGTCTTGGTTTTAATTTTTTTCATGTTCAGTGAGTGACTAGAGACAAAATGAACTGCTATCAGCCATCTGCCTGGGACTTCTGGGCCATGTGGAGGAGGAACCACGCTAGAAAGGGATTCAACAAGGCTAAAACATCCTGCATTGCCCGGAAAAGGAACAAGTCAGGTGTTGAAGTGACAAGACTGACACAGGAGCCCAGCACTGGAACTAAAAAAATAAAGGGGATGCTGGAGTACTGCTTCAGTTCATTTTCTGACAAAAAAAAGAGTCGTAAGAGCTCTGGCATGGAAGGGATGGGGATAACAGTAGAAGCCTTATATAATTTGAAGATACATTAACTTGTCTTTCTCTTTCTTTACCTTTTCAGTTTCTAACTTCAGTCTTTCCAAAGAGACTTTTGGATCTGGACAGGCTCCCCACAGCTTCTTCTGCTTGTTTCCTGCCTCTGACTTTTTCTGAGATCCTGGCTTGTAATCTGCTCTCCTCCTACAGTTCCTTATGGCACTGTCTTAGTGCTATCCAAAAATACACGTGTTCCATGAAGAAACCGCCTATTTGCTTGGAACTGATACTGGTATCCTGGGTCTTGCTAGATTGTACCTTCAGGTCATTAATTTCCCTCTAGAAGAACTCTTTTCCAATGTAAAGATCCAGGTTCAATGAGTCATTCTGGCAGCCAATTTAACCCAAACTGTGCTGAATTGCACAGTTCAGGTAGAACTGCATCTCTAAGGATCTGCTGGAGTTTTTTTCTCGCATGAATTCTTACACATGGATGCTCATTTGATTAAAACATCCAATGGAAGTAAAAGAAAATTACTTCACAGTGAGGATACACTAAGAATGTGTGTCTTGGAGTCAATCTAATATACACAGGTATCGAATTCTTACCCTGCTCCCCCAGTTTTAGCAGTACTTGGGGCTCAGAGCCATAGTTGTTTCTGCACAGCTTGCACCCCACTACATTCCCTATTGCCAGTGTTTTATGATGTGAAAAGCTGACCAAAGATGTACAGCAGTTTGATTTGGAGTTACAGAGAAACTTTAAGCCTTTTAATTTTTCCTCCTGTTTCAGCCACAATTCTCCCTTTCCTTTGGCATTATGCATGCAGACAGGCACGCTAATACCTTTATTACATAACTGTTCAGAAATGCTCCCATTTCACAGGAAAGATGCATCTCATTCACACACCTTATGCAAACAAGATATAAATTGCTACACAAGTGAGGACATGCAACATTATGCTTGAAAAGGCTACTCAGGTGCAGTCATCATGGCCCTTCCCTGTGCCAGATAGTGAAACCCTCCCTTTGGCTTGTTTTCCTCTCTTTTTGGGACTGACAAAACTCTGCTTCTTCATCAGTAATGGAGAAAAGCTGTGCAGTGAAAAACAACCCCCCTCCACCTCGCATTCAAGGTTGGGTTGACCACTATGGCCGTGCTCCTGTGCATCAGATCCGGAGCCAACTGGGCAGTTTTCAAAATGCCAACCCAAATTACGCGAATCGCGTGATTAAGCGTGTGGGTGAGCTTAAGCTCTTGTAAACCTTTATCATCACCTTTGCCACAGTCTGATGCAGCTGTGGAAATGTGGACTGCTCAGTGAGGTGAACTGTGGTTGAGGCATGGTTTTGATATTTACAGAGATGCGTGTTCTTCCAGCTGGAGGCTTCACAAAGCTGCGGCTCATAAGCAGTTGGCCTCAGCTGCAGATCTGCAGTCAAATCACAGATTTTTTTCCCTCATCTGGGGTTTCTGTCCTCTCAACAACCCCTTCACGATGACTTGGAGAAATTAGTGATTGAAAGACCTCTGCTGACTGGTAATTTTGTGCAAAAGGCAGGGGCAGATGATATGATTATGTTTTGACAAGAGACTGGACCGTGATAATACCAGAAGGCTTTCTTTTATTAACACCTAGATGAGAGGAGCTGAAAGCGAACTGTGTTTCCAGATTTTCAGATACTAAAATACTGTAACCTTTCATTACAGTTTGATAAACATTATTCTCCAGGAGAGCGCTAAAACAATAATAATTGTCTCATCCATCAGTTGTAAACTATTTATATTGGCTCAAGAAATGAATAAACAAATTGAGAAAGGAGACATCATCATTAATAGTTCACTATTCTTAGCAGTTCATTATTTCTGAGTTCCTTAAGTTCATTATTCTAAGGAAGCTTCTATATGCAGCAGATGTACTAGTACTCTGTAACTTGAATTAATTAAACTTTGCATTACATTTCAGTCAATTTAAATACATTTTTTGAAAGAAAAGAGGAAGCACAAGGGAGTAAGAATGGGGAATACACACAGCAGGTAAGATGCTGACAGCTGCATTTCCCTATTCCTTAGCTCTTCCCCCTCCCCCTGTCTAACTGGTACTTTTCCTGTAATGCTCCTCACTGCAGGGCAGCTTAGGAGTGTTTTGGCAAGGAGCAGTCTGCTTATTCTCCCTGGAGACTGCACAGAGATCATAAATCCTTTTGGAGTTCTTAACCCTTGTATGTAACTGACAGCTTTAATCCTCTTCATTACTAAATTCAAGCAAGAGGCAGTGCAGGCACGCGGAGGTGTTCGAATTGCTGGGCAGCCACTCACACACTTCCTAATATTGTTATTTAATGGGTTTTTCAGGCAGAATCTGCTGGGCACTGGAAGTGAATTGTTTTCAAGACACACCAGTGTCATAACAAATACTTGTGATAGAAACAGGTTGCTGAACATTCTTTTGTTGAGGAATTCTTTGGTTTAATCACGTTAGTGACCTCCGCCGCCTTTTCCCTGAGTTGTAATTTGTGTTGCACTCCTTCTCCTCATTCTTTCCCTCTTGGCATAACTGACACCTCCTTCATGCCTTCTACTGTCAGAGTGAGAAGGAGCCAGGTGCCAATACTAATTGTTGAGTCAGGGTGATCTGTGAATGCTGGTGACCTTCTCGTAGAAAGAAAAGAATGATGACCCATTAAGGCAACCAAGTCAACTGTTTAGATGACAGAACACTCTGTGCAAATCATTTTTCCAGATGTCTAAATACAACAGAGAAATCTACCCTGGCATACCTTACTTCTCACTTATCACTATTATGATATATCGCAATGAGGTTTGTTGCTGGCACAGCACTGCTCCACATGTATTTCAGAGCATTTCAGTGCATGACAAAACATTTCCTGCACGCAAGACAGAAAAAATAAATTACATGTCCTAAGCAGCATATGATTTTATTGTTGCAGATAGGGACAAGACTGATGTCTTGTGTCTTCTTGTCACAAAGCTGCAAGAACCATTTGTGAAAGGTACTGGAAGGCTGACATAGAGTGCTTGGGGTTTTTCCACTGTTTTAGCATGCTTGGTGTTATTGTCTGACTGTGTTTCTGAAGATGACAGCACATTGTCTCCTCTTTACTTTAGAGGGTTTTTTCACTCCTTTTGCATAAGGATTGCTTTCACAGCACCAATTGCTTGAGGCAAGTGCTATCTAAATGTGTTTATATGTACGCAATCGTCAGAGGCATGTTTTGCAACTCTTTGTCAGAATCCAACAAATATACAGCAAATTAAAAGGGAGATTATGACAATGTAGTAGGTGAGTAAACACGTTTCTAAAAATGACACCTTCCCCACCTAAATATTTGCCAGCATAATTTTTAAAAGAATCCAGCAGTTCATAAGCTTCTGTGAAGCTCGGGTTTGTGTTAGATGCTATAAAAGCAGATTTTATTCAGGGTTCGAAGATTCAGAAATGTGAGAAAATTGGTACACTGCTGATAAGGTTGTATGTTAGAGTTTTACCAAGGTCCCATATTTCATTTAAACACACAACACCCTCTGAATGTCAACAAAACAAATACAAACTTCATGATGTTTAAACAACCCAAATTCCTTTGGTGGCAAGCTGGGCTGGCAGTGAGTGGTACCCGATGAGGGAGCAGAACGGGATATAAAGCTCACCCTGTTAGGTCCTGTACAGGTCAGATCTCAAATGATTTCAAGTGACAGGTTTATCTTCCATGGTATGCACTAGGCAAACAAGAAAAGCATCTATTTCTGATTTTAAAAAACATCTAGTAAAGCAATGTCCCCAAGAATGCTAGAGACATAGCAAAACATAGAGTCCTCCAGCTTTGATCCAAAAACTAAATTGTGCCTTTTTAGTATTGTTCAACATCTGCTACAGCTGTTAAAACCTTAATACTGAGTGCTCTTAGGGTTC
This sequence comes from Corvus hawaiiensis, assembly GCF_020740725.1. NCBI lineage: Eukaryota > Metazoa > Chordata > Aves > Passeriformes > Corvidae > Corvus > Corvus hawaiiensis. Next base: position 43,463,820 of record NC_063255.1, on the reverse strand, counting down.
TCAGAGTTTGATTTGCCTCTGGTTCCCACTTTTCATGTGGAGTCACTGATGGGAAATTGCTCAGGATTTCTAGTGCTCAATGGCAGATCTGGGATGTTTTAAGTACTTTGAGAATATTTCATTCATATTCACTCTGCTTATATAAAAAGTTGAATTCCAGTCTACAGGAATATGTGAGTAATGCACCATGTACCAGAATAGCAGTGACTTCCTAATAATTTCTTAGTTTTCTCAGCAGTGTGTATGTTATTAGGAAGCTGACTCCTACCTGCTTCAAGGATTTTAAGGTCTTACTAGGAAAACAGTAAGAAATTATATATTATTTGCCATGCACAACACGAAGACAACAGAATATCAAACAGTCACTCTGGAAAATGGGTAGGATATTAAAGATATATATTTATAAAGGACTGTTTTTTACAGGTTGTATGTAGGAGGTTTGGATGTCATTCAGGATGACTCAAGTTTGTAAGGCTTTTCTGAGTCTGTGACAACTGAAGTGACATAAATATGATTTGTAATCACAACAAGCCAATGCTGCTTTTCAAAATCTTTGCTGTGCCTTACAACACTTGCTTTACCTTAAGCAGCGCAAGTGTCCTTAAGGTACCATTTCTTATTCTGCCAAGCAGCTTCCTGGTATGACAGTCTTCAGTCAGAAAGCTTGTTTGCACATTGACAACACCATTGTAAGTAATTAAATCAGCACTATTTCTTGTCCCAGAATCCAAGCACTCCAGTTGGTTGATCTTTTTGAAGGTGGAAATGTTGCTCTCAGCTCATAAGGACCTTTTTTTTAGAAAAAAACCCAACCCAACAACAAAACAAACATCTCCTCAATAAATGCTTCTCCATCCATATAATCAGAATGAGAGGGGAAAAACCATCTGAGCAGTATTCCAACCCACATCCAGCACTTAATGTGCTCCAGAGAAAAAAGAGAGTGAGGAGTAATTGTAGCAGGATGCTCTGCCTCGAATGGGGGTAAAACAACTCCGACAATACCCTATCAGTGGTGAATGGAGAGGGAGGTGTCTGGGTGGTTTTGGTGTTGAATAATGCTGAGACCAACCCGACTCACCACTGGCAAAAGTCAAACCTCCTGAGAATGAGGTGAGGATGTGGCAGGCGTGGTGAAGTACCCGATAAAGGAACCAACAAGTGATACTACTGATAACTTATCTAAGGCTGCTGAGCTGAAACAGCTGGCCTGGCAACATCTGACTGAGAATCCATCACCTGATACTATAAAAGCCCAGTTCCACTTTTTAAAAGGAGGATTTTCTCACACACTCCTTTGAGTGTGTGTGGAGATTCCTCCGTGGAGAAGGGACTCCCCCAAGGTTATCACCTGAGGCTGAGAGAGATATTTACCCCATCTTGGTGTGGATGAGCAACACCAACCTCTGCTTAAAAACGAATTTTTTTAGCTTTAATATAATTGCTTCGATACTGCTTCAAAAATAGTGCACTGTGCTATACAGTAGTTACAGCTACCTGTACTGTGTAGTAAAGAATTCTGATTAAAATCTTTTGGTCCAATCATTATCATAATGTTACCAAAAATAGATAAAAACTCCTTGACACCAAGGTAGAATGAAGCAGCAGGCATTCTTTATTCGGCAGGATGCACGTAATCTCTGAAATATTAAGCCTGCTGAGTACAGAAAAGCCCCTGTTTATACACTATATTTTACATACATATTGATAGTTTTTCCCAGGAAAAACATACAAACAAAAATAATTGCCCTGAAATCATTGGCAGGGAGGTGTTCTCTCCTGTCTGCTCATGCATTCTTCTGTCCTGGGGGTCTCTGTGGTGGTCCCTGGGGGTTGGTGACCCCAAAGTCACACCTGACCACCCAGTGAACTGGTAAAACTTGGCACAACTGGGCTAGTGGCTTTCCATTTCTTCTTCCTACAGAATGAGCATTGTGTGGTTCCATAGGCCAGTGGTTTTTGAAGAATAAGCATTGTATTTACCCACCAGGTGCAAACAATTCTTCATCTGGTACTATAATAACTTAACTTACTTTTATATAAACACGTCTGGTTTGCCATCCTTAATCCAAAGGGTCTATTACACCTATACAATCGTTTAGACATAAATTGTTGGCTGAGCCTGGGGTTGGGACTGGATCCAGCCTCACTCTGAGAAGGAGTGCAGAAATCAAGAGGGTCCCTTCCACACCTGCTGGCTCAATGGAAGGGTCTCCCAGTCTGCCCTGGGCAGTAGTATTGTTTATGGTTCTCCAGCCTGACCCATGGGATATTCTGTTAACAAAAATGTGAATCCACGGTATTAATATTCCCAGGATCCATTACTTGGATGAGGTAAAATTTCCATAAAATGGTTTTAGCCTTCTAGGCTGTGGTAAGCTGGCGCCACAGAGGAGCAATTCTTTCTTTCTCTCATCACCGTACAGATAATTGCCCCACCAGAACTGGGAAAAATTAAATGCCTTCATCTCATTTTATTAAACAGTGATTCTGATAGGGTTACAAAATTTGGGATTCAATTCCTGAAATTACAATGCAAGAATTTTTGAAAATTTGAGTTAAATACTAGATTTCCACTCAGTCTTTTAAGGTATTTTGAAAATCACTGCCAAAAGGGTTTAGATTGAAAACTGTGTTCCTTCATAGTTGTCATATGTCTCACAGATTAAAAGGACCTTGGAAATGGTCCATCTCAGAGTGTACCTGTGAAACCGCAAAACTGCTTTGTGAAGGAAATGCCGAAACAAGTTGATCTCTTCTGTGCTGATGCAGAAATAACTATGTTCCAGGCCAGATCTGTAGTAAATGCTCTTGTGGAATTGAGATAGAGTGTAAAACACAAAATTCAACCTCACCCTTCCTCCGTCTGCTTTGTTTCAGGCAGGGACGTTTCTGGTGTACTCCCTGGGCTGGAAGGAAACTGCAGTTTGTTTTTAGAGCTTTTGCCTTGAAATCTTTCTGTTCTTCCCCAGCTCCCTTTCTTCCTTCTCATTGCCATGTCTGCAGTGAAATCAGAAGTTCAAAAGGCCAGTGACTGACAGCATCTGAAACAGGTGGTGCTCATGACAGAGGCCTGGCTCTTTGTTTTCTCTCTGGTATGCCATATATCAGCAGTCAGCACCATGCTTGGAGTCAGACCTGTAACTGCTCTCAATATTTGAGGCTGTGAAAAAAAATCCTGTGACGGTCTTCTGCGTGTAAGGACTTCAAAGGAATGTAAAAGAAACACAAGACTGTTCAGCATGTGTGAAACATGAATTTAAGACATCTGATGGGCTTTTCTGTAAGTTCATTAAGATGTTAATGGAGCAGCGATATTTATCTTTTCAACACTGGCATATTCTGAACATCAGGATTCCAGCTCCTACTTTGTTAGAGAAAAAAGATTTTTAACTATATGTCTACTCAAAATACTAAATAATGCCAAGTCAAATAACTTCTTCTGGCCCTGGAAGTGGAAATCTGCATAGAATATCATAGAAATGGCAGTTTTTGAAGGGGAAATTTTAAAAACTTTAGGAAACATAATGGTTTTTTTGCTCTTCTAATCTTGCCACAAAAACAGTTTAAAAAAAGGTGCACTGTGGATTGTCTCAGGGGAGAATATGCCCACATTTCTAAGGAAGTGTTAGTGCTTTGGACAGGCCATGTGCTATACCCACTGTGGGGTGGAAGAAGATCTGGTGAGAGCAGTACTTTAACCAAGGGTGGACATTCTGGAGAAGGTTTCAGAAGCCTGGAGACTCCTAAATGGTCATTTGGAGCCATTTCCAGAATAAACTAAACAAAATTTCTGCCATCAACCTCATACCAAATGGGACAGCAGTAGGTCCTACATTTGTAGAGTGAGCCAGGCATATTTCCTGAATGGTAACTATAGACCAATTTCAGCTTTGTTTCAGAAGTCTTGGTGGTTTTTTCTCCTTACAGAACAAAAATTTAGACGAAAATCACTGAAAGCAGGAACAGAACATGAGGCAAATAAGTTTAGATTAAAAAAAGGTAAGGAAAAAAGAGCAAAACCAAGCAACCCATTAAAAAAAAAAAGTTTATAGCATTACCCAACAAGTTCTTTAAAAAAGAGCATATGCAGCAGTGGGGGAAGATGTTGGAAAATTCTTTTAACTTTAGCACAATAGTGTTTGATACCTATATCAGTGATTAATATGTGATAAAATGTACTAGTAGACTTCTTAGTTTTGAGAACAAGGATTGTGTATCAGAGCAAAGAATGATAACAGAAGTACATCTTGACCTGACCACATACTCGAGATACTCTCAAGGAGAACACATTTGTTAGAAGATCCAGAACCAAGAAGGGAAATTTGGGGAATGCGATGTTCCCAAAAGATCACCAAAGACCGTCAAAAGACTGCTACTCATATCCAAATAAGTCCACTGAAATAATTTGCATATATGCATATATTCAGGAAATGTAATGAATATCCAGGTCAGTGTGGCAGAGTAGGTCACTCCCAAGCTATAATATATGGAAACTAAAGGAAAAAATACAAGTAAGTCATTTCTTTTGACAATCTGCCCTCACTTTGGAAAGGATGTGCCATCCATTGTGCTACCTGTAATGGAACACACAGCAATGATATTTAGAAAGTTAATACGTCCAAGCAATGAAGCCATTGATTCCCATCCAAGAATTTAATCAACAGGACAAGTTTTCTTGAACTGCCATGTCTCATGAATTAATTACTGCAATTCAAGGTTCTTGTGTGTTGAAAAATGTGCTTGGTTATTTACAGGCTAAAGCAAAACACTTTCAACTGGGAGAGATGATTTGCTCTGCTAATCTGGGGCATGGTTAACCCAGGGTTTAGTCACTGAAAATAAATACCATTTTAGTAACTTCCTGAGCAGGAGGTCAGGAAGAATATCTCATTTTCTTTTTTGAGTCTAGCATCCTAATTCCAGAAGCACAATGCCTTGAAGTCCTGAGGGAAAATGCAAGCATAATAAAAGATTAGGCTACAAATTTTGTGATTCATAGATTCCTTTCCAGTCCTAATTTTGTGGAAAATTTATGTTGCTGGACTCACTTTCTCCTTAAAAGGCAGAAGGCCAAGATGAATCTAAGGGATTCTCATTTTGTCTAATTTTTTATAATTTTTTCCAGCTGCACGGGTCGGTCTGGTTTACCTTTAACGAGAAATGAAATTGTCGTGCTCCAGCCAACCTCTGCAGTAATGTGAGAGTTCACTGATAATGCATGTTACAGAGCTCATACTGTACTACTCTTAGTAAGACAAGCTTTTAAGCCTGCCCTTAATGTTCCCAGGCTTCTTTTTATTGTGACAAACATGGATTTGGATCTTTAAATTAGTCATCTTTAAAACAAGTTAGTTTATTTGACAGTCTTGTGCAGGTTGTTATACTGGGAAAGTCTGCTCAGATATGGTTACTATAGATGGAGAAGATATAAAATCATATATAAAGGGCAATAGATAATAAGAAAGCTAATAACAAGTATATAAACACATTAAGATCATCAACAGGTGGCTATATAACAACTAGATCACGTTTTTTCTGTGACTTTCCATTTTCTCTTCATGGTTTTCCTGTTGTCAGAGGTCTGACTGGTTTTTACTGTGATTGCAGTAACATAATAAGAATTCAGCCCTTCTTCTTGAAGTCCTGAAATGCTGCTATAATATTGAAAAAAAACCCATTGGTATAAGCCAAGATGACTCAAAAAACTTTATTCATATCATTAAAACTATTGTATAGCTGTCTTCCCTCCTCACCACCATATTTAAGCTGTATGCAGGTTTTGGGATGATCAGCGGTCTTGAACAACTTTCTGGCCTTTAAATCAAACTGGTAAAATAGAACATGCTCTCGATTCAAAGGTGAAAGGAGAAATCTGGCACTTACAGGAATTAAGACTGAAATATCATTATAAATGAAAGTTACTCCATTTCAGAGGGCCTTTAGAGAAATTATTCTAATCTTTGTAGATTTTCTCAGCTAAAAAGGCAAAAATATTGGAACACTGGGACCTTAGAATCAGATATTTGAACTGAATTTGGCTGACAGTTTTCACCTTGTGAGAACTTGGAGGGTAAAACAAATTCTATTCTGTGTGGAAGAGAAATTTCAACAGCATCTGACCTTTATAAAGAAAGCTGTGCCCATTTTGCTCAATCCTGTATCCTGAAAGGTCACATGGTGATAAGAGAACCTTATTATGACTAAACTGTTGAATGTATTTGTGATAAGCTGATTCTTTTCTTTCTTATCCTTCTCATTAATTAATTAATGAGACCTATTGTTGTTTCAGCCTACATGGCTGAAAGAACAACGTAATCCATGACATTAATTTAAGGAGGAGGACTTATGAAATACTTGCCTTAAACAGATATTTCAGAGACCAGGGCTTTGGCTCCACACACTGGCATTTGCATCCAGACGTAGATACAAATATATCTTAAATAATTTTCAGGATTTTGAAACAAGGTAGTAAGTACCCAAAAATTAAATAGGCATTTTAAAAGCTTGCAAACGCAAGTAGACAGAGGACCTTGGAGTGTGATGAAATCATATTAAAAACTCATATTGAAATCACATTAGAAGAAGTCCTAAAATCATGAGACTACTAGAGGAAAATCTAGGAGGAAATTTATCTTTCTGTGTGTACAATGTAATGTCAATGATGGACAGTAAATAATGCAAATGATTGCTTAACATTACTGGCTGAGTATTCATTTTGTGATAACCACCCATTCTGGGAACTGCAAAGGAAGGGATTGAACTGTTCTCTATAAAAATACCCATAATATTTCTTTTCAATTAATAATATTTACAAAAGAACATAGACTACCTAAAATATAGGTTACATACCTAAAATACTTTTCTGCAGTTTTGGAAAGACTGAAATAACCTGAGTACAGAGAATCAATTAGGTAATTTTCTGCCTGTTTTGCCAAATCATAACCTAGGACCATCGCACAATAGAAGATGTGTCTGTGACAGTCAAAGCTGGAGATATTTTTATGCGGGAGCAGTCCTGAATTTAAACATGCATTTTGGGGAACAGCAGCAAATAGAATCATAACAATTTAACCTAAGCAGGCCTGTGTTTAAAAAACCCAACCAAAACAAAACAGAACAAAAACAAACCCAACAAAAAACCCCAACCAAACTTTATTAATCATCTGCATATACTTTTTCTTACTATACGGAAATTTATTGTTCTTTAAAGCCTTTCTGGCCTGGCTTTTTTACTGCTGAAATATATGTACCTGATGATTATAATAAACTAAATTATGTGTACTATACAAAAAAGACCTCAGTCAGTGAGATTTAATTGACACGTACTTCTTTTCCCAGGGAATTACCACCTTTTCAAAGAGCTTGAGAATAATGATTTAGAGTTCTGGAAGTTGGGGCTCTCTTGGGGCTAAGAGAAGATGTTCCCCAACTGATTTAAGTGAATGGTTTTGTGGGTTGTGGAGCTATAAGCTGACCTTCTAAAATGGAAACGAAAATGTCAGACTGGATCTGAGTAATCTTAAAGGGTTAATTTTTAGCACAAATGACAACAGTTTAGTTGAAAAATACCCACACCTGCTTCTATCTTCCAAAACTGGGAAAAGGCCTTGGAAGCAGCTGCTCTCTGTAGCATGGAAGCTCTTCTACAGAGATCCTGACTATTCTAAGGGCAGTAACAACATTACTGCCACTATGTCAGCACAACTTGCCTGTTTGAACCAATGTGTTTTTTAAAACTTAATCAGACTGCCTGGAAAAACGAGGTCTTTCTCCCTGGGTTCATGTTCTTGGAATCACAGAATCAGTTAGGTTGGAAAAAACCTTTAAGAACATTGAGAACATTGGGTCCAATCATGGACCCAGCACTGTGAAGTACAGCGCTAAACCGTGTCCCCAAGTGCCACATCTACATGTTTTTCAAATCCCTCCAGGGATGGTGACTCAACCACTTCCCTGGGCAGCCTGTTTCAATGCCTGACAACCCTTTGGGTGAAGAAAAGTTTCCTAAATTCCAATCTAAAACTCCTCTGGTGCAACTTGAGGGCATTTCCTTGTCTGGTCCCTGTTCCCTGAGGGCAGAGCCCAACACTCCCCCCCCGGCTCTCCCCTCCAGTCAGGGAGTTGTGCAGAGCCACAAGGTCCCCCCTGAGCCTCCTTTGCTCCAGGCTGAGCCCCTTTCCCAGCTCCCTCAGCCTCTCCTGGGGCTCCAAACCCTTCCCCAGCTCCATTCCCTTCTCTGGACTCACTCCAGCACCTCAATTTCTTGTTGTGAGGAGCCCAGAGCTGCCCCCAGGATCTGAGGTGGTCCCTCAGCAGTGCCAGCACAGGGACGGTCACTGCTCTGGTCCTGCTGCCACACCCTGGTTGGGACAGCCCAGGGGCCATTGGCCTTCTTGGCCACCTGGGCACACCTGGGCTCATGTTCACCTGGTGTCACCAGCACCCTCAGGGCCTTTTCCAGCTCTCCAGCCACTCTTCCCCCAGTCTGGAGCTGCAGGGGACTGAAGGGACCCAAGGGCAGGATCCAGCACTTCCCCTGGTTGTACCTCACCCCACTGGCCTCATCCCATGGATGCAGCATGTCCAGATCCCTCTGCAGAGCCCTCCTGCCCCACAGCAGATCCTCCTTCAGCGTCACCTACAAACTTACATTTTACAAGTGAGAATTCTTAGCAATTCTTAGCTTAGCAAAACAAAAAGTATCCACAGTATTCCCCTGCTCTTCATCCACCTCAAATTTCTAACTAGAATGCAACTTCTGTCATTTGGTCCTAGAAAGAGTCTCACAGACCCTTTAGTCTTTTTTGGTACCAAGGCAAGGGTGAGAGTTGAGCATGCAGAAGGACACCCATGCCATGTGCTGCTGCATGCAATGGCAAGTCTTCCCCAAAGAATGTACTGCATGACGCTGCTGAAATCTTACTTTCCTCAACTATAAAGCCAATTTGTTTGAAATACCAAAGTCTAAATAGTGTCACTTAGTGATCATTTGTTCTGATACCTTCCTTATTCTTTCCATGAACATTTTGGATTCTTCTGAGCACGCAAAACTATAGACACTACATACTAATTATTCTGTTATTCTGCTTAGCATATGAAAATGCACTCTGCATGGCATATCAAAAGCTCCTCAAGCAGCTTTCAGAAACCCTTTCTGTGCAGTGCTATTGATATTTCCAAAGAATTTCAGAAGCAGAGCAAATTACTTATTCAAGTTCTATTTGGTGCCTGCATCCAGGAGTCTTTAATATACAGAATAAAGCCAAACAATCTCTCTCTTTTGCCCATTGGTGCCTAGTACTAGAAGTTTAAGACAAAGCTTACAACAAAGTTGGTATGCAGCTAAGAAGGAAGCTAGGAATTTGTGATTTGTAACTACTATTGATACATTTCCCCTTCCTTTCTCCATCTAAAATAACCCTTTGGACATTTTTTCAGATGCCTGTAAGATAGCTATTTTTTCCTGAGAATCCTGACTCATTTCCTATCTTCCTGTAAATAATTTTACCCAAGAATTTGTCATCCAGTATTCTCCCTATTAACAAACCTTCAGTCTGTTTACATTCAGAAATACTGCAATATGCTAAGGCTTGAAAGCAAAGAGAGAATTAGCTCTGTGATCTGTTCTGAAGTGTTTTATTCCATACGCTTTTCTGAAACTGGATGATTCAGCCCCGGAAGAGTAATGCCCTTAATTATTTCTTTACACATCAGGATAGGGATTCTCTCTGCTCCCTTGGCTTAGTGTCAACTCTGTCAGAAAGGAAATGATGGAAAATAAGAGCATGCTCTGTAAGGTTTAACTGAGGTCATGGATGCATTTAAGAACACGTATTACATGACTGCCCACATGAAATGAAAGATAAGCACAGTTTTGATTATATGTGTGTATATACATAATTTTTTTTTTTGAAAGGAAGTGGATGTTTGGAGAATACTCATATTTCATCTAGAGATGCGACGCGCTGTATTTCACATCATTTTCAAAAGGAAAATACGGAAATACGGAAAGTTTCCTGCAGGGAAATACAAACCTTGGCAATATTTCTCTTTTGTGACGAATACCTGTCATAACGATTGTTATCCATTTTAGAGAGTTACACTTGAAAAGAGGCTTTTAAAAACAGAAAGTAAATAAAATGCAAAACATTGCCTGTTGTGCCTCTTGTATTTTAGCTCTCTGTGTTTTGCTAAGGAAAAGCTACTCCAGAGAATTAGTCTCTTATCCAGTATCACACCATATCCCCTTTGCTGCCTTGGCTTCTGCTCCATATCAAAACCTTACTACACGGCTGCAGCAATTTTGACCTGCATTTAGTCACTTGAGGAAATAATTCCAGTTTATACACAATAAAGCAATCCTGGATCTGCTTTAAGTTACTTCAGCAATTGGGTTTACCTCTGTTTTTGTCTGAAAAAAACAAGAAGAGTGCTTTGGACCAGCTACTTGCATCCTGTAGTATGGTTTCACCACGTATGGAAGTGATCCTATGTACAGAAGTCTCATTTAAAGTGTGTGACAGATTTTCTTATAATCCAGGTGCTTAAAAGTAACTTCTTTAAATTAGAAAAACCCACAAAAATAGCCAAATCAGCCTTGCAGTTATAAAGAGAAGGGTCCTTATTTTTTACACCATGTCTCTTTGTTGATCTTGTTTTTGAAGTTGCTTGTGAGTGACTGATACTAAATCCACGCAGAATAAATCTGATAAATCTGATTAATTCAGAGGATAATACGACTTAAATACAGTGCAAGTACAGATTGCCAGCAATGTCATTAGTTTTAGAAAATACGTCTGTAAAATATCGAAGTTTGCAAGCATGCAGATTTAACTCACTTCTGCAACTACCAGTTTATTTCAAGCTATTAATGTGAAGTTACGTGTTCTGATACCCTTTCTGTGGTGCAGGGCAATTAGATGTGTTATTCTGTGGTGATAATGGAGATCAGAGATAGCACCACGGAGAAGACAGAAATATCAGCATGACTCACCTGAATTAGAGGAATCCTACACTTTATATCTGCCTCAAACATGATTTAATTTCCCTGATATGCAACAGCTGTCGATTTAAAAAAAAAAAAAAAAGAAGAACAGGCTCAGCACAGCTACAATCATAACAAACAATGACCTTGGCTTATATCTTGTAGCCATGGCAGCGGTTGAAAGGACTCTTCCCACAGTGTGTTGGGAGGAGAGTTTTAATCGCCGTTTCCCATGACTGGGTGTCTCAACGAGGGAGCAAGGCTGAAACAAAGAGTTCTGCAGTAAAGGGGGCTGTTCTGAGGCACAAGGAAATTTGTGATCACACCACAGGAACTTGGTTTCAGTCCTCCAGGGAATATGCCTGCTCCACAAGCTGCTTTTGGAGTCATAAAGCTGCACCTATGAAAGGTGGTGAAGGTTTTGTATATTTGTGTATGTGTAGGTTTATCAAAGGAAAAGAAGGTTTGTGAGAAGGTTTTTCAGTGTTTCCTGTTGGTTTGAGCAGGATTGTCAAGTTAAAGTCAAAACTGGAGCTTGTTCTCAGTCTGACTTTTGGGTATTTCTTCGTGCCCATTTCTTTAAATAGGGAGTGCTACTCCCATGTCTCTGCTTAAAGGAATGTGGAAAAAAACTATAAATAGTTAATCCCTTTCAAAGATAAAAAAAGTGTGAGGAGGCTTTTCTGGCTTTGTCCCTGGCAGGTAAGTGAATGGCTCACTCTTTTAAGTCAGGTAGCCAGTGCATTTTTTCTTGTATCCTCGGGGAATGCAAAAAGCACAAATACAATGGGATAAACTTGATTACCATATTCATAGCAGATGAAAAAAATTTAAAAATGGGAAAATAGCTACTGGGGAGTTGCACAGGAGTTTACATAACATTACGTGTGGGATTTATTTCTGTTCAGTCCATCAGGCAAGAAAATTTTCAGGTCAATCTATAGTTGGGTACCAATACTGCACATACCACAGTGTAGCTCAGAGGAGGGAGTGCACGTGCTGTGCTGAAATACCTAGACACTCTCTACTCACCTTGGACACAGTTCCAGAAGTCTTTCCTTAGCTTTTTGCAGGCAAGCTCAGAAAAAATCTGCAGGTGTCCTTTCTGGCTTTGCAGTCAGTAGTTTTTGGTGTGTGCGTATAAGAAGTGCTGAAGGTGTGTAAGACACCTGACTTGCTTATTTTACCACCTAATTTGCTTATTTTGCCACTCTGTTTAATCCATCTCTCGGGGCTTTCCTATTTCCATTGGATCCAAGGCTCCACACAGCACAAGTCACCACCACCACCAGACAGATTTTTTTTTTCCTGGCAGCTCCTCTCACACACATCTCTTTGCAAAGCTGCTCACTTGACCTTCCTGGCAGAGTAAATTACTAGGATCACAATAAATACCAAGTTTGATTGGAGTGAATTCCACGGTAGCCTCTCAAACTGCTTGTCTCCAGGCTGTGGGGAGTGGGAGCAGCCAGCAAGAAGCAAGGAGAGGAGCAAACAGGAGAGAGCACGCTGTGTAAGGTGTACAAAGAAATGGCTACTTGCATGGAGTCTTTAATAATCCCCAAAATGTGCAAGAATTAAAACGCTAAGGAAATTCAACTTGATCTTTTGTGAAAGGAAGCTGTTCCATAACTGGCAGTTCTTGTCTGTGAGGTTTGCTTCACCGAATTTGCAAGATAAACATAAAGAAGTCAGATATAAAGCATGACCAGTGTAGCAAAATGGAGGAGAGAAATGGGCACTTCCCTATTATTCTGAGGGATAAAGATGGTTATTGCCAAAGGAAGTGAGTGAATTAAACCTGCAGTGGTGTGCATCCCTTGTTTTTGGGAAGTGTATATTTAGTGTACCTGCAGTGTCAGGGCAGCAATCACCATGGCAGACACTCTGATACTTGTGGAAATAAAAAAAAAAAAAAAGATTTGACAGCAACAAACAGTGTCAATGTTGTCTTTTCAAAATCTGCAGAAAAGCACAAAAATAACTGGAGTAATAAAGGAAATGGCCCTCAACACTGGATACCTAAAATAAGAACCGAGGACAAGTACTTTCCCAGAAAAGTCACAACCTCCTGTAATTACCACGCCAAGGACTCCTCCACTATATTTAATAGCTCTTGCTGGATTGTGCTTCCATTAAGCTTTTTATGGTCACTTTTTGAAAATTTTTGTATTTCCTTTTTGCTTTAGCTGAACCTGCAAGACTGCAAGACAAGCTATGTTAGATGTGTTGCCAGATGTTTCCTAACTCTTGTATTTGAAGATACAGTCAGGTCATGCCTACCCATGTTCCCTGTGATTTGTATGGTCTGCTGCCTGAGGAGCTTCAGTGTGTATGTTCCCACTTCCATGCCACTCCTGTTCATGGATCTTATCCTTTATCTGGACTATGTGAACCTTTTCTCATCCTGCTGCTTTTCAATACGAAGCACTCACATCTGCATGCAGAATTCAGCATGTGGCAGCTCCTGGCTTCACATTGTGGCACCAGGACGCTTTTGGTGAAATTGGGGGGACGGGGGATGGGGGAGCAGGATAATAATCCCAATTGTTTGTTTTTAAACTCCTAACTGTGATACTCAGTTCCTGGATTCTGACTGTTTGAGAAGATTATGAGCGGGCAAGCAATGCCACTTGTAAACACCCACCCTTAAAACTGGTTTTACAGCCAGTCTTGCAGAACCCAGCTAGGCAGGACTGTGCATTGCCAGTGGAACAAAGCTGCTGTGAGAGCTAAATGAAAGGTCAGAGAATGTGGCTCTTTGGGAAATGCACAGTATCTACTAAATGTTGCCTCTCAAGGATGGAAGCTGCATGGAAATTCCCATGCCTTGGGCAGAGAAGGGAGAGGAGGCAGAGGGACCTACTGCCTTGCAATGCATGTGGGCAAGAGGGAATACAGGAGGGAAGTACCTTTACTGACCTACAGCTGCGTGACACCAGTGACTGAAGTGAGAATAGTTTCACAGGTGTTAGGGCTAAAGTGGGAAATGATCACTTGTCCCAGGTGCTGTGGTGCTTGCATGTTTAGGACACAATCTGCAGAAAACCCAAAACTCGTTGGACTTCATGTGAGGAGAGGTTTACAGAGAGGCAAGATGTCCTGAGAGCTACAAGGCTGTCACTGCAGATCCACGAAGATGACAAGCAGGAACCAAGTTCTCAGTTGATGTGAGCTGTTTGTTTAGTTTGTATTCCATCCTACATTGGACAAAAATGTTTGTCTGAGCCTTTCTTCTTGCAAGAGTTAAAAAATAAAACTTAATCTGTATATTCTCTATGTATTGCCACATTTTTTAACAGGAAGAAATGGCAGTGTACATATTTCAATCATTTGCATTTGATAGTGGGGCTTAAGTGCTTAGATGTTTAATCACCTCTGAAATATGTTTTTATTTTCTACATAATCTGCAAGAGGTTCTTTGTTTTTCCCACTCTGTAGCCTGAAATGACCCATTTGTTTAAACTAGTAAGCATGTGCAATAAATGTCAGATAGAAATTAGTTTTGTTCTACAAGGACAGCTTATTACTTCCTGGAAGGATGTCCCTGAAAACCAATGCTGGTATTTATCAAGGTGCTGGTATTTAGAGGTTTTAAGGGTATCTAAAAATTATCTAAAAATTGCACACCTAAGCAGAACTTGCAACCCCCTGCACACATAATTAATTTAAAGATAAATGTCAGCTTTTGAAAGTCTCACTGAGATTCCTATCCAAATCTTAAGTTATTTCAAACAAAACTGCAACATGCTTAGGTGATAGTTGTCTTGAAAGAAAAACAGCAATAAAACTGGCTAAAGCATGAGCAGTTGAAGCCACTGCACTGGTTTTCCCATTGTCAGTTCTGCAAGAGATGCACTTTTGTATACACAACAGTGAGGAAACTACACTTACAGAAAGTTATTGCAAACCCTTGTCCCCAGAAGAGCCTGCAAAACCCCAAAACAAGTTGAAAGGATCTGGGAGAGAGCCCATAATCAAGCCTTTTTTTCCATATTTATTCTATCCTCCATGAGATGAACCCAGTGAATGCAAAACAAAAAGGGAAAGACTTTGCATCAGTTCCAAAATTCCTAAGATCAGGCCCCACGTTCTTTAATTTAAATACATAAGTAGAAATAAATAATGTATAAAAGATACTTAATACCGTTGGTGGTCAGCAGAAATCCACCTGTATGAATCTGGTGTTTCCACAGGACCATGGAATGGTTTGAGTTGGAAAAGGCCTTAAAGCCCATCCCATCCCACCCCTGCCATGGGCAGGGACACCTTCCACTGTCCCAGGCTGCTCCAAGCCCCAATGTCCAGCCTGGCCTTGGACACTGCCAGGGATCCAGGGGCAGCCACAGCTGCTCTGGGCACCCTGTGCCAGGGCCTCCCTACCCTCACAGGGAACAATTTCCTCCTAATATCCAATCTAAATCTGCCCTCTTTCAGTGTGAAGCCATTCCCCCTTGTCTTGTCCCTCCAGGCCCTTGTCAAAAGTCCCTCTCCAGCTCTCCTGGAGCCCCTTTAGGCCCTGGAAAGGGCTCTAAGGTCTCCCTGGAGCCTTCTCTCCTCCAGGCTGAGCACCCTCAGCCCTCCCAGCCTGTCCCCAGAGCAGAGCCACCCCAGCCCTCTCATCCCCTTTGTGGTCCTCCTCTGGGCTTGCTAGCTTTTTTATACAAACAGACAATTTTATTCACATCAAAGCAATTTTTGGGTCTCTTCTTCCTTCCTATGTTGCTTTTGTTCTGTTTTCTCACAACTGACATATAATTTCTTTAGAGGAACCAAAACAAAGCAAAGTGCAAAGCTATTTGTCCCCTTGTGCAAACATATCCTTTCAGGGACGCGTTCTGTAAAAATGAACAATTATTTAATTCAAGGCTCAGGAAAAGCTTAATCATTTACTTTCTACATAGCTCTCACACTGATCTGGCACCTTATTTAGGACTTCAATGTAAACAACACCACTAATTTTTCAACTCAGCACTTTCTAAGTTTTGCAAACTCGTTTATATTTTCTCATGTATCTCAACTGCCATTCCCATAGATCCCCCTCTGCATACCATTTATTTGGCTGCATCTTTGGGAATTGGTACTTTTCCATCATGTTTAAACAGGAACAAATAGTTGTCAAGTTCATGAGTTGTCTAATTTTCCAAGGTTACTGATAGAACACTATCATTCTCACTTTTGCTCTCACTGCCTTGTAAACACATAGGAATGAAATTAATGAGAAAAATGTTCCAGTCATAAGCCAAATATTGATTAAAAGTGTTTTTTTTCCCCCAAACTATGTTCATAGCTGTAGTTTAGACCTACTGCCAAGGTCTTTTCTCTTTGTGCAATGCTTTCATGTGATATTTTCTTCCTTCAAGTGTTGAAATGACTCATTAGCATGTCTGTATGTATGGATGATCTCATTTCACACTAAACAAAGAGGAAAATATTTTTAAGAGTAGGGTATAATGAGAATAATTGTTTATTAAACAGAGAATACCTCATACCTTGTGTTCAGCTAGTTGTGACTGTGAAATAGAATAGTAGTAGACCTATAGACATGCTCAACTTAACATTTATATTTCTTACGGTTCTTTATTTTTGAAGATATTTTCTAGGTGTCCTATAGGAGCTATACAGATGGAGGGGTAGTTTTGTTTTGTTCTTCAGCCCTCTGACTTGACTAAACATTTAGTTTAACCTGCTGAATTTTTCCTTGATGAAGCAAATATGACACTGGACTCGACTGCAGAAGCAATCACAATCACAAAACCATACATTATTTTTTCTTAAATCACAGGAAGAACAGAAAGAAAGTTTTTGTGTTTAAGTAGGATGTTTCTTTCATGTAATTGCCCCGAAGGGATTTCAAAGGATAAGTCATGCTGCAAAGAGTAAGGGATGTTTTAGAGCACCAAATTCCTCTCAGGATCACATTTTCACATATATTATGTTGTGTACACGGGATGCTGGCCAATAAGGAGTGTGATATGATGCTGCTTTGGAATCTTTGGGCAGGTTCCATGCTTCTAGATTTGGTAACTAACCATGAAACAACAACTGCAGCATTTGTATGCAAGTAGGCAATACAACCAACTTAGGCTCTGCTTTGCATCAGAAAACACTTACAATAAAGAGAATGAATACAAAAAAGCAACTGACTCAAAGCTCATTCAAGTCAAAGGGATTAGCAACGATGCTTAAGCTCTGTGCTTCATGAGGGCCTAGGTGATAAGTAGCAATAATCCATTCTAAAAAATTTTAAATATTGAGCTTTGGGATTTTTGTCGGGTTGCTGTACCAAACCCACACAGGCTGCTCTGAGCGGTTCCTCAGCTCTCCTACAGCTGGCATATTTCTGATGGGAACATCAGGGCTTTCAGAGCAGCTCCTCCCAGAGCTGTTTCCCAGCTTCACCACTGCCTGCCTGCCTGTGTAACCTCCCTGGAGTCACCATCTCTTGTGTCTGTCAAACAGGAATATCAGTGCTTGCTTCTCTCTGTAAAGTGCATAGAAATCTAAAGGTCTGTTTATGCTGTGCATTTCACCTGCTTTGGATCTTAGTTTTTCCAGACTCAGGGTGAAATCAATACAAGACCCATCAAATGAAGTTGCTGTTACAGCCTTTTGTGACTATGACTATTCGAATATAGCCTGGGGGCAGTGGCTTTGAAAACGATGATTTTTCACTCCAGAAGGACTGATTCCGAAGCAGCTTTTACTTTCCTGTAAAAGTAAATTTGCTTTGAATTTACTTTACTCTGAATTTACTAAATTTTTACATGGCTACAGGGTAACTGTTCTTGGACTAACTGAAGTGACTCACTGCTTTATGCGAGAATCTTGCTAATTATTATAGTGTATGAATTCATATTTTCTGCCATAATCTTAGTTATGCCTTGCCAGAAAATTGGTTTTCAAGCTCATGAATACTGTCACATGTCTGGAAAGACCAAACTGGATCAACATAAGTATTTTACTTTAATAAATGTGAAACATTTTATTTGGAATTCTAGTCCCTTTGAAACACTGTAAGAAAATCCAAAAGCAAATAATTATTTTGCAATTATCAATAAAACATACATTTAAAATATAAAAATGGGCCTTTGGATACTTTTCAACACTTTCTAATATTTATTTTTGCAAACAACAACAACAAAAAGATCAAAAGTGCTATGATTTGTTTAACAAAGAAATTTCTGTCACAGCAGCTTTCTCTAGTGGAAAATAATTTAGAATATTTTTCTACCAACCTTCAATTTGATGCTGTACAGTATCAGCAGCCTCCTGAAGTCTAGAGGGGGCCAATGGGATGTATCATCTCATGGCATGTGACAAAATTAAACTGTCACTTGAATGGGGTCCATTCAGTGTTTTAATGTCTCATAATGTCCTTCACACAACTGACTTTCTGTGTCCTAAAATGATAAAAAGTCTACCTAGACTTTCCTCACCAAACTGTGATTAAGTGAAATAAGTTATGGATCTTAAAGAAGATGTAGTAAAAAATATTTAAATATGATCACAAGTGGCAGCTGGGAGACACTAATTCAGTCTCTAGGAGAGACTGTGGAGTCTGGGGGAGAGTCTCTAAATTATCTATATAGCGGAGAGACTGCTGCTGTTGTGAGGAAGGATTGCTCTCCTGAAGATAAAAGCTGTCCTTATAGACTGCAGAGAATGAATGAGATTTCATGTTGTAATAAGTTTTATACTCAACCAATGGTAGAAACAACAATCAAAAGTCTTCCCTGAGCTCAGAAAAAGCCCCCCCTTACTTTGCAAGGAGTGACATCCCTCCCCTTTCTCCCACCTTGAGCTGCTGATGAGCTATGGTCAGGACCATTCCTCTGACCATACTGTGGGATTTAATCATCTGAGGAGGAAGAAGGAAAATGCTTAGACAGCAGCTCTGACTGACCCATAGAATTTGTGAGGCTCTTGGTCAGCTCAGTGGCATTCTGCACAGGGGTCAGACACAGTGTGGCTCTAGATTTATAGAAATTTCTCTTTAAAAAAAATCTTCTTTCTCTCCAAGGATTACTCCCACCCTGCTGTCTGAGCGAGGTAGAACAGTAACTGGTATTTCCACTTCCTTTTTTCAGCCAGCTATGGGCATGAGAGAAAGTACGGATCTCATGCTTCCTCATGCAGTTTTGTAGTCTTCACGTCCTTAGGGAATTTGCCCACTTGGCTGGCATTATCACACCACAGTTTGCCTAGGTTGTCTTTTTTAGTGTCATAAACATTTACAAAGTGTTAATGAAATGTGTTCCAGACAAATAAAAGGCACTGGGAACAAAACTGAGAGAATAGCTAAGAAATTTCCCAGGTTAGTTTATTGCTTTGCAGTAATTTTGCAGTGAATTCAAAAATTAGGACACACAAAGAGAAATGCATAGTCTGATATTTCTTCCTTTAAGTGCAGTTGCTCAGTAACTTTGAACTCCAGAATTTCTGTTTATTTTTCAGTGCTTTCCCTAATGAGTGTGGTGGCTGAATTCTTTCCGGTTTGACCGATACCTTGGCTCCCTCACCCAAGGTTATTCATACCTTGCTAATTGTATGATTAAACTTATCATTAAGGCTCAGCTTCCTGATTTGGCTTTGAAATTTGCCCATTTTAAGCTTCTAAATGATACAATTAAGCAGAAGTTGTTCTGTTCATTGCTGAATGCAATATACAATTGCTATGGTATATTTCACTTCCGAGAACTGTGTGGACATTATCTGGCTTGATATTACATTATGAACTCAGTATTTTTGGTTAAGAAACCTCAATTTCCCAGAAGTTTCAGTGAGATTTATCCTGACATTATTGCCATTTGGTACATCTGACAAATACTTTTAAGAAATTTTAGCAAGGAGAATAGCCTTGGACTCCAAATCTGCTACCAACTGCTACATCTTCTTTTCACTTTGCTCTGAAGTTTGTTCCAGTTGCTTTACCTTCTAACGCTACAGTGAAACCTGAGTAGATGACAGCAGAATGAAACAGAACCTAATGTCTCTCTCCCCGACTGGTCTGAGATCTCTACAGACCCATTCTGGCAGGCTTTCCTTTAAAATAAACTTTAAAAAAAGGTCTGTTCAATTTCACTTGGCATAGGTGAGAAATTTCCTTTTCCTCTGGTCACTTTGCTACTCATATTCCTATAAAAGTTAAAAAAAACCAAAACAACCCAGGTTAAAGAGCTGTGACTGAAGCTGACAAGTGTGAATTTCCTGCTGGAAAACTCAAGTTAAAACTTAGAGCAGCTGTGTCTGAGGAGTTCTAATTATCTTTTATTTACAATTTTTAGCACTGTATATTTTGATACCGATTATGTGACGACAGATTGCTATCCCTGCTGCAAACAGCTGACAACTATGATGATACTGAGAGAGAGGAATTGGGAAGAGATCTTGAACCTTTAAGGTTTACCACAGAATGAGGTTGAATAGTTGATGATTTACTGGCTTCTTAAACAATGAAAAAGGTGAAGGTCTCCAAATCCAGTATCCAACTTTTTTTCCATACACTTTTCCTAGAGGAAAGTTACAGAACAAAAAGGGGAAGCCCATCAGGAAGGAAAGCACATGAAATATGGTAAGTATAGGGTTCACAGAAATTATGTATTCTCAACTTCAGAAACAAAATGTGAGTTGTAAAAGAATCGCTGCAAGTGTTCTGACATCTAAATACAATACACATGGGTGAAAGCCAGATTTTTAAGGGGATTTAAACACCTAAACCAGTGAGGGTAACACTATTTTTTTGGCTGCCGCCTTGACCTGAAGCACCTTGAAGAATTGTCCCTATCACAGCAGGTTTTGTGAGTTCTTTCATTGGTTGGGGCTTGGGATTTCTAAAGTTTTGACTTCTGTGCTTGTTTTAAAACAAGTTTGTTGCCCAAAAAAAATAAAAAAAAGTGAAGTAAACCAGTTCTGACTCGGAGGCTCTTCAGAGCAGCCTCGTGTCTGAGCACAAGAATGCTGTGAATCTAGTGGAACTAGTTGGTGCTACATCGAAGTGTCCCGTGAACCTGCCACATCAATGTGCGATCAGAGTTTGTTTTAGCCAGGACAAGACTGGATAATGCACAGCAGTGCTGATATATTTGATCTAGTCACAGGTTTCACACACCTAGAGCAGAAATGCAAATGCTTGGGGAGCTTAAAACCAGAAAACCACAACAACAACAACAAGAGCACATAGTCCAGGTTACAACTAATTTTTGAAGTCACAGGCTACTAGAATAGTGAATAGTCACATGGAAATCAGGCACAATATCTTCAAGGATATTCTGCAGAAACACAGTTTCCCTCAGTATACCAGATATTTAACTCCTATATTTCCATATGCAATTACTTCTGTAATTCAGTTGTGGTAGACTTCAGTTCACCATTTAACAAGGTGGTTCACTAATGCTTTGTTTCTGTTAATACCAATTGAAAAAAACCCCAGTATCTACACTTTAAATTGGCGTCAGTGGGAAAGCCAATAAAGACCCACCTTGCTTGTGCAATTTATCTGTTTATGTAAAAGTTTCTTTCTAACATAATGGTTGAAGCAGAGCTTTATATAAGAAATGCTGAATGTTTCAACACACAGAATACAAGGCAACAAACCATAAATAAAGGTCAATGATATAAAATCTCCTCCAGGCCCTGCCAGAAAGAACTGGCTTTACCCAAGCTGCAAATCTGTGTCCTTCCCACCGTATGCACTGAGCCTTTATGGTAAACATATAAACATACCACTGTCCCTATGGGGCAAACATTCCCTGTTTATATGGAATTAAATTTATGTAGCAATAAACTGGTCTCAAAGCCTTCCTCTTTGTGTGCAATTTCCCCTCTTAGCAACAAGTGCAAAAGAAGTTTGGAGTAATATCACGTTTCAGGACAATCTCAAAGTCAAATACATGATTTATTTCACCCGTGAAACTCAGCATTCTTTGAGGGCAGGAAAAAAAAAAGCACTATAAACATTTTATTTTATGTTGAGGTTTGTGATAAGTTTTGTTAAGAGGCAAGGAAACCTCAGGTGGTGTTTTACACTGGAAATGTACTCAGTGTTTCTATTGTTCAGTGCTGCTTGGTGAACACCTGATTGTTTCAGCCTTCTCATGATTCAGACAATCAATGGATTCAGAATGCACCTTCATGCAGCACGGTCCGGCAAACCACCTGGTTACTCAGCAGCAGTAACTCACCTGAGACTTTCCAGGTCAAGTCATTTTCCCAAAGTTATGGGGGAGCAAACAGGGAGTCACAGCTGGAGGGGGTTGAGATCTTGTGAATGGAAAATCAGGAAACTGTCATAGGAAAAAAAATATGGAGCAGCTTAGTTCAGAGGGGGCCTTTAGAGATCATCTGGTCCACCCCCACCACCATGGGTAGGGATATCTTTCACCAGAACAGGAAGGGCCACTCCAACCTAACACTGAGCTCATCCAATGATGGGGCATCCACAGCTTCCCTGGGAAGTTGTCCCAGTGTCTCACCAGCCTCAGCACACAAAACGTGTTCCTCACACCCAGCCTAAATCTCTCAGCTTAGAGCTGTGCCCCTTGTCCTGTCACCACAGCCCTTGTAAAAGAGCCTTTCCCCACCTTTCTTGTGTAGTTTTTTCTGCTAAAGCTGTTTAACAGCCTTTGATCCCTTTCCCCCTATTTAAGGCAAAATTGACAATTACTGCTCTGGATATTCCTTCACAATATTGTTACTTGAATTATTAGAGCACCTGGGAGTCCCAAGATAAAAAACAATTTTTCAATGAAGATACTACAGTGCAAGCATGAGGATAAAGAAAAGGTTAGAGTCCAAATTAAAGGGCAATATAGGAATTCTCTTTCTGGCACAGCTTTACAGAGCTAGGGAAGCAAAGCAGTGGGTGACAAACTCTTGCATGTCTGCTGTTGATGATAAAACAGTATGTGGTGTTCCATTTAGGTTGCCAGATGTGTTAAACAAGTGTTTGGACCCCCATCACAGCTTGATCAGCACACAGAGGTCATTTGCACCTCTTCTAGCTTAATTAATTACTAACCTCAGCAACCCCTCCACATCAGAGTTAATAAACACTTTAAATGTTTAATATATTAAATGAATTTTAAAATGTATTTAATATGTAATAAACATTTAAAAAATTTCATTGCTGAAGTAAATTATTGATAGACACACTCTGTCTTCTTGAAAAAAGACTAGCTATAGAGGTCGAGTATGCTTGCTGGTTCCTTTTGATAAAATGGCTCATTACCATAGTGCAAATTTTTTTGTTACTCAAGGCATCACATTTTTACCTTCTGACCACACTGTAAAACCCTTGATTGAATGGTGTTTGGATATATGGTAACTTACCAAAGCCCCCTGACATTCTAATCATGCATTTAATTCTTGCTGCATTTAATTTTGTTGACATGTGGAAGCAAAAAATTGAAATTCCTTAGGATGCCTCCATCTGAATAGATGTAAAACTATGTAAAACTTTCTACAGGAAAAAGAATAATTGAACATGCATGAGAACTTTTTTTTTCTTGTAAAATTTTTACACATCTACTATGTGTAAGGGAAAGTTGCATGCTATGAATCACTGCTCATATTTCAGTAACTTTTAATATTGGCCACATTTCATGATTTCATTTTATTGCATGGCATTGCAGAGGAATAATTGAAGAATTACTGTACATTAAACTAGCAACTTGGCTTATCAACCACACAAATTAAAAAAAAACAAACCAAGAAAACACCAAGCTAAAATTTTCTAGTATCCTTAGTAGCTTTGTAGTATTTTTGAGACATTTCAGATCAGCTGCAATGCCTGCACACAGGAGAACTCCCAGCCAGGTCTGAGAGACTCTAAACTCACAATGTCTCTCTCTGTAGCAACAGATCCTCTTCCTACGACACTAAATATTAACCCTGAGCTCAGCAGGTGAGATTTGAATCAAAGACACATTCCATAAGCCCTAAAAAAGTTTTGTCTTCTACAATTAATAGCTTAAAATAAAACACACATGACAAATTGAGCAGTTATTTCTGTTTGATGTTTTCGCTGGTTTTATGATTCGATATTCCTTTCATTTTGACAAATGAAAACAGAAAATTTCAATTTGTTTTCTAACTTTTCTTCTTCAGCACAGTGCTGAAACATTTTATGGTCTGCACTAAGGAAAATACCTGAAAATATTTTTGTAAAAATATTTATATCACATATATCTGTTTAATGAAAATATTCAATCAGATGGCTAAGAATGGTACTATATTGATCCACAGTTTATCCAATACTTTTTCAGGAAAGTCTGAGGCTGCAAATGAAGGGCCATTCATTTCCTATGGTAAAGATTATAAATTGAATGATTTGTTGCAATGCATTTGATATACGCTTGAAAATAAAATAATAGTGGTGTGTCCTAGAAATTAACTTTTGGTCCATGAAAGGACCTCAGTGAGTCCTAAAATTGTAAGAACTGTGATTATCTCTCATTCATCTAATCTCAAAAAAAGTCTCTATTCTTAAAATAAAAGAGAGTAAACGTGACACCATAAAACTCCACAGTCTCCTGACTTTTTAGACACAAATACTTTTTTTTCAACCCCAAATATGCTTAGAACAAAATTATGGTAATGATTCACAGAAGAAATGAGTAATGAACAAGGACAAAGACATGAAAGCAACCCAGCCATTACAGAAGGGGTGCTGTATTTCCAGGGCAATCACAATACATGACTTCATGGACATGAGAGAGCAGAAGGAGCTGCTTGATGAAAAAATACGACAATGTCAGAAACCTCAGCATCCCCTCACCAGACAAATTCTCTTCTCCCAGATCCTGGTTTTGGTTTTTTCCCTCTCTAATCTGTGTTAACTTAAAAAAAAAATAAAAGACAATGTTCCAAAATGAGCTGTCAGAGAGGCTGTTATTGTAATGCCTAGCCTAAATCCAGCTCCTCTGGCCCTCCAAGGATTAACTCTTCAGTCAGAAAATAAAGAACTTCTGACCTTAACTTGTGCAACAACTCCATCTAATCTTCCAAAAAGAGACTCCTGCTCTCTGAATGCCCCTGTGAGCACACTCCTCACCCTGTTTCCTTAGTGAAAGCTGCAAAGTTCAGTTTAGGGTGCATATTACCATTACAAGACTGTAGAACTCCTAGATTTTCTAATAATGTATTTTTAAAAAGGTGTAGCAATTTTATCCTTGCAGCAGACACATTCCTGTTAGCACCCTGACCTGTCACAAGTCCTCCCACATCTAGAAAGGTGTATTAAACTGACTGTGTGTTCCTCGTAGCCCCTCAGCCTCACAGAGACATAAACAGCAGTTTTGAAGCCCAGTCTTTCAGGAACAAGCAGTTAAATGAATCCTGCATTGGATAGGATTTTGTGGTAGCAGGTTATCCAGTATTTTAGGAACACCCTAAAATCCTATGGGAGCTCCTCTGACTTTCAAAACACACATTTTTCCATCACCCATAGTTGAGAAAAATCTCCTCTGTGACTCCTACTCAAAGATGTTTCCATCTGCACCTGCAGATGTGCTACTGCAGAAAGACAATTCCTGTTTAAAATCCTTATGGACCCTTGGCTCTACAAGAAGTTGGCTTTCCTGTTTTTTTTAACCTTGTCTACATAAAAGTAGTGGTTTTTTCACTACTCAGCATGCTAAATCCCATATCCTGTCTCCCAAGACCGATTCTGGAAGGGCTGGGGGCTTTGAAGTGTTTACTGCTGCCTGAATTTGGATGCTGTGAACTAAAAAATCCTTGAGTTCTTTACCAAATTTTCCTCAGTGAAACAACCTCAGGGTGCTTAACACCAGGGATTCCACAGCATGCTTTGGTTAATGCATGAGTGGTGGTCATGCACCTGCAAGAACTGAAAATGCACAAGTGACACACAATTCATCCACAGTGAGTGCCTGTACAGAGTGTTTTTACCCCATTATTTCGGGCCACATACCTGCAGTTGAAACCTGCCACCACTTGCCAATGTGTAATTGACCTACAGGTAACAGATTGTTCCACTCTGGCACAGCAGGGGAAAACGATTTGAAGTTACTTATTGTTGGGGTTTCAGTTTAGTCTTAGTTTTTTTCCTGTTAAAGGAATTTTCTCCCATATGCATGTTGCTAGGGGACAAATAGCTGTACTTAAGAAAGACAAAAAGGGGATGGGGCGGGCCTGGCTACTCCTTTGTCTACACCTGGGTGTGGGGACAGTTCGCTCTGAGCGTCCGGAGAGAGGAGCTGCAGAGAAAGGAGCTGCTGCTTCTTTCTTTTTGGCCGTTCTTTCTTCCTGCTGGAAACAACGCCGGGACCCCAAAAGCCGCTTTCCCTGCCCTGCTGGAGACCGAGCTGTGGCTGTCCTGCTCCGCTGCTGCTTCGAGCTTTCGCTACGCTGTAGCCCTGCTCGCCCTGCCTGCCTGGGCCTCCGGGGGGTTCTCCCATCTGGATACATCTCGCCTGCCACCCGGGATTTGCGTTCGTCCCTGCCGCTCCAGCCTGCCGTTCTAGCCTGCCGTTCCAGCCTGCCGCTCCAGCCTGCTGTTCCTGAGAGCCCGGGATCAGCTGCCCAGCGGTTTGTGAAGCCTTTGTTCCATCCCTTCCCGGGATCCCAGGGCACCAGAGCCGCGGGTTTCCCGAGCTCGCCCCGGAGCGCCCCCTGCAGCCGCGGGGGAACCATCGCACCTGCCCTGCTCACCGGGAGCCGCCAGCGCCCCTGCCGGCTGCGAGCGGAACTGCACCCGAGGGGAAAGGGCCTGACAGCCGAGAAGGCTGGGACTGGGTTTGTGATTGCTGTTACTGCCAGAGTTGTTGTTGTTTTGTTTGACTGGTTATATACATATATATATATATATAGTAAAGAACTGTTATTCCTATTTCCCACATCTTCGCCTAAAGGCCCTTGATTTCAAAATATAATAACTTAGAGGGAAAAGGGGTTATATCTGCCACTTCAAGGGGGGCCTCTGCCTTCCTTAGCAGACACCTGTCTTTCAAAACCGAGACAGATCTTGGCGCCCAATGTGGGGCCTGAGGGCATTAAGAGATAGAGGTGAAAAAGGAATAACAGTTCCTGGATAACTTTTTGTGTGCTGGATATTGGAACCTTGTTAGGCAGCACTGTGTGGTCTAGTTTACCCTGCTTCGGGTGGCATGTGGCCGTGGCTATATTCTTCCCCTTTGCAGCTCCTTACTTGAATATGGGTCCTCTGACTAAGGCTACCATTGCTGTTATCCAGCTTGCGTTATGGGTCGAGAAGGTGAGGAATTCATGGGTTTTTAACTTCCTCCGGAATGTGGGCACATAGATAAACGGCTACCACACACTGAGCACATGTTTTTGGGGTTATGTTAACAATGGTACCTTCTGTGAGGAAATGACACCAGGGGAAGTTTTCCCCCAACCCCTCAACCAGTTCTTTGGGCCCACCCCATCAATTTTCGAAGGGTTTAAATTCCCTCTGAATACTAACCATCTGCTGCTGATAGGCCTACTCTATTTAGTACTCAAGGATAAGTTGAGATTGGCTTGGATATCTACCCGGACACCAGCCCCAGAGACTAGAGATCCTGCCCCAGAACCTGACATGGCCCCAGAGAGTAGAGTTCCTACCCCAGAGCCTGATCCTGCCCCAGAACCTGATCCTGCCCCAGACACTAGAGATCCTACCCCAGAGCCAGAGCCTGCCACAGCCCCAGACACTAGAGATCCCGCCCCACAGACTGATACCACCCAACAGTCCACCTCAGAAATGGACTACCCAAACTGGGTGGGGGTACTGGCAAAAGGGATGCAGGAGATGTGCCAAGAGATGGGTCAGGTGCGCCAGGGGATATGCCAGGAGATGGGTCAGGTGCGCCAGGGGATATGCCAGGAGATGGGCCAGGTGCGCAAGGAGATGTGCCAGGAGATGGGCCAGGTGCGCCAGGAGCTATGCCAATTGCTAAGGGAATACACCTCCTCAGCTAGTGAAAAACCCTGCCCCAAAGAGGGTGAGTCCGATGGTGCAGCAGTGGAACCCACGGATGTTACAACCGTCCAGGCTTCAGCTGAACCACAAGGACAACCACAGTCAGCAGCAGTCGCCCCTGTGCAAAGGAGGAAGTGTAAGACCAAATCAGTACGACCAGTTAATGATGATGGGCAACCAGGGCCCTCACAACCAGCAGGAGAGCCAGAGCCAGAAGTCATCACTGAGTCCCTGTCGCACGACAGTCTCCGTGCTATGCGAAACGACATTGTGCGAAGGGGGCGTGAGCCTTATACCACCTGGCTGCTTCGGGTTTGGGACCTTATGGGCACAAGTGTGCAACTGGATAGTGGTGAGGTGAGGCAAGGTATCTGGGATCGTTGACCCAGGACCCAGGTGTGGACCAGATATTTGTGAGGGAGCCAGGGCCTCTCTCTCTCTGGGAGCGGCTCTTAATGAGTGTGAGAGAAAGGTTCATTCACAAAGAAAGAATGCAGGAGTATCATCATAGAATGCAGTGGAAGACACTCGAGCAAGGGATCCAACAGCTAAGAGAGGTGGCAATATTAGAGGTACTCTTTGGGAAGGATGGACAGCATGATAATGACCCTGATAAGGTCAGGTGCACAGGACAGATGATGTGGAACCTGGCAAGGCTAGGGCCATCGCAATACCCCACCTTCATTGCAACGATTGATGCTGACAATACCCGAGAAACAGTGGGCTCTGTTGCCAACAGGCTCAGGCATTATGACAGCATGATCAATGGCCCGCTGAAAGCTCATGTCTCTGCTGTGGTCCAGGACCTCAAAGAGGAGATGAAGGAGATGAGGAAGGAAATGAGGGAGGAGATGAGGGAGGAGATGAGGGAGGAGATGAGGGAGGAGATGAGGAGGGTCAGTGTGGCACCAGTGCGAGTCACAGGCCCCCAAGTCAGAGCCCGTCGTCCCCCTGCTAGAGAGAGAGGGTACACCCCACGAGCTGAGCTGTGGTTTTTCCTGTGTGAGCATGGGGAAGACATGAGAAGGTGGGATGGGAAACCCACCTCTGCCCTGGCAGCTCGGGTGCGTGAACTCAAGGAGGGAGGCACTAACCGAGGGGGTTCTGCTAAGGTGAAGGTAGCCTCAGCCTCCCGTGACCGAGCTGCCAGGCATTACAGAAGGGAGGATGATATGTCGGATCCCCTTGAAGGTACCTCGAGCATGTACGCCCAGGGAAAGAATGATAACCAGGGCTAGAGGGGCCCTGCCTCTAGCCAGGAAGAGGCATGGGAGAACCGGGTTTTCTGGACAGTGTGGATCCGATGGCCTGGCACATCAGAGCCACAAAAATATGATGCATTGGTTGATACTGGGGCACAGTGTACTTTAATGCCATCGGGACATGTGGGGGCAGAACCTGTATCCATCGCTGGGGTGACCGGGGGATCACAGCAGTTGACCCTTTTGGAAGCTGAGGTGAGCCTGACTGGGAAGGAGTGGCAAAAGCATCCGATTGTGACCGGCCCAGAGGCCCCGTGTATTCTGGGCATAGACTTCCTCCGGAATGGCTACTACAAAGACCCAAAAGGACTCAGGTGGGCATTTGAGATTGCTGCTGTGGAGGCAGAGGGCATTAGGCAATTGAACACCCTGCCTGGACTATCTGAAAATCCTTCTGCAGTTGGGCTCCTGAAAGTGGAAGAGCAACGAGTGCCAATTGCCACCTCGACAGTGCACCGCCGGCAGTATCGGACAAATCGAGATGCTGTGATCCCCATCCACAAGATGATCCGCGAGCTGGAGAGTCAAGGGGTGGTCAGCAAGAGCCACTCACCCTTCAACAGCCCCATCTGGCCTGTGCGCAAGTCTGACGGGGAATGGAGATTGACTGTGGACTACCGTGCCCTGAATGAAGTGACTCCACCGTTGAGCGCTGCCGTGCCGGACATGTTGGAGCTCCAGTACGAGCTGGAGTCCAAAGCAGCAAAGTGGTACGCCACTATTGACATTGCCAATGCATTCTTCTCCATTCCTCTGGCAGCAGAGTGCAGGCCTCAGTTTGCCTTCACCTGGAGGGGCGTGCAGTACACCTGGAACTGACTGCCCCAGGGGTGGAAGCACAGTCCCACCATCTGTCATGGACTGATCCAGACTGCACTAGAAAAGGGTGAGGCTCCAGAACATCTGCAGTACATTGATGACATCATTGTGTGGGGGAACACCGCAACCGAAGTGTTTGAGAAAGGAGAGAGAATAATTCAAATTCTCCTGCAAGCTGGTTTTGCCATCAAGAAGAGCAAGGTCAAGGGACCTGCCCAAGAGATCCAGTTCCTGGGAGTAAAGTGGCAAGATGGACGACGTCAGATTCCCATTGAGGTCATCAATAAGATCACAGCAATGTCTCCGCCGACCAACAAGAAGGAAACACAAGCTTTCCTAGGTGCTATAGGTTTCTGGAGGATGCACATTCCCGAGTATAGCCAGATCGTGAGTCCTCTCTACCTGGTTACCCGCAAGAAGAATGATTTCCACTGGGGCCCTGAACAGCAGCAAGCCTTCGCCCAGATCAAACAGGAAATTGCTCACGCCGTAGCCCTTGGCCCAGTCAGGACAGGACCCAAAGTGAAGAACGTGCTCTATTCTGCAGCCGGGAACAATGGTCTGTCCTGGAGCCTCTGGCAGAAGGTGCCTGGTGAGACTCGGGGCCGACCACTGGGATTCTGGAGCCGAAGCTACAGAGGGTCTGAAGCCAACTACACTCCCACAGAGAAGGAAATCCTGGCAGCTTATGAAGGAGTCCAGGCTGCCTCAGAAGTAATCGGCACAGAGGCACAACTCCTCCTGGCACCCCGACTACCGGTGCTGGGGTGGATGTTCAGAGGAAAGGTTCTCTCCACACATCACGCCACCGACGCTACTTGGAGCAAATGGATTGCCCTCATCACGCAGCGCGCCCAAATTGGAAACCCAAGTCGCCCTGGGATCTTGGAAATAATTACAAACTGGCCGGAAGGTGAGACTTTTGGGTTATCTGAAGAAGAAGAAGAGGAGCAGGTGACACGTGCCGAAGAAGCCCCACCATATAACGAGCTACCAGAGAGTGAAAGACAATACGCCCTCTTCACTGATGGTTCCTGCCGAATTGTAGGCGCTAGCCGGAAATGGAAAGCCGCTGTATGGAGCCCCACACGACAAGTTGCACAGGCTACTGAAGGAGAAGGTGGATCGAGCCAATTTGCTGAGCTCAAAGCTGTCCAATTAGCTCTGGACATAGCTGAAAGAGAGAAGTGGCCAAAGCTCTACCTCTACACTGATTCATGGATGGTAGCCAATGCTCTGTGGGGTTGGCTGGAAAGGTGGAATAAGGCAAACTGGCAGCGCAGAGGAAAACCAGTCTGGGCTGCTGAAGAGTGGAAAGACATTGCCACTCGGGTAGAGAAGCTATCCGTGAAGGTCCGTCATGTAGATGCTCACATCCCCAAGAGCTGGGCTAATGAAGAACATCGTAACAACAAACAGGTAGATCAGGCTGCGAAAATAGAGGTGTCCCAGATAGACTTGGATTGGCAACATAAAGGAGAGTTGTTCCTAGCTCGATGGGCCCATGATGCCTCAGGTCATCAGGGCAGAGATGCCACCTATAAGTGGGCACGAGACCGAGGGGTGGATCTAACCATGGACAGTATCTCCCAGGTTATCCATGATTGTGAGACATGCGCTGCGATCAAGCAGGCCAAGCGGGTGAAGCCTCTGTGGTATGGTGGGCGATGGTCCAAATACAAGTATGGGGAGGCCTGGCAGATTGATTACATCACACTGCCTCAAACCCGCCAAGGCAAGCGCTATGTGCTCACAATGGTAAAAGCCACCACTGGATGGCTGGAGACCTACCCTGTGCCTCACGCTACTGCCCGGAACACCATCCTGGGCCTGGAAAAGCAAGTCCTTTGGAGGCATGGCACCCCTGAGAGAATCGAGTCTGACAATGGGACTCATTTCAAGAACAGCCTCATAAACACCTGGGCTAGAGAACATGGCATAGAGTGGGTGTACCACATCCCTTACCATGCACCAGCAGCTGGGAAGGTTGAGCGGTGTAATGGACTGCTTAAAACCACCTTGAAGGCACTGGGTGGGGGGACTTTCAAAAACTGGGAGGTGCATTTAGCAAGAGCCACCTGGTTAGTTAACACTCGAGGTTCCACCAGCCGAGCAGGCCCTGCCCAATCCGAACCCCTACAAACAACAGACGGGGATAAGGTTCCAGTGGTGCACATGAGAGGTATGCTTGGAAAAACTGTTTGGGTAAAGTCTGCCTTGAGCAAAGACAAACCCATCCGTGGGGTTGTTTTTGCTCAGGGACCAGGTTGCACCTGGTGGGTGATGCAAAAAGATGGAGAGACCCGATGCTTACCTCAAGGGGACCTTGTTTTAGGGTGAACTACCCATGGCTCTGTACTTGTATCAGTATCAGCATGTATATTTGTATATAATCTGGGTGATGCATAGATTTATATGGTTAAAAAAAGTTAAGTTTCATGTAACATGTTAGTATGGGAAAAAAATTCGGGGTGGATAATGTTGGGGTTTCAGTTTAGTCTTAGTTTTTTTCCTGTTAAAGGAATTTTTTCCCATATGCATGTTGCTAGGGGACAAATAGCTGTACTTAAGAAAGACAAAAAGGGGATGGGGCGGGCCTGGCTACTCCTTTGTCTACACCTGGGTGTGGGGTCAGTTCGCTCTGAGCATCCGGAGAGAGGAGCTGCAGAGAAAGGAGCTGCTGCTTCTTTCTTTTTGGCCGTTCTTTCTTCCTGCTGGAAACAACGCCGGGACCCCAAAAGCCGCTTTCCCTGGCCTGCTGGAGACCGAGCTGTGGCTGTCCTGCCCCGCTGCTGCTTCGAGCTTTCGCTACGCTGTAGCCCTGCTCGCCCTGCCTGCCTGGGCCTCCGTGGTTTTTTCCCATCTGGATACATCTCGCCTGCCACCCGGGATTTGCGTTCGTCCCTGCCGCTCCAGCCTGCCGTTCTAGCCTGCCGTTCCAGCCTGCCGCTCCAGCCTGCTGTTCCTGAGAGTCCGGGATCGGCTGCCCAGGGGTTTGTGAAGCCTTTGTTCCATCCCTTCCCGGGATCCCAGGGCACCAGAGCCGCGGGTTTCCCGAGCTCGCTCCGGAGCGCCCCCTGCAGCCGCGGGGGAACCATCGCACCTGCCCTGCTCACCAGGAGCCGCCAGCGCCCCTGCCGGCTGCGAGCGGAACTGCACCCGAGGGGAAAGGGCCTGACAGCCGAGAAGGCTGGCACTGGGTTTGTGATTGCTGTTACTGCCAGAGTTGTTGTTGTTTTGTTTGACTGGTTATATACATATATATATATATATAGTAAAGAACTGTTATTCCTATTTCCCACATCTTCGCCTAAAGGCCCTTGATTTCAAAATATAATAACTTAGAGGGAAAAGGGGTTATATCTGCCACTTCAAGGGGGGGCTTCTGCCTTCCTTAGCAGACACCTGTCTTTCAAAACCGAGACACTTATTCACCCCACTTGTCGTTTCTCTTCTTGCCTTTGACACAGCAAGAAATTAATTTCTCATAATTTCTCATAAAAGGAGGAAAAAACCCCACCCAAGCCACAACCCAGACAACACCCCACCCAAAAAACCCCATCCAAATCCCTAAATGCCCCCAGTGACATTAAATCCTCATTTTAAAAAAATCTTCCTGTCTGTCTTTGCATGTGTAAAGATTAGCACAGAGTAGGAGAAAATAGGAAAAGTAGCTTTCAACTAGTAATGCTACACATTGCAGATCCACCTGCACCAACAGAATTCATTGTCAGCCAGAAAACTACCCCAAAAGCAGTGGAAATATGTGGTTGATTAGACAATGCTGCCACAGGTAAAATGCCAGAGGCAATAGCTCAGCTGTGGAGGCCTTTGCGCTCCAGCCATCAGGAACTGCACTTGCAATGGAGAGAGTTTTTTGACATCACAATATTCTACAACTTGGTGTAGAGATGGAGCTGTAAAAATGCCAGCAAACACAGTTCCTGGGGTAGGTAAGTACTTTGCAGGCTACTATTGCTCCCATCCAGAAGGAAGACTTATGGAATTATGCATACTGGATGAATGTTGACCTGAAAAAATAAGTATAGTCCAAACAGTAGAAGAAGGAAGTGTATGTGGTTATCCCCCGTGTGTACATGAATACATATTTCATTTGCAGATATAACTGTAATGACTGCATATGCAAATGGAAGCACCCTTTGAACAAATTACACAATGTCTTGCTACAGGCATGTAAAAGAAAACACATCAGAGTATTACTGATTAGTCCGTGTAACACGCACACGAACTGCAAATGCAGTCCTGAAAACCTGCTGGAACGAGAGGGTAGCAGACTGTTTATCCAGTGTGCTCAAGGGCCACCTTCTATTTTTGTGCTTTATTTTCAGTACTTTAGGACTTACTTCCCCAGAGACAGACAGGTAAGCAATCCAGTGCTTTGGAGAGAAGTGTTTAACCTAAGACATTATCATTGTTGAAAAATAAAATACGTTTAAAATACCAGTGTTTTTAAAACTGTGCTGTTTCTTTCAACCAAAGCATAAAAATTATCTGCCTGACTTATCTGCAAAACTGCAGTGGAACATGTTCCATGGAAAACAGCACATTATTTTTTGAGGGTCTCAAAACTTTGGGGTTTATATCAGTGTGTTTTCATCTCAGAAAAAAATGCAGATTTTTCAAGGACTGTAGTTGTACCATCCTACAAAGACTTGGAATTCTGCAACTTGGATAGCTGTCACTGAAGTATTATTCTGGTAACAGTAAAAATACACATCACTTAAAGCCTTATTTTAGCAACTCTGTTAGACAACTAAGACATGGAAGTGTAATTTTTCGGAGGATTGGTTTTTTTTGACACATGGTCATTTGCTGGTACCTATTTACAGCAGATTTTGCTGTTTTAAACAGGCTGGGTTTCAAAGAGATTTACTTGGAGAATAAACTACCACCCCATGGGAATAATGATGGCACAATCTGGCCCCTCATGATTATTTCAACCTGCACTGAGGTATGTGAGCTACACCTGGAGGTTTGTGTTCATGATTTCAAACTCTAATTGCTTCCTAAGCTCAACTGTGCTTGTGATTAAAATCTTACAGGCTCACTTATTTGGGTACTTGTCTCACCCACCCAACTCGTCTAACCCACCTACCTGTTTTGGTGTGATCCACAGTGGGGAGGTGACAATAACCCTAAAAAACTACTGAGGGCGTCCTCAGAACCACATCTGATGTTGTTTTCACGGCCCCAAGCCCTAAACATGATCAGCAGCAGCACTGCCTGGTTCTCCCCAGCCCATCTCATACCCACCTTGCCCTGCCTCCATCTGAAGGAATTCTCTCTATTTATTTTTGGAATCCAGGCCTATATTTAAGGTGGGGTCCTTCCATTTAGCTTTGCAAAAAAGGTCTTTAAAATCTTATTCAGTCCAGTCTGACATGTTGCCAAGCACTTTCTTCTGCCCAAAAAAAATACAGAGAGAGCTTTCTAGTGGAGGATGAAGACAAAAGGCAATGACCTTCCTGAAGTCCATCTGGGAGTGTGTGGAAAAGTTTGAAAAAGCTAAACTGTTCTTGTACATTTCTGCCTGGTACATTCTGGTATTAGACATTTCCCCTGTTTTTCTTTCCTTATTGTACATTATTGAGGATATTTACTTGAAGACAGAGCCTTTGTTTAAGTGTTCATCTTTCTTTTTCTACTTATTAAAAATCTGAAATCCTAATCCTCTACTTGTGACATCCCAGCAGGACTGCTATGGAAATTATTACACTGCCAAAACTCAGAGGACTGTGACACCAGGTAGAGAATAAACAGGAGAGGCGGATGAACTGTTAGGAAATAAGGACCCCTTTTTGTCTAAATATTTTCCTTAATAAAGAACAAGGGAAGGGAAGGGAAGGGAAGTACATGATATGTTTCTGAGGCCCAGCTACTCCTTTAACCAAGAGTTCAGGAGGATAAAGTGTGAAAGGGCCCTGTCACTCATAAGAGAAAGACTTTATTATAGCATTCAATGTTTTTTTAATCTCAACCTTTGGCTCCTATGGTTTATTTACATGCCTTGATATTTTTTTCTTTGAGGTCCTCAGGCACCAGTGTCAGGAACAGTCACAGACAAGCATTTGCTGTGCTGGGTTGCTAAGTGACCTCCAGAAACCTCTGTCAAGGACAAGGGTATTGTCAGATACCTTCAGAAACACTGAGCTCTCAAAACGCAAAGTTATAACAAAAATCGTACTCTTTACACTCCTCTGCTCCTACAATAACCTCCATGTTCCAAACTTCTCTTTCCTAACTGTGAACATGCAGCAGATGAAAGTTCACATTTTCATTTGGCATTTAGCCCCAGAGAATGGGAACTTCAGTAAAAACACTGAAAGTGTTAGTGGAGAAGTTTTAATCCATCAGAAGCTGTATGACAGTGGCCGTAACAGGCTTCCACTGCATATTCATCTTGTTGATAGAAAAGTCACCAAAAAGGAAAACCGTCTGGGCTGACAGCCATCAGAAATGGTGTGAAACCAGGATATGTAACGACAAAACCACAAAAATATAGTTCAAGGTATGCAAAGGTCGGACTGGAAATGGAAGAAAGTTCCAAACCAAAGTCCTGACCCCAAATCCAGCAGAGAGGTGGTAGAAAGAAGGAAGAGAGAAAAGAAGCATGTGGACAATGTTTTTATTTCAAAACTAAGGAAAAAGGAAGAGTGTAAGGTAAATGACACACGAGATTGTAAAACACTTTTGCTAGTGCTGTCCAAAGTGTGAGAAAGAACGAAAAGATAGTGAGAGGGATCTATGTCCAAGGTGTAGGTTCTATGGCCAGGCACCAAATGTTATTAATCACACAGTGGATGCAGCTGGGGAGGAATGCATGGCAGATTTCACAGCAGAGGAGAGCAGCTGCCCTGCAAGAGATATCTTCACAAGAAGAGATCATTATCACTGTCTGTGGTCCAGACAGAGCAGTAAAGAAATTTGGTGCTTTAGTCACTATTGCTCATGAAGCAAAGGTTGGAAAATCAGATAAAAATCAGTTGCACACAGACCATGTGGTGGCAGAAAACTTTCTAGATAAAAATACAAAGAAAAAAAGAAAATACAAATGTGCACTCGAAAAATGTAAGCCTTGCTTTAATTCCTCGTCACGCTGTGGTACATTCCAATGGAATCACTGCTCTGTACCTTGGAAATTGACCATATCAGGTTCATCAGAAGGAAACAGTGATGTAACTCTCTAAAATGCTGAAGAAGGCAATAATGTTCCGAATGCCTAGATGTAATCTAGATCAGCTCTAGCAACTGAGCTTCCCCCACTTTTTTCAGTCCGTCTTCTCAGGCGTGTGCGTGTGTGGGGAATACAACAGTGAAGTTTGCTTGAGTCAGCTGATGTAAATTACAAATCCATCTGATGGGGAAAGCAGAGCAGAGGAAAACTAATCAGGAATGAGCAATCTGAAGCAGCCAGACCTCACAGGCCAGAACTGCTGCCTGTTTGGAGCTCACTGCAGGCTGTGTCACGCCTGAGTGCCACAGGGCCAGTCCATGCTCAGCTGAGGGGCTCTGCTGACCTGTGCCAGAGGAAAGGAGACAAAATTCCCTTTACTCAGCCACAGAATAGCCAATCAACAGTTATTTCCAGCTCAGAACTCAAATGACCCCCAGCCCTTCTGAAGATACGCAAAGCAGGAGATTTGAGGAACATAACTCAGAAGTTTCTGTCCCTTCCCCATATGAGGTGTGAGAAGGGCAAAAGCCACATGTGAGTGTTCCAACCAGGCACATCTGTGTACACAGATTAAAGATTTAACATTACTG
This sequence comes from Corvus hawaiiensis, assembly GCF_020740725.1. Classification (NCBI taxonomy): domain Eukaryota; kingdom Metazoa; phylum Chordata; class Aves; order Passeriformes; family Corvidae; genus Corvus; species Corvus hawaiiensis. The sequence continues at coordinate 43,426,022 of NC_063255.1, read as the reverse complement.
TGATGTCATGATTAAGTCCTAGTCACAGAAGCACAGGATATGTCTTTTTGGCATTCACTGCTGGTGTTCTGCCCTGAAAACTCTCTAAAAAAATACCAGGCTTGGGATTACTGTCTGCACTATTTCTCTTTAACCTGTCCCACAAAGGCCTCGTTTATGAATGAGAAGTTTGTTATTTGCCTCTACAGTGCCCTTCATCTGCTCCTGTTTGATCCTTGAGAGGACACGTAAATATATCTCTTCTCAAGTAGGCTGAGCTGTGGAACAGGAATTGGCATGTCTTCTCAAAGATACTGAACTAACATTTACACTGGTGGTTGCAGAGTGCAGCTCATAGGATTTATGAAACTATTCTGGAGGTGATGGACCAAAATTAAGAAACTTTCACTCATTCTCCCCAAACTTTGTTTAGCAGCGCTGCTGGAAAAGAAATGTGATCATATTATCTGTGAGAGGATTAGGTGGGAGAAGGCCAGGTTGTGCCTCTCTGTTTCCCTGTTTCTCTGCAGTGAAAATCTCCAATTTGGGCTGGAAAACTCCAAAGCAATGTTTTTCACTGCTCCACATAGCATTTGTAGCTCAGAGGCTGAACATTCCCACTTCTTTCCCTAGAGACAACTTGGGATCCATCTGTGAATCTTCTCTCTGATCTTTCTTCTTGGGGAAAAGGTTCTGGTGGTCTCAAGGCTGTGATGTGTCATGAAGAATGAAGTCAGGTTGGGAAGCCCAGCTAGCAGGAAGATCAAGATGGTTATTGAAGACAAAACTCAGGCACTTGCCAAGGGTTTCCCTCCATGAACTTTTGCAGTTTGATACTGGAATGTTTTCATAGGCAGAGGGATTTTTCAAAAAACAAATCAGAAATCCTTTTTCCGCTGAGAAACTGCAGAAAATTCGTGGAAGATTTTCATCCAGTCATAATAGGAAAGAACATTTCTGGGAAAAGCACATAGTACGTGCAAATATCAGTCCAATTAAATGAGAATATCACCTTTCAAAGACACAACAGAGATGAAGCTGCAGTGCTGAAGACAAGGGTATTATTCTATGGTTTTGGCTGGGAAAATCTTACAGTGTTATTTTTACTCGAAACATAGCACAAGAAGTTCAGTCTCAGCAAGGGTTTAGGAGGAGAGGGGAGAACCTAAGGTATTTGCCCAGAACACATGTTCTCTCTTCTGAACATCGTGAATGGTTAAAACTATTTTCCTTTTCATGGATATCCATGGATAAAGGCTTAAACCACATCACTTCTTACATGCACTCAGATCTGGGGAAAGACTATTGTAATTAGACAGTTATCAAATAATATAATGTTCAACAGGGTGGAGCATCATCTTTGTAAGTGATTTTAGTCTTTTAAGGATTTCCTCTCCTTCAATGAAAATCTTTGATTGTAGCATAATACTGATACTGATCACTAACAGCCTTCTGCATCTATTGATGTGCCTATAAAAATGAAAATCTAATATCATTCTCCCCAGAGCTCAGATGTTTTGTCGTTTCTTCAGAACCAAGGAATAAATTAATGGGACATTGCTTTAGCTGTCTTCCCACTGCCGTTCAAAACCACAACAAATGAAAGGCCTGTGAATTCTGGTGTGTAGTTACATCAAGAGTGTTCAGCCATGAATTACTCTCACACTGCACTAATGTGACATGAAGAAGAAATACAGACAATCCATGCTGCAAAACTCACAGTGGAAGACTTTAACCAGACCAAACTTGTTTAAATAAGGCAGTGCTGGCTTGGGGAGAAGGCAACAATGAAGGAAGGCAAGCAGATTTTTTTTTTTTTTTTGATTTATAGCAAGTGCTATTGATTTAATTCTGCACCTGGTGCAGAATAAAGAAAGAAGAAAATAACACGCTGCAGGAGTAAAAAAATCTGTGTAATAAACAGACAAACACATTGATCAAAATCATCAGTAACTTCTCTTAATAAACCCCTGCGAACTCTTGCTTAATGCCAGATTATTTTGAAGCTAAATGAAAGACTGCTCACAGCTGCACATACTTCATCTCATAAATGCAGATTAAAGCAGATTCGAAAGCGTCGTTATGAATTATGCATTATTTTTAAAGAATGAAGTGAATAACATAGTCAGCCTGTAGAAACCTGGAATAGGGACATTTTCAGTTGGTTACACTACTCTCTAAAAGAAGCTTCTTGGGGCTGAGAGAAGCTGTGGCCATGAATGGACATGAATGGATGTGAGTGGGCCGAAGGAGATACAAGGAGGTGAGAGCACTTAAAACTTTCGTCAGAGTTTCTCAGGTGGCTCTGTGACAGCACTGTCGTGCTGACTGCATCTTCACCTGTGTCAAACAACAGTCTTTTTCCTATGTAAGAATTTCTGAAATAGGCACTCTTCAAAAATACATCCTGCCAGTTTGTACTGGTGGTCCTGTTCTTGCTGCATCTTGTGGTTCAAGAACACCATGAATATTACAAATATGGGTGCTCTAACCATTGCATCTTGCTTTTCCCATTCACATTTAGTAAATATTTATCATCCATAAAACTCAGAACTTCTTTATCTTCACTCTAGAAAAAGTTCCTTTTCTACTTAAAATAAGCCAACCTTCATTTAAATAAAGAAAATTTGGTTAGGCCGTGCACGTATGTGTGTGTATAATTTTAAAACAGACATTGTATATATTATTTAAGTGCCACATACAATTTACTAATTGTACATTTGTGTGATTGTGTGCTTTCCATAGAATCATGGAATGGTGTAGGCTGGAAAAGACCTCTGGGTTCCTCAAGTCCAGTCACTAACCCAGCACTGCCACATCCACCACTAAACCACATCCCCCCAAGTGCCAGATCTGCACTCTTTTGGAGCACTTCCAGGAATGGTGACTCAAACACTCCCCTGGGCAGCCTGTTCCCATTTTCAGTGACTATATGTTTATGTATATACTCGTGTGTTTGGGTACATTTACCTCTGTACGTTTACATAAAATATACATATAACCCATACAGTGGATGGCAGACTGGGGATAAGGACTAGCCCTTGAGAGGATCTCCTGCCATCACGTTCACACAATGAAACAGCTCAACTGATGTGAGCAATCATTCCTGCTGTAAAATTCTGGGCATAGTTTCCAGTGCTTTTAAGATGCAAATCTACAGGCCTGTAGTCCAGGGAATGGACAGCCCATCCCTGTGGCAAGAGCAACTGTGCACACTGTGCTCCAGGCATCTGAAAAAGCAACAATTGCACAGTTTTGCTCCAAAACAAGGTAGTCCTTCCCTCTTACAGCCATTGCTTTTTGAAAAAATACCTGTTGAGGTAACGCCACTATGATTCTGCGCCAACATACAACACACCCCCCGTGCTGCTGGAATTTAGCTGACAAAAGAAATCCAGCTTGTCTCTGATGTCGTTGTGTGCTAGTGCTGATGTCCTCAGATCTCTCCTGTGAAGTCTGAAATTGATGGTTCATTGCATAACTGCCAGAGAATACAATAACCGCATACTTTTGTTCAATTATTGTCTGGAACTTGCACATTAAGCACACCAAGGAGAAAGGTTCACTGTCTGAACACCTGAGGCAAAAAGGGCCAAGCCCCGGAATAGTGCTCAGAAAGCTCAGAAAAGACACCTTTTCTAGACCTCTGTGAAGGACATTTAATCTTATCACCCCTTCCTTTCTAAGATAAAGGGGTTTTCATGTATACAGAAGTTGTGCTGAGTAGTGTGATAGCCCAGCCATGTGTCACGCACCTGGCACAGCATTTGCAGCTCTCAGGGCCAAATATGATGCGTGTTTTGAGAGGATAAAATTTCATAAATTCAGGGGGCGAGTTGGTGGAGGTCAGAGTCCAGCAGGCTGTGTCAATGTAAACAAATGAAGCACAAAGAGTGTTTGAAAAATGGAAAATGAATTACTGAGTTCTTCGGGATTTATTTTTTTCATATCTCTCTCCTTCTTCTTCTGCCCATTTTTTACCCTTCTAACATGCCAAGACATGAATGCATATTTATTTCAAGGGAATAATGAATGAAGACTTCAGGATATGGCTCTTCAAAATAAAGTCATCTTTTTATTCAAATACAAAAAAATCAGAATCAGAAATCACTGGTTAATGGCTACCAGAACACAGAATATTTTTCATGCATATAAAGAAAAATAATTCCCTTAATTTTTTTAACTTTAATTTTAACTACTGTTTGGTGCTTTTTTTCAGCCTTCTCTTCCCTTCTCAAAGAAATCACATCCTATTTAATGACCTCAGTAATAAAGCATTAGTCAGTAGACCCTACTCCTTCATCTCCAACAGCTCAGAAGGCAAAAAAATTCTGTAATCACGATTGTCTTTTGTAATTGAGCTCTTCTTGAATGCTTTGTCTACAATCAGCATGAGAATTTGCCTGTGATATCCAAATTTATTTTTGCTATTTTGACCAGTGCAGATCATCTTCTGATGTCATTCTCCTGAAAACTGTAGATAAGTATTTATTTCAAAAATGAAGTTCAGCAATTTGGAACTTTGCAGAATAATAATGATAATAATAAAGATAATAATAATAATAAAGATTACAATAATAATAATCAACAATAGAATAACAGGAAAACCAGGAAAATAATAATAATAATAATAATAATAATAATAGTAATAAGTTATCACCCTTTTCAATGTCATCATTTTAGCATCATCTGTAGTGCTGTTTGGACACTTTCAATCATCATAGGGAAAAATATAATCCCTGGCTGTTTTGAGAGCATTTCTGTTTGTTTACTGTTATCTGCTGCCATCTGATTTTTTAATTCACTTATGAAAGCAGTTCCCAGGAGTGCTTGGACAAACAGTCATTAGTTAAATTTCTTCTGCTTTGAGAACTGTTACCCTGAAGTATTTTTGCATGGTAAGACTGTTATTTTTGCTCAAGTTCAGTCTTGAGCAGGATACCTCGAGGATCTGTAGTACCCACGAGTTCACTCAGCAGGTCCAGGTGGCAGAAGTCTTCTGAGAACTTGCCAACTCTTCATTTTGACAGCAGCAAGAAGTATTTCTTTACCACATTCAGGCTTCTTTCTGAGCCTTGCCTTGGCCTGGTTCAAAGCCAGGGCTTGGAGCAACCTGGTCTGGTGGAAGGGAATTGGACAAGATGGGATTGCAGGTCCCTTCCCACCCAAACCATTCCACAACTCTCTGATTTTTGACCAACTAATTAAGAGTAGAATTCAACAGAAAAAATGTTCATCTTGAAAAAAGTCTTTTTTGCCTGATGATGCAAAAGCTGCCCCCATGACACCTACTCACCCCACACTCCTTCTTGCTCCGTAAGGTTTTCCCACCGGCTGCCTCTTGGGACAAGGTGGTCAGAACTCAGGTTCCGAAGAATTTGGCTTCTGAAGGCCAAGGCAGCCTTAAAAAAATGCAGCCCAGGACTCCTGGAGCAAATGTTCATAAAATAGCTATTTTAAGTGCTTTACTCATGTCAGGAGGAAGTCTGCTTTCTTTTTGCTTTCTCAGAGGCAAATGTTTCCCAGCAAAAATGAACTTGCTACCTTCTTCCCCAAATGTTTCTGAAGTAAAGGAACCAAAGCCTCTGCTGTAGGAAATTTTCAATAAAAGGAAAAATTTTAAGTGGCATCTGTTTAAATGCCACTAAAATAAGTGGAAAATAGAGACATGCCTGCATAAGTCACACCCACAGTGTCTGTCAGGACTATCAAGCCCCTTTCCTCGGGCTCGACTTTGTCCAAAAACTAATTAATACTTGACAGACCTAAGTGCCCCCAGACCTCTTTGCCTCAGGCCTGCTCAAATTACTCCAACTTTCTTCTTCTCACCTCTTTGCTTACCTCTCTCTTGAATTTGGGTTGGGTGAGGCATCATCAGTCTTTGTCAGGCAGGAAAACATATTTAATCCTTTCTCACCATGACCAAAGTCTCAAAATTTGTGTCTGGTTCAGCAAATCACAGCCAGCCTTTGCCAGGTCAAAATAAATACAGATTACCAGATAAGAATTGAAAATTTATAATATTGGTAATATGACCACCTCTCCTTTAGTACTTGCACTTCACAGCTCCATTTGAGCTGTTCCTAGATCCTACGGTGAGTCCAGGACTTGGGATATAGGAATTCTGAGTGCATATTGTTCAAATACCATCCTCAAATACAAGTTCTAAACTGACACTGCTTATGCGATGCTGTGATTCTTTTTAGCCCATTTCTCTACCAAAACAGGAGGTTTTGTTCAGGCCTCTTTAGTTAGATGAGTGTTTTATTGAAAAAAAACCCCAAAAACATGCAATTCACATTTATTTAAATGTTTATTTTGGTGCTGAGATATTGAAATTTAGACAGACAATTCCCTAAGTCTATTTAGACCATAATTTTTTCAACATCTCCTAATTCATTTTATTAAAAAACCTTCTTTTTCTTTCTTTCATGGAATTTCTTTTCTTTTTCATGGAATAAAGAGAATAATTTGTCCTGACTATCTCTAGCAATCTTATAGGGTTTTAGAAATAATTGTTCTTGGCATTTATCAGGTACCAAAGGTAAATATACATGATTCTATCAGCTTTCACCTTATTATCTGTTATGGTTGCCACAGGCCAAGAACCACATTGTTGTGTTTCAACTTCACCTACTTCAGTTACAACCTTGCTTACCTCAAAAGAGCTACACCTGTCTGTCTATTTTTTCTTAAACAAACTAAGTGGGAAGACAGCCAGACACCTTAATTACTTCAAATTCTCTACAGTTCTTCCATTAAAAAGAGAAAAAAAGAAAAAAAATGGTGTTTTCACATGGAATTTTTAGATCTAAAATGTCCAAACAGAAAAATTTGTGACTGTTTATTTAGATGATAGGCAGAGCTGAAGACTTCTATCAATTTTTTTTCTTGTGCCTATTTTACAAGCACATTGTCTAATTTCTCCTTTCTTCCCAGTGGAATGCTTCATTACCTTGCAATAACTGATTATATTATGATACCATACAGAGCTAATAAAAGCAGGCATTATTATTTTTATCATCCAGCTTTCTTTTTCTTCTGTACAAAAGAATAGTTTCAGATGTTGGTCTGATCTACCTATTATATTGATTGGAATATTTTCAAGATTGCAATTGAATTTAGAAAGGAATAGCAGATCTTTTGAAATGAAAGCCAGCCTGAAGGAGGCTTAATTCAAAAGGCAGAGCTAATTTAAAGCTCAAAGAGGAAGGTAACCTATTATTTTCAGATAAAATGGGAACTGGCATGAAAAAAATTTCTTTCCTGTTTCAGATGAACATAGAAAACCCTGAGAATCTCACAAGCTTCTGTCCTTGTCAAGTTTCTAACTCAGAGCTCAGATTTTTGAGCATCTGTCAACTAAAACTCCAAACCCTGCACTGCCTACTCAAATTATGGACTTCAGACTTACATGAAGCAGCCACATTGTGGTTCCTTTTCAGCATCAAGAAAACAGAGATAGCAAAGACTTCCATAACAATTTTGTACCTCCCAAACAGGAGTAATTTAAACCCCCACTTTGCTTCCCCAGACTCTAAAGTAATAGGCACCTGGATGCTTTCTGAATTTTTGAGACGTAATTTCAGTAGTAAATAAGAAGTGTGTTGGGGTTTTTTTGCCTTTTTTTTTGTGTGTGTGTGTGTTTCTTTTTTGCTGTTGTATGTTTGTTCAGTTTGTTTAGTTTGTTGGGGCTTTTGCCCAAAGAAAATAATTTTTTGGAGCTCGAAGACTTATGTGTTCTGTTGTCAATATTCACTATCTCTTCAGGTAAAGGAAGAAGTAGTTCCCTCCTACTCATCCCAATATCTGGTGGAAAATGAGACCCAGACTTTGGAGTTCAGTGCTTTTACCTTTCTTCAGGGCTTGAGAATTACTGTTTTGGAGGATTAGGTTAGATGACTCAAAAGGTTGTTTTTTTAGTCCCTCTGTTTCTATATAAAAGCACCCCTACAAAGTTAGCAAAAAAAATTGCTGTCCTGTGCAAATCAAATAATCTAAAGTAGATTCATCAGTGTCTTCCCTGGATCCCAATTTCCTGCACTGCCATGCTGTCCAGCCCCTTGACTGACAAGATTGCAGCTTAATTCAGGAGTGGGAGGCAACTGGCTAAATTGGCAGGATTTCAAATGCCTTCCCCAAGGTCCCAGTCCCCAGCTCTTGTTCTGTGCTTATGAGTGTCTGCAGGAAGGTTATCACAGCTGGGGCAGATGGAGATTTATACAACCCACGCTTTTCCTCTGGGAGAGTTCCTGAAAAATTGGAAAAACAAGAACAAGCAATTCAGCTTCTATTTGAAAAAAGAGAGAGAGAAGGAAAAGCAGGGCTGAAAGTTTTCTTCTGCTCCAAGGGAATCTGAGGAATAGCAAGCTCAAGAATCTTATATGTCATGCGCTCTCACCTGTTCTGTCTCCTATTTCAGCAGCTGTTTGCAGTCATTGTAAGAGCATAGTTATGACTTTAGGGATTTCGAGCCTGTGTGGAGAACTTCTGCCTCAAAATAGGTATAAGACAAGCATATTGCCTCAGCAAAAAGAAAAAAGACTGGGGGCAAAAACCCCCACAGCAGTCCAGTTCAGGGGTTGAGGGAATTCTTCTCATCCAAATTATTAATGTTTAAAAGTACCCCACCACTCTGAGCTGAACAGTCAGTCCTCTCCAAAATCTGAACTTTGTGTCCAGTTAAACATCTATACAATATCTGAAATAATTAAGTGATGAGGTTTTTATCCCTGAACCTACTCAGGTAACACTGAACCCAAGGAACACTGGGTTGTTCAGATTTTTCTCCCTGAACTTATTCAGTAACACTGCACCCAAGAGGAAGCCATTTATAACACCATTCAAATCTGTAGGAGTCCCAAGGAAAAAAAATAAGAAAAGAAAGGAAAAAGGAAAGAAGGAAATGAAAAAGGAAAAAGGAAAAAAGAAAGGGAGAAGGAAAGGGAAAAGGAAAGGGAAGGTGAGGAAAAAGGCAAGGAAGGCAAGGCAAGGCAGGGAAAGGGAAGGGAAAGGGAAAGGGAAAGGGAAAGGGAAAGGGAAAGGGAAAGGACAACAGCACCCCCCTCCCCCCAAACCCACCAAAACTAAAACCAAACCAACCAACCAACCAAAAAAACCAATAAAGCAAACAAAAAATCCCAAACCAATCCCAAAAACTGGGCTAAGTATCTTCAAGTACGTATAATGATGCTTCTGGGCTTTATTTTGAGTATATAACATATTAAATTCTGTCTTTCAAAGGGGAAGCATATATAGCCCTTCAGAACCAGTCATTGAATGAAAATTCAACAGAATAGGTAGGGGACATACAAATATTCTACAATTTAATGCCTGCTGCAGTGTGGCTAAAGGACATTTTGTGGGTACTGCATATAGGAAAGAACGCAAATAGTTTCAAATCTGGGGAAAGCCTTGTGTGCTCACAAGTTTGTTGACTTTTTCTAACTGTGCTAATTAGCTGGCCTAATGGAATATACTACCTTAGAAATTTTATTCTGCCTCATATTTTTACAGCACCAGGGCTACAATAGCTGTACTACTAAATAAATGTTATTTGAACCAATTGTTTCACTTGTGCTCCATCTTTCCTCTCTAAAGATGTAGAAGAGGTTTGTGCAAAATGACAATGCAAACACCTCTCTGTTGGAGAGTAATCAGCAAATTCTTCTGCCTTGATTTCTTTTTTTTTTTCTCCAGCCAGTGTCTGTGGCTGAGGTAAAGGGACATGACAAATCCCAGTAGGGAACTCCTGAAATTCTGCTGTTCCTGTCTAAGCACCATCGGTGCTGAGATGAGGGAGAAAAGTGCTGTGGATCACTGATGCTGTTCTTGTCAGATTTGCCAGTCTTCCATGGTGTAGATAGAGACAAATAGAAAAAAAAAACCAGCCTACCCAATCTGGCTAATGAAATAGTGATGCTAGAGCAGTACTACAGAAATTACAGGAAAACCACAATGGACACAGGTTCTCCGTGATGAAGACTCCACAGTTTTTACATTGTTTAACTAAGAGCAAGCTGGGACGAAGGCAGAAGAAATGGTACAGATAAACAGAGCAGAAGGCACTCAGCTGTCTCCCTGCCACAGCTGAGGTCACAGGCTCAGGAGAAGTGGCAGGAGCAGCAGGTGCCCCTGAAACCCTCCTGGCACTTTGCCATTGTCACATGTTGGCCAGATCATGCTGCGTGAATCAACAAAACCCCTCTCCCCGTTCTAGCAAAATAACCTGCACCAGCCATGAATGGTTTCCTCTGGGGGCTTGGAGCACTTGACCTAAGGCACAGAGGAGATAACTGCAGTATTCCCAGTGACTCCATGAGCTTTGAAACAGCTCCATAAACTGTGGGAACGAAGTGTGCGGAAGAAATGTCACCCAATGGGCTGCCTGGGAATCAGCTCCCCCAAGCACTGTGGTTGTCACTGACCTTCATGGGGGCAAGCAGCAGACTGAGTTTTCATACATCTGTTTCCAGCTGATCTGCTTTCAGTCAGTTCTCTTCTCTTGAGGGCAAACCCCCTGCTAAATAATAAAGGCACAACACCAGGGAGATGCACGCAGGACAAAGGGATCGCTGCAAGAAAAATTGTGTTCATGAAACTGTGTGACAATAAAAAAGGAAAAAAGTGCATTCTGATACTAATGGGGAGAGAGTGCACAACTGGAATGGGTCTCAGCTGTGAGTTTGCAAGTTGCCCATGAAGAAATGTGGCAGAGAAGTTTGCCTGCCTGCTTCTTCTCCCTATCTGTGCAATCAGACCATATCTGAATTGGTGGAAGCAGAAACCTGTGAAGAAGATGGGCTTCATGCAAAGAGCAAATCACCTGGGAAAAGCCAGGACCTAAATAATAGGAATACAGACTCTGCTGCCTGAGACAGTTTCTTGTGTTGACATATCAAGAGCAGGTTGACTTCTACCTTTGCCTGGTAGATCTGTGTGCAAATTGAAGTTTGTAGGTCATTGGAATCAGTTTTTATTGCCATTTTATTTGCATGCTTTACTCTAAATCCTCTCCTAATAGAATGGGGCAATAATATAAACATGTAAATAAATAAATAAACACATATAAAAATATATAAATATGTATAAATATAAATATATACATATATAAATAAGATTGCTATATACAGTAATAATTATTAGGAAAAATAAGGCAGAATCAAAATAATGCTAGCTCTCAGAAAAAAAGTGTGTGTTTCTGATAGAGGGAGAGTTCTGTATGTGATTTTTAAGTGTCAGTGAAAAAATTCTGATTATTTAAAAATATATTATGTTGTTGGAATATTATATTTATATTCATTTTGTATAAATTAGTTCTCAGAGAGCACCCTGTAGTTTATTAGCTAATAACATATAATACCAGTTTATAGGCAGATATTAAAAAAGATTCTCTGGACTCTTTGATAATTCAAATGCTGACGGAAGAATTAAAGATTTTAATCAATGTCCTTCTTTCATTTCATTTCACCAGGCAGCTCAGCCAGAGGATCTAAAATAATCACTGTTTCCCTGCATAAGTGTCAGTCTATAGAAAGGGCACTCTACCCATACTAAATAATATTTCAGCCTAATCAGTTTTTACTGCCTTTTTCTAGCTTTTTATTCTGTAGTTCACATGTTGAGCCTCTCTTATCGAAATCATATTGAGTTGCCTTGAAACAAGTGTCATAAAAAGAATATTACTTATTGCAATCACAAAAAATGGGAAAGAGGACAAAAAGTTTTCTAAACACAAAAAATTTCCTTTCATGTATATTGCAAGAAACGTATTTCCAAAAACAGACATTAGGTTATTTTAAAATTTTGTATTTTAAAAATAACTCCGATGTAAATTCAGTGGCTTTTCCAGAATCATGCACTGGACCAGTTCTGCTCTCAATTGCATCAACACAATCCTCCAGAAGTCAATGTCATTACACCGTAATTACATTACAATACATTACTTTGTAAAGCTGGGATGGGATCTGGTGTGGGCCTTTTTAGTCCTTTTGACTGGGATATTGTATACATATACATTCTTTTTCTGTCCTTATTCCTTTTGTTGTTTTTTTTTTTCAAACTCTGTTTCAACTTTTTTTTCTTTTTTTCCTTTCAGCTCATTTTGCCCCAGGCTTAAATTCAGTTTGGATAGTCTGAACTGACAAAAAAAAAAGTAAAACAAACACTGTTGTTTCCTTTTGAAAGTTATTCAGGCACCAGGGGCTAAGTCTTGATTAATGCTCTCTTTTGAAGTCATTGTTATCTAAGATCTTATACAATTTGTTTTGGAATTTTCATTGTTTTCAGAAGTCGTGTTGAAAACTTAATGAAGGTAACACAAAGAGCTACTGTAATGAGGTAATGAGATAAGTCCATACCAACAAAAGAGACAAAAATTAATTATTTCATATGCTGCTAGTGAGCATCAGGTTAAGGGAATATATGAACAGTGTAAGTCTGATTTAGTTGCCCAAACACATGCATCCAGCAACATTTGGGACACCCTAGGACTTCTCACATGGCATTCGTATGCAAATCCAGAAATCCTTGCTTCCTTGGAGTATCATATCTGACAGAACTATGCAAATTCTCCAGTGCCTAAAATGACATGGGAGAGTTTTGCTCAGCCAGCTGAACCAAGACCTAAGTGCCTGTGTATTCCATCACTTGTCATCACCACAAAAAAAAATCAACTTTACGCTTTGTTGATAAGGGACACACCCCTTAAATGTCAACCCCTTATGTTTGAATTCAAACATAAACTGGAAAACCTGCTCTGTATGAATTTTGCATACTCTGCAAAGCATGAACATGAAAACGGTGAAGTCCCAGCACCTTTATGCCACATACTTTGTTCTCTTGGCTGTCAAATTTTAGCACATTCCCCTGGGGACAAATACAACCATGTTGTGGAACCTCAGAGAACCAGGTAAAAGCCAGAAGCCCAAATAAACTTCTGCATAGTTAGATACAGCCCCTGTGATGTTTGCTCCTGTTTCATGTCCTGGTGAATTGGTTGGTAGTGAATGAATCTGGGTTTTAATACAATCGCGAATATAGGTGTCCACAGGATTTTGTTCCATCAATATTTGCACGGTTAGAGCACAGCATAATAAACTGCTTCCCAACCGTATGTAGTATGGAATGTTTATAAATTAAAGTGAGCGTGAACAATTCAGTTTATGCTATGCAATGTGGTTTTTTTGGTGTACATGGATCATCCAACACTTATTTTACCCTTGCTGTAGCATTTGTTACGAGTATTAGGAGTTCATTTTCTCCACTTTTCAGAATGAGCTTCCAAGTGATCTGTTCCCATTTAGTGCATGAGAAAGCTTCTTTGAGAGAGTGTTTGCAATACACAGACAAAACACAGTGTCTGCTCTGCAGTTGTCACTAATATAAAGCCTTCACCCATTTAACATGGACTGCTGGTCCATTATGTTTAGCAAACTTATCTTGTCCAAGCCACTGTGATGAACACAGATTTTTTTTCACTTATTTTCTGGTTTCCTTCTCCACAGCCAGCCTGCCTTCCCCTCCACATCACCCTCCTTCCCTCCTTGGGCTGGAATGCTCCTCCTTGCTCACTGCCTGTCCTTCAGGAACTCCACCTCCGAGCTGATCAATTCATCCTGTTCCTGTCTCTTGGCCACGAAGAAGACAAACCCCCAGACCTCCAGCTCTGCTCTGGTGATTTTTGACAATTTGACACTGTGCCCTGACGTGGAATGATGGATTGTGCTGCCAAACCATCATCAGTGTCATTCAGCATGGCTTTGGAGGGGTCGCTTCAGGACAGGCCAAAAATCTGTCTGTAAGCTCCTTTCTATGGATGGTTCATTTCAATCGTGACATTACTCAAATCTAGATCTCTCTGTGAATGTTTATGATTATAGTGACCTCTAGGGGTTTGCTTTCCATCACGGAGTCCTCAGCTTTGGCTACAGGATGGCAAGGTCAGGTCCCTGCTCTGCTGTCCCAGCGATGCCATATTCTCACTTTTTTCGCACATTGCAATTTCTTTAAAAAAGTGAAAACAAGACATAAAATGAACAAGCAAGTGAAAAGATAGAAAAGCACATGGGTACATGTTTTTGGGAACCTGGTAAGATTCAACACGGTTTCAGAGGTGAGGAAAGTCTTGGACATCTTTGGAATACTTTCAAGGCCTGACAGTGAAATGTCTTACAAATACAATGAGCAATGCTATTCTTAAATATTTTCCTTACAGGCAAAAAATTACAATCTAAATTTGGAAAAGAAGACTGGCCCAAAGCCCCCCCAAAAAATATTCCTAATTTCTGCTTTTGCTTATGCATCTGGAATTACCAGATAATCATTAAATCCATAGTTGGAAGATGCAATATCCTAATTCAATTCATCTGAATTGATGGGGAATTTCACTGCGAAAAATTGTATCAGCTATCAACAGGACTAGATATAGTATAGAAAAATAACATTTAAGAGACCCCAAAAGAGCAACTTAAACTGGCAAAATTTAAATAAAGGGCAGAAATACAACAGGCAGGTAACTCTTAGGTGTCAGTTAAATTTGAATTTACTATGGTAGTAAGATAGAATTCCTAGCTGTTTTATAAATTGCATGTCAGACAGCCTCAGGTAGCAACAGCAGAAAACATTACACCTGGAGAGGAATGCTGAATTCCAGTCAAGGACTGGACATGTCTCATTTTGCTCACCAGGTTCAAACTCCTGGTCTTCCTCCTTGGGTTTCTTTTAACATTGTTTTTAATTTGGCTTCTGTTTCCTTCAGTCCCGTGTAGACTTTGTGTACATAATTTTCTTCTATCATTTCATTGGAGGCCTGTATTTTCCCAGCCTTTTCCTGCCCTGCCCCTGAATCCTCTGGCTGGTTCTCTGTCTTGACTTGTTTTGTATTATCCTTGGGGTGGTTCAGGCCCCAGACCTGCATGGTTAGCAAATCCTTATCTTTTTTTCATTGCAAAGAGTGATAGCAGGCAAGCAAAACACAAGCAATAATTCTACACAGGCCAGCACCTCTATGAGAATTATGACTTCTGCTTTCTCTTATCAAACACCAAGGTTTTTATGCAGATGCCTCCATCCATTTTAAATCATAGCCTTTGAATTTAAGAATAATTCACAATCATCCTTTTCTATTACAAGTCCTGAAAACAAGCTCCAGTCCTGTGCATTTTTTGGTAGAAAATCTTATAAAATAGCTGCCCAAAGAAGCATAATCTCTTACAATTTCCCCAAATCATCCTAAGAATGTTACTCTTAAGAAAAAGAGATGCTGTTTCATTCCCAGAAATACTGGGGCTCCTATGAGAATATCCCTCATGCTGTCAAGTTTGGGAGCCTCTGTTAGAGAGCTCCTCCCAAACTTGCTATCTCCAAAGAAGCAGGGTGAATATCTAAGTACAAAAATTATTTTTCCTGATCTGAAAAGGTCTGCAGAAAAAGTAATTCTGTTTGGATTTTGTAATACACTGGAAAAACTTAGCTAATTAAAAAACAAACAAGCAACAAAACCAAAAAAAAACCAAACCCAGACCTGGTGGTATTACACATGGGTACAAAGAGGCTCATTTGCAGTATGTCTAGATGATGGATGAACTGAAATGCAGCAATATAATTACCACTTCTTCATGGTTAACAGTCGTAAAAAGTACTCTTCCTGCTAATGTAACAGGAATTTAGTGAGTGGCTCTAAACATTACATTGCTAGGTGCTGCTTAAAACTAATTCCCTGTGTAGCTGTGGCCCAAATTAGAAGTAGTAATAAGCAGATACTATTAAATGAACAGCTTGAAAGCTCTTCTCCCCGACAATGCCTCCAGAGCTAAATGAAAAAAATGTGCAGTTTTACAGCTTCACATGATGAAATGAGCTATTATTTTATGTAAAACTAAAAGGCAGTTGTCAGTTAACAATGGAATAAAACACAGTAAAGAACAACGCCTTATAATTACAACAGACAATAAAACCATTTTAGATATTATTTGTATGCCAAATACATGATGTGATAAATACCAGTTTTGTTTGGTTGGTTAAACTATATTTTCATATGCCACACTTTGCTACGTAAGCAAAGTTCTTTCTAGTAAATACTTATTAACCAACTCTTCTAGTTAGTGGCTGTTGACAAATCCAGTTCTGAACAAAGCTGAGCAAATTAATTTGAGTGATTTGCACATACAGAACATGAAAATTAATAGGGAAAAAAAATGGTCAATGACTCAAGATTATTTGAGAATTATTTCATTGTATGTGCCATTAATTTCAAAGTGCCTGGTGCTGTGGGCATCTTTCTGCAGTTCATCTCCAGCCAGTCGTGGAACCACGGAATATCCTGAGCTAGAAGGGACTCACAGGGATCATTGATCCATCTCCTGGCCCTGCACAGACACCCCAAAATCCCAATCTGTGCATTTCTGAGAGTGTTGTCCAAACACTCTTGGAGCTCTGGAGCCTGTAACCATTCCCTGGGGAGCCTGTTCAGTGCCCCACCACTCTCTGGGGGAAGAACCTTTCCCTGATATTGCTGACCCAGCTTCATGCCATTCCCTTAGGTCTTGGCACTTTGTTGTTTGGGTTTTTTTCCCCCCTTTAAATAAATTAATAGGAAATAATCTTATCAGGAGACAAATGTGGCATTCTAAATGCAATTCTGTCCAGTATGGCATTTCTAAATAAAAAGTCATCTCTGGAATCTGAGCTTGATTGAAATTGGACTTTCTGTCAGTGCAGCTATGCCAGTATCCTCACTGGAACTGACAAGAATCTCAGTTTCATTCAGCCCATGTGAAATTTATAAATCAATATCTGTATCTATAGAAATTTATATATCAAAGGATATTTAAAATTATGATGCACTTGAACCACCACTTGTGAGAGAACCATGTCTTGGCAGTTTTTGATATAGCTATTTACAAGTGTTTCGTAAATGGCAAAAATTGTTTACAAATGTTATTTTTTTTTTTGTTTTCCTGTGCTTGTTCATTATAAAATGATGGGCAGTATTTGCCAAGTCCATATTAGACTTAGGGCAAAGTAGAAAACCCAGTGGGCCTTGTATTTGAAAGAAAAATGCCATAGGAAATGTGATATCTGAGTGGTACCCCTCATTAATCTCAGCATAATTTCAGTGTGATTCACCACACCAAGAAGGATTCTCTCACTCTTTTGCTGGAAGAGCTGCAAAATCTTAGCATTACAAAGGTGTTAAACACAACAGACAAAAGCTGACTGTGATAGTCAGAATTAAGACAAATGTTAACAAATATTGGAGTTAAAACTACTTCCTTGCCTTTCATAGTGACTTGTATGTAGTGATAACTTATTTATGTATTTATAGATTTACATTTACAGATGGCCAGGAAATAAGCTGAATCTGCTTGTTAGAATTCCCTCTATGAATTTCAGTGGGAAAATATTCCCTTACCTCCTCTAGGGTGTTGAATAGCTGTCACACACCTCACCATGTGCAATTTTGCATTTCATAGTGTTGAGAGGCATTCCTTTTAACCAGTGTGACTCCTGGATCTCATTTATTTTTAAAAATACCTTGTCATGCAGGCTTAATATACCTCACACAGGCTCAGAGACGTGGTTTTTCAGCCTTCCACTGCTCATCAACTTGGTCACCTCCAAAAATAGGTGCTTGACAGAGCCACATGGAATACACTAGCTCAGTGGTTACTCCACATATGGCCTGCCCATGCTGGGAGAAAAGCCTCCTGTCTGTGCTCACATTACATAACAAAAGCAATGATTCAGGGTATTTTCAAAGCATTCTTCACATTTCAAAAGTTGAGTAGTTAAATTAGTGGCAGGTGAACTCTGGAATGGTTTGGGCAGAAAGCTGCAAAGAAGCAGCACTGCTGTATGTTCACCATGGAAACTGCTGAGATAGAATAGTGTCAATAAATTCGCTTTGCTATTTCATTCTAGTGTTCCAACCAAGTGTAGTAGCCATACACAAGTTCCCTTAGTTGTTCCCCAAAATGCTTCAACAGCAGGAACTCCAAAGAAAGTCTAGTCTAGAAAAAGCTACATATAATACTTCACTGTTCAAACTGATGAAATGCCATAATTTATATTGTATTAAGTAGAACTATAATTATATAGTATAATTATATTGCATATTATATTTATAATGTTATAAGTATGTTATATGACATTTATTAATTAATGCAATTTAATCCCGTAAAAGTGTATCATCTCAACCTGTAAAAACTTATCACCCTAAACTCTGAAATTTGCATTTAAGATGCTGCTACTACTGTACAACACATCCAAGCACTCTGAACAGAAGCAATAGCTGGAGTTGTAAACTCCTGTTATTCAGAAACATCTTATGCAATTCACCTTTATAACTTCCTGCCGGTTGCATTTAACCTTTGGTTCCACCACTGAAATATTTTCTGTGATGGCAGCCAAAGCAAACATCACAAGTACCGTAGAATCCTTTCCCATACCAGCTTAAATTCCATTCACAGAAACACACAGAGGTTATTTTCCTTTTTCATTGTTTTATTCTTTTTAGCTTTAAAGACATTTTTCCACTTAGCTATCAAGACCTGTTGCATCTTATTGAGTATGGCAAAAAAATGAAATCTCAGCTAAGAAAAGCATTATTTCTATTACTTGCTCTGTAGACCAAACCCTCAAAACTAATTATCACACACTTATATATTCAAAGATACTCAAATTTCTGACAAATTGTTTTCGTTAGAAAGGGCCAGCACTGTTTAAGGGTGAAAATCAAGAAAATGAGGCCAAAGCCCAGCAGCAACTGATAAGGAGGCTTCCCCTCTTTTGCTAAAAGTTACAGTACCACAAACTTTTAAGCTAGATTGGTCCATTTAAAAAGTGATGGGTATAAAATATGTAAAGTCTATTTTAAAGTCCTACAGTCTATTTTAAAATGTGAATGTTCCTCAGCTGTACAAGGTTTCAGTGAAATATAAGCTGTCAGCCAACTGAAGATGCAATTTACTGCAAACTGGGTGCATCGAATCCTTGCTGAAGTTTCTGTGGTAAATCAGCAACAAGTCAGATCAGGATTAATAAGAAGCTTCTTGGTGGGGGTGTGCACATGAGAAAGAACTGAGAGCCCTTTCTTTCTTCAAGCTGCAGAATCACTGTGAGGTCATTTTGTCCTTCTACCAGTGGAGAAATTTTCCTGGCTTCTTCTGGTCTTATTACATTCAAAGTGGTTTGCTGTGATGAGCAAATGCTATAGAATGGTTTATGATTTTTTAGCAGGACTTGTCCCTGTCACATTCAAGAAATTTCCCATCTAAATCTTGTTTGCTCTTCCACCCCCTTGCTGTAACTTCTGTGTCAGCAGAGTTGTTTACTGATGCACTGGGAAGATGGTGGCAGGAGAGAAAAAAACCCAGAATTGTATATTGACCTTGAAGGACTTTCTATAGGAAAAAAAATTAAAAAAAGAAGAAAAAAGAAAAGCCACTGCTGTTAACATTATAACGATGACTCAGAATGACTATTTCAATTACCATCTAATTAATACAGGACATTAATTATTGGGTTGTTTAGGTGGGGTAGCCTTTTTATGTGTGTCAAATAAAGAGGAATTACATAAGCAGAAAAGTCATAGCTGTTAAAATTGTCTCATTAAAAACCATTAAATGCCTTTATTAAATGTTTTCCTCTTCACTTAGAGTTGCAATACATGGTAGAGATGTCATCTGTGTCTTACACTGCAAGTAAACATTTTCTTGTATGCACAGGAAATTTTCATCCGTTCAAATTTCTGATTTGATGCTGTTTCATTTTAATTTTTTCACTGTTATTTTTAACAGCTTTGGAGTAATCAAAAAATTATTCAAATGAATTTGAATTCAAGATGCTTGCTGTTAATTTAAAGTGACAAAGGGTAAAAAATTTTAGTATAATTTTATTCAGTAGTAATTCCATAAATACTTTTAGGTAGAAAACCCCATAAAATCTACACCATATACTCTGCTTTCTATTTGTCTTCCTTGTAATCTATCTGATGAGTTTGGCTGGATAAACAAGAAAATTAAGTAATAATGAATGTGTGTTTACTTATGAAATTTAATTCAAGAGTATGCTTGAGTATGCTGTATTTTCATAATTATTTTATTAGCCAAAAATTTAGCACAATTAGAAATATAAATATAGCTCCAAATTGAAAAGACTTTGTAGTGGATACTCCCACTTTGGTTCTCTCCAAAGTCAACATTCTGCTTAGGGAAAAATATTTTCTGAGGTTTCTGAAGATGTACATAGAAGAAGCAAAAGATCTTCTGATAACCAGCGTTAAAAGAAAGGTATCCTGTGTTTTTAATCTGTTCTGGGGAGTGCAAAAAAGACAGCATCACACCTGGCAACTCTTGAGCCCTTTTTTTGTTTCCCCATCCCATTATTTGACTTGGATAAAAGGAGGCTCAGGTGGTACTTTTGGCTCTTTACAACTCCCTGACAGAAGAGTGGAGCAAGGCTCTGCTCCCATGGAACAAGGGATGAGAGGAAATGACCTTGACTTGTGCTGGGGGGAATTTGGATTGGACACGAGTAAAAATTTATTCACTGAAAGGGTAGTGAGGCATTGGTAGAGGCTGCCTGGGGAAGCATCTCTGGATGTTGTTAAAAAAAGAGTGTGGATGTGGCACTTGGGGTTCACTGGTGAACACAGTAGTGCTGGGTTAATGGTTGGGCTTGGTGAACTTAGAGGTCATTTCCAACCTTGACAGTTCTGCCATTCTGACAATGATTTTGTGTTCGTGGCACCTTCTGACTCACTCACCCTCCAGGATCACTGCTGGCACAACACTATGCAAAACAATAAAGGAAGCAAATACACAGGAACGTTGTCTTGCCTGGTGGCTGCCCAACAAGTTAAACACACAAAGAACAGCAATTCCGTGTGCACTCTGCAAAAGTTCACCTCACTAAAAGCAAACAATCTTTCCTCTCTCACACATCTTAGACAGCATGAAAAATGAAATGGTTTATACATATGTCACAGTTGCAGTTTTTATGGCACACAGAGACTCTGAAAGATTCTTTCCCATCATCCATTTTTGACAGGAGTCTATTAAGTTTTCTCTTCCACAGCAGTGGCATGTGGTCATGACTTTAATTTCCTGTGTATGGAATCAGAAGCTTGCTGGAGGAACCACCATTCAGAACAGTAATTACAGCAGAAGAGCTTTGTGGACAGCACAACTGATATTTAAAATGTCAATACCTGGCAGCTGCTAGGTAGTTTGGAGACTTAAGAATTATATAAAAAAAATACATTACCCTAAGAAAGGTAGAAAGAAGAAACTAAGAAACTAAGCAGCAGCATTTCAGGGCCAAGCAGCTGTTGAGTGGAGCAGGGAACAGCTGAATGCTGAGACCTGGTTTAGACAAGAGCTTTGAAACCTGCTTCAGCCATCACACCCAAATGGGAAACTCAATCCTTCAGCTTGGGACAGGACCTCTGTACTGCGGAAAAGTCTGTGAAAGGATCCTCAGCAAATATGCAGCTCCCCTTTCAGAGCAATAAAACATTGCTGGTTTTCCAGCTGCTCAGTAAAAGCAAGGAAAATGTGTTTTTTCTGAAGCAAATGCAGCCCTACAGCATGAAAAGTGAACATCATGTGATAGTCCATAAAATAAAAACTCAGCACCTACAATACATGCTTTTTGGGGTACTTTGGCAAGATGCCTCACCTTTTCTTGGAAGAAAAATAACCAAGAAATCTGTCTGTTTGTGTCCTCATCAGCCTGCCAAAAGGGAACTGTGAATTCTAACTACAACTAAAATTGTAGAAATACACGTTGTCCTTCAATTGTTTTTTGTATGGCCAGATCTTGAAGTTGACAATTTATTAACCAAATTGCTGAGCATGATTTCACGTCTGGAATATCCCTTAGGACAGCTTATTTTGTTTACAGGTGTAAGAAGGGAGAAGGAGAATGAGGAGACAACACAAAGACTGAACCATGCAGCATACTGAACTTGGCACCAATTTTAGAGGTTTCACAGTGAAGAAAAAATACCATTTTGGGCAAGCATTAGGCACCAGCAAAATAGTCACTAAGCAGCAATAAAGGTAGTAGAATAGTTGATTAGAGACAATGTAAATGACGGAAATTTTTGGAACAAGGAGTAATACTGGGTAGGAATGTAGCTGATAGTAAGATCTGTGCTAAACCAGATAAAATGTATTATGAACAAACTCAATGCATCTTTGCAAATACTATCACAGTTAATATTTCTTCTGCTTCTGGCAATTTGTCTGCTGTGCTGCAATATTATGTTTGAGCCACTTCTACAATTCCTTAAAAAAAAGGAAAATTCCTACTGAATTAGATGTGGAATTGTATTTGTCCCAAAAGGTTGAGCAAGAATCAAGACTTCTAAAGTTCTGGCACTCAGGGTGGCTCATCTTTTCTCCTGTGATTTACACAGTTAGAGCCTACAGGCAGCAAAGTATATTCTTTCCCCTTAGCAAAATATTTTGAGTGTTACCTAAAGCATTTAAATCAGTCGTTCCAGGACATTACTGTGGCACCACTGGCAAGTTTCACTTTTAGGGCTTCTTACACTGATGAGGGAGTTGGTGTTTGCTTTCCAAGGAATACAGAGTCCTTCATCAGTAACCTCATGATTTCTTAGGAAGCATTCTTTGTACTACTCAAGGGATATGAATGTGGCTCAAGTTAACTGAAACTTCATTGGAGGGGCTGTTGTGTCAAAAAATTCAGCTCTTGAGATAGAAAGGGGTAGTACAACCCCTGTGGATCTCAGGGGCTGAATCTGTTTTACTTAGAGAACAAAGAGCCATTGAATTTCTTTGCTGAAAAAAAAAGTTATTAAATAATTCAGTGAATGATGAATTGGGGGAAAAGGAACCAGAACCAATTTACATACGATCTGATCTGTACCGTATATATATTATATATAATAATTATTGTTACAGTTCACCTTCTTTTTTGGTTTGTTTGTTTGGGGTTTTTTTTATTTTGTTGGGTTATTTGTTTGTTTAGTTTTGTTTTTCATTGTTTTTTTGGCTTTTTGTTTGTTGGTTTGGATTTTTGTTGGGTTGTTGTTATTGGTTGGTTGCTTAGTTGGTTGGTTGTTTTTTTTCTTTTCTGTTTGGTTTGATTTTTTCAGTAGGAAGGAGAGGAAATGGCTATAAATTCATATCTTCTGTTCATAATAAACTGTGACCAGCTTCAGAGCTGTCATTTTTTAATTCTATTTTTCACTCAAACTGCCCCCTGCTCACGGACCACTACCAGGACGCCACATTAATTATCCATAGGGCAAACAGCATGAAGAGCCCCTATGAGAACACAATGGCACAACTACATTAATGTATAGGTTGAAAATATCTATAGTACCGTTCAAGATGAAGACAGAAACCAGCCCGAAAAGGTCAGGTCGCTGACAGAAGTTGTTGCATAATTATGTGCATTCCTGTTCTAATGAAAGTTTTCATCTACCTCTGCATGTCTGGGTCCAGCATGAAAAGTAACAATTCAGGCTCTGTTGATGACACTTTGCAGCCAAACAAGTTCTTTGAGCCTCACCTAATTCCTTCACAGTGATTAAATTTTTAGGAGCAGAAGGGTTGGATATCAACTGTCTCTGTAACCCTTTCCCACCTCCATGACATTTTAAAAATTTCTTAAGGCTCAAAGAATTCAAGTCTAGTTCCTCATCAGACTGACAAATACAAACTAAACCTCTGTGCTGAAGTCATTCTTAAGGCAGCCTTTCTGTGATGCCCAGATTTTACTATTAATGTGGCTAATTAGGAACCTCTGTGTTATTTTGCTTTGTTTTGATGCGATGAGTCTTATTGCACAGTGTGAAATCGAGTAGTGGAAGGATTGCAGTGTTCTGCTGTGACAAAGAACCATCTTAGAACAGTCTTGGGTTAGTAGGAAAACACAAAGTTTTATTAATGCTATATTTAAAAAAGCCTTAACCATGTAAATGTAGAAAAACTTCCCCAAACCTTTATCCATAAAGGCACTACTCTGTCTGTCATTAATCAGGGTGATTAGAGCAGAACAGTACAGAAACAACCATTTTACTCATTTCCCTCACAATTTTATTGCAGATTTCCGACTACTGCCAAAAGTTTGACTGCAGTCTTTTGCATACAGTAAGCACTGATGAAGACGTGTAATAATCTGTGCATGGCAGGGTTTAAGTCTAATGTCACAAGAAAAAAAAGGCTTTGGTCTGATTTATTCCTGCTTTCTCTGAGACTAAAGAAATTCCTGTTTCTAACGGAGGAACAGCAGCAAGCAGAAAGAGGTTCAAATGAAAGAGTGCTGGTAGTTTTTTGGATCTTTTTCTGGAGTGCATGGGGGATAGATTATTTTCTTTTCCCTTTACATTTGCTGCCTTAAACTAGAAGAGATCAAAGGTAATTACACACACTACCCAGTAAAGCACTTTAGCACGTGTAGCACTTTAAGAGGGCAAATAGTTTAATTTGATGGAACTTGCATTCTTCAGATGACATGAATGCACAAGCTGGAGTAGAGAAAATATTGGTTATTTGTCAGGTTGGCAAAAAGAGAGAAGTTATGATGGTCTCAAAGAGCAAAAATGCCACACTCACACTGAAGTCAAAAGTCATGGAAAAGTCATGGATGTGTTTAATCTAAACTAGACATAAAAAGATATCTGTAAGTTGAATAAACA
This sequence comes from Corvus hawaiiensis, assembly GCF_020740725.1. Taxonomy (NCBI): domain Eukaryota; kingdom Metazoa; phylum Chordata; class Aves; order Passeriformes; family Corvidae; genus Corvus; species Corvus hawaiiensis. The sequence continues at coordinate 43,401,367 of NC_063255.1, read as the reverse complement.
TATTTTTGCTTGCATTAGAAGGTTTCAATCCAAGTAGTATTGACATAACACTATTAAAAAAAAAATTCCCTATGCAAGTTCCTGTACACTTTTAACTGCAGTAAAAAGTTGTGTTCAAAGCATATTGAATTCTCGTGCTTTGCGAATAGAAAACAAGAATTTTTAAGTAAATAGTTCCCAAAGTTATGGTCGTCTCTACTGGAAAAAGGACAATAGACAAAAATCCAGTAGATAATAATTATACAATAGGACTTAGAGAATTAAGGATTAAGGAATTCAAGAAAAAATGGGGGAATAAAAAGGGACAGTACTTGTGTCCATGATTCAATAGTTGGAAAACTTTTAAAAAACATTACTGTTAAGCGTCTCTTCCTGGAGGCAAATTACCTCCAAGTGAAACTGGCAGAAGAGCCTTAATAATTTCAAATTAACTGGATCAAGATCTTTCCTAATATCTTACATTTTGTGGGGGTTTTTTGTTTTGTTTTTTAATCCCTCACATGTGCTTTTACACCACGTGATCAGTTCAGGCTGCCTCCTATGATTTTGTTGCTGTTAAAGGGTTTCAGGGATACTGACAATGCTATTGAGTGTCTGCCAAAGAGAAACCTCACAGAAAAAACAGTGCTGAGGGACAAAGAGTGTCAGATATTGCAGCAAAACTGTAGCAACATGACTGAGATGAATCAAAGCATCCTTGCCACCACAAAGGAAGCAGTTGTGATAATATCCTGTGCACATTAACTCACTTATATGAGATCTTAGCTCTGACTTGGCTTGCTGCAGTTTGAAATAATCACCACACAGTTAGATTTGAAAACTCAGAATCTCCTCACGTTTGATGTTACATATAAAAATATTTTTTAGCCACCTTTACATTTCGTGAAGGTCACAAGTACCTCACCATACTCTCCTGCAGTCTCCTCCACAAACAGAGCTTAGTTCTACCTTTTCTTTGTAACATGGGGCTTGCCCATGCCATAGGTGCAGTTCCCACACTTACATAAATCAAGATACATCCTATATGCAGTCCCAGAGAATTGGCTTAGGCATCACTGTATCTGCACAGCAATTAATTTTATGTCAAAACCTGTGGCAGCTGTAGCTGGCCAATTGTTTTCTTCCATCATCTTCCTTCCTGGCACTGGCAGAACCAAGCAGTGGTTAAAGCTGCTGCTTTGATAAAGATTTCCTATGGTTCACTTGGCTCACTGTTTGCTCAGCTGTGGCGCGGGTTATCAAATACGGCAATTTTAATCTGTGGTCCAAGGAGAGGCTATGAGAATACTTTTCTCATTCCAGTGATACTGCCAGAGATCCCTTTTGTCTTTGCACTGTGAAATAAAACCCTCATAACCAGGTGAAGTGGCACTGCAAACTGGGCTAACTTGTCTCACTGGCTGTACAATAACGTGGCAAGAATCTGTTTAAATGTGCAGTGAAGATTCAGGACAGATCACTCAGATTTTCAGTGCCTTCCCACAGTTTCCCTCTCTTCAACAGCAGAAAAAAAAAATAAATCTCTGAGCAGTATTTGCAAAAGAATCACAAAATAATCATCTTACTAAAGCGTGCACTTCTGCACCATGTGTTGCAGACACTGCAGTGAAGTGTAGTAGAGGAAATGATAAAATCTGATAACTCAGACAGCTTTTCTGTAATTTACAGCTGTGCAAAACAGTTACTGCTTGGAGAAGCATTCAAACACACGGATGGCAACGCCTCAACATCCACTAGTAAAAAGATGAGTATTTCTTGCAGTGATTAGGTTGCGTTTGGACACCCTCTGTGTCAAATGAGGAGGGGTGGGGGAAAAGCTGTGTGCTACTCAGCCCCTCCAAACGCTCACAAGTGTTGTTCTAAATCAAATGTCAGCAGTGCTAGAAGCATGTGTAATATGAGTGTTTCACAATGGCACCTTCAAGCCACTCAGAAGTGGCATGGCAACGCCCTGGCAACCAGACCAGGCTCGTTGGAATTTCCTTGCTGCAGCATCACAGCTCTTTATGTTCATCAAGCCATGGGGTACAGTCCCACATTCTGAAAGCAAACAGAATTTTTAGTTCAAGCTCTGGGCTAAAAACAGTGTGTGAGGAACGAGGAAAGCACACATCCAAAGTCCAAAATCAGAAACTCTAGTACTGGATTATATTCCATACTTTTTTCTCCAGTAAGTTTATCCCAACCTGAAATTCAGCTTTTTTCCTCCCAAAGAGGGACTTATGGCAGGGAAACTGCCACATACATAGGCAGACCAGTTCAATATTTAATGCAGACATTCTCTTTCTAAAGCTGAAATTGTCTAGTTACAGCAATGTAAAAGTGACAGTGTTGCATCTCCAGAAAAATTCTAGTGGATTTTAGTAATTTGTGTAAATTATGTCATCAGAAAAAAATTAATTTTAAAACATACTGATCCAATGTATAAGCTTCCCTGTCTCTAGGAGCACGTATATTTTGTAAATATTTGCAGGCCAAAGCAATTAAAAAAAAAAAAGATTTAAGAGCTTTTCAGAAAGGAAGATAATTATCTGGATCTTTTGCTAAGGTATATACCAATATTTTTCTTTCCATTTTTCTTTCCTGTCTAAGCAATATAATTGTTTAATGCATAACAGGAAATTGTGAGAAGGAATAATAATCTCCCCCCTGCCCCCCACAATCTCCACTGCAGGATGCATTCATTCCTTACTTTTATGTGCTTTGGAAGTAGTTTGTTTGCTTTCCTTTTGTTCTAAATGTCCTTAAAGTGAAGTCACAAAAGCATGACGTGGGTATCAAGTTTTCTCTCCTTCAAGAATGGCTTTTCAGAGTCCCGAACATCTCTGACTTCTGCCTTCTAAGAGTTCCTGATCACAGCAGGCTGATAGCTAAAGGAGCTCGAACACCCAGTTTGTGTACCCACACTGGATTTTAGTGTTATTATTTAGTCTTATTCTTGTGTTGAAGTCACAGTCTTTAACCTTGACTATGGCTGTGGAACTACACAAAAGCAGAACTAAAATCACTCGCCTACTTAAATTAGAGAGGGAAAAATTTACAGACTGTGTCCATGAACAAGAAGGTTGTTTCAGGGTATCTGTTCCAGCCTAAAATAGCTATTATGTGAGGAAAAAACACCCTTGTATTTGCATTATTTATATACGATCTTGCATTCAGCCCCTTCCAAACTCGTAAGGCGTGCCTCACTGAAATACAAAAAATAACGCAAAAGCCAGCCTTCTAACTGGCACAGGTTTAATGGCCTTCTGTTCCAAAAGCAACAATCTTCTTTTTCTGGAGTAATTCAGTGCAAAATTTTTACTTTATGCTGGGCTGACTTCCTTTGGCTGCAACTGAATCCAGTTTATAAACCAAAGCCCAAAATTTCAGGATTCTTCCCAACATTCTGGATCTTGCCCTTTGGATATGAATGAGATGGGCAACCCGGGCCCCTGGGGCTTCCAGACTTTGGAAAATGCTTGGAAATAACTTTGTCCACTTCCCAAAGTTACAAGATCAGCGCTGGATCACTTGCACCAGCCACACCCTATAAAGAGCAAAAGCATGGCATAAACCCTACTTATACAAAACATTACAGTAGGAAAACAAATATAAAACCTATTGTGCATAAATGTGCTAAAGGAAAAAAATAGGGTCTATTTGAAAGCACTTTTTCATTTCTGACACTAAAATGAATTGCCATGGTTTCAGTATAGCTACTTAAAGGAGTGGTTAAGAGTGGCTAAAAGCTTTCCTTCCCACCAATCCACAAGAAATATAAAATAGTGCTGCAGAGACACTTAACCTTCAAAGAAGAGGGGTTGAGAAAAGCAGGTTGCTAGGAGCCTGAAATCTGAATGTTACTAGCACATAAATTTTCACATTAATTCCTAATATGTTTAATGCATGTAATGCAATACATTCAACGCAAGTAAACCAGATTTTATTTATAGACCATCAAAACAATATCCAGATCTCTAGAGATCTCACAGAATAGTGAGAATATCTTCTAGATGCAAACAAAACTTGTTTCTCCAAAATGTAAATTATGGTAGTCTAAGCTTTCCACTCGACAGGGTACAGATGAAGAAGCAGCAGTAAATAGTGGAGTTTGGTGCTCTTTGACACTGACAAAAGTCATATTTATTAATATGGAAGTTTGCTGGGATGAAGGTGCTTTGTATCAGTTTGACGTCATTCTGTCTCTGCAGGAGCTTTTATGGTGCTTCTGGTAGTTCAAATTCTGTATTTTCTTCTCTTTTATGGTGATGTTCTACCTGTCTCTTCCCTAATGTACTGTGGCACACAAAGACAGTTCAGCTAAAAATGCACTGCAGTGCAGCATGAGAGCAAAAGCCACGCAGAGAACACACTGGGGGGATTTCTCAGAAGACAGTTTTGATGCCATTCTCATGAAAACTTTTGTTGTTTGTGCTCCAGACCTACACAACTCTGGGGATCCTATTACAACTCTCCCTATTGAACACCCGGTGAAGAATGTGCAGTTCATCTGCTTGTAAGACAGAAAAGGAATTTGCCTTCAGGACCTTGAAGGAATTTTATGGGTGACGAAAGACCATGCAGGTACAGTCTACAATATCAAAATGTCATCCTTCTCAGCCAGAATATTTTTCCCTCTGAAGTGAGATTTTCTGTGAAAAAGCCCCATGTTCATAGCTCATAATGGCAAATTTTAAATTATCTCCTGGATTAATACCCTGTAGAATACATGCCTTTCAAGAGGACAACAGAGACAACCTGTATAATTGGTATTAAAAATCCCTGCCACCCACAGTGATGCTTTTCATTTAGTACTTCCTCTGTGATAGAATTAAAAAAGTGTGTGCTACTATCATATTATAAATGTGTTTTGTGGCTTTGGCTTAGCACACATTCGGTTTAGCTTAAAATGTCTAAAAGGTTTGTTGGTTTGATTAAACTCTTGATGACACAGAAGAGTTGACTGTGTGTACAGCTCTACAGGAGAAGAAACTTCAGAAAATGGAATAAAATGAAAACAAAAATTCATTATTTTGAGCTGGTATGCAGTCAGTTAGTCAGTTTTCCCTCAGACTTTGTATTAAATTTTAGCAACTGTAACAGTAGATTACAAACACGAAAAATAATTAAATTTTTCAATTCTAAATTCCTGTATATTAAAAAAAATTAAATAAACATAAATATAAAATAAAAATTAATAACTAGGATTTCATAACAATTATGATAATTTTATCACTACAGATATGCATAATTCTATGTTATAGAATATATATGTAGAATATGTTTTATGCATATATTCTGTGTTACATATTCTGTCATAAAATAAAAAACCCCAAAATTTTATATATGCTTCATATTGGTCTGTTGGCATCCTGACTGCCCACATTGCAAATCTGAGGTCTGAGCCAAGTTTCCTCTCTGTAAAGAAAAACAAGTACATGGTGGTGTGAATAGGTAGATAATTTTGTGCTCTTAAGGTTTGTTTAAAGCTTACAAATTTTGTGGAACTTCTCTGCACATGTGCTTTAGTCACCAGTTGGTTACCACACCAGAGCTGAAAAATAGTAAAAAGATTTTGAGTACTTAGTTCAGGTTGAAAATGCAATTCCACTGTATTGATGATCTGTAAAGATTCCTAATTTGTAACATATATTAAAGTGTATGAGAGAGGGCAGATCTTTGCAGTTCCTGTGCTGGGTTTAAATGATTTGAAAAAACAAAGTTTAAAAATACTTATTCAGCGGTCTAAACATGCCTTATTTATACAATTGCAATGTAATTATATACATTGTAACTGCAATATAATTACAATGTAATTATATGCACTATATTGAAGTATTATAAGTGTAAAAGTCTTTTAAAGTCTTATTGTTGTAAAATTACCACTTCCTCCCTGATTCTCCTGCCCTCCCTATTCACTGTATTCACCTCTTAAGCTCTTCATTTCCATTATCACTGAGGTTTCTACATGACAAAGCAGGATTCTACTGTTTTAAGGGTACAGCAATCAAAAAACAAATCAGTAGGACCTATTAAGGCAGGAAACCTTTGCAGGACGTAGATGAGATAAAAACGTGGGGAAAACCCCCCTATCCCAGTGCTTTCATACATTGCACTGCACACAGAATATGCGATCTTTGAACACATGCACCGTTGGGGGAGCAATAACTGTTTATGGTCATGATTAAACTTCAAAGTGTGTTTTGCATCAAACACTTGTTTGAATTATGCCAGTGTTTTATTGGCAGAGTGATTCCCAGAGCCATTACAGTGATAATATGACAGGTTGTGGTGGCTAGATAAGGCCTCAGCTCTTATGAACTTTCCTCTACGTTCAGAAGTACTTAAGCCAAGAAAAAAAGTCTGCTTTGGACCATGTGCAACTTCAGCTGGACTTGGTAACTGCTTGGTTTGCAAAGACCAAAAATAAGTTGTTGAAGGGTAAATAGCTCAGTGCTGAGTGAATTTCAGGACCTTCCCCTGCTGAGAGCTCAGAAATGGGGTTACAGGTGGTTCACACTCCTATGAAGGCAAGGAATACATCCTAATGACAGGGGACAGGCTGTTCAGTATGATAATAAATTATTTCAGAAAAACAGTGATACCAGCGTGGCAGTTTTCTCTTGAAACTGCAGCCATTTCAGGTCAGTTAAAACAAGCTATGAGGAAGCAGAGAAGGAAAAGGGTGGTCAATAAAATAACTGGGAAAATGCAGTGTAGATAAAAGCACAGGGAAAAAAAAAAATTATCCTAAATGTGCAGCAAGTGACTCCAAGTTGAGTAATAACGACCAGGGTGGGTGTTTGAAGTTAGTGATAGTTTATCTATTTCTGTGAAAACATTATCTCCATTCTTGTTAACAGTAAAACAAAGCATGGAACAGAACAGAAAAGAAATGGAAGAGAAAATCTCCCTGTTTTACCATACGTAAGACAGTATTGTTACATATGACATTGAATATTGTCTGAATTTGAATATTGCATGTATTTCTTACGATTTTAAGGTGTTACCCATCTTAAAATGATATAGTAGAACCAAAGATTATGGAGAAATGGGCAAAAAGAATGACAAAGGTATGGAAGAGTTTTGCTGTACACACATCTCAGCCTGGAGAACAAATGCCTAGGAAGAGACACAAGTAAGGACTATAAAGCCATGCGTGAAACAACAACAACAACAAAAGGCAAATAGAGGATTATTTACTGTCTTGCCTAATTCAATAATGAAAATGCATTAATTGCACTTATGAGGCAAGGAGTCAAAAAGAAGGTGGATTTTACACACAAACTGCAGTCAAACTGTGGAACTCATTGCTACAAGATGTTGTGCATCACCCTCCCGTCCCTCCTAAAAAACCCCCCAAATACCTAGTCTGAAAGAGATTAAAGAAATTGCCAGGAAATATGTCCTAAGGACTATTAAATGAAAATATAACACCTTCTAATGGTGCATCTGAACAAAAGACTCCTGAACTGACTCTCAGCGCTGGCTGGGAAATATTGGAGAATTATGACAACAGACTACAATATGCTGTTATAATTTTCCCAAATTTCTCTGGCTTTGACTACTGCTAGGACATCCAGGCTGGAAAAACCTGTGTTAACTTAGAATGCAGATATTTTTTTTTTTGTCCTAACAGAGTGGTGACAGTACCAGCGAGGACACAGCAGCTTCCCTAGAGCTTTGCAAGGTGTCAGACCACAAATGCCCAAGCTCAGTGTCAGATCAGCTGAATTAATGCAGAAATGAAGATATAGCCCTTGAGAATTTGATTAAAACTTCATCTGAGGGCTCCCTCTAGACCAGCTACAAAGTGGCTGCTTACATGGGCAAGGTCAGCTGAGAACTTTAATAACAAGACAGTAATTTTATAAAGTGCACATTATGTAACGCCGCTGTTTGATTTTAAATCAATTGTAGACAGCCAAGTGATAATGCCAACAGGACGGGTGATGGTTCCAGAGGCCAACTGAAGGCTGTTATTGTCCCTTAATGCCATGAAACAATGCCGTTCTGCTCTTAAGAATATATCAAAACAGCCAACAGTAGCCTCCAGCAATGTAAAGGCAAGAACTTTTGCACATTGTATTCTAAAATGTCACAAAACACTCTCTACATCATTTGAGCCAAACCAGTGACTTTTAATCCCAGTAATTATGTACTTTTTAAAACTGATGTTACCATAAGACCAGAGGGACTATCAATAATCATTGTTATTTCTGCTGTGTCTCAATTAGTAAGAAATTTAGTGCAACAGGAGTAGTCAAGCAGTAACTCAAAGATATTGCTGACACACCCAACATCAATATGTGGTGGAGTTTGGGGGTTTTACTCATTATTTATTCTGATTATTAGTCTTCTGCTATAAAGCAGCAGTCAGGATACAGTCTAAAATACATAGAATTTTAAAAATTTTTGAAGTTTCCTTTTTGGTGTAATCTAATGAGCACTGTACTTTGCTTGTTCACAGTGAGATGAATGTTTACTTTCTAGTTTTGTTATACTCCTAAAAAGAAAGTACACTGCCCATTCTTATTCTGCAGGTAGCAAGACATATTTTATCTCAGGCTTTAAAGAAATAGTTTTTCTTTAAAGTCTTATTGTTTAACAAAACCAGAAATTAAAATGAAAACACTGCTCTGAATCTAAGGACTGGTTTTTTAGGAAATATCCCAATTAAACCTCACTCTGTACCTTCATTCAAAGCGAGCTGTCACCATACTTAAACTAAGATTCAGCAAACTGTTAAGTTTTCAGTATAAAAGGCCTGATTTGATTCGTGTTAGTATCAGTAGTAATGACTGGTTGATATCAGTGAAAGTACTCTCTGATTTTGCAGAAAGCAGTAGTTTTAGTGAGAGTGTAATTTATTCATTGTTAAGTCAAAAAAGTTATACTAGGTTTAATTACTTCAATTTTTTCCCGTATTTGTAAGGATGTTATAAAGTAACTAAAAAGGAAGGAAACTTGTGTGACCTTCACATTCTTTCCATGAAATTTTTGGTTCTTTTGATGTCTTTATATACTGAGAAGACAAAAAAAGGCTCTGAGTTCTTGCTGAATGATGACTTCTTTTTTTTCTGTGCATATTTCAGATCAAAATCAAACTGTGTGCTTCCCATGGGATATTACAACTAAATGAACACACTCTGGAATGTTACAGTTTTATGTCCCGGTGCAGTGTATGTATGTTTCACTGTGAGAATTACTTTATGCTTTAAAAGACCCCCAGAGACTTTTAAATACTATTCAAGTTTTGCAGATGGGCCAGTTAAAGTCAGAGCTGTTAAAACTGCACGGATAATGAGCGGCAGAGCAAGAACTAGAACACACTGGTCTTGACTGCCAGAATTCTCCTCAAACTAGAAAGAATGATGCAAAAACTGGGTTGAAAATAATGAGCCATAACAAAAAGGCAGAAAATGATCTGAATGAGATGAGTAGTAGCTCTGTGGAGTGCCTAGGTTTTATTGTACATGCACAGCCAGAAATCAATGTGTTCAGTGAATGAGTTTATCAAACAGACAGAACAATCCATTGTGATATGTCTTGACTGTTAGTGGTGCTGGCAGCTCAGCTGAACCTTGCAGGGTAATTAGCTAAGGATAAATTAATCTGTTCTCAAATGCGGCCTGCTGATCTTTCCCAGGTTGTGGTTGTTGAACTCTGCTTAAAAGTGCGGTTTCTTCTGGTTTTTTCTTTTCAGTGTTTAATTTAGTCTTCCTTGGAACTTGACTAAATAGATGTATCTGCAGCTATGAAATGTTACTTTAACATTTTGAAAGAATTTTCCTGGGTAAAAAACCGCTGCATATGTTGGATTAATGTCAGGCCTTTTTCCGGCTCATACTGGATCTTTAGATTCTTTGTGCAAATGTTCTGCAGGAAATATCACATAACTTGTCTCAAGGAAGCTAAATATTTAGGTTTTGCAATGCTGTCCTTAAATGACTACATGTAGCTCAGACAAAATGGTTTGGCACAAATTTCTTTATTTTACTTCAGCTACCATAGAGGAGATTTATTCACAGTTCTTGGGGTTTTCAAGGCCTGGGATCTTGGTTCTTTTATGCTATCCTGGAACATGCCTGACTTCTGGCATATATTACTGTTTCAAAGATTCTCCTTTAATGACAGCTAGTTCCAAATATTCTTTGTGACACTTGGTCTTATAACTCTGCCTTATTAGAGCTGGCAGGCTAAAACTAAAATTGACATTTTAATTTTATGTAAAGCATTTTTAAAAGGAAAATTTTTAAAAAATGGAGAACCACATCCATGATACTTATCTTCTTCTAAAATCTGTTGAAATCACTTCCCAGTTATCCAAAATGGAAATGAGACTGTTCTGCACAAAGACCTGATATTAGGATTAATAATTTTTTCCCCACGTAGATCTTCATTAAAAATTAAGGTTTCTTTGAATGGCTAAATATATAAGTTGTCTTTTTTTTTTTCCCCACGGTGAATTGTACTCTGCACCCCATAAAAACCTGGCTTCCAAGTAAGCTTTTCTTCACACTCAGTTTTGCAGCCGTCGGTGACAGGAGGAATTCACACCATGCAGAGAACATGGTAATTGCCTGCACCCACGCAGACTGTCACTGGGCATTATTTGCAGTTCAATATGGCAGCAATTGTTTTTTTGTGGAATTAGTGGGCTGCAAAAGCAGTTCTGCACTACCCCACAAAGTTCTCTGCCAGATGAGGCACAAGCACAGATCCCCCTGCTCATCTGCGGGGTTGGGAGATGGTACAGCTGCAGAAGGATCCATTTCTGGTTCTCTGCTCTCTGTGGTTTCATTACTGAGCAAAACAGCCACAAACACTTATAATTTCACCCATGCTAAGCCTCCGGTTTTTTTAGGATTCCCATATGCTATGTTTTAAATTTAACCTGAGGCTTGCCTTTGTGTCAGCTAATTTTTTTTTGGTATCGTCCCTGAACAGATTTTGGCCTAGAGATGCTGCTGTTGGGGACCAGCAGGCTGCTTCTCCTCTTCCTTACACAAAGGTGTGAAACTCTGCAAAACTGGGTCTTGGGTATTCATGCAAATTTCCACTGTCATGGAATGGCAGCTCCACTCAAGCCCTGAAAATGGGATTTTTTATTTATTTTTTTATTATGGAAACATGCTGCATACACAACCTGCTGGAGATATGCCTCCTGCTCAAAGGGGTGGTGGATTCAGTGTTCAATACTTGGACAATTCTTTAATTGTTAACCACTTTCCAGGGGGTTCCTCCCTGGGAAGGACTCAGCCTCCTGCTCCATCATGGGCCTCCTGTCCTTCCCGGCACGGCCAGGGGAAACCTGAAGCCTCCTCTGATGCCAAGCTGTACCCTTGGGTAGGAGCACAGCAGATTCCAAGCAATAAATGATGATACCAAGCAAAATAAAATAGAGATGGCCCTTTGCAGCTGGTAATTCTTGTGGGAAATGCAGCACCAAGGCAGCAGCAACAATGCTGAAGTGAGGGAGGTGCCACCACCACCCTGCTGCTCCTGTCACTGCCTGCACAACCACTCCATATCCACTTCAAATTCTTCACCTGTTTAATCACAGCTTCCCAAAGTCCATCAACAGCTTCCTGGCAAGGTGTGTGGTCAGGCTGTTGTCAGCTGGAGGACTGGCTTTCTCTGAGGTTTGTGAGTTTAGCCTGACAGCCTGGCTTGATTAATGGCAGCCCAGTTTCACTGGACATAGCAGGGACAGAGAAGACAACATGCTCCCTTGGCTCGGGTTTCTCTGATAAATCAGAGAAAGCTGCCACAAATGTGATTTTCCTTTTACGTGGGGCTTGCAGTGAAAACTGGTTTGGTACATATTAACTAACAGCAGCAGGTCAGGCAGTTAATAAAACCTTCACATCAGAGGAGAGATGGGGAGAGAAAACCAGAGCGCGACCTTGGCTTTCTCCGTCTGCACAGCCAGTGCCAAGATACTTTCATACATCACTCCAGATAAAGGAACTGAGATATCAAGCATAATCAACAAGGAAAACTAGGTCATATGAGACTTAAAATTAGGATGTTCTACGACAAGGCTTGTAGGATATTTTAAAAAAAAGAGATTTAATGAAAAAATAGATTAAAACATATTTATTTAAGACTATTTCTATGTTTAAGGAATAAAAGTAATTTTAGGGACAAAGAAGAAGAGATTAGTATAATTGAGACTGAGAGGGATCTTCAGAAGTCCCCGATCCAATGTGCAGCTCTCAGCCATGGTCAGACCAGGTTATTCAATCCCAGGCCAGGACTGTGCATTTGTGCTTCTTGAATTTCACGAGGTTCCTGTTGGCCTATTACTTCCACTTGTTTAGGTCTCTAGTTGGCAGCCCTATCCTTGAATGCATTGAGTCATGTCCCAAATTTGATGTCATCTAATTATAAGTTGTAATTATCCAATAAACTTTTAAATTGTGGATGCCTTTTTCTTTTTCTCTTTTTCTCTTTTTCTCTTTTTCTCTTTTTCTTTTTCTCTTTTTCTTTTTCTTTTCCTTTTTTATTTTTCTCTTTCTCTGTTTTATCCCCCAAAAAAACATTTCTGGGCAAAAAAACTTCAGAAGAGACTTTTACAGGAATTTTGACTTGTCTGTTAGTGGGACAAACCAAGCAGAACTTGTTTTAGTGCTCTTAAAAAGCTAAGAAAATTAAGCTGCCCCAGATAGGAGGAGGATTTCTGCAACCGTTAATGGAGTTTACTGAGTGTGTTTATGGAGTTAAAGAGGTTTTTTTTGTGTGCCTGGAATTGAACTTTAATTCAGAAAACTCAGCCGTCATTTTGGATTCAATTTCCATGTTTCCTGAAGCTTGAAAAAATCTTAGTATTACAATCAAGCAAACATATCAGTGTAATTTCTGTTCAAAAAGGTGTTTGATTTGAGAACAATAAAAAAATTGACCTGAAAATGATAAATTAATAAGATTGTATGTCCTAGCTCGTGAAACACAGAGTTGATCAGAAATGACAGACAGGGTATATTTTCTCATTTTTCCTTTAAATTTGGAGATGTTACTTTAGTCTAATGTGATAAGCTGTTAAATATTTATAGACCCTGTGATCTGCACAATGGTAGGAGTCTGTAGATGTCCCCAGTGTGGAAGAAAGGATGAACAAATCCTTAAGGAACAAAGACGAATAGTTGTGTTCCAAGTTGCTTTCCATTTCATGAACAAATTTTGATAATTTTCTTCACTTGTTGGCAGACAAAGATGCAATCTGCACTGATTTCAATATCAGATAAAGCTCTAGGCAAGTCTGGGAGATGTTACATCATGGGGAGGGAGGGGATGACTTTTGAGACAAGCACAAGTCTCAGCTAAACCATACAGAGTTCACAAATCTCATCCAGGGCTGACTTACACAGGTTATTATCCCTGCTGCTGACAGTGTAACTAATAAAATAATGTGAAAAATACTCCCTGAACCCCTGCACAGAATAGGTATTTCCAGACGCAGAAGTTCCCCCTCCTCCCCCATGTCTTCCTCCCCATTTTCTTTCCTCACCATGCTGCTTTTTTAGGGATTTTACATTGCAGTGGTTCAAAGTCAGAAAGCACAAAGAACCACCGAAAGCTGCCATGCTACCACAGCTTCCATTAATTCCACTGAATAGCTGAATAATGGCTGTGTTTGGGCCTGAACGTGCCAGAGAATCTTTGTAGAAACAACTTCAGTAGCTACCAGCCTCTGAGTTGCACCTTTGAGAGGCATAATAAAACTTTTAATCACTGTCTGCACCAGGGAACCCAAATGGCAGGATTTAGAAACCAATGCAGTTAAGACAAGATCTTCTATATATATTCTCCAACAGGATTATTTTCAAATCAAAGGCTTTTGTTTTTGTTACAGGATATGTTATTTATATGGTATTTAATAAAAAGCTTTAGCTGCCTTCTTAATTTTCTGTTTTATTTACCCCACAGTCCTGTCTTCTTTGCTAAATATTCCTCTTCCATGATTGTCTCTTTTTGTGTTATACGTGTGATCTTTTATGCATGGAAGTCTCTAAAGGCTTCTCAATATGAAAAAAACTTTTGGCAAACTATTTTTAACAGTGAATGTGGCAAATTTGCATTATATCCTCAGGCATGTTCTATCTCTGTGTTAGATTTACCTGAAGTGCACTAATTCATCCCTATGGAAACAAGGCTGTCTCTTACCTCAGGCACTAAACACATCCCTTCCTGAATTTGCACCAGGCCAAAAGAAAACAGTGGTCAAAGACATTCATACTGCCACTGTTTGAACCTGCATCCTCTGCCTGAAATACTGTATACATTCCTTTTGCAGCTCATAAAAAAAAATACCAGATCTCCTCATCCTTTATCTAATTCTTGTCTGTCCTTTGCTATCACCCCAGTTTTGGAATCTGTGCTTGTGGTTATTCCCACTCATCAGATTTTGTCTCTGTAAAAAACTAGACAGTACCTAGAAACTGGTAGCAGAACAAGATGACCAGACCTCTGGCTCCTCTGTATCCTTCAGCTGGCTGGAGATGGAGCCTTCACAGATAACATAAACTCTAAAATCTTTCTAAAGCTGGGTGACATTGTATTAATTATTTTCTCAGTGAACTAGGCAGTTTTTTAAACTAGAAGAACCACTCACATTTCCTATTCTCTTTAAATTTGTAAACTTAGTTTTATATAACCAGCTTGATTTTTGGTGGGTTTTGGTTTCTTTGTTTAGTTTGGTTTTTGGTTTTTAATTTTTTTTTACAGATTACTAAATGTAGTTGGAATTACTTTATGAAACTCATCTATGTGGATCAGGTAGGTGTCTGTGACTTGCATTTTAGTCCATATGTAGGCCATGTCTGTATATGTTAAGACATCTGAGGTGCAATGACCTTGAAGCACTTGTGTGGGATGGAAATTGGTCAGCACAAGCAAAAAGAAAAGAAGCGGTATTATTCTGAAGTGATTGGTGAATTGCCATTTATTGAACATATTAAGGTGCTATGCTCCAGGTTGTCTTTTAGAACAACAAAATAACCCAAGGCCTTTACTATTTGTGCATATTTGAAGGTCTCGTTTTTCAGCACGGTAAGATTTGCATGTGTAAATTTTGGTCTCCTGTCTTCACTCTATCTGCTAAAATCATCCAACTCACATCCAATTATTCTGTAGCATGCATAAAGGTTTGATGACTGTCCATCGCAAAGTGACATTTAATTCTTGCAGGTGTTATGGGGATGGATTGGTGTTTTTATAATTCTGCCTTTCCTATAGCCTTTTACCTTAAAATCATGCGTGTCAACCCAGCCACCATGCCCTGAGGTCTAGGACAGACGTCAAATTACTCTTTCTGAACACTGATAACAAAAGATAATCACTGTGAAAATGTGCAGACACTACAATCACAAAACCTGACACCTCATTTTCCTCCCACCCCTTCCACAAGCTCCTCCAAGCTGTATGTTCCTCTGCTCATACTAGTCTGTCTGGTTTTAAGTAAAACAGATCACACACCTTCAGCCTCAATTAAAAAAGTGATGAATCTGTTTTTTCACACCTAAAGGAGGATTTTATCAGAATCTAGGTTCCTCACTGGCTTTATATGAGGCTTTAATCTCCCACAGGGAAACTCTACTGCACAGAGTTGAGTTGGAGCAGCAGGAACTGGTAACAGGATCGAGCAAACCAGCTGGAAGTGCACAGAGCTGATGGAAAGGCCAAGGATAATTGTGAGAGATCAGGTGTCACCAGGCAGATCAGCCTCTTCCTGGCAATCTGGTCAATGTGGACACCTCCAATGGTATCCCTGGGGTGTCCTCCACAGTCAGTACCAAAAAAACCATGCAGATCCAGCCCTGTCAACAGCAGAGGCACAATCACATAATTGCTGCCTGGATGTTTGGCAGCTATCAGTTGTTTGGGGAAGAACACAACCCCACTGTCAGCATTTAACAGAACATGGTCACACCAGGTTTTCAGGGTCTGGACTCAGTCAAAGTGCAACCTGAGGGTCAGTTTTAGCCTTTTGTTTGATTGTCTCCACCTTTCAGCCAGAGGAGTAGGAAAATGCTGTTTAGGCAGGTAGAATGCCTTCCTGTTGCCATCCTGAGAGAGGCAAAATCCTGCTGTTCACAGGATTCCAGACTGAACTGTACCGTGCCACGGAGAGCTGGAGTTCCACAGCTGGGGTTCAGACACCTTTGGCAGTCGGGAGCAGAGCCATCCTGCTGTGGAGCTTTTGTTTCTTTAGTCTCTTGACTTGGCAGGGCGGCTAGCCCATCGTTTTCTGCAGAAATGTGTGGAATGAGACAATGATTTACTGGTTTAGAAATCCAGAGGTGAGCTGCTTGTTGTACTGATCATACCCAGGGACTGCCCTGTGTGTGCATGGCACCCACACACTGATTTATGTGTGGCTCTCTTGCTGCAGTTTGGACTGCTGCACACAGACTGACTGGCAGTCATTTCACCTGTGATTATTTCCCAGTGGAGACACAGCCTACACATCTCGTTGAAAAGTTTCAGATATAAATGATTTGCCCAACCCTAAAAATCCACAGGAAAAGAGGAAGAAACACAAACTATATTGTGTGTTGAAAGCACAAGTGTAGCTGTGTACACCATTCACACCACCAAGAGCATGACATTTAAGACTAAGCAAAGCCATTGGTTATGTAATTAGTTAGCAGAGGCAAACATCCTGCCTGGAAAAACAAGAACAAAAGCTGATTTGTTGCATCTTTGCCATTCTCTTTAAGCCAATATTCTGCTCCAAATACAGCACTGCTGTACCAGTGTTCGCGTTCCTTCCTCACTAACAAAGCTGAAGTCGTGCTGCAGAACAATTCTCTTGTAGTGACATCAGATACAAATGGCCTCAGAAGTAACAAATTTGTTTGAAGAAAGACCCAGTTGCTAAAATTAGCTGTATAACTGCATTTATCATGAGAGATTACTGTGTCAGTGATGCCATTCTGCTCCCTGGGAGACTTACGTAATGGGTTTTTCTATCACTAATAATTCTGATTTTGGAATTCTCTGATCATCTGGGTATAATACAAAACATAAGCCTGCATTCAGGCAGAATTAACTGGATAGAGAGATAGAAAGTTCCAATTACTTACATTAGCTGTATAACTACATTTATTATGAGAGATTACTGTCAGTGTTGCTGTTGCTGGTCCCCACGGGACTTACCTAATAGGTTTCTCTGTCGCTAATAATTACAATTTCATGAATCTGTGATCAGCTGGGTATGACACAAAACTTAAGCGCGTGTTCAGGCAGAACCAGCTCTAGAGAAGGAATTCCACTTCTGGCTCCACAGAAATAATGGTGTTTATGCACTTTCACATATAAACACTGCTGCTAAGACTACCTTACTTCAAACAAACTTATTCTCACAGTGCTCTATTTAAACACTAAAACACAATAGGCAGTGCATATTTGGGCAATCATTGCATGCATTGAATGATGTTTAACCACCCGTCAAGAACAATAATCCCCTAGAAATGCACCAGCTGAAATACTGTATTGCTTTTGTAGACCTGAACTCACAAAGAAATAGAGGGAAAACAGTCTAAATGGGCACTGGCCTAAATAGGGTAATGCCACAGCCAAGTACTAATCTTTGTTTATATCAATTATTCTGGAGCCATTACACAATTTGATGAAATATCCAAGGTATTCTCAGTAATCTTCCTAGTCAGGGCCAGTACAGCATGATGAGACTGTGGCAAAATATCTTAGACCTTCAGCATTTAATGAAAAATATAGTTGGCCTGTATTTATGTGGATTCCATTATCCCCTGAAAAGCTTTACTACGCTTGCTGAGGTCTGGGAGGGACAGTCTGGCTGAAATGTGGAGGTAAACTTGTTAGAGTTGTCTTTATTTTCTTGAAAAATAAAATTATGCCAGGAATTCAGATGAGCAAGAGCGGAGGGAAGACTCAAATGTTAATGTGGAGTTGATCTTGAACTTCATAATTGTTTTACTAACACAGAGAGGAGTCAACATAACTTGGAAGAAAAATCAACAGGACAACTCATAAATCAGTCAGTTCTCATGTTACTAGTGAAAATGCAGTTTTCTCCTTTTTGTATTTATTTGTATCAGCAGTACATGGAAAGTTTTCCAAGAATATGGTATTGTGTTGAAAAAGACACAATTGACAAGTAGAACTGCATAAATATGGACTGTGGATATCATTCTGATAATATACATGTATATGGGCATATTAATAACCTTTAATGAATTACATAAATTTGCATATGTATATATTACAACTTGTGTCTGTTACTCTGTGCCAGGGTCTTGTTTGAGCCTTCAGGAGCCTGATGGACACACAGGCAGGTCCAAATTCATGATAATATCAGAGATAAGGAAGATTTCACTGCAAATCTTCCTAGCATTATTCTTGTCTTTTTGACAGTGGTCAAAGAGCAAAAGGAAACAAAACTTCTGGGATTACTTTCTGAGGCTCTCAAGAGCAACAGAATTCCTTGGAACTTGAACAGTCTGCTCAGACCCATTAGAGACAGAGGCTGGAGACAAAGCAGACGATGGAAACCCATGTTATTTAGTATTCTGAAGAAAGATAAGAATCTTGGTAAGAACTCATTCCTCTTACTGTTTTTATTTTCTTGCCCTAACTGCTGCTGAATTATTAGTGACGTATTTAAAAAACTAAACAAAACAAAATAAAATAAAACCCACCACTTTTAACTAGATTGTCTGGATATTCTCATAAATGTTAATGTTAATTAATATTGAGCAGACTGCAGATCAATTAATTAACAAGTACTGTTTAGTCAGTTCCACCCATCTACGAAGCATAATGTATTTTAGTTGCAACCTGTACAATATAGTTTGACAGATTTTTATGAATGTAGAACCCCAGGGGGATTTCAGGACGAGGATTTGGTTTATTCCAGACTTCCTCCTTCCTGGTAAAATCTCCCAAGGAGATATTCCCTTTGTTTTTCTCCTCAGGATGTTCATCAAGATTAGGAGCCCTGACTACTTTTCTCATCAAACTGATTTTAAGTGGGAAATGTGTCCTGGGCAGTGCTGCACTCTGTATTAGATTCATATGCAGATGATGTGAGGAAGTTGTGGGGTAGTGCTAAAACAGGATACGTGGATGAGTAACGGAGAATAGTACTGAAGGTTTAAAAACCTGGTTTTGATGTAGAACCACACACACACTCACCCTCCTCCTCAAAACACACACCCATTTTCAGAATGATTTAGGTTGGAAGGCACCTTCAAAGATCATCATTCCAACCTCCTCAACAAGAACAAAAACTGGTGCACCAGTTTATAGCAGGTTTTCCTAGGTAATAGGCATGCTATCAAAGACCTTCCTTTTAACTTTCTTTTTCTTTTTTTGAGGAGTATTGCTCATGCGTGTTTATTAGCAGTCTAGAAAACAAATATTAGAAACATTTAGAAAGTGGCAAGTATCTGCATATATAAACTGCATATATGCAGTTAAGTGTGCAAACCTCAGATTGCCTGTTGTTTCTAAGAAATTTGTGCTACTTGTAGTGTTCTTTTATATGAGAACCTTCTACCTTCTATTACTTAGCAATCCAAAAAGCCAGGGAGCCCTTTTGGCAATAAGGGCACTCAAAAGCACACAAGCAAGAAAGCAAAACACTCATCTTCAGTGTAACTCAAATCTAAATTCAGAGAAAAAGCATGGGGGTGATAATCCCCACAGACAGAATCATGTAGTATTTATTCTTTTCATTAATTCCCTGCTCAGTAGAAAAATGGGACACTTGCTTAAAATCCTGCAGAGCTCTTCTCTCACCACTTCTGTTGTGATTCGCACAGATTTTACTGTCTAATTACAGCTCTGCCAAGATGCCCAGTGGGTCTGCTTTCCCTGCCCACACGAGGCTGCTCAGGGAGCCCAGGGCTAACGCTGGATACAGATCCCAGATCAGCAGGTCACTTCTGATCCGAGTGACAGCGACAGAACTGAAGTCAGAGTTTGGGACCGTGCACTAGCAATGTCTCTGCAGCGGTGTAAAATTAGTGCCAGGAGAATGGAGCCCATTGATCTCGCCAGAGCAAAGCCATCAGGATTGACCCTGGGAATCATGTGACACAGTGTTCCAGGAAGCAGCCTTTGTTTGCACACACTGTGGCTCTTATTTATTAATATGTGAGGCCAACAATGCCTATTGTCTCCACTCATATCAGAGTGTTGTCACATGAGCAGTTCAAGTGACACCAAGGATTGCAAGGCGAAGACAGGCGGTTCTATCCAACTCCAACTGCAAATGTATATTTGAATACATTACTACTCAACAAATATCCCTAAATAACTCATAAGTTTGGTTTTGGTTTTTTGGGGTTTTTTGTTTGTTTTTTTGTTTGTTCGTTTGTTTGTTTGTTTGTTTTTATGAAAACCAGTCAACTCTGCTTAGCTAAAAGTTCACCCACCTAAACTGAGCAAGGAAAATCCAGGCACAATACATTAAAATAAAATTGAGTAAATGATCTGAGTATCTGAAATACAGGTTGAAGCTTATTTTTATGATAAAATTAAAAAAAAAATCCACTTCATTCTTGTGACACTTGGAAATTTTAAGTACAGAGTTATAATTTCTTTATGGAGTTTTCTTCTGCTGTTTGAAAGACATCTTTTTGTCCCCTTCTCACTAGTATAATTTAGTCTTACAAAATAAATAGCCTATACAATATTTAACCTTATGTACATCAGCCTTACTGTGTAGAGTTTCATCCTTTTTCCCCTCTATCAACCTAGAACAATACTTCCATTTTTTTTGCCTTACAATTGCTGCTTTCTCCCCACATTTTATGTGAATCAGTTCTCCATAACTGCATCTACTGTTGTGTTCAAGAGAAGAGATGAGGATTCTTATGAATTATATCAGGCTAATTACATCAGGCTTGAAATAAATACAGCTAAGCCTTCATCTCCTGCTATAGTGCAAGGAGTAACCTGGTTCCCATACACTTCATGGTGGGACAAATCAAGAATAAGAAAAAGAAGGCATTGAAATACATCTGAATTGTGTTTGACCTGGACAGTACTGAGGAGATACCCTATTATGGAAAACACAGAAACAAGTACATGGAAGATATTTTCAGGGAAGCCAAAGTCCATTCCCATCTGTGGAAATTTGTCTGACACATAGACCCCAATAGCTCTCCAGAGACACATTTTAATAGGAGACATACACAAAAATATTTTTTTTGTGTCTAATCCTTGAAAGTCAAAACCATATTTTGTATACTAAAGGCTTGGTTCAAAACTATCTTATATTTTAAAAAATGGAATGGAATGGAATGGAATGGAATGGAATGGAATGGAATGGAATGGAATGGAATGGAATGGAATATCTGTGTCCTACAGTTCAATGCCACTGAAAACTATGAAATCCCTTATGCTTGCATTTTAAATCTTGTGTCCTTGTGTCTCTGGCCAGAATGTACAAAACTTCCCAAAAACCCAATGCCACTAGACTGTTGTTCTAAACCTCAGTAAGCAAGAGGGCCCCTTGTGATAAGGGGGACATTGAGGAGCTGGAGTGAGTCCAGAGAAAGGAATGGAGCTGGGGAAGGGTCTGGAGCATCAGGAGAGGCTGAGGGAGCTGGGAAAGGGGCTCAGCCTGGAGCAAAGGAGGCTCAGGGGGGACCTTGTGGCTCTGCACAACTCCCTGACAGGAGGGGGCAGCCGGGGGGGGGGTCGGGCTCTGCTCCCAGGGAACAGGGACAGGAGGAGAGGGAACGGCCTCAGGCTGGGCCAGGGGAGGTTTAGCTGGATATCAGGAAAAATGGCTTCAGATGAAAGGTGGTGACACGTTGGAAGGGGCTGCCTGGGGAGGTGGTGGAATCACCATCTGTGAATTGTTCAAAAACCGTGGATGTGGCACTTAAGGACATGGGTTAGTGGTGAAGGTGGCAGTGCTGTGTTAATGGTTGCTCTTGATATTTTTAGAGGTCTTTTCCTACCTTAAAAATTCTACCATTCAAGGAGACAGGACAGAGAATACAGAAAACGTCTCTTTCACTTGATATTCCTTTTATACCAATTAGAGCAAATACAGTTAGGTGCTGAAATACAGCCCAGCAATAAAATCCCTTGTTCTTTAAGAATATCTTGCTTTATGTAAACAGTTATGCTTCAGTGGGTTGAGGCATGCAATTTTGGGGGTTGAGAGCTTTTATCAGTATTTCCCAAAGATGAATTTAAGCAAACTTCCACTCAGTTTATTGGCTTTGCTGAATACCATTCTAAAGTGAAGACTCCTTCCTGTGTTTGTCACAGATGTTTATGTATCTAGCTTGTGATAAGTAATGCCTTTAAACACAGGAGCTCCCAGTGCTGAACCTGCCAATGCCCTGGGTGTATCTACATCCCACTGACCTTAGAGCATTTAAAATTCCTTCTGTTCGATTGTCAAACATTTAGAAATCTTTACAAGTCTGGCCTGACATTCCTTAGTTACCTAAGGTGCTTCTGAGAATTGTCTTTCTAGCTTTGTTGTGCTATTTAGATAATACTGGATGGATTCAGAAAAGATCTCTCAAATGACAAAGGCATTGAGCATTAACCTGACTTTAAAAACTTAGGACAGTGCTCTCCCTTTCTCTTTCATAACTTGGGGCTCTATAGAGACAGAGAAAGGGAAGGCACAGAGCCAGGAAACAGCTTATCTAAGTACTCTGAGTCTTTCATAAATCAACAATATTACCATTGGAGAGTGAAGCCAAGAGAAGAATAATGCCAGCATCCCTAAATTGCAGCCACCGTGTGTCCTCCTTGAAGGGGGTGTTAGTGCTATTGCACAGCAAATTATGCAGCTTAGAAGGGTTGGAAAACAGAATTGCAGCTCCTCAGGGGTGCTCCGAAGTGTACACCTCTCTGGATGTGAAGAACTGGAAGTCTGCAGAGTGGAGTCTGTCCATGATTCTGCTGAAGTGAGCAGGAGGTTTATCACTCCCTCCTCAGGAATTCAGGAGCAGCTTACTAACTCATCTCCTGGAAGCTGCTGCTGTCAAAAACCAGGCACAACAGTGGAATAAAACCCCAGAGAGTTTTTTTTGCACAAGCCGCCACCATATTTTATAATTGTTATGCAACTGGCGCACTTCTGTTGAAGGACAGCATTCTTTTAGATTCTCAACGTGTCCTGCTGAAGCCTTTGCGAGCATTATCACTGTCTGAATGGGCTTTGGATCATGGCCTTCACTGCTAAAATCATTCTGCAGTGATAGATGAGACAGCTAGAAGGAAGAACAGTGGCACCCAGTGGTGATTTGCTTTTTCTTTGCAAAATGAGTTCTCCTGAAAGACTTTTTCCTTAACTTTTTGAGTGGATGACCCTATGTAATGTACAGTCTAGTTTACACAAAGGATATACAGACATTATACACCTATTATAAAATAGTATATGTACACCCACATGCTGTAATTCATAAAAGAAACTGCGGCCCTTGTAATTAAAATGTAATTTTAGTGTTGATTTAACAGGAAATACAAAAGGAAATTAATTTCACTTTAGAAAAACCAAATCACTTCATGTAAAGTTCTTTAGGTGACCCTGCTTGATTAATGGTTATGCCATTTCTGTGTCCTAATGAAATGTTAAAAATTATTGTAAGATGAATGTTAAAGTACAGAGAGAGGTCTTGTCTTTTGCCCTATTGAAATAAATAAATAAATGGTGAACATGCTCTCACTTATTCTAGAAGAATGGCAGCTTCCATTTCTGCTTTCTTTTTCCCCCTCAAACTTTGCAATCTCACAAAGAGCTGTTTGAAAAAAAAGGGTGCAGCTTCTTGTAACAGTGTGACTCTTATTTCGTAAAAATCCTCTTTGGCACCAATTCATATTCCAGGTTATTAATTATTCAAACCAAATTACATGTATTTTTTAGCCACTTAGAAAATGCAGCAGATTGTTCTTTGGTCTCAGTTGCTGTACCCAAGCCATATTTCTCTTGAATGTTACCTAATTTTTTTTATTGCTGTTTCTTACTGCAAGAAGTACTTCTTGTTTACATTTTTGGCTACTTGGCCATCACGTTAGTGTAGCATCTCTACAAGTAGCTTGTATGTGTCCAGGGTTGTTATCTCATGCCAAGACAAGTTGACAAGGGAAGGTTTCCACATCCTGTTCAAGCCTTTAGCCTCCAAAACACAGGGACTGCAAGCAAAGCCCTCCTTTGGAATGATCCACAGCCTATGCTAATTCCTGAATCTCCAACAGGAATCATTAAAAAGACTTAAGTCTCTCAGGCTGAAGTTACCAGAGGTAATTAAAGCAATTTATCTGGGTGGGCAGTTCAAAGCTAATGCCACATCACATTCACAGACTTTGCTTTGTTTTTAACATATAGATATCCTATAAAAATGCTGTAAAGGCCTTGAGATTTCTGAAACCTAAGGTGGTCCTGTCATGCTTGAGCATGCTTCTCAGGGCTGCAGGATAAGTATGGGCCTGAGGTCTGAAACAAATGAGAAACCCTGGAGCTAAAAGCTTCAGACTGATCAAAATCCAGGAAAAACTGTTTGGCCTTTGATTAAGCGCTGCAACCTAAAGGACTGGAAACAAATGTAGAAAATGTTTAATTTTAATTTTATTTTCTGTCATGGTTGCAGACGTGGCTGTTAACATGTAGAAAATTATATTGTTGAAATTGTGGGTAATCACTTGGGGAAAATATCCACTCTATCAGGGCAAAAAATATTGCCAGTAATAATGCACACCTGCAAAGAGCAGCCTCGGAATTCATCCTGTAGGGCTGAAACCCTGGAAGGAGAGAAGCAGCTGCCTGAGCTGGACACATGACAGCCCCTAGCACCGGGTCAGACGCAGCTTCTTTGATCCTCTGCCATTCAGCAAGATAGATAATGCAGCCCTGGGATTTGATACCCACATTGTGTAACTGGAGCCTTACTAGAAGAGGAGGGGAGCAGGCAGCTGCCAGAGTAGTTGCACCATCAAGAATTTAGAGGATGGACTCCCTTTAGCAAAAGGGATAGTACACTCTTGCATATTTTACTTTTTTTTTTTTTTTTCACATAAATCCAGTATTCTAAAATATTTGACTGATTATTTTTGACTGATTATTTTTGTAGCTGATTGACAACCAAGACAGTCTTTCAGTTCTGAAGAGTTTTCACAAATGGGGGCCCAGCTGTTTGTTAGAAACCCTTCACTGAAATTTTTCAGGCCCTCATGAATAAGTCTTCACTGAATGAGCAGACCAGTAGCAAATTAGTAGATCTAGGTTCTACCTAACTAATGCCAGCATTATCAGTATGAGGCTGCTGTAAAGCATTCATGTCCAACCCAGCAAATTTTTCATGGACAGAGAGATTCGCGTGGCCAAAAGCATCATATCCATAGAACCCTGCCAGTTCTCCAAATGCCTGTGTCTGAAATTTCTTTCCTCAACTGGACTAAAGATTTATATACTGGGGTTTTTTGTAAACCTTCAAAATGCCTCCTGGATATAAATCTATGAGCTCACAGTTTTTCCTAGAAATAATTATAATACGATACTCATATTTCTGAAGAAATATAAAAAACATGTGAGTTTTTGAAATAGTTACAACATTAAATATTAGAGAATGGTCTTCTGGGATCACATACAATAATGTTCAATTCTTTCCTGCTTTATAACTAACTTCATTGTGTAAGTGTTGATTTTCTTAAATCTGGAAAAATGAAGGGTTATGCTTTAAAAATAACTGAATAATTTAGAATAGACACTTGAAATGCAAATTTCACAGGCCACTAGGGATAGGATCACAGAATCATAAAGTTATAGAAGGTTTTTTGTTGGAAAGGACATTCAGAGATCATTTGTATCAACCCCCCACCCCTCCCTGCATTTTTCTCCAGGTCAGATCACTCAAAGCCTCATCCAACCTGATCTTGAACATTTCCAGGCATGGGTCATCCACAACTCCTCTGGAAAACCTGTTCCAGTGTTTCATAATGAAAAATGTCTTCCTTATGTCCGATCTAAATGTGTCCTCTTTCAATTTCAATTCCTTTGTCCTGTCACCTCAGATCCTGGTAAAAAGTCTCTTTCCACCTTCCTCTTTAACCCTCTTTATATATAAAAAGGCAGCAATAAGGTCTTCTGAGAGCCTTCTGTTTTTCAGGCTGAATTAGTGCAATTCTCTCACCCTTTTTTTCACAGGAGTGGTGTTCAATAGCAGTATATGCTATCCATTACCTTTTTTTTTTTTTTTTTAACTAAGATAATTAAAAGATTGGTTTTTTCACAGCTAAGATTTTGAGTTTATATTAATAAATTCCCTCAGTTTTGAAGCATATATATTGATAAAATGTGAGAATAAACTTTTCAAAGTTTAAAGTCACCAACTACCTAGAAATATGTGCACACTGACCCTCAGTTAGAAGCA
The DNA here is from genome assembly GCF_020740725.1 of Corvus hawaiiensis. Lineage (NCBI taxonomy): Eukaryota > Metazoa > Chordata > Aves > Passeriformes > Corvidae > Corvus > Corvus hawaiiensis. The sequence goes on along the minus strand of NC_063255.1, from coordinate 43,374,995 downwards.
TCCAATGTCTGAGATGTTCAGGCCAGGCCCTGAGTTGTCCAGATCTCTCATTCTTAAAGTAGATTCAGCAAATATAGGAAATATTTCTCCATCAGTTCTGGACGGAACTAATGTTCCAGAGCTGGCAAATCAACAAATCTGTATTTGAAAATACATGAACAAACCCAACCAAGTGCTGGCTGAAGTAGTAGACCTTACATCACTCTACTAAGTTCAGTGCTGAGCAGAGTGGCCAGCTGAAAACTTGTAACAGTGAAATCATCTTTTTAATAATTTTAGTTTAGTATTTATCCCAAAAAGAGAGAGCCTCTATGATCCTCAAGGTCAATCACACTAGACTTAGGTCAGTAATATGGTACTTACAATTTAATGGCAATGATTCATATAGTTGAAAGAAAGAATAAATTTAATTAAATGTGGAAGCTTCCTGAATATATGCATCTGGTGCAAAGTCACATTCAGCAATGTTTTAATCTGTTGTGGCAAAATAAGGCACGGGCTGAAAGCCCCAGGGCTTGGTACTGATGAAAATGCTTGAATGAGCTCAAAAAGGACTAATCTGCATTAGCAGGAAGATAAAACAGACCTTTCACTGGCTGTAGATCTGTCAGCAATGGGTGATTACTAGGAGAGTTTGATTAAATTTTAAATCCATCCTTATTTAAGTTTTTCCTAGTTCTGCTTTATGCAGTTCATGTTCCTTGACGCTGTTTCATAGCGCACTGAGCGGAGCAGAGCCTGAAATACCGGCAAGAAAATGCAGCCTGTGGACAACATGCCACCTTATTTTGGGCAATTGCCAAGTAACTCTTAAGCACCAGAACTTCATTTTCAGTTTCTGTTTTGAAAACCTGTCCGTGTGGGGGAAAAAATAAAGTCATAATGAGAAGAAGTATAACGAGAAGAAAAGCTAAGTGCTCAAATTAGAGATTATTCAGTGGCCCCAGGTAGAGCAATTTGGAGAAAATTATTTCTCAGCATGGAATCTGACATTTCAGTTTGGGTGTGAGAATAAGTTTTTATTTCATGCCAAAATCACACAGAAATGCTGATTGACCTCACACATTGCAGGCCTGCTGTTGAGACCTTGTCATCTATCTTCCAATTTTGGTGCTGAATAGAATCTTTCAAGTGGAAAAATCCACCAGGCAACCAAATTGTAGTTTAAGAAATGAGTCCAGTTCTGTTTTGTACTTTTGTGCACATCTCTGCTTGTAGTCTCTTTTTAAGGAAAATTTCAGATTTTCAGTCTTGTTCTTCAAAGCTTTTACATCCAGTAGAAATAGGAATGCTACTGATATCAGTAATTTAGGCAAAGGAGGCAAGAAGAGATACTTTCCCAGCAAATAAATTCTGGTGATCTGGGAATCAAATGAGGTGGAAAGAATTTGGTTGCATTTGAAGGTCGCAGTGGGTAACTCTGTTTCTGTAAAGAAATCATGTTCAGAGGGGGTTAAATTTAGTGTCTTTGCAGGATTATGGACAAAATCAAAGGATCCAAGTGATTCAAACTGAGTTGTTGGATATAATATTGTCCCAACTTTGTTGTCCTGTTAGTCATGTTTTACACAGAGCTAGGATAACTCTGTATGGAGAAATACACCCTAATGTTGTCGAAGAGCAAATATTCATTTTCATATGTGCCTAAAATTGTAAAGTCTGAGATTCCTCATGCTTAGTAGGACATGGTGAAGGAGATTGGGGTTAGAGAAAATGAAGACAAGAAAAAAATAAGAGGAAAAATTAAAAGGAATGCATTTGTAAGGTTCAACATATTTGGAAAAATTATGACCTGGGAAGAGGAGAAAGATCCAGAAATGAAACAGAAATGAAGAAGCAGAATTATCTTGTCTGTACTGTGACAAAAAAGGCTTCCACTGTGAGTGAGAAGCCTCATTTCAAGCAAAAAGTGGGGATCCTCAAATGTCCTTCATAACCTCTGTAACTTCCTTCAGCAAACAAGCTGGAAGTCTTTTGTATCATTCCTCATTATTCTTCCTCTCTGGAGTTCTCTTTGTCCCTCTCACTCTTTTTCCCCTCCAACAAAGCTTCCACACATTGCTGTCTTGTCTACCTTACTAAATATTATCAACAGTGCAGTCTGTTTTCCCTGACACAAGAGAAAAAGGAGGACAAAATCCAAGTTTTTTTTGACAAATTTACTGTTTGGCTGATAAAAATGCTGACAGCAGATGCTTCAACCTCTTGATGCTGATACTTTAAATTTCAGAAGCTGTTCAACCTAATATTGCAAAGTAGTCTAATAACAAGTCCTGTATAATATAGAGATGGAACATCCCACATTAATATAACTTAATTGTTAATGAAAATTTACTATTGACAATGTTTCTGTTAGGATTTAGACATAAATTGTCTTGCGACTGCTGCTAAATTTCTTACTAATTAACCAGATTTTTTGTTGACAAACTCTGTCTGTCATGTAGCTGTTCTTCTCATCCAGTAAAATAGAAAATTTCTATATTTGGAGACAAGGGACATAAATTGCTATATATCATCCTGAATCCATTATGGCCTCAGCAGAAGAGCAGTGTGGGACAAACATGCTTATATGGGTACTGTTTATTTTTAAGAAAGGTCCTCTGATAATAAGAAATTCAGACAAAGAACTTCTCCTATCATAATAATTATAATTATTATAATACAAATTAATTAAGAAACACCCAGGACCAGAAGGCTGGAAAATTTGAGAACCTCTCCTCTGTGCTTCCCACTGCTCTAATTTACAAGTCTGATAAAATAAGGTCTGGGAGTTGCATTGAAGTGACAAAGCAGGGCTTGCACAATCGAGTGTGTGTGTTCTGTGCCTATCACATAGTTATCCACATCCTTCTGCTCTGCCGGTTACCTGTGTCCTTGCCTATCCTGGATAATGGACAGCTGATTATTGAGTGCATTTCTCAGTTCCCCAGTCATCAGAGTGACAGAGAAACTTATGCTTTTAATCTGCTTTCTCTTCTCTGGGCTAGGAAAACTCAGTTCTTTCAAAAATGCATGTTCCAAATCACTTCTGACACAACCAAGCCCAAATCTCCTCCATGTCAAGGCCTTCATTTAATGCTTTAAGCTGGGCACTGCACCTACCCAACGCATTGCCAGACCAAAGTGTTGCAACCCTTCATGACTTCCATGTGACTTCCATGTAGCAACATATGGGAAAGGTCTTCTGCCTTCAGCCAACACTTTTGACACTTTTTTTTTTTTCCTAATTCACTACAGCCTCCAGAACTTCTGGGCAGTTATTTGCATTTTGCTTCCTTATTATAATATCATTATGTATATGCAACTTATGTTATGTGAGTTTCATTTGCCAGATTTTACAGCAATTTGTTGTCGACTTCTGACTTTCCACATAACTGCTCATACATCATAAATGAATTCCTTTGTCATTACAGCATATAGCAACAATGTGAGCAACACCTGGAAAAGACCAGGTTGTCTTCCATCTGATCAGACTGTCCCCAAATATTCTATATATTTCCATAAACCTGAGATGTAGCCTAATCTGACAAAAAAATGATTGAAAATAGGCTTAAATGCTGCTTTACAATCAGATGTAGTTCTGCCTTATTGAAATTTCAATAATTATTTCCCTAATTTATCAGGAAAATTTCACAGAGAACTGTTAAAAGTCTTACTGAAATCCAGACAATTTTTCTGCTGTCTTCTTTAACAGATTTGCTGCCAAAGAAAAGCACTGGATACAATTTTTTACTTTCATACATGTATGGTGACCATTTTTAATGTTTTTATTATTCCCTAGACCCTTGTACACTGATTCATATCTTCCCAGTGTATTTCTGGATAACTAAGCTCGTTGGCTTGTAATTCCCAAGATAATTCCTGTCTTCACACAATGTACTTCTTCAGTTCACTGTGCTCTCTCCCTGACTTTCCCAACTTTCCTGTAACAGTCTGGACTGTCTCATCTAGCTATTTACATTTCCTGACATGTATTTTATGTAATGTTTTCCTTTTGCTTTTACCTCAACTTGCCTATTTTTACTCTATCTCCATGCAAAATCACACAAACATCCAGCTTTTCTTTTTTAATCTCCTCTTTTAAAGACACATCATAAATTGTTATGTTTTTATCAGATAAATTAGATTTAGACAAACACCAATGATATATTAGACTGCATGAAATAGTAGGCCAGATATGTTATCCTAAATGTTATAGTACTGACAAATGTTTAAAAACAGAATGTAAAAAAAAAAAAAAAAAGTTACAGATGAATAGTGGCCAACTACTGTCCTACCTCCACACAGGCAGAACCTGTTCCCTGTCTTCTTACTCGTCGTTTTTCTTTTGTAAAGGTCACTGAGATGCTCACAGCCAGCCAGAATCAGGACACAGAAACATTTCTGACATACTAATCCCTGCTGCTCTCTTTTCCTGTCCCGTTGTTCTCCCATTCCTCTCATTGTATAACCAAAATGCAGGCAACTCCTGGCACAGCCAGCACACACAACTGCACCTGGAATCTTTTCCAAGAGCATAGGACAAGGACATGTTTTGTTATGTGTTTGCTTTTTGGTCTAGCAAAGGGTACAGGGATCTAATTTCTTGAGCAGATCCACCTCTTTCAAGCACGTAAGGGAAAAGTGTCCAAAGCAGGAGAAAAAATAAAGTTTTGTATGTTTAGCTGATGCAAACATCTTTGTTAAATCCCTTTCCTCCCCTTTTTATTATATACTTAAATGATTAAGAGCTTGGCTGGAACTGAAAAATCAAGACTTTACTTTCTGAGAAAATGTTCCCAGTAAACCAAACTGCAAATGAACAGCTAATGTAATTTGAGCTATTGAATGTCTATACTTACTTATTGTTCCACTTGCACATTTTTTCCATAGCTGTGTGTCAGTTATATATGACACACCTCACAGAACCCAGTACTTTGAACGTTAGCACTGCTTTGTGGAAACTAATGACTCTTTGTAACTTTTTGAAATCATATGACAGGATTATTTTTTGATAAGTGGTATGAACTGTGAAGGAGGAATTTTAACCTGATCTGGAAGTACAAGAAGAGCATAATTAAGTAGATTCCAAGCTTTATCTGTAGTAGTTAGCTGTGTCAAGTGCAAAGAGACACAACTGATATTCCTTTAGAACCCATTTTGTCTGCATATGCCAAGAAATAAAATGTCTTTCAAAAGTCAAAAATCTGCCTGCACACTCCTGTACACAGAACAAATATAGCAGCTGAAAGCCGTTGAGTTAGGGATGGACTAATTTCCCATGTTTTCCTGGTTTGGCACTCTCCTACTGTAGCCCCACCAGTTCAATTCACCAAAATTCAAGCTGAGCCAGTGACTAAAGAACGGGCTGCTCTACGGCAGATCTACACAAGAAATTATTTTACTACCACCTAGAACAAACAGGAGGATGCACCCACAGAGAGACTGCAGCCTCAAGGGTCTGCTTTGATGTATTTGAGCATGACAGAACAGTAATTTAATTCTGGAAATCCGCGTGTCTTAAGCACATTGCCTTGAATAATATTAAGGACAAAAGTATTCACTTTACAGCATCCATCACGCTGTGCCAACAAGGAGTTCCTCAGTAATTTTTTTCAGAGAATTTACAACAACCAAAAAAAAAATTTGTGCTCTCAAGTACTATATAGAAAAAAGTCGGTACTGAGATTGAGTGACAAAGAGGATTAATTTCCAACAGACATTGTCCAAAACCAATAAACTTCAGTGAAGTTTATTTATCTTCCACAGGTTTTGAATGAAATCTGTTGGTCCCCCAGACTAATTAAGTGTTTTTTTCTTTCTCTGCTGCTTTGCTGTGGTTAGCATCTGAAACTAAAGATGGCTTTTTCCTACTGGTATCACAATTCCTTTTTAAGACAGAAGCTAAACTATTTTACCTAGATAACCTAGATTTATCTTGATTTCCATTGTATTCATGTGAATTACTGTAGACTTTCATTGCTAAAGCACACTTACCACTGTTGCCAGAAATAATACAATTAATGCCTTTTTTATACTTATTCATAGCAAAGCTTCATAATTAATTATAGCAAAGATGAGATCTCCTCTAAGATAGATTTTATGGTGAAAAGAGTATTTAACTTATTCATTCTACAACTCTGATGTCATTTATGGAAAAAGTGTTTATATCATATTGATATACCCAGGGTAGCACTCTAAAAGCCTGACTTGCAGTGTTAGATTATTTGTTGGCATCTTCTTTTTGTATGTTAGATTCCACTACATTTGAACTTCATAGCTGTAAAAATGTTCCTCAGGTAAGTGTGAAATAAGGCATAATTTAAAACTTTTTAGAAAAAACTTGAAGACAACAGAGCACAGTGAAAATGCAATTTCCACAGAAGGTTATATAAGAGAAAAAAAGAAAATGAAAGGAAAAAAAAGGGGGGGGGGGAGGATCAAAGCAATTGAAGCCTACAATCAGATACTGTAATTTTTTTTCCCAGTTTCTGCCCTTTTTGCTTCCCTGATGACAGACATTTGACCTGAGAGAAAGCTCAGCCTACTTCAATCCTGGAAAGTGATTGGGGCTTGTATCTTCAGGTTCCAGAAAAGTAGGGCAATGAACTGGCACTCTGTTGTATTTTTGTTACCACTTTTAAACAAATAACTCTCCCTGCAAAAGGATTTAAATTCCTCTCTATTCTTTTTCATATATCTTCACTTTTTGCACACTTTCAAACTGCCACCCTGAAGTGAATAAATACAATTTTCACTGTGTTTTCATTGATATCTGAACTTTCTGGATAATTTCTCTGAAGGTTATTTTTCTCCAGGAATTTAATCTTTCTCCATTTTCTTGGTTTTTTAGGCTTCAAAGTAAATTTTATGGTCCCAACAGCAAACCCAAGTATTACAGTGAAAACAGTGAGTGAAGAGAAATTTAAAATTCAACAGAAAACAGAATAAAGCCCAGAAAAGCTGTGCAAGTGGTGTTGCACAACTGATTGCTAGAATCTGTACTGGTAAAACAAACAAAACCCTTGAAAATCAGCCACTCCACAAGACAATAAAATGCAACCAAAATTTCTACAGCAACCCAGTCTAGGTTATGTAAGGCACCCATAGCAGACATGCTGGGCCTGACAATTGACTGTATTTGTTGTTTAAATGCAGGAGGGAAAGAGCTGCCTTGATGAAAGTCAGGTTATTTTATGCTCCCACATTTCTTTTCTCTCCTTGTAAGGAACAAATTTCACTCAAGGAGCAACAGGGGTTATAACGAGTAGAAACAGAAAAATGCTGGACTTCAAAACACACAGATCCTGTGCACTGCAAACGGCAAAAAAGAAGTTCTTTCACTGGTCTAAAAAACACATGGCAGGTTTAAAGCTGATTAAAGCAGGGGATTACAGTGTAAGGAAAATTAGAGGTAGGAATTTTAGCTATGTCAATCAGTTCTGTTCCCCAGGAGTCAATAGCACTATGTCAGCTCTGCAGCAGTGAAGGGGCAAGCTGAAGAGTTTAGTAACATATTAAAAGCTAGATTTCCCATAACCTCCAGAAGTCTGTCACAGAGCTGTCCAGTTTGACTTTTTCCCATGAGAACAATTCGTTTTTGCAGCTTGTTTACCAGGCAGGACAGCATTTCAGCCAGGCACACAGAGGATGTGAGCAGTGACTGCCCTCAGAAGGGAGTGCTCATTTTCAAATGATGAGAAAGCAGAGATGAGGTGCCAGAAGGCAGTTCCTAAATAAGTTACAGGCTGTGAAGTGTGAAGTAAGACAAGTGACTTTTCAAAGTCTCAAATATCATACACTGAACATATGTCCCATTATTTTTGTCTCCCTCACACCGACTACTGCAGCAGGAGCACTGGCCTGGACTTGTTATCCCTGTTGGAGAAGGGCAGGATGACTCTTCAGGACAAAGGTGCCCTGCCAGTACCACTTGGCTGTAAGTGAGGGAACTTTTCTTTAGCAGCTGAACTCCAATTCCATTCTTAGCTTAGCAAACAGGGCAGGAAACTCCAAAATGCAGCAAATCTCCATACCATGAGTTCCCTGTTTTTTAAAGCTAAGTCAGTTCCACGTGTCAGCCCAACTAGGTGTTTTTGAATGAATTTTGGCTGACATATGCACAATTTGTAGCGGCTATCAAAATATATTCATGTTGTTTTCTGAAATTGCAGTGGCTTCATAAAATTTAAGATATTACCTCTGTCAATACACAGTAACTGCCAACCTCGATTTAGCAAGTGAGCTTCCAGCATAAAAATGTAACACTACCCTTCATACCCACATGCAATAGCCCACTGACTATTCAACAGGAAAATTCAGGTTAGGCCCTTTTGAAATGGAGGAAAATATTTCACCTTTATGTGATATACACTTTCAAAATCTGAAGCAATCCTACCAGCCTCTGCTCAGCCCTGAAAAACCCAATTGTTACAAGCAGTGGATTAGGATGAATCTTTCCACGGCACAACTCCACCACTTCTCCAAAATGATTGTCCAAGCTAATATCAACCCTGCCTCAGTTTAGATCAAATGAGAGGTATAGGCATTTGTGGTCATGTGATAAGCGGCATTTGCGGTCCAAAGAAAGAGTCTAAGCAAATTTTTTCCCATTGCTCAGTAGCCTGATAGCCTTGGGTATCTAGGATACTATTTCCTAATTATAAATTATTAGAAAGGTCATATGCCAAATTAAAAGACGGTGAGTGACAGCATGATGAGGTGATATTTCATATTCATGAACATGAGCTAAACTTCTCTTGCCTATGCATAAAGCAGTAACCACTCTGAAAGGACTAAATAAATGAAACTCTCAGATCTAAAATTTCAGGCTCAGATAAAGACCTGAGATGTCCCAAATGAATCAAAGGGCCAGAGAGCACAGAGGCCTCCACAGTTTGTTTCCATGGCCTAATTATCCCTCAGAGTACAGCTGTTCAGCTTCCAGTGAACCAGAAAAGCAGAAGCTTTCAGAGTGACCAAGCATTCGGAGAGTTATTTCAAAATTATTCTCAAGATTTTTCCTCCCTTGGGTTCAGAGGCCTTCCTTGGACATTTTTTTACCGCTCTAGTGGGATAGTGGGAGGAAGAAAAGGAAAAAATCTTGGAACTTTTAAGGATTTCTGCTTTGCTCATGGTCTGTGGGGAGATCTGAAGACAATAGAATGGCACTGGCATGACTGCCAGTGAGATATTGTTTCCCATGGTCTTCTGGGGCTTCAGGAACCATAAGGCTTTAGCAGAACATTGCTGCAGCTCATGGCTGTTTGCTAAAAATTTACTTCTCCAGCAGCCACTTGCATGCTGTGACTTGCTTCCTCTTTCAAGCACAAGTATTACCAATCCGTAATCTAATCATTACATAAATACTGGCTGTGTTAATGAAGCACTCTCTGACTGAGAGTTTTTGAAGACTGTAATCTTGCAAGAGCTCTGCTGCAGATTGCCTGTGGCTTACGTAACTTGTGGAGGGTTTTTTTTTTTGTTTGTTTGGTTTGTTTTGTTTGGTGGCAGAAAATTAAATGCTGCATCAGTTTGGAAGGGAGCAAAAACACGACACGGCTCTCAGAAAGTCAGCAGGGTCCTGGGATGCAGCTTTTTGGATCTGTGTTATTTTGGTAGTGGGTCTACAGCGTTGCTAATTTAAACAAGATGTTAACAAATTTGTTGAACACTTCACAACCCTTCTCAGAATTTTCCCTCTGACATATTACCCCTTCCACTTACTTCCCCCAACAGAGTTACTGGAAGAATGATGCCTTAGCTGGAAAAACAGCTTTGTTGAATGTCTCTTATGCTCTCATAGGAAAGCCTAAACACATTTTTCTTTCTTATTTTCTTAAAATAAATCAATGTAATTCTCTATTAAGCCTGAATCTGCACAACGTGTACTTGAACTGCTCTAGCACATCATGTCATTTTCCTCTGAGACTTGACTGAGTAACACCTCAAAGTCTGAGCAGCTGTAAAATGATCTTTTAGGCTTTGGGTTGTTTGCATCTTAATATGCATATTGAATTCCAGGAAAATCTGGACATTTTAATAATAGAATCACAGGTAAAAATAGGGGCTTGAGCGATGACCTTTTTATTCATCCCTGCCCCTAGGCAGGATTATACCTAAACTATTCTTAACTTCAATAAAAATTGAAATTAGTGGGACATTTTTGCAGGAGGCATGCTTTGTAAAAAGTACCTTTCCAGCTGCCACACTTCTCTGAGCTCTCTGAATAAGTCCCTAGCAGTTTAGGAATATTTGTGCTGGTCTGAGTCAAGGGAACTGGACATGACATGGCAATTTGCTTGATTTCAGGCCTTTGTCTAAACTAACAGCCTGATCAAAGCAATGCTAAAAGGAAACAAGCTCTTTCTCAGGTAGAATTGGTGCAGTTAGTTGGTAACCAGGTAGTTTGCAAATATTCTACACTAGAAATTGATTTTCCCTCATGTCCCACTTCTACATTAAGGCACAAGCCACAGTTTCCTTTCAGATACTTGACATGAGTTTATTATTTTAAGCTAACAGTTCTACTTTTTGCATGTGATCAATGGAGAATATCCCTCCCTCCCTCCTAAATTTGCATTTGTTTGTTTTTGGTTTTGTTTCTTAAAACCCACATCCTTATGATATTGTGTACAGTTGTCTGGTGTGGACCATTTCAAAGTTATTAATCCATTTGCTTTATACATGGAGAATCAACAAAAGTTCAAATGAAATAATATTTTCATTTAAAAAATGAAGACAATAGTAAACAAAGAAGTTAAATGTGTCCATTTAAAAACCTAATACTCAAAATCTCTTCTACAATAACCAAAATGTCCTTAGTGTTAATCAAAACATAAATTACCCATACTGGATTGATCCATATCTTGCAGGAAGACAGCAGATCATGTTTAGCCCCAGTTTTCTCTTTTGAAATGAAGAATAACAGTGGCATCTTGGCAACACCTGGCAGACATTTAATTCCTGTTTAATTTAATTAGCAGGGTAAATGTTTTTCTCTCTCACAAACATGCTCCATATATCATGGCAAACATCCTATAAAAGAAGGTACTAAGGAAATTACTTGCAAGCTACTTTAAATACTGCAGAATTGCTATGAAACTAGAAGGTGAGTTGTGCTCCTTTAGCTGGGTTTCACTCCACACAGGGAGGTGGTGGGCACACAGGAACAGGATTCTCTTTGCTTGTAAACACCGAGGGCTATTTAGAGCCATCACACAGATCTCTGTTCGCTTCCTCAAATAGACTTGGAAATAGAAATATATGTTGCAGTGAAAATAATTCTCTTCCCTTCAAGCAGCCCTCAGGTTAAAGAGATGAAATTATACAATGTTCCATTGTGCTAAATACAATGCATTAAAAACCTGCAAGAATCTACAAAGATGTACTTAAATTGTGCTTAATTGTACTGCCTGAACTGCACTTCAGGTAAACCTGGGATTGAACTACAGAACCTTAGAGAATCTTGCTCTACAGCTCAGACCAAGGTTAAAGAAAATCACCTGAAATATGGATATCTATAAATCCCATCAACCAAAACTCCTGAAAGAACAGTCACAAATGTGGAACTAAATTTTTGCACAGATTTACCCTCCTGTTAGCATTCTGGAATAAGAGATTTTTCAAGAGAGAGAGAGGTATCTGGCATTTGGCCACCACATTAGGGTGTGTAAGGAAACTACGCAAAACCTGGAGCTTTCTGGAAGTCCCAGACAAAGGTTTTAATTGCAATAAACAATTAAACCACTTTGCAGGTTGGAATTGCCTGGGAGAGGCGGAGGTTTTGTCTTTGCAGCTGCCAATGACAGCACAGCACTAAGTGTGCAGTTGAGCTGCCAGAGCAAGTGGAAGGCACATGGGATGATGACTGGTCATTATGCTTTCCACCTCCAGGCAGACCCTGAAATTCCTATTTAACTGACCTGACATGCCACAGTTAGGACGAAGATATGCTCATACAGAGCGTAAATAAGCACAGAAATAGTGAAATACAGTGTTCCTTTTGTCAGCAACTGCATCACGAATAAACTTAAACAATAGCTTCTTTGAAATGTGGCTAATGCCTGAAGAGAAAAGGCGGAATGCAAGACCAAAATATCCACCCACAGCCTCAACAAACAGATAATTAAAATCATACTTGTTTACCATTACAAATTGGTTAACCTTTTTGTGTTGCTAAACCCCTGCAGACTCCCACATATTCTACTGTAAAGAGATGTATTAGTTTAAATGGACTTGGTTCTGCTTCTCTTGAAATCAATAAAAAAATCTCCATTGCGTTCAGTGAGGGCAAAAGATTTATGCCTAAATCTGAGCTACATATTTGAAAGTGTAATTTATGTGTGTGAATACATATATATATTTATCCACAAACACACAGCCACATTCCACTGGTTTTGTATCCAAACACATTTTATTAATCCAAAACCACACTGTCCCTTAAAATAATACTACAGGAACTCAGATATATATTGCACTTGGTGGTGCCCAGTGTAAGCTTGACTGAGGTGTCTGGGAAAACTTAATTTAAATTTATTTATTTAATTTCTCTTCACAAGTTGAAATACATAAAGGCATTCTAAACTTCCTCACCATGTTTTTTTTCTCATCTCTGAATGAACAAGTTCATATGAACTGCAATTATACCTTAGAGATACTAAGAATTTTCAAATATGATTCTGAGCAAGACATGCTGTATACTTACTGTGCAATTAATTTATAACTAATCCTCCTCCTCCCCCCCCCAAAAAAAAATCTGCTGAATGTCAGTTCTGGGGACGTTATAACAAAAAAAAAAAAAAAGGAGAAGTAATAGAAATAAAATTGTGTATGAAATGGTTACACTCACATTTGTCATAAAACCTGAAATGTAAATGAATAGCCTTGATCCAAAAGTTATTTTCCTAATGAGTTCTCGTTTCTTGATTTTGTACTGCTGCAAACAGCTCAAGAAAATAATTAAAATAAAATGCTCCCATCTATTAAACTAAGGATTGTGAGGCTGGTATAATTCTGCTTCTGATGACCCAAATTTTAGGTACTTTGATTTTTTTGTTTTATTTCTACATTTTGCTATCACCATGAAAGTAATTTCCTTTCTCACCTGAAATTCACTTACCAAATCCAGGAATTGTAATCTTCTCATGAAAATTGGTTTAATGATTGTTTTTGTGTTTTTGTTAAAGAAAAGTGAAAGCTGGCACAGATGTAATTTCAGGTTTTGAAGGGATAATTATAAAGAGTGTTTTACTTTTTTCATACACATTTTAAAAATAAAAGTTTTATCTCCTAGAATAGTACAGTTATAGCCAAAGAAGCCTTCTACCAGTGAGGTAAATGAGAAATATTATACCTTGTTTGATGGGTTTGGGTAAAGCACTCAATCAGCTGGACAATCTCACGGCTATTTCAAAAAAACTCAAGATATTTCATAAAATCAGTGGTCTTTTGCATTGTCACATCCACGAGTGAAAAATCATTGAAAATGTCTATTTTACTAGAAGGATATTTTAGATTATGTGAAACAGTTGGATGCTTTGAACAATAATTTTTTTAGTGCTCAGACCTTCATGGAATGGCAATACCCAATGGAATTAAAGCCCAACTGTTTAGTCCAGACTGATCTTATGCACAGCACATTAGAGGTGTCTAGGATAATCCTTTCTCTCTTGGGTCTTCTGTAGCACATTAAAATTATGCCCTTTATATATTATAACTCTCTCTATATATATGAACATGTGTCTTTATATATAACAATACATTATTATAAATAGAAATATAATATAAATATAATATAAACATAATATAAATATAAATATAAATTTATATTTAATAACTATATCTAACTATATGGTCAGCAACATCTTCATGCACAGCGCCTTGCCAGGGGTGCCACATTCTCCAAGTGACTGGAGTAGATGCATCATTATTGCACCCTTTAACTGTTTTATAACCCTTTTTTACAACCCTTTTATAATTCCTTTCCTTTTGATGTCGGTGGCACAGTGACCTACAGCCTGTCCACACTGGAACAGCAGCTCCCATGGCTGTCACATGAAGATCTGTCTGGTAAACAACCTACCTTTGCTGCCAACATAATTTTAAAGTCTTTTGGCAGTTTCTGATCTCTTGACAGCACCTAAGAAGAGCCAGCAACTGTTATGCAGCCAAAACAAGGCTCTGCCTCTTAATAATTAAACATTTAGCAAGAAAACTGTCCTTTACAGCTCTGGTAGACTCAGTATTTCCTACACAAAAAGAAATTAAAATATTATTTCCATGTCTACTGCTTGTTCTCCTAATCAAAGTGGCTCCTGAAGGTGAACAGTCTGTTTTATTTTTCTCAAAAAAAAAGTGTAATTTTCACACTCACTGCAAATTGTCTACAATGGGATTGTGGAAAATTATGTTGTCATTGTGATTTTAAAAGAAGATGTAATTATGATTTTAAAAGAGCTATGATTTTAACAGAGTAATGATTTTATGAAAATTATGATTTAAAAAGAACCGTGATTTTTAAAAGAAACTCTCTAATATTAGGCAATTTGTGTGAATCTTTGCTCCGTGAACCTGCACAGAAACCACCTCCCATTTGTTCACAAGCAGGAGGGAACCAGTTCAGGCTGTGGCTTTCAACCTCACAGATGTCTCAGCTCCTTTCCATCTCCCATGCATTGCTAAGGACAAGATAACAACAGCTAGGCCAGTTGAAGAGATAATTTTTGTTCTTGCTAGGTAATAAAAAACAAGTTCTGTTCCATGTGGTGGAACTGAATCACAAAGATGAGCAGAAACAAGAGGCATCACATCTCTGTGGAGCACATCCTGCAGGAAAAAACACGGGAGAAGAGGTATGAGGAGTCAGAAACACAGCTCCAAACAGGCACCCTGAAAGCAAGGCTGATGCCAACTGACAAATTGTCATAATTTATTTAAAATTTAACCCATGGGAAAAATACACCAGAAGTGATGGATTGCCAACAGAAGACACAGAGGGAACATCAATTATCATGATGGAAGACAGCTCTTTAGAAATGTTTTGAGCTCTCATAACAATGAGGAGAACTGTCATGATTCAACCCACACTCACTCATAGCTGGCAAAGCTGGTGAACACATTCAGCTCCAGTATTACATTATTTTGCTTTTGGGGAGAGCCTGCTTGGAATTGATTATTTATTGAGTGCAGCCTCCTTTTGGCTGATCAGAGGCATGTGTCTTTCCATTTGATTCAGTCACTGGTCTGCAGCCTAAGAATTCTCGAAGCAGATCAGAATGAAAAGGCAATATATGTCTACTCAAACACAAAATTTTTCATCTCAACCCTGTTGTATTAACTCCTCCAAACTGATAATATAGATCTGTGTTAACTTAGTGCAGGACTGGGGAGGGGAGTGGTATTGTTTTTTAGTATTTTCTGCTTTGAAAAAATATTTCTCAACATTCATAAGTAATTAAAACCTCTGTTCCCTAACACGTTTTAAAAAATTGTTTGGCTACATGCTAAGGAAACTGTAGCTCAAAATCTCACCTTACTGCTAAGTTGCTTATTCCACCATTTTTGAGACAAATTTTAAGCAAGCAGTTTACACAAACCAAAAACAACAAAAAAAGAAAATTAGTTGGTTTTGAGGAAAAAATATATTACTGTCTGCTACATTAGGAGCTTAGGAAAGGGGTAAACTGCTAAGGCGAAGCAGTTCCGCTGACCTAGATGCCACACCTACATTAAATGTGACACAAATGAATGCTAAAAGGAGGAACTCAAAATTAGTGTGGCAATGGAGGACTAGGGCAGAGTGCCAGAGTTTGTTGTGAGAGCCTGGAGATTCATAGCCCACTTTCAACAGAAAAATAACTATATGGAAATCAAATTTGGAAAGGGACGTCTTTCTGTACAATTGGATTTGATCACAGGCTGCAAATTCAAATCTTGCACTTGCAAAGGGGTGTGGATATCTATAATTCTGGATCCACTTGGTTTAAAATTCTACATAAGGGTATCCCAGTCTTCCCAAATCCCAGAAAATCAAACTGATTTTCGTATTTCATAAGTCACAGGTAGTAGTGCAGCTTGTTGAAAAATCAAGTAAGATATCACAACCTAGAAAACTGCTGAGTACACAACATTTTGAAATTGATTATACTTTTCTAAAACCTCAGGGTTTCAAAATAAATATTCTGTGGTGGATCAACACTGAAATTGCTAAACAAAGGTGAATTGTGAGATAGTAGACTTCCCACCCACACTCTCATCTTTTCTGTCAGGAATCTGAAGTGACAGCATATTAAAAAGCTATTTGACAAGGCACTTTTTGACATTTAATAAACAAATAGGCTGACAAACTCATGGCCTTGAAGTCAAACAACATAGAGCAGTATGAGGGCATAGAGCCTCTGTTCTATAAAAGCATTCCCTGAATCCAGCAAAATGTATTCAAAACCAACAGAGAATTCACGTGGGTTTATTAATTTATTATGATTTCAGTAACATCACTAAAAATCCAGAGATAAGGCAAAACTGGTGTCTAATATTTTTGGTGTTCAGCAAGATGTAACTATAAACTTGCAACAGAGGACCTCACCGTACCCTCAGGCTCTCCTGGGGTGAGTCACTTACCAAAACCCTGGCAGAGACCATCAAGCCTTAACTTTTCCACTTCAGGCTGCAAGCCCACTCGCCTCTCAGAATATTCCTTATTTCTGCCTATATCACCTGAGCTCCACCGAGCACATATGGACAGAAACAGAGGGATTCTAACAGACTGCAAGCCCTCAGCAATATTACTTGTTCTTCCCACTGAATGCAGTGATGAAATCTCCCATCAATTCAACATGCTGGGATCCAGTTTTTGTGGCTTCTCTGGTGAGGAGATTAGCCTTGTTTTCAAGGGACACAATGAGCTGCAGATGTCAGAGCTTTCAATATTTATTACCCCTGCTTTCCTCTGGCACCTTTTGTGCTGCACACTCTTATTCCAAGCTCGTTTGTGGGTTTCTGGTGTATCTTTACTGTCATACCAAAGAATCTTCAGGTACAGTATAGCTCTACTTCCACAAAAAGGAAGTGAAATTTTGCTTCAGGAATGTCCTCTCACAAACATTTTGGTGGTCTGCCACCAAGCTGACCATCATGCTGCTCCAAAATAGATACCAAATGCCCAAAGTAGCATCCACTCTTCACAGTGCTTTGATCAATTTCTGTCAAGAGAACGCTATCAGAACATCACACTGATAAGCCCTTTCACTTACCAGGGACACAGGATGAAAGCCACCTGACAAGAGCCAGTAATGATCCCAGCTCTGACAGAAGATGGTTATCTGTGACATGCTGGCACCCTCTGTGGGTCACACAAGACAAGCAGGTCAGCTATAAGCTCAAGACTGGCATTCTAAATGGCATTTAGAGCCTAGAAGCGTCATCCATCAAGTCTCTCTAGCATCTCTGTAGTTTCTGTTAGCCCTATTATATCACAAACATATTTACTTACAAACATATTAGCCTACAAACATATTTATTTCAAATCCAGCAGTGTTTGAATCAGCACACTGAAAATTGCTAAAAAGGTACAGCAACACTTTAAGATCTGGATTATTTAGCTTGCTCTGACTAAACACAGAGTATTTCAAGGATGGCTGAGAGAGAATGGAAACTTTCAGATTCTGCTTACACATCTAAATTATATTTGACAATATAAATCAAGATACATGCAAAATTTATCTCGACCTTCCAAATCTAAAATGACACAGGAAAATTCAAAAACTGCTTGAAGAGTATAGATATGGCTGAAGTAAATAAAGACTTCTCTGGAAGTTTAAATATTACAAAAACAGCTGACCTGCCATGGAATCCATTCTGAATTTCGGCAGTTTTAAGTCCAGAACATTAAAGAAATAATTACATCTCAGACTCTTTTTTTCTCAAAAATTATGGCAATTCTCACCCATTTTGTGAATGCCAAATGTTGCTTGTCATGTGCTCCTCAGGGCTGTACACCCTTAGGGGTTTTTTTCTGATAAATGGATTTTATTTCTGTAATTAATTAATCCAGGTATTGACTTAAACTCAGATTGTGCTATTACAGGTGAGACATGAACAAGGACTGAAGAACTTTCTAACTCATTTTAGTTGCTACTTATGATATTAGCAATGAGAAACTGAGTGCTTTCAAAGTGCTTTTTATCCCACATGATTCAGAGAGAGGGTGCAAGTTTTCTCTGTGGACGTACAAAATAAAGGACAATTGCTAGGATTACTGTTATGAGCAGAACTCACTAATTTCTAAGACTGCTCCTCCTAGCACTGCCTCTGTTTTCACTGTGGAGTTTGGAGGCTCCAGCTGAGAACACATGGGCTGTAGTTCACAATTTACTGAGATCAAATAGGCTAAAAGTGACTCCAAAGTCAGGTTTAAAGTTCTTTTAGCAGTTTAAAACCTGAAAAGCCATCTATAATTTGTTGTTACACACAGACGACTGACTTCAATAGATGTGTCTTTGAGACAGCAAAACTAAATGGGCTTTCATTACTTCTCCTTTTTACTTGCACCTCAGGAATTCCAACTCATAACTCTTCTATTGCCCACCAGCATTTTCTGATTTTTTAGTTTTTTTCTTCAGAGAGTTCCCTGCCACAGATGAAAAGACAGTAAGGAAGGGTTGATCTAAATGATTGACATCTCTCTCTGATCTACATACATATGATTAAGTCTTGCTGATGCCTACATAGAAAAGGACTCATATTGATGTGATGTTAAATGGGATACCCTAATTAGCACCCTCTCTCTCTTCTACCTTCTGTTTCTGTGGAAACTTACCTACATGATTCTTGGCCCCATTTTGAAATCCACTGAAAGTTTAAAAAGTCTTTAAAAAGTCTTTAAAAAGTCTTAGTAATCGAGGGAGACAGGTCACATAATTGCAGAAGCTTAGTTTCTTGGCTTAGGTTTCTACAATAGTCAGATATGTTCAGCCAAAATTTAATCACTCTCCAAGTGGCAAGGAGGAATTCTGCTTATGAAATCTTGATTAAGCAATGTGTTAGCTCAACTGACAACATTTTTTCCCCTGTGTCTCTGTCTAAAGAGAGATTTCTGCTGAGTGCATGTGCTGGGCATGGTATTTTTCCATGTCTTCATAGCAAATTATAAGAATAAAACATTGTCTTGTTTCCCACCCTTTCTCACCCCGTTTTGGGTTGACTTTTCAGGGGTTTTGCTTGCATTTCAATGAATTAATACCTCATCGACTTCTACGTTGTTAAACTCTACTCCATTGTTCTTGCTAATTAATGGTTTCTCCCCCCAGCTTCAAGGCAACCAGGCTGAAGTTCATTTTCAAAACAGATTTATATAAAAGGAAATGCATGAAACCCAGGCAATTAATGTAATTTTCTGAAGAGCTAGTGTCTGAATCAGAACATCTTTTGGTGAGCTTGCCTCCCTGACCTCCTAAAACACAGGGATCTCAAGGTTCCTTGCATGCAGGCTTCTTTTTACTGCAGTTGAAGTAAATCTACAGTCTGAGTTAGAAAAGATCAGTGCTTTTATCCAGATTATGGTGGAAAAATCACAGCTTTTTAATTCCTTGCTTTCATAACCAATTTTCCTAAATGATTAGAAAGAAATAAGGCAATAAAACTACTGAAATTTAGTGGTGCAGAAGAAACTTTCAGATTCACTGAGGACAAAGCAACACTCACCTCCTTCCTCTTTTTTTATGTCATCACGTTATGAACTTTTCACCACGAGGATTTCAGTAGTTAAAAAACAACAGTTTACAGCCTCAAAACAGACCGAGCCTAAAACAGCAAGTTCACAATATATTTGCTGCGGGCAAGAAAGTACCATACATTTAACAGCATTGATATTAGTGCCTTTTCCACCTCTGAAAACACTTTTGACACAGTAATTTTAACAACAGGCAAGGCTTTTCCTGTGAACAGAGTTCTATTCAGACACAGCTCCAGGCAGTCATTGCTCTTCCGTTTCACTAACAAGTGTATTTATGAAAGCTGTAAACACACCTTTGCAAAGCACCAACATATTACAGACCTATAGGTGGAAAGTGAGAGAACTACACTCCATGAAGGTTAAAAGAAATCACCTCAAATTGTTGCTAATTTCAACAGGCAAAGAGCCCAGAAGGAATTATATTGCAGTCAAGCATGACTGTTTTTAGAAAGTAAAAAAAAATTGAAAGGCTTAAAAAGTTATTGTGTCCTATTAGACCAGCTTGTATATGTAGGAACACTATAATTAAAAACTGTCACCTGTTGTTTGCAAACAGAGCAGAGATTGTTTGTCCACCCATATCCTAACCTTGAGAAATAAGCAGCCAAACTCTTAGAGGAGCATCCTAACATGATTTTTGATTGGTTTCTTACTCCAAGGTGCTCTGATTCTTCATTTTAATATTGTGCTTTGGCACAGAGTAAGGCCAAGAGTTACTTAAGAAACATACACCCTCACTCAAATTCACCAGTTTCACCCTTCTACATGGCAAAATAAGCAAACTAGAAATGTTGTGATGGAGAATTTCAGTCTTAGCCACACTAAGATTTAACCAGTTTTGTCTATCGGACAACTTTACTGGTTTCAAAAGCTGCAAGAATTACCCTCAAAACCCTATTATTAAGCATATGTGCATACATATGTGCCAAGAATTCTGCCTGGTTTTGATGACTTTGGACAAAATAATAATATTCCCCTTCTGCTTTATCTATGTAAGACTCACTTATCTTAGTAATAGCTGCAGAAAAAGGATGATCTCATAATTTTTTTTAGAGATTTAAAGACAGAAGGAATACCCAGAAGCAGACCCATATATAGCATATTCCTTTGACCAACATGCAGAATTCCTCAAATAGGAGGCTCCCTGCTAGAAATGATTAGACAAACACTAATAGTTCACTAAATAAAATTAAGAACATAGAGGGAAAGATAACCTTTAACCTACAATACTATTTGTGTACATTTACTATCCTGTTGTACCTCCTGCCATCTGTATCACTATTCCTTGTCTAAAGCTCTCCTAAGATGACTTTCAGCATTGTCCAGTAGAACATGCATATGATTTTTTTTTTCCTTTTTTAAAAATCCTTTGTGAAAAAACGGATGTCCTGTCAAGTTTTTTCTCCCTCAGTTTTCAATCTGAGAAAGAAAGGAGAAGGAAGGATGGTTTTGTTAGATAAGGACTCAATGTGAATAGAGTAGAAAATTTCCATAAATGTTTTAAACACAAGGAAGACATTTTATAGAAATTGTAATAAAAGCTAACAAGCAGCTGGAGGAAGTTATCTGAAGACAAGCAACGAGACCAGATTGAATAAGAGGGGTAAGACTAAAAGAATTATTTAAAGAGAAGAATGAAATGGGAGAAGTTGTAATACAACAGCTAAGAGAAATGCTCTACATTTAACCAGAGCACATTGTAGAAATCAATGTTGAACAGGATCAACCAAAACCTCAACAGAAAATTCTGACAAAGAGACACAGCAGAAGCACCATGTGTGATCAATAACAATCTTGCCTGCTAGTAGGCATGGGCAGAATGGCCTGGTGCTGAATGAAACCCAACATTTTCAAGACAAGAGATGGAAAAAATATTAATTAAAACAATTAAGAAAGGCAGAGACCTAGTCACTAGTGGAGAATATTATGAGGATAAGTGAAAACAGATACTGCATACAGATGAAAGCAGAAGAAAATAGAACCATCATTTCTACCCTTAAAACAACTGGGATTTGGAGCACTATATTAATTTTCTATGAAAAACCAGCTTAGCAAATGTTTGCAGCTTAGTGGGGCATCAGTCACTCCTTTCCCCCACGTATGTTCTTTCCTGTAAAGGTTATTACTCTGCCCACTGCATCATAGTTATGTGCTCCAAGTAAGATCTCTTTAAATCATCACCTACAAAAACTGTCTAGCTTTTTGGTAATTTGAGACCAGCAATTGCAAAAAAAAAAAAAAAAAAAAAAAAAAAGGAGCATCCTTGTATAACAGAGAATACTCCTCATACAGAGGAGACAAGGATTCGTTGCAGACAGGGCAGAAGAACAATAGACTCAGTGTTGAAGAAAGGCATAAATAATTGAGAACGTCTGCAGAGGGACTAAGTTCTCACAGGAACTGGCTTTTAGCCACTTGTAAATTAAGTGTGAAGTACACAGAAGTAGGAGGCACACAAACCTGAAATGATTAGGCAAAAAGAACAGCCAAGCACAGGTCCCAGTGAGGCAGTCAGCAGAAGAGCTCTATCAGCTCCAGCTGTAGGTAGAGGCCAGCAGACCTTTTGGAAGAGTTTTTAAGGTATAGAGCACTATTTTTCATCTCCAGCTGGGCAAAGCCTGGTTCTGTTTAGTGGAACATAACCCACTGGATCTCTGTATTTGGTTTGCTCTCTTCCTTCACATGTTCAGTGTCCACAGTGGCCTAGCATCATGCAAACCTGACCAGATCTCAAGATCCCACAGTCTTTTTCTTCCAAGAGCTGGACCTTGACTGGTCTCTACCATAAGGCACCATTGTCTGGGACCTTCATCACCCTTAAGCTCTAGCAAATTTGGGACTGTAACTTCTCCTGGAGTCTGCCTCTTCTGTTGATGCTATGAATGAAAAAAAGAAAAATCAAGCAACTCCGAACTACTTCTGAATTTCTCAGGAAGATTCCCTCCTAGAAGCAGGGAGCATCCCAAAACGACTTTTTCTCTCCTCAACTGCCTACTTTGAGTGGGCAGTCCCATGAACAAAGAACCAGAATACCAGAAATTTCAGTTTACATGCAGATATCTGCCCATGCCACCCATTTTTCCCTCTATCCTTTCAGGACTAAACATGTTTTGTTAAGAATCAGGCACATCTGCAGTTACTCCAGCTTAAAAACAGCAAGGCTGTGAGTCAGAGACTTTGGTCAGCCAGAGCCCACTGCTGCAGTGGTGGTGAGTTCTCATATCCTCTAGTTTACAAACTTCCTTCTTACACCCTTCTCTCCCATTTCCTAACAAACCCTCACCATCGCAGAGCAACTCTCCAAGCTCTAGGGAACCTCCTGTGGGATCAATCAGTGAGTATATCCCTGCCACCCACACATCTCTCTTCACTCCCTTCCTCCCAGCTGGCTAATGGTGTATCTTAGCCTGCAGTTGAACATGGGTTTTTTATTAGAAACCCTTTGTGTCAGCTGGGCATGTGTTTTAACACTTCTTTCTAGCAGCTGCTAAAATCAGCTTGAGTGCCAACATGGGAAGGACAACCAGGAGATGAGGCCCAGACAGCTTGGATTTAGGAAAGGCGGGTCCTGCTTGATCAGCCTGATCTTCTGTGACAAGGTGACCCACCTAGGGGATGAGGGAAAGGCTCTGGATGTTGTCTGTGGAGCCTTTATTAAAGTCTTTGACACCGTTTCCCACAGGATTCTTATGGAGACACTGGCTGCTCATGACCTGGACAGGTCAAGTCTTCTCTGGGTAAAGAAATGTCTGGATAGCCAAGCCAGAGAGTGGTAGGGAGTGGAGTGACATCCATCTGGGGCTGGGCATCACTGGGGCTCCCCAGGGTTTTGTACTGGGGCCAGTCCTGTTTAATTTCTTCATTGAGGACCTGGAGGAGGGGATCGAGGGCCCCTCAGTCAGTGTCTGACAGCACCGAGCTGGGCGGGAGTGTGGATCTGCTGTGGGGCAGGAGGGCTCTGCAGAGGGATCTGGACAGGCTGGATCCATGGGATGAGGCCAGTGGGGTGAGGTACAACCAGGGGAACTGCTGGGCCCTGCCCTTGGGTTACAACAACCCCCTGCAGCTCCAGACTGGGGGAAAAGTGGCTGGAGAGCTGGAAAAGGCCCTGGGGGTGCTGGTGACAGCAGCTGGACATGAGCCCAGGGGTGCCCAGGTGGCCAAGAAGGCCAATGGCCCCTGGGCTGTCCCAGCTGTGGTGTGGCAGCAGGACCAGGGCAGTGCTGAGGCCACACCTCAAATTCCAGGATCAGTTTTGGGCTCCTCACAACAAGAAATTGAGGCGCTGGAGTGTGTCCAGAGAAGGGAACGGAACTGGGGAGGGGCTGGAGCCCCAGGAGCAGCTGAGGGAGCTGGGAAAGGGGCTCAGCCTGGAGCAAAGGAGGCTCAGGGGGGACCTTGTGGCTCTGCACAACTCCCTGACTGGAGGGGGCAGCCAGGGGGGAGTGTTGGGCTCTGCTCCCAGGGAACAGGGACAGGAGGAGAGGAAAGTTGCGCCCGTAAGGTTTAGATTGGATTTTAGGAAAATTTTCTTCCCTGAAAGTGTTGTGAGGCATTGGAAGGGGCTGCCTTGGGTAGTGGTGGAATCACCATTCCTGGAAGTCTTCAAAACACATAGATGTGGCACTTGGGGACAGAGTTTAGTGGTGAAAATGGTAGTGGCAGGGTTAATGGTTGGGCTTAATAATCTCAGAGATCTTTTCCAATCTTGACAATTCCATGAGTCCATAATTCCAAGATGTGCCACTTCAAATAAAAGGTTCACAGGGAAGGAAACACCCTTACAGATGTCATAAAGTTGTTGGGTGGCATTTATGGAGAACTTCAAGCAGGAACTTTTCCTTAAGTTAAACCTTTAATGCAAGACATCCTTTCTTACTAAACTGCTTAACAGCTATCAGAGCACAGGCAGTGCTGTGCACCTTGTGCATTCTCAACCATCACCACTGCAGACAGGGTGTGCCAGAAGCAGCTACCACAGAGATAACCCTCACAACTCCCAATTCAAATAACTATTTGTGGTTTGAGAAACATCTCACAACTTCACAGGCTTGCGTTTTTAAAGACGGTATACACTCTAAAGCGTGCTTGGTTTGCTTAAACTCTTCTGTAACAAAAAGAACAGGAAACAATCTCTCCTCCACTGAAAGGATACACCCAAAGACATAGGAAGCAGCCCTTATTCTTTCTAAAACAGCCAGTTCTACATAGAGCAGGACCTCTGTCACTTCAGCAGCCTGCAGTTTTTTGGCAAACAAATCATAAATAACCAGCACCTCTACAGATGCTGAGCTTCCATTTTACAAGAGCCGGTGGAGCTTAAAAAGGTGCTTAGGCACTGGCAGGACTCTGGTAATGAAAAGTAAATGGTTTGCAATGATGGAGGGGATCTCTCAGTGTAACCACGTGTTTCCTGTGGTTTCTTTGTGTTGAGGTTGCTCTGTTACTCCACACTCTTTTCTTGTGTGTGTGTACATGTCAGGTTTGGTACTGTTGCACACTTCTGTTAGCATGTGTAAAATGGATTCTTTCTCTTTTCTTTCATTCTGCTTGTGTTCCTCTTTCTGTTGCATTTTTTTTTCTCACAACAGAGAATTAACCCTTTTCTTAAAAGTATCTCTGAGCCCCTCCAGGGAGATCCAGTACACTCCACCCAGTCAGTGCAACCTGTGGCAATCATGTACTGCTCCTTAACTTTTACACTCAGTGAAATATATTGTTTCAAATCAACCATCCTGCTGCCAACACACACACATTTGTTTTGCACACTGTCATGCAACTGTTCCATAGCCTAAGTGGCCAGCTTTTCATTCTTTAGCAGAAATTCATGTTTCTGAAGTGTTACTGACATGATTATCATCATATTTAATTCATTCATTAATGATGAATGAAGCCACTTTTATCATCAGTACATGAGTAGGACTGTCAGGAAGGGTGGTCAAACCAATCTGCATGAGCCAAGACTTTTTTCTACATCCCTTTCATGTTCAGCCTACTGCCAAGAGTAATTTAGGTCATAGTTACACCAGTAAGCAACTGGTGCACCAGTTTACTAGTGTATCTAATTTTTTTCTTTATTTTTGGGTCTAATTCATTATCGAAACCTTTAACTGAATGGTAAATAAAGCCAGATTTAGTGGGTTTACTGAAATCACTGCATTTCTGATGTAATCATTTGGGCTTGAATATGGAACTTTCTGCTCAGGAAAGACTGATGTTTAGTTAGTCTTGTAAATGTCAAAAGCTGGCAAAAAAATTCTGTCTAAATGGGAACATTAAATAGCCCATACTTGCAGTCCAGATGTGCCATGATTTGTTTTACACTTTGTATGGAGAAGCTGAAAACCAAGGAGAGCATGAGGAGAAATCTCCCAGTAGTAGCACATACACAATGCTACCACCCTGGACAATGTACTCAACTGTGACAGCAGATGTCTGCTGCCTTTGTCCCCGAGGCCAAGGTTTCCCTCTAAGAATTTTGTTTAATCTCATCCTCAGTAAAGCTTAAAAAGACAATAGAAAGCCCAGCATGAACTGAGATTACAAGAAATGAATGTTCAGAGAAACTGCTGAAATAAATGCACCAAAGCTATTTTCCATGGCACAGTTCTCCTTCCTCCGGAGGTCACTGGCAGGAGTAACATGCCTGCTTTGTTCTTCTGGCTGCTCTGGTCTCCTGTCACAGAATCACAGAATATGCTGGGTTGGAGGAGCCCCACAAGGAGTCCAGCTCCTGTCCCTGCATCCCTAAGAATCACACCATGTGCCCATGGGCATTGTCCAAATCCTTCTTGAACTCTGTCCAGCTGGTGCTGTGGCCATTCCCTGCTGGGGAGCCTGATGCAGTGCCCAGCCGCCCTGTGGGGGAAGAACCTTTTCCGGATACCCAACCTAAACCTCCCCTGACACAACTTCAGGCCATTCCCTGGGTCCTGTCCCTGGTCACCACAGAGCAGAGATCAGAGCTGCCCCTCCTCTTCCCCTCACGAGGAAGCTGCAGAGCTGCTGCGAGCTCTGCCCTCAGTCTCCTCCAGCTGAACAGACCAAGTGCCCTCAGCCACTCCTGATACAGCTTCTCCAAGGCCCTTCACCGCCCCATGACCCTGCTTTGCACAGTCCCTAACAGTTTAATGTCTTTTTTACACTGTGAGGCCCAGAACTGCACACAATATTCCAGGTGAGGCCGCCCCAGCCCAGAGCACAGCAGCACAATCCCTCCCTGGCCCAGCTGGCACAGCCACTGACCAGGACCACCAGGTTCCTTTCCCTGGCACTGTTTTCCATTCCCCAGTCTGTCCGTACATCCAGGGTTGCCCCACCCCAGGGGCAGAATCCAGCACTTTCCCTTGCTGAACTTCATTTGGTCAGCTCAGTCTCCACCTGAATAATCCTGACCTGTCCCTGCAGGTCTTCCCTCCCACTCTCTGGGCCGTGTTTTCGAGCTCATCCTTTCACTAGCAGTGGGCACTGAGGAGCACGACTCTAATAACAACTGTGAGCTTCCTGGGCCTGGTCCAGGCCTGACACATTTGATTCATGGCATTTCCTCGTCTCAGCAGGATTAAGTAGGAGTACAGGCTCTCACCACTTTCCTCATAGCCTCGAGAGGAAGGTGTGTGCTTGGCAGTGAGGCAGAGCTGACGCAGTATTGCATAGGCTGTGTCAGATACTGACAGACAAAATTGTTCCTCGGGGCTGTAGAGAGCTGTGGAGAAATTGAGCCAGTCTAGCTGCACTTCTGTGCACCAAAGGAGACACCAGTGGGTCACACTATTAGGAAGATGCAAAAAAAAATCTTAATTAAGTGGTGTTTTCCACCTCAGGTTCACCTCAAACTGTTGTAAGTGCTAAACAGCAGGCTCAGGGGCTCCTTAGCCAGATATTGTGGTAGAAAAGCAAAGAGATGACAGCACTGATCCAATTACATGTCTTAAAATACTTCTGGTTCTAAAGGATAAATCGTGAGTTGTTAAAATCTCCTAGTAAAGAAGAATGGGAGTCAGCCATGTCATAACAAGGTCACAAAAAACCTTTGACATTTACAGCAAGTTGAGGGGAGCAGTTCCACAGGAATCAGCTAGGAAATAGTTGAAGCAGCCTCACATATGTTAGGATGGTGTACTTAGTTTTATCAAAGCCTGCCCCAATCTTAAATATAGCCCCAAAGTCAGAATAATTTGTAAGCAACACCCAATTTTTAAATCCAGCACTGTGACGACTGAAAGTTGGGTAACTTACCAAATTTATAGGCTTGTGCTTATATTTTTCAATCCTTACACAATATTCTAAAGATAGACATTAATTACACAAAAAACCCCTTACTGGACATATTTTTTCATTTCAAATTTTACATTATCTGATTATTATGGGCATATCTAGCACACTCATATGTTGCAGATGTGAATTATTATCATTATAATGTGGAGAAGAAACACATGAATTAAATGACAGCAACAGATGAAGCAGATAAATGGATCAGATCCACTTGAAATTTCTTACATCTTGTTTTCCAATTTATCATGAATGTCAAAAGATCTGTTTTATTTATAACTTGTTAAAAGCAGGAAAAAGCAAATTACTGGGTATACAAAATAACTCAAAGTAGCTACCTAAATATTATTAATAATGAGGTTATCAGAAGTTTAATACTCACAGGGAAATTATACTAAGCACTTCAAGTACTGCAGTATGTCTGCAGATTACTTGTAATACAC
The DNA here is from genome assembly GCF_020740725.1 of Corvus hawaiiensis. NCBI lineage: Eukaryota > Metazoa > Chordata > Aves > Passeriformes > Corvidae > Corvus > Corvus hawaiiensis. The sequence goes on along the minus strand of NC_063255.1, from coordinate 43,346,570 downwards.
AAATTTAGTATTATTTTTAGGTGGAGGGAAGGAGAAGAAACAATTTACTAGCCACTATTTTATTTCAGTTTTTAAAACCTCAGATGCAGAAATTGAATCAATATTCATACAAGTACTCACAAAATATCACAGTTATTCTCTTGCTTGCATTGTGGAGGTGCCAGCTCTTGGAACATTATTAAAGGTTATCGATACAGTGTGAAAAAAAGTCAATTTTTTCCACCATCCCTCTGGGACACCCTTCTCTCCCAAATTGAAATTGACCGACTTGGCTTTATTTTTATGAAAAATGTTCTATAAAATCTTCTAAAAACTGTGTCATCAAACAGACTCATCTAATGGTGAAGGAGCTGAGACTCTCCTGCTGCCAGGTTGGTCCATCTGCACAAACCCCAGGATAAATGAACACTTCATGTTCAAGCCATGACTACGCCATCTGAGCCGCCTGAAGCGCCTCATTATGGCTGATTCCACAGAATGCTTTTCATCTGCCCCACACACTTCCCAGGCAGAATTATTACAGCAGAAATTGTTTAGCTTGGAGTTAATTTTATACTGTGCTTATTTATGATATCTGCTGAACCAGATATCATAAATAAGGGTGATGCTTCAGAAGAGGGTCAGAGGAAAAACAAGCTGTACTCTGAACAGAATAGCTCTTGCTCTGTTAGACTAGAACAGGAACAATTTCCACAAATGATGGGCTTTTTTCCCTGCATGATTTTTACTGGCCAAAATATGCAGCACTTTCCCTTGTTGAACTTAATTTGATCAGCTCAGTCTCCACCTGATGTGGAGATGAATGATGCAGAGATGAATAGCCTGAAATGCTATCTGCATCTGGAGATGCAGATGAATAGCCTGAAATGGACTCTGCTTCGCATGGAATAAGACAACTAATTAAAGATAAAATAGAAATAGCTGCTTTCTAAAATGATATTTTTTCATGTTCCATCAAATTTAGCATTGCAATGAAGCATCAAAAGCAGCTCTATGTTCCTGTAGCCTTTAGTCAGCTAAGAGCAAAACGGTTCACTTTTTCCAGGTCAGGGTCTCCCATCCATTGTCTGCAATTGCTCCCTGCCCCTTCACACGTAATGCCCACTGTGTGCAGAGCACAGGACTCAATATTTACCTCTGCCTCGGTTTTTTCGTTCTCACATGGACATGTGAAATGAGGATTTTTGCTTCTTTCCCAAAGTACTTTTCTTCCTGACTCATGCTGCTTCTGATATATTCTGCCATAAGCTGGCAGTTTGTACTGTGTCACACTGTGGTAGATCTATGAACAAGTCTGCAGTTTATTTATATACAGCTAGTAAAAATAAACAATCAAGTAATTGTTTCTTTACATTTATCAAGGTGCAAAAGAAATTGCTTGATCTGGTATTGAAAGTTGGAAGAAAGGATTTTTTTGTCCTAACTCAACTGCTCAACTGCTTTCAGGTTACACAAACCCATAGTTTTAATTATCAAGTACCCATTGTTGTAAGCCATCAGTTTGTACTGTCCTCGATTCTATCATCAGGCACAGAGTCCAATTTTGTTTTATTGTGCACAATTCAAAGGACCAGATGTATGGACTAAAAGAGCAGAGTGCCAGTGCCCGCACCTCTACAATAACCCTGACAGAAAACACACTGCCAGCGCTACCATACAAAAGCCCTCCATGGTAAACATTTTGTCACTACAAAGAGCAGCTCCTGACCATTTTTTAAGAAGGCAGGCAATCTTTTCTGAAAGAAATGGGGTGCTTTCATAGGTTGCCTGTTAGGCTTTGTACATGCTATGACTTTTGGGTTTGTAATGCCCAGCACGTCCAGCTCTGCTCCTGAATCTACAGCAAGCAGGGTTTCAGCTGGCAGGAGCTGCATTTTGTCTTCTAACCACTCTGTGGAAAGTCCCTTATGTGCTCTCACCTCCACACCCCTTGCCCCTGGTGGGCTTTCGATCTCTAAAAATATATTTTGCATTCAGTGTGATAGAGCCTGAAGCTGAGGACACTCAGACTCAGCCGCACAGAACTGACCTTAGGTGAACTTCCTTTACCCATAGTGTATCAGTGAAAATCATATGTAGTACTGGAAGAAGCAAAGTCGAAATACAGATCCTACATGCTTGTCTTGATTTTGGAGCTTGAAAGCTGTGAAAGTGTTCTAGATTAATAAAAAGCAATCAACAAAACAAACTTAATTGAATTACATCAGCAGCCCACAGAACAGACCACCCTCTCTTAGTAACTTCTGCTTCACAGTGTATTTGTTTGGCTGTTGATCTTCCTATATCATGATTCTACTGAGATGAGATCTTCTTTTCTGTGGAGGGCTTATAGATTTCAAAATGACTTTCCCAGAGAAATAATGAATTTTCACAAGTAATGAGGCAAAAGGTAAGTCCTAACTGAGACACCTTCTATTGACCCTATTCTCGAATTTGGGAAGGATTTGAGAAATAGGCACCTCTTTCTCTTCCCCTCCTATTCCAAACTTCTGAAAGAAAAATAGCAGGAAATGACAGCTTTTCAAAAAAATATTTCTGTATGTTCTTGTTTTGTCTGGGAAAATAAAAAAAAAAAAAAGGAAAGAAAAGAATAGAGAGGATCTGTAGAGGAAAAATAAAAGCATTGGTTCTCTTAATACTGAGGTGTGTGGACCTAGACTCACTCAATACAGATCTTTCCTTTTAGAAAAGCTGTTATTCAAATTATGGATGGTAGCTGTAATTCTTCACATACAGCAGAAAGGCACTTTCCCTGCATCCATACAATCTAAACAGTACAAACAGAGTGGAAGTGCTGAAAACCTATACCCAGATAAATAAAATCAGGAAACCTGTCCAAAAGTCTCTAGTATACTCAGAAATAGATGTCTGACAGGGTGAGGAAAACAGCTTCATGATTATTTCTGGGTGGGTTTGCATTTCAGCAGCCATAATGATTTGTCATTAATCCTTGCTTTCAAAAGCTGGCTCCAGAAATGAAAAGGTGTGTCGGCAACGCTCATCAAACCACGACATGGGAGAATCTCCTATTCTGCTGTGGAAAAAGTCAGTTCTGCTATGAGTTGCTGCTTTAATGTTGTTGGTGACAAAATGATCTAAACCCATCAAGCAGAGTACAGGGAGAGGCAATGAGCTACACTAGAGTAAGGAATATAGTTAGGCATTCAAGTAATTTGAAAGGATTTACCAAATGGCTTTATGAAGAGGAAGTGAACTGCAGATCAGTACTCCTCTTTTTCAGCCACCAATACTAAAAAAGGAACTATTCTTGCATGCCCAAGGAACCATTGAAATTGATTGCAGAAAAGGGCTTTGTAGTCTGTTCTCATATTTCTCTCTGATTTTTTTTTTTTTTTTTTTTTGGTGGGGGATGGGGCTTGGAACAGGTAAGAACTGCAAGGAGGATTTGAAAGGGGCTTTAAATAAAAGGAAATAGATTATTTTCCTATTTTCTATTACTGAATCATCAAGTTATTTTTCTTATTCTTCTCCACAAAAAGAATTAAATTAGATTACCTGCAGTCAGTTCTCTGGATTTTTAATTTGAAAACTTGCAGATGAAAATTTCAGAGAGAAAACTCCCTTACTATTTAATTTGGCCTGTGTGAAAGAAACTCCCCCAGAAATTAACCTCCATGAGAGCAGACTTCAGGCAGCTGACCTTCTTCCATTGTGACTGCAAGAAAGTGCACTTGGAATGACTGAACAGCGTTGCTGTGAATAAAACAACATAAAGCCAGCAGTGTGCCCTTGTGGTGAAGGCAGCCAAGCACATCCTGGGCTCTGTTGCAGCCAGCAGGTCCAGGGCACTGGTAATTCTCTGCCATGCTCTGGGGAGGGCACATCTGGTGAACTGAGTCTGTGACTCTATGTGTTTATCGACAGCTTCTGCTAATGCTGATACTAATGTGCAGACAAAAAAAATCCTTTCTTCACCTCTAATGTTGATGCAACCTTTTAATGTTAGCATAACCCACACCTCCCAGACAGTTCCCAAGAGAATTAAGACAAGGACTTTTTACTCTGAGAGTTACATGGGCCATGGCAAGTGCTATGTGGGGATTTTTGTGCAGTTTATACCATTTAACTGTGAACTCTTATCTTGGATATCAGTACCAAGTGCTGACAAGGAGCTCAGCAAGGACTGCTGAAACAGTGTTCAGTGCTGAGACAAAACATTCTGTACCTGGGCTACTAGAAATCTTGTTACTCCCGATTTTAGTTGTAAATAAATCTTTTCTAAACGCATTGGAGACTTCCTAATCTTGATATACTGCTTATATGGTATTTCTGCATTATCCATTTCTTTCAGGCAAGATGTTTCTCTGTCTGTCTCATTCTTGAGGCTATTTTTAGCAAATTGTGGTTTTGTTTATTATTTGTGTGCCTGCTGCCATGTAACCAGCAACACATGGACTGATCAATGAAATCCCACAGAACTTCATATTGTGTTCAACTCAAACCTTTCATTTTAATTACTGTGTACACAAGCATTATGCTGCTTTAATAACACCCATTTTCTATATGGTCCAGAGAGAAGCTCAGAAAAGCTGAGAGCATTGCATCATATGGTAAATTTACACTGTGTTAAAATAATTGCTAGTGAGATATCTAGGGCCAACATACCAGAGTACCTCAGGGAAATAAGCCACGTTTTTGTGCATAGCCCACTCAGGGTGGGTTAATGGATGTGATTTCACATTAAAGGAAGCGATTGGTCCATGTTCACAGTAAGAACCACAATGACTGAAAAGAATATTCTTGACCAAGTAGCCTGTAAACTAGTCATGGGGAAAGGAAAGATGAAATAAAAATCACAACTCCTCAACAGATTTAAAGCTCTGGTTTTATATTTTGTTACCTGGGCCACTGCAGCATGCCTTCTTGCTTGATTACACCTGACAATGACCCTTCCTGGGAGAAGGAAAGTTTTGGCAACAGGCAAATAGAGCTTGGAATCCTAAACAGAAGAAAAAACTACAGGAGAAAAAAAAAAGCTCTAAGGCATAAAACTCTACCGAAGGCATAGCACTCTGAAATGACAAGGTAGGAGGAGAAAAAAATCGTCTTATGCCAATAGTGTTTAAGAAAGAAAAGCAGCAATTTGCAGTGCAGACTTCTGGCACTGAGAAATCCAGATGGTAAACAGAAGAGGCATCTCTTTTTTACACAACTGCTCCATGCACGATAATGTTTTATGGTCCCTCCTTTCTGCTTATCCAACTTCGCTGTTCACCATAAAAGACAAAATACAGAAAATACCAGGAAGATTTTTTTTTTTAACAGGTGGTTAAACTTTGCACAAGCGGGATAATTTTTTTATCTATCCAAATTGATTAGAAGGCATTATTTAAAATGCTCTGAAAAACTCAAATCGAGATTTTATAGAAAAAGGGACAATTTTCAAGTTGTAAAAAAAACTGTCCAAAGCAAGAATAAATTAAAAAGCAAAGCAAAAAAACCAAACATCTCATTCTGTTGCAAAGCCTAACTAAAAATAGTGATAGAATACAGAAGTGGTGCTAGCAATGGTAAATTTAATGCCTGCTTTATGGGACTAAAGTAGCAGCCAAACATCATGAATAAAGATATGTTCTGCCGTTATCAGAAAGCCTGTGAAAGCATACTGTCACCACGGCAACACTGGGGCATTTATAGGAACTGTTAGAGCTTAACAACCAGTGACGTTGCTCCTAAAAAAAAAAAATACATATATATATATATATATATATATATATGTAAAAATATATATATGTAATTGACTGGACATATATTAAGCATCAGTGGGACCATTCAAACCTCATGAAGTTCCAAAAGGCCAAATGCTGGGTCCTGCACATGGGTTGGGGCAATCCCAGGCACAAATAATGGGCTGAGTGGAGAAAGGATGGAAAGCAGCCCTGAGGAGAAGGGCTTGAGGGTGCTGGTGGATGAGAGGCTGGACATGGAGCTGCTGCAGCACTATTTATCCCACAGTAAAAGCCAGAATTCATACAAAACAGAAAGAGGTGTGATAGGACTCACTGTGTTTCACCATTTTATTAGAAGTGAAGGATGCGTTTTCTACTTTAAACTAGCACAAGGTCACTTCAACATGGAAAACACTTCACACATCCTGCTTTAGCACTGATAATAAGTCTTCTTTGTCTCTGGTGCCTTGAAAAAGACCTTTTGCTCCTTCATGCTTCTTCTGGATCATGAAGATGGTAATACAGACATTTAAGGGCATGATGGGGATTGTCCACTGGTGTGCCAAGAGGAGAAAATAGAGAAATTGCTGTCGTGTCAGCTGCTTTTAGAGTGAGGCTGACAAAAGAAGAGGAGCCATGGCAGCTTCACATATTAATGCTGCAGAAATTTCACCAAATCTATCTATTATAAGGGTACAGAACTCTGCAGCAGAACTCCAGAAGTACTGAAAATAGGATGTGCAAGGTGGGAAACCAATACCTTTATTTTCAGGCAGACGACATCAGTGTGAATAGAACATTTGCCATAAGCACAGACATATGACTAAGCGTATTTAAATAAACCAGGATGGAAAAAAAAAATTAGAGTCTGTGTAGAAGAAAATTCAGGTCACTGCCACAATCCCAGGCTTGCTGTAGATCAAAGGTTTTCATCTTCCATACAGTTGGTGGGGGTCTGTGAGCTGCTTCTCTGTGGTCATGGACATGTGCAAGTTTGTTGATTTTTGAGCCAAATTTAATATAAGTTCCTACCAAACAGTCTCCAGATCAGAAAAGAAGTTACAATTCCTTTCGACTCCTTGAACTTGTTGAACAACTCATGTGGGTGGGTGTAAAACCTCTGTAGGGCTCTGAACCTGCAAAATCCTTGTGGATGCATCCCAACAGGCTCACAGGCCAGGTAGCCACACATCAGGTGCCTCCAGGCCTTCTTCAGGGTGTGTGTGTGGTAAAAGATTATGAATTTATGCTTCATGGACCACTTTTTCAAAATTAAGCATTACACATTTGCTCAGAGTTCACTGCAGATAGAACAAAAAAAAAATACAAATAAGACAAGTTTTTTATTCATATTTCCTTTCAATCACACAAAATCCTCTTTTTGGAAATGTTAACTTAAAGTCCATTTAGCCCTACAAACCCCATCTCTGGTTTCTGAAGAAGTTTGCCCTGAGAGCACAATGCCGTAAATCTCCCAAACAAGTGAGAAGCAGAGGAAGACAGCACCATAAATCCACCAAACAAGGAGATAAAGCAGAACAAGCAGTCAATAAGGCCAAGCAAGGATTTGGGTTGAACTTTTGTGCTAACCTGTAGTCATTGGCACAGCAAAGTTCACACCCATCAGCTGTAAATGCTCCTTACTCCCATAACCCCCTTCCCCACAGAGCATGTAAAATTAGTGGTATTTAAATGAAATTGATAAAATGTTTAGCCAATGAATGTAGTTTAATACTGTTTCCTGCAGGGGAGACATTGATCTGTCGCTGTTTGAAGGGTGTAAAAATGGGTAGCTGTCATGCAGGGAGGGTGCTGGCTCTGTGGATTTACCCCAGCACCCATCTCTGCTCAGACAGGGAGTAAACAAATATCTCCTCTTCATCTATCTATCTATCTATCTATCTATCTATCTATCTATCTATCTATCTTTCTTTCTTGTACTCTGGGTAGAGCCCATAATTGGGACAACACTGACTGCAGTAGATAAGCAGCATCAGGGCTGTTCTCACACACACCCCCCAAACAACAGAATCCCATCTCAGCTCCCTGCTGTCAGTCCAGCACTTTCATTTAAAGGTCATGGCTGAGATATAAAACTCTTGAAATCCTCACTGGAGTAAAACAGCTTTGTTCCCTGGTGTCTTCCAATAAAGACTTTTAGCCTGTCCTTATTTGGCCTTAACTCTTCACAGTAACCCTTTCACTTAAACTCCTTGTACTGACACTGAAGAAACTAACATAAACGTGGTATTTTAAAAAAAAATTACATTAAAAAAATGTCACATATTCCCTCTAATTCTGCAGCATGTATAGTCCATTTGCTTTAATTAAGTCAAGAAATACTCATTCCAAAAAGCATTTTTAAAGGTTGAACAGGATTTTCTACAGAAACTGACAGAATAAAAAAAAGGCCATACCTACCAGAGTGATGCAGAGCTGCAGAGCACAGCTGCATTAGCACACAGACCCTCCCTTTGCAATCTCATTAATATTTCAGCCTTTCCAGAGCAAATACATATCCTTGTGAGGCATAGCGATGTGCCAGAGACTCCTTTGAGGGCTGGAATAACTATCTTTTCATTCAAAGTCTGGTCTGGTATCTCAAGAGGAGAAAAGAGAAAGTGAGGTGTCACAAGACTGAATTACCATCATGTTTTCTGAAAGCTTCTGCTAGACTTTGGGAGTGTGATGGAAAAATTCTCTGCTGCAGTGGGGGAACTGGTGTGAATTTCTTATCTTTGCTACAGTCAATTTAGCAATATCCACAGATACGCTGACTTGAAGTGACTGCCCAGCAGTGTTAAATCACCCTTAATAGACTGCCTTATCCCAGTGGTTTACAAAAATATCTCCTTAGGATGCTTCCAAACATACCAGAGATGCTGGCCAGCCAAGTTCTCCAAAATAGTCCTCAGTTAGCAGCTTCCAAACTCCACACAGGAATCAAATTGCCTCACTTGAACATTGTTCCACATTCCCTTGATCAGAGTCATCACCTCCCACTTCGGGGTGCAATTATGAGGAAATGTCTTTCTCTTCTAAAAGAAAATAAAATTTATGGAGCCTTCAAATAAACAGAACCTGACACAGGAGAGAAATCCCAGGCGAGTGGGAGAAATGCTGTTACTGCTCCTTCATAGATATTGTCAACACATGGCTTTAGGCGGCATTTAGTGCAGCAACAGGAGCATGTCTTATACACCACGCTGTCACTACCTTTGGGAAATTACCTGAAAGCTTCAGTTTGCTACGATCTGCCTGCTGATAGATGTGCAGCTAGTGCCAGTGCCTCACGGCTTCTGGAGAAGGTGGCTGTGTTCTTGTCCCCTCCTGCCCAGGTTACCTTCTGCCAAAGGTTATGACCCCTGCAGCGAGTTGTGCTCGTACTTCAGTGGTGACAAGTCACAGCCCAGCTCCTTTATGTGAGCTCATCAGGGAGCTGTGTTCGGGGCTCTGGTTGCCCTGTTGTGAACTGTGATAGACAAGAGTTCAGAACCACCCCTCCCCTCCTTCCACTGTCTCTGCTACAAATGCCAGCAACCTTTACCCGATGGACAGGACATGCAGCAAAGCGAAATAAATAACTCCAGGTGCCACAGCTAGAGCCAGAGCCTTGGCTTGGATGAGTCAGCACATCCCCAGCTGCACCAGCTACAGCGCTGGCTTTGTTTCTCTGCTTGCAGACTGCCAGCCAAAGCACAAAGGAAAACCTCCCAACTGCTTGTCGTTATTAGAGCAGAAGTGAAACAGCCACATCCAAAGCTTTGCCTGAAAAGAGGCATGTACCTTCCCTCCCCACTCCATGATGTTTAAGAAGGCTGGTAGCACTGGGAACTTTTTCAAGACTCATCTCTGTGCAGGACTGTAGTCTTTTCCCTCCTGGCAGGACACCAGATGCTGTTACCACTGTAATATTCCAATGCTGCTCAACAATGCTTGCAGATATCCACTTGGACTACAAGTAGATCCATTAAATTTTAAGCAATCTTTAAAACCGTTCTTTCCCTGATCAGTCCTGCAGACAGGTTTTTGTTTACATTGATTTCCAGGAATGGGCCTTCCTTGTACAAATGCATTCAAAGACATTTATAAATAAAGGCGTGCGGCAGTTATTTGTGGATTCTTAGCACCAATGTTTCAGTCATATAAACTAAATAAAAAGACTGAGGGAATGCTGGAAACACAGGGTTTGAAACACATGCAAGATTGAAATTCATTTGCATATGCTGCTGCAGGAACAAAGCAAAAATCTATCTTAGCAGAAATCAGTTTGGGCAGAAAAAGACAAAGATAGGCCAAAATAATTGTATATCATATTTGCCTCAAAGGTTACAGCACCTTTCTGATACTAAGTACTGGTTAATGCTAAGAAAGAGCATCTTATTGAATATGTGGGAAAACAGGGAGGATTTTTTTTTTCCTCTGGAAGTCTTCTAGATCTTTCAGTCTTATCTTACAGAACGGGAAACTTCCTTACTTGTATTTGGAGTGTGGGATATACAGTAAGAAGAGCCCTGGAGAGCTTGAAAAGCTAAATTATACCTTTCTCTCCAGACTCTTGTTAGTGTAAAAAGACTGTGCAAGAGATGATGTAGAGATCACTGTACTGTTTATTGTTCTTAGCTTTTTATAAGAGATCACATACAGTACATATTGTTCCAGTGTATTCTGGAGAAAAGTTCTGCTAATGCAAACTTTTACGCTTTTCACAGTGAGGAGATTCATTAATCTGCTTTCAAGAACTTAATTTGGTTTTGTATTTAATTAAAATAATTTTGTGCATATTTGTACGTTGCAACTCCTGCAATATTTGGAAAAATATGAAACAGAAACAAAGTAAGGAGAAATCCTGGGATATTTCTTTATCAGGGTGCTAAATAAACTCCATAATTCTGGTCTTTAAGCAAGAACATTGCTGCAGGATGGATGAACTACAGCTGATCCTACTCTAAGCTGGTGGGGAGAGGCTTGAAAGCAAATGTAGCTGTGGTTTTATACACAATGACCAAAAAAGTTTGGATGTGGGATGGACCAGGATCTGCTGCAGGCTGACAAAATTCATGTGTCCCCCACGACAGAAGGCAGCATTCACTGCAGCATTTATGAAGGAGAGGCATAAATAACTTGTGTTTGAAATGAGAAAGGAGTTTGGAAGGCAGCCTGAAGCAAGTCAAGTAGCAGTTTAGTTCAAGGTCAAACGTTTCCTCTTCTTGCTTAAAACCAGAGTCAGGCTTACAGACACAGTTAGCAAGAAAATATTTTTTGTATCACCAGATCTGCCGCATCAAGAGAATTGCCAGGATTTGGGATTCAACTTGGCTGTTTCTAGACAGCAGAGCATATGCTGTGCTATTGCCTGCCTGGCATGCCTGCTCCCTAAAATGTCTGTCTGGGTGTTTGCTCACCTCTGCTTTCTCCTCCCTTGCACACTGCATCTTCCCTCCAGTGGGAAGGAGGCGCTGCTGGATGCCACAGACAATCTAGGCCTGGTCATTGGACCACTGAAATCACCTGAAAAGTGTTCCCAGGAAAAGGAATGCCTCAAAACTGGTTGAAGAACAGCACTGTGTCAACTGAACGTCATGTTAGTAGTAGGAGGAAGGAAAAGAAATAGAATACGAAACAGCATAAAGCATGGACAGGTGAAACGTCCCCAGGATTACAACCACTCTGTCTGGACTGGGGTCAGTAAAGATTTATTAGCCTCAGTAACAGCAATAACTCAGCTACCAACTGATTAAAAATGCAAAGGACTGGATAATAGAGCTAAAACTTTAGGAGTAACCAGTTTCATGAAGCTGCCTCTTTTTTTTATTTTTTTCTGAGGGGGCGGTCACCTGGTGAAGGAAATACAGAATTCTGGTGATAAATAACATTGTTATTAAAAGAGAAGGAAGATACAAACTGAGGCAGTGTACCACTGCAGCCAGAGGTGGTGGTGCCCCATTCTGAAAGACCTCTGGCATTTGGGCTACAGGAAGCTTTTCAGCACACACATTATGTCACAGCCTTTAATGTCATTTAAGCATTATACACAGATCATACGCAGTTAAAAGTCTTTCCTAAAACTGCAATCACACAAGACAGTAACTCTGCTTGCTTTCACAGATCAAACTGTTTCAGAAAAAGGTTTTCCTGTCATTTTTTTCTAGGCATTATCTGAATGCATTTAACAACCATGGGAGAAAATTGCAGCACATGGAAAATCTCTGAGTGCCAGGAAAGATCAGTTTTTGATAGCTGGTTTTAAATGGCAAAACTTAGAACAGACAAAGGATGCTGTACACAATATTTTTCCAGTTTTGAAGAAGCTTGATTTTGAAAATATAAACGTAGTTAATAACTCAGTGATAAGCACGTGCAGTCCGTTATTTTCCTTTTGGGATCAGACTAAACACCTGAGGGGGATAATACCTATTCATACTTGTGTATCACTTCACCCATGTTGCTGCAACCCGCCACACATACTCTAAGATACAGAAGCTCTGGAGCTGACCTTCAGCTGACATAAAGTGCCCCAATATAATCAGAAGTACACACAGGTTAGCAATGGTGAGGTACTGGTAACTCAAGAAACTGTTGAAGGCATCCAGGCTGAACTGCGGCACACACAGTGTATGTGTGCATGAATTCAAAGCAAATATTTTAACTAGAAACATTAACAATGGAGCAACCATACAGAGTGGCAGCACCCATTTATTGCTATTTCTTTACAGGGCATTCACTGCACAATGTTCTGTGTAAATTATGTGCAACAAATAGAAAAGACTGTGAAACAAGCAAGTTCAAAGGAGGAATGTGACCAGCAGAAAACCATTTGAGGCACAGGGGCCTGCAGTCCTGCTGACTAGACTCATGGACTCATATCCTGCTACTGCAGGTGGTTACGTAGTTCTGCTGGATTAACAACCACTTACACTTCTGACCTTTCAAAATTTAGTGGATAAAAATTACAATTAAGCAATAAACACATCCAAGAGGATATTATTCTCTCTCTTTTGAGTCAACACCCAGGGACTTCTTTTGCCCTTCTCGTTCACCTGAGATGGACTGGCTGGATCTGTGCGGTCCATGACTACACTGGGTGCTCCACAACACAACCCTGATATGCAGGTATCCTACATTAGTGGAGCAATCCGTTTTCCATTGTGAAATATCTCATGGAATCTAGCAAGCACACAGCTGTGCCAAGACCATGTGCAGGATTTTCCTATACCACCCATACTAGTTTCACTGATTACTCACTTCCTTAGCTACAAAAACACATGGCAAGTTTCTTCATGCTCAAACATCTGTACACAAACTATTTGGGCAAAGATGTTTCCATTCACTCACACCTCAGTTGCTGTGACTGACAGTTTAAACCTACCTTAACCAAACAAAACTTGATTACAAAAAACACCAGGCCAACAAATTAAATTTATATAATGTACCCTGTACTGTAATTTGCTGCACAATCTAAATGGATACACCAGCACTGCCCTTTTCACCTATGCTTCATCCTTTTTTTCTTGAAAATTCGATATCAGGCTGACATTGCCCTCCTCGTGTAGGCACACATTCCCATTCTTCAAACAGCTTTTAAAGACAGATCTCTGTGTGCAAAAAGAAACTTTTGGTGCACCATTCAGCTGTTGGCGTTGTTAAAGGAGGTTGATGGGTTTGATTTCAACAATAAAACAGTGCTAGAAATGGATCTGTTCTTTTTTTCTGTAGACCCTCCCCAATACCATTTTACTTAATGCACCGTGGAATGTTTAAAATGCAGACTCCCCTTTAAATGTGCACACATAATATTTTGAATTCATTTACATAAGCCATGTGAGGATGATTTATACATAAAAAGAGTCAAAGTTATCCTAAATGCTTGAATTACTCACTGCATTTGCTAAAGAGGTTGCCAGCTTTATGAGATACCTCCTGTGAGGATCTGGACATAAGAGTCTGTGAAAATTCAATGTATTTGCACCAATGAGGAGTCTGTGCAATAGTTTGAAATGTGCACCCCACCGGCTGCTTTTCTTCCTCTTTGTACACTCTTTTTTCCAAAACAGGGTGTGCAGATACACAGACGTCAGTACTGCAACCCTTCTCCACAGCAAATACCTTAAATATGTACTAGTAATAAACAAAAATGCTAAAGCTTTTGAAGGCAAGATGGATGGTAGCCAGATGAATCAGCAAGTTGTTATCTTACCAGCCATAAATCCACACCAAAACAATACCTGTAGCTCTAAACTTCAAGAAATGGATTTTATACTACCCTTTTTGGTATCAGTGAAAGAAAAACTGTAATACACTTTACATAAGATAAACAAGGAATACACAATAATATAATCAGTACACATTAATTTAATTGTTGCTACTTTTAAGCCTGCTGTCAGTATTTTCCTTGCTACATAGGACATAATAGACAGTTACAGCTGCTTTATTAAATAAATGAATTAAATAAATTTAAATTAAATTAATTGAATAAATTTATTAAATAAATGAAGAAAATTAGACAACTTGTGTGAAACAGATACCTTCATCTAGTTGAGAGGGAACTTGAACCATTTCCCACAGCAGTTAAGAGGTAGTTAGCTTCCATTCTTCTGCACTTATATTTCTAAACATAAATGATCAGGGACTGTCAAAGGAATGGTGAATACGCAAGTTAAAAAGCTGTGGTTTTAAGGCTTAGAATTTTACACAAAAAAGCCCCACAAATTCAATTGAAAACCCTATTCGTGTGTAAGAAGCAATCAGCTCACAATGCTGTCGTTTTCTTAAAGTGAGGCTATAGTTTCAGCCCTGCCTCAGCAGCTCTGCAGTGGATCCTGCCTGGCTGAGTACAGCAGCCACTCTGAAGAGGGTCTGAAATCTTCTTCAGCACAATATTAACATTCAAAAGGTGTACAAAAAAAAAACACCAACAAAAAAAAAAAAAAAGGATGAAAAAACCCGCGGGGTATTCTCATATTGTCTCAAAATCAGACCAAAAATCTGCTTCTCGCTTCTACTCTATTGCTTGTTGCCAGTAATGTCTGTTTAACTGCAATTAACATGGCTTGTGTGAGTCATTCTGAATACTGATAACAGTTTATGGTCTTCAGACAAATTCCCCATTCCCTTACACACCTTAAGATACAGTGGATGATATGGATGCCAGTGGCGTACTTTAGAAAATAATCTGACCATGCAATGGGAGACGTATAGTCAGTGAAATTTGCTGCTTAACTTCTGAACTTCTCTCTAGGTATTTTTGCCCTGGGAATTTTACTTGTTTCCGTGTCCTAAAGCTGCTCTTGATCTAGCTGCTTTTTATTTTGAGGGGAAATATATAACTAAAGCAAAAATCTCCCTGTTTTCCTTTCCCATGAGAAAAATGAAGTCAGTTTTAGAATGTCAGTCAGATAGGCTGATTACAAAATGTAAGGGTTTTTTTTTTTGCTGAGAGTTTCTACCTAAAAGCAGACAAATAGATATATTCTCATGCAGAGACCCCCAAACCATTTGAGGCTGGTCATTTTTTTTGTCCTCTTACAGGGAAGTTCAGTTTTCAGATACTCCATATTCTCATGGGTCAAAGAAAGAATATGGGATATTATTCTTCTCTCATACTTCTTTCAGACCTCTCTTACAAACAATAGATTTGAACCTCACCAGCAGTATCTCCCTTTTTCTGCCCCATGAGGATATTCCCATGGAGGCATCTTTTATTTTTAAACATTAACTCTGTCAGCTGCATTGTGGTTGTCAGGGTCAACCTTGAGGAGCGTGGGACTGTGGTTTTGTGCACGTAATAGGACAAAATATGCATGCAGAGATGATGCAGAGCTGCCACCCCCATCACCACAGTGCAGAGATGGTCATTCTGTGGACACCCATGTGCACCCTCTGGGTGGTCTGGCTGGAGATCATTCACTGTCTGGCTTCTCATGCTTTACACTAACGTAAACAAGGAAGAAAGCACCTCCTCCTGCTGTCACATAAAAACCTCCATGCAGGGCTCCCTCAGAACCCTGTCCTTTGCAGGTAACCAGAGCTATCCAGGGACCTGGGCCTAGCACACTCTTTGAGTGAACGTGACCATTATTTCAGCTGCCAGCATGTCTCTTTGGAGAGCACTTACACGAGAACACACCTCAGAAAAAACACAAGGCTGTCTGCCATATGAATCTATTAATCTCACATGGTGGCATGCCTCTGCCTCTGCAGGAAAATGCTTCAGGAGGGATTTTTCAGCTCCTTGTTCTCGCTCCTCAGGATCTGCTTCTCTAGATGAGCTTCAAAAAGGGTGTCCCAGGGCCCCTTTGCTACAGGAAGCAACTTATGGAAGGATAATTCACAAGGTTTAGAAACCCCTTCTTGTCTGGAAGATTCATGACAAGACTTGACAAGAGATGCTGTGCTGCATTCCCAGAAGATTTCTGGCATAGAGGTTTCATAATATTGGACAGAAGCTTTATATTTTCCTTTAGGTACTCTCAAATCACACAGGGTGTTACAGACTCAGTAACAAATTTCTGCAGTGCTGCTGCTCTGCGATCCAGGCAAGCTGGTGTTCTTCCTGGGAGTACCTTTTTGTCAGGAAGAAACTTGCCATCACATACTTCCCTTTAAACAACCCTCATTGTGAAAAAATTGTCATCCACTCAGCTCTAAGAGACTCAGCAAGTCTGCAAAAAAAAGAAGGAATTATTAATTTCTTAGAGAAAAAACTATCATAACAATGAGAATCTCTAAATCCATAAATTCTATAAATGAAGGAACTCCCAAGGAAGGGGAGATTTGCTCCTATCACTTTATATGATTTTTATATTAAATAACTATTGGATTGAACAAAAACAAACAAGATAAATAATCCCAGGAGCCATCTTGTGAGCATGTAAAAGCTGGATGCTGCTGCCACAGCATGAGCTGGACCTCAGAGGAGACAGTGGACCTGCTAGGACCTCGTCCCAGTAAGGTTAAAGCAGGAGCCAGGAAATAAGAAGGAAAAACCCTGAGGTGCCTCCGACCAAGCTGGTCAGAGAGGGGAGTCAGGAAAACAGTCCAGTAAGTTCCAGGAGTTATTAAACAGGCAGGGTTTGGGATTTCAGAGTTAGGGTCATATAGTCCCCTTAATGTTGCTTAGGGCATCTAAAGTTTTCTGGGTGTGGCTTTTGCATTTCAGAGATGCTGCAGGGTCAGTTCCAGTAGGGTTTGCAGTGAGTGCATCACATCCTGGCTTCCACCCCCAGAGATGGTAAACTCCAACGTTCTTATTTGATTTGAAAATAGTGTACTTCACAGATGCCTTTGAATGAAAAGAATGTAAAACTCCTCAATAAATACCATAAAACATTGGTATTTCAGGTCATTTCCTACAGCACTGGTTATGGGGTGAATTTGTATCTCCAGGTATTTAACAGAAAAGTTCCTTTAGTGCCCTTCAAAGAAACCCTTTTCTTGAGCCAATGTCATTGAAATATTTTCCATAGCCTTGACTTGCTTTGCTATAAAGCTGTCTTACCCTTTTTGAAAATGGAGACTTGAAGATAATTATATTTAATATTTAGAAGTTCTTCAGTTCCAAACTTCACATCCATTTCAAATAGTGCATATAAAGGCAGCCTTTCAGGAAAGGAAAAAAAAAGAAACAACCAATTTTGATCAAAAGCTGTAACAGCAATACTGAGGCACTCACTGCGACTCAAGAGATGCTCCTGCCAGCTTGTTAGTGTGCTGCTATTTTTGTCTGCCCACAGAATCTGCTACTTACATTTGGGTGCTGCAGGTGGGAGCCCTGAATTTCTGCTGCCCACAAGCAGAACATGCAGCATTCTGCCACACTTGCAGGTCCTCTGCCACCCCACTCACTCAAGTGGGCAAAGGACCATGCAAACCTGTCTTTTCCTGCTGAGGGTCCTCTCACTGATGTTTTTACTGAGCTCCCCCAGCACTCAGAGCCCATGCCAAGGCCAGATTTTCTGTGTCAGGCTGGTAGAGATAATGCGAGGCACAGAGCCGATTTGCCAGCATTCCCATCCCAGCACAGCTTTCCTCTTCTGCCCTGGGAAAAGAGGGGTGGGATGGCTGCTTTTAGGCCAGAGGTCACTGTTTCAGTTGCTTACCACGCTGCATCTTTCTCTTTCCTTGCAGATGGCTTCAATTCCCACCAGCATCTGGAGGCATCCTTCCCCTGGGATGTGTGTTGAGCTGGAAGCATGAGCAGGTTCTGGTAGGTGCTGCGTACGTCCTGGCCACAGGCATCTCCCAGGGAACACGGATATTCCCATCCCTTCTCTTCCTCCCAGGCCACGCAGTACCACTGGCACTCGCCTCACCTCCACAACAGAACACATTTTGAAAAATAAAACCACTTTCCAGGTTCTGTGTGGCCTCTGAGTCAACTGCACTGTGTTTTCAGGGTAACCACTGCTTTTCCTGTTTTGGGAATGTTTCTTTTGGCAGGTGTGTGAAGGTACATGAATATCTCCCTTAACATAAACCATTCAAAATGTAATTTAGACATTATCTGAGGGTAGTAAGCAAGCAATAGGACTCCTAACTTCTCATTTGTAGAGCTATCTGGATAACATACTGGGGAGGTTCAAATGTTCAGAAATCTGAAGGAAAAGTCACATCATAAACATGATTAACTTTGGAGGCTGTAGCTTCCCTTCTCTGTCCTAACAAAAGTGGTTATCTCACTTTTGCACCCACTGCTGTAACTTTGCCTCAGCCTGTGCACAAAGCAGAGAGCCTGGAATCCTGGCTTGGCCAGAGACAGACACGAGAGATTTTGTTTTGCACTCAGTGTAAATATAATTCATAATCTGATGGTCAACGCTGACGTGCGTTTATATGATCCCAACCTAAGAAGACTGCTAAAAACTGGCTAAGAACAAGGTGAAAACAGCAAATGTTGGGGTAGGGAGGGCTGTTGTGTCTGTCTGCAGAAGGAAGAGAGAGAAAGATAACTTGTGGGGTGACAACATCTTCTCTGGAGGGATCTAAACGATCAGTATGATACAAGCAGATTTAAATCATCTTAACCCAGAAGTGGCATTGGATGCAGAAGTAGTGTTTGCAAATTATCTTGCACCAATACTGACTTATTTTTCCTTCATTTGTATTCTTTAGTGTGCGCTGCGGTGATACCAAAACCATACCTAACATCATTTATATAACTCATCATCAAAGCCAAGATTTCAAATTTACTTTCTCCATGTTTTTCTCTGTTTCCCAATTTTGTCTTAATGCAGCCTAGATGTGAAACCTAGCATAACATGCCAGCAATTCTGCTGCCAAAAATTTAAAGGTTTGTAAAAGATTCTACTTCTCCTCCTTTAGCTGGTTTATGTAGGCAGCTGGGTAAAATTTGGGGGGTCTATGCAAGTAAGAGATTACTAGGTATCTGGTGGCTGGCAGCTCCAGAAAAACACTGATTTAAACTTACACTTTGCATGGATGCAGCAGAATAAGAGTGTACAGATAGATCTATCTTTAATCATAGGCTTAATGGTAATTAAACAAGCAAGATACAATTTCATTGCTACAATGCTAAAGAGTGAAGTAGGATGCCTTCCAAAAGGCATTATATGGGAATTGTGATTTGGTGTGAGGCAGTTCAGTAATGTCAGCCAAGACATATTTTATGTCCAACTCTCATTAAAATAATCCCAGAATAACATCACTGAGCAGATTTTAGCAAGAAATTATAACCACTACCTAACCCATATTAGTTAGGTTGCCTTAAAAGTCATCTCAGAATAACATTAAGGCCTTTGGAATAATGAGGATAAAGAGACATGTGAAAGCTTAATGAGCAGGCTGCTGGCTTTCCTGCAGTTTGACTTTGCCCTGATTTTCAGTGCCTTTGCAGAGCTGAGAGCCTCTGCTGAGAAGGGAGACAGGATTGTCTCAGCAGAAAGGTTGGCTGTTGCAGCACTACAATCGCTGACCTTTGGAGCAATTTGTAATGATGAGTGTGTTTTTCCCTTTCAAGAATCCTGCTTCCCTTACAAAAGAGTGCCCCTTCTCACAATGATGTCATCCTCTGAGAGTGTGTCATGAAAGGAAGAGGTAGCTCTCTTAAATAAACCCATACAGCCAAAATTTCTGTACAATGTGCTGCAGAATCCCAGACGAGGAAGCGGGTAACGCCCAAGTGATTCTTATCCACTGTTTTGGTTAAATTAGGGCCTTAAAGGAATGAAAGTCATCCTGCTGGCTAGCCCAGAAATGTCAAAGGTGGCAGTGCTTTCTCAGTGAAATGCATGGAAACTCCATGATGAATGTTTTACACACCCAGCAATGCAGCAGCTCACACTGACACAGCCAAACTGGGACTTTCCCCCCCCCAGTTAGCTGTTGTCACTGATTAAATGTCATACACTGCATTTGGAGCAAGAAATAACTGAATATAATACCAGGCAGTTTAGGAAAATGGTCATAAAAACAGTTATTCAGTGTAAAGAATATTACCTGAAGAAAGGCTGCAAACATTTTAAGTGTGAGCATAATGATTTCACGTGACAAAAGATCAGTTATGCAATTCTCTTTTCCAAATAGAATAGTACCCAGCATATCTTAATGTTACCACTTAATCTCCTGTCTCATGGCATTTATAATTCTCCAAAAGTAAAATTAGTGTCGTTAATTAAAGCTGAAAGCATGTGAGCCCCCATAAGGAAACACACACAGACAGAGATATTTACCACTGCAGTTAATTTACATTCACAATAAACTCACATTTTCCATGACTGGGGCAACTGACTTAATTCTATTTTAAAATGTAATGGGTTTTCTCTGAAAGGCCCACAACACATTAATTAAAATTAATCTGAAGGTTTCTGTACTAAAGGGAGCAAACTCTTGAACTGTGACAAACAAGGGAAAAGTACGGTACATCGAAAAAGATATTCCCAAAGCAGCAAATCTTCACTGTGTACATTTTGATATGAGGAGTCTCGAGTCTTACTTCACTTTGACATTTTTCCATGTCAAAATATATTTTATTTACTAATAGAAATACACTAAAAATGCATAACTATTAACTTGAATCATATTATTACTGCTAATAGGTCAATAAAGCCCATCTACATTCCTATTAGGAAAAGCAGTTGGTTATACAGCCCTCACGTTGTTCAGGCTGGTATTTCAAAAATCAGCAATGATCTCAAATTATACTATTTTTTCTGCCTTTCTCCTTTGCTTTGAAGCCTTAATGAAAACCCACCAAACCAATAAACAGAACCTAAGCTACTGTAGAATGCTTTTGGACAGGCAGCAGTGAGATGTTCCACTCCCTTTCCACTCCCTCTTCTAATGTCCTTCAGGTTGTCCATATCTTGGTACTACCACTACAGCCACCAAGGAACTGAGGACCTTTTCTCCCAGAAAAATCTGCAGCTAGCCATTTATCTTCCCTCTTTGTGCTTTGAGAGTGGCTTTTCGCAGTCCAACAAAGTCAATGTGTGACAAAAAGGGGTAAACTCACCCCCACTCCAACCTTCCAGCCCCAAAGGCTTCCACCACTCCCTTTGCATCAGACACAGCTGCTGTGCAACTGCAGCATAAATCAGGAGTGAAAAATCCACCTGAGGAATCAAAAATGAAGCAAAACAAAGATGTTATCATCAGAGCAGTTAGCACCTCGAGAGATGGGCACAGAGGGGGGAAACTGAAGACAGAGGAGCAGCAGCTGATTATTAAATTGGTTTAGGCTGCAGACTGAAAGTGCATCCTAAGCCTTGGTGCAGAGCTGGGGAGGAAAATGACTGTGCAGTCACCTCTTCTTAGAAACAAAGAGGTTAGAACAGAGGGGAGGACCCATGGGTGTGACAGAGCTGTGGGTCCCAGACCTGCAGCAGGATGGGAGCAGACCCAGGGTAAAAGGGAGCAGACGGACGCGGTGATTTCAGCAGTCACAGTCAGGCTGTGAGCATGGAGAGAGGGGAAAAACGGCTGTGGGTGGGGATAGGGAGAAGCTGCAGGAGAGAAGGGTGAAGGCAGAGAAGGTTTGAGAGACAGAGAATTGCAAAAACATGGTTTCGTTTAAGTGGACATGAGAGCAAGAAAAGAAAGGAAGCGGCAGAAATCTTCTGCATATCAAAACACCTGGGAAGAAGCCACAAGAAAACACCAGCTCAGAGGTTATGTGCATACTTGAAGATGCATATTAAGGTATTCAGATTGTAATAATGTCATAAACCCAACAAATATCTGGTAAAGGAGCAGAATTATTATGGCAAACTGCAAGAGTCTCAGCCATCCATACCCACACTTCTCTAGACTATTTGTACACCCCCTGACACCACCAGCAGTTGCCTTTCTCATCTTCTCACTGTGACACCATAAGACAAAACAAGGGGAAAACTCCAGAGCCAGAGTTTTAGGGGGTTGTTTATCTATCACCTACTTGCAGGTTGGAAAGTGGGATTGTGGTGTTTTTAAATTTAATGTGATAAAGCTAAAGATTTAAATGGTTACTTTAACCACTTAAGGAAAAGGAAAGGAATATCTAAAGCTCTTCCTCATGTTCTCTATCCTTCTTAAATTATTTTAATAAGAAATGGCAACCATTTCATTTTGAAATAAGACATGCATTTTTTCTGGTGAGAACAATCAAACACTGGAACAAGCTCCCAGCAGACATGGTGGACTCTCCATCTCTGGAGGTTTTCCAGATGAGATTGGACAAGGTGCTGGATAATCTCCTTGATGCTGCTTTCCCACAAAAGGATCTCCCAGTCTGAGCTATCCTGTGATTCTATCACT
This sequence comes from Corvus hawaiiensis, assembly GCF_020740725.1. Lineage (NCBI taxonomy): Eukaryota > Metazoa > Chordata > Aves > Passeriformes > Corvidae > Corvus > Corvus hawaiiensis. Next base: position 43,324,131 of record NC_063255.1, on the reverse strand, counting down.
CATTCGATACATCTGATCTGTCAAAATTTAAAAAGAGGGAAAAAAGAGAGGAACAATAAGCCTTGTTCTGGGAGATCTTGTTAAACATTATAAAGATGAAAATATGTTTTCAATACTCGTAAATTGTCCTGATTAATCTCAACCACTGGTTTTCAAAACCTGCTTCCAGTATCTTGATGTTCAGCCTTGTTGAAGACAGGCACAGGGTGATTTCTAACTGCAAGTTGCAGCACTGAACACTGAAAATACTACCAGTGAGAGTGTCATTGCTCTCATGAGCACAAGCATTTATCAATAAATCTTTCTGATGGTGTTAGATCTTTGCAGCCCTTAAGGCCTTCCACATTATGAAACCACATTTCACACAAATTGCATGTAAAACTAAAATATAAAATTGTATTTTTATTATAAAATAATTTTGAAATTGAACAGAGAAGATGGCTTATCAGAATTGGAGACTCCTCATTTTGTTTCTCAGGCTTTTTAGTGGTATGAGAGATCTTTTCCCTGTTGCCTACCTAGGTAACTCTGCTCTGGTCTGGTGGGAGCTAATACTGGTTCATTAATTCAACTCCTTTATTGCCAGCCAACTGTGAGACAAAAGAGATATTGTTCAAAATCCTCATTTGACTTCAAATAGAGACCTCAGGTTCTTTATTTAAAATAAAATGTTCACTGGGATATATTCTGCAGAGCAATACACAGCAAGCCAATACTGCTGTTAGTGCTGGTCAGAGAGTTTACTTAACAAATCCAGTTCAGCTTTTTCCTACTGACAGACATTATTTTAAATACTTCCTTTTGAAGGGGTGAGCAATAAAAACCCGCAGCCTAACAGTGCCTGGTGGTGTGTCACAGCCTCTTGTCCTGGGCTCTCAGCACGTGAAGGGGCAGCGCTTCCCCTCTCCTCAGTCTACCTGCTCTGCTTTCAGCCCTCCAAGGGTTTGGCAATTACTCATTCAAAACAACACACCTATTAACCTTGCTACGCACTTTCTCTCCATGCCCAGACATTCTGAAAATCTGGATGCAGAGCCCTCTCAGTCTCACCCTGCTGTCCCACTTCTCCTGCTGCCTCAGAAGCCCCGCCTGGCACAGGTCCTGTCAGAAGCTGTCACCTTCTGCAGGCTTTTGCCACTTGCAATTGCACCTGCTGTCAGCAGAGAAATCTCAGCATCCTCTTACCTGTGCATCTAGCAGACCTGGGCCAAAGAGCTGCACTTGAGTTACTTTCTTCAAGTTAATAGAGAGCAGCCAACCTATAAACAATTGATCAGTCCTGTGCTCGTCAGCGCTGCATCCACACCTGTGAGGCACTGAGACTGCCTGGAATGCAAAGGTGTTGGTCTTTAGCAAGGCAATGCCCTTACACCACAAGACACAGCCTTGCTTTGACACTTCTGCAATAATATTAGGAAGAGCTGCAAAATCAGCTATTTCCCCCTATGCTTCTTGCCTAAGTGTCGTCCGTTTCAGAGAATTCTAAATGCTCACATGAATATTTCACCTTAAATTTAGTGTCTTCAGGGTCCACCTGATTCTTCGTGACAATTGAGGGGGCATATTATCACACTGTCTTTGATTTTTTCCAGTTCCAGTTCAGAAGACCCTGCTGTGCTGGTAGACTTGAGCTATGTCATTTTTCTGTACAACATCTTACGAAAATGTTAAGCATAGATAGCTTCTTCACCAAGAAATAAAAGACACTCTCTTTTGACAGATATTTATAATAAGCTCTTAATTGTGTAAAAAATTCTCTGGGTTTACTTTCATTTCAGAAAAATGTGGTCCTCTGCAGAGGATTTCGATCCTGCACATACTGCATTTTCCAGTGAAAGGCATTTCTCTGGAAATTCTTGAAAAAGTTTCACATTAAATGACTAAAAATACCAAAAATGACGTCTTCTTTAAAATATAAAAATAGGGATGAAAATCATGTCCCATTCACAGCCTATTCCTGTCATTGCAAACAAAACTTGAAATCAATGTTTTTTTCAGTGCATTACTTGAAGCCAACATGAGATTTTCCCAGGGCAAAACCAATTACAGCAGAATTACTCTGGTAGATGTTTGTCTGACATCCAACAAAGAATGTTTCTCCTTCTCGTCCTCCTTCATTTTGTGAGCTGGTTGTGTGCATTTAGGTCCCACTTGCCCTTAAATCCTGCCTTTTGATGGCCAGAATCTTCATTTTTCTCTAAGTGGAAGCTGAAGTTCTCACGTGGTCACAAGCCAGTAGGAACTGGGTTTTAAGTAAACCATCAAACACCCATAATTGAATTTCTGGAGCTGGCAGCACCGCCTTAACTCACTGAGAGAGAAAAGCAGGCGAGTTTTTGAGTAGCTGGAGGCTCTCAAGTGGCGCTCTGACTAACACAGAGGGAAAACACACAGCATTGTTTTGAGAGCTTCTCTGTGCACATTATTCTAATTTGGCAGTCCTGGGGCCCAACTGGTTTTCAGAAGAGCAGTGTCATAAATCACTGTCATTTCTGTCCTCAGCCACCAAGAAAAACAGTCCTCACCAGTTGTGGGACTGCCTTACACCCCTTCTTCTGACACAGGTTTGTTTGGAAATGCTTTGAACTCCACATCAAATGCCCCTCATAGTACAAATAAACTTCACGGAAATGTTTGAGCAAGAACTGTGTACAACTTACCACAAATCACAAAATCTGTGACTAGCTGATTGACTTTAAGGTGCAGTTGTAACGCTGTGATGAAAAAGGCTGTGGTTTTTTCCCTCTAAAATATCCACCAGACATCTGTGGATAGGTTCTCTGTCTTCCCAGTGTCCTTATGAACAACAGTAAAAATTATAAAAGAAAAAAACTACAATTTTGAAAATGTATCATCCTTAAAGAAAATGCCTTAGGACCTTGAGAATTAGGGCAAAAAAAACCCAGTAAGGACTGGGCAGCATGGGACAAAGAGGTTGCAGAGGATGCAGATCCTGCAGGACATATGTCAACCTTCATCAGGTACCTGATAAAACTGATTTTCCACCTCAGCATATTGAATAAGCTAAAATACTATCAGAGGCTCACATGTGATCACAAATACAGCTGGAAACAGCAGCAAACAAGATATGGGCTTGAAGATGTGATGGAGAGGATGATGGAACTCAACTGCATCCAGGTCTCGGGTTGTCAGAGCAAGGAAGAAGAGGAGCTGCTGGAGCACTTCCAGAGGAGGACACAAAGGTGCTCTGAGGGCTGGAGCCAGGCTGGAAGAGATGGGAGTGTTCACCTGGAGAGGAGAAGGCTCCAGGGAGACCTCAGAGCCCCTTCCAGGGCCTAGAGGGGCTCCAGGAGAGCTGGAGAGGGACTTTTTGTAAGAGGATGTATTAACAGCTCACTAGGGAATGGCTTCCCACTGCCAGAGGGCAGGGTTAGAGGAGATATGGGAAGGAATTGTTCCCTGTGAGGATGGAGATGCCCTGGCACAGGGTGCCCAGAGAAACTGCGGCTGTCACTGCATCCCTGGCAGTGTCCAAGGCCAGGTTGGACATTGGAGTTTGGAGCAACCCGGGATAGTGGAAGGTGCCCCTGTCCATGGCAGGAGGTGGCACTGGATGGGCTTTAAGGTCCCTCCCAACCCAAACCATTCCATGATCCTTTAACTCTATGATTCTATGATTTTGACAGAACAGAGATTAGGACTCAAGAAAAGAGGAACTGAGCAGGCAAAGGCTTAAGAGAAACCACAACACAAAATGGCCTTTTGACACAAAAGGACTTTAAAGCCCCGGTGCTACAGAAGAATATGCCAAGCATAAGTCTGTTGTGGAGAACTGACAAAGGCGATTACCTCCAAGGGAAGGAATCTTCTCCCTGGAGGAAAAAGAGCAGAAGTAGCACAACAGAATGAGATACAGTTGGTGGTAAGCTTTATCTTCTCAATGGACAGACTCTACCAGAGTCCTTCAGTCTCTTAAACTTATCTGAAAGATCTGGAAGAAGAACCCAGAAAAAAATCTAAAGTGATTTTCTCTTTTCAGCTTATGCCCTTACTAAAGACAAGTGGAAGTACAGTGGCCTTTTGCCGTCACAGTGTTTGGTAAAGAATAAATCTGGACATTAGCCCTAGGAATGACTTGAGCATGCTGCTACTTTTTTCTCCAGTCCATATAAAGAAGAGAAACAGTGAAGACACAAAAGTCTGAAATACACTTTACAAAGTAAAATAGGAGAGGTAGAGCACAAAGATATTTGTGAAGAGAGAACAACTTTTCTCATACGAAGTGAGCAAACTTGAGGACACGAGTAACTGAAACTTGATTTAATTTTACAATAAAGACCCCTGCCACGCACACAGGGTCAAATGGAAAACTTCTGTTTCAAGCTGAGGATTGTCTAAAAAGTGAATGGAAAGACCGGAAAGTATGCATCTGACCATGAGATGAGTACAAGTACTCCAGATAATGACTTGGAACACTTAAATTAGATTAATTAGATGTCCCTTCACATGGCTATCCATCTCTAGACACCACAGAGGAAATTCTAAGTCTCTTAAGCCCTGGTTGGTCATGGGTAGGCCCAGCAACAAAAGATAGTTCAGATATTTATGTGAATAACAAAATTAACCAATTAAATCCTTACTCATTTCTGTGGGGAAAAAGATGTTAAGCAAGCAACCAGAAAAAGCTGTGCACTGCTAAGTCTTGTCAGATGCTACACTGACTTTTCATTACTTGCTACTTCCTCAGAATGTCCATGCAACCCTGGGAAAACATAAGGATGACTGGGTGTAAACATGGCTCTACACGGCTCTAACTTAATAAGGAAGCGCAAGCACAACTTTAGCATTAGAGGAGAACCATCCTCTCTAGTTCCCATAGTCTATCCTAGGTGCCTCTGGTTAATAAACTACTTAGTCTGATTTTCTCAGCTTTTACGTACAAAATTGGTTGAAATTCACACTGTTTTATAGTAATGTGTTAACAGTAAGACAACATAAAATTTAGGATGTAGGATAGTAGATTTTTCTAATTTTATAACTGCTTACAGCAGTCAATGAAGGAGAGATCAAAAATTTGCACTGTGAACATGCTGGATTGATGGGCATAGGGCGCTCTCTCTGGGGAAATTCATTCCCAAATGGGTGATCACTGGCATTTTTCCTGTAAGGATGGTGGTAGAAACAGGGTTTCCTCACTCTGAGGCCAGGCAGCCTCTCAGCACTCACTGAAGTGGACATGAGGTACACGTTTCCTTGCTGGCTGTGCTGGGCCCCAGGTGTTTCCTCTTGTTTCAATGGCTGCATTGTGGCTGTTTGTGAACCATAACTTGTATTTCCACAGCAGTGACAGGATGGGAGTAAATGGCACAGAGAGTGTCTGAAATGCCCTTTTTTTTTTGGTTTTGTTTTGTTTTGTGTTGTTTCTCAAGGGTTCCGGCCCACTCTGGAGGAAGTGGTGGTTTTGTATCCACTCCTGAACGGGAAGAGGCATGGGGTTAATAGGAACAGAAAGAAACCTGCTTTTGCTTTTTCATTAGCAGAGGAGTAACTAGCCAAGGCTGATGGCTGAGCTCTGAATAAACATCACCACCTATATCCAATCAAGTGAAATATTCAGGCCAAATGCACACTATTATATAAATGTCTTTGCAAAGAGCCACAACATTGAGATACTTAACAGGCTTGCCTTTTCCTATGCATGTTAAAAAAAAAAAAACAAAACAAAACTGAAAGTTGGTATTTTCCATCTACTGAAAATCCAAGAAAAGGAGTTCTCTACTGTATAAGAGCAAGACTTCTGCAAATTAATTAATTTACAAAAGAAGAAGAACTATCAATACAGCAAGGCTGACACCGACATCGTTTGGAGTCACAGTTGGAAGAGAGAGAATTCATACCAATACTGATAAACTTCCACCAGGCTAGTGGAAGTCATGGGCATGAATTTTATCTGCCACAGCTTTTATTGAAGGCCTTTCATCAAAAAAACATTATTTCCAGCAGTTTCTCCACAAGCCTGAAACAATTGGCTAAATACTGCTGGAATTAACTATGCTTCCCTAATTTTTATATGCATTTAAGCTATTTAAGGATCTCCAAGGAGTGGTTTAAAAGTGAAACACAGAGGACTGTTAAAAACAGCTGGTTTTAATTAATTTCTTCAACTTAAAAATACCTGTCTTCCACTGTTGAGCCAGTGAGTTTTCCTTTCTTTGGAACTACATGCTAAAAAATCCACCCAAGATTAAAAAATCCAAGAAGAAAAAATAAAAAAGAAGCAAAGACATTTCTGACGCCTTGAAAAGAATGTTTCAGTTAAAGAAATATCTTCAGAAACAGGGGGAAGGATAAGAGATTGAGAGACCTCCTGCAGATGGGAAGGTGCATCACCTCTGGGTAATGATTATTTTGATTTTTTATTAGTTTTTTAGTTTGTTTCGCTATAAAGCAAAACTGACTAAGAAGCCAATTTCACTTATGATGGCTCCATAGCCAGATTATCTGCCCAAATACTTTCTGTATTTTCATGTCTATTTTGTCCAAAACTTAACTTTTTGAACATTTCCTATTAATTTCAGAGAAACATTCAATAATATTTTATTATATTCCCATCAAACTGCAAGAGTACTTTTTATAAAGAGTCGACCAAGCCACAGGAAACAGACACCTGAGTTACCTCTGAGGTATTGTCTCAAGGGCAACTCTTCCAGTGAGAAACAATTTTTGGAACACACCAAAACCTTCTAGACAGAAATTACTGCACTGCTAATGTTGAGCTAAATGAACTTTTTCATAACCATTACTGAGCTGTTCTGTTCAGATTCATGACTGACCAGGAGAGCTCAGGTTTTTAAACCATGCCTAGCTTTTAGGTGTCACATTAGGTAGGCAGATTATCTCCCTACTGCTGGCTAATGAAAGTCATTTTTTCCTCGCAGGGCTGAACTCTGTAGTCCCCTGACATCCAGTGCCATCATGTGGAGACACGAATTGTTACTCTCTGGATGCCTGAGAGGAGGTTTTTCTAGGGACAAAGCACTCCATTCACTTAAAATCTTGTATTTGCAATAATGAAACCAATTATTTCGGGGCAAAATCACATTAATAAGTTTCTTGGCAGTTAAAATTTCCTTGGCTGTTAAGCACCTCCTTAAAAAGCCTCAGATCTGTACTGCTAGCTGCCAAGACTTCTTCCTGTGTTAAAATAAAAGAACCTTTTCTAAAACACAGAACTTCTTTTGCTCTAATCTTCTAAAATGGTGTGAAAGCATCACCCACTGGACTTTATTCGGTAATAAAATTTTCAGTGTCTTTCCTCAAGGACAAAGCTACAGATTTGTTCCTCAAGAATAAAAAAAAATCAGTTTTATGTTTCATTCATATACAAATATACACACACAAACATTCATATGCACACATACACACACACACATAAAAATGTTTAACCTTGAGACAGAATCTGGGGGAGATGATGGTCTTCTTGTGGTCACCAGCACTTTGACCTTCCTGAGACAGGAGCTCCACCCTGGAAGGTTCCAGACTGAATGGTGCCCTGGAGGCAAATCCATGCGAAGAAGCAGAAAAAAAAGAATAAAATAGTTTGTGCTCACTTCCAAATTGTCCCAAGTTCTACGTCTGGACAGAAAATACAGGTGACAGCGAGTGTCCTGTTAGCAAATGTCAGGTGCTGCAATGCACTGACTCCTTTTGCCCCATGTGCTTCCTGCCGGAGAACAAACACACTTGGCTTTGGCACAGCAAGTTTTCTAGGTAGGTCAAAATGACCTTCAAACAAGCAGGGTGTCAGTGGTCTTTAAAGCAGGTCCACGAGGCTTATCAGAATCCACTCATTAACTTTATTCAAAATGATACCCTGTGGTCTGTCTCACTGCTATGGCCTGAACATCCAGTTTGGAGATATAAACAAAACAAAGCAAGTGGTCATGTTTCACCAAGAGTTAAGAGCCCAGGAAGTAACCACAATTTGCCATGTGACTTTGGCAGGAGCTCTATTAATTAAACAGGCAATGAGTTACGATCACATCTGCATGTTGGGAGAAATGAAATCTGAAATGAAATTCTGAAATGCTCCCTCAAATGCATACAACTGTTGCAGTGGGGATTACTGTAACACGCATATATCAAACCAGGAGTCCCGTGGAAAGGAAATATATATGGACAGACAGATTCTTGCTAGATGTTTCAGAGATGTTTATTTCTCCAGCCGCATGGCCGGGGCTCTGCCCAGGAACTGTTCCAGTCACGGGACCAAGGGTCCTTCTGCCCGCGCAGGGAACACAAACCAACCAATGGGAACGAGGCTGAGCAGGGGCAGGGAAACCCCGTGTCTGTGCCCTCAGGGCCCCTCTCCCAGGGCTACACGGCGGGGGAGGGACCCCAACATGCAACCACTATGCAAAACGTGCACAGAAACAAGCAGAGAAGCAGTAATTCTGCATTTGTTTTACTCTGTCTCAGATATGGAAGCCCTGACAACATTTCTCATGTCTGAAGCAAACAGGTTATCACCCCATATAGCAAAGTCCTAATCAAACCACTGTGACACTGTTAAGGACTTGCTGATGGCAAAACAGTGGGGGGTTTTTGTGCTAATCTGGATTAGCAGAAAAAAACCACAGCAAAGCCAGCTCTACTTCACTTTTGCAGAAGCTTTTCTTCTTCTTGAAGCCCAAGGCACAATGAATGGTTGTTGTTACATCTTAGAACTCTGCTTTAATACAATCCCTTCTACACGGCTCTCTTAGTTTAGGAGGAAAAAAAGGCAAAGCATTCAAATAAGGAGGCTGATTTGCCTTCTTTACACATACACTTTTTTTCATACCATAGAAAGGCTATAACAAAAATTAATATTTATAAATATGATCATATACATATATGTGTGTGATCAAGATAATAGAAACAGCCAGGCTTCTCAATGAGAGCACAGTTTCTGCCCTGTTTTGCCCAAGCTTTTGTATCCACTTCTTTTGGCGGGCCAGATTAAACCAGGGCAGTAATTACGAAGTCCTCAGGATTGTGCCCATGGTGAATAAACCAGGAAGATTCTTTGTTAAAGAAGCATCAGTAAACTAGTCTTAGGCAGCACTTAAATTAGTAAACAAGCAGAAGTGAGGAAGAGGCCTGCAGTGTATTTAACCCATAGCACATTCTGTGCTCTGCCTTATGATGCAGAGGGGCCAAGGCCTAAGCCAGAAATTAATCTGGCTACTGCTGTAGCAGACAACAAAAATATTTTTACAAATACCTCAGCATCCAAAGGAGTGATAAGGAGACTCTTGAATAGATTCAGGGGGAAACACAGTGACACAGAAGCAGGAAGAGGCTGAAGTGGGGTACCCACCCTCATGAAATGGAATAAAGGACGAAACCCCCATAATCCAAGGAGAAGGGGTCAGTAATGTGCTGTGTGACTTGGGTTTAACTTGTGACACCCACAAGTCTGTGGGGCCAGATGGGATCCACTCCAGGATACTGAAGGAGCTGGTGGAAGGCCTCACTGAGCCACTTCCATCCCTTCACCAGCAGTCCTGGCAAACCACAAAGGTCCCAGGCAACTGGAAGTTGGCAAATGTGACACACCTCCACAATGCCCAAAAGAAGGATCTGGGAAAGCCCAGGACAGTGGGGTGAGGTTCAACAGTGTGAAGTGCTGGGTCCTGCCCTTGGGTCCCTTCAGTCCCCTGCAACTCCAGGCTGGGGAAAAGTGGCTGGAAAGCTGGAAAAGACCCTGAGGGTGCTGGTGATGGCAGCTGGACATGAGCCCGGGGTGCCCAGGTGGCCAAGAAGGCCAATGGCCCCTGGGCTGTCCCAGCTGTGGTGTGGCAGCAGGAGCAGGGCAGTGACTGTCCCTGTGCTGGGCACTGCTGAGGCCACACCTTGAGTGCTGTGCCCACTTCTGGGCCCCTCACAGCAAGAAATTGAGGGTCTGGAGTGAGTCCAGAGAAGGGAATGGAGCTGGGGAAGGGTCTGGAGCCCCAGGAGCGGCTGAGAGAGCTGGGAAAGGGGCTCAGCCTGGAGCAAAGGAGGCTCAGGGGGGACCTTGTGGCTCTGCACAACTCCCTGACAGGAGGGGGCAGCTGGGGGGGTCGGGCTCTGCTCCCAGGGAACAGGGACAGGAGAGAGGGAACGGCCTCAGGCTGGGCCAGGGGAGGCTCAGGTTGGATATTTGGGAAAATTTCTTCACTGAAAGTGTTGTGAGGCATTGGAACAGGCTTTCTGGGGAAGTGGTGGAGCCACCACCCCCAGTACAAGAAAATTTTAAGTCACCTAGACTATGTTCACCTACTATCTATCTACATTTATCACATGCCTTGTGGTTTTTTTATTTTAAAATTTTCAACAGCTGTGCTTGTGCAATAGCAAAAGAACTGCCCTTGGCTTCAGCTGAAGCAGGACACGACAGATTTATGCAGGTGTTTGTGCTCAGCAGAGAGAGACGCACCAGATACATTCAGCTGCTCTATCTGCAACCCCTCACACAGGAGTCTGGCACCTCTTGTGATTTCCCTGTCTTTTTTTTTTTGGCCTTGGTATCCCTCAAGTGGGTAGTTACAAGGTGGCTTTCAGGGTAGCTCACCTCCCTTTCAGAGACAAACACAGAAGAAAAGATGCAAAGGATTATGCATCCAGCATGTAAAACGCCAAAATACTTACAGCCCAGTGCATGGCCTATGCAACCCATAAAATAATGTGGAATTACAGCACTAAAGCTGATTATGATTAGTGCTACATGCAAGCACAGAGGGAAGATGTGTAGAAGAGTTACATCCTTTAGCAAGAAACATTTCTCTCTCACTATACAAACTTAAGATATGTACTGAAACTGTATTACTTTATCCGGTTTATTCACATCAGATTATTAAAATGTGCTAGAATTTTCCCCTACAAGCAGCAATTTTCTCACTAGGTGCTTTGGATGGTTTAAAAAAGCCCTCAGCAACAACACGTCTTTCATTAAAAAACTAAATTTAAAGGTAATTAAGCAATGCTACATTTGGAAGGATACAGCAGAGGCAGGACATTCTGCTGAAGTCCACCCTGAAAACATGTGTCAACACTGACTGGAAGGATCTGCTCTCACAGAATGGTGTTTATTCAGCTCTTCTTTCTAATGCCAGATGAGTCCAGCCGGCACCAAGCAGAAGGGTGGGTTTGATCACAGCCAATGAGCAGACAGATTTATTTCTGGGGAAATTCTGGGCAGCATTTGAACTCTCAGTTCTCATAACTCAAAAGTCAAAACAAACTGTGAAGAAAACACTTTTTTCCCCTATTCAGTTAAGAGTATGGGAGCAATGATTTGGTAATAAGATAGTTTTACAGAACTTGGAAAAAATCTCTCATGACCTGCTGTCTTTCAATGAAATAAAATCATTAAAACATGGAGCTACCTTGTCAGCCCACATGAATTGCTGTTTCCAATTATGTTAATAAAACAACACTGATTTAAACTAGCAAAGGACTGAGACTTTGACTAAAACCAGTCATGTTTCATGCCACAAAAAAGTGAGAGGTGGGCTTCCTTACCAAGAAAACAGAGAGAAAATTGCATATAGGGAATATAAACAGGCTGCAGTGTGAGGAAACTAAGAATAGCAGAATAAATTAAACAGATAATTCAAAAATGCTGCAGAGATCTTTTGTGGGCAAAATGATAAAACTTTCTCTTTCACAGCAGGAGAAACTTCACTACTAGAAATGATCCAAGAAAAGGCAGCACTGTTTCTGTTTCCTTTGTCTAAAAGTATGCATTCAAACATCACTTTATGCAATTAATGTGTGGACTTAGCCAATACTGCCTCGTGTGCATCAGATAATGGGACAAAGCTCACAGTGCTTATTTTATCACACTTACAGCCTTCTAAATATTGGGATGTGCATTTTTGAAAATACTCTGAGAACCACAGACCAGAAAATAACCAGGTAACACTGCAATTATTGATTACAGCAACTACCATTAGGTTAAAAATATTCTCCTGCCCTTTCCTCTTCAGACACAGGTTTGTTATTTTTTAGCTTTAATGAACTTTATCAAAACAACTGATTTCAGTATCTGCCTTGCACGTGTGTAACTCTGTTACCCCACAGCAACATCCCAAGTCCACCACTTTTATTACAATTAGTAATATTATTATTTTATTATATTATTTATCATATAGTATTGTTATTGTTACTATATAACTGATCTGCCTGGGAATTCTTTCTAAGCCTGCTGCTCTGCCAGATTTTTTTTTCACCTCTTGTTGGATCGCACAGCTATTCAGAATCCCACTACTGGTCAAAACACACAAAACTCAACTTCCTGCACTTTTCCAAGAACCTGCAGAACATTCAGCACTTACTTTGCAACAACTGTAAGGATTACATAATGAAAACGACCCCTGAGTACTGTGCATTCAGTGTGTCATTGTAAAAGATAAAACAGATGATACTTGAGGAAAAAATAAATTAGGGTCCTTCTCACAGCGGCGAACTCAACTGCAAGGCATGAATATACAAATATTCAGGCTAAGGCAAGTGAAAACTTTCAAAACTCAAGAGAACTCTTGATGGAATACAGAACTAAGCTGAGAGAGGTACTCGACTGAGTGGTTCAATGCATTATTCACAACACAGCTACAGCAGTGGTCAATTTTTAGTTTGATCTTTATCAAATATGGGCTGTTTGCACTGACCTGACAAAGTAAGACTGAAGCAAGTTTGAAAGTTTTGATGCATAATTTCCAATACCAGGTTTTTTTATTAAAAAAAAAAAATAAAATCACATTCACTCGTGTCATGGAGCATCCTTTAACAGGAAGCGTATTTTTAGGGTTAACACCAAAAACCCCCAGGCATAACACAGAAGTCCATGTAACTTTGTATTAAAGCACCCAATATAACCTTGGAAAACCAACTCACCTTTCTCCTTTACTTCTATGAGGTACTCCCCTGTTCTACAGAGAAGGCCACAGCTACATTTGCTCACTCATGCAGAATGCAAAGATAGTTGGAAATCACTTTTTCAACACAAAATATTTTATTTTTCCTGTAACTTTTGACGCTACATCTCCTTTCATTCCAGTACACGAAAAATTCCTGTGTTAGCTCAGAAGCAGCTGTTGAGTGGTTTTGGACCTGTTATTCCTCTGCAGCAGTGCATACTCCCAATTTAATTGACAGGTCATAGTCTGGCCACCTTACAGAATCAGCTGGGTGGAGTATCCAAAGCTTTGACAGAATTCTGCACAATGAGATGATAAATCAAACCAATTGGCATGTCTTCCTTTCAGGAACTCTAGATCCATTCACCATTATTTTTACAGGAATAGTTTTCCCTGAATTATGTAACTACAGATGGAATTAAGCCATGATGTCAAAGCCAAATGGCTCCAAGATTCACAGGATCAAAATGTGAATTCTTGATAGGTTACAGGCAGACTTAATTGTTGAAGTTAAAGTCCAGTTTGAAGCTGTTTGTTAACAACTTTTCACGGCATACAGAATGTTCCAATTTACTACTTGTTCTTGTGTCTTCTAACAGTAGGAAATAAAGAAAAACTTTTTTTTTTTAAATTTGCTTAGTCAAAATTATTAAATGTAATTGTGAACTACACATAGGGATTTGTATGTTTCAGAGTGAACAGTATTCAGTGATAATGTCTTACTTTCATCTGCAAAGTTTACTACTTTAAAAAAAAAGGGGGTATTTTAACAAATATCCTTAAGAATTGTTATAAAAATTCTCCTTTTAACAGGTTTATACTTACAGAAATCCTTCAGAAATCTCCCACTTGAAAAGCACCCCCTTAAAAACCTCCCCCTATGCAGCATGGAGGGGTAAAAACCAAAAGGAACTTGTAAACTTCATTTGAGAGAGATACAGAATCACAACTGTGCAAAACGTCTCTGCTGCAAGATTTGCATGTTTGTGTTTGTGCTCTTCTAAAGATGGCCAAAACTGACAGTAGCAGACACAAGTTATTCCATATTCCTGACTTCTCAACTACCCTCTACCATCTCCTCCATCCAGGACATTGAATAAAAGACAAGCTCCTGTACCTTTTCCTCCACTAGACATTACTATTTCTCTGGTACTCTCCTGATTGCTTTCACATCCTTCCACACTCTATTCTTTCCTTTGCCCTCTTCTGCTACTCCTCACTATCTTGCCCAAATTGGGCAGGTGTCTAAAAAAGGTGACTGGTATTATTTCTAAAAGCGTTTTGTTAAAGGATAACACTCTGGAAAGTGTATGAGCAGTTACTGAGGCTGCTTTGTTCCTGATTTTGGACCAAGATGTTCCAGCAAACTGTAATTGCTGTTCCATCAGGCCCCTCATGTCCCATCCCTTCTTCACAGACATTTAGGGCCAATCTGGAGAAGGACAGCTGGCTGAAAGCTATCAGACTAATTTCAACAGAAATGTGTGGGGAATTTTATATCCATGGTTTTTCCAACAGAGCCAAGGTGCTCTGAGCAGTGCTGTGATGAAAAACTGAGGCCAGGCACAGAGCAGTATCTTCTCAACAAAAGCAGTAGCAAGCGCAGAGCTAATGAGCTTTTTCCAGCATTTTAAAGAATCTCAGTTTAAGAACCTTATAGATCTTCTTAATGAAATGCAAACTCAAGGAGCTTGGCTGTTTTTTATGTGACACACACTTTAAAAAATGGGAGTATAGTAGTAATACATACTGTAGCTTTCTTGACCTTTTCTGACACTCATATTGGAGCAAACTTAGCCGAAATGGCTTCTGCAGCTGCACCTACAGTGATGTGGCAGTTGAGAACTGTCATTGTCTAACAGAAGTTACATGTCCAAAATGTCTCTGCTTTTCTAAGTTGATCTCAATATAAATTTAACACAGGATGTGGTGTCTTGCCTGTTGACCCTCTTCTATTATTACCCACAACACAACCCTAGAGGTGGTGAAAAGCTGAACTGTTACCATAACTTGGTTCAGAATTCAGCTGTGTAACTCAGACCCTGAGCAAGGCTTCCACTCAGGAAGCAATTTCTGATTTTTTAGGCTCCCAGATCATAGCCCAGACATTTTTCCTTCCCTTGGCCTCTCAGGAAGAAGCTGAGCTCGTGGTGTTCATGTCAGGATGTTTTTTTTCAATACACAAGCAAGTAACAGTCCCCAAAGGGAGAGAACTAATTGTTGGTTACCACGTTGTGACATTTTAATTCTTGTGGGAGCTGTCAAAAATACATCATGAGACCTTCACTGAGTCAGATAAAAACCATTTTACTTGACCACATCATCTTCTTCCACTCTTCTCACCTCTGAAAAAGTGAAGGCCAGGGCCAGGAAAGCGAGAAAGAATAGGGTCATTCCTCTTCAGTTTTAATTTTAAGTCATGCCAGGGCAACTAAACCTACTGATGACTTCATGTCCTCTTCCTTTGCATCACAGAGGATGCTGCAAGCAAGGGATAAGAGAGCAGCATTCAACAAATTATACACTGCAAACTGAAATTACAGTACATGCAAAGATGCCTTTACTGCTCAAGGACAAACAGAAGTGTCTGTATCACCCTTTTGGTTTAACAAAGAAAGAAGCGGTCCCAATGAGGAACCTCAAGACTGAGAGTTGGATTCTGTTTGCTTGTTTAGTATGTGACTAATCTGCAATCTGACCACGTAAATACAATTTCAATAAAGAAATGTTCACCATCTGTATTAAAAAACAAGCCTTTAAAGTAAATGCAATTCTCTAGGGAAAACATTTATTCAACTGCTTTACAGAGTAAGCCAATTAAGGCCAAATATATTACTTGGAAATAGACAGGCTTTCACTAGGTACAAATATGAGCTGGCTTAACAGTATATTGTATACAAAATGTTCTTTGAAAGCATCTAAGAAAGGTAAAGGCGGAGCAATATAAGCTGAAAAACTGGTTCTTTAAGGCAAACAAAAAGTATTTGTTTATTCTTTGTTTCTTAAAAAAGTATTACCAAAATATTTTCTTCACAATTACTTCTGTATTTCTAAATAAAGATTTATGATTGTGTGAGGATGGAGGATATTTATAGCCACAAAAAAAATCAGACACCACTGAAAACTTGTAAGAGAAACAGTGAGCTCATGACATCAAGAAAGCATTTAGACTTAGAAGTGTTCAGAAAACCCAGAACAGCAAAGCAAGTGATACATACATCACCGTTTTCCATAATCAAATTACTGACAACTGTAACTACATAGGAAAAAATTACATAATTACATATATCAGATGGAGTTTGGAAGCACTGGAGTAAATCATGTTATTGAAACTGCGGAGATGATTTCATGTGGCAAGTGCAGTACCTGATCTAAAACCCACTGAAGCAACTTGAAATTTTGTCTGTGGTTCTTCAACTGACCACGAATCTCATTACTCTTATGTAAAAAGCAGAGAGATGCAGCACAGAAAATGAGAAATCAGAATTATTTAGCAACAGCTTCAACTAAGAGGGCATGGATTTGTGCTCTTCTTCAGCAGCTCACTGTTATGTGCTGTAGAGACTACTTGGCATCGCTCCTGAGAACTATATACAGACACCAAACCAATGAGGTGTTAAGTATCCCCTAAACACATGCCCCCAAAAAACACATGTAATACAGAAGGTAGTCTCTCTGGATTGAAATGCATATATAACACACATGTTATGCTGTCAACATGTTTATATTACTAATATAATAGAAATAGCTAAACAAATATCCCCTTTAGAAAGAATACTAACTATCTATCTCAGCAAATGCCTGGTAAAATGTCACATCACAGCACATTCCAGTTCAAAAACTGAAATGCTGCCTGGACCAGTCATAAATACATGTTTGTTTTATGAATCATCCTGGAAATCACACATTAGCTAAAAACTGCAATTGTTCACTTCCACTCCTGGAAATCACCTTCCCTTCTGAAGAAGTAGGAACGGTTTAGAGTTAAAATTACAAATCTGAGTTGCTGACAATTGGAACACGCAGCCTTCACTTCAATCCTAGAACAGACCCCAGCATCGCTTGGTGTGAGGGTGTCACCGCTGTCACACGGTGCTGGGTGGCAGCTGCTGTTTGTACATCCCTGCCAGGGCCTTGGCCGCGCTGTAGATCATCTGCCGGCGCGACATGCCGGTGAACACCGCGTGCCAGTCCGTCCTGTTCACATTCAGCACGCTCTTCTCCAGAACCTCGCCCACGGTCACCAGCAGGCCTGACCACCTCAGGTTGTAGTCCTGAGGGGTGAGACTCTTGGCCTGTGTGGAACAGTTTAAGAAGTGATTACTGAAACTGTTTGGAATTAACAGATTTGCTTCCATTTTCAGCATTAACCAACTTTTGCCAGGGATCATTCTGGTATCAACAGACAAATTAAAGGGTGTGAGAATCAAATTTCAGCCTGCCCCATAATATGCCTAGCCAATTTTTTTGATTTCTATGTATCATGATCCAAGCAACATCTGAAGATTAAAACAGGATACTTAAGAAAATAAAGACATACTGCCATTATTTGGAAGCAGTTTTGTTTTTTCAAACAGCCAATAGAATAAAAATATGTATTTATACAATATCCATTCATCCCCGGCCTGGATTGATCCTGGGGCTGCTCTGATCCAAGGACAGCACCAGCACTTGGCCTTGTTAAACCTCATGAGATGCCCATGGATCCATTTCTCAAGCTTGTCCAGGTCCCTCTGGATGGCCCCGTACCTCAGGGGTGTCACTGCACCCTCAGCTTGGTGTCACCTGCAAACATGCTGAGGGTGCCTTCATCTCTCTGTGTCATTAATGAAGACATTAAATCACACTGGTCCAAATATGGACCCCCTGAGGGACACCACTGGTCACTGATACTCATCAGGACATTGAGCCTTGACCAGGACCATTCAACCAATTCCTTATCCACTGAACAGTCCACCCATAGAATCCATCTCCAATTCAGACTGGGGGACCATGTCCAAGACTTAGATAAATGACATCTGTAGCCCTCCCCTTGTTCTGCAATGGGAACCAGAAGGGGTACAGTGAGAGAAGTATTACTGCGTTTCTCTAGTCTGATGCTCATCCTGGGCGTACCTTCTTCATACAGATTTTAATTTGGGTTAGTTTGTGTCCAGTGCATGTACAGCAGATCAAGTTCATCAGTGTGTTACAGCCTTCCTAAAACTACTGTCTTGCAACAATAATAGCATATATAAGTATTTTAGAATATGCAGAATAGTTTGGGTTGGCAAGAGGCCTTTAAAGATTTTTTCCTGACTTTCTCTGATGTTTTTAGAAAGCATTTTGTAAAATTAGAGAGACAGAGCCATATTTCTCCTTTTGCCACTCATCAGCTTTTCAAAGCTGTAAGAACTCAGGAAAATAAGACTTAAAACCAATCAATCCCACAAATGCTCACTTTATTGAGATAGGTGCTACTGAAAAAAAAAAAAAAAAGTTAGTATTTGTTCTCCCAAAACAACATCTGAGGATCAAACCCCAAACAGTTTTGGTTATAAATTCTTCACAGAAACATTTATTTTAAAATAGTTTTCAGGGCACAGTTAACTAATGCATGACTCTTATCTGCTGTCAGGCAACATGCAGTGACTGGGGTAATTCCCAGTGTGTGCCCAAAGGAAAACAAACCATCTCATGAAAAACTTCTACTGGCGGTATTTCAGAACTGCACACTACTGCAGTTCATTCCATCCTTTCCAATCAGATGAACCATGGCATTTCCAAGATTTAAATCTTTTGATTTCAGATTTGTACATCCTTGTCAGAATAGCACACTTGAAATCAGCCTTGTCTTTTAGGTGGAACTATGTATGTTCTAAGAGGACTTAAGTCCAAGCATTGATCTGGAAAAAAGGAATCATGTTTTTAGGAATGAGTTTTGTTCACAGGAATGAGTTTTCAGAGAGTACAGTATGCTGCCTGCTTGGTTAGTACTTCTTAAATAGGAAAGTAAAACTTGTGCTCCAAAGTGACAGATATTGCAGAATGAGACTCTTGAGTAAGAAATGCTTTGCTATAAATGCCTGAAGGTTCTTACGTAATATGATGCCTTCCTGGTCTTAAAATCAAGAGTCAAACACGGTTAGAAGGGGAAAAAGGGATTTTTACCTTGGTATTTATTTTAAGGATCCTTAGGTGCACACGTCCAGGTCATATGCATCGAGATGCACCCCGCCGAGTCTATCTCTGTCTCTGTGTCCCCCCCCCCAACATCGGGTATAACATTATAGGTTTTACTAATTAGCATATCTATCAAAGATTCCCCAATGAGAGGCTCAAGTGAGCCCCCCTCCCCAAGGAACCTTCCCCTGGATGGTTCTATCTTGGTTTACAGAATGTGTTCTGGAGAGGACCTTGGGGTCTGGGGCACACTGATCCCTAGCTACAAAGCTTCTAAAATGTTTAGTCTCCTAGCTGAACAAACAAGTCCAAGAATGTAGGCAAAAGCACTAAGAATACAGAAGCTGTAAAAGGATATAACGGGTATAAAAGAAAAGGCAAAAAATCTTCATGGCATCAATACATAAACATGATGCAAAAATAGTTTGTACCCTCATTTCATAAATGAAAACATTGGAGTAACTGCCAGTAAGAACTGGTATCGTAAGTAAAATTAAAACTTCAGTCTTATGTCTCAGCTGTTGATTGGCAAGAAAACTGAAAACTCACCTGCTGAACATATTGCAAAGGCACTGGTGTTGCTTGGGTAAATGCTTCCAGGTGAATTCCATGAATTGGATCCTCAATAATCAGACATCCAATGTCAAACCACCTGCAGTGATATGCAAATGGTTTTATTTCTGAGTACTGAGTATCACTCTGTTGGAAACCAACATGCTAAAAGCTGAATTACAAACATTTTACAAGCTTTATTACAGACGTAGTAATAATGTAATAATGAGACTCCTCAAGTCATTGTGGAATTTTTCAAGTGAAATTTACATGCGTCACTTTTCATCCATCTATCTATCTACCTATCTCTTATGATAGTGTATGTGCATGTATGTAAAACACATACAATACACAGAAATACGAATTACATGAAACTTACAAATCAAAGAAACAAAGAAAGCTGGAGGTGGGGGTTGTGTGGGCAAACATAATCCCTTGGCCACAGTTATTCTGCTACAGTTTTTATTCAATCTTTCAAAGAACATTTCTCATTAAAACAACCTTCCCTAACAATTTTAAAAGAATATAATATATTAATCATTCATGTTCAACATTCAGGAGATTTTCTGGCAAGCCTAATGCTGTAACAATCATTTAAATGATATATTCAGAGAAACATTTTTGTCTGGGCCACATAAGCTTCTTGGTAAGAGCTTAGTGGAGCCAGACAGGAAAAAGCACTTCCATCATGTTTGTAGAAAGGAACAGAGTACTGGAATGCTCTCACTTGTTACTAGTGAACACTGCTGAGAAAGCTTCATGATTAAATATAACTTGCTTCCAATTAATAAAGAAGTTACTCATATTTTTCCAGTCTTTTAATATTTGCATTTTTGTACATGTGATGGGCTTTTACATTTTTGACAGATACTCTACTTTTGCTCTATTTTTATGCTTAGTATGTTTAGTACAATTTGAATGAGGAATTTTCTAAAGTAAATAGAAGTAGGAAGAGTTTTAATTTTTGTTTGGTATTTATTTTCATCTAGTTTCATTTGGATGTTCTATTGTCTTTTCATGGAGGAGTAACTATGACATATGTTATTGGTAGTGGTGGGTGGTTACTTGAAACTCCCCTCCTTGCACATGCACAAGTATGGTAAACAACAGAAGAAAGTTATTTAAGTTTGCATTAAGAAGAACACAACATTGTCTTTAATGTTTTGGAAACTAATTATAAAGCTGCTTCAAGAACTGCCTGTCAAACAGCATGTTACAAAATCAGGTTGGAATGTGTTTTAGAAAACCATTTTTATGTCTGTGCAGTGCAAGTTAAAAGCAAGTAAGTATATTATCAGTGAAAAGAAAATAGACAGTACATTATTTGATAAAATCATATTCTAAATGCTAGAGTATCTCCCACTATCCATTCTGATACAATTTCAGACAGACAGAAGAGAGGATACACACAAGAGTGCAAGAACTATTCCAAATTTTACAGCTCCTTAATTTTTTGAGTTTCCTTCACTTCACTGTGTTTTTATATCGTGAATCTATAAAAACCTGACAAGGATATTTTTATATTAAAGTCTCAAGATGCCTGGACAAAAAACTGAACATCACCACCAAAACTGAGCCTGCCAAAATACTTCAGGCAAACCCTCTCCCCTCCCCTCCCCTCCCTTCCCCTCCCCTCCCCTCAAACTGCTACCAGCTCCTTACAGACTTGGGAGTCAACAAGGAATATTCCCAACATGTCCCCACCCTCCTGGAATAAATCCAAGGCTCTCACTTGTCAGGAAGCAGTTCCTCAATGAAGTTTTCCACTGACACAGCAGGCTGCTTCTCATGGATGACTCCCGTGCGGCGCAGGCTGTCTATCCTCTCCTGGGCTCCCTGAGTGGCAACACAAGCTGTTAGGCAAAACTCTGAACCACAGCTTAGTGCAGTGCTTGCAGATTAATCCCAAAAGAACTCTAGGACACACTTTTCAAAATGACTCAATAGGAAAAGAAACCAAAAACCCAAACTTGTGGAAGGCCAGGAATCCCAAACAGTAACAAAACCCATGATAAAGCTAATCAAATATTTTTAGGGTTTTTATTTTCCAAGAAAAATACCCAGGGTCGTACACAAAGAATTCCTAACCTGTAACTGTGACAAGTTTCACTACCAGTTAAAGTATCAGTACATATTTGTGTTACTTGGACCCTTTGTCTTGGCTTTAGAGTCTTTAAGAGCTTTGGACCAACTTTGTAAGAGCAAGGGAAAGAATCCATTTGTTGTGGTACATATCTGACTAACACACAGGAATTATTCCTTGAAAACTGTTATCACTCTGGAGCTGTAATAGAGATATAAAGTATACTGCAGTGGCTAAACAAGTAAAGGAACAGGCACGTTGTTCTGCTTCATCTCAATATAAAATTGCATCACATAATACACTGCTATGAGGACAGGCTTTACTGCTCTGCCACAACACTGAGGGGGAAGGACTTCGTTTTTCATGAATTTTTGCTTACATTTAAGTAAACAGAGTAAGAAATGGCTGTTTTCAGGATTTTCAGTTATTGGCCAGAACTGGTGAAATAACCTTTGCTAACCCTTCCTCTGGGGCAGCACAGCAATTTGCAAGGCTGCACAGTGAATTCTTACTTTTCAAACAGAACACAGATCTGTTCAGGAAGAGCCCTGACAAGAGTTGATCAAATTGTCCTTTATCTACAGAATCAGTGGGGAGAAAAATCAATCTTGAAGAATCTCTTCTAATTTCTAACATTCCCAATATGATGTGCTGATAAGAGACTATTCAAAAATTCCTAATATACTTTGAAACTACAGAAATACCACCATGTATGCAAGATGTGATGGCAACCAATGACAGTATAAGGAAATTGACATAAATGGCTAATACTCTGACATAAAGACTCTCCACTTGCTGTGAATGTGTTTGCAAAAACCCTTAAAAATATTTCAAACAGAGAGCTTTAAACTGATCTAATGATCCAGACTGAGAAACAAACAAACAACAAAGCAAACCCATTTACCCCCAAAATAACAACAACAAACAAAAAATACTCCACTAAAAAACCACCGAAGAAAATGTTCACCTATCCCAGAAACTGACCTTCCCTTTACAGAAAACGAGATCTTTCTGGGTGAATTTCTCTTTGCTACTGTTATATATCAACTTACTTTTAAGCCTGCAGCATAGCCCACAGGCTGAGGTGCAATGTTGGACTGTGCAGCCTCTCCAGTCACAACAGCCATTCCAAAGACTTCTTGAAAAGCATCCCGAATTGCTGCAACTTTCACCTCTTTATTAGAGGTAACAACTATGTCCAGTTCTCCCCCAGTTCCTGCAAAATAGTTTTGTAAAGTAATCAGTAAAAAATACATCCATGCATGTAATTTTCCTTCTTCCCACTGTCGATAGTTCAAACACAGTCTACACCTCAACAATGTTCTCCACCTGCTCTTCTCTTTCTTAGGCACTGGACAGTAGTTCTTCCATGAAGCAGAAGTCACTTAATTTAGGAACTGAAAATCAGATTAATAACTAAGGGATACATGGATGAAAGACAGGCAGCAAGAACCGACCTATTTGCAGGTTCAGTACCTGAAAAAAAATCACACCATTCACTCAAGATGACAATTCACAGAGATTTATGAAAATAACTCAAGACATCCATTTCCAATAACGTTTTGGTGTTCTGGGAAGCAGCAAGGAATATTGGTGTGACACACAAACTCTTATGAATGGGATCAAGAACACTGATGCAGGTCATAAAATCCAGTGAACAGCTGCCACATTACACAAGATTTAAAAGAAGAGGTCTCATTACTTTGTAGTTGTCCTTGGAATGTGAACTTCAGTGTAATTTTATTGGGTTTTTTAGATATTAAATATCTATGGAACCAAAAAGCTTGTACACAGTTCTTGAGTGTTTTCCACAAGTGGTATCTCCATAAAAAAGCAGGAGATTTCACTAAGCCCTCTCAGAATGAAACACAACAATTCACAGATTAAAAGAAATGTAAAACTACTATAAAAAATTCAATGACACCTCACACCTGTCTAACACAGCTGCATCACTTTTATTGTGCAGAAACACATCATAAAACTCATCCCTGCTGTGAGCAACTTTCTCAAGAACAGCTAAATCTTTTCTCAAAACATGGAATATGAATGACATCAGAGAAGGCTGCAATTGACCACATGAGCTTACAGAGTTTGCAGCATTTATCCTGACTCAAGAAAAGTTCCCCCACTGATAATGGTAAGCCCAAAGCTTAAATTTTAAAGAAAAAACCAATTTACTTTTTGGCTTGTATTACTCAGCAGACCTTAGTTATAGGAATCATCTTATTTTTATGAATAAACACCAGATAGGCCAGAACAGTAGTAAAACATACTGGTTTGGGGTTTTAGGGTAATTTTTTATCATTTTATTTATCCATTGCTTTGCTGAATGGAATTAGGTGTACAGATCACTGAACTTTGAGCAATTGCTTTAAACTGTGCAACTACAGGACTAAAAATAATTGAGAGTATCTTTTTTTATTGATTCCTTCTTGATAGATATCAATACAACATAATTAAACAAGTGCTTAAAATTGACTGCAGGCTTTTACTGAAGTTAGCTTTGCCTGAGTGCTCAGGAACAGAAATACTGTTAAAGAGCTTTTAATGAAGCTAAAAACTAATCCATAACATATCTAGTAAATCACTACATAACAACTTTAATGGCAACTGTGCCCCATGTTTGGTTCCAGAATACAGAATATATTTTCTTTTGTATTAAGGGTCATCAAATATCAAAAGCGTATCTTTGTTCATCAGAGATACTACAGAACTGAAATAAAAATATTACATGGGTTAAAAGAAACCCATTTGTGGCAAGATATAGTAATACAGAAACCTAAAATGTAAGAACTAGATGCACCCTGGTAAATTCAGGGGCAGAACTCTTACGTCAAGTTAGGCTCTGACACCTGAATGTGAATGTACCTTGTGTATTATAAACTGAAATGACAGTTCCATATTTAATTTGAGACTCCCTGTTGTCTTTTGTTATAAAAGCACTGTTGTTTATGCTTGTGAGGTGACCATTTCCTGTGCAGACAGAAATTGTCTGTTCCAGGAGCACAGCTCAGATGACATCTTCAAAATGTACCAATGAAAACAGTTCAGTTCTTTTCAAGAAAGAGATTACATAAATATTATTTGCTTAGATGAGGGGGGGAAAAAAATAAATTTCAACCACCTCATCCAGAAGCTTTGGTAATTTCAGGTTTTGGCATGAGGAACATGAAATTCCTTTGGCATTGCAGTAACGGAGGGTGAGCAGAGAGAAGAGGGGCCACTGTTGAGGACATGGTTTTTGCTGATCCCAGAACACATTTCTAGAAGGAAGTACAGGCTCAGTTTACAAACCTCTGCCCCGTTTTCACAACCTGCAACTACAAAAACAATGCAGTGCCTAAATGGCCAAGATGTACACAGATGCTTCCCCTTCAGAACCTTGAGATAACCATTGACTTAAGCTTACTCAACCTAAATCCTACAAGCAAACCATTTTATTAGAATTACTTCCTCCTCCAGATGAAGTTGTTCTGTCAATAAATACTGGGTCAAACTATCCCGGATATTGACAGATCCTGTTTTTAAAAAGGGACAGTCATGACTGCAATAGAAACCTTAAATACACTTTGCCAAATTGTGCATAATCAACATTTACTGTAGCTTTGCACCACATCCTGCTACTGCTTTCAAATACCTTTAGAAGGCATTGCTGGCTGGCATCACTGGTTTTATTCCTACTCTCCCCTCACTAGAGAACTGCTGGGATATCTTCCCTTTAATGTAGGACAATTAACTACTATTCAATAATTAGGTCATCTTCCCCTGTCCTCTGAACTAGTACAAAAGTGCAGCAATGTGGTTAGTTGGGTCACAAAATAGGTCCAGCTGAAAAAAAAAAAAGCTCAGGAAAACAAAATGATAAAAATATAATTTTAATGGTTTCTTCTCAATCTGAGCCATTTCCTGAGCAGCTTTTTTCACAGGCAGAGCAAGGTCAGTACTGGCACACCTAGGAGGGAGAACTACTTATCAGACTGCTAGAAAAAAAATAAACCATGCCAAAAAAAACCAAAACCAAACCACCACCCTGGACAAATGCCTTTTGCTTCCTCACTTTAATCTCAGCTATATTCAATATACAGTGTCCTCCAGTAAAATATAAAATGGAGAGTAACACAAAGCTTTTCTTTCCTATTAATTTTCAAGCTGTAACTGAAATGTTTTTACACTTTAAGTGCCTCTAGCCTTTCCATGCAATACTTGATGGTTTATCATAAACACTTACTGATATATGGAACCATGCCAGGATCCAGCGTTGTGATCATGGTCTCCACTGAATGCTTGGTTTTATCAAGAACAGACTTCACCATGGGATTCTCAGCTACACCCTAAATTTAAGCAAATACATTTCATATTATCCTCTGTTTTGGTTTTTTTTTGCCCTCCTCAAGAAATTCAGAATGTAACAGTTAAAAAAACAAAAAACCAAAAAATTAATACTAAGATGCTCTGTAACATCTGCTGTCCATCATTCAGCACAAACACTGCAGGATATGACTATCAGTGCATGGCTTTTCTCTTACAACCTCAAGTTTAAGTATTACCTTCCTCATTAATGCAGAAAAAGCCCCATCATCTTGCAAAGCCAGGCAGTGCTTCTCCAATTAGCAGCCTGGCTGCCTAACTAACATAAAGTCATTTCACAGATGGTTCCCGAACATTGAGACTGCTTCTACCTGTGGAAGATGGCTGTATGTGTTCCTTTGCCCAGCACAAATAGGATGAAATAATTCATATGTTTATACCAATCAAAAACACGAAGTCATTGCAACAATTATGCAGAAATCAGCCTTGGAACTGCAGTGGGACTGCTCAGGCATCTTTGAAAGATTGAAGGAACTGAAATAGTCCCATTTGATTCCAAACCATTAATATGTCAATTTTAGATTGTCACAGTTTTCAATATTACTGAGCTTGAAGGAAATCTGAAAGAAAGGTGTATGATTTCTTAACAACACCAGAGGAAAAAGTGGCATTTCAAATTACTTCAAGAACAGAAACTAAGGTAACTGGGGCAACTACTGTATAAGCTCTTCAACAGGAAATTCAGGATGCATTTCTGTAAAAATTACCACTGTGTGTCCCAGATTCTGGCTCATCTTTAAAAAGAACAGACTCTGATGTGAGCTTACACACATCAAGAACTTGATGGTTTCAGTATAACTAATGATTCCTCATTCTTTCACTTACAAAATTCTCAAGAAGTGGTTACTGAATACACAGAGCACATGGAATGCTTGATACTTCAACCAAAACCCTTACTACTGGAGTCAGTAATACAGACCTTCTCCATAAACAGAAGCAGGACACCTTTTGGATCCTAGCGGCAAATCTAAAATCTGATTGAGATTGGCTCTTCAACTAATTTGCAAATGAAAGCTCTGGTACTCTTAAAAAGGGCTACAGATCAAGTTAAAAGTAAAATGTTCTCTTGTAAAACACTGCCACCTACTGCAAATATGAGGAATATAACGACTGAAAGGAAAATACTTAAAGGAAGAAGGAAGATGTGTTTTTATGATCATGAGAAGACATTTCTCCCTGAAAACGGTAGCATGACCACTCTGCTCTCACTGTACTGATGGAGAATTAATCTTGTTCTTTACGACTGAATCATTGGAGTAAGGCAGGGCTCAGTCTGCTATGTCACACACAACTTTTTCTCCCAGGCTTTCATGCTTAAAAGGGATTGAAAATCCCTCAAAAATTCTTCAAGCCCACTGGGACAATAAACTTCTTTATTCTTCCTTCACATTCAGTGTGAGATGGGACAGAATGTGGTGCTGCTCTTGAAGACAGCTCAGTGTTCATGTACAGCCCTCAGATCTTTCTGCCACAATCTTCACAATGCTACTTAAATGTGGAATCTCTGGCAGCTCCAGAAAGGTTACAGCCTAATGAAATTCTGCTAGCTGATGTTGCTGCTTATTTCCTGTCTGATTAGATTGCTCATCAAGGAATATCTGTTCTGCACTATACATTCCATGCCTTCTAGCAGAATAATCTTACAAAACACTTTAGACACTTCTTTGTGATTGAAAAAATATGTGATTTGTCTCTCCTTGAAAACAGACAAAATATAACTTGATTGTTATAGAACAAGCATGACCTGCATCCCGCAGGAATCAAACTCAGAAAATTAGGAAGTTATAAACGGGATATGCAAAGCATTCAGGTAAGGTAAATCAGACTGACTCTTTCTGCATACAGTCCTTGTGAAGTAAAAATTACCTTACAGGTCTTAAAGGGGTTCTAAAATTTCATCTGGTTTAAGAATATATACGTATCTAACAGGTTCTGTCACATGTTCCTATTGCAGGACTAAACCTAGAACACCTGCATTTGTGTAGTCTCCTCTCCTCTACGCAGAGAAAAAGTAAAAGCAAAGTTTCAGCAAACATCACTATAAAAAAAGGCCACCTTGCACATGAGACTGGGGAAAAAAAAAAGATTTATAGTAGCATGCATTTAAAGAGTAAGACATGTCTTCCTATAGTCAGTACAAATCGCTAATTCCTCATGAAGGTAACAGACAAACCCCCATACCTTTATAAAGCCCCAGAGTCCTCCAGCAGGTGCTCCACTCTGGACAGTAGATACTCTGGGATCTTCATGCTCCTCAGGAAAAGTGATTGCAGAACCAGTACCAGGAGACAAAGATGATGAGAAAGGTGCCTGTTGAGTAATGGGATCTGCCAAAACACCTGTAAGAGGGAAAAATAGAACACAGGAGTTTAATTTGTTACACTGAAGCAACATGCAATTGTTTAAAAGGAAAACAGCAGGAAGAATGGAGCAATTTCAGGCTAACTCACCTCACTTCTTGAAGGCCCAAGAACAATTCTGCCTGCTAAAGGTTAGCAGACCTAATGAATGCAGCCACATCTACTAACAGAACTGAGGCTGCCTGTACATTATGTACAAAGTCAAACAATGACTGTTTTTCCTTATCATTCTCATTTTTTAAATTGTTCTTTTTATTGTATTTAAAGTTTCGTAGTTAACTCTCAGTAGAGAAAAGAGAGGGATAAGTATTAGTGTCTGAACAAAGATACGGGAATGTTCCCATACAATAGGGAAAGTAAGATGTTTTTTAAACACCAAGTGCTGGAAATTAATAGTAGTAGAAAAAGAAGGAAGCTTTACATATTTCAAAGGGAAAAAAAAAGAAACAGTAGAAAAATAAAATGTGACCCTTTGCCCCATTACATAAAAAAGCCTATTTTAACAGATTTTCCAACACTAGCCTTAATTGAGAGTTGTATTTATTTTACGCTGCAAACTGATAGCTCTTTTTAGACATTTTCCTAATACAGACTACTTAAAAGAGATATCACCAATAATAAGAAAAGCTTGGCCCAACTGCAGCTGAAGAGCCAAGTTTCCATTCCACAAGCTGAAAATGACATCAGTTCAGCAACCACAGCAACTGCCTGCATGGAAGGTATGTATTTTTAGCTATCCCAATGCAATTTCATGGCTGGAAACAAGAAAATAGAAGCTGGTGTCATGTGATGGACAGCTTGTTAGAGACAGATTTTCAGAACAAAAACCTGAAAATTATGAGTTTACAGCCTGTGATTGTCATTCTGGGGAAATATAATGGTTGAAGGTTCTCTGAGCTAAAGAAAAGCTGTTCAGATGGTCTCTGCTCTGCAAGTTAGTAAAAATAAAAGTTCTCAAACAAAGATTTTCCTGTGAACCTGAATGCCACCAGAACTTAAAAGTGGACACTCTGTCCTAGACCATGACTGTATTTTAAGGGCTATTATCCCTTCTTCTAAGTACAACTAAATTAATTATTATTACTTCTTCTGAGTACAACTAATTAAGTAAGTATATCCAGAAGAATAAAGCAGCCACCCAGGAGATACCCCACCCTGTCCCACAAACAGGAAAGCAAATAAACAAAGAGTTACCTGAGACTGGAGGTGCAGAAAATGAAGGCATCAGTGGGCTCTGAGGTGCTCGGCCGGCGTGACCTCTGGTGATATCGTAGGTGGAAGACATGGAAAACCCTGAAATGGGGGGACCAGTGGGAGGTGCAGGAAGACCAGGGCCAGTAGCAGAGCTCAGTGGAGGAGGAGGAGAGAACTGGGACACAGGGGTGCTGAAAGCTGGAGGGGCAGCAGGAGGTGGGACAGGGCTTCGGGGTGGTGCAGTCGTAGAAACGGTTGCAGAAGGCACAAGTGGAAGAGAGGCCGAGGTCATCATGGGAGGAGGAACTGGGGACACTCCAGCTGGCAAGGGTGGTGAGTAGGCAGGAGAAGATGGCATGCTTGGTGTGGCAAGGGGGCTGGACAAAGCTATAAAAATAAGGAGGGAAAAAAAAAAAGGAGAGAAAAAAATTATTCTAGAAGCCTAAATCTCAGAGATTCAGTTATGTAATTGTTCAGATATTTCACAAATAATTTTTGAACCAGTCTGGTTTTTTTTTCCTTTGAGGTGAATTTGAAACTTCTGCTCGAGTTCTCATAGACCACCAATGGCACTCAATCCTTGATGACAATATCCTGTAACACACATCTCCTCTTCTTGCATAACCCTACTTGTCATTAGCTTAAAAAGAAGTCAGCATTTGACTAGAGAGTTTACAGCAGCTGAAACCTGCCTCAGAAATTTCTAGCTAGTTCTGTTCTTCCTGAGTGAGTGCTACATCAACTGATGATGTTGGAAGGGCTCATCTTCAGGAATAAAACACACACTCCTAATGTTTGGGAGGGTGGGCGTTGTTTCAGAGGTGCGGCACTGTAAAACGGACTGAACATAAGGCAGCCCTCTCTTCTCTGGCACTCATCCTCCTGATCCCTCTGCTTTCCCTGTTTCAGTCAAATCCTCAGCTTATCCTTGGATAAGCCAATTTTCCTCTCTATAACCAAGGGAACTAAGTCAAAAAAACAGAAATTGCCATGCTTGGTGGCAGTAACATGTTGGACCAGCTTAAGCATCTCACTGGCCTCAGCCTAAACACCAATCACAGTCAAATGATATACTAATCACACTAATGCCATGGTCTCCAAACTTTGTCACACACACCCATCAGTAAAAAAAATTGAGCATCCATTCCCCCATGTAAATTTATTTATGTATTGTTTACATGCACCACTGTACCAGTGTGTTATGTGTATTACAAAACATACACAACAAAAATTTAAAAGTGATGAGATAGAGATAAATGAAAAAAAAAAAAGAAATTTCTTAAAAGTACGAAACATTTTCTGCTTTCACTAATTGATAATATACTACCAATATATTATAGTACATTAATAATGGTTAACATATAATATAATACAATCATTGATAGTGACTTTTTAGGGTGATCAGTGCAACTGAAGAAACCTCATTTTACATCTTGGTTTTAACACCTCAGGATGCAGGAATTTGAAGGTTTGGTTCTACATTCAGACTGCTCTGATACTTAAGGTTTAAGGGCTGGAAAAGACACCTCACAAAGATCCACATGGAAGAAGTGCCTCGCTGGCTGTGCCTGCTGTACCATGCTATTCATTTTCCACTCCCACCCATAAGTCATGCAAAAGTTTTCTCTGAAGTTTAGCTGGCAAATTTTCATGTTCCCTCATATCCACCAAATGTCCTTGCAAAATGAGTGTGCTGTATATTTGTGTTTTTAACAAGTGTGTTCAAATTCTATAGAAATTGTTTGGAAGATGTTTACACAGGTCAGGAAATTCTCTTTGCAAATTGATGTCTACAGATCTGACAGTTTTTATGCAACACTTGCACTGGTTTTGGCTGCAGGAATGAATAACGATGGTAGTATTTCCAAATATCAGTTTTGGAAATGGTTTCTCAAAAACATTACTTTCTTCCAAAAGTACTTCCTGTATCACTCCTTGTTGAAATGCCACCTTTACCCGGATGGAACAAATTGTGAGTGAGGTTTTGTTTTTTTTTTTTTTTTAATACCTGCTAGATACACTGCTCTTGTCATCACACGAAACATCAGCAAAGCTGTCACAATTAAAAAAAAAAAAAAAAAAAAAAAAGTACATGTCCACATTAAGTTGAACAATTTTTTTACAGACCTTGCCACTGGTGACCAGCAAACCTCTGTGTCATATAAAAAATGAAAAAGATCTTTCATTGCCACATCTCAGTACAAAATACTGTAAAAAAATCTACTATTTAAAGGCCATTTTTATAAAATTAACCTCATTGATAACATCCTGTAGCACTTTATGCACTTCTGGCTCTGGCTGCTGTGCTTGTCTATGAATGAGGTAGTGAATGTATTCCATGTGTGGCAACATCTCTGCAACCCTTCTCCAGAATCCATTTTTATCCTAGATAAAGGAATTGCTCCATCAGAGGTTACACTTCCACAGTTTTAATTTTAAAAATTGCTTTTATTATAGAACTCCTTTAATGTTGTGGGCAGATCTTCTCTGTATATTCCTCTTTTAGCATTTGACAAGACAGACCGCACAAGTCTGACTCAACACCACCACATGTGCCAAAAAGTTCAATACCTGGTCTTCAAATATGGTATCCAGAATCTTGAAAAAATTGGGAGAAGCGCTCTGATTACCATCCAAAGGTGAGATCTTAGAGGATTTTCCAATACCTAAAGGGGCTACAAGAGAGCTGGAGGGACTTTTCACAGGGAATGGCTTTAAACTGGATGGGGGCAGGTTCAGATCAGACACTACGAAGAATTCTTCCCTGGGAGGGTGGGCAGGCCCTGGCACAGGGTGCCCAGAGCAGCTGTGGCTGCCCCTGGATCCCTGGCAGTGCCCAAGGCCAGGCTGGATGGGGCTTGGAGCAGCCTGGGATACTGGAAGGTGTCCCTGCCCACAGCAGGGGGTGGCACAAAATTATCTTTAAGGTCCTTTCCCACCCAAACCATTCTGGGATTCTGTGAGTATTAAAACACAAGGGATTATTCAGGTTTACCACTCTCCCCTAAAGGACTGTAAATCTGTTTTAACTCCCTCCTGTGCTGCCCTATGCACTGTAGTGGATGGTATTATTCCCCTGCATCCTTAAAAAATGAAAGTGCATCCACATCCCTTCCTAAAATAGTTTAAAAAAACAAAAGTTTAAAATATTCTGTGTGATATCAGATGTATTACAAATAAGGAGCACGATTAAGAAACAATTTAAATCTTTCTAATTAGCCTGGAGAAGAGAACTGCAATTATGCTGATTGCAACTGTTTTTGTAGTGCTTCAAAAGACAAGAATAAACGTTTCTGTACCTAATGTGACAGGTGTAGCAGCAGCAGCCACCCCTGCTGTGCTTGGAGGGGGTGTGCCAGGTGGAGTCGTCTCTATCCCACTCTCTTCCATCATTTTCCTTCAACTACAAAAAAGCTGTGAGGGAAAAACAAATATAAAGTGCATCTTGAGAAACAAGGGAAAAGATTTTAAGTGAGCGTGCAAAGGCCACAACAGAGTTATTTACATTCCTCAACAGAGGAGGTAATTCAAATGCCAACTCTAGAAAAAAAAAGAAAGCCACTGACTTATCTCAAGTACAAAATTATCCAGTGAGTCCCTTTTCTCCTGTACCTTCCCTTTACTTTTAGTATGGTGATAATACCTCAAACTCCAAGACTCTTTCTAAAAACCTTACTGTGCCTGCCCAGCTACTGCTTCCAAAATATACTGGTGGTACTCAGAAGAGCAATAAAAGAGAGGTAATTACACATCACAAACCCCATATCCCATTTCAAGAAAAACTTAACTACAGGGTACAATTCTGCTGCATTAGTGAGCTGTGGTAATGCAAACCAGGACCTGTTACTTCTAGCATGAATAAAATTATAATGAAATTAATTTACACCAAGTTTTCCAGTACAGCCAACTCCTGTAAAATCCATACACCACACTTTTCTGGTTATGTTATCAGAAGTGGAAATAATTGAAGACTTTGGCTTTTATTTTGAAGGCCAGAAGAATCTTTTGACATATTTGAATAAACCTTTAAAATACACTACTTCTAAAAAGATAAACCTACATGCTTATTTAACAACCTTAAATTAGTGTAAAAGGGCTTAGAAGAAGAAAAGTGGAAAAATTAAGATTTTCATGGAATCACCAGGTGATTTTCATTCTTTGGTGCAATGGCAGCTTACAAAAAATCCTGCTTCCTCACAAGTCTGGTAAACTACCTGTATCACTCCCTGAGATAGCAGTCCTTAAGGTATGTCTAGTGAAATAAAATTCTTGTATAAAGTAATTATATATATGAAAAATAGATAGGCTCAAACCATTTTCCATCATATCCATTACATCAGTGGCTACTGAGGACTGCCAGCTAATTCTCTTTAAGAATTTACAGAGGAAAAGGCTTAGATAATATGCTGAATAAAAATACATTTATATAAAAAGGAACTCCACTTACAAAAATACAGGGGCTTTCCTTTCTTTAAAAAAAAAAAAAAAAAAGTAAAAATTCCTTATTCCCTCATTGTTGTTTCAAAGGTTAAGGTTGTTCTTAGGTTAAGGTGGAGGAAAAACTAGTATTATTACCAAATTTAAAAATCCAGACAGGATATCAATGTCAGTCTTCACAAGTGCACTAGGAGTTTCAAAAACAAATGAAAGCATCAAAATCACACAGGAGAAACCACAGATCCTCTGACAAATCAGTATGATTTGCATTAAGTGATTCAGGATTAAATGCTTGAGCCCAGCCACGGAAAGCAAGTAAACGTGGCTTATGTGCAGCACTCTTCAAGAAATTCTTATGACAGATGGATTTTGGGTTCTGAGCATCTCTAATTCACTTAAAGGCTTCTCTTCAGATGGGATGAAAGGGTCAGTAACTGCCAGATGGGGAACAGACTGTCCTTGCAAAGTACATCTCATCATCCCTTAGAAAAGAAATGCAGAGTCTTCCATTAAACTTTACTAAGTGCAAGAATTTGCAATATTAAGACTTTTGTCTTTTAATCAATCTACAGGAGTTTACATTCCTCTGCACAGAGATATTTTTTAAGTTATTCTTCCAGTTACGCACTGCAAAGCATGCGAAGATTTTCCATTGTGCAATTAAAGTAATCACTGACCAAAACCTAGAAACATTTTTTCAAGGCTCTTCCTATCTGCTGCTTGATTTCACCTAATGCCATAATTAAAAGCTGCTGAGGGATGCTTACTACTTAAAATAAATTCTGTGGCCATGCAGGATGACTGGTAAAGTTCCACAGAGCAGCTTTTGAAAAACTCTGTTCAAGGATTTTTCAGGGCTTCAGAAACCTGTTACAGTGGTGGTGCTGGGGGGAGGAAGATAGGGCAACCCCTCAAGAGGTCACCTGACATCCAGAAAGTCAGGAATTAGTAGAAATAGAAATAACTCTGTAGCTGTTTTTCTCTATTAACTCAGCAAAAAGAAAGATTAAGAACAAAAACAGTAATCCCAAATGTGCAAAAAATCATGTCAGTTGCTGAAATACGATAAAAATTACGTATGGAACTGACTTAAATGATGTCTTGACTAATATGGAGCCTGCACAAACAACACCTTTCTGTACACTGACTTTTCAACACAATCCAGTTGTGGTTTGCAGGTACTGCATTATGAAAAAAGTAAATAATTTGAAGAAAAAAATTAAGGGTAAAGACAAGGCATGGGAACAGACAAAAGGAAAGCAGAAATTACAATGGGTAACTTGAAGCTAATAGCTCATTGTGTCAAAATAATCCAGCACCTCACGTAATTAAAATGATCCTACAGGATATACATGAACATAAATGGCCTACCCAAAACCAGCTGTGTGTGAGGAATGGGGAAGCATTTGGGTGGAAAAGTTATTACTACAACTCTTCACAATCCAAGCCATAACCACATAATTTACAACAAGGAGCACCGGAAAGCTCAGCCTAACTTCTTAAGGAATTGACTTTTGTGCCTTCTTGCAAACTAGAACATTTTGGCTTACTAAACTGAAGGGGCAAAGGAGAAACCCAGAGATAGGGAAAGAGAAGCACATGCAATTAAGTGAAAATAGTATCCGTACTGCCATCTAGTGATTTGTGAGCAGAAACTGCAAATTCCGTAATGCCACGTTTTGGTAGAAAGAAATCCTGGTTTGTTTTTATATGGAAATAAAAAAGAAGGGGTTTGGAAAAGACAAATACAGAAAAAAACGTATTTCCAGTGATCAGTCCTCCTTAAAACAAACCTTTAGGAAGTAGGAGCACGAATTTTGTTTGGCTTTGATCAATTACTTTGTTAAAAAAAAAGCCCTCTTCATTACAATGAAGACGTTAGAGGGATGATGCTAACCCCTCATATTACACAAAGAAAATACAGTACACGCACAAAGTCTAACTTTAGAATTACTCCTACTGATTCTCACCAGCTGAACTTCATCCATTAACCTAAAGCGAAATCTCAAGCCACCAACCTAATTACCAAACTAGGGAATTAGGTTTGTGTATACTGAATGGAAAACCAGGCTAAAACTCTGACTGAAATTTTTAAATTAGCTTTAGCTCGTGCTAAAAGCAGGAATGAAATAATTTGATTTAGAGACTAAAAGGCTTACCTGGCAAATTATGCATCTTTTCACTTTAGTTTAAGAGAAACTAATTACATTCGTGCTAATATTTTGCAATAATCTTAATGACTTAACCACACTTAAAAAGCATTCTTCAGGTTGTTACTCCAAAATACAGAAATTCACAGCTAATGGTAAGATTACCTACAAATGGAGATAGCGAGTTTCATGTAGATATAAACACATTATTTAGAATCAGCCCTACTTCAGAGTTTATTATAACATGTATTTTCAGTCACCTTTAATTGATCCCTTCTTCTATTTCAGTAGGTGCTCAGGCTAATTTAAAAAAAAGGCAAAACCAAAAACCCCAAACA
This sequence comes from Corvus hawaiiensis, assembly GCF_020740725.1. Classification (NCBI taxonomy): domain Eukaryota; kingdom Metazoa; phylum Chordata; class Aves; order Passeriformes; family Corvidae; genus Corvus; species Corvus hawaiiensis. The sequence continues at coordinate 43,287,582 of NC_063255.1, read as the reverse complement.
AACAAAAAACATCAGCCCACAAAAAGAAACCCCAATATATTTAAGTACACTAAGAGGGGGAACTGCTCTCTAAATAGAGCCTAAAATGAAACATAACCGCTAAGCTGGAACACTGAATTGAAATGCCACTGAACTTTTTGACTGTAACCATGTAGGCATAACTTTTAATTAAGCTTTGACAGTGCTGGCTGCAGACACTGCTCATGGCTAAGCACACGCTGACAACTGCCCAGAGTAAGGTGCAGATAACGTCAAACAAAATGACAACACTCCTCCAAAAAAATGAAATGAGAACAGAGATGGACCCTTAGTGTACTTAAAACTTTCATCTGAAAAATCCCTTGCATTGTTTTTTCCCACTTTAGAAAGGAAGAGCACTAAGGGATAAAACTTCCTTCAGTCTCTGGTCTGGAAAATGCAGGCCGGTCCCAAAGGACACACAAAGTCTCAATGAAGCCAAAGAAAGTACACAGACAGATCATCAGTTTAACCACCTCGTGTTGAATAACTTGTTTCAAAGTCCAAAGTCTTCACGAGGGGTGATCAGGAGTGGTAAAAAGCAACAAAAAAAACCCTGTAACAAAACAAAGCAACAAACCAACCCCCCAGAACTCTCCTACACCTGTTTTCTGAGACTTTGGGTTCTTTACTGATGCCATACCTCAAACAATGCACCTGTGTCACCCCTTGACTTGAAACTGAGGTGGCAGGTAACTTTTCCTGATTAAGGCCTTACAGTAGGAAACTGAAGCTAAGTCAACTTTCCTCCCATTCATAATGAAGCTGATTGCACCAGGTAAATAGTACTGTGCACTTGTCATTTTGGGGCTCTGTTTAAGTTGAGCTTCCTCCAAGTTAACATGGGCACTTCAAAAATTTGACATGGCCTAGAAAATCCAAAACAAGTAACTGTGCAATGCGCTAGTTTACATGTTTTCCAGTACATCTTAATACAGAATTTGAGGTATTGAGTTATCAGTAGATAGTGAAAAATATTCAAACTAAAAGAGAATAGGTTTTGGTCAGATATTAGGAAGAAATCCTTGACTGGGAGGGTGGGCAGGCACTGGCACAGGGTGCTCAGAGAAGCTGTGGCTGCCCCTGCATCCCTGGAAGTGCCCAAGGCCAGGTTGAATGGGGCTTGGAACAGCCTGGGATAGTGGAAGGTGTCCCTGCCCATGGCAGGGGGTGGCACTGGATGGGCTTTAAGGTCCCTTCTGACCCAAACCATTCTGTGATTCTATATTCATAGCATTAATAATCAAGCCGTTTCACCAGTGTGCATAAGAACTAACACAGACCAGGACAGCTGGATATACCAGGCATGACAAGCAAGGGCTGTTGGCCTTCTCTTGTCACTCGTGCAGACAGAGTCCACAGACACCATAAACACAGCAAGTTCCATTTCTCCAAAGGCTGCCTGACCTTATCAGAATTACTAGAATTCCGATTAGCTCTTTCTGTCACACATTCTCAGCGCCACTGCCAACCCTCAGGATTTGCAGCAGACCACACCCCCCTCCCTCCTCCCTTTCCTATCAAATATTTCAGTGTCACAAAACGCTCACAGAACCCCGCAGACCAATGACGGCCCCAGTGGGAGAACTACTGATCTCCAACTACGTAACTCCATCCAGCAATGCCATCAAGTAACACAACACCACCAAACAAACAGCCAAACCCGGCCCATCCAACAATTTGCACCCATCATTTCCAGGGTATGGATATCACAGGATGTGATGCAACAGCTCCAGCACTTTCAGAGGTGTTTTCCCGAAAGAAATAATGTGGGGTTTTTTCCTAAGATAATAAAAGCAGATAAATCACACACATTAAGAGCGAATTATGCCTCGGGACACACTATAATAAAGCAGTAAAGCTCCTGAAGCACCACTTCCATCCGGCATTAACAGATTCCCAAGGGTGAGGATGAAACCGCAGGCATTTTACTAGGACCAGCACTCCCATTCCTCGCTGCAGGGCTGGAATTCAGTGCCCCGAGGCTCCGAACAACCTGGCACCCCAACTCTCCACGCAGGAGGAAACCGGGCCGGATGCAGTAGCAGGACGGCACCGGGGACCCAGCGAAGCACCGGGATAAATCCCACCGGGAATTGTGCGCAGTGCTGCTCCCTGACCCTCACCTCACAGCGAGCCTCGGAGCACGGCGCTGGCAGCACACGGAGAGCAGGAGCCGCTGCAGCCCTGCGGGGACGCGCCGGGTCGGAACACGAGGAGAGAGCCCCGCACCTCCCGCAGCAGCTCCGGGCTCCGGCACCGCCCGGCCCAGCCCTCCAGCCGCTCCTCCCCGCCGCCGGGCACGACGGGTCACAACGCGGCGCCTCCTCCCGCCCCCAAAAGCGCACTCACCGAGTCCGATTCCCCCGTCCCGGCCCGTGCCTTCCCGGCCTTTCCCGTCCCAGGGATACAGGAAGGGAGGCCGCGGCCAGCGCCGCCTTGGACTACAACTCCCAGCATCCTCCGCGCCGCCGCCGCACCCTGCCACGTCTCTCACGGCCGGGTCCAACGGCCCCTCGCGCGGGGGGGATCGCACCCCCGTCCTGCGTCCTCAGCTTGGTTCGCTCCTCACGCAGAAATACGCGGCGGTGCGGGCGGGGCGCCGCTAGTGCCACGTTGGCGGCGTGAGGCAACGGTCGGGAGGGCGAATGATGTGATACGTTTAAATCTCGCTGCCTTCACAAGCCGTTAGGCACCTTGTCTCCGTTTCTATTTATGGGCATTTGAATTATGTTTCAGTTGATTTGTGTGCACAGAACCGGCTAGGTTGGAAAATATCTGTGAGGATATTATGGCCAGGCCACGACTGAACACCACTTTGTCACCCAGCCCATGGCACTGAGTGCTACATTCAGTCTTTCCTTAAACCCTTCCTGCAGCAGCGGGTCTACAACCTCTCTGGACAGCTTTTACCAGTGTCTGATCACTTTTTCTGTGAAGAAACTTCCAGACGTTCAGTCTAAACCTCCCCTGGCACAGCTTCAGGCCATTTTCTCTTCTCCTGTCCCTGTTCCCTGGGAGCAGAGCCCGACCCCCCCTGGCTCTCCCCTCCAGTCAGGGAGTTGTGCAGAGCCACAAGGTCCCCCCCTGAGCCTCCTTTGCTCCAGGCTGAGCCCCTTTCCCAGCTCCCTCAGCTGCTCCTGCTGCTTCAGACCCTTCCCTAGCTCTGTTGCCTTCTCTGAACATGCTCAGATTTTTGTCATTAGGGGCCCAGAAGTGGACACAGCACTTGAGGTGTGGCCTCAGCAATGCCCAGCACAGGGAATGGTCACTGCCCTGGTCCTGCTGCCACACCACAGCTGGGACAGCCCAGGGGCCATTGGCCTTCTTGGCCACCTGGGCACCACCAGCACCATTGACATGAACAGCCTCTCCAATGTCCTTCGCTGCCTACAGGGAAGGAAAAAATTACGTGGTTAGTTACATCTTGCAATCTTGACATGCCATCAGGCACCCATTCCAGTTAATACAGGAATTTGAAGTGTATCTCAGTTATGGCCTGAAAAATAAGGCCATGTACTCCCACTGAGTTTATGTATATTATTAAGGAAAACTTAGTAAAGCCAAGTACTTTTAAATTACATTAATTGCAAGAATTCTTTTTTTTTCAGAAAGTTGTTCTTTGTCTTTGTGATTTCTGAATTTCACAATGAAATTTAAAGTTAGAGAAACAAGAATTAAGAGGGAATGTGAGGAACAAAAGCTGAAGCTTTTCTGTGACCTCTGACCTTCCTGAAAGTGTTACTCCAATGACAAAAAAAGGTCCGCAGCCTTAAGAGCACTTTCAACGCTGCTTAGAAAACAGCTGAGTATGTGAGAATCCAAAGCCTGTAATATATCTCTGAAGCTGCGTACGTAGTCTCCAATTTGTTCCTAATTGCTGAGCTAATTGTTGCACAATTTGGGAGGTAAAATGGGTACCTCGATCCGAATCTATGTGGTGGACTATCCTGTAACGGGGGATAATTTGCTCAAAGATCACCTTACTCACTGTCTGGGCTGTAGCATTGACAGTTGGAATAGCTTCCACCCAGTGAGTAAGGTGATCAACGATTACCAATAGGTATTTCCACCTCTGGACAGGAGGCATTTCTGTAAAGTCAATTTGAATGTTTTGGAAAGGCCTGATTGCTAATTCAATTCCTCCGCCAGTGGTCTTTTTCATTACCTTTTTGTTAACTTTTTGACAGATTACACAGTCCCGTGTTATTTGGTTGGCTATTTCATAAACACCAATGCATCCAAAAGTTCTGAGGTAGTCATCTGCCAGAGCCTTTGAACCCCAATGATTGGTTTGATGAATATTTTGTAGAATTTCTCGGGTTAAATTTTTGTTTAAAATTTGGCGATTATCTGGTAAATACCAGCGGCCTTGAGAATCCTGATTAGCTCCAATTAATACTAATTTTTATTTCTCTTGATCAGTAAAAATGGGCATTGGGTAAAATGTTAGTTTGTGGAGTAGTGTCAGTTGTGGTTGTGTCGGTTGGAAGTTGGTTCACTTCCATCACTTTTACCTTTCCTTCCACTGCTGCTTCTTTTGCTGCTAAGTCTGCCAAGCTGTTCCCTCAAGCTTCTTTTGTAGCTCCTGACTGATGGCCTGGAATATGCACCACTGAGGTCACTTGAGGCAGTTGTAGTGCTCCCAGAATTTTTAGAATCAATTCTTCATGCAAAATATCTTTTCCTTTGATGTTTAGGAATCCCCTTTCGGACCAGATCTTTCCAAAGGTGTGGACTACGCCATAGGCGTATCTCAAGTCGGTGTAAATGGTCCCGATGCTTCCGGCTAGTCGGGGGAGTGCTTTTTCTAGGGCATAGAGCTCACAGACTTGAGCTGACCAGGTTGATGGTAATTTGCCCTTTTCTAGCACGCACACATTTGGTGTCCATCGACCACTGAATAGCCAGAGCACTGTTTTCCATCCACCACTCGAGATGACCCGTCAATGAAGAGAATTTCTCCTTCATTGAGGGGAGAGTCTACCAAGTCCTCTCTGACCTTTGTTTGGATATAAATTATATCAATACAATTATGTTCAATTCCATTTTCTGATGGGGTTCTGTAAAGAAATTGGGCTGGATTTTGGTGTGCGCATACAACTAGCCTCAGTTGCGGCTGTTGCTGAGGGGAAATTTGGGTTTGCTGTTGTGGGATGCCCCGTTGGAAAGTTCTTTGTGTAGGAGGGTTGTGGATTGGAATATTAGTGCTGTTATTCATTATTCGGCTTCTGGTCTTCATCCTCTCCTCATCTCTCCTCATCTCTCCTAACAAAGAACTTTTGGGCTTCCTCCAGCAATTCATCCAGTTCCTTTTTTGGTCATTTTTCTAATTTTTCTAATTTCCTTCTGATGTCAGGCCAGGAATGAAGTACAAAATGTACTTCCAGCATAGTCTTGCCACCTTCACTGTCTAGGTCAATCACTGAAGAGAGTTGGATGTTGTTCCTTAACCGAGTCATCCAAGCTGTTGGGGACTCATCCTTTTCCTGTTCCCCACAAAATGCCTTTTTCATATTATTAACCTGGGGAACAGCTTCTCTGATACCTTTTATAATTAGATTTCTGTAATCTTTCATGTTCCTCCTGCCCTCTTCAGAATTTGGATTCCATTCTGGGTCTGTCATTGGTAGTTTTTGCTCTCCTATCAGGCCCTGATTAGAATTATTTTCTCTGTCCCAGACTGTGACTCCTACGGCTCTAATCAGTTTTCGTTCCTCAATGGTGAATAAAGAGTGTAGGATGGATTGCATCTCTCCCCAATTATAAATATTAGGGCTGAGGAATTGATCAAATTTATCAGCTAGACCAATGGGGTCAGTCATTAAACTTTTCATTTCCTTTTTAAATTCTCGTACCTTTGAGGAAGCCAGAGGTACTATTACATAACCGATTTCTCCTTGAGCATTTCCCATGGGCACCTCTCTAAGAGGTAAAATTTTAGACTCATGGGGAGTGCCAAGGCAGGTGGGACAGTCGGGTGTTTTAAATGATTTCTTCCTAGTGCAAGATGCTGGGCCATCCTGGCTAGAACAAATCTTGTGTCCGGTTACCTTTTTGTGAGAGCAGGAAGGAACAGAAATTCCTTTTTCACTTTCATTATCACTTTCTGAGTCCCTTTCGATTGGGTGACTCGATGAAGGGAGGACCCTTTCTTGTTCGATTTGGACTCTCCTTGCTGGAGGAGTTACTGGAGGAGGGTGGTGTAGAGGGTCCCACTTTGGGTGATTTAATTTAGTTTTTTGTTTTTCTTTTTGTTTTGGTTCTGCAATGGGTAAAATTTGGTCTGAATTTTTATTATGACCAATTGAATTAGATTTTGTTTCCTCTTCCAATTCTTTTTCCTTGTCTTGTTCTTCATCTTGTTTTTGCCACTAATTTAACCAAATTTTAGCATAGTCTAATTCATCAGAATGTTTTGGAGCTTTGTAGTGTACGTAGGAATGTAAAGCTTCGCAGAGCCACTTTTCAGAAGACCCATACTTGGGCCACTTGAGCCCATCTTTGTGAATTTTATGTTTTGGCCATTTAAAAACACAGTATCTAATCATTTGGCACTGGTCTTTTTCTTTAGTTAAAACATCTTCTTCCCACTTTAAAAGAACTTGCCCTAATGGGCTGTCTGGGAAGATTTTGTATTTCTTCATTGGGTCTTTTCTTTTGCTATTTGTTTGCCCCATTTTGTTGCTGGAAAGCAGACAAGTAGCTTGTGCAGAAGAATTTGTTTAATTAAATAAACCAAAGTATTGTATAGTGAAAACAAACCAAAATATTGTATAATAAGAGAATATTATGCAATAACTTAAAATCAATATGCTATCACAATATAAAGTCACAATGGTAATAGATTTATAAGCATAAAACACAATACAACTAATGCATAGAAAAATAAGTAAAGATATTAGATGTATAAGGGAATTAATGATGGTGGATTTGTGGGAAAATTAAAAATGGTAGACTGGTGGAAAAATAAATATGGTGGATCCGTGGGAAAAATAAATATGGTGAACTAAAAGAAATTAATTTTAGATTACAGTGAGAATGATTAGTGTGTATTTAAATTGTTTAAGATACGATTGAAATTTAAATAGCTTAATATATATATATATTAGAGACAACAGTCGTTTTTATTCGCAGAAAAGGTTAAAACAGCGGCCCTGCCCGCCTTAAGTAATTTGTTAATTTAAAGAAACAGATTTGACTGCAAATTTAATAATTGAATTAAAGGAAAAAGATTCTAATGAATAACATAAACAGCAATCCAAAGTGCCAAGACGGTATTTTAGGATTAAAGCAGATAAAACAAATCACAACTATAATCCAATAAATCAAACAATCTGAACCAACAGAGTATAAAGGTGCTAGATAGCACAGACCACAAGAGTCCAACTAAAACAAACTCACACATTCACTTAAAACAACAATATGGGGTCAGGTATTTAATATTATAAATTAAAAAGACTGTTCCTAGAACAAATTAAAAGGACACAAAATGGCGGCCCTTCCTGCCAAAAATAAGATTTCAAAATGGCAGCTCTTCCCACCAAAATTTAGAAAATTCAAAATGGCGGCCCTTCCCGCCAAAAAAAAAGGAGTTTAAAATTATGTCTCTTCGGTTCTAGACCTGAAGAGACTGGGACACTAATAAAATTGAACTGGGGCTGCGCGCACCCCTAAAACGTGAAAACCTCTCCCAGAAAGGTCGACCACCAGGATCTTCTCCATATCCCTAAAGGGTGATCCCTCATGGTGCGCCCCTAGAAATGAATCCCTTCAAGCACACTAGCACTCACACTGGGGAGGGCCAACCCCACACTCACAAGAGGGATTCCACTTGAAGGTTTCCCAAAAACGAGTGGCCCTAAAACGGGTAGGTCCCTAACTAAATACCTTTTAAGAAGGGGTCAGGCCTTAGCAAGTCCTTCTCCACCCGAGGTGTCCTTTCTCTGCTGCGGTGATCCTTGCAGCAGTCCGGTAAATCCAAGGGGAAACAAAAATTGCAAAAATTCAAAAATAGTAAAATTAACTAAAATCCCTGGATTTTAGGGCAAAAAGAAGGATCCCAGACAAGGTCCCAAAAGAGTTGTGAGGAAAAATACAATTCTTATTTTAAAAAAATAATTTATTTAAAGCAGAAAAGTTACAAAAACTGGGAAAACATAAAAAAATTTGGGATTCTATGGCTCGGTAGGGGGTATGCCCGAGGAGAGCAGGGATCTGAGATCTTTGGCTGAAGTAGCACTGAACCTCAGATGGTGAAAAATTACTTGCAGTGCTGAGGTAACTCTTGGCTAATCCAAGAGTTTTAAGATTATTAAAGCTCCTTGATAGGAGTAGGCCTTTAGTGCTCAGCACTGGTCTCCATCGACAGCTAACCTGAAGTTGTGGATGTGTCTGCTTCTGCACACTGTGTTTTATAGTGCCTTTGCTCCGCCCCAGTCCGCCCACAGTCCACCCACAGTCTGCCCCTTTGGTCTGAAATGACTGGTGCTTTCCCTTTGTGAGATCATCTCAGTCCACCAATGGCTCGTTGTTGTCAAGGGGGTGATACCAGTTGCAGTAAAGGCGGGAAAGTACCTTCATTAAAATTCAGATTGCCATGGGGCTGGCCTGCAGGGTAATGGCTGAGGAGCTAAAAATAGCTTTTGAGTGTTAGAAACTGGGGGTTTGGAGTTAGGCTTTGAATTAAGGTACAAGATAAAAACACTTTTAAAAATATTAAAGTACATCCAAAACATCTTAAAATACTTGTAAAAGTATACAATAAACATGGGAAAGATAACTCTTGTGGTTTACATGTGGTTTGAGGTTTGAGAAGGGAGCACTTGGGAATTTTATTAACTGGGGAGTTTTAACTGGGAATAGTGCAACTCTTTTAATAAACTACTTTGAACAATTGAAAATAGTGATGATAAAACTTGGTTTTTGTACCTGGGCTGATGGGTTAATTTTGATATTCAAATTTAAAAATAATTAACCCAGAATTAATTAAAATACTTAATATGCAAAGACCAAACATAATTAGGGATTTCATTTATGACAGTTGAGGTGAGACAATTTTCCCATAACAATAAATTTAAAAGGCAGATCTAATTTGCATCGATGTGCCTGCCTTTCATGCATCTTCACATCTACCTTTTCCAGGGCGGCTTTTGCCTCTGGGGTAAGAGTCCTAGGAGAACTCAGCTCCTCTCTCCCCGTCAACAAGTTGAAGAGGGGGGCTAGGTATTCAGTTGTAATCCCTAGCCAGGTTCTTACCCAACCTAAAGCACCACACAAGGAGTGGAGATCCGCTAATGTCTGTGGATTGTTATTAATTTCCAATTTCTGAGGAACAATGGTCCTCTTTGTAATTTCCAGTCCCAGATATTGTGAGGGGGGCATCCTCTGGACTTTATCTTCCTGCAGGGTGAACCCTGCTTTGGTCAAAACACTTACAACTTGGTCAAGTGTGTCTCTAAGTAAATGGTCATCGGGCATGCACACTAGCACATCATCCATATAATGCAGGATGGCGGCTTTCCCCATGGTGGCACGGATTGGGGACAGCAATGAAGCGATGTACCACTGGCAGATTGTCGGAGAATTCTTCATCCCTTGTGGGAGAACATGCCAATGATAACACTTCACTGGGGCATCTCGGTTGGTGGTGGGAACCGAGAAGGCAAACCGTGGAACATCAGCTGGATCGAGGGGAATTTTAAAAAAGCAATCCTTGATATGAATTACTGCCAGATTCCAATTTTGAGGGAGCATTGCTGGAGAAGGCATCCTGATTCCTGATGTCCACAATGATCTTACTAATTTCACGAAGGTCATGGAGGAGTAGCCACTTGTCTCCCCCCGGCCTCTTGATAACAAAGACCAGAGAGTTCCAAGGGCTGAAAGTTGGCTCAATGTTTCCTTGAGCCAACTGCTCCTCAACGAGTTCGTTGAGCGCCTTTAATTTATCTCCACTTAGTGGCCACTGATCCACCCATACAGGAGAATCAGTTGTCCAATCGAGTTTTTGAGTGGGGCGCTTCACAGGGGTTTTCGGGATCTCCAATCTCATCCCCCATTGTGACATGGTGTCCCGTCCCCACAGGGGTGCCTGATAGTCTGTTACAAACGGGTGTAAATTGGCCAGTTTCCCATCTGGCCCCTCAATTTGCACAATGCTCTTCGATATTTGTGCCAATTTTGTCCCTCTAATTCCCTGGATACGTCCAGCCACGGTTTGCAACTCCCAGTGTGACGGCCATTCCCCGCGGGGAATGATCGTGACATCTGCCCCTGTGTCCACCAGGCGTTCAAGACAAATGGCTTCATTGCCTCGCTGGACATTACAATAAATAATTGGTTTGTTCTCACCTACCACTTCTGCCCAGTAGATACCTGGTGCATTATGGTCTACTGGGATTCCCAATGGAATGGGGATGGCTTGGGCAATGATCTGCCCTTTAGCCAAATAGAAAGGTGGGTTTACACACCGTGCCACAATTAGAAGTCCTGCCGGGTCATTTGTGAGAATGGCTGGGCATACTTCCAACTCCTGGGGTGTGTGCTTGGTGTCTCCGATGGCCATGTACTTACAGGTGGACTCTGAAGGCATCAGTCTTCCTCCCAGTGGGTCCACTGCAACCACTGTCCATTGATCTGACCAAAACCACTGATCTCTGTTGGTTGTCAATGCCAGTGGCTGTTGAGGGTGCCATATATCCTTGGGGTCCCTACAAGTGGAAAGAAACACTCTGTCTGAGTCTTGATTAGGTAACTTCTTGTGTCCGGTGATAAATGTTTCTCTCTTGTCTCCCCCTTTCCCCACAGGCCCTGCCTCATTTTTATTTCCATGCAAGGCAGGACCGTGCTGCACTCCTAGTTTTTTTTTGGAGTGGCTTCAGGCACCAGTGCTGGTGGCGGCGCCCTCCCCCCCCCTTTCCCTTACCGCACCCATCGGTGCATTAGTGCAAAATCTTGCAATGTGCCCTATCCCCTGACATGTGAAACATATAATTCCTGGAGTTCTCCGCTTTTGTTGCTGTCTCGGCTGCGTTGATCTCAGGGGCGCCTGTGGGGGAACTGGCTGGTGGGCGGCCAGAGCCGCAGGTGGAGCCGGTCTTCTCAGTGGAGGCCTTACGTCCATGGTGGTGGCCTTTTTCATGTAGGCCTCCACCAATGCAGGGAGCGATGGTTCTGGATAGACCGGCATCCTGGCAATCACCCTCTTACACACCTCATTGGCATTCTCCTTGGCCACTTCGAGGATGATCCATCGGGTGCATCGTTTGGTCTGCGACCTACCTCTCCACCTGTGCTCTGATTTTGTTGGCAAATTCAATGAAAGACTCACCGGCGGCTTGTCTTATGTTAATGTAACTTTTAGGGGCTTCTGCATCGGGTGCGGGGAGAGAAAGGAAGGCCTTCTCTGCTGCCCCCATGACCCTCGCGAGAACAGCCTTCGGTATTACTCAGGCCCGTTCTTCGGGTTCTCTTCAGTCCCCCTCGCCGCACAGGTGGTCAAATGTCAAAGCCGACTGGTCGGCATCAACAGCCGTGTCTCTGCTTCTGCAGAGCTCAATAAGGAGTGGCTGTAAGGACTGTTTCCATGTCTGCTCCCACAACAGATCTTTGGTCGGGGTTAACAGACGTGTAAGTAAGCCATTAATGTCCCAAGGGACAAGTTCGTTTGAGGAAAATGTGGCCTTAAGAAGACCTTTGAAATACTCACTCTTTCAGCCAAACTGCCTTTGGGCTTTGCAGAGCTCCTTTTTGTTTTGGTAGGAAAAAGGCTTCCATCCTCGGAGGGCTCCTCCTACCCCACCATAAGTGACAGGTGTGGCGTGGTAGACCGGCCCCAATTCCGGGTTCCAGGCCCCTGGCCCATCACATCCGGCTCCGATGTCGTGGGAACCTGATGTTGGAGTGTGGGAACCGGAAGTCGGAAGTGGGTAGGCGGGGTCAGCAGAGAAGTGGGAGGGAACAGGGACAGGACCAGTATCCACTTCGGAAAAGGCAGACCGGTTGTGGAGGACGTCCCATGAGGGAGGAGGAAGGGGCTCGGGGTTCTGGGAAAAGGGGTGTGGTGAGGGGCAAGGAGGAAATTTGGGTGGAGGAAAGGAAGAGTTTGGTGGAAAAGGATTATGGGGAGAAGAAGTGCAAGAGGGGGGTCCGACCACATGGTCCCCTCCATCTTGAGCCTCCTGGGAACCATTGTGAGGGTTCGGGAGGGATAGGAGTGAGGGGCTAGGAGATGGGTAGGGAGACGGTAATGGGGTTCGGGAGCAATGGGAAGGACGAGGGGAAGGATAGGGAGATGCTCGGGAGGACCAGGGAGATCGGGAGGGACATGGAGATGGACAAGGAGAAAACTGGAATCAGGGGTAGACGGGTGTGAACTGCGGATATCGAACCTAACAACTTTGGGAGACGGAACTGGGGTAGAGGGTTTAAGGATAGAAGTCTTGGCCAGCGGGCCCTGCTGACTAAGACCAGGGGACTGGGGGGTTCGCGAGGAGCCAGGGAGACTGGCACCACTGCAGCTACCCTGTGTTACATGGGTTGCTCCTCGGGAACCACCCAGCAAGGGACATGGGGAAAGGGTAGAGCTGTGAGGAAGAACAGGGGAAGAACTGGGGGGCTTTTTTTCCATTCCCAATCTTCCTCTAACTGTTAACTGAATTAAAACATACAATGGGATAAATTTGGACGCCTGGGTGTCTCCCTCATTCACCTTTTGAGTGAGCGTCACTCACACCACATTCCAGAAGGGCAGCGAGGTCACATCTCCTGGGGACACCTGCGGGAAACACAAACCCTTTTCAAACTTTTTCCCTCCTCCCTCCAGGAGTCCCACAACTTGGAATTAAAATCCCCGCTGCTGTGCTGGCAAACGCACGCCCATCTCTGAAAAATTCGAACAACACAAAACCGATAAAACTGGGGGCCTCAAAGACAAAACTGTCAGCACAGCATTTACCCCTACCTACAGTAAAATGCAAACTTAAAAGAACCAAAAGAAAGGGTCTGGGAGCACTCGGGTTCACACTCTCACCCTTCCACACAAAGGGGACATCCCTCCATATAAACACTGTGGCCCCACTCTGATCCCGTGGCCAACGGGGATACTCACCACTTGCTCCAACGGACTGAAGAGCTGTAGGCAGGGTCCCTCTCCCTGGCCATGATCCCTCCGGCGCTGAGGGACTACCGTGTCCGTCCCCAGGAGCACCACCAGACAAAAATGGGTCTGCTCCCACCGGGGTGCTGACGCGCCAACGGATTTCAGAAACAATCCTTTCCGTGGGGTGTCGGACCCTCAGGGAGGCCCCACATTGGGCGCCAGCTGTCGCAGTGACCGCTACTGACCGCTGCTCAGGCTAGCTCCAGCGGTGTGTGGCAGGAGTGGGGAGCAGCCGGAGGCTCTCAGCTTTAAAACTGCTCCTCTGGAGTTCAGCTCTGCACAGGGGGGCTGAAGCTCCAGGCACAGTGGCTGTCAGGAGTCAGGACGAGGGAGAGGATAAAAAGTAGCGAGGAGGCTTGCCACGGGAGGTAATCCAACTTTATTGGAGGGTATCCACAGAGGACAAGCCCCGATCAGATCTGAACAACAGCTTATAAGGAGGCATTACAACGGGGGTGGCTTGACAGGGGACCAATAGGGATCTCTAAGGGAGGGATATGGACAGGGATTGACATTCACATAAACCAATAATCTTGAGGGGTGGAGGGAAAAGGGTCACATGCCCCAATGGGGCGTCGTGGTTTAGCGGATTTCCAAGAGGAAAGGTATCTGAGGGGGCAGGATCTCAGGGGATTGACAAGGGCCATATAAGGATAATTAGGGAGGGCTTTGGTGACAGGCACAGAACTTTTGGGAATAATGGGAGGGGTTTGGGTGATTGATGGGGAACTGACTAGAACAAGAGGAGGACAACAACCATGTAGGGAACACCGGAGGAGTGGCTTGGGTCTGGGGCAAACCAACTGGGAATAGAAGTGGGGAAGGTAGGGATGAATCATTGGGGTACAGAGAACATATGAAAATACAATAAAAATATCGCATCATCACAGCAACCAATGGGATACAATCAAGGGGGAGGATGCAATCTAACAAGAACCAATAAGGGAAACAGGGAGGCAAGAGTCACAACAGGGAGCCAATAAACAACCAAACAAGGGAGAACCTTCTAGAACAGGGGGAGGTGGTTTGAGCGCGGGAGCCACCCAGGGAGACGCGGCCTAGACCTCGGTGCCACCCAGTGATCCGCCCTCCGACCCACTGTCTTGGGAGGGGAAATCCACCCAATGGATAGCCCTGGCTTGAGTGGCATTTGACTGCCTCAGCCCAGGAATGGGCTGAGTCACCACAACGCTGCCCCTGTCGCAGTAGGTGCTGCCACGTGGTAGGTGCTGCGACCTTCCCGAAAGCGTTTACAAGTAGGAAGCTGCTCGGTAAGGCCACTACACACAGCACACACACACAGGCTCACGCACGCTGGATAGCTATCAGGAACAGGTGGACAACAAAGAGAGCAGGAAGGGTCTTCATATTCCAGCCATGTGAAGGGGTCCAGGCATGAAGACAAGGGATCAGGGAAGGCTCCAGGGTTATATATGGGGGTGGAGAGAGCATCAGGGACCAATAATCTGAGGGTGCAGGGGTGGTACACAGGCGGGGCTAGGGCAAAGAAACCGATAGGGAAGATCCGAGGGAGTGGCAAAGGAACAGGGGCCAATGGGGGAACGGGAAAGGGGGAACTTCCTAGATCAGGGACATACAGGGTAGAAAAGGGGCAGGGAGGCCAGTGGGCCAGTCAGGGAAACAGAACTGGGGTACATTAACATAATCAAACAAAGCACCCTGGGAGAGGCTTCTGTGGTCTCCATGAGTAGGAGGTAGTAGGCTCAGAGCCTTTCCTCCAGGGGACTTTTGAGGTTTCTGAATCAGTAGGCCTACCGGCCTCCACATGCCTCTCCTAAACACATGCTGGCTGAGTCTGATCCCCCAGCCATCCTGTAGGTGCTGTGTGATGGCACTCAGGATGATCTGTTCCATAACTTTGCTAGGTTCCAAGGTCAGACTGACAGGTCTGGAGTGTCTGAGATCCTCCTTTCGGCCGTTCTTGTGGATGGGGTCGCATTGGCACCTACAGTCCTCTGGGACCTCCCTGCTGAGCCAGGACTGATGATAAATGAATGGAGAATGGCTTGGAGAGCTCTTCCACCAGCTCCCTCATAACACTAGGATGGATCCCGTCTGGTCCCATATACTTGTGAGCATCTAAGTGGCTCAGCAGGTCACTGATCCCCAGGGATCAGTGCTAGGGCCAGTCCTGTTTCATATCTTCACTGATGATCTGGATGAGGGGATTGAGTCCACCATCAGTAAATTTGTAGATGACATTAAGCTGGGAGTGAGTGTCTTGATCTGTTGGAGGGCAGGAGGACTCTGCAAAGGGACCTGGACAGGCTGGATAGATGGGCCGAGTCCAAAAACATGCAGTTTAACAAGTCCAGTGCTGAGTCCTGCACTTTGGCCACAACAACCCCTGCAGTGCTAAAGGCTGGGGGCAGAGTGGCTGGACAGTGCCTGGGTAGAAAGGGACCTGGGGGTACTGGTTGACAGCCAACTGAACATGATCCAGCAATGTTCCCAGGTGGCCAAAAAGGCCAATGGCATCCTGGCCTGTATCAGGAATGGTGTGGCCAGCAGGAGCAGGAAGGTCATTTTTCCCCTGTACTGGGCACTGGTGAGGCCACACCTTAAGTGCTGTGTCCAGTTCTGGGCCCCTCAGTTTAGGAAGGATGTTGAGATGCTTGAATGTGTGCAGAGGAGGGCAACAAGGCTGGTGAAGGGCTTGTATGAAGAGTGGCTGAGGGAGCTGGGGTTGTTCAGCCTGGAAAAAAGGAGACTCACGGGTTACCTTATCACTCTCTGCAACTCCTTGACAGGAGGGGGCAGCCGGGGGAAGTCGAGCTCTGCTCCCAGGGAACGAGGGACAACATGAAGAGGACACAGCCTCAAGCTGCACCAGGGGAGGTTTAGGTCGGACAGTAGAAAAAAATTCTTCACAGAAAGAGTGATTGGGCATTGGAATGGGCTGCCCAGGAAGGGGGTGGAGTCAGTGTTCCTGGAGGTGTGTAAGGGAAGAATGGATGTGGCACTTGCTGCTGTGGTTTAATTGAGAAGGTGGTGTCAGGTCACAGGTTGGACTTGATGATCTCCAAGGTCTTTTCCAACCTAATTGATTCTGTGACTGTGAAATGTCCAAGCCCTTTTTTTTCTTAAGTGGAAACATGACTCTTTATGGAGAATATTAATTTATAACGAATGATTATTTACTGTATGTGGTTAATCACAATCACTCTTTCTTATTTTCTTCTCTTATTAATAAGATGGCTGCTTGAATGTAAAACAAGTCAATTATTTAGGATTAAGCCCTCTGTTTCAACAGCATTGAAGGAAGAGCAAGTTGTATTTCTCAGATTTGCATGGAAAAGCCTGGAAAGTACAACTATCCTTTTACAATAATGAATTGTTGCTTTTTTGATCTGAAACATTAGACCTCTATGATGGATTTTTCTGGTTTAGTATTATAATTAGTAGTAGTAATTTATTTTACTTTTCTTCCAATTATTAAACTGTTCTTATTTCAACCCATGGAATTCCCTTTTCTCTTCTCCTCCCTGGAGGAGTGAGTAATTGCCAGCTGGGGTTTAACCATGAGAGCAAAAATGACATTTGGTAAGTTTCCCATGCTATTTCAAGATCCCCCATAGGCAAATGAAAAACAAGGGGGAAAAAAAATCAAAGCACTTCCCATCTTTCATTAGAAACTTTATTGCATTAACCTACAGGTATGTGAAGTGAAGTGAAATACATGGTAGTGAGAGGGAGAATGATGAACATCAGTCATCTTTGGAAAATATATATGTTTTCACAACCAAACACTTTTGTTACAACTAAGAAAAAAAAAAAAGCCAGGCATACTTGATAGGTTTTCTTTAAAAATATAATACAATTCAGTCATATCAAAGTGAAGTCTTGTGGGCTAAAAAACTGAAAGAAGTTATGTTCAGTGCTCTAGCACTAGTATGAGTGTATCAAATGACAAGGTTTTCTCTACAGTAATTGATAAACACACACTCATTTGTTTTCAGTAATTTCAGATACTGTATATACAATCTTTAATATAAAGCATTTTTTGTCAAAACTAGCTCTGTATTCTTAGGTCTGGACTTTAGAGCTTCGGTGTAAGAATTACTATTTGGACACAGATAAGAAATTGGAGTTAGTGTACTTGAAAATCCAATGTATTTACAGAACACATTCCTTGCTTTTGATTTTATTTTATCCTAACTTCACTTCAATATGAACTTGCAGATTGTCTCAGCAGAAAGTGTGAGTACAATGAAATCTTCCTTCCCATAATCTGCATGTGCATCTCCAATTAAAGTTAATGGAAGTTCTCTGGGTAGATCAAGATAAGGACAGATTGGATGTGTAACAGTGTGGTGTGATTAAAAATCTTTGATATAGTAAAAAGCCATGAGGTTCATTATGCTTCTAAGTGGCCTGAATTAATGATGCCTACAGTATTTAAAGCCTAAAGTTTATACTCACTACTTTAAAGTCAGCTAATAGCTTTGTGCAGCCTTTTATTAAAATGGTGACACGTTGCTAGGGGAGAGCTACCTCCATTTTCAATGCTATATTTTGTCACTATTGTAATGTGAATATATAGAGGCAAGGCATGCCTTCCCATTCCTGTCTGTGGTGAAGCCAGTTCTCTGAGTGCTTCCTAAAATTGCTACATAACTGACCCATTCAGTCTCCTCCACCATACAGAATGCACTTCCAGAAGTATTTAAGTTGTGTGAAGATCACAGTGGGATCTACAAGAAGAGCTGTCTGGCAGTCACGAGGATTGAGCTGGGGATCTCTGAAGCTGAGAGCAGAGTGCACTCCAGGAAATCAGTGTTCTGAGCACCTTACCAAGAATCCTTCTCTGAAATAAATTCACAAGCCATTTGCTTGCCCTGTACGTGCTGCAGATCCAGCTCGGATTTACACAGACATTGCTACTGCTGACTACACAGCAGGAGTTTTACCCACATGCAGAAAGGCAGACCTCAGTAATGTATATATTTAGAGCACACACAATAAGCAAAATTATAGTAAACTCATCTACTTTCATGAATATTTGACTGAATGTATCACATGAGGATATGTGATACACTGGAAATTTAAAAAACCTCCCAACATTTGTTCAGCTCTTTACTTTTCCATGTTAAAAGAATTGTTTATATGATGAAGATAATTTACCTCATGGTCTTCAAAAAGAGCAAGAAGTTTTTGTGAGCTCCCAATTGTTAAATGCAGCTGTTTCTATTCATGGCTTTAGAGAAGAAAGGTTTTATTTTGAAGTCTGTTTCACACAATACAAAAAAGATGTATATACCAGTAGCTCTACATTTTATCTATATGCATACAAACCCAGGCAATACTTCATCTTAGACAGGGATTAAATGGCAACCAGCCTTTGAAATCTTCTAGCTAATTTCTGTACTTGCAAAATCCAAAGGTAATGGAATTCTTTATTCCAAGGATGTACAAGAAATGCCCGGGGAATTGCAGAACAGCCAGTATCCTTTCCCCATCCATCAGGGACACACCAACCCTCGGGACAAGGTGCTACAGAGGCACTGCCAGGTCATATTAAATGCTGGCAGATCACTCCTAAGTTCCTAAAAGTAACTTTCCACTCAAAGAGGATGTCTTTATAGCAACCATTTTACTCTTAGGTTGACGTGTTTGGGGAAAATCCTGTCCAATGGACGGATACCTTGGTGAATTTAATTTCCACCGAATCGTACAGTTCATAATAGACTATTTTGGAAAGAGTGAAAGCCTCTTTTGGAAAAAAAAAAGGCTCTTTTGGAGAGATGGTCTCCATCTGCATGGTCAACAGAGTCAGTTAAACTTTAAGGAGGAACTGTTTTTTACTTTTCTTCCACATTCTTGCTGTTCTCAACAAGAACACCTTGATTTTTTTTCCCCTGAATTAATGAATTAAGCTGAACTGTTATGTATTTTCCAATCACCTGTGACAGACATCAGTGTGACATGAATTCTTACTTTGATCCTCTTGCTCTGCCCAGAGGTCCCTTGAACTGGACAAAATAAAGGCCAGTTGGCAAAAATGCAAAAGAAATGGACACACACTAGAATAATTTTGCAGTTACAAGCTAGTTCACTAAAAACACAGACACACAGCGTAAAAATGGAGACAGAAGTTAATGAAGGTGGGGGGGGTACATGTGTCACATTATTAGCAATGCAAAAGACCAGCTTAAGCATGTGTTTCCCTACATCAACTATAAAAAAGAAAAGGTGCCTTTTTAGCAAGTATGCACAGAGTTTGCTTAGTTATTTCTAAGAAAAAAAAAGTCAGAACACTTTACTATCTTTACCCTATATTACAGGCATTATTACTACCTTTTTATAAAATGTAAACCCTTCCTTGCAGTTAAGATTTACAGAAGTCATCACCTTTGTCCACTCCTTACATAATCAGTCTATGGTGACAAAAATAAACTGATTCAATTTACAAATTTTTTTAAGTAATAACTGATATGTTGTGGATTATTAGTTTGTGTGTGGCAGAAACAGTGGTCAGAATTGCAACATAATGAAGCTGAACTGCAGCAAAATACTTATTGAAGACTGGTGCTGGGTCTGCAGTACTAAGATCTTGAAGCATCATGTAATATTGATGTATGCAATTACTTAATCTCCAGAACTATTCAAGCAAAGTACATCCACCACCCGCAATGGACAGCAGAGCTTGATGATGGAGTTCCCAAACAACTGCAATATTGTGCTTACTTATCCCCATCAGATCTTGTTTCTTATAATATGTCTTGACTAAAGATAAGAATGGAAGGTAAAATTTGGCAAGGCAGTTTTCCTTCTACTGGTGAATAACTGGTGAATCAGATCACCTGTACAAAGTGGTATTTGGTAAATTGCACTGTCCTGGGAGTATTACTACTCTGAAACACGACAGACATGAAGCCTATATTTGAAGTCGCTAAAATGTGATGTTATCAAGACTAATCTGCAAACTACTATTTTTTTTAAGCCAGTATATTACAGTATAAATGTGCTGCATACCTGTTTCTATAAAACTTACTGTCATGAAAAAAGAGAAGAATAATCAGGATCCCCAGAGTGTGGCATTTGTCCATCTGTCACTTGTATACGCAATACAGACCTTGTGCTGAGATTCTGCTTAAGGTACAGCAATTATCTGCTGGACAGATTAGGAGCCAAGATAGATGGTAAACTAGAGAGGAAGGAGCACGACCATGCCACTCTGCCCCTTGAGAGTCTCAGGGTTGTAGGCATCAGCTTCTTGTGGGGTCATTCGCTGCTGACCCCCTTTGTGGAGGGCGTGGGGCTCTCTCGGACGGGAAGCAGGTCGTAGTGGCACGGAATGTGGCTGTTTTTTGGGAGGTCATAGGGATCCTGGCCGAAGCGCCCGCCGCCGCTGCCGAACACGCCCTGGACAACGCTCACCGTGGGCTCTGCGAGGAGAGAGCACATGCACTCAACGTTAGGAGCAGCAAACAGAACAAAAACTCTGATACTTCATTGCAGTTTCTGCTTCAGAAAGATTCCTCATCATGCTGAGTCCTGAAATGCAGGTTTAGAAACACAGGGCGATATTTTGGCTTCACACTTGCGGCAGGGCCCTGCCATGAGTTTCTTTACTGACAGAACCAAGTGGACCAGCATCTCTTCTTTATATGTGGGCAAATAAAAAATAAGAAAGGTTGAATTTGGGGTGTTCAATCAAGCTTTTTTTAACAGTCCTGAAAAGCACAATGATGGATTTCAGAGTGATCTCTAATTGCAGACAGGAAAGGAAAATATATCCTGTGACACTGGACACAATTTATTACAGCCCAGAGATGATCAGGATAGCTACCGCTCCACAAGACCCCAAAGTTTTCTGTAACTAAAGAAATACAGTAACTAGGTAGGGCCCATATTACTGGAATACTATGTCTGTGGGTGAAGATGCCATTTTATTCTGATGAAGAGAAGGAAACAGAACTTTTCTATCCCTCTCATACACTTAGGCCAGCTGCATTTAGTCTAACCTAGAGCTGAACTATATTGCAATCAAATGCTAAGCTTATCTTATGTTGTTGTTTAAAGCAAGGCTTTCAGACGAGGGAAATTCAGAGGTACCTGAAGGTTACAGAACAGAGCTGAAGGTACTGCAAACCCTGTTTGTGTGAATTACACCAAAAGAGTAATAAGGTGGTTGTTACGGCTTTTGAGCAGAACACAGAGTCTGAACACATAATTTTGTTTTTCCAGTGATTTTCACGTTTTTTTGATTAAACTGAATCAAAGAATAAAAAGCCCAGTGCTCTTTGTTCTCAACCCCAGCATCTAGGGGTAGATTTTGTACCTACCAACTTCATACACGTTCTTGTTGGCTGTGGCAGAGCCGGCGATCTCGGCATAGGGAGAGTCGCGACGCGCTGGGGACTTCATTTCCACGTAGCCACATTCTGAACTCTTTGGCACCAGAGCTGGTGGGTCTTTGATAGTAGCATAGGGGTTCTCAGAGCTGCTCAGTGAGCAGTTACTTAAATTGTATTCTGAGTTCTTCACCAGATCTACAAAAAGAAAAATGTGTTACTGTCTCACGCATGCTACATGTTATGGACGTTGCTACCAGAAAAAAGGTGTTCTTTAATGCCAAGTTTTAAAAAGTCACACAGAAATAAATATTTAAATGGAAATCAGTCCTAACACTTCAGAATTATTTACAACAATCAATGAAAGCATCTCAACATCTATGCTCTTTAATGGACTTGATCTTGCCACCAGCAAATTACTGATGCAAAGGTTGAGCATCTTCAGTTCTGGTTAAAATGCCACTAGCATTATATAAAGATAATCTGTAGACTCAGTTTTTAACGTGCACTTCTGCTCCTCCAAGTGCTGAACTCAGGACACTGTTAGAATAACTGATCTGAGACTGTTCCCAAGAGCAGTCTGGGCAAATGGCAGCATGATTTCTAGGGATGGCTTGGATGGTGCAAAGTTTGGGTATGCAGCCACACTAAAATAACCAGCTGCTTCTAAGTTTCTGTAAGGCACACGTGGGAGAACTGGAAAGGAAATATCAGGTGGCTTGTGATGTCAGGATTTAACTGAAGGATGAATAATTGGCTTCAGAGATGTGTTTGTTCGTGCTGGGAAGTCATTTTGTGGTGCTTGTGGTACTTTGTTCTCAGTGTTGCTTCGTGATATATTGTGTTACTTAAACTGAGACTTCCTTAGCTCATTCCTGTCTCCATATCCAACGTGAGACTGACCTTGGTGGATCTGTCAGTGGATGGGTGCTCATGATTTTGTGACTTAATTGAACTGGGTTTTTTCTAATCATAGAATTGTAGAATCATTTAGGTGATAAAAGACCTTTCAGATCATTGAGTCCAACCATTTATTTGACACCAAATCCAACACTTCACCATGTTCCTAAGTGCCAAATCTTCACATCTTTTAAATCCCCCTGGGGATGGTGACTCCACCGTTTCCCTGGGCAGCCTGTACCAATGCTTGACAACCCTTTCAGTGAAGAAATTTTTCCTGATATCCAATGCCTCAATGCCTGTCTTGTTGTGAGGGGCCCAGAGTTGCCCCCAGGATCTGAGGTGTGGTCTCAGCACAGGGGATGGTCACTGCCCTGGTCCTGCTGCTGCCACACCATGGCTGGGACAGCGCAGGGGCTATTGGCCTTCTTGGCCACCTGGGCACCCCTGGGCTGTGTCCAGCTGCTGTCACCAGCACCCCCAGGGCCTTTCCCAGCTTTCCAGCCCCTCTGCCCCAGCCTGGAGCTGCAGGGGATTGGTGTGAGCTAAGGGCAGGAAAAACCAGGTGTAATAAATCACTCTGTCAGTTTAATTGTCCCCTATTACACACAAGGGGACAAACCAGCTGCTTTCTGTCTGTGTATTTAACTCATTATCCATATGGACTTTGCTACACCTTTTCCATTGTGTGGATATCCAGGCACCCTTGGCATGCCCTAATCAGGTACCACACAAACAGTGACACGCACCGGGGTGGTACACTGTAAAGTCTTATGAGAAAACTGGGTAATTCAGATGATCAAAATATCAGATTGCTGCCCTGAATTTCCAAAGCTTTTCATTCCTGCTTGTGTCTCTGTATTTCGATATGCTTTCCAAGGGCCTGCAGTGAATGTGGTGAAGGTTTGTGGTCATGTAGACCATGCCAGCTGCAACTGGAATTGCCTCTCTTTTAAAGCCTTTCAGCAGAGGCAGCATGTGTCCTCCTAACATCTGCTGCAGTCTAGAATTGAGCTGTGTTGTGACTCAAGCATGACAAAACATTAGATCTGTGTGACATACAAGGGACTCAAAATGACTTGGTTTGTTGTTTTTGTGGGGGTTTTTTGTCCTCCCTTCAAAAAAGAAAAAAATCCCACACCAGCAAACAAACCAATCATGCACTGGTTCAGTGTCTAGGAAAAATTTAGTCCAGGATTATTCCTATATTCTCTTCACCCAGAAACCAAAGGTAGTTTAGAAGAGTAAAAGGAATGCCTATGTCATTTCATCTAAATGCATCAGAAAACAACCTCACCTTTCAGGGACTTCCCTACATATCCCCTGTCAAGTCCAAAAGCACCTGAGGAAAAAATGATACAAAAACCAGAGTAGTTTTAAAATCAAAGAAAACAAAAGTGATTAGACAACAGATTCTAAGTGTTTAAAAATTGCCTTGGGACTCATTCCTGCCTTAGCTGAACAAGTCTCTCATGAGCACTGTGGAACTTCCCAGGATGGGGGTACAGAAGCACTTGTTACTATTTGCTTTGCACATTTTCCAGGGAAGGTGGGTCATAAGGGACCATTAAATTATCAAGTCTGACCTCACATAACCCCAGTTACTCACTCTTGAATAAGCCTAGTAAGTTGGATTAAGCCTATTTTTTTTGTCCGGATAAGCCTATCTACCAGAAAGGCATCCCACCTTGACCTGAGAATCTCAGGGTGTGCAGAGTTCACTCCAGTTCTCGATGCTTTGCTTCCAAATTTAATCACTCCCAAATCAGGGTCACGCTGTTCCAGTCCCAGTGTCCTGAACACCTTGCACCTCAGTCTACATCTCTGCAATTCCCTGTTACTCACACATTTCTCTCAGTAAATGTAAACAGCAGTGCATGACTACTGTCTTCAAAGACCTGGCACTTCCCTGGTTACAGATCTGTTCAAATAGCTTTGATTGATATTGTGGAGAGCTGATTTTTTAATTAGGCTGTACTGTAGTACTATGCTGGAAGCATTATAAAAGCCTAAAATTATTTTATCTATGCACTATCTAAACAAAATTCATAGTTTTCAAGAGGGAAGTGATATTATTTAAGGAGACCCAAAGATAATTAATTTTATTCCTACCCCATCTTTATTTATTAGATCTCATGTCAGCTGTTCTGTTGTTTTTACCAGTTTAATTCTCAGGCCAGCAGCCTCAGGTTAGGCAAGTAATTCTGATCTGATTATATTAACTGATCTTCTAGGAAAACAGACATAATACCAGCATTCATCCAGTCCTCTGGAACCTCCCTGTTGCTCAGGATCTCCTGCCTTGGGTTAACCACAGCAAGTGTCTCTGAGGAGCATTTTGTGTGAGTACAAGAAAATATAAAGCTGAATATTGAGCATTATGACTGAAACCATTTCCTGCAAAAAAAACCCCAAACAAACCCCAAAGCAAACACAACAGATCTGAACCTGATTTGTGGTTTGACCAAGGTTGGGAAAGAGCAGGAAAAAACATAATGCTGCATACTGTTGTTCTGAATCCCAGAGTCTGATATATGTTAAGTACCAGAAATGAAGGTAATTAAATTTTCTGAATTACACCTGCCACAGTGGTCAGTACAATCCAGCCTTTTTGGAATGCATGAGAGTGGAAAAGGATGAAAAGGCAGCGTAAGAGCAGGATACAGCAACTCTCACAACTTCTTGGGAATTTTTCTTCTTGCAGACAATCCTCTGTCTTTAAGCAAACAGGAGGCTTAGCTGGGAAGATCTAGTACTTACATCTGAAGTGGCTCAGATAATGAAAATATACTTTTTAAACCACTGATTGCATTTTGTGGTGATTTCAAAAAAGACTATATGCGACCTTTCACTTATTTAGTAAGAATTTGTAATTTTGTCCAAGCAGACCCTTACGGTATGAAACCCATTGTTTTATGAAACTAAGCAATAAGCAAATCTTTTAATAAAAATAGTATGACATATTTTACACATCATGTCTGCACTGGGCATCAAACTGTTCCACCATTCCTCGCATGGGGTCACTTTTTTATCTCTTCCTGCCTTAAGGGATGCATCCCACACAGAATGAATAACATTCACATTCTCTTCTGGTTTTTGTTTTGTTTTGGTTTTTTTTACCGAGCTCATTGAGGTAGCCACCGTGTTTCCAGTCTGCTGGGAGTGTTCCTGTGTAGTCCATGACAGCACTTCGTTTTCCAGGCTCCATATTTTTCAGGTTCACAAACAGCTGACTGGTTTTTGCCTATTTCAAAGAAAGATACAGAATAAAATAAAAATGAAACTGGTGGGAAGCTGCTGATTTTCCAGGTGACAATCAGGAAGAGCAAAAATAAGCCAAACAGGAGAGATGAGGGAACAAAGTATAATAAATTAAAGACTGACAGAGAAGTTTCCATGTTTTTCTGCTTTACCTTTGCCAAGGTCAGTCTCTCCATGTTGGTGACATGAGGTGGGCTAGAGCACTGGGTCAGAGTATGGTAACTAGGGTTAGAGAAATAGTGGCTGTTGACATTTCCACCATTGGTATGAGGGATGGTTTCTGAAAAGAAAAAGGAAGGGAAATGAACAACTGAAAATAATATGGCATTTCTTTCTTAAGGTATGCTTTTGACAGTGCTGTACTGATTTCAGAATCTGACCTAGAGTTTCTTAAAGAAACCCCAACAAACACAAAACTAAGTATCTTTTTTATTCATTCAAAGAAATGAGAGATAAGGGGCAGTAAGTGACAAGTCGTGTCCTCACTTTCAGCAAGGAGCACTCACAAGTGCAACCTGCTAGCTTCTCTCTCTGCTGTGCTCCCTTGCTCTGTTCTTCTTGTCTATTCATCATTATTGTCACTTGTACCATCAAATCTGCACCAACATCTTCTGGTGCTTCAAGAACACCGGGACTTCTGCTGATTTGCTTTTTCTTCACTCTGACAAGTGCTCCTGCTGCCTCCTTCAGCTGCTGCTTTCCTTAAGAGTGGTGTTCAGAAGGCACCATTGCCTGAAGTTCCACGTACCCACTGAATCCCAACTCAGAGGCACTTCAATAGATCAAAAACTCCTGTTTGTTTCATTGCTCCTTCCCTTAATTAGTTGCAAACCTTTTGCTGTCTGTTTCGCTGCGGAATCTTGCCACAGATAGTGTGAAATCCTGATTTTCTACACTCTTTCTGTATTCAAGCTGTTGGCACTGAATTTAAAGTCCCTTGTAGGAACCAGATTTTGCCACACTCCAACTGTATATAAAAGCAGGCGCAGAGGAATAGAAATGTCCATGTTTAATGCAGAAAAAACATTTGAGGGTGCAAAATGTTGCACAGTAAAGTGAGGTATGTGCAGTATTTTCCTTACAATTAACACGTTTTTCCAGGCTGAGACACCAAAAGCAGAATTATGTGAATTCAAGCCCCATTAGGGGCAGATCTGAGCACAAAGCCAAGAGATGGAGGAAAAAAAAAATCTGTTCTAAACGTCACTTACCTGAAATGGTGTAATCTGCATTGATGACCCTCATAGCAGGGGTGTAGGTCACCGTGGGCATGTGTGTCTCCTTCCCTTTCTGCTTCTGCCTGTAAATGATGAACAGCACCAGCAGGAAAAGCACAACCAGGACAAGAATGATGATGCCTGCTATGGCTCCTATCTGGTAGGAGTCAGCAGGGAGGGCAGTGCTGGTACGGCTGAGACTGTTCAGGTTTCCCACTATGATTACACCGGCTGGAATGGAAGAAGAAATGAAAGTAAGTGGCATAAATCAAGAGGGGTCACGTGTCAGGAGCAGGAGACAAAATCTCACTTCTAAATCTAACTGTATTTAATAATGCCAGAATAGAACTCTGTCAGAAACCAACCCTAACCTTAAGGAAAAACACTCAGAATGTTCCCAGAAAGAGGTATTTTCATTAATCTGAAAAAGCAGGAATGTTCCCTGGGCAAAAACATGGGGCAGATAAAGCCTATGCTCCATCAGCAGCTTTCAGCAGCACAACCCTGTATTTCATGCAATCTTCACTTGAGTACTTTGCTCCAATTAATTATCACTGAGGCATCTAATTTAAAGCCTACAAAACCTACATAAATTACCAGAGTGGGCTACTTAAATGCACTTGTCAGATTTATTTACTGAATGATACAGGGATGGGTGTTTAACTGGTGCATCCAGCCTCTGTGTGAAACCATTACAGTTAATTTTATTGCGTCTGGGCTTTACCTTGATCACACCTGGCCCCTTTCCAGCCTGGGCTGCAGTAACAGGTCCCCGTGATGTGGTCACAGGTGGAGTTGTTCAGACAGTCACAGATCTGGCGGCATCCATACCCGTATGTGCCCTGGGGACATTCTGCACAGAATAAAAACAAGCAAAAACTCATTAAAAGCTTTGGAGTTACAGGTCTGCAGCACCACATGAGTCTAACCCCACACATTCCTGTCCCTGGTCAGCAGATGGCAATGTGTTGTCAGAATCAGATCTCTCCTGGAAGGGCTCCTAAGAGGACCCCTCAGTGTGCAGGAGAGAGAGAAATTGTATTTAGATGTATATTCATCCTTTACCTGCAATGTTGCTGATGCTCAGGTGGTGCAGTGAGGGATCAAGCGGGGAAAAAAAGAAGGCAAAAAAGAGAAAAAGGATAGAAGGCAGTGAAGAAATGGGCAAGGTGTGAGTAAAGAGCCAGAAGACTCAGATGCCAGTGCATGAAAAGTCCACGTGATCATGCACGTGGAGCCAGACACCTGGATGGAGTCCTGTGGTGTGACAGATGTGCTGATGTAAAACAGCAAGAGGAAAGGGCCATAACAGTGAGTCTAAAATGCACCACACATTTATAGAGAAATAAAACTGCTGCCCATAGTATGCTCTGGTACTATAATGTATACACTGAGAAACTACCAACAGGAGAAAAATGCTAAATTATGGAGAATAAGGTAATTGGGAGAGTTGTACTTAATTATTTTTCTCCCTGAATGACTTGAATACAACGCTTAATTACCAATCAAAGTGTCTCCTACCTCATGTAAGTATGCTGGTGGAGAATTATCCTACACTGATGAGAATTATTTCTTTCATACTGCCACCTCTTGGTACTGTGTGGCCCGTCACATTATAGTAGTTCTGATGGTTTCAGCAAACGCGGTATTTCTTCACCTTTTGTGACTCAATTTCCTGAAACTTCTCAAGAGTTCTGCAACTATATTTACTTCTTTTTGTCTTTTTAAAAGAATTTAACTCATCTTTCATGCATTCCTAATTTGGAATAATTTACAAAATAAAGTAACACACTGGGTGCCAGAGAATGTTCTTGCAGTCTTGACAATTCCCAACTCAAGTGAAAAACTTCATGTTTATGTACCTCCTCCTTCTCTTGATTATGCTCAACAAAACAAGATTATAAATACTGAAGTAAATGGGTGGGCAAAACCTATTATGTCATAATACATTTCAGCATTTTAAGATCTAAATTAGAATTAATACCAAAACATTTAGCTTAACGTTGTTAAATCATTATTATCAACTTGTAGGATAAAATACAAAATCTGTAACAGAGTTAGATTTGCCAAATTATTCAAAGTGATGTTTTGACATCAAGAGACTATCTTAAAAAGTCATCTCTTCCTGAACATCATTGATGTTTTGAGGAGAAACACAGATGTCATGAGAATGCACAAATTTGGGAGCACAGCTTCGTAAAGTCAGCAAAGGTTGGACAAACAGTCCTGTGCTCACGAGCCTGATTATTCTTTCAAGGCTGTAGAACATTACACCACCAGTGATGTCAGTGGTGTTATCCCTGACCTTCCTGAGGAGAGAACCACACACATATGAAAACAAAACGCCACCTACAACGGTTTTACAATCCAGCTGTGCTGTAAAACCACACTGCGAAGATTGATTTCATCCAGCACTGGTGAGTTAGTCCTTATCTCTAGTTTTCCAGCTATTAGCTGTCACTGTGGTTTATGCTAATGGACACATTTTGTTGCTTTCACAGGATGCTAATGACAATTCCTTGGATTCATTTTGTTGCTTTTACATGACGGAGTAATTGGGTGTTCCTTTAGCGTTACAACCAAACGCAGTGCAAAGAAACAGCCACCAGCTCCTGAAGCTCTCTGCCCATCAGTACTCCCTGTGCCCCCACAGGCTGTGTCCCAAGGCAGAGGGGGTGCTCACTGTGCTCGCAGTGCCGCCCCATGAAGCCCGTCCGGCACGTGCACTGCCCGCTGATGTGGTCGCAGTCGGCTCCGTTCTGGCACTGGCAGATCAAGGCACAGTCCTTCCCAAAAAACCCCAGGGGACACCCTGCAATACAAGCAAAGGGAAGGGGAGAGAGGGGTGAAACAGCTGCTCTGGGAGTGGAACATTCTGGTTCAGCGCGGGACTCACTCCTGCAGCTCCAGAAATGGAGTGTTCTCGTGGCACAAGGGACCAAGACCTGCCTGGTCTGAAGGGGTTTCAAACACACATCAGGCAAAAATGGGGTTGGGAAATGGTGCTGGCAGCAGAGGTTCTGAAAAGACAGCAGGGACAGCTCCTTGAAGAAACGGGCTTCAAAAGAGATTTGAGGGAGGAGGAAGAGAGCAATCTGGGAGTCTGTCCATTAGTCAGTGAACCTCTGGACATATTTCCTTCATAGTTTTTGCTGAAGCATTAAAAAATCCAAAATAACAACATATTGTACCTGAGCTACTCACAAAGAAACCATTTCAGTATGAAGAAGACACACCACTGCAAAGAGATCATTATTCACCAGCAGGAAGCAAAAAACCCCTGATAGCTGACAGCTGAACCAGCATAGTTAATGTCTCCCAGAACTGCATCCATATGGTCCTATGATGTATCTGTTATTTCTTGCCACTGTGACATTACTCATTTGAAACAGGAGTTCTGATTTTATGCAAAACATGTATTTGAACAATGAATGCAAAACACAGTCAGCAGTCCTATATTTCTTGAGGTGAAATACAGGGGCTGAGGCCAGGATCACAGTCAGCGAGGCAACCTGAACTGAAGGTAAACCAAACTGAAGGTGTAATATGGCAGAGATAAGAAGCCAACTTTATTAATATTTATTTCTAACAAATGTTTATTTCTCAAACTTCGTATGAAGTCTGGCCAGCATGTAATGACGGCCCCATACCTACACCCAGTCACTGCACAGCTGTTTTGCTGTAACAAAAAGCTCTTGGGGAAAAAAACCCCAAAACAGTATTAATGTATTATTAAAGGCAGAAAATTCCAGAAGAAATTATGATGTTACAGTCTAATGAAGTCGTCTTTCAAGGTTCTAAAGGAAACAGCTTCTGTATCAGTATTTGAATTACAGATGCTGAGCTCCAAGCCGTTCTGGAGGATAATTCTGTCACTGGTGTTCAGACGAAGAAGGAGCACAAAATCCACTTACTCTGTGTGCAGTAAAGGCCAGTCCAACCCGGGGTGCACTTGCACTCCCCATCGTAGGCACTGCAGAAAGCTCCATTGTGGCAGTTGCACGTGTGGATGCAGTTTGGTCCCCAGTGGGAAGGTGGGCAAGCTGGAACAATCCAGAGCAATTAATTAACCTCAAATGACAAAGGTTCCTTGATGCACATGAATGGAGCTGCTTCCATTCACACATGAGCACTGCTTTGTTTGGTGTTTGCTGTTTTTCTCCCAAGTGCATGTTTTGGGCTGCTCTATTCTGAGTAAACAGTCTCAGATTTATTCATTTATTTCAGCTAAGGCATCATTTTACTTCAGGTAAAAAGCGACGAAAAATATTAAATGTGTGAAAAATGCATACTTGATACTCAGTAAGTAGGACACTCATAGCAGCTTTCTCGGAGAAAGCCATTAGGTTTCCTTTCCTCATTTATTTTTTAATCTGCAAACAGTCAAGGGGACACAGCTTTTAAATCTCAAAACTGAAGGAAAACAGAGAATGTGAAAATCCTGTATAGCCTAGAGCTTTAGACCCAGTACTAAGTTTGCTTCTCCTGCTTCCACTGCTAAATTCTATGTGTTTGCCTAAATGTGGTGAAGATAATCAAGTCTGTACCTTAATCTGGTTAACTCAGTTACTTCCATGGGTCCAATAATCAGTATAATATTTCTAAACCCCAAGTAATTATCCACAGAATGGAGATTATTTTGCTCGCAATCACGTCGACTCATTATGAGACAGAATTTACTGGCTGCTTTGGAAATGTCATGATGGATGAATCTGATGCTATGTGCTGCCACTAGAACTGCAAAGTGGTTCCAAAATACTAATTACTATTCAGAGACAGCAAAAGATAATTTTCTTCATGGTAGAATATCACTAAGTGAAGAGGGTTCTCTAAGAACAGACCCTTTCTGTTGAGTAGGATTCTCATCCTGAGGGGTTTTTTTTCTTTAGTAAAGAAAGCAGTACTTTAAGTAGTACTGAGTATTTTAAAAATAAGTAGTAAAATAAATAGCTCTTTAGTACTTTAAAAATAGTTTTATGGAAGTGCAGTGTCAGTATTTCACAGGAGAGAAGAAACTGGTCAGACACTGAAGCCTTGCTTTTATTTCTGTGTAAATTTAAAAGGCTGGTAACTCCTTACTGTTTTGTACTGCTTTGATTGCCTGAGACCAATAAAATTCTTGAAACCTTTAAACATTTGCATAATGATTCATGTATATGTGGGCTGTATTTTTCCAAAGTATCATCTTTTTTCCCAAATTTCAGTTCCTTAAGAACTGTATTACCATGTATTGAAAAAAAGCACTAAGTTTGGGTTTTTGTTACTTTCACTTGTGCCTTGTAATAATTTTTTATTAGTGTTTTGTGTTTGAAACTAGTGGTCAGCTAAGAAGGAATGAAAATCACATAAAGGCAAAAGGTTAGAAGTTTAAAAAAGGTCGCTGGTTCTGAAAGAAATTAATGGAATCATTATTTTCCATGTGAACGAAAGGCCTTTATACAAAGCAAATAAACTTCCTCTGTTATGGTCCGTGAGCACAGCCTCAATAAACACTTCCATTCATATTGCTGGCACCATTTTCTTGATATTGATTCAGTGAGTAAGTCCCTCCTCCTCCTAAATACCCCTATTCTGCTAATCTCCCAACTACCTACTTATTTTACTATAAGAACAGGGACCTTTGTAGCCGCTGGCTTCCACAGGAATGGGCCCACGATTTATTTTGGTATCATACTGGGCTGTGCATGCTAATCACTTCACAGAATTTAGCCAGGAAAGTTGTTTTTAGGGGTTTTTTCCCAAACTGACCAGATGTTACCCTGCACTTGTACAGAGCCTGGTAACCAGGGCCAGTCAAACCGTAAACGATACAAACCAATGAGCCATGTTATTAAAAAATGCACCTCTCTGGAAAACCCTGCACAATGTTTGATGTATCAGGGTATGGTGCAGCTTCTTTCCTTCACAAAAATGGGTTGACTGAAATTCTGGCACGTGTGTGTTTCAGACTGTGTGGATTTTAGCACCTTATGGGATTGGATATGCTTCTTATGAGAGTTTTCCTTAAAACAATTCTTTCCCATAATTAGTGAATTGCATAGACCCATCCAGGCATATAGAGAGTGACTATTTAATAAAATAACTTTACAAAAAGCAAGAAAATTAGGGCCGTCGCTTCTTCTTTTTAAGTCAGTAATGAAGAGTCCACTGAGTTTAGAGCACCAAGACAATACTCACTGAGGCAGAATGACATAAAAAATGTCTATAAATGTGAAAACATTTATAAAAGGAAGAAAGAGAATCCATTACAGAGTTACAAGCACTTAAAAAAAAGGTATAGTGACAAATTTCTTAACAAAATGTTCAAATGCTTAGTGAGAACAAGGATGGTTGTGCAGCCAGAGCACCAAGCTGTGTCCAAGCTGTGTCCAAGAAAATCTCACCTTTGTTCTTGGCCTGGACAGAGAAGTTTAGGATCTCCCCATTATTTACCATGAAGTCCTAATTTCTGACTTAAGAGACTGTTTCTTTACCAAAGAAACCATAAAATTTAATATACCATAAATTACCATAAAAATGGTAATTTAAATAACAGGACCCTGATTATTTGTTCTAAAATTAAAGGGAAATAAAAAGCTGGTACTTACGCTGAGAGCAGTCACTACCAATCCATCCAGGGTAGCACTGGCAGGATCTATCAATAGGATTGCAAGTCCCATTATTGGTGCAGGTGCATATTCCAGCGCAGTTCTTCCCAAATCTGCCACTGGGACACACTGAGAAGGCATTGGCAAAATTAGAACTCCTTAGTGATCAGAACAAGACCTTACTTTCTTCATTTCAGGAGAAAACAACCAATATTTGGATCAAGAGGTATTGCTTAGCATAAGGTTAAAGTGAGGTGTTATAAATTATGGTGAGCACAATATCCACAGTCACTACACAAATAATGCAATTCAGAGTACAGAGGGCTTCATCCTGAAGGATGAAGCAGCTTAAGATTCCTGATTTATAAACTGAACATTCCATAACAGAAAGTATCTTTGGTTTTACAGCTCCCAAGTGACAGAATGAAAATCATTCCAGCCCTTGGTGTGTACATCCCACGGAGCATTTATGGCCAGCTGTACCTTCATTGCAGAGGGCTCCTGTGAATCCAGGCAGGCAGTCACACAGGCCAGTGATGTGGTGGCAGGGGCCACTGCTGTGCACGCACTGCGGGCAGGTCTGGCTGCAGCGGTGTCCGTAAAACCCCGGTGAGCAGACTGGAACCAGAGGGGACAAAGTGTCACTGCTGCCTGCCAGCAGCCACCCTGCAGGACACTTGCTCCTGGCTTGGAACTGGCTCTGCTTTCCAACCCCAGTGGTGGTCGTTGTTTGTGCAGCTCAGTGATTTAGACTCCCAAAACAAGATCTGCTCCTTCTCCTCAAGGATTTGGTGTGTTCTGGTTCATCATGACTTTGTTGACATTCCACTACATGTCAAGCCACCCTGAACTTGGATAATGTTTGGAATGCATACATACTTTTTTTGGCTAAACAAGGACGTCTTTTGAAGCACATGTGAAGTACCAGAGAGGATAGTTTTATCTCTAGATGAGTATGGTCATCATAGACCTTGATTCCTGATATGTTTCCTAACTTGGAATTCAAATAGCCATAACTTCACTGGATAAAAAGCACAGCTGTTTTCCAATCAACCTTTCTTTTACATGGTCCAGAGTCACCCTAACTTTCAGAGAGCCTGAGACCAGAAATACAGAGTTGTCCCGTTAATTATGTTGCTAAAAGCATGAGTTCCTCAAAATGAAAAAGAAAAAAAAGGGGGGAATAAAAGGCTGCTTCTCCTTTGTTGATCTAATCCCTTTTGGCATTTATTTCCTGATAAATTAGAATATTATGTAATAGATCAAGAGAAATACCTGAACAGCTGCAATCAGCACTACCAAACCACCTTGGAATCTTTTCAATATTTTACTTTAATTCAAGAATCAGTCTTTTAATTACACACTTGATACCAAGTTATATGGCCAGGATCTCTCCAGAGAGATTAACCTCCCCAAGTGAAACAGTGCCAAAAGATCTTCCTGTTTACTGAAAAGGCACTTTCTGACCAGGATCCAAATTATTCGTATGACCTTTGTCTTCCCAGCCTGCAGACCGTGCCTCCAAGGGGCACTGGACTGGAGCCTCCTGTCCAGGTTACAGGCACAGGTCCAAAGCACAAGGGAACGTTTTTACATGCCAGTGTTACACTTTGGATTCACTGATTGACTGCAGGGCTCTTGGAGATTAGATAGTGAGAACAATTACTGCTCACAGTCAGAAATGCTCAAGGAACACTAATGCAACACTAATGTGGGATTTAGCAGTGCCATGTCACAACTTTCAGCTTGAAATTTCGCCATTCCTGGACTGATACAACTTCATCTTCCTCTGGTTCTCCTTCTCCCTCTCAGTGACCATTTCAGGTCATCTCCCGTATTTTAAGCCTCTTTTGGAAGACCCAGGAGCATCTTTGCTTGTCCTTAACCCACCTG
The DNA here is from genome assembly GCF_020740725.1 of Corvus hawaiiensis. NCBI lineage: Eukaryota > Metazoa > Chordata > Aves > Passeriformes > Corvidae > Corvus > Corvus hawaiiensis. Next base: position 43,252,226 of record NC_063255.1, on the reverse strand, counting down.
CTCCTGGAACCTGTTTCTGGGAGACCTGCTCTGGAAGCTGGGCTCCCCTTCAGTTCCAGAAAACTCACATTTCTCTTCCCTGAACACCTTTCCCTCACAGCTTCACTGATTCAAACTGAAGACAGCTGGACTACTGGAAAACTGTGACAAAGCTTGGGAGGGCAGACTTACTGTTTCCCTCCCTGGTTCTGGCATGATTTTCCTTAGTTCATCTGTATCTCTCTTCCTGCAATCTGAATTTTACACGGGCAAGTTTTCCAAAAGGAACCAAGGGTACATTTGATATCCTCTACTTACTAGGAGGCCTGATGCTACCGACTGTTCTTACAAAGTAAGTGTTATAAACTCAAATATTAACTAAGCTGATGATTCCTACCAGACTCAATGGGAAGGCTTTTGGTTTCTGAAACTCATGTGTGTTTTATTTACCTGTATTACAAACCTGACATCATCAGTCATGTTTGGAAATGCTTTAGAATGGAATCCCCTACGATATTTCTTGGGAAGTCATGTCCGTAACAATGCCACAGCACAGACAATAAATAAAAGGAAAGCTGTACCATAACAAGAAGAGCACTAGTAGATAAAAACACTTGTTCATTACAGATAACACTTTTTTTTTTTTCTATATATTCATGTATTTTGACAAAATGTCCAGTCAAGGAGGGTTTCCTAGTCTTTCACACTACAGTAAGCAAGGCATTATGATGTTGTATATGATCTGTATGCCAAGCAACAGAGGGAGAAACAGAGGTTTTTAAAGCATTTATGTTGTCCTTACTTCTCTGGCAAGTGGTGCCTCTGTATCCTGGTGCACACTCACAGATCCCATCATCTGGAGAGCAGGATGCTCCATTTTTGCAATAACAAGGCAAGGAGCAATTTGGACCCCACTGTCCCTCAGCACAGACACTGTCACAGTGAATACCTGCAACCACAAACAAAACATCTCTGAAGAGCTCTTATGCACAGTTAGGTTAAAACTTTTGCTTCTCACAGCACTGATCTTTAAAACACAGCTCACACAACCTGTTTATCAAAACATCACTAACATCAGGAAAGTACAAGATGAACTTGCATCTCTGTTCCTGCCTTCCCCCAGAAGAGTGAATTTCCCTCATATTCCTCATATTGATGAGATGTACATAAATGGCTTTTGCTTCTTCCACAGTGGCTGCTTCAAAACAGCAAAAGATTTTTGGTTTCAGATTTTACGTTTGGGAAATGCACAACAAAAGGTATTGCAGGAACTTTTCCTTCTGAGAATTCTTTGTGTCTGACATAATTTTTGTGTAATAATGGGGTGCGGGACACTGGATGATTTCTAATTAGTGGTGAGCTGATTACTGCTCAGCCTCGTACCGGACAGAAAAATGTAGTGCACACAAAGGGTTCCCAAACACACCATGTGAGCATTCCAAAATGCTTAGCTGCCACAGTGTTAAGGATGCTGGTCAGCCAGTGCTTTGTTTAACCTGCTTTGGTATAAAATTGATTGTAAAATGGCCACAACCTGAATCTCTACACATAGATCACAATACAAACCACCCATTGCAATCATCCAATCATAGTTTGTTTGATGGGTTCTTTTGTTTGTTTGACTGTAATTTTTTTTCTCAATGCAGCAACATTAAATATAATTTTCCTGCTTTTTAAGAAGCACTGTGCATGTTAAATGCCAGCAGGCACCACCGTGGAACTCAGACCGTATTGTGTCTGCAGCACTTTGCATTAACAATGAAGTTTTATTGTAATGCCTCTACTGAATGAACCCTCCACTAAGGGAAAAGTGGCCTGGATCCAACCACAAGCATGTCTTGCTTTGTAAGTATTTCCAGCAAAATATGCCACAGGTTCACTGGCTGCCAGAGTCCTAAAAAAAGCAAAACAGTTTTACATGTGACAAGGAAAAAACAAAAATCTTTTAACTTTGAACAGCAAAACCTACTGCTTGTAAAAATCCTGAAGAATAATTACATGGTGTGCTGATAGGTCAGACTCAGAGGTGACTCCTCAACACCCCCAGCATGTGCCCCTTGCAGAGCTGCCCATATCTAAAGACCAACTCTCTAATTAGAGGAAAGGTGGAACTCCACGCTGTTGAACTGTTTTTCTCTGCAGGACAATCAACATTCTGAAGAATCAAATATGTGTTTGAACAGATTGCCCCAACCTGTGCCAGCAAGACAGAAAAACACTTGACTTTAAAAATACTGACAGATGGTACACAGGCCACCTAAAAGCCCTGATTGCACAATAATCATTAGCACTGACCTAAAGCAATCCTACTATCAAAATGAAAGGCTGCTTACATCACTCCTTTTTCACTTTTTGCCTGCCTAGACAACGTCATTCTCCTGTCTCCATCTACATTGGAGAGGGAGTGCTGACTTGTTTCTCAGTAGCCCAGTTCAACCTTTTCATTAACTCATTTATGGATCCATGGATTAAAGAGAGAGGTTTGATTTTGAGAGTTGCTGGTGCACATGAGCAGTATGACATCACTGCATTTAATTTTTATTTTTTTCCCATAAACAAGACCACTTCTTCCAGCTGCTGCTCTGCCTGGTGTTCCCAAACTTGAGAATTTGGGTCTCTGTGAAAGCACAGGCAGAGCATCTCAGAGCTGTGTCCACGTGAGGGTGATCTGCCGTATCTCACATAGCTGCACTCGGTGCACCCTGCTGGAGAAAAGACATTTTTCACAGCCTCAATGGGTGTCAGCGGTGCTCAGTGTATAATGGTCACTATTAACAAGCCAGTGGTTGCCAAGAGCTAGCAAAGTGCATTATCTGAGATTATGTAGACCAGTGACATACAATAACACCAGGCTCAATTATACTGCCTTGATCTGTGCACAGAGGATGCTTTATGACAGCAGAGTGTCCCAGGGTGCTGCGGGCACACTGGGATGGGGAAGACAATGGGTCCCATGCTGCACAGAGCCACGGGGCTTAAAACAGCCAACAACTACCACTAAAAATGAAAAGAAGGGGAAAAAAGGCTCCTTCAGTACACATCAGGGAAAATCATCCCTTAAGGAAACTGGGAAAACCTGCCTTTTATCTCCCACTTTCAACCCTTATGAGGAAGTGAAGAGTGGCATCACTCTACTTAGTAAATAAACAGTGTACACTAAATACCACAGAGTAATAATGATGACAACATAACATACTGCAAGAGTGCTGAATACGATTCTGTTTCACTATAATTTTACTATATTCACTCTTGATCATAAGGAGAATGAGTTTCACTCCTTTGAGTGTCAAGAACAAATGTAGCAAGGCAGAAATCATTTAGTGATTTACTGCATCTCTATTAAAACAGTTTTCAGAGTCACTCACTATTTATTTATGTTATTTAGGTAAGTTCACAGGGCACTTAAAAATACCAAGTTGAGTTTCATATCTTACAGCTGTAAAAACCAAACATGTATTTTTGAGGAAGAACAGGTTAGAAATAATAAAGGGATTTAAAAAAAAAATTAAAATTATTTTCCAGAGTGATGCTTTTTATGAAATTTCAGCAAAGAAAGCTATGCTTTGATAGAAAAGCCAGAAATTGTTCAGCAAAAAAGTATTTTTACAGAACTTGCAAAGAAAGATTAGACTCAGCTTTTACAACGTTACCAACTGCTTTATGATTGCCACAGCTTCACGCAAGTATTAATCTCTTACACAATAAAATTGTTTTTATTACGTTTTCATGTTGGTTCTTATACTGATAAGGATATCTGCAAGAAAATGTTTTTGCCAGAGCTATGGACAAAGAGCTCTTTGATGGCCTTCACAAGTTGCTAGGCAATAGCTGAATGGTCATGATAAACTTCAGCTAAGCTGCTCTGAAGAAATGCTCGTGCATTTAATGCCCAGTGCTTTATGCTGGGGGCCTCACATCCAAATCAGCATTCCCCCAGCATTCGTAATTGCATGAATGAAGTAAGGAATTCTTTAGGGACACCACTGCTTCTGCCCATGCTAACAGAGTATTTACACACTCCCCATGCTATATTTTTAAGTTGAGGCTCAGTGATGCATCCAAGTCACATCAACAAAGAGCTAATTTGTTTTAGCACTTGAAGAGGAAAAAAAAATTGCCAATTATTTCTTACTCTCTTCCCCAGCAAATTTGCTATTGGAATAAGTGTTGTTTTCCAGATTATTGTGTTTCCATTAGTCTGATAAAAGGTTATCCAAACTTTAAGAAGAATTTTTTTTTTCTGTAAAGAAGGTGTATTTGCTGTGCAATTTACGCTAACACATATGGAACTTTACAGTGTAGCCCCTCAGCATTAAAACCTGTTTATATACTGGTGTACTTCCCAGGTGTCAGTGCAAAATTGGACATATATTAGCCCAAACTAAAGAAGGAACAAGACCTTCAAAGGCTGGGGAAATCTTGAGTGTCATTAAAGCTAATGATGCTTTCCCATTATGGTCCAAGAGCTCGCCCTTCATATTTGAGAGAAACTAACACTTCTATTCAAGGCAGCTGTAACTTCTGATGATGAGAATTACTTTCCTAATTTCTCTGTCAAATAATGGATGGGCAGCCCGAAGAAAGGGAAGTGGTGAAAAATGTCACAGGTCCTATTTAGAAGCAACTTGTCTTTGAGGGAGGGAGGTACCTTGCTCCACAGCTGAGGGGACCCAGAGGAATTAATTAAAGTGTCCCAAATTGAGGAGCTAATCAGAGATTTTTCTCTAGAAGTTCAGATTTCAGCTGCTTCACTGCAGCGGCAGGAGAGTCTGTGGCTGCATGTTTTGGTAGGAAGCCAGATACAAAAGACTGTCAACAAGAACTTCTGAGTTTGAAGGCAAACATCCTTATCTGCAAATTTTAGTGGAAGAATCCCTTGTGAGACATTTCTGGTATCTTTCTGAAGGCCATACTCTCACTACATACTGTTATCCACTCCAGAGGTGCTCTTCTTTTCATCTCTCAGTCTCTAGATAGCCACCAGGAAATAACACTTCTCTCTTTTTTAACTTCTCCATAGGTAGAAAACAGATATACCTAATCACTGATTTAAAGCTATTTTTTAATAAAAGAGTGGTATTTCTTCCATGTGAAGATCAACAGAGATACAGACACAGCAAAATCTAGATGTGGGCTGGGGCCAAACCTCTTATTGGAGAATTCCTCTCCCTAAGTTTGAAAAGTAAATTTGTCATTTATCGTAAGAGAGTTCTCAGATTATCACTTCCATTTTGCAGCAGTGAGTACTTGTCCCAATGGGGCCTCATCCTTCAGGAGCCCAGGGGAAACTAGTCATGGGGAAGGGAAAACCACATTCTTTCAAGAGAATCTTGGCTTGGGTGCACTGGCAGCAGCTGATTTTTTGCTCTAAACGTGAGGAAGACCCACAACAGAACTCTTCTAATTCTGGGGTTTTTTTCTTTTGTAGGAGGGTAAAAAATGCATACTCATGGAAAGCTGAGGGTCAAGGCAGAGCTGCAGCCTCCCAGCGCACCTGGCTGTTCGCATCAGCGGGGTGGGTGTCAGATGGCAGACCTCCCCCTTCTAATCCAGCAACAAATGTGCCTCTCAGAAACACTGTCAGAGGCACATGGAAGGACACAGAAACAACACATCTGGTGATGGGTGAGCTGAGTAATGCCAGCAGGTGTCCAGCACAGAAAAAGCCACCGACACCCGTCCTGCTGCAGCCTGTGGGTGAATGCTACGCCCGCTGGTGAAGTGCAGGCTGGTATTACTGCATCTGTCTTTTCCACAAACCAATGCCTTTGTTTTGGTACAGATAGCAGACTGGTGGTATTCCATAATCCCTGGCATCACATAGCCTTTAAATCGATTTTGAAAGTAACAAATGTCACGCCACCCTGACATGACATCTCCTTGCAAATGCAAAGGTAGGGCAGAGCTGCACCAGTGAAAGCAGAGCAGAGAGGTGTGATTAGGAACACCCACATCACTGCAATTACACTAATAAACAAACTGTCTGGAGGAAAAAAAATGGTGCCATTTTAATTAATTAATCATATTACTTTAATTAATTGATTAATGCTTTAATGCGAAACCTCGGTTTGCAAGAATAGGAATTCTCTAATCTTGCAGGCAATTTGGAAAGAATTTATTTTGACAGCTGCTTGCAGAACAGAGAAGATTAAGGGATGAAACTGTCGTGGTGCTTGCTGTTTGCTTGTTGAGAAAAGTGTTAGATGTACCTTTTTAATGGAAGCTGACCTGAAGTTTTGGTATTATTTAATAGGAGAATTATCATTACCCATTGGGACAGTATATTTTCTGTGTGTTTCTTCTGCTTTCTATTTTAATAGTTCTCACTCTTTTCCACTTTCTAGCTATTGAGAAATGAATTTTCCCTCCAAATGAAAAAGAAGTTATTTATAAGATACAGTGAAAATGTCAAGGGATGAGAGCTTGGGGCAGACATCATCCTCTGTGTGGGCGGATGTTTCTCATTTGTGCCATCCTGTCATGTGGCTCCTGGAGTGACGGAATGGTCAGACTGCCAGGAAAAAAACATCACCCTTAACTCTTGCTTCCCTAAGCAGAATTAAGCTGCTGCAGAGGGAAAACATGATGTAAGCTACAAAAGAGGGTGGGGTTTCTAACAGGGGTCCTATAAATTAAGTCCCTTTTGTTTACAATAAAACAGAACCCAAATGAAAACCAGCAACCCTAAATAAAAACAGAGCTCTAATGAAAGCCAAGTTTAATTATTTCTCAAGGTTTTTAACACAACAGTCAAAAACTGAGCTTTTGTTCCTAAGCAGAACCTAAGAAGGAAAAGAGAATACACTGGGCGCGCTCTGTAACAAACTAAACACTACTTAAAAAGACTAAACCTTCCAGCATCTGACTGTTGAACCAATGGGGAGCTGCAGCTCTGTCTGCAGGCTGAGGCCAAGCCCTCATGCCCACGTCAGCAGCTCAGAGCTCCCTCACACCCTGAGGTCACTGACCCACCCTCCTTTGCAGCGTTTCCTGCTCCCCAGCCTTATGGGACAACCCTGTCACTCCTTCATTTGCTTCTGAAAAGTTACATAAACTACTCCCTCTGACGAAATTCCCTGGGGGAAGTGTAGATAACTGTTCTGTTTGCAGGGCTGAGGAAAATGCTGCATTTAAAATATGGTTTTGGAAACTCTGCGTAATTTTGATGGCATCAAAACATTTTGGGAAGTTCACCTTGGCATCATCTTAAGAAGAAAAAATACTCCCAAGTTCACATTTTTAAGCTTCCTCAAATGTATTTATTTTTTAACACTACCTTCCCAGTGGTTTTAAACAACTAAATCCTTCATTTGGGTTAGATAAGCATTAGACTAATCCAAAATCTGTTTTTCCTTCTCTTTTTTTAACTAGGTAGGTAACACTACCCACCCAAAACTAGTATGTCTGATGGTTACTTTCACAAATCCAACCAAAAAAACCCCAGTCTAAGCCACTCTTACGTAATTTCTTTCACTTTAGAAGCTCCTGTGTTCACCACACATCCTCCATCTGCTTCTCCACACAAATCTATGCACAACCTCCCTCCTTAATCCTACAATCTACTGCTATTCCTGCAATGCAGCATTACAGCACAGCTATTTGAGAGCCCTTTCCTGAAGTATTCCCTCCTTTTTTTAATCATTCCAAATATAAGCATCTGCACAAAGCCCAAATTCCTCGTGGGTATTGCTCTGACATGCGAAGTGTGGGAGGAGGATTTTTCCAGACACTGAGTATGAAGTGAGCTATGCTGTGGATGTTGTAAAGTGTGTCTAGACATCACCAACATGTCAAAACTAGTCTGTCACACACATGCTGTTCTGATGACATCATCCAGGGATGGGGGCTCCATTTTATCAATATTTAGGCCCTAAGTCTCTTTCTTGTGAAGTCTTTTTGCTTTCTAAGTATGAAGGCAAAGTAAGATTTCACTAGACAGAATTATTATGTCTTTATTATGTTATATTAATATATTATATATTATATATATTATATATATAATATATATTATGTATATTATATATATTATATATTGTATTATGTGTATTATTACTATATTATCCTTTCCTATACCTGAATCCAAGCACAGTCAAGGTTTGTGTTGCACTTGAAGCCTCTGTCAGTCACATCCTGGGTTAATTACATTATGCTGGCCAGGTAAGTTTTATATATAAAAAGCTGCTAGATTCTTAATCTGGCCTCTCAATACTGTGTGTTTTAACCTGGATCCATTGATTAACACACCTTTGATCCTGACTATCTGTCTGAATTTTAGAAGACTCACAGGATGTACTTCAAGCTATGCATTTGGGACTTGTGAACAGCTCTACCTACCTGCACTGTGGCTGCCCAGGATCAGCAACTGTTCACATGTTTTTATGGTGGGTATTCTTTGATTAATACATTTAGCAATTTATGAGATAACATTTTGGGCAGATTCAAATGTAAGTTTGTGGAAATGTGTCCAAACACACACACAATTACTTGAAACTACCTGAAAGTAAGGACATTAATATCATAACAAAATTAACACAAAGTAGTGTCAGGAAAGACAGCAAATAGATGGCATAAGGCTAATGATATTTTTTCATAATTCACCCAAATAACTACTACTATTTTTTGCACTCCTGAGGCACTTGAGTGGCTGATGGCAAGTCACACTGCAGCTTGTGGGAAGAGAATTGAACCAAAAAAATCCTGTCTTGGTTAGGTGAGTGCTGGCTCTGGAAGCCTCTCTCACTCACACTGAGAGGGAATGGTGAGACAGGCCATCTCAAAGAGCTAATATACAGAAAAAGTGAGTAAATAATAGGTAGGTTTGGTCTCCCCAAGCAAAGCAGGAGCTCTTCCTGCCTGTGTATCTGTATCCCCCAGAGATTTCCACTTCCTACCCCCAATAATCACAAAAGTCATGTTCATCTGAACAGAAAGTAGAAAAAACAGCAGGTAAGCTGTAATCAGCTACAACTAATCAAACTGAATTGTAGACACAGAGTATTATGTACTTCAAACAAGATGCTTGCAATCCATCCACAGAGCCAGGAAGAAAGAGCATACAAAAATAAAGGCTTGGGAAAAAAACAATACTAAGACTGTATCTATCTGTGAGGAAATCATAAGCTCACCTCCACCTACTTTGTCTAAAAGCACCGTAGAAAAAAGAAAACAATTCTATCATGAACCTACAGGTCAATTAGGAAAAACATTCATTTAGAGAAGAGTGGAATATATCTGAAATCACAAATAAAACCCAAATCACTGCTTTTCAGAGCACAAACATGCTTTGCTCATTTAAGGTTTGTTTTTCATGCTGACTCCTCGTTATTAAATCGAACGAGCCCACACAGACAGGTGATGTGAGACCCTTGCAACACTGCAGCATCACAGTGAGGCAGCAAGTCTGGAACACTCCAAGAAGGACAAACTTACAGTGTCGATTAAACTTTACTGAAGATCAAAGAGCTCTTCCAACTTTAAAGCTTAGAAGTCCTTGCACGAACTAAAACTCCCTCCTAGAGATACAGGGAATATTTCATGATGGCTGCCCTTCTGTATGGCTTCATCATGTTCTCAAAAAATCTTGCTCTCCACCAACAAGAAGGTGCAACAACAGTGCCAAACACAAATTTTGGTGAATGATTAGACAGATATAGTTCTTCAAATCACAATGTAAAAAGAAAAAAAAAGAATTGAGGAAGTTTTCATACAGGACAAAATATGTGCAGAGAAACTTTAAAAAGGCTGAGACTCTGAAACGGCAGCACAGTTTCTGCAAGGTTCATCCTCTTTGTGGCTGCCTGAACAAAGCCTCCTGAGTTCCTGGATGTCATGCTTTACTCCAAAGCTGCCAGAACAACCTTGGATATTTACAGTTGATCACCACTTTTGTAAGGAATTATGTTGTGGAGGTGCCCAAGCTTTAAAGTTTCCCAGTCTTCTGCAGATCCCACACTGGACCAAGCTTCCCCACCCGTGAGTCACAGGAGGGACACGGCTGCCACAGAACCAGCCCATTTTCCCTTCCTAGCCTCACAAACTCTTCCTTTACCCACAAAACCAAGTGCCACTAGGTGGGAAATTCTGTTTGTGCTTCCCAAGGATGTCTCCTGTACCTGACCATCCCGGGAGGCAGCGGCAGTAGCCCGTGGTGGGGTGGCACCCATCAGCGTGGCTGCAGTCACAGCGCTCGGCACAGTCCATGCCGTAGGTACCATCCTGTGGCAACAAAAAACAAGAGATGATGACAGCTGGGAGTTAGAGGAGAGCAAGTTATGGTCAGCCCTGCCTCAAAATGCAACCACAGATCTCTCCTGAATCTTTAGGCTGATCTTAATGTAAAATACTTTGGGCGTTTGGAACATGTCAGCATCCCACGCTTTCGTTCTTTCATTAAAGAGGGGAAGATAAAGAATGAATTATAGTCTCTTGAAAAATCCCAGACTAAAGCAATTAACTCTCCTTTCTGCATCAAACCCTGAGATCTCTGCTTATGGGTCAAAAAGGGTACCACACAGAGGCATAATTTTTAAGGAAACGAGTGAAAACCATTAAATTACAAGATATCTTCAGTGTGAGGTTCACTGCATAAATAATGCAAACTATCACTTTCTTTTGATTAGAAACATTTCTCTTTTGATTAAAAACATTTCTCTCTGCACTACAGTGTATGCTCTATGCTCCATCAGAAGGAGATAATCTTTGTCTGTGGAGCAGTGTACAGAACAAAACTTTTATTTTTACCTATGCAATATTTTTTGAACCAACAAGAGAGATTGAAGTTACAAGCTGAAACACTTCTGTTGGTGTATTCAGCTGTGCAAAGCATGGATGCTTTTCCTGCTTCTTCCATAGAAGCTGGCACACAGATTTGTGGATAATTTCACAAAAAAATCAACCTAAGAAACTGAGAAGAGCAGATTCTTTATAACTGCAGTCTCCAAACAAGGCAAAGTACAACCGTCAACTTGAATAAAAAGTATCAAAACCAAATTAAAAAAAAAAAAAAGGCATGGAAAAAAAGACAGTATAATTTACAGTAATACTTCAGGGTTACCCACAGCAAATGAAAAACAGGAAAAAAACATGTCAGGTTTAAACCCCAATCATTTACATTCAAGGCTAAAAATTGGTGTCAGTCGCATTAAAAATCTGAATAAAACCTATATGAAAATCAATCTGCTGTTCTTTGATGTTCATGCATATATTCCAACCAAGTGCCACAGGATTTAGCTATTCAATTGCCAGTCTTTCAAGTCTAAAGTAGAACAAAATCTTACATTACTTCAGTGTAAGGGGCCTTTTGCTCATATCAACAATGCACTTTTACATACAGAAAAAGAAAAGATTAAGCATTTCCTTTGCATATAATCAGATTTGGAATGAAAGGAAATCCTCAAATATGCTGCTGAAAGGCAGTATTTTTAGGCTGCTCTGTACTTGGACTGAAGTCCAAACTGTACTTCAAATCTTGAACAACAATCTGAGCAGTGATAATAATGTTCTGAAGTTACTGAAACAAATTGAAATACGTTGATTTAAATAAAGTCTATGCTCAGACAAGAAAACATTTCAGACAACTGGACGTATTTGAATTAGCTTTCTGTTTGTTCCCCTGCTCTGGAAATTGAAGCAGAATTTGCATTTGAAATAGGTAAATGCTTGTGGACATTGATGCACATGGAGAGAGGGAGAGGAAGACAATGAGCATGGGCATGATGAATTATCTGATACAGAAATTATGTTACTGTATAATAATTCAGCATTATTTTACTAAGTTTGGGATAGTGATGCAACTGCTCTGAAACAATACATGTCTTTTTTAAATGTCAGTTTTGGAAGAGCTAATGGAGCTTGGGAGGTCTCATCATCCTTCAGATTTGGGCACTAAGGGATAAACAAAGCTGCTTGTGGAAACAGAAAAGTCAGTCTTTTGATGGAGATGTGTTGTTGGAAATACTGCACAGGTGGAACTGCCATCAGCTTTCCAGAATATATTCAACCTTCTTTGCCACTTTACTCTCTACCGAAGTGTTTTGTCTTAAAACCAAAAATAAAGCCCCAAAAATCACTCCTGAGTGTTCTGAGTGCAGTTCAGCAGAACAAATTTTCATTCAAAACGGTGATTTACAGTTTTCTGCTATAGTTCAGCTACTCCCATCACGTTATTGCTCAGCAGAGCTTGTCCAAACTGAAAGAGGCTTAAAATGTGATATGAGAGGGGAATTTACAGGGTGTGTGCCCACTTCAGGTAATTCCTTTGCAGTTGTATCAAACCAACAACCTGCTCTGCAAATATATTGCAGAAGTTAACAAATGACAGGGGAAGGGAAAAGAAGACCAGAGAGCAGTTTATTTTACTGATTAATTTTGTTAAAAATTTCCCAAAAAATTGAAGCCCATCACTGAAAACAACGGACCCTGGAAAAAATCAATTTTTTATAAAATATTTATCTTTTTTTTTCGTGTATGAAATAGAATTGAAACTGAACAGTTACACGATGAAACAAATGCACTTGGAATTTTACAATTTAAGAACTTTTGAAATTACGTATTTGAATTTATGTGTTTTATTTCCCTGAAGCTACAGATTACAAGGTGGAACAGAACTGATAAAGAGCTTGCCGTTGTCTTCACAATGATTTCTGATTTTCCAAAGTCTGGGAGAGAGTAGAAGTCAAAGCCCCAGTAGAAAAGCAAAGACTTCACATGGAAATGGGTGGTTAAGAGTAGGTTCTCACTTTTGACTGAGAAGGAATGAAAATTCTTTATTCATACTGTAACACAGACATTAGAAAAAGGTAATTAAAATGGCATTATTTGATTTGGGGCGTATTTTTTGTATTTTTCTCTCACAACTTAAAAGTATCTGAACAGTAGCAGTTTGATAGCATTTGATGAAGAATTGTTAGAAGAATTGTTAGTGCCTGTCCCTGACCCTGCACCCCATCATGTGTGCTCCAAAGGGACACATTCCCATGAAGACAAAGAATGACAGACACCCCTCCCTGCCCAATATTCTCCTACAAAAATTCAAAATTCGGTGGAATTCTTGAACTACCTGGCAAGGGAGTTCACATTTCTCTCCCCTCCATCCCGGGGCACAGGTACAGGTCCCATCCAGAGCATTACAAGCCCCTCCATTGAGGCATTGGCAGGTCAGGTTACAGCCCAGTCCCCACGTGCCACTGGGGCAATTTATGGAGCAATCCACACCATGCCAACCTGCCAAAAAAAAAAGGGATTAAAGTCAGAAATTAATCAGATATTCCCCATTTCTCTCAGAGGATGCTTCCTTCTGCCTGCCTTGGGGCATGTCTCCAAGATGGGCAATACTGGGGTAACATTCACTACAGGATTTATCAACAGCTTCAGCTGAGGGCTTGTCCAGGTTGAAACAAAGGTGTTCAAGGGCACCTTGTAACATCTGTGCACAGCACACATCTGCAGATGGGTGCCAACATCCAAAAGAGACTGATGGAAGATCTGAAATGGAAATAGAGACACCTTGACTTTTCACTGAGAAGCACTTAACTACACTGAGAGTATTGAGGTGTAGACTGAAAATAATTAGGAGTATTATCCCTAGGCTCAAGCTGCTGCTTTCGTAATTGTTCCACCAGCATTTAATACAGACAGTCCTGTAATATGGTTTTAACAGCTATCTAAAAAGAACAAAAAAAACAACCATAGAAGTATTGAGTAAATTGGATTCTCCAAGGAAACACCGAAGAGCTTTTAGATGATTTCTGCACTTCTCTCCAAATACAAAAAGAAATGTAATGGAAAATGGCTCTAAAATGCAGCATTCACCACTGATGATGCCTGACAGCAATGGTTTGCAGACTGGATAGACTGGGATGTGAATAGATTTTTTTAAATGTGATCATCCATCGGATCCAAGAGGAACAGTGTGAGGCAGTCAGTCATATGTTACCACCACCAGTGACACAGGCCAACTTTCTAATTTTGTACCTTGTTTACAGTAAGTGGAAGGAAAAATAATTCTGCACTGAGCCTGATCAATAGGCTATGCAAAACACATGCACAGAAATCCGTCTGCCTCGTGCTTCATTGATAACTTCAAATTTAGGGGTCATTCCAGGAAAAAAATGTGGTACCACACTGGCCAGGAAATTGAGACACTTTCCCTCAACTGTCTTCCCAGGATTTATAATTTTCATTTGTTTACATGACAAGTACCTAGGTTTAATTTTATTTCTTGCTGTCCTTTTTCACTGTAGTATGACTAAAACTGCACAGTGCACAGGAAAATAGGATTCTGTATTGCTCAAGGAATATTTTTCTCCTCACAATCTGGCTAATTTGCAGTATCTACCTTAATTAGCTCCACTGTCTCTGGAAAGAGTAGAAGTTCCACATTTGCTGCACAACTCATTTAAATAGTTGTCAGTCCCTGAAAAATTTAGTGGCTCTTTGTCTAGGAAACTCTAACACTTCTCCTCAGTTCACATGCTTTGACAAAAAACATTTTTTAGACAGGAAGGGTTTACAAGGTAGACTGGTCATGGGATTTGCTTGGGAGCATTCTGCAGCCTCTCCCTCCCTTCTCAGCAATCCCAGCACCACAGCTGAGGGACACTGGGAACGAGGTTAGGCAAGGTTTTGTCAGAAAATTGTGTGGATCTGTTGAAATGAGTCCAGAGGAGGATCCACAAAGGGGATCAGAGGGCCTAAGATAGCTGGAGAGAGACTTTTTTACAAGGGGAAGCAGTGATGGGAGCAGGGGGAATAGTTTAAGACTAAAAGAGGAGATATTTAGATGGGATATTGGGAAGGAATTGTTCCCTGGCAGGGTAGGGAGGCCCTGGCGCAGGGTGCCAAGAGCAGCTGGGGCTGCCCCTGGATCCCTGGCAGTGCCCAAGGCCAGGCTGGACAGGGCTTGGAGCAGCCTGGGACAGTGGAAGGTGTCCCTGCCCATAGCAGAGGGTGGCACTGGATGGGATTTAAGGTCTCTTCCAACCCAAACTGTTACCAAATCCTCCAAAATCCTTGGCATAAATAAACTCCTTTAACACTGTCTTTTTAGTGTCAGCAAGTCAGGCATTACTTTATTCCTTTCCTGGCCAGGGTCTGTGTGTATTGCTGGCAAAATTCTGGCCTCCACACAGATGCAGACATACAACTTTTTCACATATTTATAATTTTTCAGCAAACAAAGAAATTATTATTCATTGGTTCTAAATCACGTAATTCTCTTTCATTAATTAGAATTCTATCCTCCATTGGTAATTGATTTCTCACTTCTCAGGCTAATTAGTCTGTATTTTTTAGTCTTTTTGTTATCTTTTCCCCAGGTAGTGGCTTTCCAACACACATATGTGGAATCTTTGTTATCTTGTTGTCTTCTTCATCTTCTGGTTTCTGCAAAATGTCTTTGTAGCCCATAAATTCTGCACTTCTTGTGTTCAGTTTGAACACATCTCTCTCTCTCTCTCTCTCCTCCCCCACACTTTGTTCATTGAAGCATGTCAAAGTGAGCTAAGGAAAACTTGAAGTTTCAGTAACTTTCCCCAAGCTGCATTCCCACAATAGCTGCTCATGACAAACTGCTGAATTCTGGCTAGAAGTATTTCAAGACCAACACACTGCTTATAGTTAACATACTGGTTATGAATAATGAAAAACAATTAATTAAAAGTTAGTGAAAACCAACAATTTAAAAAAAATCAGGAAAGTTATGTAATTTCCAACAAAACCATTCTGGGGTTCTATATGGTTTTGATTAGGAATGCTGACATCAGATAAAGGGTACACCCCACACACCTCCTGGCAGAGCAGAGTGCTTCACTGAGAACATGTTCTCCTTGTTTTTGCCTCCCAGAGCAGCAGAATCATAAAGTGGCTGCCTCTCATTAAGTTTCCTCTTCTCTACTTCAAAAAACCAGTTTCATTTTACAGTTACAGAGAAATAAAATGAATCTGAGGAGACACTTACCTGCTTTGCAGGCACAAGAACCATCCACAGGTGAGCAGGTGGCCCCGTTTTTGCAGCTGCACACGGAGGAACAGTTCACTCCGTATGTTCCAGGGAGACAAGGGGTACCACAAGAAGCACCCTGAATTATAAAAAAAACAGAGCATAAAAACCATCTGAGGAGGCTCAGACAATACAACTGACTCAAGTGATGCAAAAGCCAGAAAACATAGAGCCCATGCATGTCCCAGGCTAAGTTCTCTCAAATTTACGGGAGAGGGACACCTTCCTGCTTTTTTAAACATTCTGAAACCTTTTTAAGTAAGTATTATAATGCTGTGAGAGCTCAGGTCCTGGTTAGCTCAATGGACAGTAATAAAGCAGCTCTTTATGAAACTAAAACACAGTAAAAAAGCAGTGTAATGGAAAATAATGTGGGTATGTAAAATATTTTTGAGAACTAATTTGGCTGAGGTTTTCAGTTATTACTAGTACAAGAACAGTCATACTGTAAAATGTTGGATTAGCATCCAAAGCACATGTAACAGCAAATGTGTGTAAAAGTTGCAGAATAATCTGTCCTGAACTATAAAAAGAAGTGCTTCTGGCTGGAGTTTCTGTGGATGGAGCATGAGGAGTTGATGACTGAAACCCATCATTCCTCCCTTTACTTACATCTCAACAGCACACCCTCCTTCTTATCAACATCTTACAAAGCAACTGACTTCTCTTTGTAAAAATGCCTTCATTTCAGCACTGAGAACCCATCAGAAATGTTGCCTTTTCAGGGTCTTACAGCACAAGCAGTGACACCCAAACACCCTGGGCATGGTGGAGAAAGGACGAGGTGGCACCTTGAAGAATTTATTGCATGACTGGGCACAGTGGGGCTGTGAAACTGTGAAACTGTGAGACCTCTTTACCTTAAATCCAGGGGCACAGGTGCACTTCCCAGTGACGCTGTCGCAGTCAGCCCCGTTCTGGCAGCTGCAGATCTGCTGACACTGCTCCCCGTAGAACCCTGGGGAACACGTCTCGTTGCAGTAGAGCCCAGACCAGCCTGGCTTGCAGGAGCATTCCCCAGACATGGGGTGACAGCTGCCGGGGTGGGGGATGAAAGGTTAAGTCAGTAATTCAGGACTAAACATGGCACAAATATTATTTTCTTTCCATGAGACAACAAAATGCTGTTGCAGGTGGGTTGTGTGAAGGGCCTTACATGAGATGATTTTATTTCTCAAAAGGCAATTTGGTGTATTTATATAAAAATACATGCCAATTAAGACAGGAAATGTAACATTATACAACATACAGGCATTTTTGGAGGACATGGAAAGAAATGAAGAGATATCATTTTTCTGCATCTATTTGAAAAGAAACCTTGCTGAAACACAGTTTTTATCATAATATATATATCCATGGTTACAAATATTAAGAGGATGAAGTCATTACATTCCCCCAAAATTTGTTTTTACACTTCCACTCTAACAGGAACATTTTCGTAACACTGCAGAAGCTCAGCAGCATATTGTCTGAGAAACATGATCAAGAAAAATAGCATGGCATCCAACACAAGAAAACAACAGAGCACCCCAGCAGCAAAGCAAGGACGCTCTTCTCTTTAAATTAGTTTGAAAGAGGACAACTGGAATCTTTCAGGGAATGGTACAAAATCATTAGCACTGGGCAGAAGCCAGCTATACCATGAGAGCAGTGACCTTTCCGGGGAGCATCTCCCCTCTCTGCTGGCCATACCTGGTGGCAGAGCAGCTGCCTCTACCTGGAACAGCAGTTTCATTGAAGGGCCACGCAGGCAGCTGCTGCCTCATAACAAATGGACATCATCAGCTGTGCAAAGATATATAGTCTGGGAGAGGGGACACAATGGGGTGCTCTGTAGCACTCTGGCAGACAAAGCATTTGCTTAATTCTCACCAAAGGAAAGCCTTAATATCCAAATCCAATATATTCACAATGGGAAGACTGTTTGGAGATATTTGCCTGCCACTGACTGAAGTGAAGCTCCTTTAAGAGTGCTGGAAATAAAAAAGAAAAAAAAAAGCCTTCCTCCAGACAAATTAAATGACCCATGACAAGAGCCTGGTTTTGCAAGACTTGCTGACTCTGTGTGTGGGGATATATTGGAAACAGTATTCTTCTGACCATTCGAAAGTTTGAAAAAATACCTCCTGCACTTTTAGGTGCTGTAACATTAATAACAGCAATCTTTGAAAGAGTTGCAGCATAACATGGGAACACAACATTAGTTGCAACTGCTCTTGGACTTGAGGGCTGCTCTTGCCAAAGCAAGAGTTTAAAACTGCTGAACACAACCATTGCTGATCAGGGAAAGCAGGAATTGTGAAAGTTGGAATGTCACTATATACTCTGCTTTCTGCATATTTAATGCATGCACTATGCCACCATAAAAATTCGTGGGTCTTCAAGATACTAAAATACCTTTGACAGTATTGACAAAGTGAGAGGAAAAGCCTTTTCATGAAATGGTTCAAAACTCATGGTGTTCATACCAAACAGCCCTGGTTATTTGTTCAGTTATGAGCACACCTGCCATGAAACAAGATGAAATGGAACTATTCTCATATAAAACACATGCTAAATTATGAAGACACAAGATGCAGCAAGATAATCTGGTTTGTCCCTTATCCTAAACTCCTGTGGGACCCCAACTTCCCATGAGAGGAAGAATACAGGGAAAATGAAAAAAAAAAAAAATCCACAACCAAATAGCTGTTAGGATAAGAATCAGAATATATTCATAACAGATATTCAGTAGCACTGGCACTTTAAGACATAAATCCTGGAACCCTATAAACTGCTGATTGGAAGTGTGGTTTGTTGTTGGGAGTATTTTTTTCCCTTCCAGGAGAGGGGGAGCCCACACGCATGAGGAAGCACTGGATGTGAGGCAGAGGCATTGATATTCTGTGCCCCCCAGTGAGTGTCACTGAAGCATCCTTGCACACGTATTGATTGGCACCAAAATTAGTATTCCGTGATCTGTAATTAGATGTAGGAAGCCAAAGCACTTCTGAAGGCTTTTGATGGGTTCTCATGCAGTTATCTTAATTGGCAATAATGCTTAAATATTAAGGTAGGGAAATAAAGAGATGCTGAGAGATACTGGCAGTATATTCTCTTTTACTCCTGGTTGTCTGTTCACACTAGCTGGAAATGCAACCCTACTCTGTATAGAGACAAAAAAAAATACTTGTGGACAGTTCATATTATAGATTTGAAGGACTTAGATGAAATTAATGATTTTTATATGCTTCATGTATGTGTTTTGCTTTTAAAATATCCAAAGGGTGCAGCACCCTAAAAAAATAAATATAAATATCAATAAATATAAAATTTCCGTGAAAAGCTCTTGCACCTGTATGTACAGGCCCATTAGAAAAATGCAAAATTAAAATGCCCTAATCTTTAAAAACAGAGCCAAACTACACAAACCAAACATGTATTACACCAATAATACTGCAATAAATCCTACATACACACCTCAGAAAGGGCATGAGACAAGAAAAACCCCCACTAGTGCTCATGTCAGGAATAAATCTTAATTGCAGGCTGCACTGGACCAAGAGGGTTGGTACAAGAGGGTTGTTACCTGTTGCTGTCCTCTGGGCCCCTCAAACACATTAAAATCTCTCAAGTATAGCTGTTTTTATGCTCTACCAAGCATTTAATAAAGACTGCTGGTACAACCAAGAGCAAGGAAGGGCTTGCCTTTCATTTCCAGGAGCTGCCATCAACCAACAGCAGCAGCAAAACCCCTACAGCTTAGCCCACTCCAAATGCAAATAATGAATTATCGTCAGAGCTGTTCTGATGTGAATTTTTCAATCATAAAACAGTAATAAAGAAAAAAGAACGTGCATTTTTCAGCTATATATGTGAAGAAGTATGTGAAGAAAATGACTGAAAACACAGCTGTATTCTGGAACTTAGGAGCACTTACTTTAGAGCAATATTTTTTGGAGCTTTTTTTTTTCTAAATTAACCTTTAGTTCACTTCTGTATTGATTAATACTAATAACCTAGAGCTCTAATAGCCTAGAGCTCTAAGCCTACCAATAGCTCCTCTTTGAGGATATCTAAACCGGTGATCACACCCAGATGAAAAAAGCTTTTATGGTATCGAGGGCCCCCAAAACAGAACCCCAGACCTTCAGACACACAAAGTTTATTTGCAGAAGGAATTCCACCCCTTTTTTTTCGTGCCCTGGGATTACTTTGCTGCTGAATGGATTAGTGCCATGAAGATCCTCTCAGGATCAGCCAGGCCAAGCTGGGCTTGTGGTAGGCAAGAGAGGGTTGAGAGTATTCCCTGACATGACTGAAGAGCTGTCTCATGGCTGACTGGCATCAAGAGACGAGGACAACCAGACACAACTGGCTTCTAAGAAGATTCTCGAAAGCCTCAAGTGCCCACAGGGAGTTCTGTCTTCTGCATCATTACCCAGATCCCCCCCCGATTCCTGCTGTTTGCTGCTCTCGGTCACTTCCTCACCCAGGGTGAAGGGAGCTTACATATATGTAAAACACAATTGTGAAGCAATGAAAATACTTGTTTTTCTCACACATCGTGATGCTCTGGTAAATATGCTCCTGCACCTTCAGGGCTCTTGAGTGCCTTTGGATTTGTCTATACAAGGGGGGAAATGTCCAAAAAAAGACCAGCCATATGCTGTTGTTTACTCGTGAACATTTGTGATCTGATTTGACCACGAGCCATCTCTTCCAGTGGTATAAATGAAGGAACAGCTGTGTGGAACATGAATCAGAAGTAATCCCTGTAATATTAGAAATGGTATACAGTGCAACACATTCCTGTCAAACCAGGCTGCTGCCAACAGTCTGCAGACAGATTTTCAGGGAAGTAGCTAAGTATAATTCATAACACAACAGTACTTGGTCTGCTAGCCTAATTTGAGAGCTGGAGGGCCCAGCATTTCGTTGCCATTTATTCCTGAACACACTGCCCATATAATAAATTGCTTGATTTTACATCCAAGCAACTCTGTATTTTTTTCGAGGTATTTCAGGCAAATGGGATGAGCAGAAGCACAAGTACACAACTGTAAAAGTGTATACCTGGAAAGGGAAAAGAATTCAGTTCCTTGTCACAGTTTGTCAACAAAAGATGAGTTGAACAACTCTGACAACCCACAAAATAATTTTTCACAGAGAATTAACAGAGAAGCTATTTCCATGCACATCCCTGGATTTAACATCACTGCTAAATTCTGACTAAAAGCTTTTATTTTACCTATGAGGAAAAGTGCATCTTTTATTAATGTACAGCAGCATTCCATGTGACACCCAGTAGTTCCTGTAAATCCCCCTCACAGCTACTTTCAACAGCAAAAATTTAGATTGTGCTCACAAACCTTCTCCAAGGTACTGTTATTAGTAATGCAATTAAGTGTAAGTGAATGCACAATGACCACAGTATGTAATCAGAAGAATTGTTTTGTAACAAGAGAAAGCTGTCCACTATTGTTCTATAAATACGCTGTCTCGCCTCAACTGACATCTGACATCCCTCCCTCACAGCTGAAACTTTGTCTCCAAATAACTAGCTTTTATATTTTCACAACAATATGCTCAAATGCTGTCAAAATCCACAAAAACTAAAAAAATAGGGCTCATTACTGCCTGAATAAGGAGAGATGTGTAAAAGCTAAGCTAATGGGAAAACTGTTTTCATTTGATTTCCAGGGATTGGATTTTACCTGCTCACTAGAAAAAGCACTTAAATGACAAAAAATGTACTTTTCAAACCCAGACTCACAATAGGTGGGCTTCTAAAATTTTGTACTAAAATAGTCACCTACAGCAATTCTTATATACAGAGAGAGACTGAAAGAGAGAAATGCCCAAGCTTCTCACACCCAACTCAGAAAACTTTACACATCCATTGATTTCAATTCAGTCGCTTCTCATCTACAGTAAACCAGAACATGTGAGAGACCATGTGTACTGACTTTATGACTTTATGACCATGATTTACTCAGGTGGCAAACATAGATAAAAGTCATGCTTTGTCTTAGTATTTATTTCATGGGTCAGAGACCAAACACAGCAGTGAATATTATGATCAAATATGCTTGCAAGTAAAAATTCAAACGCTCTTTTGGGTTTGTGTTTTCTTTCTCGTTGTGTTCAGAGAATACCAAATACTTGCAAGTCTTTAGCTGCCTCACCTTGCATGGAAGTATTAGAAAAATCAGGAAACATCCCTTTTCAGGTTATATTTGGATTTCTGTGCTCTATTGAGAAAAAGAAAAAAACAGGGTAGAGGGTGTAAAGCCTACCTCCATGTGTTGGGCATGTGGCAGGGACACTTTTTATCACACTTGAGGCCATAAATTCCCTCGGGGCAGAGCCTGGTTTCACAGTGCTGACCGGTGTACCCTGGCTCACAGAGACAGGCACCACTGATGTGGTAGCACTTCCCACCATTCACACATTTGCAGGTCTCTGCACAATGCAGCCCGTAGGTCCCCACTGGGCATTCATCCTGGCACCTGTCAGGAAAAAAACCCCAAATAATAAAGAAACAAAAAATTGCTTTATTTCCTATAAAAGACAGCTTCTGGAGGTTCAAAGGAAATATGGTTTATGAGGCATGTCTTCTACTGGTTGAAAATGCCACTTAAATAGAGCGGAAATCTGTGTAACTTGGAAAAACATTCAGGAGCCCAAACCCCTTCTTTTCATCTGATTTTTCTGACAGATGAAAACTGAAATCAGTAAACACTTGAGTTTAACCCACATGGGAAAGTAACAATGATTTCTCTTGCTGTTTAAGGAAAATATATCCTAAGAGACTTCTTCACCAAGCTTTTCCTCTCTCATTCATGGACTGTGAGAAGACAGACGCTTTAGCCAAATTAACTTCCTTAATTTTCTATACATGGAAGACATTGTTTAACCTAAAGATCAGTCTGTATCTTTAGCTTGACTACTAAGAAATAAAATTTCAGTATCCTGCTTCTAAAATTTGCAACTCATTAACTGATGATTTTCTGGATAGAAATTTCATTTGGCTATGTCTTATGAGTTTGATGTTTCCAGCTTTGTCTTTTCTGTGTTCTACAAAGGATTTGTTAAATTCTGAATGCCAGTCCAATTAGAGATTGTGCAAAAATACTACTTGATAGTATAGCACACTATTAATGGTTTTCTTTCTTTTTATTTCTCTTTTTGTTCTTTTTCTGTTTTGCTTATAAATTTGGCTTTTTGGTTTAGTTTGTTTTTATGCATGACTGGTGGTTCACTACACAGAATTTCAAAGACACAGGATACAAGGAACTGCAAAATGTAATAGAAATTAGCAGAGACCTCTGACAGAATTAAAATGGGTATACATGTTCATTTCATGCTTCTGCAGTATTTTTCTCAATCTGATACTGATATCCAGAAGTTTCAAGGTATTCATAACTCTGTCCTAACTGAAGTCACCAATTAAATCTTCTTCTCTCCTGAGGTGTAGCATAATAATAGAGCTAATTACCCTGTATCAATTATTCCTGAAGAAGTTATACAAATAAAGCTGTGAAAGAATTTTCCTCGAGTGACAACCAGGAATCCCAGCCAAACTAGAAAAAATTTAACCTTGAAATTTTATTTTATTTTTTTTTAACTGGTAAAACCCACCTCTTTGGTGGTGGCGTGTATGGGCTACCCTCAGACAGTGCCCACACATGGCTGGTAACAGTTCTCTGACTTGAAATAAGGACCAGGTCTACCATCTTGCCTCTGACTCCTTCCTGCCCTTGGAATTATCTTGAAAAATGAAAGAATTGAAAATACAGCCTCTTTTGTGGGAAGAGAGGGAGGCTCAGATTTGCAAAATCTGATCAAAATGGGGCAGCCTGTACGGCATTTCAGATGAAAGTCAGATTTAAATTATTGCAATACGAAAAATTTAATTACTTTTAGAAACACCAGTGTAGAGCAGTGTGTAGACACTTGTGTGGTTACTCCCTTGAATTTCCCTGGAGCCCTGTCCATGTCTGTCTAAATGCATCTACCACCTTCTGCACTGTTTCTTCACAGACACAAATATAACTTTGGCATGCAAATGGCTCTAGACTAATTATTTCTCTTCTTCACGAGGTCTTTTTCCACATTATGTCTGGCAGAGCACTCCCTATGTCCTGTGAACACTCGTGTGGGAAGTGCATATGGTTACAATACCCACAGCTGCTGGCAGAGATCCTCTGGACTGACCCCAGTGATTAGGCTGCTGCTGACACCAGAAAATGAGTTGTGTGCTGCTTAAAATACATGCAGGAAAACGTTCTTTCATCGCTTTCCACTGCCTTCAAAGGTGATGTCTCACTCTACTATCTTTCCAATCTGCCAAAGCTGACTTTTAGTCATCAGAAAATGAAATGCTTCATTTCATTTGAGCGGAGTATTTTTAGGAGACAACCCTCCAGCCTGCTCCCTTTGAAGAGGGATTGAACGAGCCTCCCTTGCTGCTATGAGTGCCAGACATCTGCACAAACCCATGAACCTCCCTCCTCACGCCTCCACCACAGCCCAGCCTGCACCACTCTGCACGACAGTCCACACAAGAAGTGCCAGAGCTCAGGGCCCAGCAGGAAAACACTGAAACCCAGCAGTTCCTTCACAGAAGTGTTCTTCCACATGGACACTTGCAACTTGGAACCCAGCGTCAGCTGAGTGACACAGCAAACATTTCACCATCAAAACCAGCACTTTTAATCGTATCACAGATCCATTCATTGCTCTTTCTACCAGCTTCTGAAGTTTCCCTGTTGTAGCAGAGCCCCCCAGGCTCAGCAGGCTGGCAGGAATGGGTTTTCCTTACCGTTCCCCTGTGTAGCCCGGGCTGCAGTGGCAGTGACCTGTTGCTGAGTCGCAGGTCCCTCCGTTGTGGCACTGGCACTCCTGAGAGCAGTTCTTCCCATAACGACCCTCAGGACAAGGCTGACCACAGACCATGCCCTGTGAGCGCAGAAGAGAAAACTTAGTGTTAAGAGTTGGGACTGCAGCTTGAATGGACAAGGAAGAAATGAGGGAAGGTCAAGGAGATCCCGTATTACTCGCCCAGTGCTGATCTTGGAAATGCCAGACCCTTCTCCAGCTTTAAACGTGCGGCATGTTCCAGCACTGGAGGAATAATCTTCTAGGATTTCCATGCTGGAAATAAAAGCTTATGAAAAACACTCTCCCTAAGCACCTGTGAAAACACTTACACATTTAAGACTAACTGATGTCAAGCTCTTCCCAATTTATTTACCAGGAGTACTATATATCAATGCACAAAGGAATGCCCTCCAGTGAATAGAGGTGTAGGAATCAGCAGTTGCTCTAATGCCCCAATTACTCTATTTTATGGTAAGTTGGGGTTTTGTTGTGATGAATGAAAAAGCTGTTTGTAATTTCACTTAAAGCAGCATGTCCTAAAAGCTTAAGTAGCATGATTGCTCCTTTCAATGGGTTTTGAATTTCTGCACTGCCTTTTACATCCTTGGAACTAATTACACCTGGGTGGTGAAGGAAACATCAGAACCTAAGGCTTTTAAGAAGCCATTTCAAGAAAAAGGTATTTACAGGCATTTCACCAGACAAAAGACATCCAGGTATTTCATCTAATATAAGACTGCAGCATTTGCACCTGGCTACTTTAAACCTCCCTTACAGGAAAAGCAAAAAAAAGGTTATGCTGACAAAGTAGTATTTCACAGAACTGAAACTTTAAAATTAAAACTTATGCTTAAATAATTAGTTGGAATGGAAAATTAGTCAGAGGTCTAAAAAGTAATGTACTAGTTAACACACCTACTGGTATAAAATTTTCCTCACTGCTTCATGTGCTATCTCATTTTTTAGTAGCTGTGTTTAGGCAGATAAAGGGAGTCAAGAATTTATGCAAACATTTGTATTCTATGACCAGTAATTTTGTCTCTTTTAGTGTGAAATGGAATAAAAAGTAAAAATAGCCATATTCCAAGCTAGGTAGTCAGGTGTGCTACTCAAACTCACAAACAGAGATTGTATTTTATAGCCACGCTCTCTAGTTGGTGAAAAACTGACCTCTGGCACAGGTTATGTCAATACAATATAATCACAAGGTAATTAAATGATCAGTAAATGTGAATTTTCACACAAAATGAACATTTAAACAGAAAATATTATCCAATGTTCATGATCAATATAATCAGCAAATGTATTTAAAGAATTTATTTGGGCCTTGATCACCATCCAACTTCATTATCTGCCAACTCAAGAGTTGGCAGCCTGGTAGCAAGGGAAGGCAATTTGCAGCTCCAAGGTCAGGTCTTCTTTCCCCATCCTCTGATAAAATGGGATGAAGCCTAAAGATAATGTCAAAGATCTGATGTCCCATCTCCTCACCAACAATGAACACAGTACCTACAGGTTTAGGGTTTTTTTCCATGCATACTGGACATACAAAAATGGGCAAAAATCCCACTATTAATATATACAATGGCATCACCTCCCTATAATATCAACTTACATGGAGAAATCAATGACTTCCAGGCAAGATCTAATGGATATTGCCTTGTCACAGCACAACTCATGTCTTTTGCTTCCCAGAATCTGACACAGTTAAAAAGGCAGTGCAGAACTGGAGCATTTTCAGTAACAGATGGTTTTGCAAGTATTTTATTTCAGTCCCTTATGCTAAAATATGTTTCTCGTTACTCCTGGCTACAAGCAGACCGCATTTGCTATCCTCGTTTGCTACCCTTTTTTTCCTGTTGAAATGTACAAATATGGAAGTTTTGGGGGGGGCTGTGCGGATTTCAGAGCGTGTGTTTTACCATCCATCCCGGCGGGCAGGAGCACTCCCCGGTGACGTGGTGACAGACTCCTCCATTCTGGCACGGGCACCTCTCCTCGCACTGCGGGCCATGCTTCCCGGGGGGACACAGGTCCTCACAGCTGTGCAGGGGGTGGGGACAGCAACAGACACTCGTTACCACAGGCCCCAGACACCTCTTTTACTGCTGCCATTATTAGTTCTTCCAGCCAAAAGCATGGAGAAGAGAGCAGTGTGACACACAGAGGGATGCACACCGAGTGTTGTGTGTGGCATCCACACAACAGATCTAAGGAAACAGACCTGGCATTCTAGGAATTACTCCTTCCCAAGCCGTTTCTTTATACTCAGTTTGGCACTCATTCACTGCTGCTGACACAGCTCTGGAATGACCAAGGCCAAACAACTCCATGTTCCAATGCCATTTTCCAAACCTGTGGCCAAACTGCCTTCGTGACAGCCACGAAGAACCCCCTGCTGCTCCTTTTCGTGCGTTTTTAATGGTCTGGGTCAAGGCTTCTTCTCTTGGCTGCACATCTGAACATGCTCTGCAACATGGGTTTGCCCAAACCCGCTTACTCAACTCTTCAAAACTTGTAACCCCCCCCCTCCCCAAAAAATGACACAGCCGCTGCTTACAAGGCGCCGGTGTAGCCGGGGGGACACCTGCACTCCCCGGTGACGTGGTCGCAGGTGGCTCCGTTCTGGCACTGGCACTTCTGGTGGCAGTCGTTGCCGTAGGAGCCGGGGTCGCAGCGCTCCTCACAGCGCCAGCCCTTGAAGCCCGCGGAGCAGTGGCAGGCGCCGGTGATGGGGTTGCACAGGGCCCCGTTCTTGCACTGGCAGCGGCTGCTGCAGTGGGGTCCCCAGTGGTCGCTGTCGCACGCTGGGCGGGCAGAGGGAGAGAAGTGCAGCGGTTTTAGAGTAGTTTTTATGTTACAGCACGGGAGGTGATGCGCGTTGATCGTACAACAAGAAGAAAAAAGTTATTAAATGGAAATAGGTATTCCTCCTTGGTCCTTAAGGATTGTAGCAGGCAGGCCAGACTTAATTTATGCAATTCATGCAAATGATTCTTCTTGAGAAAAGCCAGCGTTACAAAACATGAGGCTGAGAAAAAAATGCAAGCCTGAATCCCTTAGTTCTCAAAACTCTTCATTATGACTCTCCACCATCAAACCATAGCTTCCCTTTACAGAGGGAACTCTTGCTAACTTACAAAAAAGTAGTTTAAATCCACCAACAACTGTCTGAATCCCACAAGGAAGTTGCAAAGCTTGCTCGGTGTAGACTTACAATTTTGGACAATTCAAAGAATTCCTCCTTGTTCATGTAATTGCAAAGATTTCCTTTGCAATCTTGCAATATACTGATAGGGCAAAAGAAAACACAAGAAGCACCTCATCAAGCAATAGGAAATTAACAATTATATGCTTAAACTTAATCTGGATGTTACAAATTTGGTTATCCAAAGTGTCTTTACGATCATTCAAATCCATCTTTTCTTGTCTGCCCCAATGCATCCCATTAAAGCCCTATAAGCAAACCATTCAGAGGGTATTTCAGCATCAAAAGAAGAACTTAAGGAAGAAATTTTATCTTAAGAAACACAGGAGTCCTGTAAAGAGCCAGAAGATTAAGGTCACCTGGAGTTCAACAGGAATGTGTTAATCATATGGTCAAATGATCTGATTTTATTTTTATGTTCTGTTGATAACAGCAGCACAATGGGAAAGCTTCAATTGCAGCGACTGTGAGCCCAGGCTCTCCTCTTGAAGACTGACAACCATTGTTCTCCCAGTCTTCTCCTGGGGCAAAAAAGCCAGGCAGAGAACAGGCACACTTTCCTAGACTAATGCAAAGTAATTCAAGAATGCTCCTCAGGGTAGGAATTACTCAGCTGTAAGAGCTGTTCACCCAGGCTACAGAAAAAAAAAAAAAAAAAAAAGGAATTAGGGTCTTTTCAAGAATCTACTCCTTAAGGGGTTTTTTTTTTCTAGGATAGGTCACTAGAACATGCATCCATAAATGGAGATATTGTGAGTACTTACACATAATAAAATGGAGAGCAACAGAAAGCAGTGTTATGTATTATAAACACCCAGCAATGCTGCTGGGCTGTAAGAACAACTGCCCATCTATTACTGGCCTCTCTCTTTAAAGATGGTTTGTTGTGGACAAACAACAGGTCTACAACAGTTCTGTAGTGCACTGCTGCCTACAGCACACTGCATCTCTCCAATTGCCTTTTGACATGATAACTTTCAGCATTATCGATGTCTGCATAGAGCAGAATGTGTAATCCTCATGCTCAACCAGTCAGGAAACTAGCTATTTTGGGATATATAAAAATACATCTATGTCTGTCGAGATGTCTGAGACAGTCACGTGTTCTGTTAAGAGTGGGCATAAACCCCTACTTTTATTTATTATTTTTTAATTTTTTTAATTAACACATTAGTCCAGATTCAATTGAAAGTCTTCTTCCTTTGGCAAAATTTCAATTTCTGCCGTTCCTCATGTAAAAATTAAGTAATAAATTAAAAAATCAATTAAAAAAACCCCAACAAACAAACAAAAAAAAACCCTGTCTGGGCATGTCTGCTAAACAGGAGAATCCAGACTGATTGTCACACCACAACTGTTCCAGTGCAGAGCTCAGGCAAGGATGGAGGCAGCCAGAACATGCCCTCGCTACGAAGATGGGACTGGCAAGAGAAGATTTATTCTTGGTTGAAAAGTGAGAGAGTGAGAGGTTGTGCTCTTTCACCAGCTGCTGGGAATGGGGTATTTGGTGCAGCCAACAACATTGCTGCAGCTTCCTGAAGACCCAGTGCAACGAGTCTGAGAGCCACAGGGACCAGAAACTTCTCCTACCAAGCATCTGCCACTGCATCCAGCACCCAGCCTCACTTGGGGAGCATGTACTGCCCAGTGCATACCCATTAATTAGTTTCCTGGCATGACCTTCTCATTATGTTTGCAGGAAATCATTAAAATAAAAACACATCCTATGGCTGGCAAAGGATTCCCAGTCTCAAGACCATTCTCCTGGCAATGAGCAGATGAATAAGAAATACTGACTTTGCAATCTCTCATGACATTCCACCAGGACAGTGGTGGCCCCACCACGGTGCAGTTTTGCCCCAACCCCTTCACACAAGGCTTTGTCACCAGCCTTCCATCCACCTTTGACTTATGGGGAGAACTGTGGAGAAATGTGCAGGATTAAGGGGAATAAATAATAATACTGAACAAGACAGATAAATCAGGTCTTTCACCTCTTTGTCCCCTGACTGATCATCACTAATATTCTGCATAGGAAATCAGAGTGATTTGTCAGAAACTGATGCTCAGTTTACTATTAAAAAAGAAGAAGGCAAAGGGTAGAAATGTTTCCTGTAGCAAGTTTTGATTACTTTTAATTAGTTTTGGATCTTAAATTTACCAATTATTATATCAGACTATTTCTGCTGCTTCCTAGGATTCGAAGACTGAGAAAGTTGTGTTGGAAGTCACACACATCTGCTAATTTGGTGGAATGGGAGAGTCTTGAGAGTTAAGGACTGTCAGGTTAGAGAGTGTCAGCTGGAGTTTAATGAGAATAGCTGTGCTGGCTGCACCAGGTCACAGGCACACATGCTCAGGGCACACACCACAGGCAGGCACACGCAAGAGCCTCAGACACTGATTTTCTGAACAGATCCAGAGCTGTAAATCATCTCTCTCAGAAAAAGGGGAAAGGGGAGCAATGCACAGAGACAAGAGCCCCATGCTCAGAATTTCAGTACAAGGATGATGCCTCTCAGCCACAATCACTCCTGCAAAGTCTAAATCACTCAGAGGTGCAAACCCCAGCCAGTAAACCAGCATTAATTCTCTGTGTTGATTGTACAGAACTGGCCTACTGCTGTTCTGTCTTACACAGCACACCTTCTTTGCCTTTCACACATTACATTTACCCTCAGGTTTTTATGTTTTAAACAGAAGAGTGAGTTAGGCTCCCTGTCGGCTTTTGCAGCAGATTCACAGTGTCCTTTCTGCCTTCACCTAATGCTGTAGGGGAAAACACAAAAGATGCATAATCACCACTGTTAACACCATGGTATTAATGCCACATCTTCTTGTATTTTTTATCCTTTTATCCATTTCCATTATCATCTGGGAATATCTTTTTTGTCACCACAGTAGGCCCTGTGCACATCACACAGTGACACAGCCACAGGAAGGAGAACTTTGCTCTCCAAAGGCTGCTCAGCAAAACCAGGAGTTCACCTCTGGAATAAGGGCACTGCATTGCAGGAATTCTGTTTAATATGAGCACTATGGTAAGAATCTCTAAGGCTATGCAGGTCTACCATGATAAAAATTCTTGCTGACACTGAGGGCCAAGTGACTTGAGAAACAGTGAGAAGCTCAAGGATTCAATGGTGAAAGAAAACCACCTTGGAGAAGAAACTGAAGCTTGTGATGGAAACTGGTACCAATTTGGGGCCTTTTGTAGCATCTTTGAAGGTGTAAAGTTCTGTTGTATAGCATATGATTTCCTTTTAAAATAACTGTAATGCACATTGTTATTGTGCTGGGCTAAATGTGGTTTTATGCAAATGGTTTTTGTGATTTACAAACTGGGGTGGTGGGAACCCCAATACTTAATTTATTCTTTTTAATGATTTTTTTTCTAACAATCTGGAACATGTGTGTAGAATTTGGCAACTACTTTATTGCTCGTTATAAACAAAAAACACTTTTAACTAAATATGGTCACATGCTTGTAAGGTTTTTTTCTTGCTTTTTAAAAATGTTGATTTCATTAAAGGGCAACAAAAAGAAAAGTGCAAACAAGTCCCAGTTTATTCTTGACAAACTCACCTGGATCACCTACAGTTCTGCACGTCTCTACAGGCTGGCCAATAAGGAAAAAAAAATGAGGCTATCAGATCAAGCCAAAGATCAGTTCAGAAGAAAAACCTCCTTAGAAACTCTAACTTGCAACTACCTTTTTAACTATGCCACAATTTCCCTTATACCTTTATACTCAAGCCAGACAATGTTTATTGCAATGCTATTTTTAAGGATCTTTTTTTGTTATTGGGGAGGCAGAAGAACTACAGCAAAACTAAGATTTACTGTTCTTGCTGTCAGTTTTTTGCAGGTGTCTCATATGCAGTACCAAGACAACTAAATGAGATTTTAGTCTATCTTACCCATCTTTCTGCAAAACACATTGCAGTGTGTTCCTGGAAATACATACCACTGCTTCAAAACAGAGGAGATTCTTATCACTTCATTAGGCTTATGTATTTTTATGGTCTTTTAGAAAAACTGAAAAAATTCCCTACCACAGACAGCAGGGAGTGAATACTCCCTCCCTCAGAATGCAATATTGTGAAGTATAAATTTAAAATAACCTAACACTGGCAAATACACATATTCCTATCTCTCTGCCCTCAAAAGTCTCAGCATAGTTTCTTAAGAAAGTTGCAAGGAACTACAGCCTTTAGTAAGTGAAGTGTGATTTCCCTTGCTTCAGCATGTAAAACAAACTGAAGATGCTCATAGCTTCGACATCCTTCCTTCCTTCCTTTTCTTTTCCTTCCCTTCCTTCCTTCCTTCCTTTTCTTTTCCTTCCCTTCCTTCCTTTTTACTTTTGCTTCCTTCCTTCTTCCCTCTCTTTTCCCTTCCTTCCTGCCTTGTCACATCGAGGGCAACTCTAAATCTCTGTGCCATCCTTTGCATCCCTTCTTTGATTCTCAGATCTCCAATACCTTGTCCTTGCTCTCATGACCTTTATGGTCTGCCCTTCATCCATCAGTTTCACATTTACATCACCCAATGTGAGTAAAAAAGGCCAATACTGAGAAAACTTTGATTTATCCAAAGGAGTACCCCACTGACAGTCTTGTTACTACGAACAAGATTGCTAATCCCTGGACATGCCCCAAGGCATGACTTCCAAGATCAACAGAAGGGAAATCCATTGATTCACTGAGCAAAAACCACAAAAATATGGATGTTATCAGTAATCTATACTCACATCACCCCTACTGGAAAGTTTAGAGAGTATTCTTGAAACTACTCTCTGCTATTTCCATCTGGTTAGCTGCAGATCTAAATGGATGGCATTTGCTTCCCTCAGGATATTCCTGCAGCATAGGGAACAGATAATAATTCTCCCAACTGGAATTTAAGCTAAGTAAAAGTAAATTCCTGCTGATTTTGAAAGCTATAAATACTCAAAGTGTGTTTTAACTTTGACAAGATGCATGAAGCCCCTAGTGACATCGGCTTGTCTGTCAGCCTGGAAAGCAAGACAGCAAATGTGGAACATGGCAAACAGAAGTTTCAGAGATGAGTCAAAAAAGCCAGGAAACAAAGCCAGCTACTCTGAAAACTAGAATAAAAACATCCTGTTGAAAACATTTAAAGTCTTATTTCATAAAACCATGGATTATTCTCCATTTAATTCTTTTTTTTTTTTTTTTGCTCTGTTCTAGTCATCTCAAAATGCTATGAAAATATAGGCACATGCATATTAAAAAAAAAAATCTTTTTTTACTTCAGAGAATCACTTGTAATAATTATAAAATACCAATGTCTTTGACTAAAAGACCTACTTTACCTACATCCTAGACACAAAAATGCATGGAATTTTTTTTTTTTTTTTTCAGAATGCCATTTCTATTGGATCTGGAATTTTCTTTCAGTCTTTTGTTTCTATCTGATTGCATTTGTTATACTGTAGGCCTTTTACCCTGTGGCGTATTTTTCATTGTTACTTTTTGTTTTGTGTGTAAGAAAGGATTTTTATTCAAAATGCTAAGCTGAAATTTAATTCAGGGGTTTTTCTTGTTTACTTTATAGAAGCCTTTTGATCCGTGAAGTGGAAGAACAATGAAAATGTGTTTTTCAGATCTTATGAAAGACTGGAACTATATGCCTTTCACATGCCATAAATTTCCAAGACTCTTTAAAGTGCTTTGGACAGCAGAATACAAGGATGGATAATTGATAAGGAAAACACACACAGATGGTAGTTGGTGATCATTTTATCATGTTACTGAGGTAAAACCTGTTAAAAATAATTATTATTATAGGAAAAATTTTAAGAACCTGCTTGTACCACATCCTGTCCATGACCCTGATTTTGCACAGATGTCCTTGTAGAACCATAAGTTAGCTTTTTTCCCCATTTTTTTATTTTTTTGCAATGACTTGAAGGTCATCTTAGGTTTTTTATTTTTTAAATTAGCACAAATGGTATCCTTCACATCCTTGAAAACCTACTTAGCAAGCCACTGAAAATATATAAGCCTGCCAATATATAAGGCAGATTGAAATTAAATCAGCACTAAAAAGACTTATACACTGCTACTAGGAAAAAAACACGCCACAGACCTTATTAAAAAAAATCAACTTAGGCAAACAGTACAAATTACTGAGTTTCCAAAACGATGAAAAGCAGAAATGAAAAGTTTCTCTGGTCCAGAAAACATTCACAAAGCAATAAAACCATTACCATTTACTGGAATGCCTTCCTTTCAGTAAATCCCAACATAAGTAAATTTAATAACTTTTTTTTGGAGAAAACAATTTTTTTGTTTCTACTTTTGCTTAAAGACTGATACTGTAATTAAGCAAAATTCTGAGGCATGGCCATGAAATCTATTAATTTCCCTAGAACTCCTAGACCAAAATGGTTCATAGGACAAAAAATACACTAAACGGAAGAATTTTATTATTTCAGATTCATAGTCATTTCTAGACAAGCAGAGGTGCTATGCAGCCCTGGAAATTTTGATGCCACCTGCCACAGAAACACTGTACTGACTCTGTTAAAAATGAGGGTGATGGCAACTTCCATTAGTATCTGTTTTTCCTATTTGCACCTGATCTGATTTGCTGGTGGCTTAGTTTCTCAACTCAAAGATATTCAGCCTTGTTAGAGGAGAAAATGAAGTATTCAGCTGGAAAAACTGAGGAGAAGTCAGTCAGGGAAGTTACAGCAGCAGTAATTGCAGAAGAATTATGGGTAGTGAACATAGTGAAGACACATTAAATATGAACAGGTTAAATTTAAGATTGTTTATGACCTGCTGGCACTTTTGTTTGGGAGCTGGGCTGGGGGCTGTTCTGCACTACTTGAATGAGCTATTTCTCTACATTTTCCATAAAAGTAAATAGCTCTCTGCCAGGATACTTTGCAGTTTTGCCTGTGTGTTTACCAGCTCCCCAGTTCTGGGAACCAAGCCTTCCTAATGCAAGGATGTGGTTAAAACCAGAACTTATTTCTGCAGCCTGCTGGATGTCCTGTAAAACTCAGGGATGAGCTAACTCTCTAAGCACATCTTGCAAGCTCCATTAGTCAAAATGCTCTTGACAAAGAAAAAGGAAAGCAATGCCCTGGCCAAAAAAAAGCTCAGTTCAGGATTCTGTGCCATCAGGGTGTGCAAGGTGGTTCCAGGCACCTGCCTGGCAGCTGCACCACCTCACTTGCAAAAGTCACACATCCACCTCTGCAGGGTTAAAGGAAATCAAGGGCTCCACTGGGAAACTGGCACTGCTCGTGGCTCACGTGAGTGTCTCACACACATTAATGCCAAGGGATCCAGTTTCTGCCACAGTCTGCATCTGCCAAGTCCCATGAAGAAAACAGCGAGATTTTCACGGAATTTGTGAACTTTACAAAACACCCACGGCTATGAAGGAAATCTGATAGTAGCAGAGCTACTGTAGTTTAAAAGTTACCTTAAAAAGCCCATTTAAAGGTAAAGGTTTCTCTGAGATGCCAGCCTTAAGCCTGCAGCTCAATGTATTAAGGAAAAATCCAATTTTCTTCTCATGCTTTACAAATCCCTGGAGACAAATTACGTCTTCGTGGCAATTTTTCTACTCCCATGACTTCAGACTATAGTCTCAATAAAGCTCTGCTAATCACCAACAGAATCATATTACAAATTAAAACCCAGTGATTCAAACAAATCTCAAGATTACTTAAGCACAACAAAAATGGAAGAATCTTATTCCCATTTTCACAATCAATTCTAACCATGCTTTGGTCATAAACCAAAGACATGCCATTCCCTTTTTCCTTTACCACTCAGGCCAGCTGGGGGGATCACAAGGCTACAACCATTTCAGACAAGTCAGTGTAATATTGATTTTTGCCTCTGCTCCAGCTTATCCAGAAAGTGTCCTATCGATTTTGAAGGAATTATTTGCAGACTGCTAGGCATGAGAAGAAAAACAAAGTGGATGTCCTGGTTGCTTCGTGGCACTCCACCTGAGGCTGGTTGTGGATCTGAACTGCATACACACTCAAAACTGACAATCAGGTTCACATATTCTCTGTTATAGTAAGTAGTGCTGCAAGAGTGTGAGCAGAAAACAGGGAGAAAACATAAATTACAATTGTACAACAGGGTTTGATCATTTCCACGTCTATACAGACAACTATTACCACATGTAGCAACTTCTCAGAGGACTGTTTTATTCTCAATCTGTGGTCAGTCAAAAGCACCCTTAAAACAACCCAATCTGAAACATGCCAGTTAAAAATTTGATAAAACAGTAATCTAGTTTGGGAGGGAAAAGTTGTGTCAGTTTGTTTGTTCTTCAATAAAATCTATTTTTTAACCTATATTTAGGACTCTGTGCACTTTTGTAAATTTTGCCCTTGTCCCCAGCCCAGAACTGTCCAACTTATATTCCTGGAAGTCAAAAGTATTTTTTCAGAGGGGATCTGACAGTTTGTGGATTGTGCTGATTCACTCACTCAATACATCTTCTGTCCACTCACTTGTCCTTACTGTTGTGTTCAATCAATACATCTTTATTAAAATAAATTGTTTTGCATGACTGTCACCTCTCCCACTAGAATGGAAGTGTTCTGCAAAGGAGGGATCTCCTGATCCAAGTGGTGTATTCCTCTCAGATGTATCTACATTATCATAATCTTCTTTATCCACCTCCCACTGACTTTCACTGCAAGAAAACACGGCATAATACATTCTATTTCCTTTAAATAAAAAGAAAAGACCTGGAGAAAAATTACACCTCACAGAGGAGATGTTCCCCAAGGAGAGATTATTTAATTAACAAAACTCCTAAGCCACCACTCAGTTTTTCCTCGCTGAAGAATAGATCCAATCCCATTTTCCACTCAGTTGGGATGTAATTTTTTCAGAAAGGCAGAGGATGTGGTGGGGAGCAGAGTTATGGTTTGGGTTAGAACTGAGCACTGAAAAAAGATAGGCTCAGCACTCTGGCTAAACCTTAGGCCTCCTCTCCCTAAACTAAGAGCAGCCACTGACCTAAGCAATTTGGGAATTGGCGAAGAGTCATGGCAATAAGGAGGTAATGTTTGCTACAAAAGGAAATGGGAGTCACCCAAAAAATTTATTCCCTCCTGAGAAACCACAGATAAAAATCAGTCTGGGGGGTTGGCAGATGGACAGATGCTGCAGCAGGACTAAATCTGTTCTCAGATATTTGCAGATAAAATTCCTTTGTAAGGAGAATAAACAATTCCGACAGAGATAGGACAGCAGTTTGGAAGAAAATGTTTAGTTCTGCAGTTTTACAAAATGTTTGGTCCCTAGGTAGAACAGTTCCTTCCAACATGTCTGGGTCCACGAAAATGAACAGATGACTACATCTGGAAATTGGCCTAATACCTCACACTTTGAGAATAACATCTCCTTTTCAGTCAGGGCATTCTATCTGGTCATCAGCAGCCATAAAATCCCTGAACCTTTGCCTTACGAAAACACTGGCCTGTCTTTCAAATATGGTTCCACCATTCAGTTAAGTAATTAAAATGTTTGATGGACATTATTACAGTAGGGCAACTTGTATGTATTCCTACTGAATCAATAACTTGTTATGTAAAAAAAAAAAAAAATTTATTAAAAAAGCACAGATCTTTATTTTGTATCATTGTACCTTTCTGTTAGTAAAACTACAACCAAATTGGGGATCAGGCAGAAAATACAACTAAAGGCAGAATATCACAATCTTTTATGTAAGGCAAGCAACAAGAAAGCTCAGAAAGCCAAACCCCTCTCACTTACTATCCTTCCAACACTACCCACTGTTCTTCAATTCAGTTTGGCCTGTGCTGTACCTCTTCAGATAAGGAAATCATGGACAGATAGCAACAAACGTCAGCTCTCAAGCTCAGAAGGACAATTGAGTCAAATCAGCAACTCCCTTTGGTTTGTCCACACAGAACATGATAAATCCCAGAACAAATGTTCCTGTAGCACACGCACAGAACTATCCCCTTCCTCAGCCTACCTCCCTTCTCCTAGGGCTACAGCAGTGATCCCAAACAAATACTGGCAGTTCCAGGTAGCCCTAACATCACACAGGAGCCTTTAGAGGATCACCAGCCTCTCCAGAGATCTCAGCTCAAAGGTACACAAACCAAAGGTACACAAACAAAGGCTCTCTCAGCTTTGGCCCCCAGTGAAGTCACCCCAAAAAGTGTTTTCGCTACTGAGGCTGCTGTGACCTGCAATCAAAGGCAATCAGCTGAGGAAGATGCACAGGAAAAGAGCTGCACATGTACTCAGAGTGAATTATACCACTCAGGTTAGAAAAATGGACACAGAAACCCTGTGAGAGGAAGGGTTCTTTCCAAAGGCAGATTTAGAGGTTCCTGTCTCATCTAAAGCACACTTTCAGACTTGAAAATCTCAATAAATAACAGTATTTTTGCAATCTGTGCTGTCTACTGATTCACATTTCTTCTGCATGTTTGATTGGTTACAGAAGAGCTCAATACATAAGGTTTTCAGAAAGAAAGATAGCATGTTTTGACAATTTATTTTGACAATTCAGTACATTAGATTAAGATCAAGTCTTACAGGAACACTCTGTTGTGAAAGAACAATGGCTCTTTCAGTTTTATGCCTTATGCAAAACTTGGGTGTTTCTTTAGAGCTATATATGAATCCCATACAAGCATACACAAAAATTACACAAGAAAGGTAATTTCAAAATGGTTACATTCTTCCCCATGCCACCAAATATGCTGCTGGAACAACAGTTCCAGATGAACTGAATTATGACAGCACCGTGTTTGAAAATTAAGAAAAAAAAACCCATTTCCCTATTTTTTTTAAGGGAAAATAAATGAGAGTTGTTAATTTTATAGGAATAATGTACTAAGTAAACTAGCAGTGTAGTATCTTGCAAGACATCCAGCTCCGGTTTGTTTGTTAGAAATTTATAAGGTCTATGAAATTTAAACGATACATACAGCTGTTTTTACTGTTGCCTAAAATATATTCCTTTCAGCTGGACAGTCACTAGCAGAGACCCACCTTGAACTTGATTGTAACAAAATATGTGGTTTTATGTTAGGCTCAAAAATACACTTTTAAACACCTTACAAAGGGAGCCACAATGATGGAATAAATAAAGAATTATAATGAATTGAAAGTCACTCTGAGAAACTGTATTTCAGCCAAAGGGAAGAAAGGATAAGGATTTGTGGTCTGCACAATTCTGCTCCTCTCGTCTCCTGCACATGCTTTTATGGCAAAGGGACAGGAGAAGAAAGTGGGAGAAATTTGACCAGAGTATAATGGAAAGACACTGAGAGTTCAGGGAATGAAGAGAGAAGGGAGAAAATGGACCAGTCAGTGACAGAGTGAAAAAGGAGGACAGAGTTGTTAGAAAGGCTTTGCTCATAGCTTTTAAATATCACCTGGCACCATCAAACTTTGCACATTACT
The DNA here is from genome assembly GCF_020740725.1 of Corvus hawaiiensis. Taxonomy (NCBI): domain Eukaryota; kingdom Metazoa; phylum Chordata; class Aves; order Passeriformes; family Corvidae; genus Corvus; species Corvus hawaiiensis. The sequence continues at coordinate 43,212,721 of NC_063255.1, read as the reverse complement.
AAAATAAAAACTCTGAGATTTTCTTACATGTAAAATAAAATTATATCTTTACTCCAGATACTGTGCTATCTGCATGTTTCTGAGCACAAAAAAAAACTCATGAGTGCTGCTACATGGGAACACTGTTTGCAAGTAAATGAAGAAAAATCAGGTTACACAGAGTAACCTGATAACTCAGAAAAAAGCCCTGATCAGAGAGCAGAAGCCCAAGCACAGAACTGATGATTATCTGTCGAAAAGAGAGGACAACACCATGGAAAGAGTATGAGACAGGCAGAAGCAGGTGAAAACTCACCACTAGAGCAGTTGGGTCCTCCCCAGCCAGGCTCACACTGACAGGTGTTGGGAGCAATACAACGGCCATGGACACATTTATCAGCACAGTGAGCTGTCAGAGAAGGAAATAAAAAAACTAGTTAGAGAACTCCTACAACTCGGAAAAATATTCTTTAAAATATTCTAAAATAGTCCTAACCCAGTTATTTCGTGTCTCAAGTATCCTTTTTAAAAGCAAAATAAACATCAGTGTAACAATGTGTGGTCGCATCTCTCAGAAATGTATTTCGCTTCAGTCTCTTCTACTTCTCCGAAGTTTGAAGACTCCAGCTAAAACTGTGTTGGTATTACTCAAATACTTCTGAGGAAACTGTCCAAATTTAATGAAAAAAGAGTCAAAGTATGATCCAGGTTGGAAACCCATCTGACCATGGTCCTGGGCAAGAGGCTCTCGATGGCCCTGCCTGAGCAGGGAACTTGGACGGGATTGACTTCCACAGGTCACTTCCAACCTCAACCATCCTGTGACTCTCTGAAGCAAACCCTCATGCCAAGAAAAAGAAGGGAACGTCAGCAGGCATCCAAAGAAATGCTCTTTTGCAACAGCATGGGTAAAATATGATTTGCAACACACCAGTATTCTAATATCAATTTTTTCAAAATGACTGCACAGCTCAATTGAAGGATAAAGAAACAATGACAGTGATTAAAGTAACGCATGAGATACAAACCTTATGATTCACTGCAACCTTTATTCTAAGTGCTAAACAGGGCTGCCTAAAATTTATTCTTTTTTCTTTTATTTTATGATTTGCAAGCACGTTTCTAAGTCAAGTCTCACTTCGAAACACACCTTTTGTTTGAAACATCTAAGAAAAAGTTGAAATGGCTTTGATATCCAGCATTATCAATGACAGAATATAATACACCCAAGACAAAAAATCTCTGACCAGCAACAATTTGCTGGCATCATATTAATCATGAAATACCCCTGACTTTCCAAAATATATACACTGTAATAACTTCCTTCTACTCTGAACAACAATAAAACTTTAAAAAAGTGCACAGGATGAAATTTTTCTTTGTACCAACATTTCCAGAGAAACTAAAGCAGAAATCTGACTGCTATACCAATGAATACAAAGTTAACAAGGGGAAAAAGAAAAAGTGGATGTTAATTATAAGTTTAACGAGGCTACATGTGAACCACTGAGGTTCTGAATGGATTGAAGATGTTCTGGAGGAATTAGGTATCTGGGTAAAATACTTGCAAATGTTCTGGGTTTTTTCCTAATTAAAGATGATGAAGCAAGCACATTGGTCATCTTTACATTTAGTGTGTCCAAGAAAAAGGAAAACCACACAAAGATCAGTCATATATAAAATAAAAATCTTTGATTATACCGGATCCCAGCCAGGAACTGCTTATTTTTACAGCCTTTAGTTTTCATTCTCAACTTTTATTTCTAACAAGCTACTTTTCAGATGTGCACTGAAATTATCTTAATTAGAAATCAGCTGGGACAACAATAATTTTGATGTTTGATGAAGCAAGGCATTAACACAAAGCGCTGTTTTCTATTTATTTATTACGGAAAGACTGAGTTTAAATAATACATCACAATTTTCCATTAGTCTTGTAACTTGATGTGAATCACTGGTATCTTTGAAGATTCTCTCCTAGTTAGTGCTGCCTTGGGCACTGAGGCTCTCCACAAGACAAATGTGTAAAAAACCTTGCCAGCAAACCGTGAGGCAACAGGAGGTCACTGTAAACATGCAGTGTGTGCACTTGAATGAATAACCCAGGGAATGCAAACATGCTCAGCCCAAATTTCTGAGCACTGAGCCTTAAATACAACAAGGCCATGCTCTACCACCTCCACAGTGAGGAAGCTGGAACAGAACACAAAAATAAAGAAGTTGCAAGAAACGAGACTATCTCCTTGCAGAGCCCCTCATGCCACGCTGAGCACACAGATCCATGCTCTGGAGATACATAAAAACCTGTTCTCTAACCAAAAGAAATTATTCTCCAGACACCTTTTGGGCTAACTGATTCTACATCTGTAGAATCCTACATCTGTAAGAGACAGCACAGGTAAAAAATTATTGCAGTGGACACAGGGATGAGAGAACCAAAATTTACTACACAGAGCCACAAAGAGGTGAAGTGAGGACAACATGAAAAGCCCCTAGAAGAAGCTGGAAAGACATGAATGACAACAGGAACAGAAAAACTACTTTCTCTTGGTTTTCTGTGGAATTGTTAGACATGGTTTTTAAAAAATACTTACATACAAGGGCAGGTGAAAAACTTAACATGAAGGGTTTTTGTATACTGCCCAGTGTGAAGAAACACCAAAAACTCCCAGGCAGCAATTGCCATGTCTTCTTTTTTTTGCAAGGGAAAGCTCAATTATTGTATGAAAAGCAATCTGGGTTCACTCTTGCACACTCACTTTCACATCTTATTTGCCATTTTCTCTTGTGCCTTATTGTTTCTTCAAGATCTTTTCTACACTCTTGCTTCATTATCTGATGTTAAAAGAAAACTTGAAAAAATGTATTTTTATCTTTAATGGAAGTTTATGCATGCATTTTAGGATCTGTTGCTTTTTCACTTTCAACAGCCAGCCATAAATCAGCTAACATAAAATTGAAACATTTTCACTGTAATTATGCACATGAAGTAAATGACTGCAAGGTTTAACTTCAACTTCCTCCAAATCATTTAAAACAAGCATTTATGGTGGGAAAAAAATCAAGTATCTATTGAACCACATTATAAATATGTTTTCTCAAATGAATCCTTCACTTCTTTATGGTATGCTAGAACATACCCTTTGGTGGATCCTTTCTTCCTGTGCTTGATGGCTATTTGCTACTAAAATGAGTAATATCCAGTTATACCTTAACACAGATGGTTCGTTTTCTATTTCATGTCTTGAGGAAATTCAACAGGCACAGTTCTCCATTAAGGTTCTTAGAAATGTACTACAGTGTTAGAAACCATGTGAAGTTAATGTTCAAGCTGCCAGGAACAATCAACCATTGCTTGTGTGTCCATCTACAAGAAAGACACTAGAAGATGTCTTAAAACCTTTGAAATCTTTCTTTCCAGAAACATGCTAAAAAAAAAAAAAAAAAAAATCGCACTTTTTGGAAAAGTTTCTAGTCTGTAGCTAACATATGCCAAATCTCCTAGGGATTGCAACTGATATTAGCACACAAGTGGCAGGAAATTCTTTGGAATAAATAAGAAATTTAGTCAGTCACTCAGCCTGGGGTGGAGTTGCTAAGGCCAGGAGTAAGCTCCTTTACAGAACTTCATGGAATTATTGTTCTGCCTTTGTATCTGCATATAAACTGCATTCACATTACCTCAGAAAGTCCATCAGATCTAAACATTGATACATGTACCAAAATTTTTAAGAGCAAAAATAACAACAATAATGAGGTCCAGTTAACCTACTGTTCTACACAGGTACTGTCAGTAGTGAAGACAGAGGTCAGAAATTTGTACATGACTTATATCCTCTATGAACAGGAGTTTCATGAGGACAGCACCAAGCACTTTTTGTTAGTGACAGTTAATTAGTAATTACTAACAGATATCTACACTCCTATAAAACAGTCCAAGTACTGACCCCGTATGTTGGATTTAAAATTAAAATACAATTGATTTCTTGTCAACCCACCTGAAGACAAAATGAAATGGCACAACTAATAAAACACAGATTCCTATTATTTTTGAAAAGCAGCAATGAAATTTCAATTCATGCAATATCGAGCCATACCAAAATCATCTACCCAGGAGACTTTTCTAATTTACCTTTGCAAACTGAGAAGTCAAATAAAGGAACAAACAAACAACAGAATATCAACAGCACCACAATGATTTTAGCCTCTTAGAGGCATCTTACATCCTCCACTAAGTAAACAAAATAATCCACACTGCATGGAAAATAAAACTACAGTAATGGAAATGCTCCAGCTGGAGACCATGAAGACTGAAGGTCTCTCTCTGCCTTCCAAGGTCAAATAAATGCAAACTCAGCTACACTGAAGGATGTGCATTTTCACATAAGTTAAGGTCTGAGGCATTCCACAACCGCTTCAGAAGTCAGAGCAGATACGTGCTGAGTATCAGCATCTGGCATATTCTCATGTAATAACAGGAGGAATTAGTATGTCCAATGGGATTTGAACTTTTCAGGTTCTGAGTATCACTGTGTTAACACAAATGAATTTACTACATGTGCTATAGCTATGTAAAAGCTGTGGTCAAATAAGAGAATCATCATCACACTACTCATCGCAGGATGAGTCAAACTGTAACACACTTCAGAAAGTATTCTACCTAATAAAAAAATTAAATATCATTATTCATACATGCTGTATAATAACCAAATGTAGTCAGAAATGGGTCCTTGTCAGTCTAATACATACATACTGCATGCAAAACAGGCTAAAATCATTGCCAATCTGATATCAGATCTATCAATTAAAAAAACCCCACATTTTGAGCTTGCTTTTGCACGTGCAGAAAATGTTTTGAATCAAAGCTGTATTTTCACATTCCAGGACATAAAACACGCTCTTAACGAATACCATTTTAAGACCTCCCTAGGTCTGTACAAGGCCACACAAGAAAGAGAAAGAACTGAGCCAAGGTTGCTGCCAGACTCCAGACACAAATTTTCCCAATTTTGGGTAAGATGAGGAGACAAGGGTGTGTGCCACCTAAAAAAGGTGGTGCTGAGACCTCCAAACAGTTGTTACAGATCTCTGCATCTCCAAGAGAGGTTCAGCATGAGAATCTGCTGGGGTCTGCTCCAAGGAGAAAAAACTTCCATTTCCCTCCTGGTTTTAACCCTTGTGTTTATTTACTGTGTTGGAAAACACACTGACGCTTGCACTGTGCATTTTCCACATGATCATTAGTTAGAATCACAGCAAGGCTGGCCACTTAGACATCTGAAATCCAATCATCCTGTCATTCGCATATGCACAACCCCAGTTGGGTTCAACAAGAGCTGCACATGCATCACTGATGAGAAACTGAGCTCCTGTAACTCAGCATCCCCAAGTCACCCATCAGAGGGGAGTCACACCAGCACAGTGATCAATGTATGGAATTTCAAAGCCAAAAAAAGACTGAACTTACGGACACACATGTCCCTGCTTTCATAGAATCCAGGGCAGCACTGGGATTTGCGCCTGTACATCGTTTTTTCACCATGTCTGTAGGCAGTACGGTAACTGATCCTAAAGAAAGGCATGAAAGCTTGTCACATACCTTGGGTTCAGAAACAAGACAGGATATACCCTTACACATTTTAAAAAACATTCAGGTGAATGTCATAAGAAGAGAAAATGCTCGAAGTGGTCTGGATTTATCTGTTCCTGAATTCAAGAGTCCAAGTGGTTCCCCGAAATGCCTGAGGTTCATGGGTGGTCAGAAAGCAGGAAAAGAATAGGGACTTTTTCACTTGTGATGGTTCATAGTTATGGGCATATTGCTCTGAGGAAGATGCTCTTTGCAGATGTCACCAGTTTTTAATCATTCATCCCTTGCTTGCTTTCTGCTTGCACAAGAAGTTTCCTTTAACAAATCTTTTTACTTTCATTTCAAGAAGGATACACTTCCCTGAGAACAAAAGGAATAACGGGTCTCTCATGATATTTCTGAACAAATACACCTTGCAGGGTCTGGAGATTTTAGTTTTCCCCAAACTGTTTGTTTTCTGTTAGCACTCCATGGGGTGGTACACCCCAGCCTGCTAATAAAACATATGAGACATAGCTTGTACAGGCATTTTCCAGGTGACAGAGATCACAGCAGTTAGACAGGCTGGAACACTACAGCTAAAAAATCCTACATATCACACCTAATTCTGAATCAAGAATCCCAACAATATCAGCAGATTGACAATATTAAGATTTATACATCACCTGTGTCGTGTGCACTTGAACCAGTTTAGGATGTCAGTACAACTGGTGTAGTAAATCTGATCAAAAGGATGTGGATATGACTCTTGCACTGTAACTGAGTAACTGGGGAGAGACAGAGAGAGAAAAGGGAGATCATCAAACAAGTCCTTTTAGTACAGTCTCATTTAATTAGGTCTTTTACAGAATCCTGTTTCAGAATGGAATAAATATAACAAAATACTCATGTGCAACAAATTCACACTTGCAAGCTTGCAAAGAAAAATAAACATGCAGAGAGTCATCATGTTTCTGCTGTGCGACACATTTGATGAAATTCTACTACTTGACATTTACAGACAACTAATGTATGCCTAAATTTTTTTAGAACTAGAACACCTATATCTCAAATAAGAAGTAGTGTGTAGTATGTGTTCTCCTGTGGAAAGTTTTATTAATGCAACTGGTTAAGGAGACAGAAAATAAGGTTTCTTCTCTTATCACTCAAAATGGAAAAATAGAAAAATAGGACTTTCTGAGAAATTTCTTGTAAAAACTGTATCTGCGCCTATAGGAAGACATCCACTGCATTTAGATACTAAGTGAATGTTAGCACAGAAATACACCTGAGTAGTAATTACTGAAAAATGACATAACAGTCATACCACCAAACAGTCTATTCAGCAATCAGAAATTAATAAATATTAAAGACCACACTTTATGACCACACTTTATTTTGCTTACTGGATAATTTTTAACAGAGAACCACCCATACCACACCACACCCCCAGAAACACTATAAGAAATACTACTATTATTTTTTGCCAAATTACACAGTTATACAGTGTCCTAGAAATAAATCTACGCTGAGAGCCTCCAAAGCTGTCAGCAGGGCAAGAGGAGGATGTCACAAAAGGGGAAAATATTGAATCATCCTAGAAAACTCTTTGAGAGGCTGTTTGTGCTGGCAGCCAGTCCTGGATTGCGCAAGGGAGTTTGAAAGTACAGGAATGCGTGGCCAGCTCCTGCAGCAGGACTGACTCCCAGCACCAGCCAAAACACTTCATAGCCTGCCCAGCTCTCCCTCACTTCCACTCACACCCTCTCTGACCCCCGAGCACCCACTCAGGGTGACAGCCACAGTCTCCTCGTGCTACTGTCACCATCTACCAGGGGAAGCACATCCAGACGCACACAGCCCTAAATGCACACACCCTACTCACTGTCTTCCCGCATGAAGGCAAGCATCCCTAATCCACCCAGCTGTCCCAGCTCAACACAATATCAGGGGGATGCTGGTGCTTGCCTGAGGCAGGGCATGCTCTACCTCTTCTTGCAGGTCATTTGTAAGGAACATTTTAGTACTGACTGAGGTTTATTTAAAGCATACAATGCTGCCAGTGACAGTGGCAGTCAGAAGCTTGTATCTGGGGCTTTCCTCTTTCATACTTCTGTCCCTTTGTCACCTTCTTTGAGCAGCAGAGTGAATGTTTCATTAAGTTTATTTGGAGTTTTACCCCATTTCTGAGACACAGCAGAATCAGGAAAAAAAGTTCATGCAACAAAATGGTCATGCTTGCTAGATGCCTTTTTAGGTGTGTTTTCCTTCTGCAGACTCTGATTAGCTTCTTTGATAACACATGATGCAGTGTAAATAGTGGTATTTGGGGTTTCTTTCCCATTTTGCTTTCGCTGTGTTGTAGCTTCCCCCAAAACCACTTTGATCTACAAAAACTGTAAACAAAGCACACACAGTATAGGACAGTATCCAGTAAAACTGTAGACAAATGCCTGACTACTGTAAACAGGTATTTAATACGGCGAATACTTCATATACACATTGTGGTATGAACTGTACACAACAGCTGATGCAGAGGCGCCAAATGCTTCACAGGCAGCTGAGATAAATTCCCGAGGGAAGTCCTTAAGTGGTTGTTTTTGGTTTTTTTTTTTTTAAAGAGAGAGACTTTATGAGAAAGTAAATATGAGTTTCAATTTTCTTTGTAAAGATTCAGCCATAACAATCACAAGTGACTTACAGCAGCACTCCCCATGACTAAGAATAGAATACCGTTTACATTAAGTGCAGGAAATACTGATGTCCTCGAGTGAACTGTGAAAATTAGACTCTCTCATGGACCAGCTGATCAATTACAGGCACAAGTTATAATGAGACCAGGAGTCTTGTTTTCACTATCATAACCTTTACACAAGGAAAGAAGTTCAGCAGATGCTTGAGGCCCAACCTCTCCTACCCACTGTGGCATTTTGCAATTCACATGAAATTGGATGAACAAAAAGACCAGTGACATTGATGATGAATTTCATTTTGCATGTTATAAATTTTTGAACCTCATCAAAATAATTAAACAACAAATCTTAATTCAGATCCTGCGAGTGCTGAACAGGAGAGAATCAGCATAATCAAATTTGGCCAAATTCCAGTATGGTTAATTATATTTTGCATATGTGAAACTTCTTTTCACTTAAATTGGAAAGAGCTATTTTTACTCACTTCGTGTACCCAGATGGTTGTGTAACATTGCTGGTACCACTGTAGAGTTTTTTTGCATCCTAACCCGCACTGCAAAGATGATTGCATTTCAGCCCATTGTTAAATAGTCTTTTACTTATCCATGAACTCACCTGCCCATGAAGTACAGTGAAATTTTCCTCCCATTTTTTAACTCAACACAAAACCTTTCAAAAATTTGAAGTGTGCCAAGTAAAGCAAAGCAAAATTATTACATCAGAATTTGCGTCATTTATTTTTCCAAAAGGAAAGTATTACCTTTCCCAGTGGCTACACACATTGGGATCTTCCAGATTCAAACACAAAGCTGAACTCATCCAATGGTACAGGAGTATGACAGGGAAGCCAAAAAGGGAGTTGAAACGAAGAACCATCTTTCCAAAGAGATGTCTGTAAGAAAAAAAAAAATTATAATACATTAATAATATCATGCAGAATATAAAGTAGCTAATAATGTTGACCCATCTATAATTAACCTAAAGCAAGGGGTACTTCAAGGAACACACACTGCTTGCACAGCAGCAGCAATATCATGCCCATTTTGGAAGAAGAACCCAAATGGAGCAGCTTCACATGAAGTCAGCTGGTCAGAGGTCCCAGTGTCCTCTCCAGCTGCAGCCAACCAGGCTGGGTGTGCTCAGCCGGGCTCTGCCCACTCTGACTGCAGAGCTGCAGTTTGGAATAAAGGCTGGCACTCGCTCAAGACCACAAGAGTGGAGAGGCTCAGCTGTGACACAGCACCAGGAACCCTGCACGTCGCCTGCTCACAGGAAGGGTTTGTGCCTCTCTGCGTGCTGCCCACGGCCAACAGAGCCTCACATGTCACCCTCCACTGTTACTGCTCTTTAAACTTGAATCCCCAAAATGTAATTCCCCCCTCCTCTTCTGGCTGTACCATTTCCGAACAGAATGAACATTCAATAAAAAAGCTGTTGTAGTAACATGAAAGTTTAAAAAGATTATCCTAATGCTTTTACTAAGCAGATTATTTTAATTTGCATGCTGAAACACTCTTAATCCAACTGACCATTAATCCACAAATGCCAGAATGAATGCTATTAATATGTAATTTATTTATAATGACTTAAGCTACATTTCTGTTTCAGTGAACATTTGCATTTATTTCCTCACTTATGCACAAATTCTATTAGTGGCTGCATAATAGAAATTGAGATAACAAAAAAAAATGAGATTCTTGAGTCTAATCTGTAGTATACTGAGCAAATAATTTCTAATAAATATGTTTAATTTAATACAAGTATTTTTAACAAAGTAAATTAATCCAGAAACAGAAATATCTTACTTTAAATATTAAGGAACAGAATGAACGAAACTACCCCAATAACTTCATTTTATCAGAAAAAAGTCCACAGAGCCATGGGAAAAAAAAAAGGTACTAAAGAGTTTTACTTTACCCTGACTTCAGAAGTCAACTCAAAAAAGCTCCCACAAGAAACTTTCATATTTAAGGTATCTGAGGATACAGAGATGATCCCATTTTGCTAAATTGTTCTTGAAAAATCAGGCTGCTGAAAGATATTTCATGGTTTGTAACTATTTCTCTGCATGCAGCAAAGCAGTCAATGTGAAGTTACTTAAAGAGCAGATGTATTTTCAGCTAATAATTCCGGTGAAGTGGTGATTTCATTGAAAACAGTCACTCTGATTAAGCACACTGTAAATGGTATTTCCTTTTTTTTTCTTTTATTCTCAACCTCAGCAACTTTCCTTTTGCAGGATACATTTAACAAAATTTAAAATTAAAAAAAAAAATTGTATGAACCCCCTAGAGTAAAACTTGATTGCATTCCAGATCTTTTGCTTAATTATTAAGGAAAATCAAAACAGAAAATCAGTACAGCTGATTAACATTGCTAAAGTGTTGATATTAGCAATAAAATATGTAGATGACTCATTTAACTCTTGCTGCCTACAGTTTTCACTAAGGAAAACTGTTCAGAGATTCACTTTTCATACCATATATTGCTCAAATTATCTCACCCAATAACACAAGAGTATTTTCAATATCTACACATACACAGAACCTGTAGTTTAAGTACTGAAAATGCGCATTTGGGGGAATGCCTTCCCTGTGCAAATTAGTGATTAGTAGATACATGAGAAAGAAAAAAACCCAGCAAATTTAAGCTACTCCTTGGTATTTACCACCAAGACTTTCTTCCACAACAGACCACCAAAATCATATTGCCTGTTAGCTTCTTCTATAGCATTTGAGGCAAAATCTCTCGTAGACAAAGCTGTATCATTACTCCTATTTTGGGCGGGAACTTTAAGGCAGGTCCAGGTGCCCATTCAGCTCAGACTTCTCTGTTTCCCTCAGCTTTAATCCAGGCCTGTGATGTAAAAATGTCAACAGGAAAGCAGTGCAGCTGCATGAAACAACTGTAGAGTACTTCCCCAAGTCTCCCTAAACTAATTAAGGAAATTTAACTCATATATTTATTATATCAAAATCAGATAATCAATAATAGTCATATTAAAAAATTAACCTGATCACAAGGCTTATTATAATTACCAACAAGCTCATTTCAAAATGGTGCAACAGGTGTACAGAATATACTCCCATCAACTACAGGTACTCCCCTAAAATACATTTAAACGTGAGGAACTACATGAACTGCCATGTGTCTCACTAGCAAGCAGATGAAAAGTCCTGCACATGCACTATATAAACACACAGACTTAAGCTTTAATACCCAATATCTGAGATTTTTAGGCACTTTCCCTGCCACTACCAACTGTGTTGACAGTTTTGGTTTGGTTTAGGTTTTTTTTTTTCCCCATGTAGAGTTCAGGATCAAAACCAGAGAAACAACAAATAACTAAAAAAAAAAGCAAAAAAATGTTTCTTCTCTATGAGGTGAAAATTAAGACGTTTACAAATTAATCTCTCCACCCACTCAGAGAAGAGCCACAGGCAAAACTGAGGGCACACAGCTCTGCCTCAGATTTGTGGTAATAAAAGCTAAATAAATACAGGTGGAACTGGGGGGGGGCAGGGGAAGGTATGATGGGCACCGCAAAAGAAGTGAAGGATGCTCAAGGCTGCAAACAAGTATTTGTTGGTCAGCAAAATCAAGTGCTGCCAGAGAATTAACCAGGATTAGAACTGCATGAGCAACAGAGAATAGTACGACACAGTTGCTAGCATGACATAATAGACCCAGGACCAAGGGAAATGCTGATGCAGCTTTCCCATTACTGTTGCAAAAGCATTTTTACCACTGAAACATGAAAAATGCAGCAGGAACGGGCCATTTAGTTAGAAGACAAACTTCAGAGTAGTGAGAGCCTTTCGTACTCTGTCATAGTATCTCAAAGGTTTTACAGCACTCAGTCCTGCCTTTCTGCAGTGATAGGGCACAGGGACATCAAACTGTTCTCCATAGGCTATTCTTAATTGCACTGACATGGCATCAACCTACACGTACAGCAAATGCTATTTCACAAAATCTTCTCTCTGTCCATCATAATTTCCTTCAAATTTCAGGCTGAACTGTAAACCAGCCATCAGTGCAGAGCCCCTTGCAGGTGTCTTTGACTTCAGCACCCCATGCAGACTTGGTGACTGCTACCTACAACTGGAAATTGCAGCTCCACATGAGAGAAAAGTTTTTCTAAACATTTTTGGTGAGGAATTGTTTGGTCTTTCACTTCTTATGGAGTCTTTTTCATAACACTCTTCACTCCTGAGGCTCAGCTTCTCTACCAGGGACACAATTTGCTTATAAAAACATTTCACTCATGACTGATGTCAGGCAGAACAAAATTTGAATCTGACCTAATCTTGTCAATGATGATTAATCCCATGTTAGCTTCTGTGAAAAAAACCCCCACAATTGATTGCTTTTATCGATTACATTAGGGAATTAGTGGGTGAAGAGCAGAAGGAGTTTTCCCTTTGGAAATCAGTAAATCAGTTTGACACTTTGTCACATGAAATCTCACTCATAAAGCAAATACATAATAACCTGAATTAGGAGCATTATCACACAGACCCTAGGCTGGCTGAAGATATACAGTCACAGCAAATGGAAACTGACTGGTCTTTTCTCAAATCCTCAAAACACATCACTCCAAAGGCAGCATTGATGGTCACTGTCAAGGGGATCTCAGGACAGACAAAGCTGGCAAAGCTGAGACTGCCTGACCAAAAATGTGTGGGATCTGGACAGCCAGCATGAGAGTTTGCTAAAGGATAACCCAATAGTGCCCTAATCTGAAGGACCCTTTCACACCCTCCACGATCAATGACTGTAAGGGCCCTTCTTGATGCAGCTTAATCAGATCTGACCCTCTTCTCTTGTACTGCTTTACTTTCAAAGCTCACTCTGAAACAGACTGACACATCTGGAGAGCCCAAAGGTGTTGAAGATGGGCTAAGCACGTGGGAAAAACAACTCATTTAGACTGGTGTCTGAAGAGTAACCAAATCAGAGGCTGAATGTGCTGGAACGAGTCTCCTTGATGGAGACAGATATGCTGCTACTTTTTTCAAGTTATGTTACTAAGAAAAATAAATCAGTAATCAACTGCCATTTTTCTTTGCTTAATAGATTAGATCATTTTTATTTTTCAGGCTCTCTTTAATTATCAGAGGCTTCTAAGGAAATGAGGTTTATGTAATCCTAGTGTTTATCTAAGTGCTCTGGCCTCACGCCCAATGACTTGTAAATTTATTGGTCACTCAAACTGGAAGCAAGAGAGCAGAAAAAGTCTTGAATTGTGGAGTTCCAGAGAATCCAGTGATAATGCACAAATCTGGAGGAGACTAGGCTTTATTTGCCCATATGTGATGGAAATACCAGTTTTGAAAACTACAGCATTACAGTCCTTTAAGTAATGCTATCATTACACAGAATGCATCTCTCTACCATTCCCACTAAAAAGAAATGCAGTAATACATGATCAAATATTAAATGACAGCACCCTTCAAACTGCATTAAACCTGTAAAACTGAGTAAATTTTGGATATGAACTGTATTTTTGGATCTTTTTCTACTTAAACACAAAAATTTTCTGGTGGAAACCCAGAGAGGTTGGTAGCTGTCACACAGCACATTGTTTCGTAAGCATCAAACGACCTCTTGGATTGTAATTACAAGCACAAAATGAAGTAAGGTACCTGCAAATACGAGAGGAAACAGAAAACTTTGCCAAACACCTGGCTGTGCACTAGCAATGCCACAGGATTCCAGAAAGAATGGACGGCTGGATGGCATTGATCATGCTGTAGCACAGACCCGAGGCACGGGAATATCGGGAATATCGCAACGAGGTCCTCAAGGACTCTGTCCTTCCCTGCAGAACACTCAGCAGTGTCTTTTACAAGACCTGTTCTTAATGCAAAGATCACATGAGGGTTTCCCCTAGGAAACTTGCTGAAAAGCAAGATTCTCTTTGTCCTGCTGACTTCACTTACTGCCATTCAGTGAGATTTTCTGTAGCTGGTAAGCTGGCACGGGCCATATATCCACTTATCAGTCCTCTTCTCCCTCAAATTAGCATTAAAAGGGCAGGAAAAGACAGTTCAGTGGAAGTCAAGCCCGCACAAGGCAAGGAGGCATGGTAAAGACAAATGCCAGCATGCCAGATACTTTTGCAGATGGACTCATTATTATTCCTCAGAGGAAGGCTGCCAAACATCACAAACATGGGGTCACTTCACTGTAGCTGTCATTGTCTGATAAATTAGGGCCGTTTCACTTGAAAATATTTCCTTTTTTCTCAGGCACATAGGAAGTATAGGTGTTGAACCATTAAGGTTACCTACAGCACATGGTATTGTATGTTTAAAGATTATTTCCAGGGGGAAACAACAGGATGAGCTGTTAACAAAAATCCTTTGGCTAAATATGCTGCCCCTTTTTTTTTTCCCCACCCAAATGAAAAGTTACCAAATAAAGACAGTTAATGCTGTGTAGAATCCAAACCAAAGTATCTGAAAAGCACACTCGGGGAAAATGAAATAGCACCTCAAACATAAATCCTGATATGCTTCTTTTACACAAGACATTTCAGGTGAAACATAAAAAACTATGTCAGGTCCATACACAGATGGCACCTCTCAGCCCCAGGCATCTTTCCCAGGGTGGACATTGGGAGTTAACAGTTAGTTCTCAGAAGAAAACACTAATAACATATAATTTAATAGAGTCTATACAGTATAGGCTTGTGACAAAAAATCATATCCACATAGACATTCTTCCCCCTCCTCCCCCTTTCTTTTCATAATTGATATTTTTAAAATATTTTTTCAAATAAAGTATTCCTTATTGAAACATCTCTTTATATTAATCCCAGGTCTGTTTTAATGGCACAGGTGAAGATTATAAGATTAAGTAAAAATGCCTGAATGCATGCATTTAAGGAGAATTATTTCTGAAATTTGGTATTACTAGCATGTATGAAAGCTTTATTATAGGGTTACATGATCAAGATATCTGTACCAAATTTTTGTCATAGTCCCTCAGCCATAAAGCATATAGATTTCTGATACTTCTTTTTTTTTTTTTTTTTTTTTTTTCCCTAATGGGAATCATAAAAAAGGACATTGCACTCGTGAATGTAACTGTGAAAACTTTGTGGTTGCTGACAAGTTGCCTGGGACAATCCTGTGGTTGCCTAAATACACCAGTGCCCTGGTTCCACCGCTGTGGAAATTATCATTCATGGTTTTACCCTCTCTTGGCCAAAGTTTCTGTGACCCCTCTTTTCCTATTACCAGCTTTCCAAACACCGTGTCACTTCCAGTTTATTGCCAGGATATAAAACACTACAATCAAAGGACTCAGATAATTACTTTAGCTTCCTATGCAATTTAGGATCAATTTCAAATGTGCCCACCTTCCTTTAAAAGTCTTCTGCTTTTCAGCCCTCTTCAAAGACAGCCTCTGTTTCCTTCCCTCCCCCATCACATGGATGTTCTCTTTTTCCACATACATTTTCATCATACATTAGATTCTTCCCTTTCCTAGACACAGCCTCTGTTATCACTGGCAAAATTCTTCAGTCTGCAGCTCCCTGCACTTGTCACAGCCTTTCACTGGACTCTTTCATTACGAAATCAGACATACGAACTCCTGCATTCGTTAATAACTACTAGTTGCTCACAAGATGCTATAATTTGTGAAAAAATTTGCTGGCAACTCTGCTTCAGTGCCTTTGTCCTTGTAAACCATCTAGTGAAATGCCATTTTGCACATAATACCCAAGAGAAAATAAAGTTGTCTATCCAGTTAGCTCCTGTTTTCATGATTTACACCAAGCATTGCACTCCTGTAAATCTTTATCACAGCTTACAAACGTCACTTTTCAAACGATCTGCTTGAAAAAGCCAAAATTAATTAATTCTGATGCCACTTCCCCTAACAGCTTCTGAAACATTTCAATGCATTACTGATCAGTTTTTCCACCTCCAGCAATCAAAGCATCCATGATTCACTGTACAAAGCTTCACATGCCACCACCACCCTACAAAGAAAATTCGAAACATTCTAGCAGATGAATGAGGAACACAAAAGCGTTTCCTTTGGCAGCTCATTCACTCACTTCTATCTTTTATCTTGTTTATTTGCAGAGGTTGGAATGGATGTGGTACTCCTGCACTCAAAGGGGAAAATGCAAGAACATAATGCAAAACCAAAAGTGACTGGTTAATCGTAGTTTTTTTAACCAACCCACTATTAAATCCTATCTCTGTTTAAGTCTTGAAGAACTTCTGCCTTGAAGAACTTTCATAGGGATTAAAACATTACCTCAAGAGGCCTATAGAGTGAGCAATATGCAAAAATGTGGTTTT
The DNA here is from genome assembly GCF_020740725.1 of Corvus hawaiiensis. Classification (NCBI taxonomy): domain Eukaryota; kingdom Metazoa; phylum Chordata; class Aves; order Passeriformes; family Corvidae; genus Corvus; species Corvus hawaiiensis. The sequence continues at coordinate 43,196,156 of NC_063255.1, read as the reverse complement.
CACAGTAAACTGGCTTAACACATTGCATCCTTTATAAACAGTAATACAAACTTAAAACCATGTTTGGAGTTGTGGAAGTCTAGTGCCTAGCCTCCCTATCTGCCAGCAGAGGAAAAAAAAAAAATATCCTGGGGAGAAATTCAACTTGCCAGGTGCCAGTGCTGTCTGCAAGTTTTCTGCACACTGAGGATATATAAACATGCAGGCAAATGTACACAGGCACAAACTGGTTCAATACACTCCTAGAGTATCAGCTGAAGCTGTAGGACGAGATGCTGTGCTTTAGTGAATAAACAGAACCTCCAAGAAATAAAACTGCTACCAACATCAGTATTGGTTTTCTCTTACCATAAATTTTAAGACACCTCAAATCATTAAATTCTTAAATTGATTTTCTCTAATGATGAATCTTTTTTTAAAAAGAGTGTCCAATATAGCAGTAAAAGAAACTAATGATGGCAAATGCCTTAGAACCTCTAACAATCAGAAGACAACTTTTTTTGGTTGCAATTAATACTGCTTTTCAAGAAAACTTCTCTTACTTTAATGTATTAATTTACCTGGGTTACAGGTTATCTGAATCCTTTTTAAACTTTTGCTGCTAATTTCAGCTGAGAGCAGTGTAATTTGAACCCAAAAGAATCAAGACCATGTTTTTATTAACTTGAGCACAAGGCCCTAAATCCCACAAAATATTATCCTTCAGGACACATGTTGACTTCTTTAAGCCTGTACCTCTTTGCAGTGTGCAAAAGGACAGCAGTATCACAAGCACGTATTTGTCATACAAAAATGGTCTGTTCGTATCGTTTTCTGACAAAGCACCTTTAATAACAAGGCCCCCTATTCAGAGATCTAATTTTTGCAGACATTTTTATGCCAAATTAAAAAAAAAAAAAAAGATCTCTGTGATGGTGGGTTTAATGAGGTACTCTGTTATTCTCTGTAATAAAAATTAAACGAGAGAGACAGAATTCTTCAGCTTAATTGCCACATCTGTTATTAGGCACTTTACTTTGATTGACTGGAGTGTATGTGTCAAGTCTGTGCCAGAAAACAGGCAAACTTTGTAAAGTAGACTTACAACTTATAGCCCAACTGGCACTAGCAGCATCTCTGTTACAGCTTCTGCTGCCTCTCAGTTAAAACTACAGGAACATTGGCCTTGGTTCAGTCATTCATTAAAATTTAAAGTAACTACTGCAAATTGTGCCTTTTTTTTTTTTTTTTTTTTTTAAGATAAAAGCAGTCCCTGTTTTCAGAAGGAAGAGCACTGGTTATCTGAATGTGTAAATGTGTCATGCTCATTAACGGATGAGAGAGACATAAGCAACCCAGAGTCTGGAAATTGCCACCATGTGAAATTTCACATTCAGTGGTGCTTTATTTTGCCAGCAGATGAGCAAAGGGCTGAGGGGACAGTGACAAACAGCGCAGCATTTGCAAAGGGACTGGACAATCACAGAGAGGGAGCTCCTGCAAAGAGCAAAACCAGAATGGACACTCTCCTCTGACCTGTATGGAAACTAGGGATGAAACCTGAACTCATCAAACTGCTTTTTATCTCTGAAATTCAGAGATCATGACACCTGGTAAAAAACCCCAGGTATCCTGAGCTGGCCAGTAATTGGTTTTATGACCATTTGATCTTCTTATGGCTCTAGAACCCAAACTCTAGAACCCAAACTCTACCATCCTGACAAACCAAAATGACACTTTCTCGCTCAACTAACTTCTTTTTTCCAATTTCACAGAGGCTTTCTACCAAGAGCACAGAAATGTATGTTGCTATTGTCAGCATGAAGACAGACAGGCCAGCTGCAGTATTGCTGAAAGCTACTTTTCATCCACTTCATCCAGTAAGGAGTAAGGGATTATTTGACCTTCCTTACCAATTTTCTCTGCTGCTCCAGAGAGTGCAAAGAAAGGTAAGAGTATGTGTGGAAGAGCAACAAAACCTGCACCAATATCCATTGCATCTGCACCTGAAAGGCAGAAGGATGCTTTTGTGCTGGAAGCTGAAGCAGAGCTGTCCACCACAGGCTGGGCAAGCGATGGGCGCTTGGCTTGACCCAACCTGTCAGCTGCCCACTGAACTAATCCATGTATAAATCTTTCTTCTCTCTGGAGGGCAGATTGGGACACTCTAATACTCCCCCTCCAGGAGAGCAAGTGACTGTTTTTTGGAAGGAGTCTGCCCGAATGGGTGAAGACAAGCCAGGGCAGATGCTCTTTTTCACTGTTTGAAGGTTTTTGTTGTGCCCTCAGGAGTTCAAGGCTGCTCCACGCTACAAGGGGGTCCAGAAAGTTTCCACATAGCTCTCTACTCTGAGGTCTCTTTCCTTTTGCAGGTATCTGTTTTCCCTCAACCTAGTGAATATAGCAAAAGATAGCACTCATTTAAGCATATTTATTTTAGATACACATTATCTAGTAATCTCACATAACAGTATTTTAATTGACATAACTCCCCACAAGATCTACAACACTTCTTCTAACACTACAAGGCTTTTTGTTCTTGAAGCTACTCTTAATAACCAAACTGCACATGGAAAGTATTGAGCTCCTGTCTAAATGTTTCATCTTGTTTCACAAGTCAACAGCAGAGCTGAAAACAGAATTTAGGTCTGCTAGTCTCCATTTTCAACCAACTCAGGACCCATGCCTTCAGTCTGGTATTCTGCCACATGAGCATCCTGCTTATGGCACTAACTTGGCATAGCAAATCATGAAATACAGACTTCTGGGTCTTAAATATTTACAAAGGAGTCACCGCACCAAATGTAACGACTGAGAATTTTTCTTACAGATTTGGGTCACCTCTGAAGAGGCCAATAACGCCCTCTTGTCAGTCTTTCTCGTTTCTTTGTTTTTCCCACTGGTGTTCTTGTTGGAAACAGCAATGAAGAAAAAGACACACATATGCCTAAGAGAAAACAACAGCGTACAAAAGCTTTGCTATTTCCCTGGTGATAGGCCATGCAACGGAAAGCACGGTAATTTTAAAAAGTGAATTGAGAGACCCCCACAGGAGAAGAAGATAAAGTTTTAAGTGTGTATCTACAAGGCAGGCTCCAGAAATGTTACTCAGTGGCACTAGACATTTTTGGAGTGACTGCAATGGATTCTACTTAACTCCAAAAACCCCCCTGTGCAGACCAAGAGGCAGCAGCACCCTCAGGCTTTTGTCACAACTTCTCTCAGGGCTAGATGAGAAAGGGCATTTCCTGCATCCCAGCACTACTTGAGCAAACCAACTAAACAAAAATCTCCTCTCTGAAGTTGATCCACTGTCAAAATATGCACAGAAATGTTGGCAATCTCCAAAACCACAAAAAAAATTTTCTCCTGCGTATTAGTGGTGCAGACCAGAATCCCAAGTCACTGCATCCTTTGAGGTTCACTTACCATGAATGCATATCCTGGCTGTCATTATTCATACATAATGCAAATTGGTGTGAACTAGTGTTCAACAAGAAAGAATGGAGCATATCTAAAAAGTGCATTAAAGTTGCAGAGGAACAATATTGTTCCAGAGATGAGATTAAGTCTCACAGCTCTCTGAACTGGGTTATGGAGACGGAAAAATCTACTGACAAGCAGTGGGGATACTTAAAACAAGGAAGCTTCTCTCTTGCTGTGTTTTTGTTTTAGTCTTTCAACAACTACTCACCCGATCTTCTTATTCAATAATTAAAAGTGCAGTATTTTGTGGGTTCAGAGTTTAAATCAGTTCCCTGGAAGTAGTGATTTTTTTCTTCAGGACCATCTTCTCTTTTAAAATGATGGAGGCCTGTGGCATACCTGCAGAGCAGAATCTGCAATGTGTAATGCCTTTAATCCAAACCAATCCTGAAGCACAAAGAGCACCATATGCACTCTCAGCAGAGTCCATTGAAGTGCTGGCAATTCCACTTCTGTCTAAAAGAAGATGTAATTATCTATTAAAAAAGGCCAGTTTTTCTGGCTTTGGTGGAGGCAGCTTCAGTATATGTGGATGACACAGATGTGTGTGTCTTCACAGACCCTAAAATGCGTGAACAGCGTTGTCTGGGATCATGAACTTCACCTCGGTTACTCTGAAAGTTCAGTGATCTCACTTGAGTCACTCCTGGTTTACTCAATGCAAGTAAGAAAACTGGACTCTCAGCCTCTGTAAAGTTACATCTTTTATTTTAAAAGAAATGAAACTTGCTAAAACTAATATAGTAACAAAAAAAAAAAAAGAAGGCAAGGACATTCTTTGCAGTCTGATAAAATCTTCATGAACTCTATCCCTGAATTTAAAATACACATTTCAATCTCACTGGTAGGTACCCTTCAGAAACAGTTGTTATCAGCAGTATCAGTCTGGGGAGGGGGGGAAAAAAAAAAAGAAGAAGAAGAAAAAAAAAAGATTAAAATATCAAGTTACTCTTCACTTCCAAACAAGCCCAGCCACAGCTGTACATCAGCTTCCGAGCAACTGCTCTACAAACACACAACAGGGCTTCTGTCTTCCCACAGGGTTTGCTCGGGTCACCCGCATGTGGCATGGACTAAAAAGGCAGGAAAGCTCCATTACGGAGCGAGCGGAGCCACGAGTTAAACAGGGGAGCCAGGGGTAAATATCCTGTCCAGTGCTCTGTCCCGAGGGGGCTCCCCCAGATCCGGAGGAGCCCACACACAGCTCCCACACTGGCTGCGGCCGTGCCGGAAAAAGGGCCCAAATCATTGTTCTGATTTTATACTTTCACCATCTAAGCAGGAGGAAGTCGGAGGGAAGAAGACCAGAGAGTTAAGTGGGGTTTTCATAAGCAAAAAGAGGATATTAAAGAGGCAGCCTCCAATTTTCAATGGTGACAGAGTGATGGATTTGGGCAGCCTGTGCAGACTGTGAAATTTTTCTTATCGTAGGAAAACAGTAAAAAGGAAAAGTGACATACAGCAGTAGTTAGGGAATAAGGCCAAACCTCTTTGCAGGGTGTGCTCACCACTAACTCTGGCCATCATCAGGTGCCACCTCCCATATGCTGGAGAAGTCAAGCCCTCAAGGCTGCAAAGACAAACCAGTTGATTTTAAACAAATACCTTTCTAATTGAAGAGCTCTCCACTCCAGCTGCTGTATCCTATTTACTCAGTGTATTTCCAGCCTGCTGCCTTTGGGACCAAGACTGCCACAGCTCACAACTTGTCAGGGACATTTCTTCATGTATCAAGAGCTCTTGAACCCTTTGAAGAGGATTTATAAATCACCAGACAAATGCTTCCCACAAACACACATACCCATTATTTGTGTTTGAGTTCCAGTAATAATAACATGTGTGTATTGACAGACCAGTGTGGTCCAAAATTTGGTAAACACTTTAGAGGAAATTAAAACTCAGCTATACATGCTCAAAAGCACACAGAAGCAAGCAACGGAGCAAAGAAGCAAAAGAAGGGGAAGATCCACTTGGCCTGTTGGCATACTCCATCTTATTCCCACTATGTCTGCTCTCAATGCTATGTTACATGTTTTTTGCTGATTCCTGACAGCAGCTTCCAAAAAAACATAAACAAATCAATTATGTCATTTTGTACTTATACCTTAACCAGACCTTGGCGTGCACACACACACACACATCTTTTTCTTCTTTTTTAACATGCAAGTGCTTCCAGTGCGTTCAGATTCTCAGGGTGATCAAGCTTGGTCTGACTATTGGCTTTGGAGGATCTGATGCCAGTCAGCCATGCATAATGGCCTCTTTGTCTCACTGTCACATGAGCAGCATTGTGTTACAATCATTGTCACTCTGGGCTCAAACTGCAAGGCATGCTTTCACACAAAACACTCACTTTGGGGGCTCCTTTTGGCAGGGCCCTGAGATCGAAACTCTTTTGCTGCTCTTTAGTTAATCAGCCCAGCAACGCTGAAACTTTAAAAGTCAGGATTCAAAAGCTCTCATCCAAATCAACCGATTATGAAGCTTCTCCATGGGCCACATGAAGAGCGGGGAAAGTAACGTAACATAGCCATCATTTATTTTAATCACTTTAAATCACTTTTCCTAAGGCCTTTGATAGCAGAGGATTGTGCTCCAAATAACAGTGGGGGGATGGGAAAAAAAAAAATCCCAAGTCAAAGTTATCTCCACCTTGAACATTTTTCTCCTGTACTTCAGAAAAATGCCTGCAAGTTAAAATCAAAGCATTTCCACAGGACAAAGACAAGTAACTTACCAGGTGACAATGTTATTTTACTACTTGCTCTGTAAAATCTTTAAATTCACCAAGAACACCGAACCCTTCCCCCTCCAAAAATTTTTTCTGAAAAATAGATAGACAAGATTTCTGTATAGGAGAAACTTCAAAAGTTGCTTTAAACATGCTGAACTCATTGAAACCCTGCACAGATGTCTCTGCTTTCATGAATGAAAAACAGTCTCACAGGGCTGAAACCAAACCATGTTAAAAACAACATCCTCCTGCCCTGTCTCTTGAATAATTTTGTACTGAAAACGTTTGTCTTGTAGAGCTTCTCCTGAAATACAGCACTAGTCACTCTGAACAGGACTTACAGGACCTACCCCTGAAGGAAACAGGCACTTTTTGGGAAGAACTCATGATGTAATAGTTGTGATGTGCAGAAAACTTTGGGAAGCAATGGCTTCTTCCCAAAAGAAATGGGGCTGTGCATGGAACAACAAACTACCAGCTCACATACCATTTTCTGTCCAGTTCATTTTTCTTTCCTTTGCAGTCCATCAAAGTAATGTAGCTTCTTCTGAGCCCTGGTTTGGTGTTCCACGCTGGTACTGCTCATACACATGCCAGTTGCCCTAAACACACAACAACCCACTACGACACATTATCCTTCTCTGGATCATTTTTCTTTACTAAGCAGCCTGAGCCAGCCTTTCTCCCTCTCCACACCTTACACCCTCTCTCCCCCCCTGCTTGGAGCAGACCCTTCCAGATGAGCACTGCCCCGGAGAAACACCACCAGGATGAGTCAGGGCCACCCTGACTCTCACCTGGAAGATTCTACCCAGACCACAAACCCTGCTGTCTCCTCTTGTCCAGCCTGAAAAATTCACCTTCTGCACCATCCTAAGGTCACGACTTCTCTGAGATGCCCCTTGCCTTTCATGGTCTCTTCCCACACCCAACATTTCCAGTACTTTACAAGATGCTGACCCCTTTTTTAGCAAGGCCTGGGTTCCAGCCATCATTGGCAATACCTGGTATTGCAGAGAAGTAGTTCTTCACTGTCTCCTATTTGAAGACTCTCATCTGAAAAAAAGAGCTGTTATTAATCCATTTAAATGTAGGAATTTCCATTACTTTTGAAGAAAAATAACGTGACTGTAGCTTGACACCTGTTTTCATTATTTCATTGTCTTTCCTTATTTCCTCTTGCTTTTTATCTTGAAGTTTAGATTATAAAAGGCAAGATCATTTTTTGGTATTGTTCTTGCGCTGTTCTACATCTCCTGTGGTTGCAGTGCTGGACACTAGAGCCATACAAGCTGCAGGTCTTCATGCCAGTAATCCTAATTCTAAAATGACACGGTAATATGAGGTCTTTATATTCAAATGTCTTTGAAAAAAGAATTTTGCACACACTCACACCTCTGTGTGTTCAACAAAAATGATCTGAGAAGCCTGAGAAGGGTGTCCTTTTACAGCAACAGAAAAACAATTAAATTTCTTTCCTGAGGTCACACAGCAAGTCAATGTCAAAGTTAAAATTATGTTTTCTGCTGTATCTTTTCATTGTCTTGCACATCAAAAGAGCTCAGAATTAGTATCTCACTGCTGACTATGGGCTAATTTCTCTGACAATCAGATGTGAAACACAGATAAAACAAGATGAGATAGCTGTCCATTTTTTAATATAAACCTAACATGTACATCCAAAGGCATGAACCACAAATCCTTACACAGGCAAAACATCAATTAAAGACCAGACAGTTTGAATGGGTTAATTAACATGAATGCTGACACAATCAATAAAGCTATTCCAGTAAAGCAAATCCCTCCACAGAATATTTCTCCTAGTTTTCTGACAGATGGCTTTAGATGATACATACTCTTTTCACAAGTAAGAAGAAAACCATTTGGAATATCAAGACACAGATTCTTCTCAGAGATGAAGAAATACTGCAGTTATATCTACGTTTATGCTATGCTGACGGGAGCATATGAAGTCAGTACTAATTACTGACAAACTAATCTGTTAATATTAAAATCCAGGATCAAATTCCTGGCAGTGAGTCAGTAACATAACTACTACATACTGAAATCTGATTCTACTGGCATCATTCATCAAGGAAGACACCACTTCACAGGAGTAAGGATGTAACAACTTTGACTGTCATTTCACTACACCACTCCAGTCCTTACCTAAAGAAACATTACTCATCTATGCTGTGTTCCCTTAAAATAAATTGGAAAAAAAAAAAAAAATACGGGACCACATCCATCTTACAGTACTATCTACATAACTTTGGGGTTTTTTTAGCCAACATATCTTTGGTTTGACTGAAACTGTGGCACATACACAAAGAATCTGGTTTTTACCTTCCTCAAAAGCCACATGCTTCCCCTTTTCCCTTGCTTCCCCACGTCATTTTCATAAAGTGAAAATGCCTAGACAAGAAAAAGCTATGTAGAGAAACCATGTAAAACTCCTGCCAATTAATCTGAATATAAATTCAAGGGATCCTTACCAGCTGCAGTCAAAAGGCCACTCCAAACTCTGCTCGATGTTAATCAAACTTAAGTATGTTAATGCACAGTTCCTGTGTTCTTTGCATAGATTGAGTTAATTGCTTTTGTTAAACTGCACTTGCTTCCCTAGCGGGATGTGTGTACCCGTACAGCTGAACAGCTGATTGTGGAAAACATGGTTATGCAAGTCACCAAAGGACTGTTCACTTGGTCAAACCCTTCTGCTCACCTCAAAACAGCTCATTTAAGACTGTAACCCCTGGACAGGTCCTCCAGGTGCCCATTCCCACCCCACCAGTCACATTTGAAATGATGGCATTAGCTATCACATCAGAGTTTTAAGCAGACATCTAAACGGTGAAATTTATACACAAAGGGCTGAGGTGCCTCCCCCCTGAGGCAAAGGTAAGACAGTTTCTGTCTGTGGGGTCTCAAACCTGGGGTGCACAGCCTTGCCCCTGGAGAACTGTGACACCTCTGGACCACTTTACCACCTGATAGACCAGAAAAGAGGAACTCTATTTCTAGGGAAATTAAATAGACACAGCCAGCTGACTTCACACAGGTCACTGAGCTGCCTACAGTTTAGAACTTTTTCGCCAGATATGGATTATAATCAGTGAGCAAGAACAGAAATTTCATGGCCAGTCCTGTGAACTGCTCATTTCTGTCAGAGACTTGTAACACTCCAGACTTAAAACCACACACTAAGGAGCCAAGCACAAAGCCATGGCATCTCTGCAGCATATTAACAGTCAATACTAATCATAATGCTACAAATTCACCCCCTGTGGGAGCAATATACATTTAAACTTGATTGCATAACAAAGCCACATCATTGGCTGTGTGAAAAAAATTAAACATTTTATTACAAAAGGTGACATATATAGATGCTGGGCAGGTGCATGAGCTACACAGCCAAACAAGTAGAAACTTGGTTCTAAATTACAGTTTGTCCAGCTTTTTAAAAATCTGGAGCACACCTGCCCACCTGGTTTTTCTGATTTGAGATGGGCAATCAAACTAGACAGTACTATTTCATTTGCAGGGCCAGTAACTAGAAACCAGTACAGATAATTTGGCCACCTGGCCTGGTATTTTCCTAAATTCTGTCTCCAGCTCAGACAGTTGCACCCCTCCTTCACTTCAAGAAGAACACACACACCTAATTACATATGCTTTCCTCCCAGTACTGTGCTACTGGGCACAAGTACCATTTAGGGATGTTGACAAGGCAACTGAAGCCAGCTTTCAGTTTCAGTCTCACATCAGAAATGCTGCTCAATCAAAAAAACTTAAGACTTTTCAGCAAAGGTCTGCAGCTTATCTGCTCGGAAACAAATGCCACTCTCCAGGCTTGTCTTTCTGGAGGTTTTTTTTTTGTTGTTGTTCTTCCAAGATGCTGGATAAAAACATTTTTCCTAAATAGAGTCATTATGTTAACCAGCTTTCTAAGACACTGCTGCCAAAGCTCAGTTACCCACTTGATAAAATAAGCTATGAAGCATCTTCTATACTGATGACACATTCCAAGTGAGGTTTTAAACTGACTCTATAGTGAGAAGTTGGTGCTTTGGAAAAACTTCAGAGTTGTATGCGATTCTAAGAAATGCATGTTCGCTTTGACTACATTTCAGTACTCAATGACTGGCAACAACATTTAAGTAATTAATAAGATTACCAAAAGCTCTCGATTCCCAGCTCACTCGAGGAAAAGCAGCTGCATATTTTTCCTAATTGATTTGTGCCTACATTTCCAAATCGAACCTACTCCTTGCCTGAAAAACAAAATAGGAAATGTTTTCACTACTATTACTGTCGCCCAAAGAAAACCTGTGCAGGATACCAACTGACAGTTTCTCTAGACAGCTTCTGCTGAGGCACATATGCTGGAATGAAATCAAAGTATTAAACAGATGTGCATTTTCACGTGCAGGTCACGCTAATTTACATCTATACACAAGCATCTCTCTATTCCAGTGCGTACGCTCGCTCCAGTCTCTGCTCAAGACTGCCAAAAGCCTTCCGTGAAAACGAAGGATAACCTTGGAAAACAGACACTTAGCGGAGAAACGAAAAAAAAAAAAAGTGCTCTGAGGAGAGCTTGAACTGACTCGTCCCGGGTTGGCACCGCTGGAGAGAGTCGCAGGAGCGCTCCCGCATCCCGCCCCACCAGCCCGGCCACCCCGCACAAACGCGGGGACAAACACGCCGGGATGCTCTGCAAAGGCGGAGGCACCGCGGGCGGCCCCGCATCCCATCCGCTACCCCGAGGATGCTTCTACCGAGGGCAAACCCCGCTCCGGGAACGATGCTGCCGCAGCCCCGCCTTCCTCTCCGAGGCTGCCGCACCCGCACCCGGCACCTGCGGGACGGGACGGGACGGGACGGGACGGGTCCGGTCAGTGCCTACCTGTCCCGAGGGCGCCCTCCCCGTCCGACCGGCCGCCGGGAGCCGCCGCCGGGAGCCGCCGCCGTGAGCCGCCGCCGCCGGGACTTGAGCAAGGGGCGGTGTGCGCGGCGGGGCCGGCGGGGATCAGCCCCTCCTCCGCCTGTCCCGGACCGCCCCCGGCCAGACCCACAGACATTTTTAACCCCTTACCCGCTTTTCCCAGCGCCTGTGTCGCTCGGGAGCGCGGACGGTGTCTTTCGCCAGTCTTGGAATCTCGGGCTTCCACTCGCTTAGAGGCGAAAGTGCGAGCTACATAGGGACCTCAGAGGTCATTTTATTCGGCCTAGTGAAAGATAGTTACCTACCCAGCATGTGATCGAGGAATGAAATCGTCTTTTCAAATGACTAAATGCTTAGGTCTCGCAGTGAGAGACCTAAGGAGGGACGCAAATCTACAGAAGAAGAAATGTCATGTGCTCGTCTCCAGCACTGCTAGGGAAAGGAAGGGCATCGTGACTCTTGAACGTACATATATTCTAATATGTTTAAGATACTTACTCTCGAGAATTTCTGGTTTGTTTGGGGCTTTTTTTCCCTACTTTAATATGCTATCGCAGAAGCGTTAATACGACCTTCGCTTGGCCCGTCCTGGAGCCGGCGCCATTGGCTCTGCGGGACAGGGAGGAACCTTCCAGCGCCTTCTCAGAAAAGCCACCTCCGTAGCCCACCCTCCCTCCCCCCCCCCCCCGCCCCCCCCCCCCCGCTACTAAAACCCGGCCATGCCACCCCATACAGATTTCTCCCCAAACCCATGAGGTGTGGGGGGTGCTGAGGGTGCAGTCCCCAGGCACTACAGGGTTCCTGGATGCCGCGGTTGCCCCAGCCCGGGCTGTGGGGATGCCGAGTGCCCCCCGCCCGCGGGTGCCGCTGCTGCGGGCTCCCTGAGTCTCGGGTGTGTGGGTGGGCGCTGGTGCCACTCGCCGTCCTTGCCCCGGCCGGGCTGGGTGGGAGCTGCCCGGAGCGGCGAGGGGCGTGAGGAGAAGCAGCGGCGCTGCCGCCTGAGGAGGCGCGGGCTGGAATTGGAGATGGTCCCGGGAGCTCCAGGTGGGCCTTTTCAAGGGAGACCCCGGCAGTGGGAGCTCAGTCCCCCCACGGCGGGAGCTCCCAGGGTGCAGGGGTGCCTGACGGTAGCTGTGGGTAGCCGTGGCTAGTGCTGGGTATGAGGGGCTGGAGGGCTGCTCCTTGCTGGTCCCAGGGTGTGCATCGATGGGATGAGACTGAAACAGCTGTCAGGCACTTGGCCGAGCCAGAGTAGTCTGATGTGGTGCTGAGGGAGATGGTAGTAGCTACAGCATAGACATGTGGAGACACCAAGTGGCCAGAGGGACTGCGTGGCTTTGGGATGGCTTTGGGGTGTTGGCAGCGAAGTCCTGGGTTTGAGGGGAGTGCAGAGACACAGGGAGGGTGAGGAAGGTGTCCTGAAACAGGTTGTGGGTGCCGTGCTGGTGTAAAGGGGCTGTGGGTTCCTGAGATTTCTCGCGGTGTTGGGGAGTTGTTCTCAGGATAGGTGTTGCTGGGGACCGTGGGTTGCAGTGCAGCCTGGTGAGCCCAGCGACCCTGGGATGGAGACCTGGCTGTGGAGTCCCCATCTGGAGCTCAGAGTGGCGACTGGTGCATCCCCAAGAAGCGGCACCACGTGGTGCCAGAGCTTGTCTGTCGCTTGCAGGTGGAAGGGGACGTGTCCCTGGGGGAGTTCCCTGCTGAGGCCCTGGGTGGGCAGTGTCATTGTAGACACGATGCAAGCACAGCAGAAACAGAGAGAGGTGGAAATGGAGACTGGATGTCCATAAGGCTGCACCCAGGAACAGGCTCTGCATCCTGGCATCTTCTCCTGGCCCTGTCAGCAGCAGAATGAGCCATTGGTGTGGCCAGTGCTCACCATGGGGATCCAACTTTTCAAGAGCTTGGATTGTTTTGTTTCCAACTGCTCAGGCGCCAGGCAGAAGGGCAGTGCCAACCTAGGCCGTGACACCTTCTGGCTTGAGCCTCTTGTCCTGTGCTCCATGGAGGAGCTGGAAATGGTGCAGTCAGAGGGGCAAGGGAGTGCCTGGCTCTGTGTGGTGCTGGGGCTCAGCGCTTTCCCCTCCTTGTCCGGCAGAGCCCCATCCCGGGAGAGCGGCTGAAGCTGGGCACTGGGAGGTCTGAGGCGTGGCTGGGGCAATGCCGGCATCTGCCTGTGGCCAGGAGGGAGTGAGCAGGTGGAGAGAGAGGGGTGAGATTCCAGAGCAGAAATTTTGGGCTCTGTATGGGCTGAGTGTGTGTCCACACTGAGGAGGAAGGAGTAAGCACAAGGGCCCAGCTGAGCCTTGTCTGGTTTGCAGCTCTTTGTGCTCACAACCAGTCCCTCGTTTGCTTCTGTGGGTGCTGGGAATTGTGGCTGTGCTGATTCTGCAGTGCCCAGGGAACCCAGTGCAGCTGCTCCTGACTGAGGAACATCTGAAGCCCCTGGAGAGTGAGGTCTGTGCTGGCCGGGGCAGCAGTGAGAGGCAAAGCCCCTGGGTGCCCCTGAGCTGTGTCCAGGGCTTGGCAGCAGGGTCTGAGAGTGGGCTGGGCTCCAGTAGGGCTGTGGGTGCCACGATGGACTCCTCTGCCCAGGGTTTAGGTGGCCACGTTGCTGACCCTTCTGCCTTTCCTTGTAGCCTCCCGAGACCATGCAGATCTTGTCAGCCCCAGCAGTGCCAGCCCCACGGTATCAGGGCTGCTTGACAGCTCCTTGCCGCTTGAAAGCGACAAATGCTCCCAGCCTGGGCCCACCCAGATCCAGCGTGTCCTAGGGCAACAGTGTGGTGAGAAAAAGCCCTACAACTGTTCTGGAGGAAATTGCTGACCCACAGCACCAAGTTTTGTCCAAATGAAATGGTCTAAAATCACCTGCACCAGGAGATCCCGTGCTCATTTTCCTGTCATCCTCCTCTGCCTTTCCTGAGGGCACTGTCTTGGGGCGTTGTCTCTGCCACAGCTGACAGCACCTTCCCCAGACTTTCCTTCCTCCGTCCTTCCTCTCTCTCGCCTAGAGATGGAATTTTGCTCTTTGCGTTTTGCAGGGCTGTAATTTGTGCATCTTTCTGTTTGTGGAAGCATGGTCTGATTTTATTCTCCTGTCATGGTGGGGTGTGAGGAAGCAGCACAGCTGTAATAGCTGCAATACCATCTGTAGGCAATATATTCAAATTTCCAAGGGGGGGGGGAAAAAAGCATAATCAAGATATTTCTATTATCTCACCCTAATGGAACTAATGACAGTTTTGTTTTGACTTGAAGCTTAATGGTTTAAAAAAGCCCTCAGAAAATGAACTAGAATGACTCTCTAAAAAAATAAATAATGATGTCTTTGATCTGGGTTTTTTTTGAGAAAGAAAAGCTTTCAAATTACTGCATGGAATATCTGGATTCTAGACACCAAGCAGAAATCACAAGGGAGATTTTGCTTGCCTGTATCAGCAGCTCAAGGCATTTATTACACCCACAAGAGATTGTGAACACACATGAGTGACACTGGGTAGTAGTAAAGCTTCAGAAGGAAGAACACAGGTCGTGAAAAGGAGTATTGAACACTGTCTACTGAGAAAAAGAGTTATATGAGCACAAAATATACATGTATATAGACAGCTCAGAAAGTGTCACCTACATACCATGCTATTCAATATTTTCACTTTTATTTATTTTTCCAGCTAAATTATTTGATCTAAAAATAGCTAGATGTGGAAATACATAACACGACTGATCCAGTTGTTGCATGGAAAAGTTTTTTCTAATGCAGTTAATCTGAAATTAATATAAAATTTGCAGTCACAGTCCAGATTGATATAGCTAACAAGGTTGGCTTTCGTAAAGATTTACGAGAGTGAGTTGATTGTTAATTGTTACTGTTAATTAGTATGTATTCTAGTTAATTGTTACGTGTTCTGGTTAAGGGTTCTGTATTCTAAGGGGAGGGAAATGGGTGTTAGCTCTGGTTACATGTTCAGCAACTGGGAGACCACCATTGGAGAATAGTGAACCAGTAAGAGCACCTCAAGGAGGCTGGGCTAGGGAGGAGTTACGTTCGTCACTGGGAGAATAAAGCTGTATCCCCTAACCAGAAGGGTGTGCCTCTGGCTATACCCTGTCTGTAGCGGCGTACCCAGTGCTGCAACCCCTCTGCTTTGCTGGATAATTTTTTAATTTGTCCCCTATTGTCTATTAATAAACCACTAAAATTTTAAATCGAGTGAGCTTGTTTCTCACAAGATCGTGTCCACAGTTTCATAGTGTCATGGTTGGAGGATGAGGTATTCCTTCTCAGAAGATGGAGATATGACTATGAGCTACAAGTGGTTTCATCATTCTTTAACCTCAGATGGATTGGTGCTGCATTTCCTGAATGCCTCAAGCTTACAGTGTTTGTCAGTGATGAGTGGATTGCTGTTTGCTTTCAAACTTGGGAAGAGGAAAAGTGGGAAAAGAGGATCGCTGGAACCAGAATGATCTTTAGAAGGCCTAGTTGAAATGAAGGGGTGATCACAGCCTGGCCTTAGAGTTCAAAGATGAAGGTTCTGGGAACTGGAGGCAGCAGACCGGAGAACGAAAATGCAAAAAAGGGAAAGGAAGTAAGGTGCCAAATAAATGCAGATATAATAAGCAGTAAAACCAAAAACAGTAAACCAAATGAGGAATGAGAAAGGATTAAGTAAAATTGTATGAAAGAGATGATGCAAGAATAGCATCTGATTTGTGCAGATTTTCGAAGACATCCATCCTCCCTTTCAAGATTATTTTTTAAGCATTTCTTAGTATTTTTCCAGCAAAAGCACTGTGGGCCTAATTCTGGGCATGACCCCTGGTGGGAATCTTGGTATGATATGTAATAACTATGTGGTATCAGAGAGAAACAGGAAAATTTGAAAAGTGCTGACTGAATTTTTTAATGTGGCTTTGGGTACATAACAGGCTTTCAAATATCTAAGTGAAAAAAACTATGAAAGCTTTAGATATAAAATGGAATTATTTCTGATTTGAAAACATAGGTAAAAAAGAAGGACATTCAGGACTGGAATTAGTTCCTGAACGGTAACTCTTACACAGCAGAAAACTTATTATCAGGTGGAAAAAAAATACTTGCTGGCGTCATGAGACAACAACATTCAGCATCTTCAGTCTTATCGACAGATACATGCTTTGTTGGAAAAACCACTACAGCAGCCTGATTGACAGAGCATTTTCTTCTTCAAAACCAAGTTTTTTCTGTAACATTTCAGTATGCAGTAATCATAATTCCCAGGGAGGGTATTATGCTCCATTCTGAAACACCACTATTCAGGGACATTACTACCTTGAAGCATCCCATTTCCATGAGATGCTTCCCAGAAGCTGTTGGCTTCCTTATCTTTTCACCATCTCTGTGCTACTGTCTTTGTATTTGTTCTTGGAACCCGAGCATCTTTTAAAGTATTTTATTTGGGGTTTTTTTCTGTGCTAGATTTTAAACCTTTGTGTGGAACAGTCAGGTCTGTCAAGAAGGCTTGTGCAAGAAAAAAGTTCTAGCTTATGCAACCAGTTGTGTCCCTTGGAGCCACTGGGCCATAAATAGCATACAATCACTGACATAATCAATCGGATGTGCTTTACCATGTTTGTTAGTACTGTTGACAATCAAGCTATCATATGGCCTTCATGTAATAGCTGGTATTAGGCTAGCAGTAACAGAAACCACTGTCTATAAGGTACAAACTCTTTAAGTCATAGTAATCCTAGATTTTATATACAATATTAACAAATTATATATTTATATTAAAAATATATGAGTATAAATATGTGATTATATCGTATATAATTTTATATCAGCATTATTTATTGTATTATATGTTATTGCATGCACAACATTTCTGCAAAGAATTTGACTCCCCATCAATGCAGCGCCCATGGATTTCAAATACGTTTTTGAATTCTGGTTCCTGGTGCAGATAAGGAAAAGAAAGCAATAGCACTTTCAATGAAATAGCTGCTCAAACATGCAGGGAAAAAAACTGACACAAACACAAAATTTTAATTAATTTTTTTCTGTAATCTCCCGTTTTGAATGTCTCAGTTGAAGGTATGGCTCTGAGGGTACTTCTTGGTTAACATACTTTTTTTATTTTTAAGACAGCATAATATAAATTAACAGATTGGTGTAAAAATAAACAGAATAGATAATCACCATTGCAGAGAATAAAAAGACTTTTTTTGCTTTTACTGTTTTGCAGTATTACCTCGTAAAAGTAAGTTTTCATCCCATTATAAGTGAACCTCTAGTATTTCGAAAAACATTGCCCAAAATACCTGACTGCACTAGGCTCTGACGACCTGCCACATCAAATTCTTGAAGCTTGCTAATAAAATTGTGTATCTGGGAAAATGCTTGCTCTTCTGCAGCAATAATTGTGGGTTTTCAGGCTGATAGCATACACAGGAGTGAGAAAGAACATATGTAAATGTCACCCATACCAAGGCACAACTCAAATCCAACAGAGTAATTTCTACTTGTGTGTTGACAACAGACGAACCTCAGCTTTCTCTACTTAGAATTATTGAAGTTAGAAAAGATCCTTAAAATCACAGAGTCCAACTTGGTAAATTTGGAACTAACTGAGTGTTTTATGCCCTGTTACCAGCCAGGGAATGTGTGCATGAGAGGCAGATGTGATAACCTCTACACTACAGAAACACCCCTTGAGTACTTGCTCGCATTTTCTGGAAAAGTGCTTGTGGTCAGCACAATCACAGCATACAATTTTTATTTATTCAGTGGCTAGTGCAAAACTTTAATTTCTCCTGTTCAAATACCAGACCCTGTGTGTATGGATGGTATATATTAGTATGCTTGTTTGAGGTGACAGAAATTAGCTCTATAATTTGCAAAAAGTTCCCTAATCTAATGAAGCTTTTAATAAGAACATTGTTAGGTTTGCCAGATTTGTGTTTAGATTGCACACTATGGAAAAAACCCATTCACATAAATGAAGAACCTTACTTGGAAGTTAGATCTGATTTGTTCAAGTAACATTTAGACACAGTTGTTGTTCTTTGTTCAGATAAAAGGTTTTCTTGGACCCACAAGAAGATGCAGTGCTTCTCTTGCAGGTTTTAGTACATTATGAGAACATAAAATTAATTTTTTGCAGTTCACTGTGACTTCTTGATGTGTGATTACATTTTAGTAGGGAAGCAAAGGAAACAGATTTGGTGGCAGAGGCATTCGTGTAAAATTCCTGAGATAGAACTCTGCTACAAACCCCCTGAAATTGATGTGTTGTGTAATTTAACATTAAAGAGAACTTCCACAAGAGAAAAATGAGGCAAACCGCCTCATAAATTGGCAGCTACAAATTTCTTCAGTTTACAGGGTTGTTTTTTCAAATCTAATCTGTTCTATAGAAAACTAAAAGCAGAATAATTAATTATTAGGCGAATTCATCCTCAGAGTAGAAAAATGAAGATGATGAGAGCCTCGTAAAACTAAATACAGTGTAAATCTGTCACAGCTCTTGTGTGAAGCAAACAGAAGAAGAGCATCACTCAGTTGGGTCCCAGACTCTGGAGCACCATGAGCTACCTGGCACTGAATGCTGCCCTGCCAGCTGTGGTGGGAATCCTCAGAGATCCCTCATGTGTTTAGCTCACCGTGTAAATATAACATCCTGTGGCATTTAAAAGAGTGGAAGATTTAATTAACCCTCTTCAAGGATTTAGTACTTTCTTATTTACTTCTTTAAAATAAAATTGTGGTTTGGGATTACTTCTTTTGCATTTCGAATTTGGCTTAAACACTTAAGGGGATGTTCTTCCAATTTAACACGAGTGGTGTGTATTAGCAGCGACGTTTTCTGGCAGAGCTGGAAATCTGAAAGACTACAAAGGCCTACCAGGCTAGAAAAGCAAAAGTAGGAAATGCTGCCACATTCCTTCCTATGTAATTCAGTAGCCTGAAGTTCAATTAGGTGCCACTGGTTATTTGTTATCATCACTTGGCTTTATCTCAGAGCTTCGAAGCTCATGGAAATAGGATTGAAAAGAAAACGTGGAGATGCTGTGTGAAATTCTGAACATTGCAAGATGTGCCTGTGCTTAGCACAGCTCTACTCTGCTGCTGTTCATGTTGGTACCTAAGGGGAGAGAAATCAATAAGGCTATTATATTTACAGCTATGCATTTTTTGATAACAAAATCACTGTGCTCTTGGGGGCAATAGATCAGGCTCAGAGGCTTCAGTGTGTGTCTGGACTCCACAGCTCAATATTAATTTATAACTTTTTATTACTCATTGGGGTTTGTTTGTTTATTTATTTATTTATTTCACCCTTTTTTCTTTTTTTTTTTTTGAATGATGTACTGCCCTCACATCACTCTGGAAACTAGGCTATCACCTTTGCTTTCTCCCACATAATAAAGCAGAAATAACTAATTACTTTTACACTTCAGCATCTGAGAGATACAGAAGCTGATGTGGTGCCTTATAGATCCACAACCAGAAAAGATGAAATAAAACAGAAAGGGAACACTTGCACAGTACTTTTCATTGTATTCACTGTGCTGTGATTGCAGCCACTCCAGATGCTATAATGCATTTAAGTCCACACAACAACCAAAGTTCATGGAAACCATTCAGTCTTAGGGGCGAGGGAGACTCTTTGGGTAGCTTCCCCAGGTGAAAGGAGTCAAGGCTGTTATGTAGAAAATACCAATTCATTCCCAACACTGCAATAAACAAATCTAATGGAGGAAATAATGTAAATAATGTCAACACGAACACCTCTGTGTTGATTTCCAGCTCCAAGTGCTGCACTGGCAGCCAGACTTTAGGCTGAAACTGCTCTCCTCTGTGTTTGCAGTGCACGGTTCAGAGAGCTCTGGATGAAAGCCAGAGTATGGCTTCCAAAATACACTTTAAAGCAGACATTCCTGTCTCATGTAGAAGTCTAGGTGAAAAAAAAAAGATATTTAAGAGGAAGGGTTCTTATTTTGAAAGACATTGCTTAGGATTTTTATATCTACAGCAAAAGGATTCTTTTAGAGCTTTAGTCTTTGTTCTCTGCAAAAGTCTATGAACAGAATACTACTACTGTTAAATAGTTATATCTTATAAGGTAGTAATATATTTTTTTAATTTATTAAATAAGTTTAATAACCACTGTTGTAGTGAAGCAGGAATGTGTCTATAGCTTAAATTATATTAAGCAGCTATTTACATTTTTTTTATTTCTGAGGTATAGCCTTCTACTGAGCAAAACTCTTGAGGAGTCATTTTTCAAATCAGGACAAGAATTTTCCAAGCTACCAGGGTTCAAAGAGTTTTATTCTCCTCCCTCAGAAAAGGAGGGGAAAAAATGGTTGTTTTTAGTCTCTGAAAATAAAAGGTGCTTCTGCCTAAAATGTTTCTGGGCTTTACCTGACCTGAGTTTTTGATGAAGAGTCCATCTCCTTTATTCAGCTCATTGTTAGCTTTCCTAATACTAGATGTCCAGGCTTGAATGTGAGCTACTCTCCATAAATTATAATTAGGTTTCTTCCAATTGTACTGCATATAACCCATAACAGCAGTATATATTTTTACAACCAAATTGGTGAAGTTGTGGCACTTTACATACCTCATTTTTTTCCCCCCATGGAATAACATCTTCAAAAAAACAGATTATGAGGGAAGAAAAAGCAACACTTCTGCAGTCTTATTGATCAGGAAATTTTCAGAGAGAACATAAAAATCAGGGTAAATTTTTAAAGCAATTTTTTCTGTTATTAAATACTTGCAGGTTACAAAGCAGCTGCTAGGTCTATGAGATTAATATAAAGATCTACACATATATAAATCAGCTTACCATTAAATTACTTTCTTTCAGAAAGAAGTTTTCTATGTTAGACAGTATAAGAATCTTCATTTAAGTTTCCAGCAAATTTTGTAATAACCTAGCCAGCCTGCCTGCCAGTTACCCCTTACTTACATGTTGCACAACACAGGAAGCTTTATATGCTTCCAAATGGTAAAATACATTTTAACATTAAACACAACTTAAATTTTGGGGAAAAAAAACCCCAAACATACATGCTCTATACTGTATTTTGAATATTTGCAATTTTTTTATTATTATTTCACTATCACTTTTGTACAGTTTACATTAAATACAAGCAGATTTGACCTAAAAATCTTGCTTTACACTGGCTTCAGGCTTCTGGTAATGTTCAAAGCACCTAATTACAGAGAGTTTTGAACTGCTAATGGCTCCATCCAACACTACAGACAGGATGGAGCACAGTTACTGAAATGTCATCCTGACAGATTTCAGTTGTGTTTTCTTCTGTGTCAAAGTCATTACTTCTGTTCTGCATTAGAACCTAAGTGGATAAATGATTGCAAATGTACTTATGGAACCTGATGTTTATTTCAAAGTCATGCCTTCCTTTCACAGCCCCACTTGAAAGTTCAGGAGAAAGAAATTTTTTTTTTTTCAGGATCTCTTCTCTGTAAGTTTCCTTTAAATAACATGGAGTTGTTTCCTAAGCCTGTGCTGGAATATCCAACAACTCAAACCGGAAGGGTGTTATTGGCATCATTGATTGTTGAAAATACGAGCCTGTGAGTAAATACCGATAACAACACTCAGCAGTTGTTAGTATTTAGACATGCCAATTAACTTATCATTAGGGCAAATTACCCACTGAGCTCTACAGGGTTGTATCTAACCTGCTATGGATCCACTGCAGTCATTTTAAAGCAAGTCAGGTATCTCCACACTTTTGCTGTCATGTTTCTGCATAGAGGGGATAATCTGATAGATACCTGCCAAAAAAGAAAAACTAAATAAAAGGGATCTTCTTTCTTCTCACTTACGCAATTGTACACTTACCAACTACTCTCTCTGCTCTCTTCCTCCTTTTTTTCTTACATTTGTTGTCAGGTTGCGCTGGGATTTCTTGCCTCAGTAGTGTTGCCTCCACCCCAGCCCCAACTGAGTGGCAACTTCTGCTCTGAAACTGTGGTTCTTATTTAAATATATCTGAGGAAATGTCAGCTACCAGGGGCTGTTCAGCTGCTGCTTCAATGTCTGAGAGAAAACCCTGAAATATGGGTGCAAAATCAGGATGGGGCATATGAAATAAGCATGTGTAAGTTATATAAACTTAACCTACAGATAGAAGAGTTTCACTCACAGGCTGGTTCTGGTTCTGGTCAGCATGACCTTAGTTAAGTGCTGTTTTGACCTACACAACCAAAACTCCACCCAAAACACAGTAGAAATTCTTTCTGGACTTCTCTGGGTGCTTCAGTTACACTTTACTCATTTAGAAACACTGATTATTACTTTTATTGCATGGCCAAGGCACACATCTGTGCTGCTGGAACAAAATCCATCACCTGAGACTTGTGCTGAGCCCTCCTGAGTGCTGAAAATTTGGTGGCCAGCAAAAACCAGAAACATATCGTCATTTTCACTTCTTTCCAAGTACAGCACTCGCCCCTGCAGAGATTTAATAAAGAAATTTCATTACACAGGCTGTGGGACAAGTGGCAGTGATATTAGGGTTGGTTTACAAAGAATAAATTAAACAACAGAGAAATAAGAGTGCAAACAGTGGCTTCTTTTGATGCTGTGTCACTGCCTCGCTTTTTTTGACAGGTGTGGCAGGATTTTTTGAAGTTGCCATGAGTGACAGTGACACTCAGAGGTGTCACGGGGGCACAGGAGGTGTGATACAGGAAGGTGGTCAGAACACTGCCTCATTATTAAGAATCCTTTGCACTAGCAGAACACAGGGCCTCCAGAAATTAGCAGCAGGCCCCTTATTTCAGAAATTAATCAAAATAATACATACTAGCTTTCTAAATACCAGGGGATCAGGTTCACAAAGCCCTACCTGAGGACCTACTTGAAGTCCAGGTCAGTTTGACTAATTTTAATCCCTATTTTTGGACATATAATGGCCTGTAAATGACTTCAGAGATGGCTTCATGGCTTTCTGAAAGTAATGAAAATAAGTACACACGAAATTTTTGGTTTTGAAGATGGAGTCATATTCTTGCCCCCCAGAGCACTCTAATCTCATATGCGGAGCATCAAGGTCTCTAAAAAGAAATCTGCCCCCTTTCATGAACTAGAATGACTTCTGACTTGTGTTATGGTAATAACCAGCATGCACCAGAGGAAGCCGGAGAGATTTTACGGTAGGGTTTTAAATATTTCACAGCCAAGTCAAGCACGAGCCACAGGGTGCCGCTATTCTGCCAAATAACCAACATTTCCCTGCGTTTCACTCGCCCAGTGAGTTCAGGACAACAGGGAAAG
This sequence comes from Corvus hawaiiensis, assembly GCF_020740725.1. Classification (NCBI taxonomy): domain Eukaryota; kingdom Metazoa; phylum Chordata; class Aves; order Passeriformes; family Corvidae; genus Corvus; species Corvus hawaiiensis. The sequence continues at coordinate 43,172,713 of NC_063255.1, read as the reverse complement.
TTGCGGTGATACCTTGGAAGAGCTGAGGAACGGTTCTGCATGCCGGTGACTCTGCTTGAGGAATTACGGGGTGTGCTACGATTGCTTCACTGCAAGCAAACCCATTAAAATGAGGAGTGAAATTCCGCATGAACAGAACGACAGAAGGGAGTAAAAGAGAGAGGCAGAGCCAGACAAGCTCTGAACAACTTTTCTTTCCACTCTATCACCACACAAAATTTGGATCAGATGCTTTAGTCTGTGGTTTAATTAGTGTGTACCGTATTTAGACAGGCTCTTAACATTTTGAAGTTGATCCCCCAAGATCACGATGCTCCACCTGTTCTGGTGTTATGCACAGACTTCTTAATTTAAAATCCGCGTCATTCCTGAGCTGCAAATGCCTTCTGGCAGCCTTGTCCTTCTGTACCTGGGGCGAATATGAGGTTAAGTAGTAAATGGCTCTTCCCAGTGTTGCTTCAAGAAAAACTGGTCTGCACTGATTGAGTAATTCCATATTGGAATGGCCTTGGCAGAGATTAGCTCTCCTTGATCAATACGAATGATTTATTTAATTCCTTTTTAACCAAAGCTGCAAGTACCTTGTTAAGGAAATTTTAGTGCTTTGCACTTGCTTCTTGTAGTAACCCCGAAGTGATGAAGTGCTTCCTCGTCTGTATACTGATTTTGTAATAGCTTGCAGTGATAATTTTCAAGAATAACAGGTTCTCCTAGTTTTTAATAGCTACCTCACTGAGGAGAATGTAATTACTTTTCCATAAACTGCAGTAAAAACATGAGAAATAGAAGATTGACCTACTTCAGCTCACCACGGTACCTAAAATTTTTGGACTTACTAATTTCTGTTTACACTTCTCATCTCAGTTCTTGGCTAAGAACTGGAACCTACCTCCCATACCTCTTACTGATGTTCTAAAATAGGAATGGAAACCAGTCCTCAGCACCTCCTTAAGGCAATCAGGCTAAATAAAAATAATAAAAAATATTTTAAGTAACTTTACTATGGGTAGAATGCTGCTGTATTTACTTCCAATATAACTGCTAGGAAGAAGTCACAGATTGCAACAGAGTGAGACTAGCTGGGCTAAAATATACCAAAACTACCTAGGTAGTATTTGGTATTAAAAACTTAAGGGGGGGGGGGGGGGGGGGGGAGGGGAGGAACACTAGAATAAGAATTGAAGCATGAACAGATAAAGTTATTTTAATCTTGCACTTACTCTTATATAAATATGTAATTATCTTCTTTATAAACCTTCCACTTGTCTGCACAATTAAACATAAATATCATTAAAAGGGATTGTATTTGGTTGTGTTCAGTAACATGCAGTATTTCTAGTATCATTCCATGAAGTTCTGCAGAATTATCCACCCCTCCAAAACTATTAGGCAGATGTTAGAGCACAACTACTAAAAATAATGAAAGTAACAATAACAAGTCATTATAGATTCCAGGGGTACCCCAAATACCATATGTCTCTCACTTCAGTTTAATTTTGTTCTTCACTTTAAGGAAAGAAATTACTACAGAATTACTAACACTGCACTTTGTCATCATCAGCATCCATCCAGATTTGTTACCTCATCTGCTGTTTCATGTATTTGATCAGTAATGTTGTATTGACCAAGTACTTATGCACTATCCTTAGCACCCAACTCTGAAATAAAAATCTGTAAAGCAGCATGAACTTTTCCTGTCCACACTAAACACTGTTTTCTCAAGATGCCAGTTTTCTACTGGTTAGCAGGAAGACAGTAAAAAGTAGGACTGTAGTTCTTCACCTTTTGCCCAAAACTGCACCCAAAGTAATAAGTTCTGCATGTCTGAGAGATGAACAAATTGCATAAATCAGGGAAAGAAAATAGTTTTTTACAAGGAATCCTTAGTGAAGCTCCTTTTCCATGTAGGCTGACTCACCAAATTCCTGTTTACACAGCCCCACTGAAGCCAAATTAAGAGTTCTGCGTTTTCTTTTACACCTTCCTCCTTGTACTGCTCAGATATAAGTTAGCTCATCCTTTGCATGGCAGTACTAACCCAGAGTTCACTAATTATTCTCGTCTACCAAGGTATCTTTTTACCTTGTTCAGAACAATTGTTTCAATATGTCTCTCTCTGTTTCTCTCACCAAAAAAATAAATACATGCATCACACAATACTGACACAAAACGTCGAAACGTAACTGCAAAAAACCTCTGCAGGTGTTCTCAAAAATCAATTTTGTTGAATATCTACTGTATTATTTAGATGCCTGGGCACCATGCAGTCATATTCCAGATATGCTTCATGAACAAGAGTTTTTCTTGAAGCTGCCTGACAGCAGGGTCCTTTTTCTTTATTTGAATATGAAACAACAGTGCAAGTAGGAGAAAACTGCAGAAAATCAGGTCAGTATATATAGTAAAGAGTAAGGCAGCAGCTAAATACTGTTACATGTCCCATTAGTTTCTGAAATACTGAAAATACCTGTCTCCAACACAACTAGAAAGTAGCTGAAAGTCTTTCTAATGAGCTGAAGCATTGCAGACAAGAATCTTAAATGCGTAAATAAATAGTAAATCAATTTATTTATAAATAAATAAGTAAATAAATAAGATAAATGAATGGTTTGGAGATATGTTGTATGACAAGATCTAGGTAGACCAGTGAAAGAGAGGTATGAGTTTAAGGGTTTGCCCAGTTATCAGCCTGACAAGACACACTGTGATGATATTCCACAGTGACAGAATAAAACAAGACGGAGAGCCCAGAGGGAGGCAAATGATGTGTTAGTCCCGCAGAAGTGAAAACTAAACAAGCTGGAGAAAAAAAGAAAAGAAGAAGAAGAAAAAAGTGCTTAACTAGCTACATTTTTATTTGGGCAGTAGAGGTGCCTAGAATAAAGAATTTTCAGCTTGCACCAGTAGCTGAACCCGTGTTGAGGGTTCATTCACTAACAGAGAAAGTGCTGAGAAAAAAAGAGGTGAATATTGTGGAACCCTCCCTCCTTTACCTATTTTCAACCCAGTAATCCACAGACACCTGCACAAACAGAGAGCTGATCAGGAGATGGAGGAGTCATTAGAAAAACAATAATTTTTTCTCCTTTATGCCTAGTGAAAGCCACACAGTCTTGTTAAATGTTACTTCTGGATTAAAAATTGACTTTTGCATAGAAGGAACAAAATGAGTGCATGCTGTTTTTTTAAATTGTGGGAGCTCACATGTAACCTTTCCAGTTAAGTATTGAATCTCCAGTGAAGTACTGAATGAAGACACAGAAATATGCTGAAATTAACAGGAAGAACAGAGGGGGTGAGTAGGATGATCTAGATGCATTGATTAGGAATAAAATGAAGAGTTCATATTTTACAGCACCTGTGCACAAGTTGTGACAGGATTGCTTTAATTGGAAACGCTGCTGAAATAGAATTGGCACCCCTTTCTGGCTATTTATTTTATGTAGCTTTCAGAGCAGTTGATAAAGTCTGGTGAGACACTTCATATCATTGTTCCCTTATGACTTTTCTGCCGTGGGATCATAATTACAGCAACACCCAAGGCAGGAGTTACCTCCACGCATTTTTGGTAACACAAGGTTTTACACAGAAAGTCAGAGCTCTCATCTGTGGAAAAAAAGTCATGGTAACATCATATTGTGCTAGTTCACATTTTGGGCAGAAAAACAACCCAGGTAAAGGCCTAGCAGCAAATGATGAAGACGTTTTTCCTTGAGTTTAGGTACTAGTTATTTAAGAAAAGAACAGTAAACCCACAAGGAAGTAGTTCCCCATGCTTTGGAAAAGTTTTCTTTAGGGGAGAGATTCTGTAGGAATTTTGAGGCTGCACCCATTTGCCTTTGTTCATCTTCCATCTTACTGATAAAAAAAAGATTTTATCATAAAAACCACTTGTCACATCCCTAGACCTGGCATCCCCTTCTGCAGCTGAACCACCGTGAGCGTTTTGCTATATCAGGGTTAAATGCACCTTTCAGTTGTAACTTTGAAATCATTTTATAATGGATTTTAAATCAACACAAAACACAACACTGCTGCCGTTATAAACTTAACAAAGCACAAAATACTTACCAAAAAAAGTCCATGGCATTAAAGGCAATGCTTTATAGTATAGATTATGCTGGTAGTCAGTCAATTGTTTACTGGGTAGCAAATGGGGAAACAGCAGAAAGAAACAAAATATCCCTGAAAAAAAAACATGTGAATAGAATTTGTGTACCACGTGGTGATTTTAATCAGGTAGTTAGGTTTAAAACAATTGTAACTTCAAATGTAAATGCACATGTTTTTTATTCAGGTGGATTTCAAAATACACAGTTTTAACACTCTAACACTTCTTATTAGCTTTTTTAGCAAAGGGGCAGAATATGATTTGTGTTTCACCATAAATTAATCAATTGGGAATAACAGCAGAAATCAACTTTTGCATGATAGTAACTATATTTTGCATTAATTTGAAGTGTTAAGAGCATAAGGTATTAGAAGATCCATTTCCTTTAGAAACACATATTATGGAGATAAAATAAAAGAAACACATTTTATATTAGTTAGTACTTCATTACTTAACACATTGAAGAGTATGTCATTAGCCTGAAAAAGAAATTGTTCTTTATTTGAAGACCATAGCAGAGCCTCACACTCAAGGTTGTCCCTCGTTTTCTTTCAAACTGCAAATGTTTTTTCAAGTGATGAGAATTGCAGGATGTTAAAAGGAGAGGCTCTTTTTGCCTTGAGAGACAAAACCATGTAAAGCACAGGGAGATATTTCTAAGAAGAAGGTATGAATGTACAGGAGTAAAATGAAATTTCTGCTGTTTATGTTATAAAGTCAAACAAACACCGTTTGTTCACGTGTCACTTATGTGCAGTCCAAGATACAGTAAGCACATGACGGGAAAATTTTGGTTAGCAAAGTGACTGCTGCAACCCTCACGTAATTTACAAGGACCAAAATTATACACATTATTTCACTGTCCCGTTTTTCTTTGGCTATATAATCTCAAAGATGAGGGGAGTAGGGCATTTGCTGACACCATCTACCAGACCAGCCTTAATTTGCTTGAAAATAAGTGCATATCCTAGATCCCATAAAAGCTTCCATCTCCCTCAAGTACTCTCCACTGAGCTAGAATTTGTATAACGTAAATTTGATTATTAAAAAAGCTACTAAACATAAGTCTTTCTTGGCACTCAGCGCAAACATACCAAGAATGGCCTGACCCAAAGCTTTTTAAAGGGAAGAGAAAGAATAGCATTGATTTCCAATGGGCTCTGGCTTAGCCTGGAACCCAGTGCTCTCTTGGTGCTCAGTAAATTAATGTTTGGACATGTGTTGCCACGGCAATGTTGCAATAGAAAACATGAGATACAAAAATAAATTCAGAGTGCTGCCCAAATCGCTGTTACACAATGTGTCATTTATGTGTCACCATGTTTGACGTTCAGATGATCCTTGGGCTAGGAGACAGTCGAAGTTCATGGGCAGGCAGTCTCTTCCCTTCTGTAGGTCCTTCAGGCAAATGAAAATGCTCTTCCACTGGCATTCATCATTTAAGGAGCATATTGTGGTCTTTTTTAAAGGATATTCCTCAAGGTGCTTTTCCTCAGGCTAAGATCTCTAAAAGCTGTTCTTTGCACAGCAAAAATTTGGTCTCGTATAAGAATCAAATTCTCTAATATATTTTTCTGACATTCCTCCACTCTTTATTGAAGTTACTGAGTACGTGATGCTGGGATTATTTTTTTGATTTGTCACCTTTTCTGTACTCAAGTTACTTGAGTAGTAAGAATTTCACTTTTCACCCATACAAAATGACTACTTTCCCCAGGCAGCCTGTTCCAATGCTTGATCATCCTTTCAGTGAAGAGTTTTTTTCCTAATATCCAAACGTAAGGCCCTAAACCTCCCCTGGCAAAGCTTCAGACTGTTCCCTCTCCTCCTGTCCCTGTTCCCTGGGAGCAGAGCCTGACCCCCCCAGCTGCCCCCTCCTGTCAGGGAGTCGTGCAGGGCCACAAGGTCCCCCCTGAGCCTCCTTTGCTCCAGGCTGAGCCCCTTTCCCAGCTCCCTCAGCTGCTCCTGGGGCTCCAGACCCTTCCCCAGCTCCGTTCCCTTCTCTGGACTTGCTCCAGCTCCTCAGTGTTCTCCTTGGAGTGAGGTGCTCAAAATTGGCCCCAGGATTTGAGGTGTGGAATAACTTTAAGCTGAAAAAGGGTAGATTTAAAGCAGTTATTAGGAAGAATTCTTCCCTGTGAGGGTGGAGAGGACCTGGCACAGGGTGCCCAGAGAAGCTGTGGCTGCCCCTGGATCCCTGGAAGTGTCCAAGGCCAGGCTGGACAGGGCTCAGCCTGGGATAGTGGAAGGTGTCCCTGCCCATGGCAGGGGGTGGCACTGGATGATCCTGAATATCCCTTCCAACCCAAACGATCCTATGATTTGGTGATTCTAAGTCAAAATAATATAGGAAACTAAAATAGAGGTGTGGAGGAGAACCTAATTAAATGTAATCCATCAGAGCACAAGGTTTTCTTAGCTCAGACTTTGAAACAATGTCCACACTTTATTTAAGAAATATATTAAAAAAAAAAAATGAAGACTTGTGCATCGTAATGTGGTACCTATGCAGCAAATTTAACCATTGAGTCATAAATGCCCTTGAAATTTCAAGAAATGCTATGTGCCATAATGAAAATTAGTGTGGAGTTGCACTTCTTTCAGATCTCAGAACACATTTTTAAATATCAAACTTCACAGCAATCCATGTCATTCCTAAGCACAGCAATAGTGAGACATGCTCCAAGTAGTAATTCTGTGTGCATCTGTCACTATGAAGATTAAGAAGATTCTTGTCATAAATACTGGATTAAAACCAAAACTAATTTCGTGCTGAGATATCTACAGTAGTGTATCAAAAACCTGCCAAAACAAAACTGGTTAATTGCAAAGCAGATGTTTGTAGCATAAAGAAACCTCTTTCTTTTTTTCCCTTTTTTTTTTTCCTGTTTTTTCCTTCTTTTTCAACTTTTTTTCCTTTTTTCTTTACGCACTTACACCATATTATAAACAGCCTGATCTGAGGGGGAAACAGTTCACACCAGGTACACCTGGATGCACAACAAATAAACACATGTGGCAGTGCAAGTAAATTCTGAATTGCCAGGCCCAGTCAGTGATTTGGCTGATTGAACTGTGTTAGGCAACATGACAATCCTACTGAAACCAGGGAAGGAACACAGCCGGATCCCTTCTTGACTTTCAGCAGCAATTCTGTTTAAATAAACTGATCAGTTTGGGGAGCTGTGTGCCTGTCTCCTCCAGGTTCCTCTGGGAATTTCAGACACATGTCCCAGAAAAGGCTAGTCTTGGTTTGGGAGCGAGAGGGATAAAATTAATCTGAGACCTGAGATGTCAAGAGCATGCTGATCTCTTCACTTAAGCCTGCTTTCCAACCTGCCTCTGCCCTCTCTCTGAATGTCTTCCTTCCACCCTCTCTCAGAAAGTAAAAGCCAGGTGAGAGCCAGCTCAGCAATTCCCTTGTGTGAGGCTTGTCAGGGCTGTCCTGTACCAGTGCCAAACGCCAAAGCCTGACACTGGATTTTCTGATGTCGGGCAAACGTGAGCAGCCAGGGTCAGCCTGCCAGCATTACGTCTCTGTTCGACAGCAGGGATCAAGACAATGGCTGAAAAGGAGTCACTAGGATCCAGGGCTGACTGTCCCTGATGTTAATTTAAATGCTAGTTAATTACATGTGTCACATTAGTGGGGTAGGATTGCTCTCCTGGAGAGCCTTCCCCCTACATGCTGTTGTGCTTCTCAAAGCACAGATGAAGAAGGAAAGCTGACTTGAGCATGTACCCAAAATACTTGTCTACCGGCCCAGGGACAACTACTACAGGAAAACCAAAATCCTGACAGAAATACAGCCACTAAAAGAACATAAGCCTGCAGCTTTAGTTGCCCAGCAGTAAACACTTGCTATTTTTTATTTAAAACTTCTCTGGAGAAAGGAAAGTGAACACACCTAACAACTGAAACACCTCAGAGTAGTCAAACGGATGCTCTTGGCCTTGGAGACATTTATATGCACTAATAAGATCCATCTCAGTCATCTCTAGACTGAACAAGCCCAGCTCTTTCCCTGTGTGCTTTCATTGTTGTGACCCTTTTGTGCTCTCATGATACCCTCCAATAACGTGGATTTTTCTCATTATCTCTAGAGGTATTCCTTCGTCCACCTGAGTGCATGCCCAAAATCCATGTTGCAGGAGGATGGAGGAGAAGATTTTGAGGCTGCTGCCTACTTTCTGGTACATAATGGAGGGCATGGAGTGAGGGAAGCGGGGTAGCTGCCAGCAGGGATTGTGCTCTGGTGGGGAAACTGGAGCAATGCTGCTGCTGCTGGCCATGGGGAGCCTGAGAGGAAAAGCAAGATGTGAGAATGGAAAAGGGGCCATATGGAGGCGAGGCAGCACCTTTCTGGGACAAATATCCTTGTTCTCCGACACAACAAATAAAAGGCAGCATCTGCACAGGAGTGGGTGTGAAGCGATCAGCCACAGGTTAATCTGCAGGGGATATGAGACCACGCAAGACTCTCGAAGTCCCCAGGATCCTGGCCATCCCATCAGCTGGACTGACTCTTTCCCTCCCTCCCTCCCTCCCTTTCTTTCTCCCTCCCTCCCTCTTACTTTTCTTTTTCTTTCTTTTGTTTTCTCTCTTCTTCCTTTGTATTCCTTCCTTCCTTCCTTCCTTCCTTCCTTCCTTCCTTCCTTCCTTCCCTCCCTCCCTTTTTCCTCCCCATCTTTAATCTCCCTTTTTTTTTCCTCTCTCCCCTTTCACCCTCCCCCTTTATCCAAACCCCACCTCCATGCACTCCTAGCATGAGGTGGTAGCTGAGGGACTAACACACCGAGTACCACGCCGAATCTGTAATTTGCTAATAAAACTTTGTGCTGATATTATTGTTGTTATTGTTATTGTTGGGTTGTTTTGTTGTTGATAATAATAATAATAGTAATAGTAGTAGTAATAATAATAATAATAATAATAATAATAATAATAATAATAATAATAATAATAATTTTACTGTCTCTTGCGGACTTTGGCCGCCCCCTTCGCCCCCGGGAGCGCTTCCCGAGCCTGTGTCGCTTCCTTCCCGTGCCCGTCACGTCACAGCCGGCGCTGCCGGGCGCGGCCCCGCCCGCGGACCGCGCGTTCCGGCGGAGCTCCCGCAGGTGGGTGCGGGACCGGGACCCCGACACCGAGCGGCTGCCCCGGGCTGCGGCTGCTCGGGGTTTGACTCCTCGGGATGCGGCTCCCCGGGATGCTGCTCCCCGGGATGCGGCTCCCCCGGGTTGCTGCTCCCCCCGGGATGCGGCTCCGCGGCCGCTCCGGAGCGCGGTACCCGGGCTCCTTAATCCTGCGGAGGGTGTTGTTACAGCTTTGGAAGTATCGGCAGCAGCGGGAGATAATGAGGAGGCCTCTGGATACACTGTACCCTGCTGGGCTCGCCGGAGGTGCTTGGGTCATTTAGCTCAAAAGTTTCCGGGTAGACGTGTTTAAAACTCTTATTAAACTATTGTATTATATCTATTATATATTGTTATATATTTATATATATTTATATTTTATATATATATACGCACATATATATATTTTATACGTACATATTACTATTATATGTATATATGTGTATAATCTATATTATTATGTATTTTATATGTAATTATACATATATGCAGGTATATATGTATAATATATACAGACATATATGTGTATGTGTATATATATGTGTATGCATATGTGTGTGTATATATAATGTATACATATATAATATATAAAAATAATCTAATATATGTTTATATATTAATATGTTAATATATGCTAATATACGTGTATGTATGAGTATATATATGTATAGGTGTGTATATATGTATGTAGACACATAAAATATACATATATATATGTATAATATATATAATACTAATATAAAATATGAATGTTACACATATGCATAATATATGTGCATAATATAACAATGCACAGTATCATATACGTAATATATAAAACATGATATACAGTATCATTAATATAATTACCAATACAATGCAGCAAAGCAATACTACGTATTAATGATGTATTAATACCACCTTCTATTGGTTCTATTTAAATATTAAAATTAATGAATGCCAGAAATGTTGTAATATTTTAATATTATTGATATATTTGTAATATGATGTTATATGATGTAATGTGTAACATCTAAGATACTAATATAATTTCGTGATATATATGATTACATATAAAATATTACATGCTGTGTTATATAGTATATATGACATATATATTATACTCTATTATGCTATTATTAGTATTATCTTTTAAACTCCATTACAAACTTCACCTTATGGTAGCAGTCTGTTGTTCTGTGCAAGTTCTGTATAGTTATTCAGAATGGGCCATCCATATAGTACATAGAATAGGCCATTACAGCAACCTGTTGGATGTAATTTAAATTATCTGAAATTTGGAGTGTGGCCCTGGAGCAGACTCCGGGATGCACACACTCCTGGAGGGATTACTGAACAAAATGTGTTGCTCATTGGGATGAAGTGATTCTTCCATCCTTTCTGGGGTGGAATGCAGTGTGCTTGTGCCTTTTGTCCTGGGTTGCTGTATTTTGGAGGAGAAAATGCGTGGAAACATGCACTGATGGATGCGTAACATCACCCCACAGATGCAGCTGGTATTACTGATGGTATCTTTGAATTTTGAGTTGTTGCAAGAACCTGATTCTCCCTGGAAGACTTCTACGTGCATGGGCAAAAAGATTTTCTTGTATTTTGCAGACCTCCTCTGAACATCTGGTGGGGTAAAAGCTCTGTGGGGGTCTCCACAGCTGCAGGATTTGCTGTCCCCACTCACGTGGGCTCCTTGGTCTGTGGCTGTGGCACCTATTTTCCCATTCAGCATTTCCTTGGTAGGTAATAAAAGCAGACTGCCAGAAAATTTAGTTTCCTTGATGGCCGTAGCTGGTTTTGAATGAAGGGCAACAGGAGACTGGTGTTTTAAATGCCATCAACGTGCATTCTGATATTTGCACCTACTTGCTTCCCCCATTCTCTTTCACCTGTTACTTAAAATACTTGGAGAAAAAACACCATTTACGCTTGTCTTTCCTTGATTGATGCAGAGATTAAGTTTATACAGATAATTATCTCATCTAAATAATGGATGGTTTCAGTGTAACAACTTACTTTTCCAGCAGATCAGGATTTATTGGGTGATGGAAATTCTATTAACAGGAATTGAGTCCAACTTGGCTTTGCAAAAGAGAGCTTGGGCCACGTCCAGACTCAAAAGAATCATTTGTTAAACCTGTAGCATTGTGGTGTAGGGGAAGGTAAATTCTCAAGTTTGCAAGCATCCTTCTTTGCATTTATGTGTTCATAATTTTCCTCAAGCAAATCTTTATAATTGGGGGTAGTCTAGAGAGATCCAGAATAATCATAAGGGAAGTTTTATGTATTTTAGTGTCTTTGGCATTGTTATACTCAAGTGAATAAATAGACAGGACTCTGTTTTCTTTAGGTTATTTGTAAAAGCATCCAGCCTGTCTTATTGCTAGCCCTGGAAACAGCAGATTCTTTCTTCAGTAGCGTACTGGTCAGTGAAGATTTGCTGCAGAATTCCAAAGGTAGAATTGCTTCTAATTATGTAAAATTGGCAAGGAAGTTAAGGCACTGCTGACTGATTTCTTTTTGTGGAGTTTCAAAGCTTAGGTACAGATATTGTTTTATTCATTCCCCTTCAGCTGATGTTTTGGTAGTTGTCCTCAGGAGAGCAGAGCATGGAGGGCTAAAACAGGGGTTATATAGCACTGAACTGGTGCTGTTTTATGCACATATGTGTGTGAAGGGAGAATGTGAATTATGGAAAGCTGGGCTTTATTCATTCTGCTATCCACAAAACAATTTGAGAGTATCTTCCTCACTTGGAAGGCTTGCTAGGCTGGCAACAAAAGAATTCCTAAAAAACTTGTCAGAAAGCAGACATTTTGTTTGATCCCATTTTTATCTTGCATGTGAACAGGCCAACATGCTGCAAATACTTTATGCCAAAACTGCATCCATTCTGGACTTCTATTTATTGTGGATTTAAAAATTTTCCCCATCTGACTGAGGCTCTTCCTGCCATCCAGATCTGCATTTTTCCAAAAGGTTCAAGCTTGTTCTTACATATAACATGTGAAATCCCAAACAGTTCTATTTCCACCTGGCTAAGTGAAATGAATGCAGCAGCTGCCAAGGACTGTGACCTTTGGCACTGTGTGGTGTGCCAGTCACTGCTCAGTGACAGGAAGTTTATTGCTCTGCCCCTGCAGCTGACTCTTACTAATAACTGCTGTCTTTTGGCTGTGCAGGAAGATTGGTGGAGCAGTGCCCTGTCACCCATTTTATTTTTTCTTGTTTTCTTGGCTGAGAAATACAGCATTAGAGCCCACTGCAGTGTTCTTCCATAGTGGTTTTGCTGGATAAACTGCCCTCTTTAAAAAAACCTTTGTGATATTAGTACTGAGCGATCCAGTGAAGCAAAAGAGCACTGGGATCTTTTTTACTGAACATCCTAAACTCTGCTGAGAGGTTGCAGCGTGATCCTGCTCACTTCTTAAGCTGTTTAAAACTGTGACATCACACTGTGTGTTTAGCTTTAGATTATAGAGCAACAGGTAAGTCAGGCCTGGAACTGGGCAGAAGCAGTTTGGCTTTGGGTAAAAAGGGATTCAATTTTGTTTGATTTTGCCAGTGTAAATTCTGATATCAGGTGTCATGTCTGCTGGTAATCACCATGCAGACTCCCTTTGGCTTCTGGGTATTTTTTGGCCGTCAGTCCTAAAATGACTTGTAAAGGTCACATTAAGACAAAAGTTTGGAGGAAGCAGTGTTGTTATGAATGTTATGAACAGGTGAGTTCAAGGCTCCAACATGGCACCCTTCAATAACACTTAACTTATTTAAACTCTCTCAAAGGAGTTGCAAATCCCGCAATCAATCTGCTGCTGCAGGAAGGACTCGGGGCAGTGTGAATGCTTTTAATATTACCAAGTTAAACTGTCTTGGCTGGAGCTTTGTACTCACTGCAGAACGCATTATATTAATATTCTGATTAGGTACAGATTAGTTTTTTGATGGAATAATTCGGGTAAGTAGACTACATCAAACACAGCAGCAAGATTACAGAGGTTCAAAGCACAGCACTTTGCATTTTTAAATATGTAATTCCAGCTGGCATCTGTGGAGCTGGAACAGCGTAATGCATTTCTGTCAGCATTTGTGTTGGGGAATTTAAAAGAGGCATTTCAACAAGAAAACATAAGTGTTTTGTTGGTTTTTGGTGTTTTGTTTTTTTTTTTTAATGGAACTGCTGGTTTTGAGCTGCACAGTGTTTCTGGCCTGCCACATAGTAAACCATCTCCCTGATGAATGCGTTGATACCGTGAGCATAAAAACCCTGGGAGAATGTTTTGATTGTGCATATTTTAGAGCCGCGACAGAAGCATCGCATTTACCCTGACATTAAATTTCATGAGCTATAACTTGGCACAGAGCAACTCAGCGTTTTATTCTTGCCTGAACAGGATGATGGTGCTCTGTTTCCTGAGCAGAGCCCTGCCACGAGCCAGGCATTCACCCAGCCCTCTGGGGAGACAGCTCTGCTCAGCCGGCGCAAATAAGCCAGTGTTGACTTTATTCACCAAGGTAAGAACTGTTTACACAATAAAGCTGGGCAAGGCCGTGTGTTTATCAGCTTTGATACACAGGAATCACAGATTAAATGGCTTGTCCTTGCTTTTTTTTCCCCCCATTCAAAGTAGTATTGGGTGTTTTACTTTGTGGGTTCCTGCACACCAGGCTTTGCAGCAAAGTCCTGCTCTCATTGTAGCAAGCAAGAATTAGCAACCAACAAAGATTTCAGAACCCTTTTGCCTCAGTGACTCTGTGGTTCATTTACTGGTTGAAGATTTGGTCCAGCTGCCAGTGTTTCACCCTGAAAATGGAGAAAAGAGATGAATTGTTATACATAATCTGCCAAGCACAAGCATCAACAGTCAAAGCAGGCTCTTCAAAGTGCCTATGTTTAATTTCAGCACTACCTGTGAGACTGTAAAATGTATCCAAGTAGTGTTGGGAGCACGTGAGGGAAGAGTAGATTTTGTTTTACCCTCTTTTTGCTTTACTGGCAACAGATAAAAGCGCAGGAAGGATTCCTAGGCATATTCAGAAAATGAGATGAGCAGGAAGGATCACTTACAGACTGTCACATTCCATGAATTGTTTTTGATTATTACCTGCCTAGTTCTGCAGTTTTATAGAGGATGGCACAAGGTGGGTTATGCTGAGTTTATGTGGTTGCTGCAGCCCTCAAGAGGAGAGTAACTACAAAGCACTGAGAGTGCTGACATCTGTGTAGTGGTTTTAAATACGATTAAAATGATTTCCTCCTGCTGCACTGAATGAATGTTTGTTCATTCCATCACTAACCATACAGGAGTGTTTAAACTGTGTGAAAAATGAATAGGTTAAAAATAATAGGTCAACATCCATTTAATAGTCATAACTATAAAGTTGCAGCTTTGTCTCCTCCTGCCCAGTTCAGCCTCAACTCATTCATAATTCAAATGCAGTAAGGGAGGGAATAATGCTCTTACCTTTGGGTTAATTATCGGAAAAAAAAGCTTTTTTTGTCCTAAAATTCCTAGCTAGTAAGGCACTGTGTGAAATCAGATTTTCTAATAGCAGATTTCCAGCAGTTCTCTAACATAGCCTTTTGTTGAAAGTGGCTTTAGCTCTAAATGTTTATTTTTAACTTTAAATGTTCACTGGCAATTGCCAAGCAAAGTGCAGACTATAAAAAAAACTTAATCCACACTGTTAGCTTATGCTAATTAACCCTTTTTTGCCTCCTCCTTATTTTTAATGAGGAGAAAAGAGGAGGAAAAAGTAGAAGGGAGCTGTGACTTCTGCAACACACTGATAGAAACTATCAAACAGGTTTCCCCTTGCAGTCCCCTTTTATGACAACCCCAGCATTTGTGCAACAACTGCTTATATAAATGTACTTTTGAAAAAGATTTCGCTGTTAAAATAATTCACTTTTGGTTTTAAACCAGTACTGTCTAGTGCCTGAGCTTGCCATGAGAGTAAAACCATATTTTTTTCCTAAAAGTTAGCCGACTTTGTCAAAAGCATTTATGTGACTGGTATGTTAGAAAGCTGTCCACAGGCCTAGGGGAACCAAGTGTGACCTCTTTTGACTGGCAGGAGCCTGGTGTGTTACAAAACCGATGTGCAGGATTCTGGGTCATTCCTTTCAGTCACCAGTATACCCTCCAAAAGCAACCAGAACCATTAAGAACACAGAATTTTAGTATCCTGCATAGGTTTTCAGAGCACAAGGACTTGTCTGTGCCACGGGAAAGGCAATTTAGATGAGATCTGAATAAAAGTAGGGTGTTTAATCCTAAGTAATTCAATGCAGCAAATAAAAAGTAGCTGTTTCATGTTAGCCTTACGTTTAAACAAGCCCTAGGAAGACTTTTCAGTGGGAGAAAGAGGAGAAGGTCTTTTCCAGCTGTGGGCAGAGGGACAGAGCCATCATGTTCACCTCCATATACTTTGCTATGTGAATTATAGCCAAATTCTGCTATTGCAAACACTGGAGCAGCATGCCTTCATGAGTGTTGCTTCTTCACTTACAGACTGCGTGATCAGTGGAACTCAGATGTTCAACTGCAGTGGAAAATGAGGGAGTTTTCAAAAGTGTGAGGGTTTTTTTTTACCCTGTCACAGGTCAAAACACTGCAGCTGTTTGCCAGTTCTCCCTGCTGGAGGTTACTCTCCTTCCAGCTCTGCAGTTTGGAGGATCCTGCCTAATTTCTTCCAGGCGAAGCCACACGGGTTATCTTAAATTGCCTTCTTTTCCCATTTGAACTGAGCCAAGTGTCTTGATCTGAGACAGGCTGGAAGTTACTTGTGTGACTCTCTCATTCCTCCTCTGGGTGCAATGGTACCTGCAGATGTCTTCATTTGGTGACAACAGTGCTTTGAATATTTATGGCTGACCAAAGCAAGGAGTCTCTGCAGGACCCTTCAGATCATTCCCTTGGATCAGCTTTTAGAAGACTGTTAATTTCCTCCATGGGAAATGGGATAGCAAACGAAAAATAATTAAATTCAGTGGCTGGATAGTTTGTTTTGTCTTTTTTCACCCACACTGCACTGATAAGTAAAGGTTCAGAAAGCCCCAGGACAGGGTGCTTGGTACAGGGGAGGGAACCTGCATTTGCAGTAATGGGTGCTCCTGTCTGTGTGTATTATTTTACAGTACATACAACTTCTGTGGTTTACTGCATGCTTTAACCTACTGTGAACGTTTTCCTTTAGAAACCATGCCCTCTGTGTGATGAAGCAAAAGAAGTTCTTGAGCCATACAAAAGAAGGGTAATGTATGGCAATACTGTATATGTTTTCTATATGGAAAAAAACAGTTAATCAGGATTCTTGCTTTGTAAAAAGAAAATTGCTTGGGTTTATTTGCATCTGTTATTCTTTCATGGGTGACCTCTTCAAGATGATTTTAGCACTGATTTACATAAAACTCATTATCCAAAAGCATTTTGTGACAATGCTACTCAAATAAGTATTGGCAAACTAAACCAGTATCCAACATGTTGCAGTAGTTCTTGGAAACACTCCTTTCGTAAATGCTGTTGCCTTGTCCGAAGGAGGAGTTTGCAACTCTCATGAGGCAAGTAATGATAGAATTTGAGAAGGATGTTACTAAGTGGGGCTTCAAGTATTTGAACCATGTGTGACTGCAATTTTTGCCGTTCTTCAACCAGGTTTTGATCTCTCCGTTGAAGGATCAAACTTTTAATGGAAGCATTAAGAGCTGTTGCACTCTGCTGCCTGACAGGCAGCTGTTTTGTTCCCAGCTGCATGTTTGTTGAGCTTGCTGCTCACAGGAGAGTGGTTCCGCACAGTGGAACAAGAATATCCTGGGCTAGGGAGAGATTCCTTTGTGGAGAGGCAGCCAAGGGTTGTGGCTACATATATTTTGTACTCAAAAAAACAGGCACTTATCTACAACACAAAGAATAAACCCAAAAGCTTCAAAAAAACAGCCTTGCATTTCTGGGGAAAACATTGATCAGAAGACAAGCAGGTATTGCTTTTCAGTGTCCAGCAGGAACTGACATATTTCTTTTCTGTCACAGTTTATTCTGCAGGAGGTGGATATTACCCTTCCAGAGAACTCAGCATGGTATGAAAAATACAAATATGACATACCTGTTTTTCACTTAAATGGGAAGTTCCTCATGAAGCATCGAGTCGACACTCAGAAGTTTGAGGACCGACTTAGGAAGGTGGAGCTGCAAAGTGATGGAAACCAGTGAAGAAAATGCAGCTGCTCTGGTGCAGATCTGAAAGGTGAAAAGAACCATATTCATGATCTGGCCTTAAATTTCTTAGATCATATGGTATCAGAGTCTGAAAAACTTGAGTGACTTGTTCTACTTTGTAATAATCACCCAGCCCAGCTGCAGCAGGAGTCACCTTTTCTGTACCATTCATTTCTTGCTCTCGTGGGCTGGTTTTTCATTGACAGAATAAAAGCTGCTCCGTAACAGCAGATGAAGTAAATTCTGTTTGTACATGGTTGGCATGGCCAGGTTTTGGAAGTGGGGGGTGGTACAGGGCTGGTTTCTGTGAGAAGATTCTGGAAGCTTCCCTGGTGTCCAGCAGAGCCAATGCCACCGACTCCAGGATGGACCCTCTGGCCACATCCGAGCCCATCAGTGATGCTGGTGGTGCCTCTGGGATATCAGATAGAAAGAGATGGGCAAAAAACCCTGCAGAACACCACTGCAGCCAAAGAGAAGTGTGAGAATATGTGAAGTAAACAGCTCTGCAGACACAAACGCCAGAAAAGGAGCAGGAGGAGCTGCTCCAGCTGCTGGAGCTGAGGTTCCCCTGCAGCCTGTGGTAAACCCCTGGCGAGGCATCTATGCCCCTGCAACCCTTGGAAGTTAGCAGGGCAGCAGAGATCCCCCTGCAGCACTTGCAGGACCCCATGACAGAGCAGGTGGATGTGCCTGAAGGAGGCTCTGACCTGGTGGGAAGCTTGCACTGGAGCAGGTTGCCTGGCAGGACCTGTGACCCTGTGGGGCACCCATGCTGGAGCAGCTTGCTCCTGAAGGACTGCTGCCTGTGGAGAGGGACCCAAGCTTGTGAAGAACTGCAGCCTGTGAGAAGGACTCACTCTGGAGAAGTTAGTGGAGGACTCTCTCCCATGGGAGGAACCCCACGCTGCAGCGGGGGAAGAGCACAAGGAGGACAGAGAGAATGTTTAATAAAATGACCACAAATCCCACTCTCCATCTCCCTGAACCACAGAGCGGAAGGAGGAGGAGAAAACTGAGAGTGAAGTTAAGCCTGGGAAGAGGGGATGGGTGGGACAAAGGTCTTTTTAAGATTTCGTTTCCTTTCTCCTTACCCTACTCTGATTTCCTTGGTAATAAACTAATTTCCCTAAGTCAAGTTCTGTTTTGCCTGTGCCAGTGATGAGTGAGTGATCTCTCTCTGTTCTCATCTCAACCAACAAGCCTTTTGTTGTATTTTCTCTCCCCTACACAGCTGGTGAGGTGACTGATAGAGTGACTTTGGTGGGCGTGTGGCATCCTGCCAGGATCAGTGTTTAAAAGATGATTAGCACGTGTAGACTGTAGGTATGAAGGAGACTTCCTTGAAGAAGTATAGGAGTCTATCCTAAATGATAATTTGTAATGGAAAATAGGGCATTTACTGTTAAGGGCACTTGATTAAAGACCACACACTCTCACTGGAGTTGTATCTATAGAATGATCATCACAGTTTGATCCAGTTATTGCTAACACCTAACACTGAAAAGTTCATTTTTCACATTTCAGTTCTGTCTGCAGCACAGCTGCAAATCCATTTATCATGTGGCAAGAATGCCATTTTATCAAGGATTACTGCAGTTGCATTAGAGCAATGTAGGCATGTGAAGGAGACAAAATGTCCAAGTTAGACATATTTTCAGGAAGAAGAGAATGACAGATTTAGGAAAAGTCAACTATTTTAACTTAAATAATCTGCAATAGACTGGAGAAAGTTTCTGGTGTTTTTGATCTACTTAACAGATTCTTTAACAAAGAAACAAATCCCTACATGCTGCATTTCTTTTCTTATCGTGGTGATATTCAGTCTTTTCTAATCACTAGGGCTTTAAGCAGGTTCACTTCACAGATGTGGCTCCACAGAGGGAAGAATCCAGACACAATGCCCGGCTGGAACAGCAAACTGAAATACAGTAGGATTCGTTACAGACTCTAAGTTTTGGAGTATAATTTTAATAAGAAGTCAGCTGATCTGCTGTGGTGAAAATGGGCTGTTCCTTTATAGCCTCATCTGCAGTGTCCTTAGCATTTGACAAATCATTTGCAATACAGTTTTGTTGTATTCCCCAAGATGAAAAATTTCTGGGGAGTGGGGAGTAAGAAACGAAAACTTTTTTCCAGCTTGGTAGCTTAAATCAACTCGGCTTGGGGTCTGAAACTATCCAAGATTTCCCAGGAGGGAGACCTGTGCCATTTTTATTGCAGAGAACTTGAGGTAAGTTCAGCCAGATCATCGATCCACAGTGTTTTTCATCACCATTAGCAGAAGAACAGGGCTCTAGAGACAAAAACTTCTGTACTTTCTGCAGTTCATGCTGCTACAGCCAAACTTCTAACTGTGCCACAGGTTACTGTTAAATAAAAGGTCTCAATTACCTCTGTATCAGCAAGTGCCACTTGCTTTTCTTCTGTGATTTGAGATGGTTTCAGAGGGCCCAGGTTTTTCCCTCACTGAGGTTTTGCAATAAGAGAGCTGCATAGTGAACTTGTCAACCATAGCTCAAGTGCTCTTCTAAAATGTAACAGCATTATCTCAAAGATAGGGAGAGCAGAGGTCATGTGGACTCACCCCATTTCCCAAAATACAGAACTGACAGAGACTGGCAGAGCTGTCAGACAGCATTTTGCCTTTGTTTTATTTTAGTAAGGCCTGTTTTGGGAAGAAGAAAAAAAAAAAGGAAGCTAAAACCAAACTTCTTAATCATTTTAGAGTTGATGAATCCCTTGTTCCTTTTTCTGTCAGACCGTGGAGGTTTTCTTCTGTAACCAGTGCCAGATAAGTTTTTTCCCCATTTATTTTGTAAAGTGAATGATAACACGATTTCCATAATAGCTTTTGTCTATTGCATAGCTTTTGTGATTGAGATGGAGCTTTGCCATCAGGGCTGTGCTGCCAAAACCTTCCAGTGGCTTTGCTGTTTTATGCTTTTAAGGGAGTGGAAGCTCTCTCTTCATCAGCTTGGACACAGGAATAGGAGGTGGGAATGTGTCAATATAGAGTGTTGGTGGCACAGGCTCTCCATCTTCCAAAAGCAAGAAAGGATGCATCATATATAAATTAGAGGAGGGTTTTTCTTCTTTTTGAATATAAGAAATGCAGCAGTCTCCCAGCACATGCATCTCTCTAATCAAATGTGCTAAAGTACAGCACAGATATTAAAATGAGAAGGCATATGTCCCTGCTGAATATATATTTATGGAGCAATATGCAACTTCGTGAAAACTGGCAATTTACTCTTTTGACAGTGGGTATTGGCAGGAGTGCAAAACCTCATAATGCACTATCCCCATCATGTAAAAAAAGCTTGAATACAAGATGGGTTTATTTCCTATTTCTGGCCAATTAAAAAGCACATACACAATGTCCCATCTTCTTCCAGTAGCTATAAAAAACAAGTACCAGCCAGGCTTACTTGCTTATAAGTTCTGCTTCTCTGACTCTTTCTTTGTATTGTCAAACTGTACACAAGACACACAAGAAAATGTCTCATTTCTTTAAGAACAGCACTCCAGGCACAGCAGTGTCTTCCTGTCCAAACTGGCCTGCAATACACAATCTCAGATTCAGCTGTAATCACATGGCCATCTGGATTAACCAGACATGGAAGTAAACAAAGCCCCATGTGCAAGTGTTTACAAGATCATATTTAGTTTGGTGGTTTTTTGTTGTTTTTTTTTTTAATTTCAGTGGCAGTGTCACTTTCTAGGCAGTTTTGCTTTATACTCTACCAATATCTCTTATATCTACCAATACCAATCTCTCTTCCATCATGCCCTGCTGGCGAGAAGGCTCCATCCCATTCTTGTGAAGCTGCTTTGCCTTGTATATCCAAACCTGAGTTTTTGAAAGTCAGGGCTGGAGCTGTGAGAACAGAACAGCTTCCAGGTAGGGAACCTCACTTGAATGATGATTTGAGCTGCTTTGGTAAAAATTAAAAAAAACACAGTAAGGACAACAAAACTATTCTCTGCCCTCTATCCTCAACTCTTGTAGCATTTCAGATCAAGTCAGAGCTTGGTTTGGATCTTCCAGAGATAAACGCCACATGATCAGGCTATCCAAAGGCTAAAATGAGTTCCTACAGGGACAAATCCCCTCAGCTGTCTGTCTTGTCCATGGAATGAACTGCAGGGACTGAGGGCATTCCAGACCTTCCTCATTTTCCCTCAGTGCTGCCTTCTGGGACACATATGGTTGATTACAAGAAAAAAAACTAAATCCCTCCCAGTCATACACAAACCTCACTGAAATCAGACACAACTGCACACACTCACTTCCTTTCTCCCATTCCTGAGTCCTTCCCAGGGATATTTAACCCAGGGACCAGTTCAACAGGTGATCCGGCTGTGTTTTTTTCTTGTTGGTTTTGCTTTTGGTGTTTTTTTTTTGTTGTTGTTGTTGTTTTGTTTTGATTTGGGTTTTTTCCTTAGCTATGACATTCCCTGAACGTTCCCTGAAGATCTGCTCCCAGAAAGGTGGCACCTATCTCTCCATCCAGTGGAGAAAAGCATGGTGAATCAAACCACCTTGATACACATAGATTTGATTTATACACTAGGCAGTGGTTTAAGCTTCTTCTCCAGGAGGTGAGACGCCCATTGCAACAAGATCTCCAAGGTGCCAGGAGCTGTGGCTGCAGATCTGTTTGCAAGACTGGGACCCAAGTGACTTCATTGATGTTCCCACTGCAGTGAACACTACATTTCTGCTTAATTTACCTCACCTGCCTCCTGCTAAGGTGTGCTGGGTGACTTGGACAACCCGTGCCAGGCTGTCCCTTTTAATTTTAATTGCAGGTAGCGCCTGTGTGCTGTTTCCATTTCCACCTGGAAGTGCAGCTGTGTCACCAGGGGTGAACCTCCAGGTGCACATACAGGTGGGCTTTTTTTGCTTCACTGGCAGGAAAGCAAACCAAGGACAACCCCTCCCTGTTCCTGTGGGCTGCAAGTAAAATTTTAGTACATCCCAGTGATTTAAATGCAGTTGTATTCAGGGAATGCAGCAATTTTACAAAATTCCATCCCAGCCCTGCAACATTCCTTTATTTCCGAACAAAGCAAGCACGACAGAGGCAGTGAAACGGAGAACTGTGGTTAGGCAAGGAAAAACACTAGCCTTCAGGTTTATCCATCGCTATCTTTGGAACTCGGAGCTGTCATTTTCGATGCAGCTCCAGCTGAGTCTCAGCAACTCGGACGTTTTCATTGACATCAGCACGGGAGCTGCGGAAGTGCAGCTTTTCCCCCCCGTCTCGGACTATGGAGAAAGGGCTGCTTAGAGGTTTTTAACTCCCGTGTGACAAGAAAATGATTAATTCCTTGGTTTCTCGCAGTGCTCCGGCCGCCGCCGGGGCTCGCAGGGAGCTGTCGCTACCCGGCCGCTCCTTTGTGTCGCTGCTGCTCCGCGGGCACCGCCAGGGGAGGAGGAGGAGGAAGAGGAGGAGGTGGAGAAGAAGGAGGGGTTGATGGCAGCGAGGTCCTGTGGCGACAGCCGAACCGAAGGCACGGTTCCTGTGTCGCTCGGGGTCTGGCGGCTGCTGCTCGTGGGCTCTTGCCTGTTTGAGGCTGCTTCGTCCGCGTTTTTGGAAGGACAGCTGAGGGTCCAGGTGGAGGAAGTAAGTGTAACTGGACACATGCAAATGAAAATGCGTGACTCTGGGAGGGCGGGCGGCTTGCGTTTTCTGTACAGGAATAAATTCCCGCTTCTTTCTTCTTATTATTCTTCTTCTTCCTGATATTGTTGTCATCGTCGTTTTCCAGTAGCGCAACTGAGGATTGGATTTAGCTCTTTCCTTAGAGAAAATGACGTGAAACCATTTAAAGAGTAATAATGTCCAGCGAGAAGCGATCTAGCTGAAGGCTCTTTCAGGCAGAATTACCTTCGGGACTTTGGAATCGGGGAGGAAAGAAATACAGCCTCTTTCTGTTCCAGAGGCTGTGACAAACTAGCCATTTCTGGTATTCAGCCTAGGAGTTCTGTATCCCTTAGCCTTTTCTTTAAAAAAAATCTTTTTCCTTTTAAGGGTCATATGGCTCTTTGCAGATATAAAGGTTTATGAAACTTGCAGTAATGTACTTGCACATGTCAGAGGAGTTTAACTTTCAATGCAAAGCAATTGTTTAAACTTAAATTTAACCCTGTGTGGCACCCTCTTCGGCTGCTGATGGTGCATGCAGGATGTTTAGCAAGTAGTGTCTCAACCCTCGACCGTACAGGGCAATCCAGCCATTCCCAAGTCATCAAACCAGTGAAAGCAGGGTATATTCATCCATTAAAGATGACTTGTTTTGGCAAGGATGCTTACAGCCCATCCAAGGTCCGTTGAAGTAAACAGGAAAACTCTCACTCACGATGACTCATGTCCGTGGGCTTTGGACCAGTGCACGGTGTTGGAAACGTGCTTTTCCAAGTGGGACTCTGTAGGTAGCCCTCCTGCTGCCCCCTCGGCTTGTAAAGGGAGTGGGATGAGGTGGAGAGTGGTGTCAGACAACAACTTGTGGGTCTGTGGTTTGCTTTACCTAAATACATTTGCTAATTGTGCATGTGTTCCTCAGGGTTTTACATGTCATTGATCTTTAATTAATTGCTAATGGCTTAGTCTGCTGCTGTTTACGAGGCTGATGAGGCAAATTGCAGCCTGTCTCTCTGCAATAATTATTATTGTGATGGTATCTCGGGGTGTGCAGTGTCTGCTCTGAAACTTCCAGGGGGTAGGGTGCTTGTGTGTGAGGGTTACAGGCATCAGACTCACCTGGGAACACACAGATCAGCTGGCTGCCGGGTCTCCTGGTCAGAAGGGACCTTGTCTAATACTTGTTCTGATCTCTTGCTCATCACAGGCCACAGGATTTCACAAATAAATTCTGCATCAAGCCCACGACTTCTGTGAGGTCTCCACTTGCCCTTATGGACAGGCTCCATCCATGGCAGGGGTTCAAGCATATTTGAGCCACTGCCTAGTGGCTCACAGGCCTGAGCTCTAAGAGGGTGAGTAATATCTTCCATTTAAAATGCCTGTAATTAGGCTGAGAGCTGTTTGGATCTATCAAAATATGGTTTTGCAAATAATGCCTATTAAAACAAATCAAGATAATTGTAGCTGTTGTGGCATTTGTGTTAGCAGAGCCACTTTCTCTTTGCATGAATTAGTAGAGACTCTTCTGCAGTAGATACAAAGTCTTTCAGGGATGTCTGATGTCTGTAGTAGCAGAAACTTAACCTACATTTGCAAACACATCTGCCTAGTGTGTTCTTTGCAATTCTCCAGGGTCTCTTGATGCAAATTTTAGGGGGGCTGTTTCTGAAAGTTGTTCTGAGTGGATTCATCCTCAGATCAGCATTGATCAAATATTACCCTAAAGATGACTCTAGCTAGCTGGAGCAGGCCCAGAAGAGCCGTTGTGGGCCTCCTTCTCTTAAAATAAAACAGGTTATAGACCAAGGAAAAGTACCTGAGAGCATCACAAAAGTGGGCACAGCAGATTTCTGCTGCCAGGAGGGTGTCCTGCTTTCCTTATGGAAGCTGGCAGGAAGAAATGCTGCTGCTGCTTAGACCCTCAGTCTGAAAGGGAGGGAAATTATTTGTGACACAGTGCAGGAGGGCTTGTCACAAAATCAAAGTGCTGAAAATCACCAAAGTGATAATAAGAATGCTTATCAAGGAGTTCTTGCTTTGCTCCCATGTCATCCTTGCTGTGTCAGTCCCCTTGGCACTGTGCTGTAGGTATTTTTTGGTATCCTTACTATGATAGATCCCTCCACACAGCACAGAATCTCGTATCTTTCTTTCTTGTGATTGCTGAGCCTATTTTCACAGCAATACAAAGCAACAGGAAGGGAAAAAGAGTGTCTGGTATCTCTCTCACTCTGCTCTCAGTTAAGCTTTGTGCAAGGCAATGTAGACCAGAATTAATTACTAAATCTAATTATACTTTGTGTCTTGGAGATATTGATGATATTTTCAATTTCAAATTTATGCATCTGCAGCTTCTTTTTTTTTCTTTTCCTTCACTGCAGCAACAAAGCCAGCAAAGCTCTTAAACACGTGCCTATTTTAAGCCTGCCAGCAGTCCCTTTGACTTAATTCAGCTGAGTGGCCCAGGGCAATTGTTTAATATAAAATTCTCTCTGTCCTGATGGCAGTCAAAGTCATTGTGGTTTTGTCAGGGTTTTGAGGGAAGAGGAGGGAGGGAAAAGAGAAGAAGTTGTTTATTTCTGAAGCCTGGCATGACTTGGCCAAGCTCTTCTAGGTAAACTCTCAAAAGGGGGTTCTTGTATGTTAAAAATACTGGTGTCTCGGTACTTGCTTTCACCCTGAAAAAACTCTCTTTTTTATGTCATACTCATTCATTCCAAACAGTGTTAGAAGGTCTTGTTCATTCCCACAACACTTAATTACAATGAAACCACCGTTAGATCTGCCTCAGACATGCCTGTTTCTAATCTGGAGTATGTCCACACCCTGGCACTTTAGCATCCTTCCAGACTTCCTTATCTTAACCTTTTTTCCTTCCTTAAGCTCTTGCACTTTGCTGGTTTTTTATCCATTTTGCCAGTATTTACCTCACAATTTTTCCTTCCTTGATAGCCTTCCCCTGCTAAAATCTAGCTGGCAGAACCAATATGTTTGCCAACTTCATCACTCTGCTTTTGTGTTTTCCTCTTCTCTGTTCAGTGTCAGCCTGAACACTCTGAGCAGCTTGGGACAAGGATTTTGGCCACCCTTCTTTGTTTGTCCCCATGCTTGGACATCAGCATGCACTGCTGCAGTGATCACAGTGATACTTCTTTGATTGTGTCTCAGAGAGGTGTGCCAGTGGAAAACTCCTTGTTTGGCCTCCACTAGGACTAATTTGGGGGATAATTCAGCACCCAAAGCTGGACCACTGTGAGTGACCAGTGGAAAGGAGGGAACAAGGATCAGCACCACAGTTAAAGGGAACGTAGCCCTGACACTGATGAAATTTGGCTAATATGGGGCAACCGTGGCCCATTTGGCTTGCTGAATATCACCTCATAAACTCCTGATCCTGGGACCCTCCTTGGCTCTTGAACTGAAATCTGCACCTTCTCATCCTTATTTTTTTTAATATATGGATGTTGTAATGAATTCCCATCTAGCAACAGTGCGTTTGTTATTCTCTGTTCTGAAAAATGATGATTACTAGCATGCTTCTTTCCTAACAACCAGCTTCCTCTTGTAGCTGTCACTCAGTTTGATTTGCTTATACCACAGATTATCAATGTCAGACTTATTCCTGCTGGTGAAACCCAGTGCTTGACATCCTGGTATCTCAAAATACACAGAAAGGATGAGGGGGCTATTTATAAAACAGATAGTAGCCAAAAAAGCTCGTACCCAGTGTGAACTGACAAAGAAAACAAGGCATACTTGAAAGAAGTGATGGCAAAAGAGTCCACCTGTCTTTAAATTCAGTATTAAATTGAAATTATGAACGAATCTGTCCCTGATATTACCATGTGGTAATATGCATGAATATCTGTTAGTCCTTTGTCTCATTTGAAATGCTCTTCTGGTTTTTCATAAATTAATATTTGGTCCCCAGCACTGAAGATGCTGGCATAAGGAATCTGCATTAAATTTTAAGATTACCTCCATCAATTTTAGCAATCTCCGCTTATTAAATGTATTATGTAAACAGTTTTAAAATGCCATTGCCTAAGAATTTCTGAAATACCTTTGAGCAGGTGCATTGCAAGCTGATTTCACCTCATTTTGGAGGTTTGGGAGAGTGGGATTTTGGGCAGCAGGGGCAGGGGAGGTGCAGAGTTGTTACTCATTTGCAGAGAAATAGTCCTTTCTCAGCTCACTCACAGGTCAAAGCTTGCAAAAAACACCAGAGAATTGCAGTGGACTTTGCCAGATAAATAATCAGTATAACTCCAGCCAGTCTTCAGAAAGTAGATTTTCATTCAACCAGGTATTTAAAAGAAGGAGAGAGAGATTTCTAAATTTGAATACCTGTGATTTAAAAGTATTCACATTTAACACAGTATTTTAGTCCTAGTGATTATTCAAAATGAAGTTTTATATTTTCCTTTTGCTTTCCAGAGTTGTGAGTTTTCCTTGTATTTCTACCCCTTTTTGGGTTGAATTCTGCTGTCTGCACCTCAGTGACTGTGTAAGGAAATTTTCTCTCATGCAGACACGACCAATGTAAACTCTAAGAGCAATTTCTAGACAGTTTTGAACATTATGCCCATAATACTTTTTATCAGAAACACATAAGAATTGCAATTCTGCTATCTCTGTGAGGATAATATTAGCAGAGTTCTCATCATCTTTGCACTGTCCTTACTGGAGCTTTAGCTTTGTGTTAAGAGCTCTTCTGGAGGCATTCCATAAAATTAAATGGAGATTAAAACTAATTGGTTTCTATGTAAGCCACTGTAAAAAACTTGAATAATAAGTTGAGGAAATTGTCTTTTTGAAAGGATTTTTTTTTCTCCCATTGAAACATTTTATCACAAAGGAGTTATTTTCCTCTCCCACCCTATATAATTTTTACTAGTGGCAAAGAATCATTCACTGTAAGTTTCAAAAGAAAACTGTAAACAACGGAAATAAGAATCAAAGTAGTTATTGAGCATCATTTGTATCCCCAAAGTTTCAGTGATGCAAAAGCCAATTACAGGAGCACTTCCAGTATCTCATTTATTATATTTTGGTGGTATTAGTCATGGTGAGTTTCTGGCTAGAAGGATGAAAAATGCAGTTTTCATATTTAATATCTGATATTTAAGCTTTGAAAATCCCACAAAAAAAATTGAGTGAGGAGGTGATTCAGTGGTGTAACATGGGACAGGAAATCGCACAGCTTTTAGAAGCCAAATCAGTGCATTTTGTGACCTTGGCTATTGTCCATTGGTGCTTATCTGAAAGCCTGTATGGGCTGGATTCCTCTGCTTAGGAGCAACTTTAGGAAGAACCTTTTCTTTAGTCATTCCCCTTTGTCTGCAGAGAGATTATTTCCATAGTGAGGAAAATTAGGAGTGCTGTAGGTTTTTCTGCTGCTGACCAAGTCTTTGCAGCAAGGTCTTCACTGGGCCTTCACTGGTTTTCGAGTCTTCTCATCTCTGCCTCTGTTTCCTTGTGGAGTATCTGAGTCTTAGTATTCTTATCTGAAAATGCATTTAAAAGGGATTAGCTGAGGCGTGGGAGTCAAGACACTTTTGAAATGCATAGCATTATAATCTGAAATAATTCAGTGCCCCTGTTAGGAATAGTTTTTAATTTAATCTACTCGTAATGAAAAGTGAGAAATATGATGCCAAGGGGAAAAATACTTACATGTCATCAGGTAAAACTTAGGTAGCTACTTAAATTCCTAGGCTTCCTGACATTCTATTTTACTTAGTTGATCTTAGCTGTTAGGTTTGCCCAGTTTGCCCTGTTGCCCAGTCCAAATATTTGTCTCGTGTTTAAATTGAACCTGATTACTTTTAAGTAATTTGCCGGTGCTTTGTTTCCTCACTGTTTAATCAGTGAATCTGATGACTATTCAGATTTTTTTTCTCTAAGATATATGAATATTTTAAATGGAAATCCTTGCTGGAAGGTATTTGTATATTTAATATCACTAAAGGATTACAAACTGCCCTGTGAGCCAGAAGGGGAGAGGCAGACATGCTTTCTCAGATCCGTGAGATCCTCAACATTCTGTAGGAGAACCTTCAAGTTTTTTTAGGAAGAGGAAAAAGAAGCAGACTCAATTCATCTTTGAAAATTGCAGTTATTAAAGAAGAAAAAAGAGGAAAAAATAAACCTGGTATTAATTAAAGCAGAACTTCGGAGGAAAACAGTAATCTTTTCTGCATCCCAGCTGCTTACAGGAGTACATTTGCTAGTGCCAGACTGGTTACAGATAGGAACCATCCTCTCATGCTAATTTAGGTGGTTGAATAGCTGCCCAAAAGCCTGGGGCTATTTAGATAAAAGTAGGTAGAGTTATGCAGCGATGACTGAATTTGAATCTGTTGTGAGACTCATCCTTCACTCACTGAATGTCCTGAGCAGAAATAACCCAAGCTTACAAATACAGGGTACACCATGCAGGTGACTGCTGCAGCAACCTGTAGGAACTACTGGGCTCATGTTTTCGCATAGAATTCTCTATATTAAACACTGTTAACTTCGGGCAATACACTTTAAACCAGTCTCTCATGCCTTTTGGAAAAGAGCATTCAGGGGGACATTTTTCTTCTCAGAGATCTTCCAGTGCCATGCAGGGTTTTAGTAAAGTTTCAGATCCAGAATCTTCACTGTGTTATAGATCTGATCGTGAGGTCTGTAGGCATGACCTGGAATCCCCTCCCTTTCCAAGCTACAATTTGTGTTCTGACTGTTGGAGGGAGTTTGAGGTCTGACTCTCCAGTGTTCAAAGTCATCCTGACAGAGGCTGCTGTAAACACATCTGTGGCTGGCCAGCCAGCCTTCCCTGTTTGCACTGGGTCTGGCTGGGGTGGAGGTAATTTCCTTTAGTGTAGAAGCCCATAAGTTGCTGAGGTTTTGTTTTGTGGCTGGACCAGTGTTGTTGAGGTTTTTGCTCTCTGTGCCTCCCCTGCCTCCTGCCCCCACAGAGAGTAGGTTGTAGGTTTTTGGGGGATGACCTGTGCTGACCAAAGGGTTTTCCACAGCACATGGTGTCATGCCCAGCAATAAAACCTTGGGTAGGGGAAGGGGGAGAGTGGGTGTTGTCCTACAACTGGCATAAAGCTTTCATTGACTGTGATATTTATTAGGAAGGGTAAACACAAATAAATATATTCTGTTGTGAAGCCGTTACAGCCCAGGCAGTCTGAAGCTTTTTAGAATTGGTAATTTATAAAAAGCTAGTACAGGAAAAGAGTTGTATCATATTTCACTCCTGTACTGGAATTTTATCCTGCATTTTAACTTTTACCCAGTGGTCAGGTTATGGCACCATGTGGTGGCTGCCAGTCTCCGCTGGGACCATCTCCATCACTCCTTTTACTTCTCTCTGAAGCCCCTGTTCCAGATTAGCTTCACATTTCACCTGTTAAACTGGTGAGTCCTGTCCACATGGCTGAGGATCACCCTGGAACATGGGGGCAAAACAAATCCTTGTTTTTCTTTGCTGTGACTGCCACCACTAAACACAAACTGAAACCTGTTTTTGTTCTCTTAAGCGAGGTAATGGATAGTCAGCAGTGAATTTGAATGCTGCCCTACAGGCAATTAACTGTAGATTGCTCTAACCTTGTTTTTCCCACTGGCCATAGCAGTCCTTGACACTGATTTGCCACCTTCTCTTTGGATGCCTCCATGGAACCGAATTTAAATCCTCTTCCAAGTCCCACATAACTTCGCCTGCTTGATGCCTCTCTTCTGCAGTGTGTTGTATCCACTTGTATCATCTCTCTGACCATTCAGGCCTGTCTCATTCCATCCTTTGACTGAGTTTCTCATAATCATCTCTGTTTTCATTTGTGTTGCCAAATGTGGGAAGCTGTTCATGACGTTGTCCTCAGAAAGTTCTTGCTGGTGTAGTGGAGAGGGACAGGATGACCTTTGGAGGTCATCCTTCCCCTTCCAACCTCAGCCTTTCTGTGATTCCACTTGGAAGAGTTATCCTCGACCCCTTGTTCAGTAGTTTTCAGCATTAGCTGTGCATAATTAGAGCTGACTGTCCATTTTAGTTAAGCACCAGTCCCACCTCATCAATAATTACTCTAGCACTATAGAAGGGGAATTATCTCGTTGTGAGCACCATTTGCCTAAATGAGTTGTCATATTTCCCTCTAATTTACACCCTGTTGCTTTATTGTATTGGATCAGAAATGCCCCTAGGCTGAGGAGTTAACTTATTATTCCTATTTGGAAAATATTTCATATATTAGCACAACCATTAAGAAACAAGCAGCAGATCATCTCTGGCTGTCATGCCACTATCACCACGTAGCTGTGGCCTTCCAGAGGAGTATTGCTGCAAGTTTGCACGTGGTATCCATGTGTTCACGTGCTGACAGATTCTGGAAAGCCAAAATGAAAGCTCAGCCCTAATCGAGGCTGAAGGGCTGCACCTGCACTGTCCCCCATCCTGTTGTCACCCAACAAGCTGCCTCAGACCACGGGGGCATTTTGAGACTCTGACTTCATGTGTTGCCAAGAGGATTTCCAGAGCTATCAAAGGCTGATATGCACTTTTGCAGGTGGTGGTTCCCTCTTGCTCTCTGGATATTGGAAAAATTTTTGAGGTAACAGAGGACGTGGTTTGGGAAGTGTGACTTCATATGAATGTGTGTGTCCTACTTTAAAGTTTTGGATAGTAAAAATGGCGGGGTCTCATTTAACCTGAAAAGAAAGAGGAATTATTTATTTATCTCTGAACTGCTGATTAGTCCTTGTAATACTCAAGATGTTTAAGCAGCAACACGGAGCAATAGAAGCATAACAGTGCTTAGAAATACAGAATTCAAAGCTGTGCTGTTGACTCCTCAGGAGCCTGTGTTCAATAACTGTACTTCAGAAGGATGAGGATACTTTAAGTTTGTTCACTGAGGGGTTTTATAGACTTGTGGTGTCTACAGGTGATCAGTTGTAATGTGAATATTCTCTATTCTGTGTGTATTCTGTAGAATATATATAGTAACCTGTAAATGTGAACACAGCTTTTCTTTTAAAATCTATTTTCCTTCCTTTCCTTGAATGTAACAAGTAATATTAAAACCAATTCTGCCCTGGTGCTGCTTGTGACTAAGTTAATTTTTTAAGGGAATCCTTATGAGTAAAATCTTAGTACTGGTGTTAGGATTGAACACATTTCTTAGTCGCAGGCATAATGCTAAAGAAAACTTGAATTATCCTTGGCTCCACTTTGAGCAATGAATCCCAGACAACTTCTAGAGCTTCACCTTTACCAGAGTGCAATCAGTGTTGCCAAGGAGAGTTCAAGGGTTCTCTGGGCATTTGTAAATAGGACAGAGGAGAGAACTCTTTCATCTTACCTGGGCAGTTTGCAGTGGAGACATATGTGAGAAATCTGTAAGAATTCCAGCAAAAAAACCCCTTTCAGCAGCATCCTTGCATCTGTGTAAGGAACAGTTTAAGCCCAGAGTTACAAATACATTGAATTTACAGACACAGAAGCCACAAGCTGCAATGCAAACAGACCTGTGTGTCCTACCTCATTAGAAAAAAGCAGTTTTGTGTGTTGTGTGAGCCAGCTGGTTTATTAAGCAAAAGCTGGAACCCCTCCCTTTTCACGTCTTTTAGTTTCTCTGCTTCATGCTGGAGCAGCCAGCAGAGAGTCTACCACCAAAGAAAACGTGGGGGTTCAAAGCAGGAGACAAAAATCTTGAACAGAAATAGTCTTCCAGAAAATGGTAAATTAGTGCAGAAAGAGATCCTGTGAACAAACTGCCCTCTTCTTTAAGGAAAAGTTAAATTCTGCCTCACTCTGATCTTCCCCACGATGTGTTGTGGCTGTATAAATATTTCGTGGGAATCAACAGAAGGTTGGTGTTTCTCCCCTGGATCGTGTTAAATATTTACATTCTCAGCCTCTCTCCTTTCCTTGTTCAGCAAGGACAAGCAAATTTAGCAGGACTGAATGTAAGTCTTTGCAAATCGCTTTCTAGTACACAGAGATATTTTTCCTTTTCTATCCTCTCTCAGTTCTGAAACTGCAGCTTCCTTGTAGAAAAGAGCTTTGGGTAGTTTCTGATGTCTTCTAGTGTTTTTAATGTCTGAATGAATCTGGGTGTCCATGGGGTCACATTGCCCTTCTCAGAATGAAAATCTGTCAGTTTTCAGGTGAAACCAATAGTTTCATCCCAAAAGGAATTTTAGGGAGCATGGATGGACAGACTGGGATGGGAAGTGTAGTTTAAGCTTAGCAGCAGTGAACATGAACTGTGCTCAGTGCAAGCTCAGCTTGAAAACAAGGCTCTGTCCAGAAATGCTTTGGGTTGTGAGACATTTGTTTCACAACTGACCTTAATGTGCTCACTTTTGGTTAAGTTGCTCAGGGCACAGCTCAGGGTGTGTGATGCTCTGAAAAAGTGATGAAAAATTGTCCTACAGAGCCCTGCTATTCCATAAACTAACTAACTTTTACACTTCATTTGTACTGAATATTGCTGCTGTGGCAGTGTGGCCTCTGGAGAGAGCAAATTCAGCCTAGCAGTTAAAAAGGGAAATTTGCCAGCCTATTCCAGCCACTGAAAGCGGGAGAAAGCCAGGCAGTACTTCCTTCCACCTCTGTTTTATTGTCTGTAGAATGAATATGACTACCTGAAAGTGATAGTTTGATATTTTAATACTGGTACACCTTGCTAGAAAGGTGTAGAAAGCTTTGCATGCTGCCCATAACTTCAGTAAACTGACAGAAGCAGAATTGTTTATCTGTGATGGTCAAAGGACCAGATTCCTTCAGGATATCTTCTAAAGCAGTACCAGGTATGCGTTTTACTTCAGGTAGCCTGCCTGACATCTGTTTGTAGATTATTACCCCTTTCAGCAGTGGTCATCAATCACTGGGTTTTCCTTAATGGTAGGGAATGAATGATAGCCAGAGGCAACAGTGATTTGTCTTTCCTTTGCTTTGCATTTCACTTCCCTGTGCTGAAGAAGTCGCACAGCTCATTCTGCTTCAAGGTTGGCTCAGTCTTCTAGACAAAATGATCATGATCAAAGCTTCACTTCAGAAAGGAGTTTGAAGAGGTCATTAAAAAGGACAGAATACCATTCCTTGATTTTTAAACTTTGCCAGTCCTCAGTTAATTTTTGTGGTTTTACAAATGTATTCCCCCTTCCAGAAAAAGCTTTGAATTTTGTTTTTTGGTTGGGGTTTCTTTTTGCCTGAATTTTGTTTCGTATTTTGCAATTGATGAGTTACTGCTGGTTGATTACAATTTCCCTCTGCCTTGATTTGTTACCTTTCTCTATTTCATCCCCTTACATCCTCCTTCTGTCTTATCCTTGGGGGTCTCTCCACCAGCACCTCTCAGGGCTTTTTGGCAATAGCAGCTACCAGCAGCTCTCAGTTCTAACTCCTGTAATTCATGTTGGTTACCCAAGTTCTAGGATAGAACTTCATTGCACTTTTCATGCTGACAATGACGTTTTTCAGGTGACCATGGCACTCACCCATAAAGTCAACAGAAAGTATGGGAAGTAACAGGAGGCAGAAGCTGTGTAGCAGCACACAAGGGCTGTTAAATGATACAAGGAAGAGAAAATACATCTTGGAAGAACTTATCATTTATCTCAGTGGATTAGCTGAAGTGAGACAAAGTCTTTGAAGGCTGAGAGAATTCTGGCAGTGAATATCCCAGGTGGCTGAGGCTGAAGGTCTGTCCCTTTAGGAAGTCAAGGTGCCCACAAAAGGTGTTGATGTATCTTGTGGGTTTGACATGTACACTCTGTGAAGACAGACTGGCAAGATGGAAACCTCATCTGGGACACTCCAAGGCTTTTCTGACCAAACATTTTTTGCAGTATGTGCTAGTGCCTCATCCTATCAGAAACAGTGCTGTAAACAGAATCTATTTCATTACCCACTGGGGAAAATAATTGCCTTCTATAGCTGTCTGCTTCTGATAAAATCCAGTTATTGGACCTGTGAACCTTTCCAGATGGAGCAGTAGGAAGATGAAACACAACATCTGATGCGGTCCTGGAACTGGGCTATCAGTCCACTGAGAGTTCACTATTCCATGTGTAAAACTCCAGCCACCTGCAGCAGGTCTGTTCTGTTAAATCCACTACCCCACAGCACAGAGCAAATGGTTTATTATTTAGAATGTTTTCAAGGGCAGTATTTTCTCACTGTCTTTTGGACACAGATCAGTAAAAAGATGACTTTTTAGCAGTGAACCGAATCCTGGATTTCAGGCTTTATGTGCCCCTTGTCTCGTGTCACTGTCGTGATGCAAACTCCAGTACAGAAGGCACGAGGGCAAAGTCCTCTGCTCTCACAGTCTCCTGCCCAAGCAGGTGTGACCAGAAGAATTTTGGCTCCTGCTTTCCTCTGATGCAGCTTGGCTTATGATCACTCAGCACAAATTGTTGGAGTATTTTGCTGGCTCCCCAAAGGGAGCTAAGAATACTCTTGTAAGGTGTCTCGAATTGCTGAAAGTTGTTCGCAGGAACAAGACAAATATCCACAAATCCTATGCTTTAGGATAACCAGGGGTGGTGGTTGCTTACACCTGATTGTGGATCTCTGCCTGGAAGTTTAATCCTGTTACTTTTGAAAGACATTTTTATACCACATTAAAGATTTTCGGAGTGCTGTGCAACAATATAGGGGTGTTTAAAAGTGTGCACGAGGACGTTGTGCTGTTGCCAACAGCATTTCCCAGGCAAGAATAATTTTTTTTCTTCCCCAGTGTGTTATGCTTTATAGCTTGGTTCACTTTATAAGGGCTCCTGGCAGATCTTTAAACTCTGGGATACATCCAGAAGAAGCAGCCAAAGTAAAGCTGTGCCAAACCACAGCTACTGTGCTGTTGATTTGTTCATTTTTATTACAGGCACAAATTACAGTATTTAGCAAGCAGTCATTCCCTGACATTTGCAGCAGTGGCTGAGTTTCTCAATGTCTATTATTAAATAAAAATTATAATAGTAATAAATAGTCATAAAACGTCATGAAAAGCATAAAGCAAGTCTTGGAACTTTGTACAACAAATAACTTAGATGTGATCTGAACCAGAATCTACTCTGAATTTGGGGTTTTTTCTGCTTTTGTAGAGAAAGAGAGAATTTCAATTTTTTTTTTTTTTTCATGGTCTCCTTTTAAAACCTCATATGTCTTGTGTTTGGGAAGAATCAGTAGCCCAGTTTCCTCCCAGTATTCTAGGACCACACCAGAAACTGTGTATGTACACATATATATACACACACAAATATTTATATTTAAGCCAGACATTAAAATATTTTAAGCTGATTTACAGGATGTCTCCAGAGTATTGAAAAAGCATGGGAATATTCATGATTTCCCATGATGACATGATTCTTACTCAGCTTTCTCTGAGGATAGTGGGGAGGGGGTGGGGCAGACAGCTGGATGGGAGACAGCAGCAGCTTTTTAGTACATGCTACCAAAAAAAAATGTAGGATTCTCTTTGCATGGAGACACAATGTTTAAAGGAGAAAAAGAAATGCATTTTGTGTCTCCTCAGGTTCTCTGATTGTAAATATTTTGACTAAACCTTTGGGGTGTGGATGTGGTACTTCTTTTCAATCTCCTCTTGTGTTTTTTCTTCTCACTTGAGGGTTCATTGAAATATACAAAAATTGGAGTAAGAGATTGGTCAGGCTCTGCTTGCAAGAACAGGGAAGAGTCTTCCCTAGAGCTCTCTGCGCCCTTTATTTCTTATTAGAAGCTAGTCAGATTTAACAAACCCACACCCAGTGTTTTAAATCTTTCATCTCTTACTTGTTTCATCTCTTACTTTCAAATCTTACAGTCAAAATAAAGGGGGTTTTTTAGTGTGATTAGATTTCCTGCTTCAGAATCGGAGAAGTCAAACCTCTTACATTTCTAAAAGCAGAGAGAAATCCTTTCAGGGTGATAAAGCTGGGTCGTTATGTGAAAAGGGAGACTGAGTGCACCAACACATTTTCCTGTCATTTGTGCGTCTTTTTAATGGGCAAAAATCCGTATTGGCAGCCTTGTGCGTCAGCCCTAAGCCTGTGTAATTTCAATCTTGCCTAAACTCTGTTTTCCTTGGAAGAATTACCATTTGTCATCACTCTGAAACAGGACAGAATCTTCCAGTCTTGTTAAAGCTCGTTTGACTTTCCCAGGTAGTTTTTGCAACAGGAAAGCAGAGGGTGTGTGTATGTGTGTGTGTGTGTGTGTGTCTGTGCGGGGGTGTAACTCAACTTTCTGACCCACAAATATTTGTCAGAATGCTCTCTGTGTTTGCAGAGGCTGCTCTTCTTGTGTGTGAAGGTCAGGCAGCCTCTGAGCCCAGCTCGTCCCTCCCCAACACCTCTGTAAGACATTAACTCAGCAAGAATGAATGAAGAACTAATTCAGGAGAATAAATGACGATTTAGAGGAGCTGCAGGTTGGCTGGGAACACCAAATGGCACCATCAGCCTGACAAGAGGCCAGTCCTTCTCCTGCCTGTCTCTCCAGCTAATTGTGCCCTCCCAGGACAAGGGCAGCGTGGAGCTACCACCAAGATGAAACAAGATCAGCAGAAGATGCAGAAACTGCAAGTTTCTGGCTGGTTTTTAATCTTTCACAAGGAAAATTGTTAAAAGCAGCCTGGAAAAGGGCAGCGTGGTGGGGACCTGTCCTCCCCCTTCTGTGGCAACCAGAGGGTTGAAATGATCTCTTTTGCAATTGTCACAACATCAGAGGTTTAGTTTTTCCTGGGGAGTGTTTCTTCCTAGCTGGAGGCTTATGTGAAAGAGATTTCTACAGAATAAAGCATGGATACAGTGAAAATCCAATGTCTTGCTCTTTTCCCAGAGGGTGGGAAAGAGACTTAGCTTTACAAACATTTGCAAATCTCTGTTTTCTCATTAGTTGAGTCAATTGAGCCACTGATTTCAGGCCTTCTGTGTATGTCTTGTATGGGAGGAGAGAGGAGCTGGCTGAAGAGGGGAAGAGAAGTTTCCCATAAAAAGAGAATTATAGCACAGGGAAACAAAGCTTGAGCCTGAGATGCAGGAGTTGAAGGGAAAAGAGAGTACAAAAGCTGTGTATATCTGAAAGGAAAAGATTAAACACACTGAATTCCACCAAGGAAAAGGCACTGAAAACTCAAACAAAATTTGAAGGAAAAAAAAAAAAGCCAGAAGAAGGAGTAAGAAATTCTAAGGTCACAGTATAAATTGCTTATCTCTTTCTGATTTCAAGCAATAAGTGATTTGATCCACATGCTTCCAAAGAAGCCTCTAAACCTGAAATTCTTTCATAGATTTTTGCCTGTTAAATGAAGAGCAGGGAAGATGCTGACAGGAATGGCAGCAGGGAGTATTCCAGCTGCCTCTGAGCTAATTTTACAGGCACACTGGAACAGGAGTCATGGGTCCACAAGTCACTCATTAGCCCCAGTGCCTGCTAGTCCTGAGTATTTTATTGTTGACAACACTTGTGGCTAGTTTTAAGTCCTTTCCCCTTACCAGTTGCTGGTCTGTAAAAATCAGGGAAGAAAAAGCTGTGCCTGCTTGGCACACCTAAAAATAAACCCACAAATCTTTTTTTAACTTTACAGCTAGGACTTTTCTCTCCTTTTTAGAGAAGGGGAAAGAAAAGAGTGACACAGATGAGGATTATAGCTTGTATTATGGAGCAATCTTCTCATAAGCATGTATAACATCCAGTTCACTTGTCATCTGAGCTTTTTTTTTGATTAAATACCCATCTCAGAGAAAGTCATTGCTACTTGCTGATGAGTAGCTTTTGCAATGCTTGGCATCGGGTTGGAAATTGCTAAGTGTGCTGTACCTGCTATAGTCCTCAAGGCAGGCTATGGCAAGTAAAAATTTCTGTCTAAATTACAAATTAAAAATAATACGGAAATTAAAAACCTACTGCTAGGAAAAAGTTCTTGTCCAACAGCAGTAACCACTCACTGTTTTGTGGGGTTTGTTTGGGTTTGTTTCATTAAGTGACCTGGCAAAGCATGTTTTTCTGGTTAAATTCCTTCACCATTCACAACATCCTGTGTGTTTAAAAACATTATTCTCTGCTGTTGGGTGATACGCTGAGATGCAACTACAGGCGAGCTCCATGCACCAGGAAGTCTCTCTGTGTGCTGGAATGCATCTTATGTGCCCTCAGTCAAAATAATAATAATAATAATAATAACTAAATAACTTTAAATTTCTTTTAGTTTTGTAGCTTGGAGCTGACATGCAGCCCATTGTGTGACATGCACAGTTCTTGGCATGAGAGATCCCTTGCTTGTAACAGGCTGTGGGGCTTTGGGGGTGAATTTTGGACAAGGAACAAACAGAAAGCAGAGAGGACCAGCTGTAATTTGCTCTTGGACTGTCTAGCACGGCTTGTTCTGTTGGGATTATGTGACATGAGCAGCTCGGATGTCATCATTTGGGTATGGTGTGACTGTCCAAAATACCCAGTGGTAGAAGGGGTTTTTTTTTTTTCCTTCATTATTCTCTTTCTTATTAGGAAGGAAAATAACCCAGCTCTGCAGGCAGTGCTGTCAAAGATGCACTTATTCTCCAGGACTGAGAACGCTGCATTTGTCTTTGGCCTTTTTATAGCACTCTTTCTGGCCATGCAGTTTTCTTAATGGAGTCGTGTGTCTGATCCTTTTAGCTGAGAGAAACATTTCAGCATTAGTGACTAAGGAGGAGATGGGGCTCTGTGTGTGCCAGTGAGGACCTTAGGAATGCTGTGGGAGGCAGCTGTAGATTCTCAGGTGGTTGTGGCTCTGCTGAAAGGATGAGAAGTCTGTAAGGATGGAAAAGGAAAACAAAATTTTAAAGCGTTTAATGAAATAGAACAAGATTGCAGCCAACCTGTGCTCCTTCTGCCATATATGTGGGTTCTTATTTGAATTATTTATTTTTAAGTGCAAACACAAAATAAGCATCAAAAAAAGAGAATAGAAGAACTCAGTTCCATCAGTTCTGTCCTTCTGTGGTCACCTTTTAACCATTTTAGCTGTTAGCACATCTGGGAGCTAGAAGTGGTAGAAAAAGATTATATAGCAGTCAGGTCTTTCAAAACCCTGAGTTATTTAGAAGAGTGATGCATTTCACAATGAGTTAGTTTCTCTCCAGTTGAATACCCAGGTGGGAATAAGTTTGGATGCTGCACAGTTTGTGTGCAAAATTAGGCATTCATTGCAGAGGTTTCATGGGTACATTTCCCTAAGTTTTTAAAGTGTTTGTTACACAAAGCAGCGTGGAGAAATTAAAAATAATTTTAAAAAAAGTTAGCAGGGAAACATGTTTGCTTTGGAACTGCTATCCAAAGGTGCAGAGGGACCTAGGAGCACAGGAATTGTCTTTCTAGGTTTGGAGGAAAGGAAGGAAAATATATCCAGGGTGAGGCCTGCTTTTTCATTTTGTACACAGGATTTGTATTTTTGCTCTTTTAAATCTTCCCTATATGAAAGAAAATTACTTTCACACAGTCTACCAAGATATGTGGGAGAGAACAGGAATACGTTTCTGGGAGTGGAAAATGCTCCTTTTTTTGGGCAAGCTAAGCTTTGAAATCTCCTTGTGAAGTTTTCATGCTAGATGGGACAAAATAATGTGAAAGTAAACATAGTAGCTTGAAAAGGCAGAAATCACAGTTACTGATAACTGCAACATTTGA
The DNA here is from genome assembly GCF_020740725.1 of Corvus hawaiiensis. Classification (NCBI taxonomy): domain Eukaryota; kingdom Metazoa; phylum Chordata; class Aves; order Passeriformes; family Corvidae; genus Corvus; species Corvus hawaiiensis. Next base: position 43,131,931 of record NC_063255.1, on the reverse strand, counting down.
AATGTGATTTTGAAACTGAATGTTGAAGACCAGAGACACAAATAATAGTGATGGATAAGCTGAAGTGCATTTGGCTACATATATATCATCTAATTACTGTGTTTTAAAGGTTCCTGAAGCTTCTATCCCAGAAGAAAATGGTTCCTCTAGTAGGAGAATCTGGGTTTGAATTTTGTACAGTGAACAGTTATATATGTGTTCATGACATAAGTAGAACTCTTTATTTGGCCCTATAATCTCAAGAAAACAGGACTGGGGGCATGTGGGGTGTCTTCAGAACAATAGAAAACTAAAGGAAGGAGGGTTTTGTGCAGCGTGACTGTGAATGAATGGTTAAAGATACAAACTCAATGCTTCTGAATATGTTTGGGATGGTCAGAAAAATCTCCCAAATGCATTGTACTCAGTTTTGTTAAATAATTAAACACACATTGTGGGACTGAACCACTAAAAGCTCTCAGTGAGTGCCTGGAATTCAGTAAGTGGGAGAAGAACCCCCTGAAAGGCAGCCCTGGTCCACAGAGATTTCTCAAGCAGCTTGATTGTGTTTAGCCAACAGGATCTCCCTCCTGTTTTGTCAGGAGGGCTGAACAAATAATCTAAACTCTGCCATGAGTTTAGAGAATCTGCTTGTCAGGCGTAGGAATCATCAAAAGGGTCGTGAGTACTTCGTGTTTTCTTTTTCATCACGCCACTGAATGCCCTTCTGCTTCTCAGAACTGATGTCTGGTAAAGCAAAGAATTCATAGAGAGAGGCACTGAAAAGTTTAAGCCATCTCTGCCTTTTACCTAAGCTGTGGTTCAAAAAAGCGTGCTGCCCATAAATTCCATAAGTTCTGAAACTGCATTATAATTCCCAACAAAAAAACAGATATAATCAAACTGCATGCCAGCTTTTCTTGCATTAAAGCTTTACTAGAAAAAGGGTGGCCAGCTGAGCCAAAGATCTGCCCCCATGGCTTTATGGGTAAGTCTTGAGCTTGCCAGGGTAATGCATCTTGTGGAAGCCTGTTTTCCATCTGCTGGTCTAATGACACATTAAAGCTATAACAAAAAGTTAATTCCCAGAGCCTTGAAATCTTGTCCCTTGTGTCTGTTGGCATCGTGATTGACTGGATGAATTTTGGAGCAGTGAGCAGTTACATTTGTGGATGGTTTGTATCACTGAATGATGGCTAAATATTCTCTGCATCAAGTCTCTGTCCTGCTGTAGTTCTGTGGCAACAAATCTGCAATGCACGTACAGCATAACTTTAATTTTCACATCCTGTGGCCTCACCTGAACTATTAGAAACTGAACTATAGTCTGCCTCAGGACTGGTATGAGGCATTTCTGGCTGATTTGGGTTTTGTAATGTTCGAGATGCTGAAAGCAAAATTAGCCACTGAGTATTTGACACAAAGTAGCTGAACATCAAGTGAAGAATCAGAGAGAAATAACTTAATAACAGTCAGCTGGCAACAAAGGAACTGAGCTTAATTGCTGAATATTCTGTTTCTTAGAATGATGAACATTTCTAATAGGCAGTTTTGTGAACTGGGTTTCCAAGCCTGTTCTGTAAACATGCAGAATAATTGATCTTGCCAAGAGCCTGCTGAGATGGACCTTTTTTAAAGCAGTAAGGTGATGATGGCCAACACAACAGCAAGGAAATCTTGACCCCGCTGAATTCAGTGGCAAACATCTCCTAAAAGTCAATTAATTCAGAAGTCATCTTAGGTGCTGGATCAGAGCTCCTGAAAGTTGCTGGAAGTAGACGGAAGGCTCCTGGTGGAATCTATGCTGAGAAAGACACCAGGACAGGATGGGTTTCTTTGCTTCTTTGCTCTGCTTATGCTGCATTATTGGATTTGCATCTGTCTAAATTCCCTCAGGCTGAGCTTGCCTCACTGTCTGCTGCTGTGCTTTGTTCCTGTCACAAACTTTACAAAAATCTGGTGTTTTTTTCACAGTCTGGAGCTTTAAAAAACATCTGTCTTTGTTTTTCAAAACAATGAGTCTGATGCTGCTCCTGGGTCAGTCCAAGAGAACGTGACAGGACTAAGCTGCTGGGTCCCATTAGGGGCCAAATAAATTTTGGAAGAAAGCAACTCTCTTGTTCTGTATCCCATTTTATTCTATGGTGCCTGGGGATGCAATTACTTAAAAATTTAAAGCCTAAAATTAAAAACAGAATTCTTTTTGTTAACTTCAGCCCTTGTGGAAAATTAGTAAATACTTACATATGCAATTGGGTCAAACACTGTTCCTGAGCTTGCATAGATTTTTCATTGAAGAGAATAAAATACATTATAAATTTGTGCTTGGCAGAAGGACAGAGGCATTGGATTACACCAGACACAGGTTTAAGAATAAAATGCTGGTAGATACTGTAAAAATATTGAATTTAGTATTACAGTATTAATATTAATACTTCGTGTACAGCACCCAGACTTTGCCCACAGGCAATTTACATTTTACTCTCAACACACCCTAAAAACACTAAACTTCTTGTACACATTGAAAACCTCCCAAAATAGGAGGAAGTAAACTCCCTGAAAATATATAATTCTTCTTAATAAGGTGAGCACTAAGTTGCAATTCTTACCACTGGTGGAATAAGGCCTATTGCTCCTCATCAGATATACAAGGAAAATATGTGATCAGTTGTAGCCCAAGTTAACTGCTTTGTCTGCTTTTTAAGCATGCAGACAGGCATGCAAACCCACAATTCTTTATGGTTTCATAAAATTTAGCATGAAGTGATTCCAGGAAAGTCTTCTAAAATGGAAATTAATTAGAAACTTGGTGCAACAGTCACATCTCCAGCTCTCTGGATTATTCCAAATTTTCCAGAAAAGCCTGTCTTCTAAAAAAAATTTGCATTAATATAGGCATCACTTTAAAGTAACCAAAAGTCATCGTTTTTCATCATGTTTTTCCTCACAGTTTAACTGTGCTTTTAAATAAGTACTGAAAGAGAAGCATGAAACTCAATTTGGCTTGAGACAACTGCCTTTCTGGCTCTGCTACTCCTTTAGTTGAAACACAACGTTAATTTCCACCAAGTGAGATGTAAGGCAGTGAAGGTGACTGTGTTGTAAGGAGAGGTTCAGGGGGTCAGTGAGAAAATCCCCCTGGCTGTGGTGAAGTCCTACCTACAGGTCACTGCACACAACAGCCCTAAACAGTGGGATAATCAGCACAGACAGCTTGGACAATGCATGCTGATCTCCAGACTCACACGTGAAATGAGTAAAAGATTGTGTCAGTGGATGAGCAAATGTTAAATGTTGTGGGAGGCACCCAGCCTTTTTCCCCTGTAAATGTTTCTCTGTGGTTACATGGCCAGGGAGCTCCATGGTGAGTGGTTGAGATGCCCTCTCAGTCTTGCTCAGGACAGAGTTCTCTTCACAGCACTGTTATTAAAAAAAGCCCCACAATATAGAGAATAAGAAGTTTCATGGATCTGGGATTTGTCCTTTGGAGTAATTAACAGCTCACTGAACTGAGGATTCTATCGTCCGTTCTTTGTGGAAAAATAATAAAATTTGTAACAGTTGCCATTCATTTTTATTTTAATGGAGGGGTGAGGCTTTTGTTAGCCGAATCAGGGAATTAACAATCTTGTTAATGTGTTCTGCTCTAAGCTGTTGGTTGTCATTGCAATGCTGCTCTGCCAAGGACAAAGGAATAGAAAATAACTTCGGATAATGTAGTCTATAAATTACTTTCACCTGAAGAGTTAGTGTATTCCTGTGCTGAGCAGATCCTGGAAAAATGAATGTTAATTAACTGACTGGTAGACATTTGTTTCAAAGAAAAAAAATTAGGAGTAAAAAAAAATGTTATTAAGAGAGAACAGAGATATCATCTACTTTTAATTATTCAACAGTATTTTGTAGGGATGAATCATTACTGGCACTGCTAAAGCAGAGACAAAATATTTAGTCTAACACTTTGTTAAAAAAAAAGCATTAAATGCTCAAGACAGATCTTGGATCCATTTTCTTTGATTCATGCAGATCTTTACTGAGTTTTATTTTGTGGAATCACACAGAACCACAGAATCAATTAGGTTGGAAAAGAGCTCTGAGTCCAACCTCTCACCCAGACCAGAGCACTTGGTGCCGTGTCCAGTTGCTCCTTGGACATCTCCAGGGATGGGGATTCCACCACCTCCCTGGGCACCTCCTTCCAGTGACCGATCACCCTTTCTGTGAAGAAATTCCTCCTCACATCCCACCTAAACCTCCCCTGGTGCAGTTTGGACTAAGCTGTGGAAGTGGATTGAGCAGCTTTTTTTTAAACTTGTTTTAATTTTTTCGTTTTGTTTTGATTTTGGTTTTTGTTTGTTTGTTTGTTTTTTTGATATTGAATGAGTCTGGTGCTACTTGTAACACAAACCTGCTGGGTTTTGAAGACCAAATTTCCTTTTCTGACTATCACACCTATGTGTGGAGAAGCACACTGGCTTGGATAGAGCACTCTGACAGGTTCTTTTATTTCCATTCAGTTTTACTGATTTTTTAATGTTGGCTGCTCTGTGGGAGATGTGGAGACATATCATACCCTGGGGACAATCTCTGCAAGACTGAGGATTGCTAGAACATGGGGAAATAGTCAAAGCCATGAAATAAATTTGTGGTTCATGAAGCTTGCCAGAGGACCTTTATAAACTGCTTCTCAAATGTTGGGTGTCTTTTCAGAAGGAATAATTTTAAAAGGTCGAAGCCATGCTTTTCTTCCTAGTGTAAGGCAGCAGTAGAGATGGCCACTGGAATTGTAGAGCAGAACTCTGCTAGATAGAGCTGACCAGAGTTTTTTTTTTTATTATTGTTCTGTCACATTTATGTTAGGTTGTCTAAACTTTACAGCAAGTGTTGCAAGAGTGCTAAGCAAGTATTAAAAAATTAACACATAAAATATGCAAGTGTGTCTCTGAAGAAAAAACAACCTAGCAAAAGAAATCTCTTTTTCTTTCTGGCTTGATGACAACAGTTGTGATGGAAAGGCAAATTTTGCAGAAGGTTAACCAAAGTTTACAGGCAACTGGCACAAAGCTTTCATTGACTGTGATATTTATTAGGATGTGGCAGTAAACACAAACGAATAAATACTGTAGTGAAGCTGTTACAGCCCAGGCAGTCTGAAGCTTTTTAGAATTGGTAATTTATAAAAAGCTAGTACAGGAAAAGAGTTGTATCATATTTCACTCCTGTACTGGAATTTTATCCTGCATTTTAACTTTTACCCAGTGGTCAGGTTATGGCACCATGTGGTGGCTGCCAGTCTCCACTGGGACCATCTCCATCACTCCTTTTACTTCTCTCTGAAGCCCCTGTTCCAGATTAGCTTCACATTTCACCTGTTAAACTGGTGAGTCCTGTCCACATGGCTGAGGATCTTACTGGTCACTTCTGGGGAGGTAGAACCTGGAGATAAGCTCAGGAGGTTGATGCTGCTGCAGAGCTGCAGTTGGTCAGCTCTTTCAGCATTTCATCATTTTAGTAGACCTGGGATTCCCACAGGCTGATGTGCAACGCAGAGAGGTGGCACCTAACAAGAGTTTAAAGCTGCTCCCTCAGGATGGTGACTGCTGCTTTGGGGTGCTCAGTGTGAGGTGCTGACCCATAGCATGGTGCTCCTTTACTGGTGCTTAAACCTTCCATTAAGCCACCATCAGTGACACGAAGGAAGAGGAAATAGTCCAAGATGTTTAGATTGCAGGTGAAGTGCAAGAGATCTTCCTTTTTTTTTTTTCTTTTTTTTTTCTTTTTTTTTTTTTTGTTGTTGCTGTTGTTGTTGTTGTTGTTGTTGTCATCAAGTCTGGGCTCTGCTGTCCCAGTTCTGAATGTAGCTGATCCCTGCTTTACCTCAAGGAGTCTGAAATCAAGAGAGCATGAGAAGCATGAGGCAGGGTCAGAGCTACGATGTTGCAGTGGGGATCCGGCAACACGCATATACCAAACCAGGAGTCCCGTGGAAAGGAAATATATATGGACAGACAGATTCTTGCTAGCTGTTTCAGAGATGTTTATTTCTCCAGCCGCATGGCCGGGGCTCTGCCCAGGAACTGTTCCAGTCATGGGACCAAGGGTCCTTCTGCCCGCGCAGGGAACACAAACCAACCAATGGGAACGAGGCTGAGCAGGGACAGGGAAACCCCGTGTCTGTGCCCTCAGGGCCCCTCTCCCAGGGCTACACGGCAGGGGAGGGACCCCAACACCTCACCCATTTTATTTTAATAAAAGGAGAATGAAAACAACTGGATAAACATAACAAGAACAGTTTCAAGACAAAACAAGCCACCCTCCTGAGTCTTTAAATGTCCAAACAGATTCTGTGGAACATCTTAGGGCTGACAGAAGGGAGACAGAACTCTGAGCATGCTTTGTGGGGAAACTGAGGCAGGAGAGGGTTTAACTTCTTCCCTCCCCCTTTTCATCCCCCACTCGGCATTGGAAAGGGATTTTTGGGGAAACAATTGGCAAAAGCATGGTTTTGTGAGGGAAACCATGGATGAAAAAACGGATTGGGAATACACTGGGGGTAACAGGACATAGGGTAAAAGGGAAAGGTGGGATTAGGAAAGGGAAACTGTAGGGGGGGCTTACAATGGAGATATTGTCTAACATGACTACGATTTTTTGCATATATACTGCCTTTTACAGAAACACCATCAGGCCCAGTGACCTGCGATGCTTGTAACCCTTTTCTCCCTAGTACAATATTAAATTCCACCACCTCTCCATCTCCCAAGCTTGGGATGCATTTTTCAGGGTTATTCTTTTTAATAGCAGTTCTATGCACGAATATGTCTTGCTGGTTGTCACACCTTGTTATAAAACCATAATTTTGCTTAACATTATACCATTTTACTATCCCTAAGATCTTAGTTACTATGATTTTTTCCTTTTTCCGAGTGTCTGCTGTTTTCTGTCTCGCTGCGTCTTTGTTCTCTCTTTCGGTCGCTCCCGTGTTGGAATTGTCGGGGCTGCTCGTGCCTGCGCGCTCTTCCCGGGGTCGCGTTCGGGGCCGCGCGGGCCGGGCCGGGCCGCGCCGCTCAGTTCTCCGTGCGTCGCCTCCTCTGGTCACAGTTTCGCTGCTGCTGCCGGGCGCTGCACCCACGTCTCGGCCGGGCCCCCGAGCGATGACCCCCCCGCGCCCTGCTCCAGCGCACGTCTCGGCTGGGCGCGGCTCTGCTCCACCGCCACCGCCACCCGCCGCCTCCCGCGCGCCGCCCCTCTCGGTCGGGCGTTCACGGGGTTCGCTCCACCACGCGCTGCGCGCACCCGGGCGGGCACCGCCGGGTCCCGCCGCTCCCGCCGCGCCTTGCTCCGCCACCGACACTGCGGCTCGCTTGGCTCCGCCCGCGCGCGGGAACTGCCTCGCTGCTGCTCGCAGAGCGCTCGGTGCACGTGGCCTGGGCCGCACGGTCCCTGCGCCAGGCTTCCCTTCGCCAGGACACAGCTGACATTGCTCAACAGTCTCGGTAACTAAATAATATTCACGAAAATATTCTTCCATCGGCATATATTTTGACTCCAGTATTAACTGTGTCCAAACGGTTTTCCAAAAGCCCTTGGTAAGAATTAAATCCCAAGAAACATAGAAAAAGTTCTTAAACAACCATGCCAGGAAGTGTTTCAGTTCTTTCTGAGCTTGAATCAAGCTAAAATTTACAAATCGTTGTTCAAGAATCATTTTAAGTTTAAGATAAATGTCCATATGCGGCTCTGAGAGCCAAGAGTCTTCCCACGGTTCCTCCATAGTTTAGATATGGAATAGCAAAGCAAAACCAAGAAGAGGAATCCAAAGTTTCCAGGGTTTACTCACACAAATCAGTCGCTTAGGGATCGGGGATCGTTCTGCTCAAAATTCTCCACCATTATGTTGCAGTGGGGATCCTGCAACACGCATATACCAAACCAGGAGTCCCGTGGAAAGGAAATATATATGGACAGACAGATTCTTGATAGCTGTTTCAGAGATGTTTATTTCTCCAGCCGCATGGCCGGAGCTCTGCCGAGGAACTGTTCCAGTCACGGGACCAAGGGTCCTTCTGCCCGCGCAGGGAACACAAACCAACCAATGGGAACGAGGCTGAGCAGGGCCAGGGAAGCCCCGTGCCTGTGCCCTCAGGGCCCCTCTCCCAGGGCTACACGGCGGGGGAGGGACCCCAACATTACGATAGTCTGCAATCCTTTCTTATCCATGTGGTTCTTCCTACTTCTGTGTGAGCTGGGTGCTTTACAAGCCTCACTGGGCTGAGTGCTGGGGAGATTAGTTTTCTCCAAACTAGCTTATGGTTTAGGTAATTGGTTTTCCAAGGGCTTAAAAAATAAAAATTGTAAATCTGACGTGAGGTCAGTGTTGGTTCTTTGCTTATCTGCTCTAGGCTGTTTATGAGAAGCATCAAATGCATTTATCTCTAAAATGCTTGGAAATAAAACCGTGTAGCATTTCACGGCTGTAGCTGGAATTAGTAAATATAAAGGCCTTGTTTAAGCCCTCAGTTTCTTCACATGAGGACAGGTTTACACCCTCATCTTTTGGGCTGTTTGAACCCCCAATTTAGTCTTTAAAGTCTCTGTGAAACAGAATGAAATACCTTCTGTGGATGCCACTGGAGACCTTGTGAACATTATGTTACGGAGATCCTCAGGCTGCTCCTTCCTAAGGTGAACTGTGCCAAGCCGTGTCTGAGGGGACTGGTGCAGAGGGAGGAGTTATTATTTCAGTGTCAATGGGAGTATTAATAACACACAGAATAAGCTTTGTTTTCTAGGAGCAGCCCCCGAAGATGATCCAATCTCCAGAAGCTGGAAATTGAATCCCACCTCTGTCTTTGCTCCTCCCAGCAAACCGCAGATCCACTTTTCCACAGCTGCTGAAGTTGTAGTTTCTCTGACTCACTGCATGCATCTGTGACAAGACAGGCAGGAAGATGACTGTGGTAGCAAGTCTCCCCATTCCTGCCCTCCTTCTACTGGTGCCTGTAACCTTCCAATCCACGCAGCTCAATTGCAGCAAGACAGGGCCGTTCCCCTTGCAGCAGCTTATTTTAAGTTTAGACATGTTCTGAAACCCAGGAGATCAAAGTATTTTCAACAGCACAAGAGGAACTCATCCATAATAGAGCCTGTAAAACCAGCTTCTTGCCTGTAAGCTGATTTCATTGTGCAGCAATGGTTGGCCGCTCACTCACTCTGACTATGGGGTTCTGTGACAGCCCTGCTTTTAGGGACACATATTGGGCTGGAAGTAACTGGAATCTGGTGTGGGCTTTCAGCTGTGACACTGAGTTACTTTCTAGCTGCTTTTTGACTGCCTGCTATTCAATAGGGTGCTGCTTGGCTGCCAATATGAACAGCCAGGGGTTTATACAGACTTAAAAAAAAAACAATGGAGAAGAACAACTGGAAGTAGTTCACTGGGCATTACTGTTGTAATCAGCCTCTGCTGATACCACTAAGGTTTAGAAATTAGAGACAACTCTCTCAGTTCCTGGAAATGCTTTATACTTTGAAATTTTTTCTATGTGTACACATTGCTCGTGTTTGCTGGCTCTCAACCCATTTGTTAATTTTCTTTCTCCTTTTAACAGATTCCAGATAAAGTTTTATTTAAAAGCTTCTATTAACTAAATCAAATTAAACAATGAAATATCAAATTGAATAATGAAAAATGAGAGTGACTAAGGCTCAATTTTCCCCATGTTTTGTATAAATCTGTGTTAAAGCCAGGGGACACAAGGGCACCTCCATCCCAGCTCACTTGGGTTGTGGCTGCCAGACCTTCACAGTGTGTGTGTTCATGCTTTGTTAGGAGTACAACCTGTTCAGGAGCATGTGCAAGTCTGTCTTATTTTTTTCTTCTTCCTGAAGACTCAAATGGCAACGAGTCAGTTGCCACCTCCCATTTGCACACATAAAAATACACCCTCAAAATCTGGGTGAAATTTGTTACCACTTGGACTCCAGTGCTGGCCTGTTGCAATTAATTGCCTTTGTTGATCAGTAGGCTTCTGTTGTTTTGCTCCTGACAAAAGACAAGTGTGCTCTGGCCTGGGCCGAGGTTGTTCAGTATTTTGGGGCTGAGACAGTGAATTTCCTGTCTCTGTTTTGCTTATTTCAGAACTGCTTGGCAGTCGAGAGCCGATGGCTCTATGCAATGAGACAGATAGTCTGAGTTTCTGGGAACGCTTGGTCACAAATTCCTATCCCTAATTAATTCATCCTCTGTCTGTATCAGCAGCCAGGAATGTAATGTGCTTGAAGCAGGTACTGACTGTCAGAAACGACAGATCTCACAAATATTGGAAGCAAATATGTGGTTTAATTATTGCAGTTATCATATGGGACTGTTCAGCTTTGGAGATGAGCTGCACTGGGGAGGGGTTTGAACAAGGCTTTGCCTTGCTTTAAACTAATTTTTGTCAGTCTTTTAACTCCCTATTCTTCATTAGGGCTACAAATACGTTGTGTGCTTGGAGGAGGTTACATAGACAAGGATGCCAAGAGCATTAAGATATATTTTATAGAATGATGGGATATCAGGGATTCATCCTCCTTCCACAGCTGTGGTAAGAGATAAACCAGGAGCTAGAAAGGAAGGAGAGCTGCTGGAGGATGTCAGCTTCCTTAGGAAAATGGGATTCATTTAATGGAAAAATTGAACCAGTTTAAGGACAAGTGTGACAAGCTGAGAACAATGCCCAGGTGGTGTGGGAAACGTAATTAACCTTTGGCAATGCAACAGTGTCAAAGTGATGATACAAAAATTCACTAAATTCACTAGTTTATTAGGGTGTTTGTACATTAACTGATCAGTTTTTCAACTTTGGTATCAAAGTTATTATAAAATATTTATGGAAGTATTTTAATACTTTTTAATTAAAGACCCAGAAACATCCACTTAAAATCACACTAGTCTACGGCAAGGAAGGCAAAAGTGATGGAGATGGCCTAACACAAAACAAAAAATGATTGAATCTTACTTATCCAATTTATGGGGTGAAAAATGATGTTTCCAGCAACAGGCAAAAGCTAGGAGAATTGGTACTTAATGAGGAAATTTGTTTCAGTGCTTTTCTCTAACAAGGTGTAATTTCTTTCTGACCTGACAGGCTGCTAAACCTTGGGATGCCATTAAACTGGTAATGAAGTGCCATGCTAAAAATAGCCTTTCTGCTTTCTTTCTGGTTGCCAGAACCAGCAGAATCATCTGTATACTCAATTTACCACTGAGTTTGAGGCATCTCTGCGTGGAAGCCTCCGGGGAGGAGAAGTGTTGTCTTTTCTCTGTCACGCAGAGCAGAGTTCCGTGCTCATCATGTGCTAAACAGGCAGATAGAATTGGGAGCTAGGCATTTGATCCTGAGTGTTTGCTCACCAGGTTAGGATCACCATGAAGTGTCCTTTGAAAGCTCAGTCCTGAGCATTAACTGAACCAAGGAGAGTGATCTTTGTGGAAAGTGTGGTGTGCTGGTTTATTCTATTAAATGGCGGAGGACCTTTGAAGCCAGGATCCTCAAACTTTACATTTCTTGGGCTGCGTAAATATAAATTGCTCTTGATTAAGTGATGGAGCTGGAGTACATTGCTAGGGCTGTTTTTCAGGACTGTAAAGATTTCCATTTTTTGGTTTCATTGGTAATTGTTCCTAACTAAACTCTCCTCAACTGCGGTTGCAGCCACTGCACCCTAAGTGTCAAAACAGAAGGTGAGTGAATAGATTCCAGAAATTTCCACAGTCCTACAGCGAGGTAAGGCTAGCTGACCCTAAACTCTGGTGTTTAGAGTAGCGGAGGGGACAGAGACCGACAAAACCCTGCATTGTGGAAGATAGAAATCAATCAAGAGTTTGTGGAAAACTTACATCCTAAACTTCCATCGGGGTGCTCCTTTTTACCTGCCTCAGCAGCACGCAATGGCAGGAGGACACGTCTTGGAGGAGAATCCTTTAATTGCTTGTTTACCAAGAAAGAATAATTTATTGGAGGATGAAGCAGGCTGGTAAAACACATTGCTGAAAAAAAATATGTATTTTATCTTACTTTTTACTTCTGGCTGTTCACAGCATCTCCAGAGACCCCAGAATTTTGCAGCCCCCGAGGTAGAACTTGGAGCTCTTTAGTTATTTTGCCCTTTGGCAACAGCTAACTTCACACAGATTCTTCTGCAACAGAGCCAACGTGCTCAGCCAAGTTTTAGCATTTCCATGCTTCTGGATGATTTTTGTGCCATCAGTGATGTGTTACGATGTGCAAAGTGGTACAAATATCTGCAAACGTTTTGATGAGACATAAGTGAATCTTTAATAAGATTCTGCTTTGAAATTGGAATTGGAGGAATATCACAATCATCATATTCGCAGACCTAGTGGGACTTGGCCCTGGTGTTTGGGGCAACCCCAGGCATCAGTCTGGAGAAGGGAAGGTTTCAGGGTGACCTAATTGTGACCTTTTGATGCAGAAGGGAGGCTACAGGAAAGATGGAGAGAGATTATTTACAAGGGCTGGAGGGACAGCACGAGGGGGAATGGCTTCACACTGACAGACAGTAGGTTTAGGTCAGATATTAGGAAAAAATTCTTCCCTGAGAGGATGGTGAGGACCTGGCACAGGGTGTCCAGAGAAGCTGTGGATGCCCTTGGATCCCTGGCAGTGTCCAAGGCCAGGTTGGATGGGGCTTGGAGCAGCCTGGGATAGTGGAAGGTGTCCCTGCCCATGACAGGGGGTGGCACTGGATGAGATTTAAGGTCCCTTCCAGCCCAAACCATCCTCTGATTCTGATACACAAAGTTCCACCAAGCAGCAATCATATAGTGGTCCATGGATGTGGTGTCCAGTTTCTGGATTACACACACTCAGCTTCTAAAACAGGATTAGCAATTATCTGCTAGTGAAAACAAATAGCAGAGCTTGCTCGGTGGCACTCTAAAAATCTATGAAATCTCTTGCCGGTCCAGTTACATAATACTATAACTTTTTTACCATTAGTCTGGCTCACTGCTGTTCTGCAAAGCTCTAATAATCCTGGACCAAGCTTGTCTTGGGTATGCAAGGAAATCTGCATGTCAGGGTTGATTTCAGTGCAGAAGTCACAATAACACACAGAGACAAATCCCAGCTGAGATCAGCAGCCACTCCAGATTTCTACCACCTTTATTTCTTATAGAACTAAGGCTAATACCTAGTTCACTTCTAACTCTTGCTACTTTTCTTGTTGGCGTTTCTCTTGGATTTGGATAAGGAGAATAATGTTGTCCAGTCAAATTTTGCCTCTGCTATTTTGATTTAGTTCTGTCTTGTAGTTTTGATTTGCTACTGCAGCATTTCAGTAATTTGCTTGAACATTACTGAAAAGAAATTGAATTTTATAGGCTTTATTTTGCAGCAATAATTTTTCACTTCCAGGTCTGCACGTCAGATCTGATTTGTTTGATCAATGCCAACTTCATGTGGCAATGACTAAAAGCATTCTTGGCAATGACTAAAAGCGTGCTTGTTACTGGAAAAGAAATGGGACTGTTCAGTCCCCACAGCATATAGTTTTACATAACACATCACATACCCATGTAAAACTAGTTAGTGTAGGGGATTATCAGTGATTTTAATTAACTCACAATATTCCCCATGTATTTGTCTCATTCTGGACTAGAGAGAGAGTCTTGGAGTTTGATGAAAGACTCTTCCCCCCCCCCCCCCCCCAAAAAAAAATTCAAGTTCAGAGGGAAGTCTTTATGTAAATATTATAGAAACCCATGGAGCCCACACTTTGATCCTGCTGAGAGAAATAGACTGATATGGGAACAGGAAGCTTTTATCTTCCCATGTGAAGAAAAATGCAGCAAGAATATTTTTAGCTGCTTTTGGCTGAAGGGTAAAAAAAGGGAGAGGAATAGACCTGCATTTGGGGGCATTTTGCTTTTTAAAGTGCTTTCCTCTTTTTCAAACAAGATATTTGGAAGACTAATTCCCATATCATTAAACATCAAAAACTCAGCTGCTGCCAACTGAAACACAACAAGATAAAATAATGCAAAGTAAATTCTCTTCAGGGAAGGAAAGTGGCTTGTTAGATTGCACCTTCAGAATGACCTGGGGTGATCCCAGAGTCTTAGAACAAGCGAAAGCACATATTCCACATGTGAATATATTAGTTCGGGACATGCTTTGCAAAGCGTCACACACAAGCCAAGTTTTGTATAGTTGCAAACAATCATCAGCTGATTCATTGCTGAATAAAACATGAGAATTGAATCTGCCCCATGGGGTTTTCAGTCTTGTTGTAGAACTGACAAGCACCGTACCCAGGGAAGAAGAGGTCTTCTGATTGTACTTGGCGCACGTAGGCTTCAACGCAGAGCACCAGACAACAATTTTAGTAATGCAAGTACCTTGCAGACAGCAAGACGTCTGGGGTGCACCATGTGGAAAGGAGAGAAGTCCTCTGTGCAGGAACTAAATGTTAATATTAAATTTTTATGCAGACGAAGATTAAGGAAGAAAAAAAGTTAATATGAAGATACCTGACTGATTTCAGGTTAAATTACAATGCATCAAAACAGAGGTATGCAGGGTATGATAACAATCTTTGTTTCAAAACTGGAGTCCTAAAGAGAAGCTATGCTCATTGAGCTTCTAATGAAGCTTTTATCAAATGCAAGACTGATGTAGCCAATATTGCCAAACTCTAGAATTAAAACATAAATGTATTAAAAAGAGAAATGTTTTCAATTTTCTACTTGCTTTAATTTGAAAGTGGGTTTAGTATCTTTTCTAAGTTTCATGCATTGAGCTGTTTTCCCATCAATAGTGAGAAGCAAAATGCAATAATTGTAATAGGATCATATTCGTGTGCAGTATCGACTGCAGGAGCTGGAAGAATCAAATGTACTAAAAGCGGGCAAATAATTGACTTAGCAACGATGAACAGAAGAACTAGCATTTTCGTTAGGCTGTCTGCAGAAAAGCCATGACCACATTGTTCCAAGTAGCCCCCATTAGTAATTGGAAACATTTTGCTTTGTGCTGGCTCTTTTTCTGCCCTGCAGTTTTCAGGCTCTTGCTTCCGTCACCTGCCAGCACTCCCTGTGCTCTCTGTTGCTCAAACTCTTGTGCAGACACATTGCTTGGTCACAGCCTCAGAAATCTGTGTGGATTTGGCCACCGTGAGCCAGGTAGAACCACAGGTTAAAAACTGGTCCTGTTTTCGAGGAATTAATTCACACAAGATTTACATGAACAAGAGTTCATTACTAAACCCCAGGCATGAAGTTAAGCCTCAGGTATTAAGTATTTACACCATTTGCAGTTTAAGTAAGTCATTTTCAGCTTGGCCTTACCTAGCCAGGAGGAATCAGTTGGATTCAGCTGATGTTTGTCTGTGTGAGTAAAAAAAGAAGCCAAATTAGGGATTTATTGCATGAGGCAGGGCAGTGATTTGTGTGGTGTTGGCAGCCCTCCTTTCAGCCTTGTAGTGGAAATGAGGAGAGCTATTTTTGAATGTGAAAACGTGGCCTTGGGAGTACATAAATATTGAACTTTGAGCATTTTCCCCTGAGCTCCATCTTACAACTGTGGCACAGTAACTTTGAGTCCAGCCTAAATGTGAGGGAGGTCAATAGTAACAGTTCCATCAAATGCAGCACTTTTGGATCAGATCTGACTGAACTTGTCCTCCTAAGACCTTGTATTTAAGAAAGACTTCAGGAATTTGTGTTTGACTGAAACATTGGTCCTCACGCTGTCTCTATTCTCCCCATCTGCTGAAAAAATAGTTGAAAGCATCAAGGTGTAGTAGGTGTAACTCCTGTTCCATTTCTTTGGTGCACTTTGCTGTGTGTGGGTGTGGTGTGAGTCTCAGAGGGTGGAATGAGCATCCTGCACTCCCAGATTTTGCTTTTTCTGACATAACAAGCGCCAGGAATGAAGCACCTAAATTGAGCAGAGGTCAGAGTCCAGTAGCACAGACTGATGTGGTTAAAACTGCTGCTGCTGGAAATAGCAAAAGGCAGGTTTTCTGATGAAATCTGAGGTGCTTGCAGAGAATGGGACTGCTGAAAGTTTTACAGTTCCTGTGCTGAAGGAAGTGCCTAGTCAGTAAAACATATTGTGCAAAAAAATACTGTTGCTCTCCAGAACAGAGTGCTTGGTGATGTTTAGAGATGACTCCTGGCATTAAGGACTGACACGGATTTCTTTGTCCTAGACTCTCGCTGAGAGCAAATTAAACTCTCATCTTACAGGTTTTAAGCCAAAAAATGATTGTCTCATCTGTACAAAGTGACTTAATTTAGAAGATGAAAGAGAATCTAGAACTTTCTAGAGCAAAAAACCCAAGCTTGTGAGCCTCTTAATTTGCAAGCTTTGAGTATATAAGCAGATACTAATTCTTTCACTGCGTTTTGATGTCCAAGTGTGAAAACAATTGTGGTTTAAGCCATGCCCTGGCGCCAGAATAAGCAGGAAATTTGTGGACAGGAGCGGGGAAATAAGGGAGTGGGTGTCTGAAGAGGACGTGGCAATGAAAAAAAGAAATTTAGGAACATGTTAGGGTAGGTGCCTTCCTAACCTGTGAGGAAAGTCCTATCTGCTAGAAATAATACAACACAGTACAAGAAAATATATATATTTCCTTATACTTTGAAAAAAACCCCAAACCCATTTCTGTTTCCAGATCAGTTGTAAACAGTATTTGTAAACAGTATTTGTATCTTCTTGGGTTTTTTTTCTTATTAATGCAAGGCTAAAATGCCACCTCCACCACAAGTGCTTATGGTATTTATTATCATGTGGAAACTTTCATTTCAACAGCCAACAAAAGGATACAAATCTAAGCAAATGACCCAAGTTAGTGGCTGTGCAGGCGTATAAAGCAATTTAGTAGAGTTACAGTGCCAAAAAGGGAGTCTATTTCTCTCATGGAAAATGGTTCAAGGTTCAGTACACAACAAAATAACAATGATTTATGGGTGGGCAGCGAAGTTTTAAATGCATGGCCAGACTCCTAAGGACTATTTATGCTGGACTGCTTTGTGCTGCTGCCTCAGACTAGCAGTCAGTTTTTTGATGTGCTTGTTTATAAAATTGCACTTTGCAAGCAGCCTATTGCGTGGCAGTTTTTAAAAGCCCCTGGAGCTCTCTGCAGTCAGACCAGATGAATGGAAAATGCTGTTCACAGCATGAAAAATTAGTAATGTGTGGGCTGAAACAGAGTAGAATTGCCTAATGTCATCCGGGTTTGATATTGTGCTACTTTCTGTGTGTCGAAATGCTTTAATGTGAAGTCTGTCCTCCTCAGCTGGTGAACAGTTACCACATCTTCCTCTTGCACTTTCCAGTGGTCTCTCACAGCTCCTTGGGTGGTGGTTGCAGTGGTATATTGCAAACTGGATGCTGTTGACCAAAAAAAATTTTCTCCAGCCTTCTTCTCCTGTCATCGTGTCCCAGAACTGCTGTGTCCTCGTGCTGCCTCTCTCACTGATGGCCATAATGAACAGGTCAGGCAGCATCTTTTATCTCTCCTTGTGGTGAGGCACGTGTCATTATCAAATATAGGAATTAGTCTTATCAATTTAGAGAAACTGATTTTTTACTCTGGAGGACCTGAGGGTCTTGTGGTGCTGCAGCATCCAGGGCTTCCGCTGGAACTGCCAATTACTCCACGAGTTTCTTTACTCAGTGTTTGTGTGTTTGAGACCAGGAGGGCATCCATGAAGCTCTTTGCGGTGGATCATAGAGGGAAGAGTCAAGAAACATTTCAAACAATTCCAGATGTGAGTGTCTGAGAAAGGATGTGCATAAAACTCCACTAAAATAGGATTTTCAGATGCCCCAGAGGTTCTTACTTTTTTTAAAGTGTTCTGTCCATTCCACCTTCACAGTACCCAGCATGATTTCGTAATAGGTAAAAAGCTAAGAGGTTTCACAGTGCTTTAGAGCTGAGAATTTTAGTTCTTCTGCACTTTTTTGGTGGAAAGGGGAAACAAGGATCACACAGCAACTGTGTGATCCAGTGACTGCAGTGGCTGCTTTGGTCTCTGGAGCATCTTAAAGGGTGGCATAAAATTGTTGTCTAAACCTCAGAGATGGAAGGATGAGTTCCTGTTCTCCATTTCTAGAAACAAAGGTAATCTTGTAACACTTGAGCCAGTGGAGAGCACATTTTTCACACAGCCTCTGATGACTGCATTGTTGGCAGCTTTTGAAAACAATAATTTATTACTTAGAATGCAACAATTTGCATTCTGAGTAACCAGCCAGGGTTGGTAGTAGAAAAGAAGATGGGCGATGCTTCTCCATGATTTGCACCATACTTCCAGCTTGCACTAAGACAGAGAATTCTATCTGTGCTCCAACTCTGCTGACCTGTCTGAAGTGAAAGCTGCCCACAGGTCCCTGGGGTCCAAAATTCTGGAGTAAACTCATCAAAAATATGTCAAAATATAAAAATAGGAAATAAAAGTACATTTCTGAAACTTCTGAAAACTGGAGAGTGTTTGTTTTGGTTTTGGTTTGGATTTTTTTCTCTTTTTTTTTGTGTGTGTATGTATTTGCGATTTTTTTGTGGGTGTGGGGGCTTTTTTGTTTTTGGTTTGGTCTGTTATTGTTATTATTATTTGTAGAAGTAGTATTGGTATTATTATTTCGGCTGTCTTTTTAAAAAATAATGCAGTATTTCTTGGGAAAATGTCTCCTTGTGGGATGCTGGTGGTTTTTCATGCATATTTTTAAATCTCGAAGCTGATTGATGCAAGCTCGCATTGCGTTTCTTGAAAGTAATAGGGTCACTAGTGGGAACGTGGAATAAGATAGGTGAATGGGTTTCCAAGTTTGAAACCATGACTGAGAGGTTAAATAAGTGCTTTTCTTAGCAGAGATGCTGAAAGAGAAGGAAAAGGGAGCAACTCCACAAGTATCTGTTCAAGATTTGCAACCCACTGCTTGAAGTGTAAAGATCATTTTGTCTCGTGCAAATCTCAGCCACCCACAGCTTCAGCAGGAAAACACCGCTAAACAAACTCTGCTGTGATAATTTAACTCATCACTCTGATGATGCTTTGTGGGTCTGAGAATTGGGGTGAATTCATGCCCAGTCAGAAAGAGCGTGACAAGGATTCCAGTGGTGTTCCAGTTCTGCAGATGGCTTTGTCTTTAAATTTAATTTCAGGGCAGTAATGCTGGGTTTTAACATCTTATTTGAGTGCAATTTGATGGAAGTGGCAGTGTCTTGCTCACTGGCATTTGTTGAGCTTTGTGGGGTTTTTCTGATACAGAAGTCATAAATCTATTAAATTGGAATAAAGGAATGTAGGAATATAGGAATATAGCATCCTATGAATTATTATGGGGCAAAGGATGTGTTTTGCACTTGAATCTTCTGCCTAGCTTCAACATGGCCTCAGATAATTTGCTTGAGTTTATTGGTTGGTTTGTCATTGTTCTTACATTTATTGCATGAAGAAAATACCTGGAATACCTTTACTTTTATTCTGTTACCCATAAACCCATACATATATATATATGTAAATGAAAAATTAAGACTACTGAAAACACAGAAAAGAAAGAAAGAAGAGCTAAATACTAAGATACATTCATCATGCCAAATTCAGCCACTTTTCTCAGAATTTTCTGACGTCTGGAATAAATATTGATATTTTGTCTTCCCCAAATTAATACTGCTAGATTTCATAAATACTATCTAAACACATCTTCCTGTTCTTGTTCTTTATTTTCTCTTTTATTGAGGCATTTTTAACAGACTTCCACCTGTTTCAGGTCAAAAGCTTTTTGACATAATACATACATATAGGTAAATACTGACTTTGGAGGTTTGTGGCTGGTAGGATTTACAATTCCTTAATGTCGGCTTTGACTTCACGTTTGCTAAGGATCTCTGTGCTTCTCAGGACAACTAATCTTCGTTATTTACCATGGAGTTCATTATTAAAGCACATATAATTTAATTCTGTAATTGCATTACTTTTCGGGCACACGCACTGATCTTGCGTGAAAGTGGTTCTTCTGAATTCGGAAAAACGTGTTGTAACTTTCAACTTCCTTTTACAAAAAGAATGAGGAAGAAAGGGATTACGTTTATCTGCTCTGCCAAAGTGGGATATCAATGCAGTGCTGTAGACAGAAATTTGAATTAACGTTGCTGAGATATAGCCAGATTATTTCCCGCGTGCTTTGAAGCTTTGCATTTAGTTGCATCTTCTGATGCTCCAGCAAGTGCTCCAAACTCATCAAGTTACTGATGGATGTGTTTGTAAAGGCCTGGATGGTCACTTTATATGAAATTATAAACCCACTGTTGTACTTAATGAGGTCAGTGAAGCAATCAGGAAAGAAATATATAATTCTGCTGCGTGGGTCTGTAAGCATGATACATCTTAGGCTTTTTAAGTTTAATGAAGCAGCTACTCAGCAGCTGAATGTTCTTGTTAAAGAGTCTCGGCATGGATTTTAAAACTAAAATGTTGCTGAACACCGTGGTCTCCTTGGAGAGTCTGTGGCTCTTATTCTCTTGAAATGTCTGCATCTTTTATATGTTAATGGTTTTGACAAGAGCCATTTGCTTCATTTTCATTGTAAATTAAGCCCAGAGTCCATTCCCCATTCTCTGAACACTCTATCCCCTGTAAGCTGTCTCATCAGTCTCCAGCTCGCTCCCTGGGGTATGTGTGGTCTGAGAATAGCCGAAGTAATCCTGCAAAACAAACGCTTTGCCAAAGCATTTTCCTATTTTAGAAGCCTTTCTAAGAATACAAGTCCCTGTGTGAAAACTTGCGTTGTGCAAGTGGTCCAGCATCCTCATTAGTCCTCGCATGCAGCAAAATCCTTCTGCCAAATACATCCCTTCAGGGGGCTTCCCAAGGTTAATGCTGCTATTACTCAAATCCAACAGAGGCAAATCACAAGGTTTCTTCTAAACCCTTGGAGAAACACCCCTGTTTAAAGGGTTTTATTAACGTTTAGTTTTTAAAGATTCTTCTCAGCTGCAGTGCTGACACCACACAGCCATGGCGTGCAACACAGAACACTTTTTTTGAGGGGGAAACTCCTGATTTTAACATGGGAATATCATCATTGCAACCTGCAAGGTTTACATGTGACTGCAGCCAAGCGTCCCAAGGCATGCTAGGGAATCTTTCCCCCTTTTGCAGAGGGATTAATCCACCCTGCATGTGTGTTTTTGGTGCCTGACCTGAAGGGGAAGAGGGCAGGGACACATCCTGGTGGAGCCACGCAGCCTCCCCTCCACGACAAACCCACCCAGCCAGGAGCATCCCACCAAAATATCAGGAATTTACATGCCCAGGCTCCTTGTTCCCAGCATAACCCTTCCTTCCCGATTACCATTGAAAGCACCATGCAAAACACACCACCAGGGATGCAAGAAGGAGCAAAATAGAGAAGAGAGATGCGGGCAGGCTGTGATTTCTGCCTCACCTTGTGGCATAAATTACTGCTGTGCACAGGCTGCTATTAAGCAGGTTTGTGTGAATAAAGCCCTGTACAGGATTAATTGCCAGGTCTGTTCTCTGCTGCAGGCTGGTGATAGGAGACACAGAGCAGCAGTGAAGTATTTTCAAAGGGGATTTGAAGCTGATCAGCCATTTTCTCTTCCAGTATATAACTTTCCCCGCTGGCGGACAGTGGCAGAACCTTTAAATTTAAAAGTGCAAAGGGTGAAGATTGTATATTCCTCTGAAATATTTGGAGGGGGAGCAGCAAAAGGTTCAGCCTCTCTGTTTATCACTCGTGACTTCAGGAGTCTGCAGAGAGGAAAAAGCAGGGTTGTTGGCTTGCTGCTTGTGGGATGCGCCGACTGTTTTCCTGTGACACCTAATGTTGTGAACTCGCTCTCCCTGCCGAGTGGGCTTCAGAAATCCGGGGTGGGGAGTGAGGGATGCTCCTTCTCACGCCTGGTGTTGGTCAGACAGGGACAGATGTGTCCCACACCACCTCCCTGTCCTTCCTCCTGCCTAGATGGGGACCCGCGGCCCAGCGCCATGAGGACGAGCCGCTGCAGCCACCTGCCGGGAGTCCCTCCGGAGTGCCCGCGCCCACCAGCCCCTGATGGCAAGAGCCTGGCCAGCAGCAGCGGGGGCCTGGCCAGCAGCTGTCCCCAGTATGTCATGCAGGTGTCCTCCAAGGACGGGCAGCTGCTCTCATCCGTCGTGCGGACCCTCGCCGTGCAGAGGTAGGTGGGGGACAGCGTGAGGAACAGGCCCCTTCCCGTCTGGTTGGACCCCCATCCCAGCTTCATCATGGCCATGCTACAGAATGCACCACATTTCCTAAATGCTTCCCCAGCCAGCGTGCTGAGCAGCCAGACAAGCTGTTTCTAGCACCAGTGCTGCAGCTTCAGTTGTTGTCCAACTGAATGGCCAGCTCTTTCTGCTGCTGGTTTAGAGAAGCAGATTAGTGCTGAAATATATGTTTAATTTATGCCTTTGAAGCCTGCTTCAGGCTGGCTTTGTTCTCATTAGAAGAAAGAAAGAGCATTCTGAAGGCTTTGGCCTTATCTAGACTTGATGCTTGGGTCAAAATTAAATTTGTCTTCACTGGTGGAGTGCTGGAAAAACTTCATGGATCTTAAAGCAGTGCAGAAGAAATACCCACAGGCAGCCACACAGCAGGGATGTGTTTGGTACAGTCCTTTTCAGGTCTGTTTGTATGACTCCTTGACCTCCCTGTATTGTGTCCCAAAGAGAGGGAAACTCTTTCCAGGGACAAGAGCTTTCTGCTTGCATGTGTTTTCCTGAAGTTGTGGCCCTGCCTTCACTGTACTCCAGGGCACGGTGCTGCTCCTTCAGCAGCTCTTTGCTGTTGGCCAGTGAAAACAATGTTTAGGTCAGAGGATCACCACTACAACAAGAAGTGTCCAGCTGAGGCAGATTGAAAACCTCCCTGATGCACTTTGGGATTTCTTGAGGTGGCTACACCACGGGTCTGTGAGAAGCTGGGGAACAAAAAAGTACAGAAGCACTTGCTCTTCTGCCTCTCATCTGCCACTCTGATGTCTTTCACTCTGCACTTTTCCCCCCTAACAGAAGAGATATTTTAAACAAGAAGGCCAAAATGCCTTAAACCATTAGCCCAGCAGCTTGGATTACTAATTACAGAGCAAAGTACTCTTAAACTCAAATATTTCGCACACTGTTAGTTCGTGACACAGAAAAAGGCTATGCCACAGCCTTGTGCATTGACCAGCAGTTTTCTCTCCCTCTCCTGCAGCAGCCCCTTCAATGACCGTCCCATCTGTAGGATCTGCCACGAGGGCAGCAGCCACGAGGAGCTGCTGTCCCCCTGCGAGTGTACGGGGACCCTGGGGACCATTCACCGCAGCTGCCTGGAGCACTGGCTCTCGTCCTCCAACACCAGCTACTGTGAGCTCTGCCACTTCAGGTTTGCAGTGGAGCGCAAGCCCAGGCCGCTGGTGGAGGTCAGTACATGGGGCACGGCCCCAAAGTCTTAGTTTTACTGACAAAACCTTGTCTGCTTTTATACAGGCATCACAAAGCCTCTGCGGATCCACGGGAGCCAAAGTGAATTTTGGTGTTTGGAAACACGAGGGCAGGGGCTCAGGGAAAGGGCAGGGAATAACAAAACTCCTCTTTTTGGGCCAAATCAAAACAAGTGATTAAGAATGGGATCAATGGGTTTGCTTCACTCTGAACCTGAGTGAAGATTTAGGAAGCAGTGTGCAGGGTATTCCTAGAATGCCAGCCGGCCTGGTTGAGGGTGGAAGAGAGGTAAGGAGCAGTTTCTGTGGAATGTGAGACAACTGTCTGGACTCAGAATATTAAATATAGGTAAGGAATTTTATTTTCTTCTTGCTTTTGAGAGAGAGGTAACAAACTTAAGAGCTTTAGAAACCCGGTTTCCATGTCAAAGCCATCAAGAAGGAATTGTTCTTGTTCAGTATCTGGCATGTTTAGACATTTTGTGAGTGACCTTTTGGCCTCTTCTTGCCTATGTGCCAGACTCAACATTGAATTGGAAAATTGTTCTTCCCTTATCAATGAAAATTCAGTTTTTGCCAACTATAGATAGCAGCTTCATTAAGTTTCCGGGTTTTAGGGTATGTTTGGCCCTCAGGAAAAGAAAAGAAACCGAAGAAAGTTCAGTCTCTTGACACTGTTAATGACCTTTTTTCTCCCTCATTATATTTTGGAAAAAGATGAAGCAAAGTTAGAGTTTCTTTTGGAATTAAAAGTGAAATACAAATAACACTTGACAACATGAAGGAGAAGCATCATTTTGTACCAGCTGGTGACAGAGGCACCTACATGCAGAGCTTGGGTTCAGGACAAAATGTCTTTCCTGTGCATCTTAGTTGTTCCTGTAAACTGTGTCAAAACTGGTGGAAGGAGTTACAGTATTAAAAATGATGATGGAAGGAGCTGAAAGCAAAGCTGACCCTACACAGGTTGGGGCACTGTGGTTGTTTGATTGTTCCCTGATGAAGTGAGGCTTCTTTTTTGGCAAAAGCAGTAATAAATAGTAGAAACAACAACAGTGATATTTAGAGTAATAATGGTAAACCTGTCATTTATTTCTCAGCTGAGGACAAATGAAAACCATGAACAAGAACATTTCTGAAACATAGTAAAATGTTTTTTATTTTTACTGCTCAATATTTTCTGCCTTCTCAGCTACTTACACCCACAGTATTTTAGTGCAGAAATCAACAGCTTGATGCAGTTGCAGGAAAGATCATAAAACCCCCCAATCCTTTTAAAAAGGATATGTTTACTGTTTAGAAGGGAACTGAAGATGTACTTCTAAAGTTGAGAGCAGCAGAGACAAAGAGTAACTAAAGTGAGCTGTATGCCAGGGGGAAAATTAAGCAGGAAGATAATCAAACTTCTTGATTTCTGTCAGTGTAAGTCAAGTTTGTCCTGAAAGTTTCTACTTATTTAATACACGGTGCTTTGAAATGCAAAGACCTCCCCACACAAATAATTGCAGCAAATCTGAGAGTTCCCAAAGCAGGACTAAAGCAGGTGCCAAGTTGCCAGATTCCCTCATCCTCTGTGTCCTAAAAGCACTTTCATGCCTGTCTCTCTGTGTTACCTTGAGTGCGAGGACAGGCACGGAGGTTTATCAGGTGCAGTGGGTTTTTTGCATTTCTCACAAAAACCTTGCTGTAATATTTGGGCAAGTGACAAGCCAAAGTGGCCATCTGCTTTTAATACCACAGTGTGCGTAGGTTTGGAATGGGGTGTCTAAGTTCTCTTCATTTAATGAGATAATTATTTCTCCAAAGTTTCCCCTGACCTAGACAATGGAAAGAGTAAATGGTCCTCCTTTCACTGGAGGTGAATGGTGAGCCTTACCAATGCATTTACTAGGTCAAGAGGGACTATTGTACTCATAAAGTGATTTATAGAGCACGGATTCTACAAAGCTATCCAGTAACTCCTCAACAGGCCCTATCTCACAGAGAGAATACATCCCATTCAGGGGTCAGTGACAGGTAGTGAAGAAATGCTCAAAGCAATCAGTCATCATATTGATCTTTTCTCTGAGATCTTCCACCAGGAAAGAAAAAAAAAGGTGTTTTTGACTATTCCAAGACATATTATACTCTTTCTTAAAGGCCCCCCCCCCCCCCCAAAACAAAGAAAAGAAAACAGCATGCTATTATGCGTTCTCTTCATCCCTTCACTGGATTGATCACTGCTTCCTGGTGGCTTAGACATGGGCCTGGAATAAATCTGTTTCAGTGGAAACAAATTGAGATACTTTACTTGTATTATCTATAAATGTCATATGTGAATTTATTCCTGCTGTTAGCAGGAGAGGCTGCAGCAACAGTGAGCTTGAAATGGAATCAGTGGCATGGCTGATGGTTCAGCCATATTCCCTCCTCCCTGTCTCCATCATTATGGAAGCAGCAGAGGAGTTTCTGTGCTTCTCCTTTGTCTCTGCCACAGGTTGTATATTTTTGTCTAAAGGAGAATCTTCTCCCCAGAAATGTGCAATGTGCTGGCTGTTTGATGCCCAAAACCCAACCAGAGCAGCAGGCAATGGTAGCGCAGTCTATCAGGCAGATCCATCCTCTCAACAATAAATGTGTGAAGCTTCCTGGTTTCTTTTTTTAAACTCGTATTATTCTCCCCAGAAGAACTGTGTTTCCACACTGGGAACGTGAATCAGGCACTGTGGTGGTGATTAAACCCCTCCTTCAGCACTCACAGTACTGCAAAATTCAGTTCAAGGAGCCAGGGTCTGAACCCACCCCTTCCACTCTGTGCCAAAGGAAAGAGAAACCTATAATATGGTGGTTGATATGCATAGATTTGATATTCCTTGTGACAAGCCAGCCAAGGACCTCAAAACCAGCTCAGTAAAATCTCAAACTGAAGTAAGTCCATTACTGACTTTTATGGACCTTCCAGTTTTATACAAGCTGCTTTTTTAATGCAGCCAATCCACAGGAAGAAATCTGCACCAGGAATGTGTGGTATTATCCACGTAGCTGTTTTTTCTATGTTTCAGCATAAAGATTAGTCAAGCTTTATGTAAGTGTTATATATCATCTCCATTTCAATATCCATATTGTGCCTGTGTTGCTTCCACTTGGCTCATTACAGAAGCAGGCACAAAACGTGGCAGTACAAATATATTTATTTGCAATAAAATGTTAGGGAACAACCAGCTAAGGCATAAAAATGGTATAAGAGTATTATGTGACCGTGTAAGTCAGGCTTGTATTGCTTGTAAGTTACTTACCTGTCTTGAAACAACCAGGATTTGGTACCTGTTGGTTTTTTGGTTTTCTGTTTTTTTGGTTTGTTTTTTTTGCAAACAAATAGAATTTTATTTTTTAATACTTAATTAACAATACAAAGCCCATAAGCAAAACAGCATGACTAGGAGAAAAAATAAAGTCAGGATAATCACAGCAATATTGGGCTGAAATTAACTTCAGTTTTTCCCACTGTGTTGCTGTCTATAAAGCTTCTATCAGTAAGGTAAAATAAATTTAAAACCCCTCTAAAATGTACACCTATGCATGAAGTAGTTAAGATGAGCTTACATTATAAATTAAAACTTCCCCAAGCCTTACATTGAAATATGAATTTATTCCCTTTGCAAGACTTCGAGTCACAATGTTTTTATCTGCTGGGATTATTTTTACTTATTTTTCCTCTCCACTGTTCAGTGAAGCAAGTCATTAGCATTAAATTACTGTAATGAAGAGACACCAGATTTGCTGCAGGTAGTTTATAAAAGGATGATGCCTCAAGCCAGAAGGAAAATAAATGGTTCCTCGGCATAGTAACCAACCGGGAAAACTTTCATAAATCAAAGTTTGGAGGAAATTCAGCTGTCCGTACAGCATATTAGGGCTGGGAGCAGATAATTAAGGTGTGTCCATCTTCCTTCCTTTCTTGTCCCTAAAAGGGCAGGGTGACGGAGACACATTTTGTACCTAGTTGTCTTCAGCTCTGAAAATAATCCCCCTGAGACCAAGACACAGGGAGAATTTGAAGTAACCATGTATATTTCCAGCGGAAGTATGTCTGAGTTTAAAAAAGTACTAAAAAAAAAAGTAATAAACTCCCCAGCACAGTTTTAAAACCATAAACTCTCCAAGATGCATTTTTTTTTGATCTATTTATTCCTAATGGAGTGAAAACCAGAGACCAAACCAGAATGTTCTTTCTCCTTTAAAGAGAAATTAAGTAGTAGTTTTATGTTCCTTGCAACAAGGATTTGCTACAGTGCACAAATCTTTCTTCTAGTACTGACAGCAGGAGTGCAAACAAGAGCAACCCACTCCCCATTAAAAAAAAAAAAAAAAATTACTTATCAGAGAACAGACTAATTCAAACCATCACATCTGTAACTGCTCATTCCTAAATTTATAACAATCAAGGGCAAAAATACTCGAGGAAATTTTCCAGGACAAATAAATGAACAATCAATCAGAGATACTTCAAGAATGAGCAAGATGGGGGAAGGTGATTGCAGTTTTCAAAGATAAAAAAATAGAAGTGCTACGATTTATTGCACTTGTCTTTTTGTAGACCTATCAAGCATTTATTATCTATCATGTCCTTCATTCCCATATATTTGAGCTTATAGATCAGGACATTTACAGTGTGTGGAAGTATGTGTTATCAACAGTGAATCTCTGCTTTCCTTTTGTTTCAAAATGCAAAATGTGATTTTTGTTGGTTTTCTTGAACGCATATATTTGTCTGCCTAACTGGGAAGACAGTCACCCAAAACAGAATGAGAGCATTGGAAAAATACACAGATAGAAAGAAACAGAGCTTTTCCCACAATTCCACAAAATCTTTTTTTCTTGACACATCCTGAAATCTTCTAACTGACACAAGCATCTCCAAAAATATTAAGTGGCTAGTAGGAAAACAGAACAGCAGTGAGCCAGACTAATGGTAAAAAATTATAGTATTATGTAATTGGACCGGCAAGAACTTTCATAGATTTTTAGAGTGCCACTGAGCAAGCTCTGCTATTTGTTTTCACTAGCAGGTAATTGCTAATCCTGTTTTAGAAGCTGAGTGTGTGTAATCCAGAAACTGGACACCACATCCATGGACCACTATATGATTGCTGCTTGGTGGAACTTTGTGTATCATAAAATCAGAGGATGGTTTGGGCTGGAAGGGACCTTAAATCTTATCCAGTGCCACCCCTGTCATGGGCAGGGACACCTTCCCCTATCCCTGGCTGCTCCAAGCCCCATCCAACCTGGCCTGGAACACTTCCAACAGTCCATCCCTCAAATCCATCTCTCCCCAGTTCAGACAGAAGGTTGTTCTGTCAAAGGCTTTGCAGAAGCCCAGGTAAGTGATGCCCATAGTCCTTCCCTTGTCCACTGGTGTGGTCACCCCATCAGAGAAGGCCACTGGGTTGGTCAGGCAGGACTTGTCCCTGGTGAGGCTGTGCTGGCCGTCCCCAGCCACGTCCCTGTGCTCTGTGAGCTTCAGCAGAGCTTCCAGAGGGTCTGTCCCACGAGCTCCCCAGGCACAGAGGCGAGGCTGACAGGTGGGTGTTCCCAGGGTCTTCCTTTCCATGTATTTTGAAGGTAGGGGCAATATTTCCCTTTTTCCACTCACCTGGGATCTCACTGACTGCCAGCACTTTTCCAGTGTCACAGAGAGTGGCTTGGCAACTCCACCAGCCAATTCCCTCAGGACTCTGGGGTGCATCCCTGCAGGTCCCCCAGACCTGTGCCCATCCAGGTTCCTCAGCTGGCCCTGAACAGGATCTTTCCTTTCCCCCAGTGCCTACCCTGCTCTCCATCCCCTCGGGAAGGTGGGAGGAGAGGCTGCCATTGGAGACTGAGGCAAAAAAGCTGTTGGGTGCCTCAGCCTTCTCCCCATCCCCTGTCACCAGTTTGCCAGTGTTGTTTGTCATGGGGCAAAACACCAGCTGTCTGTGCTGTGGTTTATCCTTTCTAGAAAACAAAACAGAGCAAAACTTCAAAGTTTTATCATGCACCATCCTTACAATGGAAAACGTAATTCTTCCCCTTTCAGAAACATGCAAAAGT
This sequence comes from Corvus hawaiiensis, assembly GCF_020740725.1. NCBI lineage: Eukaryota > Metazoa > Chordata > Aves > Passeriformes > Corvidae > Corvus > Corvus hawaiiensis. Next base: position 43,102,393 of record NC_063255.1, on the reverse strand, counting down.
AGCAAAATTCCTTTGCTATTTCAAAAAGAAGCCTTGGTTCGTAGAGACATCCACAATTAAAATATTCCCTGGAATTTGAGTTAAAATAGGGGTTAAACTTAAGAAAGAGCAGAATCATTTACAAAGAGGCCACAATATTAGCACAATAACATTATAGAGATGAAATAATTTTGATTCCAGCTCTCAAATACACAGGCCTCTGTCTTTGAGAGCAAAGAAACATCTCTGTGAGCTGTCACCATGGCCTTTCTAAAATCATCTACTAAAGACAATATCACTGTGCCAGCAACTGAATGTTTGATATAAGGAGGAAACCCAAGAACTAGAGCATAAATATTTTTTTCAGCCAAAAGGTAACTGTCAAAAGTTTGTTTTCCTTGGCAAAACATTAATCCAGGAAAGTTTCAAGACACCCAAAATGTTTCACGGCACTGAAAACAAGCATACATTCCATTCTAGTCTGGGAAATTTTGGTTTTGAGTTACACATCATTAAGCCAAGTTTCAAAACGTTTCACTGAAAAACATTAAAATGGACATTCCGAGTAAAAATAGGGTCAGGAAAAAAATTGGTTCAGATGCAATTTTTTGGGGGAGGGGAAATAAACACTGCTCCTGGTCCTTAAAAATGTTCTTCATTCCAGAGAAACATTCTAAAAAACCCAGGCAATATCAGGCTTTCTGTGCTTAAAGCCCAAGGCAAAATGCTCCCACTGGTTGCTGCTGGCACGAAACCAGAAACCACAGTAATTTCCAGCACTTCAGCTTGTGTACAGCCTGCTTCCACCAGGACTCCCTGCTGAGCCATCAGCGTGAAAACGATAAAATGAACTGATAAGTTTTGATGTGCAGTGAGCTATTTTTAGCTCAAAGGAAAATGCATTTAGGGGAGATAATTCCTTCCTGTCCTCTCCCCCCCTGCTTCGTGGTGTAACTCCAGCAATGTTTAAAATCATTTCCCCAAGAAAAATGTACAGAACTAGAGGGTGCTCTCCAGCAGAAACAGATTGTAGCCTTGGGATCTGGTCAGGAAAACCACGGTGCACACACTTTACTTTTACATTTGTGAGTCATCTAATTGAAGTTAGACCTGTGGAGATGAGCACTTCCAGGATTTGGCCTTTGGCAGTGGTGAGACAGCTCAGAATCGTGGAGGTGTTTTACAGCAGTGTTCTGCTGGCAGCTCATTTAGGTTAGGGCAGATAAATTCAGAGTCTGAGCCTCTCCAGGGTGTTCTGGTACTTGGCTGCTGCTTGTTCCAATGATTTCCTTCTCCAATTTCAGCTCTGCCTTGTGAAGTGACTGCAGCAAATCTTTCTCTGTGTGTTACGTGTGTGGGGTGAAGGAGCCCCAGGTGTGTTCACAGTGTTTTGTCAAGTCGAATGTGGTACATCAAAAAATCTCTCCCAGAATGTAAGCAAGGTCCTTCTCAAAACTGTGTCAGCTTTTAGGGTTTTGGCGTAACCTGCTCTTCTTGGGAGGCTGTTCCAGAGCTGGATCCTCTGAAGGATAGGGACTTTTTTTCTGATTCTCATCCTAAATTTATTTGTGGACAACTATTATCCATTTTTTCTTAAGGCAGCCTTGTCCCTCAGCTTAAGTAGCACTTTTAATTCACTGATGTTTCCCTTCAGTTCTCCCATCTGGCTTTCCCCAAGATGAATTTAGGGAATGACTTTGCTGAGATAAATGTGGACCCCCATCCCTCTGAGGTGCTGTATTCTCAAATGGTCTCTTTGCTTGTCCCAGTAAGACTGGGTTTTGCATCAGGTGCTGCGCTTAAAGATCTTGAATTCATTTTTTCTGCCATTGCTGAACTCGTTTCATGTCTTGTTACTCCAGCTCTCTACCTGTGGATCAGGAACAGGGAATGCTGATCACTTTAAGATTGTACTTCACAAAATACCAGGCAGGCCAGCATTTTACTTTAAACACGACCCTTTTTATAACCTCTTTTTTTTCTTTCTCCCTCCCCCAAATGGAAATTATCATTCTGAGAGTCTCCATTTATTGCAGAAATAATTGGGCACATTGACACATTTTAATGGGTCAGATTTCAGAGTTTCACAGTGCAGATCTGATAGCTTCATCTGGCCTTACATCTCGTTCTTGGCCAGCAGGGTAGTCCATACCATACTGCCACAGTAATTAATTAGCTCAGGGCTTTGTTAGGATCCCTGTGTGGCTATGAGTTGTACAAAAGGATTAGTTGACTTGGCTTTTTAGCTGTAAAGTTAACTTGACAGTGCCCATTCCATTCCCAAAACAAATGACTGAAACCTAGAAACAGATGCAGATTTAGGCAGGTGTGCACTACTTCAGGAGAAAAATAAGTGCTGTGACTGAAACCTGTACAACCACTGAAATTGCTTAATCTTTGCTTTTGACTTATACTTCAGAGCTTGCTGATGAAATCCTTCTGGCTTTTTGAGGTTAGACTGTAGATTGGTGATGGCTTTATTTATTATTTAATACTACTCTTACCTGTCACAGCCTCATCTAATATTTGAATTGCTAGGATTTGACTCTTTGTTCAGGTGCCACAAGGCATAAGGAGCAGGGAGCCATCAGCCTGTGAAGCAGTTTCACACCATTTTAATCTGCTCAAACTTTCAATCAAGTTTGATGGCACAGAGAAAAATGCTGTGTTAATTCAGGTGCACTGCACTGTGTCCAGTGACAATTGTAATGTGGGGATAATAACACATGCCTTGACAGGTATGCTGCCTCCCCTGCACTCCTGGTCTTCTTCCTCCTTGCTCAGAACTAGGAACCATTTCTTGCACTCCCTGAGCTGCATGGGTGCCAAAATTTTGAAGTCTGTCCTGGGAAAGTGGTGAACACCTGCAATTCCTGTTGAGGTCAAGGAGAAGCATACAAGTGCTCGGCATTTCTCTTCCAGGTCACCTTCCAAACAAGTGCTTTCCACAAAACCTTTTTGCAAAGTCTTTAAAACCCTTAAAAGCACAATCTCTACTCTCAGGTGCTTTCAGTTCCTCTCGTTTTCTTGGTGGTTTCACATTGCAGGGACTCGTGGAAATGTAACAAGGGGAAGGTTGGAATCAGACCTGTTCAGAAGCAAACAGATATAACCCAGAATGGCTGTGCATAAACCCTTGGGGGTGTTTTTAAGTAAATGGATTGAAAGCTCCAAGGAAAGTAGTGTGAGACTTTCACTCACTTCTCAGCACTTTCTTTAAAGCTACAGTAAAATAAAGAGATGCTCAAATGTAGTTGTATGTCTCCTCATTTTGCACAAGTTCTGCTGAGGAAAACTGCTTGCAGCCCCTTGCTGTTCTCCCCCTCATACTGATGGGGTGGAGGGGTGAGGAAATGGCTGTGTGGGGGCTTAGCTGCTTGTTGGAGTGAACTCTCCACAGCTGGTTATTATCTTTCCTGGTTAAGGAAAGGAAAAAGTCAGTATTGAACCCCCCTCTTTAACTGGCACCTTCCCTTACAACTTCTTACTTACAGTAATACATAGCTAGTTTAAAGCACTTTGCACTTCCTTAGCATTTCAGAAGTATTCAAGCAAGTTAAAAGCCTATATCCTTCAAAAAAACATTTATGAACATATTTTTCGTGTTCTAAATTCCTGAGTTGTACATGAGGATGGATCTTTGGCTCCTGAGTCATTCTGTTGCAGTTAAGCCTCATGGAAAAAAGAAAGTAGATTATTTATTATTTCCACCTGAGAGATGGTGAGGCTGAAGCAAACTTGTCTACTGATTTGTGTCTTTTCTGCTAGTGCCAGAGTAGTTCCTGGCTGCACTCAATTTCTTGACTGTTTTTCACAAACATGGAGAGATAAGTGCAGCATTTGTTTTCATGGTGTGGGTAAATTGGGAAAAGATGAAGCAGAGGTTGAAAATAATAGAGGAGTGGGATACCTAGATGAGAAATATTCCTTACCTGGCACACTGTCCTCGACAAAACTCCTGAGTCCTGCTGCTCCTCCAAGTCAGTGCTGCAGCACTGTAACAGGGAGGAACAGAAAAACCCAAAAAACAACCAACCAACCGAAAAAAACAACAACCCAAAACCAAACAAAACCCAAGAAGGTGGCTAGAAATTAGGGCACTAAGCCGTGAAGAGATGAAATTGCCTCCTCAGCCTCAGTTTCTGGAGCTAAAGGGACAGGACTTCTACTGCCACATTTAACATGCTTGGAGAAACAAGACGACCAAAGAGTTTAAGGATGCACGAGCCTCATCTGGTTCTGCTGGCCCCAAAAACCCATAAAAGGATGCTGCAGAGCAGGTTTGACCAAACCCTACAGCTCATGTTGGCAAAAATTACAGGGCTTAGTAGTTTTCCTGTTCAAATATTGACTTGTGTGACGAGGTTTTGGTTTTATTTTAATTAAAAGGCCTCAATGTACTGTTGTAGGAACTTCTTTCACCTCTGCTCTCTCAAATCCTGTTTATAGAAATGTGGGCGTGTGGGCTTGATAGCTGTTCAATCCTAACCTTTGCTTCAGCAGCTGACTTTCAGGCACTCTGTTTCGCAGGATTAATATCCTCTTAATAAAAATAACCTTGTGTGCCTCGAACTCTGCTTAAATGTGGGTATCTGCAAACAAGTTGAAAATGGCTTTGCGAATATTACGAGCTGAATGTAAAACAAAAATCCTAAAATAGCATGCAAAATGTTAAAACATTTTCTGCACGCTGCACATTAAGGAGGGAGTTTTTCAAAGAAGCCAGCGGGCAAATGCCAGGAGCTGCACTACACTAAACACATCCCATTCTCAAGGCAGCCCTTACCACAGCTGAACAAATGATGTGGTGGGTACAGAGAGAGGTGGACACCAGCAGGAAGCAAGGGGGAGAAAGTCAGGTCTCCAGTATTGCCTAAAAACAAAGGAAAATCCCTGCAAACGGTGTTAAGTGTGGTAAAGTGTAGAAGGTATCTTTTCAGCTTTATACCGGCTAGCGCTTGTATTTCAATGCCTTAGAAAGCCTCGAGCAGCCTTGAGAGGTAGCACGGGCGATCTAGCACTTTAGTAGCTCTAAAATCGGTACCTGAATCAGCTGCAGAGCAAATACCATCAGCAGAAGCAAAGAGGGAGAAATATAGCTCCCTGCTCGCTCAATTCCCTGCAGTTAGAAGCCTTCAAATGAGACAGACGACCAGAGATGTTTACAGGAAGGTAGCTGAGCTGAGAGAGGGCCTTTGCCTCCCCTCGACCATCTTTTTATTCGGAGAAGGGGCAAGGGGATGACTGGGGGCGGACCCGGGGTGAGCGGCCAATCAGACACTGCTGAAGAGTTTGAGTTACATTTGGCTTTGCCCGCGCTTGGAACAAAAGAACTCGGAGCACATGTCTTTGGGAGGGGGGATGGGAAGCTCAAAACAGGCAGCAACAATTCCCTATTTTTTTTTCTTTAAAGCTGGGTTGTAACTCTTAGTAACTTAAAAGTGCATAGAACAGTAACAAAACAATAGTGCAAAATATAATTGTAATCTATCGTCCCTACAACTCGACAGTACCTAGGATGCCTTTAAACTAGTTCCCCAGTCAAAACTCAGGGGTTTAGTCAGGACATCTATGGTATGGAGTATCAGGACAAAGATTTACAAAATACAGTGCAAAAACCTGAGTGCAAAACAGTGCAACTTAACTTAAGGGATTAACATAAAGATCTGCAGTAGGGGGTTTACATGAAGGTGCAAAATCAGGATTCTTTTTACGGCGTCTCTTCCAGGAGGCAGTTTTAACCTCCTTAACTTTTGAGGAAGTGACATAAGGTTTTACCCACTTCCCTGGGATCCATCTCAGTCCTTGAGGGGTAGATACACTGGCATACCCACGTCCCCAAGTCACAAGTTTGTACGGTCCTTGGATTTTTTGAGTCTCTGGGTCCCGGATCAGGACTTCTGGATTTTCCTGCAGTTTCTGTCTCCTGGTGTTCTGGAAATGACGATAGATGGGAGGGTTTGGATCCTCAAAGGTGCCATTCAGGAAGTTTATGGTAAACAGTGCTTTGCTGAGTCTGAGGACAGGTGAGTTGAGTTTGGTGGTCCCTGATTGTTGTAGCAGCATTCGCTTGAGGGTTTGATGGGCACGTTCAACAATGCCTTGTCCAGTTGGGGAGTGAGGAATACCTGTAACATGTCGAAATCCCCACTGCTGGCGAAAGTTTTTAAACTCCTGGGAGGTGTAGGCAGGTCCATTATCAGTTTTTATCTCCTCAGGTATACCGAGCACAGCAAAAGCTTGGACAAGATGTTTTTCAACGTCCTTAGCCTTTTCACCTGCATGTGCAGAGGCATACATAGCACCAGAGAAGGTATCAATAGAAACATGAACGTATTTTAATCTCCCAAATTCAGGGAAATGTGTGACGTCCATTTGCCACACTTCACCGCTATTAATACCTCTGGGATTGACCCCCATGCCCAGTGATGGAAGCTGTAGCTTCTGGCAGTTGGGACATGTTGCCACTATTGCTTTTGCCTGTGTCCGCGACAGATGGAACATGCGGATAAGAGCGGGAATATTTTGATGGTACATGGCATGGCTCAATTTTGCTTGTTCAAAAACTTGGGGGAGCTTTGGTAAGTCGGCTGATAGAACTATGTCTGCTGGCATAGCCAGAGCATCAGCTCTACGATTACCTTCTGCAATAAATCCTGGCAGGTTTGTATGTGACCTCACATGCATGACAAAATAGGGATGCTCTCTGTGGGAAACCAGATAAATTAATTTTGAGAGTAAATCATAAATTTTCTTGTTTGAGATTTCTTTTAGGAGAGCATGCTCAGCTCTAACAGTTACTCCAGCTACATATGCTGAGTCTGTGACCAAATTAAAGGGCTCTTTGAACCTCTCAAATGCTCTAACAACAGCTGCTAATTCAGCTACTTGTGGTGATCCCTGGATTACCTCGATGTCAGATTCCCACTTTTGCGTCTTTGGATTTTTCCATGTGACCACGGACTTTTTACTTTTTCCTGAGGCATCAGTAAAAACGGTAATCGCATCGAGGGGTTTTCTACTTTGAATCTCGAGGGATGAAAGAGAATGGCAGATTAAACATGTCATGTTTTGGGTAATGATTTGAGATTTGGCCTGAGTAACTATCTAATGCAAATTGTAAATTTATATTATTTTGGAGCAGGTGATCTAATGCGTCAGTTGTTACAGGTAAGTAGATGCATGCAAAGTCACATCCTGCCAGGGTGCGGAGCCTTGCTCTACCCTTCATGATAATTTTTGCCATTAGTTCTTGTGGCTGTGTGATGGTTTTAGGAGGTTGGAGTGGAAGGAATACCCATTCAATTATGATGAGGGGTTCCTTCTGCTCTTTGTCCCACTGAAATATGAGGCCATGAAAGCGTGGTACCTTCCCTAGAATGACAAGCTTAAAGGGTAGGGAGGGCTGATACCTGTGTGCTTGTCTGGTGGAAATGAGCTCTTGTATCTTTTTGAGAGACTGCCTTGCCTCTTCTGTCAGGGATCTAGGGGATGCTGGACCGCCTTCCCCTTTTATTAGGTTTGCAATAGGAGCTACATCCTCTGTGGTGAGTCCTAACCAGGACCTTAAATACTTCAGTGTCCCACAGATCTGTTGCACTTCCTCTAATGTTTTTGGGTTATTATTAATGGTGACAGGTGTTGGGGTGATAGAGGTTTCTGTGATTTTGAGTCCGAGGTATTTCCAAGGGCTTGTTCTCTGCATTTTTTCAGGTTGTAATTCAAAGCCCTTGGCCTCTAGGGCCTCAACCACCATGTTAAGTGTCTGCTCGAGATACTGATTATTGGGAGCACACACCAGCACATCATCCATGTAATGCAGGATGATGGCTTTCTCTGCTTTGGCACGGATGGGAGATAGAATTTTAGCAATATACTCTTGGCAGAGAGTTGGGGAATTTTTCATACCTTGGGGAAGCACAAGCCAATGATAACGTTCCATGGGAGTTTCATGATTAAGAGATGGTACAGAAAATGCAAATCGGGGGGCATCTGCAGGGTGGAGTGGAATATGAAAGAAGCAATCCTTGATGTCAAGAACAGCTAAATGCCAATGTTGTGGGAGCATTGAGGGTGATGGCATACCTGGTTGAAGGGGTCCCATGTCTTCAATAACCTTATTAACTTCTCTAAGATCTTGGAGTAGCCTATATTTGTTCTTTCCCGGTTTTTGTATTACAAACACGGGTGTGTTCCATGGGCTGTTAGTTGGAACTATATTTCCTTTAGCCAATTGTTCAGCCACTAATGTTTTGAGTGCCTCTAAGTTTTCTTTTTTTAACGACCACTGGTTAACCCACACGGGTTCATCTGTTTTCCAAGTTAATTTATGTGGATGGCACTCTGCTTCAGTGGCCTGCAAGGGAAAATTTTGATGTCTAGGCGTGATATCAATTTTTGTTCCCCACTGAGACATGGCATCCCTTCCCCACAGGGTGAATTTGGTGTCTAGGACATACGGACGAAGTGTCGCTATTTGTCCTTCAGGACCTTCAATTTGGATGGTGTGTTTGGACTGCTTTGCAATTTGGGTACCTCCAATCCCTTGTATGATGCCCTGAGATTGCAATTCCCATTGCGTAGGCCACTTATCAAATGGAATGACAGACACATCAGCACCTGTGTCTAACATTCCCATGATACTGATTTTATGTGATTTGTAACGGAGCTTACATTCTATTACAGGTTTGTCATTTCCCAAAACCTCAGTCCAACAGATGGCTGGGATATGACCATCTGTGGGCAGGTATTTGGGCAGTGGAAAGGCCTGTGCAATGACTTGACCTTTAGGCATAAAGTACGGTGGATATATACATTGTACAATTAGGTTAGAACACCCGTTCTGATCCATTTTCATGAGTGTGGGTGTAACCTCTATCCCAGCAGGTGTTTCCCGAGTGTCCCCAATAACAAAAAGGTATGTAAATTCTGGCATGTGGTCCACATTCTGGAATGAAATGGGTATTACAGTCTGTTTGTTGTTGTTGAAATGGTGTGCTTTATCACAGGTTACCTTAAACCTGAGTCCAGAAGTCCAAGTTGCTTTGTCTGCAGCCCTATTTATGTCTGAACGCGGAGCTGTTAGGACGCGTTGAGTCGCTAGTTTCCCTGCTGTTGACCTGGGGAAACAGTCTTTGGAGAGTTTTTATCAGCAGTTATAATTGCTCTGCAATTGCGAGCTACATGTCCCTTTTTCTGACAACGATAGCATACAAAGTTACCTCGCGATTGAGTTTCTCCTGTACCTGTAACATTCTCCACAACCTCCCCAACCATCCCCACTTTTTTCAAAAAGGGAGCAGCTGTGTTCAGCTGCACCTTCTTCGTACAGACTTCGAGGATGGATTCAACAGTAGGAGGAGGATACAGCGGGAGAGTGAGAATGACTTGTTTGCAAGCATCATTCGTATTAACTTGGAGAAGTTCGAGTAGGAGTGCTTGTTGGAGGTCAGGATTAGGGACCTGGGAAGAGACAGCTTCGTACAAACGGTTATAAAAGTGAATAATATTTTCATTTGGCGATTGCTTGATGGTGGTATAATGAGAATTAGGAGTTTGAGATGGTAATAATGTTAAGGCCTTTTCAGCAGCACGTGTGATTTCAGTAAGAACTGGACGAGGGATAAGCATTGCTTGTTTTTGAGGATTTGCCATATTACTGTCACCAGATAAAAGGTCTAATGTGATATAATTGTTTTCAAAATCCAGGTAATTATCTGGAGTTTGCAACAAAATTTTCAATAAATCAGATAAAATTATTTTCCATTGCTTTTTCCACACCATAAAATCACCAGGTGTGAGAAGAGTTTGCATTAATGTAAGTAAATCATGAGGTACAAGTAAGTGAGTTGCAAGAGTAGCACTTAAAAGGCTCTTAAAATAATTACTATGCATTCCAAACTCCTTAATTGCCTTGCACAAATCCTTAATATCAGAATAAGAAAGGGGTTTCCAGTCAGGGTTAGCTCCATTGCTAGTACAAGAGAGTGTAGTAGAAGCAGTTGGAGTTACTTCCTGGTAGGCATGGGTTCTCGGATTCAGAGGGGCAGTCACAGGACTGTGGGAACCTGGGGCGGGACAATGGGAAGCAGGGGCGGGGAGTGGAGGAGCAGGGGCGGGGAGTGGAGGCGGGGACACGGCCGGAGGAGGGGAGGGGTCGGGGGCGGGGTTGTGGGAGGCAGGGGCGGCACTTGAGCCATGGGCGGGAACAGAGGGAGGGGTGAAACACGACGCTGTGGGGACGGGGTTGGGGGGCGGGGTCAGGGTGTGACGCAGGAGTGGGAGGGGATGGGGACAAGAAGGGATTTGTGGGATGGGGGAGAAAGGGATTGTGGGAGGTGTAGTTTGGAGAGGAAGGACCATTGCGTCCGCCATTACTGGAGACAAACAAACTGGGAGAAAAGCGGTTGGGGGGAGGGGTTTTTTCCCGGGCTGCGAGCACATGGCAATGGCCGTCCCTGGGAACAAAGAGATCAGGGGAGAAGGGGTTTTTACGCGCGCTTGAAACATGAGGGCTAAAAACTGGGGAAAAGGGAGTGGAGAAGAGGGGTTGGGAAGGTCCTGGGATGGGCTCCGGATTCCCATCCAAGGCAGGGTGCTGAGGAAACACAGGTGAGCCAGGAGGACGATAGCTCTCCTGTGCTGAGAAGCAGTCTGCTCTAGCTGTGTTTTCCAGCGTAGGGGAAGAGGGGTCCGGGACACAGGGGTTGGAAGAGGGTATGAGGGGATTAACAGGGGGGTTTTGCAGTGGCTTTTCATGTACTGCCTTTTTCTCCGGCAAAGCATAACTTAGTAACAGGAGAGGAAAGAATTTTGAAACTGTTTCATCTCCTGCACGCCTCAGAGAGGAGAGTTTTCTCCCCACCTTATCCCAAAATTCAGCAGATCTTATGTCTTCGGAGGTCAGATTAGGAAAGTACTGAAAAAGCCATTGTACAAAAGATTGAACTAGATTTTTAGGGTATTTATGCCCAGTTAAAGAAAGGTAACTTTGAACTTGGTGGTATATTTCTCTATGGTGTGCAGAAACTTCAGATCCCATTATGAATGCACACGAAACCTCAACCCCTTACTCACGAAAAAGGAGGAAAAAAAAAGAGAAAGTTTACACCGGCACCAGCTTAAGACAGGAGCCCCTAAACCAGCAGGGAAATACTCACCAGAATTCTGGATTTATCACAGGAAAGCAGGTCCGGAGAAAAAAAAAACGCGAGAAGGGTCTTCTGCTTTCCAGCCGTTCCCTCGCCACGTGGCGTGGGGGAGGGTACAGGCTGAGGCTCTGGGCTCGATGTTACACAAAAAGTAACACCTCGCCACACAGAGCTGGCACAGCAGGACGTGCAGAGCTAACTCCAGCAGACACAGCTGCCGGGACACCCTGAAAGTCTCTCAGAACCGGAGTTCAGAGATAGCCCCACGTTGGGCGCCAAATGTAGAAGGTATCTTTTCAGCTTTATACCGGCTAGCGCTTGTATTTCAATGCCTTAGAAAGCCTCGAGCAGCCTTGAGAGGTAGCACGGGCGATCTAGCACTTTAGTAGCTCTAAAATCGGTACCTGAATCAGCTGCAGAGCAAATACCATCAGCAGAAGCAAAGAGGGAGAAATATAGCTCCCTGCTCGCTCAATTCCCTGCAGTTAGAAGCCTTCAAATGAGACAGACGACCAGAGATGTTTACAGGAAGGTAGCTGAGCTGAGAGAGGGCCTTTGCCTCCCCTCGACCATCTTTTTATTCGGAGAAGGGGCAAGGGGATGACTGGGGGCGGACCCGGGGTGAGCGGCCAATCAGACACTGCTGAAGAGTTTGAGTTACATTTGGCTTTGCCCGCGCTTGGAACAAAAGAACTCGGAGCACATGTCTTTGGGAGGGGGGATGGGAAGCTCAAAACAGGCAGCAACAGTAAAGTAAAAAGCAGCTCTTTAATGGACGCTTTCAGGTGCACAAAGTGTAGGTATGCACATGCCTGATACAGGATGTCTACAATTTTTATAAGGTAAATTAATGAGTATATCTAGCAGGTACATCCAGTTAGAGACCAGTTGCCCCAGGGTCTGTCCCTTGGAGTTGGTCCAGGGGGTTGCTTGCCCTATACCTTTTTACATCTCTCAGATTCTGGTGAAAAACAAGGTATCCTTGTTAGAAGCTGTCTCCTTGAGGGTACAACTAAACAGAATATGAAGAACCTGTTACAAAGGGTTAGCTTATTATTCTGAAATGTGAGAGAGTCCAGGCAAAGTACTAGAAACCATACAGCTATATATTAAAAATCTACAATTTAGCATGAAAAAGCTAAAAACCTTTAGTCATCACCAGGGACATCCACAGCCACATCCTGCATGTGGTCCATGTTCAGTCCTCAAAGGGGTGGGTCTGTGCTTTGCAAATGACAAAAGAACATCCTCCCTGTGCTGACACTTGCTTTGTCTGTGTTCTGCCTGCAGTGGCTGAGGAACCCGGGCCCCCAGCACGAGAAGAGGACTCTCTTTGGGGACATGGTGTGCTTTTTGTTCATCACCCCGCTGGCGACTGTCTCCGGCTGGCTGTGCCTGCGAGGAGCCGTGGACCACCTGCACTTTAGTAGTAGGCTAGAAGCTGTCGGCCTCATTGCACTCACTGTGGCACTCTTCACTATTTACCTCTTTTGGACCCTAGTAAGTATTGGGGATTTTATTTAACTCACAGGAATAAGGGAAAGAGCAAACGGGAAAATTAAACGCACAGAGTGCTCTAGACCATTGCAGGGGGCGTTGCTTGTCTTTGCCTCCTGTGCTGGTAAGTGTGAGCTGCATCTGCAAAAGACCTCTTGTTTCCACACCATTCCAGTTCCCTGGAACACCAGAAAGTTTGCTTCAGGGTAAGGATTCTCAAATCCCAAACACCAGTGGGGACAGCAAGAGGGAGACAGGGAAGTAGCATGGAGGAGTTCAAGGCAGATGCTACAGGAGGGAGTTTCATCAAATATGATGTGCAAAGGGTGAAGGCACAGCATACAAGAAAAAAAGATTTAGGTGAACAACTTGGCTGCCACAGAGGATTCAGATTTTATTCTAATGCAACATCTTGCCAATTTTACAATTCAAAAGTACAGGATGTGGGTGCTTCCTGTGCTTTTCCTCTAGTTTGTGGTGCTGGGGGAGGTCTGCAGCAGAACACGCATGTGCCCAGCTCTGTAAAAACAGAGCTGCTTTTGCAGTGCAGGTTAAATTGCACCCTGCATCCCAGCACGAGCCACCTGCATGCCATTCCATCCTTGTTCTGTGTCAAGTTGTTAAACTGAGATGATTTTCTGGCCCTAGCACCTTGACAGGATGTTGGCCCAGCAGAAACGAGGGGAAAATAGGGGACAGCTGCCAGAATGGGTGTTTATCAAGCCATGGCCTAGCAGTTCACTGAAAACCCCAAGTTCCTGCTTTGTTTGACATTTCACAGCTCTGCGTGTGGTGTGGGAAGGGGAAGAAGAGCAGGGTGGGTGCAGAGGGGGTGCACTCGCAGCAGTGCTCCTGTGATGGTGCCAGGTTGTGTTGCTGGGGCAGGAAAAGCCCATCCTGCCCATGGTGCTGGCATGGCCACATCCCACAGGGCCAGCACACAGCTCTGGCCCTCACTGGCTGTGGCAATACCGTAACACAGATCCCTTCCAGCAGATTTGGATCTGTGTAAGCTACTGAGGAGCTGGCACCTTTAAAAATCTGCATTAGTAGATCTAGCCCACAGAAAGAAACCCCCTGCACTGAGAGACGAGGAAAAGGGGGTGTGGGGGGAACACAAAAATCCCACACTTCCTCACAAGTATCTCCAAGAAAGCTATGAAAGGGAACGTCTCATTCACACATTTGTGACAGTGAAACCCTGTCTACCCACAGAAGACTTCACCATCACCAAAATTGTTGGAAGTTGTAAAAGGCACTTTTTTTTTTTTTTGTTGGATTTAATTAGCTATGACAAATGGACTTATCCAACCTTGCTTATTAAAACCACTGCAACATCTCAGCTTTGGCCCCCATCCCTGGGTATTGCATTTGCAGAGTAAGAGGCAAAAATGCCTTCTATTCACTTTATAAATTTTACCCCTTCAAAAGTACACAGAGAAATGTGCTACTGGCTCTTGGAGAATATGACAGTGACAGTGAGCCTGATCTAAATGCACACCTTGCTTGTTTTAATCAAAATTCAGGATCTTTGATGCCCACTCAGTTGTGGACAGCTGTGATTCCACTCTAACTTATTATTCGGGGCAGTAGGAGATGGATGGGCCAAGGAAGGCCTTTAGGGGACTGAATCACAAAACTCTTGAAGCTGGGAGGCAAAATAACCCTCCCTTCAGTGATGTAGGAAAGCCCCAGACTGGTTTTGCCTTGGGGAGGGCTCCAGGCTCCCCTTGTCATGCAGGAAGGAATGGTCCCACACACAGACGAGTTAATTCCATCAAATTCTTCAGCAGCATATTCCTTGTCTCTTTTGGAAGTGGGAGAATCCTGTTACATGGCTGTGGCTGTGCAGGGAATAGGTTGAGTGCTGCAGGGTAAATTACATACACAGTGATACAATACTCCTTTAGGTCCTGTGAAAATTAAGGGAACTAAAAACTTCATTTTACTTCCAATAAATCAGCTTCCCTTCTCTGGAGGCAGAAGCTGGCATACAGGTTATTTACACAGCACAGTTATCCCAGTGAGCAGTGAACAGGAGGGATGTTATTTTTAGCATCCCAGAAGCTGTTTTTTCCCCTCCCTCTAAAACAGAGAAGTGATCCATAAAACACTGTTGGTTTTTACTCTGTATTTTTTACACACACCAAAAGAGGTGCCTGGTCCTCCCAAGAAGAAAGCTCCAGACACAAAAAAGGGGATTGGCATTTAAACAAAGAATTCAGGGCCACACCTGCTTTCTCTTGTGTTGTATACATGCCTGGTTTAACAAAGCAGCTGTTACTCAAAGAACTTCATGTTCTGCTGTTTGAAAACTCAACCTGAACTCCAGCTCGCTCTCCTGAAGCTGTCATTGCATTCCACAGGGCACCCACCCTTGCAGATGTTAGGGTGTTTTTTTAACCTCCTCACTACACCAAGTGATTCTGCTGCTCCTCCAGTGTCTTTTGAGAAGAGATTTCTCATATTCCTTCAGACACAATGCTCCACAGAAACAGAAGATGCAGGATGCTTTAGGAATAGAGGTTGAAAGTTGAGGGAATCAGTCTGAAGATCAGTCTGAAATCTTTGCAAAACTGCTTAGTAAACCAAAGCTTTATAGGTTTCCCTCAGACAGCTGTAAAAAGATCTAAAAAAAAAAAAAAAAAAAAGTTTTTTTAGCCCTGGTAGGGCGTCATTGAAAGGTAAATTTAATCCATTAAAAGCAGCCCTTTTGCAATAAGGAAAGGACACAGTGCGTGGGTCAACTCCTGCCCATAGTTCAAGAACACAATAATCATCATGTGGCACATTTCCCTCAAAATTCACAGTTTGTTGTTGATTTTTGTTGGGTTTTTGTTTGGGTTTTTTTTGGAACTGCACATATACACCCTCTTACACAGCTACAACTCCCACAACACTTGGTTGCCACTAAAACAAGTAGCAAACTACTTTTTTGAAAACATGGGGCCGAGCTATCTTGCATCTCCACAACAGTCACACATTTCTCTTCCACAATAAGGTTGAAATTACCTGCTAAAAAGAACAAAACAAACAAACAAAAAAGCCCCCAAAAACCAACCAAAAAAACCAAACACCTCCCCAGACCCCCCCAAAAAACCCAAAAAACCTAAAATACAAAACAAAATAAATTTTAAAAAAATTCAGAGACAATCTAAATTGAGACACACACACTGTCAGCTCATTGCCTCCGTGCAATCCCAACTTTGATGCATTCAACAGTAAAGTTTTACAAGGTAGAACACACAGCCCTGTCTTCAGCTGCCTGCAAGCCTCCACCATCCAAACAAGTACACTGTTTGTCAACCTAGCAACCTGAAGCAAGAGAGTATATCCCAAATTCTCATTCCATGTGTGCCAACAGCTCTTGGGAGGGCAGAGGCAGGAGGTCTGATTTTTCAGGTTGTGAAAAAGGGGAATGAGAGGTAAATTAGGTACAGGCTGCTTTTCTCCTCTGCTGTGTCACCTCGGGGCACGAGCCATCCACATGGCAGGTCTCTCTTTTCACCACTTTTTGCCCGTTTTGTCCCACTGGAAGGTATTTTGAGCCCCAGCTGACTCCTTGCAGGATCACAGTGACTGAAGGCAGTGTACCTTCTGTCCCCAGGTGTCGTTCAGGTACCACTGTCGGCTGTACAACGAGTGGCGTCGGAACAATCAGCGGGTGATGCTCCTCATCCCAAAGTCTGCCAACGTCCCCTCCACCCAGCAGTCCCTGCTGGGCCTGCAGCCCCTCAAAAGGAGCTCAAAGGAGACAGTTGTTTGATTTGGGGCAGATCTGAGCAGGAGCCGTGCACTAAAGATGTTTTTTCTCAGACTTGCTGGGGTCAGGCAGCATCCAGTGCCCAGGAACATGCTATTTGAATTTACAGACTGACTGCAGAGGGATAAATCACTGCTCGAGTTCAAGTCATGGGTGCTGCAGTCATTTGTGACATTTGCTAAGCTGCCAAATGTGTTTAGTTAGCAGGGACCCTATGGATTCTGCAAATATGTTAATTGTTGCATCATCAAGCGATGCAAATTTTTTTATTGTTTAAAGTATTAAACTATGGTAATTAACAATGCAAAACAGGTTTAAAAAGTGCTTTGTTTTTATGATTTCTTGTTCCTACAGTACTAGTTCTTTAGGCAGCTGGACAGCAACCAGTACTTCTTTCTGCTTCCTAAGGCACAGCAATGGCATTTCCTCATTTGATTTTATCTGCAGGTCCATTATACCAATGTTTTCGTTATTAAAATATGTGCGCAATGAGTTCTACAAATTGGCACATTATTTAAATGCTACAAAGTGATTAGGAAATTATCTTACCCATTTCCTATTTGGCAGGGAAGGTCTGAGAGGAAGATTCTTCAGTTACGAATCGAGCATGCGCAAGAGAAAAATTAGACAAATTGCAATAATCTTCCTATCAAAAGTATTACAGTACATAGCACTCAGGAAAAAAAAAAAACAAACCTTTTCCATGCAGAAGCAACAAATTAGGCACCACATTCTCCACTGAAGTGCACATTCTGCTGGTGTGAATTCAAACTTAGCCAATTTACCCTGCACTTACACCAAGCTGAATTTAACTCCACAGCTTACTTTTGTATAGGGAAAGCTCTGCATACATAATGAATGAGATCATCAGATAAGTTTTAGGAAGCAGGGACTCATCTTGCATGAAGAAGAGCATTATCTTAGAGCAGCAGAAACTCCAGCTTGACAGGTAGGATTTGGCAGAGCTTGTGCAAATCCTGACCTCTCATGGTTGCACTGAAGCACCTTTTAAAATATTTGACACACAGCCCTCTATGGTGACCAAATTGAATTTGGAGTGTAGAAACCAGACCTTATTCCTGGGTGACTTTATCTACTTCCCCTTGGTTTTATGCCCAAATCATTCAGCAATTCTTCACTCCCAGAAGATATGCACTTATGTAGACAGACTTACTTAAAATAACTACACAAAATCTCATTACCAAATGCTGCCAGAATGAGAAATTGATACAAAGCCCCTCTGAACAGATGAATTTCTTAGAAATGTGCTTGGACGGCAATACCAACAGGTGCTTTGTTTTCCAAACCCCGCAGGAACTGAAAATCAAAAGGAAGACATAGCAGGAAGGCTAATAATTTGTTACTCATAAAGTTGAAGGTATTATGGGTATTTACCATCAGACAAGAAGTTATTTGATGTTTTGTGTGTGCTCTGTGCGGGGAAAAACAGCTTAGTACACAAAGCCAAATCTGTTAAGTTTCTTTATTCTGTCTGTGGACCAGTCTAGCTGTGAGCATGTTATTTAACAATGTTCTTTGTAACTGCCAGTCATGGGGATAGGAGAATCATGGGGATATAAAGCAATAACAGCCTCATTCCAACAGAAAGCTGCTTACACAACAAGCCAAGGTGTGTAAGAAAATCATGAACCTGCAGATCTGCACTCATCAGTCTGACAACAAGGCTGGGGTTGGTCATGTGTGGCTGTGAATAACTGCTTCTCTTCCAGGGAAAATTATACGAGGCTCCAAAGGGATGGATATCACAAAATCTGTGATAGCCTAAAACCTGTAGTGCTTATTTATTTATTTTTTTTTATACCTCTTCCCAAAGGTAAATAACTATTTAGATGGAAGACTGAACATGCACTTAAGCAGAGTTTCTAGGTAGGAAAAAATCTGCTGGCCAGGGGCCCAGAAGTAAAGCAAATCTGGGTGGGTCAGGATGCTGTCAGACAGTGTTTTAATGCCTACACACATACTTTAGGTAATCTTTCTTCCAACCTCTGTTACTGCTTCTCCTTCTTTGGGAGATACTCCAGAAAGAGTTGTTATTCTTAGTACTGCTGTTGGGTTTGTTTCATAAAACCAAAAATTAGGGTGATAAGGAATTAAATAAAGGGCACAACATTCAGGGAAACATTTATTCAAGCGAAGCTGCAAGGTCTATGCACAGAGATCAGCACAGTGACTTGGCCCAGCTCACCTGTGTTATTTCAAAATTTTTTTTTTTTTTTTTTGGTGCAAATGCAGTTTCATTCATCTGAAGAAGGCATATTGAAGCAGACAGAAGGAACAAGTATGGTCCAGTTTAGCACATGCACGACTCATCCTGTTTCTGTGCTTGATGCAGCAGCACAGCAGAACTGTCTGGTGAAGTCAGCAGCAGTAGTGTCCCATGGATTTTCTTGAGGAAAAAAAAGTGTCAGGAAAGATCCAGTTGGACATCATTGCATTAAAAACATGGAAAAAAAGCATACTTACATTTTTCCTCGTTTTTCCTAAAACACAAGATCTGGGAGGTGAGAGACATTACTCCTTAATCCCGCTTCTGTTCTAAAGCTTTACAGACAGAAGAATCTGCCAGATGGGAGTCGATTTTTTCCTTCCACATGTTGACGCTGTTGCTGCCACACCAAGCCCAAACTTCCATAAAAACTGGATCATTACAGCAAATATTCCACAACAGCAGCAATACCCATTTCTGTCTGAATAGAAGTGAAAGACAAAACTAACCACAGTAGAAGCCATGGCGAGCACAGCTCCTGACAATATAATGACACCTTTGTTATGCTCTCCTTACAAAACAAAATTAATTAAAGAACATAATTAATGAAAGGATGAGTGACCACTTTTTTATTTTTTTTAAATGTCACTCAACTTCCCTCTTAGCAACTTTATGCTTTCTTCTCATACAGCTGACCTTGTCATTTACATTCCTTTTCCAGATAAGGAGTTATACAGAAGGAACAGTACTCAACACTATTTGAGTCATTATTTTAAGTTGCAAGTGATGAAAGCAGCCCATTCAGATTCGGTGTGATGAGTGCAATGCAAAAAAAAGTGAGGAAGTTTTACTTTTTTTTACATAGTCTTTCCCCTGCAGGACTTGGCTATCACATTACATGAAGATTTAGAAATACCACAGCATTCTGTTCAGCAGGAAGGAAGTCACAGCAGAAGCAGTTATTAAAAATACTTCAGTTTTTGGTATTGTTTAGGGGTTTTTTTTTTCATTACTCAGCTGTACAGTTCTGCCAGACTGAGACCTCACAATGTCATTTGCATTTCATTTATTAAACCCAGCTTTGCACCAATACAAAGTCACACAGGGCAAAAGTGACAACTCTGCATAAAGGGACCCGGAGCCAATATATGCAACTGGCCTTTGATGCAATGGGCACCATCAGAAAGAGGTATGAGAATAGATATTGGGACAGACTCATGCACTAAGAGAGCTAAAGAAGCTCTCCCTTTGAAAAAAAAACCCAAACCTGTTAATAATTAAATGTCTTTGCTTGTTACTTTTTGTGAGCCGGCGCTTCATTTAATTGGTTGATTAAAGAAGCATTTTCCTTGCAAGCAGAACTGAGCATTGCCTCTTTACTGCCAAATATTGGGTATTCAAAAATATCTTTAAAAACTACAACACAAACTCATAGAATCACAGAGTTGTTAAGGCTGGAAATGATCATCGAGTCCAACCACTGACCCAGCAGCACCACTGATGTTCACCACAAACCACGCCCCCAGGTGCCACATCCACAGGTTTGCTTTTGAACATGTCCAGGGATGATGATTCCCTGGATTCCAGCTCATTCCAATGCCTGACCACCCTTTCAGTGAAGAAGTTTTTCCTAATATTCAGTTTAAAACTTGTCTGGAGCTGAAGGGGGTTGTTGTGACCCAGTGGCAGGACCCAGCAGTTCCCCTGGTTGTACCTCACCCCACTGGCCTCATCCCATGGATGCAGCCTGTCCAGATCCCTCTGCAGAGCCCTCCTGCCCCACAGCAGATCCACACTCCTGCCCAATTTGGTGTTGTCTGCAAATTTACTGAGGGTGCCCTCAATCCCCTCGTCCAGACCAATAAAGACAATAAACACACCTTGTCCCAACACCTCACTAACCCACTGTGTTATTCCACACTTCAAATTTAATTTCATATGCATTTCTACAGGAGACAGCTTTTTCAAAAGTCAAGGATTACATCTCTCAGTCCTTAAATAGTTTTCAGGTCTTAAATCTGTTGCTGACAGCCTCTCCACACCTGTTTATGGCAAGGCTACAAAACATTTGTCCCTCCCTTTGGTGTTGAAACATTACAGAACTGACGGGAATTTTCTTTATTCTAAGTGTACCAAATGCTTTCCCAATAAAATGTCTCAAGAGAGAATAAATGTTGATATTCCATGTACAACATACCCTCAGAAGCAACAACAAAACACACCACCCTCAAAAACAAGATGCTGCAGTAGCAGGGGAAACCAACATCACAGCTTCATTCCATAGCTTCTATTATTATGCACGAAGTAAGACTTGCTTGCCAATAATAATATTTTTTTGTTCTGAAAGTGCAGAATAGCTATGAAAACTCACATCCAAGAGTTAAAGGTAGGAAAATTCTATCACTCAATCAGCTTAAGCTGAAATGTGCCCTCCTTTATCGATTGCCCCAAATGTAACTTCTTCAGGGTTAATCACACTGTGTTTTTATCACACAGAAGTCCTGTATTTATGCAAACCCACTAAAAAGAAACCAGGAAATCAGCAAAAGACTCTTGAGCAATAAATGCACACCGAGCAAAACCTGAGATAAAATAGCTAACTTCTGCCATAATCCTGTGATGGAGCTAGTTGAATATTATAAATAATTAAGTGACCCAGCATTTCCTTGATGTTAGCCATCACATACCAGGAAAGGTTAAGTAAGAATTCACATCCATCACACACAGCCTCTATTCCCTTTCTAAAAATCACCAATTATTACCAGTTGTCCTGTTTGGAACAGGGCCTGTAAGAGCTTTTATTCTCCATCAACTACTTGATTTCTTTGCCTGGAGAAAAATCCTTCATAGTTATCACGTGGCCATTTCTGTAAAAGCAGCGGCGTTTTTTTACCTTGAAATACAGATACTGCTTATGGTGCAGTATGAATATAAAAGGCACTGTTTCACAGATAAAAACTATCATTTTCAACCCAGAAACCCTCAAATTAGTGTCAAAATGACACACTGGTAAGACAGACTTCCATGGAAAAAATTAAGACCAGTGTTTGAAACAGCGTAATTTATAGAAGAAAATGAATAATTAGCATCTGTTGAACAGAATTTACATGTTAATTTCTCTGTCCATATTTTGCTATCTGCTTGGGCAAATGTGATGTAGGTATGTGAATCAGGGACAAGGAAATCCAAAGCAAAACCCAACTTTCAGCATGAAACTTCTGTCAACACCACCATGAACTAATCTGCACCAATTTCGATTACTCTGGGGTTTTTATAATGAACACTATAAACAAAGAATGCAGTTCCCAGGTTTGCTGCACAGCTCAAACCACTTGTTTCCTAAATTCCTTACCCGTTTTGCACAGGAATGAGTGTGTTTGAGCAGAAACATTCCTGGTAAAGTGTGTTCATCCAGCTACAAGCAATAAATTGCTAAAGAGTTTTCACCTGCAGGATGATTCAGTTTGTATCTTATGCCACTACCAATGATATTCAAGTTATGGAACTTGCAGGGCAGTGCAGGAAGCGTTGGTTTGTTGCTGTACAAGTATTAAAAAAAAGACAAGCAAAACAAGACCTCCACCTTGTGGCAGGATGTTTCACAGTTGTGTTTCACAACAATCCTTCTGCTATTTTATAGGAATTCTTGTCACAGCCAAAAAAACCCTGCCAAAATTATTGTAAAATCTGTATTTCTCCCATTGTCATTGAAGAGGAGGCTCTACAAAGGGTGTAACCAAGAATTTGATAATGCAGGATAATGCAGATAATGCAGTTCCTACCATGACCTAAAATTGTGCATCAACCCCCACCCCTTTCTACCTCCTGCTGGCACAGGTTGAAATGCCACCATGCTGGTGACCAGAAAAGAGCTTATTCAAGATGAAAGACATGTTAAAAAGTCTTAATTTTGCCATGAAAAAATAAAAACTCCACTCAACTTTTTCTAAAAGAAAACTCCAATCAACTTCCAAAATTTTGGCTGTGCATTTAAAAATACATTCAGGCTATGTCAAAGGTAACTATTTTACAGTATTTCTAAATTTCTCTTTATGTTATCAAGCTTGCTTAAACTGCTCAGCCTGGTACTTCCAAGATGTGGTAAAAGCCAGTAAGAACAGACCCATGAGCGAAGAAGAGCACAAATGCAACAGAGTGAGAATAAAGCTCTGAAGAATTAATTTTCCAAACATGAAGTAATATTACTCATTTTAAAGAAGAAATCTTTGGATCTCAAATGCCACTGTTCCATTTACACAGATGTTTCTTCAGCTTCAAAGGCCATCAATTTCAAGGATTCAACGCTCATTCAACTTTCAGCTCAGTTCAAGGACGAAACAAATTCCAAAAACTTTACTCTGCAGCAGAGAGATACTTTATTAAAATGTTTTTCAGACATCAGAATAATGTGAAAAGGACAGAAAAACTTTCAACATTGGCAAAATTACAACTGTTTCCCATACAAATGTAGACTAGACCTCTAGAGACTTTGTTTTGTTACTAAAAATTGTAAACAAATAAGGCAATTCATATTAAAACAGCCTCCTAATTTGTTAAGAAAAACCACATAGGAAAATTTAAGCTGGTAACACTATCTTAACAACACGACTACAAGGTGTAACATGAATCCTCTTCCAGAGTAAGAACTCTAAACCAATCCCCAACAGCACCTAAAATACAAAGAGGTCGTAGCAACTAGTCTAGAGTGGTATAATCTAAAAAAAAATCGATCCCCAAAACACACTGGAATATTCCTACTCCAGCAAGGTTTCAATGAAAAGAGACTGGCGTACAAATCTGAGAGAGACAGGAACGTCAAATCTCAAACAGCTCCTTGAGGGGAGCCACCAGCTCACGTCCTGCGAGGAAGTCGAGATACTTGTCACAAACTTTCCTTTTTTTCAGTGGCAAAGGAAATTTAAGGCCATCAGACTCGCAGCTTCAAAAATTCACAGACAGGAAAATAACGTTGTGCTTCTCAGAAGGCTCTGTTCTGCAGGCAGGGATTACCACAGCTGGAGGAACCTGGAGTGTCTGCAATTTCACATGACCACACAGCCTCTGTTAGATGCCCTTTGCTCTGCCTGTTGAGAAAAGAGAGAATCATTTAAAACAAAACAAACCAAAAAATCCAGCAGCAAAATATTTTCCTACTCAAAAGGACCTACTGTGCATTTTTAATATATTAAATTATTAGCATGGCATGGTATAAACAAGAGTCAGCAAAGCTGTACAACCTGTTACACCCTGGAATTGAAAGAATGTTACATATCCTTTCCTATGAGGGGTAAAGGAGGACAAGTACCAGAAAAAACACAAATAACTGCCATATTTGAATCAGGGAGCATATACAATCACCTTGAGAGGTTTTATTTAAGAAATCTAACATCTCTGATTTCTAACACAGTCTTTTTCTTTTTTTGTTTGTCTTCAGAATTTCATTTTTTCAACATGCAAGGAACATTTTCTCTCAAAGAATTTTCAAATCTCAAATTTTCTGTATCAGGAAAAATATGTGAACAGAAGTCACTAACAAAATTTTCTGTACCAGAGATATAATAGAGAGATTTGAATTCTCTAAACTTTCAGTAAACTCACCTGCTTAAGCCAAACTTTACTATAAACAACTGGCATGGGGGGGAATCTTACTAGGAATGGAGTTTACGGGGAAAAAAAAAAATCCCCATATCTTTAAACTTTGAAAAAAGTGTACTTCTCTCCAAGGGGATATATTAGACAGTATTTTTACCCTGGTTTCAGAAAGACAGCTCCATGCTTTCACTAATTACTGATTAAAAAAAGAAAAAAATTAAAGAACATCCACACTTGGTATTTTTTATGTTTGGGGGTTTGGTTTTTTTTAAGATTTCATGACTTCTATCTCCTTTTTTGCAACGTAAACAACCTTGCTAACCCTAAAAGAAAATACCTGCTGACGGTAAAGGTCTTCCTCATCCAGAGCTTCAGCTGCCTCTTCCTCAACTTCCTCATCTTCCCCTTTACGTGCTGTTGTTTTGAACACAGTGCTTCTCTGAGCAACCTCCTGCAAGACATTTTTAAGACCTGAAGTCTTCAAAAAAACCCCAAAAAACACAAACCAATCTCCTGTTGCTCACCTGCTTAAGACTTTGAGAAATGAAAGCTCCAGCTGCTGGGAAAACTACTTGTACTCATTTTGTTTGTATACTTTTCACAGATTGCTGAGCATAAACAGCTTAGTTTTAAATCTCTTAATGATTAAAAGGTGTCTTTCTAACAAAACACTCATCAGTTTCTTCCAAAATCTGCTTTTTTCATACATATTTAAACATTTTCTTTAAATTGCAGTCACAGTAGCTGTCCCACCCCAAGTTTTAAATCACACCTTACACCTGAATTAACCCCTCGCTGCTTCACGTGAATTTCACTGTAACATTCCCCCCCTCCTCACCAGCACACAGGCATAAGGAAAACTACTTCAGAAGACAAATCACTGAAGAGTTTACCAAAACTTTCTTTTCAAAGCTTGTTCTAAGGCACTGCCCAGCTCCTGGCATGAGGGAGGTGTCTGAACAAGTCATTTTTTTACTATTTAGACTTGATACAGGGGAAAAAAACCAACAGGTTTCAAGTAGAGGCATTTCTGAACTGCAGCTAATTCTCCAAAAGAAGAGAACTTTACCAAACACTGCAGTGCACTCCTGTGTGAAGCCCTAACCTGCATCTTTGTAAGTGGTAACACCACAGAAAAAGCTCACACAGATCTGAGGTGCTTTACCTCTCCCTGAGAATTTTTCAGTACAACTTTCACGTCTTCACCGGTGCCCCAGGAATTCTGGTTCTTCCAGATGAGGTCAGAGGGAGGGCTTGCAGTAACTCCAGCATTTGCAGCCCAGATCTGTCAACAGAAGTCACACAGGAACATTGTTTGCCAGTTCTTACACGTTTCTGAATTACTGACTCATTTCATGTATTTCTGAATCTCTTCCAGTTAAGAAAACACAAGTATCTGCAAAAACGTTTTGGGCAATAAAACACAGAGACTTTAGAGTAGGTAAGCACACCTGTACATGGTGAAAATTACTGCGTCATACAGAAAATAAAGTTCTGAAAAACACCTTTCTGTGTTAATTGCCCCAGCAACTGACACAACTAATGTCCAACACAAACACAGGTGATTATTTTCTGAACGTGTACATAGGAAGGACAAAACTAAAAACCTGATGTCTTTTTGACCCACACAAGTTGGCCTGGAGTCCATTTCAACTGAGCAGCTGAAACTTGACAACTTACTGTAACAGTTTGGCCTGCCTTTAGTACATATCTTGAGGTATATCTGTAACTTGCAGAAGTATCTCCTATTTTTCGGATCATCTCCCAACCTCCCATAGGTTGATCCTAAGAAAAGGGAGAGGAGAAAAAATTATTCCCACCAGCGTTCATTTTCTGTTATGCTTGCAGTGAGTTTTTTATCCTTAAGGTTGAGAGACACATAAAACTTTCAGTAAAAAGGGTTCATTATCACTTGATCTTCAGCATGGAATTAGAATAATTTTAGGTAAATTTATCTTACCTCTTATTTGAAGTTAAAACTTAATACATCCTGCTTTTGAGTTTTGATGTTAACTAATGTTTATGATTTGCATCAGTTTTGTTATCACTTGGTCCAGAAAAATACACATTAGTAATATGTATTAAATATTAAAATCCCCTTACAAATATTTAATATGTTTTTTGAAGCACAGAATGGCAAGCAGCCTTCCTAGAAAACAAAATATTGCTCGTTAGTATTCTTGAAATAATTTTACATATGTACCACCTGCCACCACATACTCCTTTGTATGACCTATCAACTACTTGAAAAGCATTAGCAAATCATATACAAGTCATCCTTACAGAATGACTGCTTCAAAACAAGAGTAGGTATTTTTTATATTCCCCCACCAATAGTTTCTTATCATTCAACAGTTGCCACTGGACTCCAGACAGCTAAAATTATCTAAAATAAAAAAATCTTAGGTATCTTAATGGATGCTGACATTTAGTTTGTCAATGACAGAAACATACCATACTTAAAGAGGATTTACTATGTTTTAACCTATTTATTTATACAAACTGTCAGACACTTGTGAAGGTTCCCCAAGTACAGTTTATTACACTGCACAGCAGGGAGTTGCTCAAATCTAGACTCCCTAGAAAAGTGCTAAAAACATGAACCACCCATGGTTACTGGGAACAAAACTGATGCTTCTCCTTCCTTACGAAACAATGGATGTGTAGGCAAATTAAATAAAAGTTGGGGGGAAAATCTATGTGGTAAACAAGTATGTGTGTGGCAGGGGGGAAGCTAAAAAAAAAAAAAAAAAAAGGCAAAAAAAAAAAGCTGGTTCTGACTCACTAGAAATAGTTTTTGACTTGGCTGAATTGAGTCATCTACACACTAAAGTGTCTAGACCAAGAGAAATGTCAAGGTTTCTTGAATTCACTAAACAAAGCCATCACTCCCCAGCTGTGGTAATTACAGTAATTACAATCCACATTATCACAGTCTGGAGGAGCCTGTCCATGTCCTCACTGATTAGAGGGGACTGGGACACTTGGAACCATCTTTGTCATCTAAATCATCACGATGAGCTGCCTTTTAGTGAAGATAAAGGAGGGAAATGTACTGTATGTAACAGCATCATTTTGAGGGCAACATAAGGAAAAGTTGTGATTATTATTTATCAAAGAGTTCTTCATTTGGGTAGATACGTGTAAACTCCAATATAAACTCCTACCTATCCACAGAATCAAATAACCTCAGTAGTCACTGTAACAGTGACTTTGGCATGGGAACTGAGGGCTCATAAAATTGCGGGTACAGCCAAGGGAGAAAAACTATGATTTAGAAGAGCTCTATGCAGATACAAGGGACATTGGCAACTAATTTCATTCAGACATTTATTTTGCATCTGTATGTATTTCTCTTAGGGCTTTTTAAGGCAGAGAAAGTGCTAAAAAGGCTTCTAAAGCAGCCTGGTTATCTATCTGCAAAGTTTTAGAACTCTGCTCTGCAAGGCAGAACTCTGAAGTGCAAGGTAACGATTTGGTGGGTGGGATACCTTGCAGAAAAACAGCAGCACTGAGAATGGTTGGGAGAAAGTCACCATCAATCCAGAACAGTGTGTGAAAGCTGTCTTTGAGACACACCAGCTCCTTAACGCCATAAGCTCCGGGGTCAACACGAAGCCCAGGAGCTGAGAGGGCACTGAGGACTCCCTTTGTGCCTCAGCTCGTGACACACATGGCACTTTCAAACCTGTTCAGAGGTGTTCTTCAAGCGGATGAACTTCCCATCCACGTCTATCTCCTCGATAGACACATTCCCCGTGGCAGAGGCTGAGTGAGAAATGGTGACACTGCTGCTGGCTTCGGACTCCTCCACGTCAATCCTCTTCCTCTTGCCGCCGGCCGTGCGGACGCTGCGGCTGGACGATGCCCGTGAGACGGTCACCCGGGAGGAGGGGCTGGGGGAGAGCTTCAGCCTGGGGTGGGGAAGGGAAGGAACACACACACACACGTCACATCAGAGGAAAGGAGGCTTAGGGAGGCACCTTCTTTCTCTCCACAGCTCCCTGGCAGGAGGGTGAAGCAAGGTGGGGGCCGGGCTCTGCTCGCAGGGAATGCAGGACAGGGTGGAAGGAAATGGCTTGAGCTGTGCCAGGGATGGTTTACACTGGATATCAGGAGGAATTTCAGGACTGAAAAGGCAGTCAGGCTTTGCCCAGGGAAGTGCTGGAAACACATGGGGATGTGGCACTTGGGGACACAGTTTTGTGCTGAACATGGCAGTGCTGGGTCAACAGCTGGACTCAAATCTTTTCCAACCTTAATGATTCTATGATTTGGCTTAAGTTTTTCCACCTTTTTTTTAAATAAACTTTCTTCCATCTCCTCTTCTTCCCATAGACTAATACACCGATATAGTAAACAAAGCATGTTACATGAAGAAGTGAAGCCTTATGTACTTAAGAGGTGAATAAAACGTGTCAAACAGCTGATTAATGTTCCTGGAGCACAGAATACTGATGGACTACTACATTAAGAGCATAAAGGCATTTCTGTGCATTTGTTAAAGACTGCAAAGAAACAGAAACCCTAGGGAGACTTAAGCCACTGTGGGAAATTTATGCAAAAACCCAGTGGCATAAAAGCTTTGGCTGTTTCATCCCCGCAGTTGAGAGGACCCAGCCTTGAGCAGCTCAGAACACAGTGAAGAATCAAACTACTTTAAATGACAGCCGTGACAGAGGTGAAAATTCTCAGTCTTGGAAGAACTCTGATTCATTTCCAGATGTGGAAAAAATGCAGCTGGCTGATGAGCTGGGCAATCAAAATGGTTATGACTTTATTAAAATTAGTCTATACTTAGAGAAATCTGGCTAACAATTAACTAACCCTGCAATTCATTTTGAAAAAGAATATTAACTATGGCATCAAACAGGCATACAAATGACAATTCATTACCTCTTCTGTGCTGGATTTTAACCAAAAAAAAAAAAAAAAGGTGTTTGCTGCCTTGAGAGCTGGTCTGATACTCAGTGTGCTTGGTCTCATGGTGACTTAGAACTGTCTCAGACAGGAGGGGGCAAAAACAGTGCCTTGCAAAGCAGTCTAGCAGCATTAAAAACTGCTTTTTACCAGAGAAAGAGGCCAGTGAAGGAAGCACAGAGATAACAGAGACACCACCACTTGTTGCTGTGTCCTTTCCTACCTTTCCTCTTCACCCTCCAGCAATTTCCGGTATGCATTGATCTCCATGTCAAGTGCCAGTTTAACATCCAGGAGCTGCTCGTAGTCAGTCAGCTGCTCCTGCATTTGATTTCTTATCTCTGCAATTTCCTTCTCTTTCTCTGCCAGCGTTTTGCGGCAGTTTTCCTGTTCCTGGGCCAGGCTGCTCTCCAGCTCCTGTGCTCTGTCCTGCCACGCTCTAGACTGGGGAAAAAAAGCATTGAAAACATCAATGACGGTGCAAAGGAAAGCCCACCCAAGCCTCCATGTGCTCTGCTGTTCAGTCAACATGGAATTCAAAACACAGGAGTTGCACGTCCTCCTCTACTTCTGAGTTCACACTCACCCGTATTCAACTTCCTGCTCTCCACTTCACCTACTACAAAAATAAACACCTCAAATTCCAGTGAAACTTGCAACATCCTTGGGAAAACAACTACTTGCTCCATTTTTCAGAGGTCTGAAAATATGCTACTGTACTTGAATTCACTCAGGAAAGAAAAATTGAGCTTAAGAGTTTAACTGTTTAAGAAGTGCCAGACACGACATAGTCTTAACCTGCACCAGGGGAGGTTCAGGCTGGATGTAAAGCTGAATTTCTTCACAGAAAGGGTGGTTAGACATCAGAATGGGCTGCCCAGGGAGGCAGGTGGTGTAGTCACCACCCCTGGAGGTGTTCAAGTGCTCTGTGGTTTCCAAATGTCTGCCTTGTGCTTCAGCTTGCTGCTGCTAATCCTGAATTCTGGGAGGCAGTTCCTCTAAAGGAATAAGGGTTGTTGTCAGTGAAAACCTGCCTGCCTATCATCAAAGCCTCCAAGGCTTGCTCAGTGTGGTGGTAAGCACTCCTTGAAGAAACCTAATTTGTCTCCCGCTTCAGAACTTCCATCAAGCCAGCAGATCTTAAAACTGTACACCCAGAATGGACTGCTTATCAAAGAAAGGCCAAATGATGGCAGCTGTAAGGCTTTGCTTTCCATAAGTATGATTTCTTCTGTTTGATTGCCCCTTAAGATTTAATTTTTTAAGGACAGACACAGGCACCAATGGCCCACAACCACAAAGTTTGCTATGCATGCACCCAATTTAGGAAATCATCCCAATCCAGAGACAGAGAGAGGAGAGTCTACATGTCTGACACAGGGGACCAGTGTAACTGGTTGTCAATGTTAAGAGAGTCAGATAAGGAATTTAATAAATGGAGTTTTGTGTCACGTGGAAGATCACAGTGGAGTCTACTACAGAGCTCAGTGCTGGCAACTCAAACCAGACCAGCACCAGGGATAAGAGTGCTCTTCCAAGAAAATAAAGCTTAACTTAGTGCTAGTAAAATGGAAAACAAGTGTGCTGCCTGACTTCACTAACGCTACCAAAAAAACCCCCCAAAAACACAGCAAAATGGATCCTTTGGTGGAAAATCAGTCAAAATGACAGAAGCTGATTTTCATAGCCCTGAAGTTAGCAACAAACACTTCTGCCACTTCAGAAGTTCTCTGAACCAAGCTTGTTGCAACACAAGCTGTCACTCCTGACGTAACAAAACAGAGGCAATTAACTTAAAAAACCTGTTGACCGAACCCCCAAAAGATGATGTTAATCTAAAGGCAGAAATAAGATCTAAGTGGCCAAAACTTTCCATCCAGTTCCTGTGTAACCTCATGCACATTCATTACATCACCTGATATTTTCCAGAGACTAACTTGACTATATAAAAGGAAAACTAGTAAAAGACTCTTACTAGTATCTGCCAATTTATTTGGAAAATTAGGAAATAACAACCCCTGCATTAATATTTTTCACTTGAAATATACAGTACTTTGATGTCCTACTGCACAGGAGGAATACAATCAAAATGTATCACAGAAAGGATGAAACAGCGCTAGTATTTTATATTCCTAAAAAAATTTAAAAGTTTTGCTGCATTTTCAAGTGAGTTACAAAAGCTTACTGCAGAACGAACTCCTAACACTTCTCACTTTCACTCTGGATTTCCCACTGCAGTGCACACAACATTACAAATAGGCCAGTACTGAACACATCACTTGTCATTTGTTATGTCATACTTCTCTGGGTGTGATTTATGCTCTCTGGGATCTAGGAATAACCAATTTCTGCTCGAGATCCTGCCCTACAGATGCTCAAGTACAGCTATTTGATGTTTTTACTCAGTCTCATAGTCCTAATCTGGGCAAGACCACGCCATTAGGGGTTTTTTTTGTCAGATGTCTGGATGCAAATTGGATCTGGGATGAAAAGAGACACTGAACAGAGACTGCAAATTCCAGTTCTGGCTTTGAATGTTGCTTTGTGAAATCCTACACTAGGCTGTCTAGTCACTACTAAACTGCTCAGTGTCAAGAACTTTTAATACAGGTTTGTCTAAAGTCACCTCATCTATCCACAAAAATTTTCACAAAAGCCAGTTAACGCTACCTCGTTTCAAACACTATCTCTGTAGCAGAATACTGCACAGAAAAAAAAAAATTGAAGTTTCTCAAAAGGAGACATGAAGGAATTTGAAAAAGTACAGAACAGGTAGGAGAGAAGACAAACTCAAGTCATGACGCTGAACATACTTACAAGTTAAGGGATTAAACACTGCCTTTAAACATGCCCTTTAATAGAAAAAACAACAACTGCAATGTAAAGAAAAGTCCTTCAATACAAAAACCAACAGCTGTAATTAGCAGGGCTGAGGAGGCACAGCTGGTTACCTCTTTCTGGAGGCTGGTGATGTGGGAGGACAGGCTGTCGATGCGGATGCGGCTCTCGTTCAGCTGCTCCCTGATGGTGTTGGCTGCAGAGCTGCTCATCTCCACAGACAGCCTGGCACTCTCCAGCTGCAGGACACCAAAGTTAAGACATCAGTTTCAAAGTAACTTTCACTAGAAGGAAAAAAAATGAATCACTAAAAACCCACACCCAACGCTAAGCCACCTAGTTCCTCTCTGCAGCTCCAAAGCAGTGGAACTTTTCTTTCTTTAAGGCCAAAATGTGGTGCCTCGGTTACCATGTTGGATTGCCCTGCCCGGAATTCCAGTTCTCTGGATACTTACTCTAGGATTAAAACTTTCCCTTGTAGACATTACTGAAGTTGAACTAGAGAGTTCAGTTTTCATGCTCAACCGAGTTTATGTAATATGCTTAAATTGAAGAAGCTAAACTGAAATTAACAATTCCCTAAAAAGAAGCAAACTTGTTAACCTTCAGGCAATATAAGCAACTTAGTATCAGCACCCTAAGTCACTACTGCTTCATTCTATCACTTCAATCTTGAATAGTTTCACTTTTACAAAGTAACTAAATCCTCCCGGCTGACCACCACCGCACACACTTGGTCTGCACCACAGACTTACGGAACTTGTTGTTGATTATAATGCCAAGGAGTCTAATTTTTTTAAAAAGTAAGATTCAAAAAATACAGAAACAGTATACCTGGTGAGAGATCAAGAAAGCAATGAGAGGTCGCCTTTTTGGTTAGATCTTACTTTAAATAATCTTTTCCAAGCCAGACTGAAGGCCTGGAGATAAGCAGGCTGAAAAGACCAAAACCAATGCAAATAAATTCAGTCTGTATGAACTTTTCTGCTCTAACATCCCACCTTGCTTTTAAAAAATACTAACTGCAACAAGTACAGCCAGAGAAACAAGGTTCAGTTGAGACATCAGGGTGTCTCCTGACATAAATGCTGAATAACAGCAGAGGAAGGAAATGATGAAGCATAACTGATTTCAGCTTTCTGTCTAGATGAGTGAAAAACAGAAGTTTACTGGGCACTGTAAAACTTGCCCATGTTTTGTAATGGGTCAGAGGACTCTATCTTCTGTCTTCTCAGCAAGCCCCATTATGAATTTTTACACAAAATATGGGATGCTTTGTTGATCATTGTTCAGTATCACACTTAACAACACATGAAATTTCCTCAAAATCACAGTAATCCCAGCACTAATCACTCTTTCCCCCAGATCACCTTCACACAGTGCTTCCTTCCTTTCTGTTTTTGTACTTGATGAGGATTAAACCTGCTCCCAAAGTGAGTTGTGAAAATGCAAATTCACACTCAAACGCATGCTAATTTCAAACCGAGCTCCCTAATAAACTCCTCTGAGCTGCCAGTAATTATGGTATTAAGCAAAACAAAAACAAAGCACATCAAACAGCTGTGTGAAAACATGTCCTCACTTTGGAATGGTAAGTCTCCTCAAGCTCTTCTTTGTACAGCTTCACTTGTGCATCGTGCTGCTCTCTGATCTCATGGAGGGCTTGGGCCAGTTTGTGCTCATACTCAATCTGACGCCCAGAATCAACCTCAACTAGGCGAGTTTCATGCTTCCTTCTTGTCTCATTGATCTCCTATGAAAACCAGGAAAACGTGGTAACATTCAGTAAATGCAGGACAAAAATGTTTAGAAGACTACCCTGCTGAGTGGAGAGTAATGGAGGTAGTAGCATTAGATTATTTTGACATGAAACTTTTAGTAGAAACAGTCTCCTCAGTGTTATTTTGCAACAGCCTGTCAGTAAAGTAAGAGCTAGGATACCACCAGCGTTTTTTTCTGAGAGTTGTCTGAACTTTCAACAAATACAATTCAGCATCACTAGACTTTAGAAATATATCCCCCCTTTCTTGAGGTACCTTCTCTGCTTGCACAAAATCAAACTACTGGGAAATGGAAGAATCACTTCCACTAATCAGCACTTTCCCAATTTGCTCGTGTGCTTGCCTGTGCTTTCCCTGGAAAGAAAGAGATTCCAACAACATGAAACAAAGCTGAAAATACTACCAGTAAAAAAAAGTACACATGGAACAAAGACAGTACAGTCAAGTACATTTGTTACTGCCCTAAAGTTCCTCCTGGAAAGCCTCCAGGTGAAAGGGAGAATGTCAAGAAAAAGTTCTAAAAGACAACTATTCATCCACTTTTCTTTCCTTTATTCAAAAACATACTATTATAAAGGCTTGAAATCAGAAACACTGTGGGTCCACAGCACCTGTTTGAGTGTCCCTCTCCACTTTATTTCTCATAATGGGATTATGTGGGAAATTACTAACCTACTTTCTCATTACTAGGAAAAGACATGTGCACCGCATATCATGATCAGAATTTAAGATGAAACAACACGATACACAAAGTTATTTTCCCACAAGAATTCAGAGTTAAAATCATTTTTCCTAGAAAAAGTAAGAAAGAAATCTTCATGCTAGAACAGAGGTAAACCCTACTACTCCGAGCAGGAGTTCAGACAACTTGCAGAGGTACCTCCCAACCTAAATTACTTTCCTGTTCTAGAATGACCTCCCAGTCGTCTTCTTCCCTTTAATAGTGTTGATTCTTGAGACAAAAGCATTTACCTCCTCATACATATTTTTACGGAATTCCAGGTCCTCAATGAGGCTCTGACAACGGTTTTCGAGGTCCACCTTCTGCAAGGTTTCATTTATAAGCTGGTCCTTGGCAGCAGCTAAAGAAGCTTCAAGCTTTAAGGAACAAAAGAATCAACACTACAGTTATACAGCAGAATGCACAAAATGACCACAGCCTCACAGAACTACAGCTAACTACATATTAAGGTTGAACTTCACAACCAAATCCCAATATTTACCCCAGTGATACTACATATCACACACACACACTTTTGCAGTTGCTTATGCAAGTGAGTTCTATATATTTCACGCTGGTAACTGGCATTAAAATTGCTACTTACTGATTTTCCTTACAGATCAATTTTTAATACATGGCAAATACCAATTTTCTGGTCTCCACAACTCGTCCTCTTGGGGTGGCATTGCTCAAGATTACAAATCAAAAGGCTAACAAAACTAGGACAAGAGGTTTCTTTCCTTGTTGTTCCATCAGAACATGGAGAACCACAGGCAGAACCAAAAGGAGGGCAACTGTTACTTGTCAGTTATTATCTGTTCTTGCGAAGTCAATCTGCCCCCCAAAACACTTCTGAAATATGTCAAATGTACTTTGAGTCCTGACCTGCCTTCTTCCCCATAAGTAACATCCCTTGCAATTTCAGCACCTGCAATTTTAAGAGCTCTCACTTTGACCACTCATGTTATTAATAAAACTCAACAGTGCTGGACTCAGAAACCTACTCAAAACACTGCTGCTAGTGTTGAAAGTGAACCACAATTTGTTCTAGCTGTGACTAGATGACAAGTTTTCATCCTTCTATTTGGTTACAAAGTTATATTTTATCACAATAAATAGTATAAAAACCACTCAGAGTATAGAAAACCACCTCATAGTATAGAAAACCACCTCACTTGCTAACAGAACCTGATGGTTAAAGGTTTCTTCTTCTCACCTCTCTAATTTGATCTTTCAAATCTTCAATTTCTCCTTCCAGACTTTTCTTATCACCAAGGGCTGTGGCCAGTGCAGCTTCTTTAGAATTTAGGGCTGCTTCAAACTCACGAAGTTTGACTTGGGCTCCATTGAGGTCAGATTCCTTTTTTGCATAGCTGGAACAAACCAGAGAAAGTGGTCAAGAAAATCTAGAAATACCCCCAAAGTTGACTGTTGACTAATAAAGCAATCTGAATCTCAAACTTGAGAAACACCTGGAAAAACATTTTGTCTTAGCTAAATCTATTGTGCTTTGCAGCACCCTTCTGATCATATGGAATGGCAAAGTTCCACAGACCTGAGGAAACAGACCCAAATCCTGTCTATACAATACCTGCTATGATAGAAATTGCACTGGTGCAGAGGCGATTTGATTTCTTTATGAACACAAGCACACAAGTTTTTCAAATACCTTCAAATTTAGTTTTTGTGTCTACACAAGCAGTCAGGCAGTTTCTAGGTGTTTATTTCCTAAACCAGCACATTCAAACAGGGAAATCCAACAGGAAAAAACTAAAGTAATGTCACATAAACACAAGTTTGTTATCCACAAATAATGCTATCACAGGCTACTACCAAAAATAGGAGAAAGGAAACCCATACTTGTGAATCAAAATGTTTCTTGTCCTTAGATGGCACAAACAACCATTAAGTGTGTAACAATTTCATCCCCCTTGGAGTTCATTCTTTTTCTCCCTGGGATATCCACATTTGTCTATCAAGGGCAGTAGCATGCAGAAGTTCTAGATGGTTTTAACTGAACTATGAACTTTTTAAAGGAATAGACTGATTTAGGCTCAATAATACCACAGCTGGCACATCCTTCTTCAGTTCTCACACTTTTCTTTCCAGATGTAAAATTTAAAAAAAAAAAGGAGAATTAACAACAAAATGCTGAGAAGACTTAAAATTGGATAAAGTTTGATTCAGAATACATCTACTGCTCTTTTTAACCACTGCCCAGGTGGTAAGACACAACAGCAACACTTCTCGACAAAATGAGACCTAACACAAAACCAACACAATTTTAAAAGGAGAGCCCCTCAGGTTTAAAAGATGCTTTTTTCCTAAGATTACCTGCACTTAACATCATGCTCAGGAGAGGTGCGTGCCCACAGAGGGATGCAGGGATGGAATCCGTGTCTGGAGGTTTCAGCACCATAGCCACACCACATGGCAGGCTTTATGCAACAGACTTAGCGCTGGCTAATCCCGATCCCGTGGGATTAGCGTCTGCTCCCCCGTGGCACCCAAGGGGCAGGCTGGGAGCCCCTGAGACACACAAAAACACACCCTTCTGCACTCAGATGCTTCCTGCTGCTCAACACTACCCAGTCCCTTCGCGGCATTTCACTCCTCAGACCCACAGCTGGATCCACAGCTCAGACAAAAGCACAGCATTTAGGGTTTGGACACATGGGCTCCTGCTTCCAACTCTCTGCTTTATTCACTGGAGATTCTGTCCTGACCTTCCTTCTCCCACCCAGGCCTGTAGAAACTTCAGCATCCAAGGAAGGTGTGCAGCAGAAGAGGAAAAAGAAGGAAGGGAAGGTGTCTTGCTCTAGTATGTCTATAAAAAAGCCAATCTCTCCATCCCCTCTCAGGAAGTATGAGGGCCCACAGCAGACATCTGTTGTTTGATCACTGCTGGAAAAAGCTTTAATCAAAACATGAAGAAGCTGCTTCTCTCATGCTGAAACCAAGCCTACCAAGTCAGACCCGAAAATGAGAAAGCTGCAGAGCCATAGACAGTGTGCTGCTCCCCCATCTGCCCCAAACTATCCTGGACTCTGAAACAGAGAGACTCCCCAAAATACACGACCATGCAAAGTGCGTGAATATCTTAAAACTTTCTGGATTTTACTTTCTTTTAACACAAATACCTTTTTAATGCATTTACAGACTGGAAGGCAACTGAGAAGAGCATTCTTGCCATGCACCAGCAGAGAAAAAAGGGTATATAAAATGGACTAGCAACAATAACACGATTAAAACCCAATGTAGCACCTGTACCACAATAAGTAAGTATTACCAGTTAGATCAGCCCTTTCTGGCTTGTTTGCAACAAGACTGTCTGGGAAGCCACACTATAATTTAATGCAACAAAAGCCACAGCAGGGGGGGTGGTGGGTGGGTGGAGAATTAAAATTAGTCACTATTAGTTTTTAGCATCATGAGTTGTCTAACTATGAGACAGCTCATCTGAACACATTCTCAGAGAGAAAACAGAAACTGGAGCTCAACACTTCAAATGCTAAGAGCCAGATGAAATCTCAGCAACTCAGCAGTGTCATCCCAGCCCTAAAGGGAATACAGGAAAGGAGGGAAAGATCAGAAAAGCCTCTGTGATTTATAAAAACAAACACTAATGTATACAACACATACTTCACCCTTACACCCACTAATTTTCACCAGGAAGAGCTTCAGCCTCTTGACAATAGCTGGCTTCTTCCTCCCCAGCAAAGCCAAAGCAACATCTGAATACAGCAAATGAAAAAACCTCAAACACCTTCCTGTTACAGTGCTCAGAAATTAGCTAGAACTGTACTCCTTTTCAAATAGTTTGACTCATGAAAGGAAAATAAAAGCAAAGAAATAATTGCAGACTTGCATCTTTTTCAAAGCAGCAGCTTGGTTTTTCTCTCTTTTGGCTTCAAAGTGTGTGGATCTTCTTATCCATGAAATTGTTAACAACAACCTAGAACTTCCCATAATCTCCTTAAACTTCTTGCTGAGTTAATAGAAAAGCCATGCAGGAAAAAAAAAAAAAATTCTAGCAGTTTAATAGGTTGAACTGACCATCTGGAGTCAGACAAGCCACACACCTAATGCAAGGCAAGCAGTCAGCAGCCAGATCTGGGGAGGTGTAACTCAAAAGCTCCTCTGAACCTGACCAAGCGCAGGATGCTGTCACCCTACAGCAGATTCTTCTCACCTCCCACAGCCCACCCACTCTTTTCTGCCACTGCTTAAGAGTCTGATCACAAAGCTAAGCATTACCAACATTAATCAAACTCTCCTCGAAAAGCACTGGCTTTCAGCCAAGTCATGACATAGATAAACACGTGTTGTAATTCCTGATAATGCAGCCTATATTTAGATCCATAGAAAATTACATTTACTGCACACTGGGCTGGTTTTCCACTACAGTTGTAGAGAAACATGAAAATAATAAAAAACACCCCAACTACAGTCATTAATAATTTATATTTTATTTAGCTACCAGTCAGTCTCCCACATTTTTCCCCTATGACAGACAAAACACTAAGGTTGTGTTTTGCAAGGAAGTGACTTAAAATAATGTAAGAAGGGCTTGTCTAAGAGCACTCAAATTTTTGTACAGAGATCAACGTGAAAGTAAGAGTAACTGGACAAGTTTGGCTTTCCTGTAAATAAATATATGTAATGTGGTTTCAACTTGTCTCATGTCACTCATTTTATTTAACTGTAGTGCTTGAAACCAACAATAACACACCATCTCTGACTGCTCAGCTGTGACCTTTCTCGAAGTCACAAACCCAACCTGAAGTTCATGGTCACCTATGTGAATCCCATGGCTATAACCCTATTTCTAAGCAGAACCTACACACACAAAACACCTATCAAGCCACTGCCCACCACCCTGTCATCATTACCTGTCCACATATTTGAGACCAAATATTTATGTCCTGCACCGCACAGAAGACAGGCTTACTTGAGAATATAAATTCTTACATTCCAGTGGTTTAAGTTATTTTGCAACAAGTTAACCACCCCACTCCTTCCCCCTCTGGGTGCTCTATGGTACACATCAAAACAGCGAGAGATTTCAGATTAAAGCTCTGAAGCTTCCCAGACTCCAATCTCTGCCTCACTTTTCAAGATCACCTACAATAATAAAAATAAGCTTCAAAATTTTTAAGTCAGCTTCCTTTCCACAGTTCCTCCTTACAGCACATATGCACCCTGGGAAACCCTGGAACAGGTGTCACATCTTTGCCTGCACCAACACACCACATGGTTCTGTGTAGTTGCTCAGGGTATCAGCTGCAGAGTGCCACACACTTGCACAGTAATTCAAGCCACAGGCTGATGGGAAGCTGTTCTTGATATTTATTTTATTGCCTAATCTCAATGCAGAAATGTACTTCAGAATGTAGATGGGAAGGAAGGACAACTGGAGATAAAAGGTAAGACAGACAGATAAATCATCTCTTTGATAGTTAAAATGAAAGTTTAGTTCCTCGCCACAATTACATCTGCTATTAATGCTTGCACTCTACAAAACACCTGAAGATAATAAAGGAAGATTAAATCCTTTGCCAACATCTTCAATAAAACACACAATTTCCTTTGAAGTTACTTTAATCACATTGTCTCCTCTTCCAGGAGAGCAGATGTCCCTCAGCACTGGAAAACTGCCACAGTGAAACCTCAGCCTGCCAAAGACAAATGTAAACAATGGGTTTCCTAAATGAACTAGTGTTAACACCAGCTTATGCTTCCTGAAGGACACAGTTTCCTCACACGACCAGTCACAACATGGAAAAGTCCAGCCAGGGATTTTTGACCTGCCATACACTTAAATTAAGTCCCCAGCACAAAAATTCTTTGAAATAAATTTTCTTATCTTGGAAACCATCTCCACCAATGGAAAACTGTGCTGAAACCTGACCCATCAGCAGAGCCACATAACACAGCAGCCAGCCTGGCTTTCTGAACAGCCCTTGTTCAACATGTCTTGGTGACACAGCTGTGCCAAACTTCACAATGTGCATCCTTGTTAAGTTAATTGCTCAAGTGACACACGAGACTTTTTCCCTCCACCACCCTGGCTCTGCAGTTGTCCCTGGTGTGCCGCTGTGGCAAATGATGAACCTATGACACATTACCCCTCAAAAGCAGAAGCTTTATCTGGTCTGTAGGATGTGATGGAGCAACTGGGACCCGCTGCTTAAATGATGACATTATGATGTGCCCACGGATCACATTTTTCACTGCTTTGTATGCCTTGTCTATTTAACCCTTTTCTCAAGAAATATGAAATTTGCAGCAATCTGAACTCTCAGCCAAGGTAAGGCTGCTCTGTTGTAGGAAGTGCACTCCATCTAAAAATATCAGCAGTTATTCCCCTAAAATAATTTGTTGCTAATTGTATCATCACACATTTTGAGACTTTATGATACAGCTATCTGCAGGCAACTACCTGCTTTCACCTCCACTGTTCATGAGCAAGTCCAGCAGCTGGAAATCCATATGCACAGACATTTTTTTCTGTGGAGCTAGTGCTGGCGTCTTCCACAGCCCTTGATTGCAAAATTGTAGCAGTCACAATTAACTGCACTATTTATTTAAAGGAAGGAAGTAGAAGGATATCTCTACAACATCTATCACCAATGGCAAAGCTTAGAGTGAAGTCTTGCCTCATCAACACTGAGAAAATAAACCGGAAATAGTGTGAAATCGGTACGGTCTCTCAATTCTTTCTCAAACTATGGAAGAGAGAGCTCCCTCTTCTCCACCTCCCAAGAGCTATACAAGAGTTCTACACACCTAAAATCAAATTACCTGGTTTTTTTCCCCCCTGAGTCTTCAGATACAGAGATTTATTTTCCCTTATCTCCATTCTGCCCATCAAAAGCACAGAGAGCACAAAAAGCACAGAGCAAGCTTTTGGTGCATCACACCACATAGGTGGCACTGAAGTCAGCAAATCCAACATATAGGTGACTGGGTCTTTAATTTTTATAAAGAAAGAATAAGAGAAGCCCTCCAGCACTTTTGGGAGTAGCTAGAAGCTTGAGTTTGATGCACTAATTCGAAGAGTGGCTGAAAGACAACTGGAATAAAATAGATCAAGCAATTAAGAAGGAAGCCATGCTAAACAGAAAAATCAGAGTTGCACAAGAGTAACACCTGCAAAAATATTCAAACAGCACAAGAAGGCCAGCTAGACCATGAATAATATTGCCCACCTTCAGGTAACTAAGTGGCAAATCATCTTTGCTCCCCCCACAGACCCAAAACACCTTGAGAGCTATTTCTCCTCACATTTATCTCCACTGGCTCTGCAGGGAACCAAAGTCATCACTAATTTGAGTGTTATGACATGGCTACCAGAATACCTAAACCACACGAACCAAACATGCCAGGAAAGTCTTTTTTTCTTTTTTTTCCCCCCCCCTCCTTTTTTCCCCCCAAGTGGTGCTCTTAGATCCAAACTACCACATACTCACATTTAAACTAAAGCCAGCACAGACATCAAACTACAGTTCAGCTTTCAGAGAGGGCAAGGAAAATTCTGTTGAGAGCACACATTCTCATCTTACCTTGCAAACCTTTACAGTACTCCTATGCACACTTGTGGAAAGTGTTTTTAAAAGCAATTTTTGTCAGGTTATAATGTGACTTAACAGCTTTAAGAAGCCATGAGGGAGCATGCTCCAGTTCAAGTGAAAAAAACCTTTGCTCCTTTTTAAGACTTGGCAAATAGAATTACAGATAAGCTTAGATATCCAACACTCAAAGACAAGTAAGAAACTGCTCGCTCATCGTAAGGTCTGCCACCAAACAACACCAAAGAGCCACAAGCAAGTGGAATACAGGAGCTTCAAACAGCATTAAGTGATTGTTTTACTACACTGTCCAGGAGTTCTTGTCCAGATCTATCACCTGTATTCTCTGGGGTACAAAAATGACCAGTTTGAGACATGGATTGACTACCAGGCACTGAGACCACTCTCCAGAAAGGTTGTGACTGCAGCGCAGGAGCAGTTAATCCCCTGCCCCCACCAAATCGTCCGTTTTTTGCCAAGTATCCCATCACAGGCAAACGCAAGACAGAATATGAAGATGTCCATGTCCACATTATTAATGCCTTGGTTCCAGCCACAAAAAGGGAATCCACTACAGACTGCATTTAGAGCCCAATCCCCCACATGCAGTCTTGTGAGAAGCCAACAGAAGAGTGTGTCTTCCTCAATAAAATCACTAAGAGATGGAAATTCCTGGCTTGACCTTGGAGTCAAGTAATGTTGATGCCTGTCTGCAGCTACACCTGGCTCTCCCTATCACTATCAATGACCACTTTAAGACCTTCCTAAGGCACCAAGAGATAACCTCCAGAACAACCAGTCTCACTAGTTAGAAGCTCACGGTTTTAATTTTTTAAATAACAAAGAGGACAAAAGATATCAGGGCTGTCTGCAGATGCACGAAAACATCAATATGCTGGTTACACATGAAATATCTTTTTCATAATGAAATAGCAGGGCTGAGAGTGCGTTAAAGAAAACTAACAGGTTACACAGTACCAGAGGAAGATTAAGAACTCTGCAGGTTTCTTCCCCCCCCAGTATTGACACACCTTGTGATTCCAAGACTAAAGCTCGAACGCCTAAAACTGCAGCAAATCACAGAAATCAAATTGAAGGTAAACACAACCAAGGAACCAAACAAACAATTGAATCAAGTTGAATGTGTAAGAAGCACAGTCTAGTGTCACAAAATCAGTTCGCTGCAAGAGCAGGGAACTTGGCACTGTGCCGTAAAGCCGTCAATCTGGAGGATGTGTGGACACAAATTCTGCCTGCTCTACCTTAACATCCTGGAAGGTGCACAGAAGTTACAGTTCTCTTTGGTTTTAAGTATGCCCCATGTATTACCTAGTGAGCATTTTCACATTAAGAAGTCAATGTGTTTCAGAAAAGTTCCATTTCTCATTCCAAAGCAGCTCGAGCCTTAAGGAAAGTCCCTGTCTGTACAGGGAGCAGTGAATATTCATGGAATCACAGAATGTTAGGGGACTGGAATGGACGCTAAAGCCCATCTAGTCCCAAGTCTCCAGCTAGGGGCAGGGGTGCCACTCACTAGAGCAGCTTCAGAGCTCCATCAAACCTGGCCTGGAACACTTCCAGGGATGGGGCACCCACAGCATCCCTGGGCAACCTGTGCCAGGGCCTCACCACCCTCACAACCAAGAATTTCTTCCCAATATCTCATCTAAACCTGCCCTTTTTCAGTTTAAAGCCATTCCCATCTCGTCCTAACCCTCCAAGCCTTTGTCAAAAGCCTCTCTCCAGCCTCCTTTAGTTACAGGAAAGTGCTCTAAGGTCTCCCTTATTGCGGGTAGCAATCAGAGCACTTCATCTCATCTTTTAAGAGCTAACCTCCCTGTAGAACCTGTTACAGCACCTCACCACCGGCACAGCAAGGATTTTCTGCCTACTATCTAACCCATCTAATCAAAACTTCCCGCTGTTGTCCGCACCGGTCGGAGCCATCCCGACGGGCACCCGAGCGCCGGACCGGCCGCGGATGCTGCGGAGACCGAGGCACTCGCAGCCGGCAGGGGCGGCGCTCGGGGCCGGCGCTTCCCGCCGGGGCGGAGCGGCGGCAGCGCTGCCCGTGCCTCATTCATTCCTTCATTCATTCCTTAATTCACTCCCGGCCGCGCAGCCCCCGCTGGAGCGGGCAAGGGACGGGCGGCCGGGAGCGCAGGGCTCGCACCGCGGGTGTCCCCGCCACCGCTCCGCCCGCACCCCCGTCTCCGTTCCCGCACCTCACGGGTGCTTCCCGGCCCTTTCCCCGCTGCCCACCTGCCCAGCAGCTGCTCGTGCTCGGCGCGCAGCTTGCCCAGCTCGATCTGCAGCTTGGCGCGCTCCCGCGCCGTGTCGTCCAGCGCCCGCCGCGCGTCCGCCAGCTCCGCCTCGTAGATCGCCTTGAGCCCGGTGACCTCGCGGCCCCGCACCTCCTCCCGCTGGGTCACCTGCAGCTGCAGCGCGCTGTTCTCCGTCTCCAAGCTCCGCACCTTGTCGATGTACACGGCCAGGCGGTCGTTCAGCTGCCGCAGCTCCTCCTTCTCCTGCAGGCGGGAGATGCGCGTCGGACTCTGCGGCATCGCGGCGGCGGCGGCTGGGCCGCGGGTCCGCGGCGTGGTTTCGGCCATGGAGCACGGGCGCGGAGGACACCGGCGGGGCGGGGACCGACGGACGTGCGGGCAGACCGACGGACGGACCGACCGCCACCTCCTCCGCCGGCTCCGCACCGATCCAATATGGCCGCACGCCCGCCCCGCCGGACCGCGCTCGCGGCC
The DNA here is from genome assembly GCF_020740725.1 of Corvus hawaiiensis. NCBI lineage: Eukaryota > Metazoa > Chordata > Aves > Passeriformes > Corvidae > Corvus > Corvus hawaiiensis. The sequence continues at coordinate 43,057,595 of NC_063255.1, read as the reverse complement.
CTCCCGCCCACGTGACCGCGCGCCAGCCAATGGCGAGCAGCCTTCTGCCGCGGGCTAAATTCAAAACCCGCCAACGGCCGGCGGGCGCGCCACGGAGGCCACGCCCCCCAGGGCCGCGCCCACGCCCCTCATTCCCGCCCCTCGCTCCCGCCCACGGCCCCGGACAAAGGGAGCGGACCCCGCTCCCCTCCCGCCGCCGCGCCCGGGCTCCCCGCACTCGTTGGGCGGTGTGGCTGTAAATTACAGAATCACGGAATAAATCGGGCTGGGGCGATCGAGCCCGACCTGTGACCGGACACCACCCTGTCAACAAGACCGTGGCTCTGAGCGCCGTGTTCAGGCTTTCCTTAGGCACCTCCTGGAGTGGTAACTCCAGCACGTCCCTGGACAGCCCGTTCTAGTGCCTGGCCACCCTTTCTACGGAGAAATTCCTCCTGATGTCCAAGCTAACTCTCCCTCGTCTCAGCTTGGGGCCATTTCCTCCTGTCCCTGTTCCTTGGGAGCAGAGCCCGACCCCCCCGGCTGCCCCCTCCTGTCAGGGAGTTGTGCAGAGCCACAAGGTCCCCCCCTGAGCCTCCTTTGCTCCAGGCTGAGCCCCTTTCCCAGCTCCCTCAGCAGCTCCTGGTGCTGCAGACCCTTCCTCAGCTCTGTTGCCTTCTCTGAACATGCTCAAATTTTTGTCGTGAGGGGCCCAGAAGTGGGCACAGCACTCGAGGTGTGGCCTCAGCTGTGCAAGCACAGGGACAGTCACTGCCCTGCTCCTGCTGCCACACCACAGCTGGGACAGCCCAGGGGCCATTGGCCTTCTTGGCCACCTGGGCACCCCTGGGCTTGTGTTCATGTGCAGCTATAAACCCCGCATAAATAAGGGATTTTGCTGTGCCAGGTGTTTCCTATCCCGAATTTACTTCTTCTTCACCCACAGGCTGCTCGCTGTGGTTTAAAAACAGTGTTGATTTCTGGTGCTACCTGAGCACCCAGTCTGGGGCTGCTTTGAAGGAGTTTGATATACAGGGTGACCAGCAACAGGATGAGAGGGCAGCCTTAAGCTGCGTCAGGGGAGATTCAGGTCGGGCATTAGGAGGAATTTTTTCACAGAAGGGTTGATCAGACATTGGAATGGGCTGCCAAGGGAGGTGGTGGAGTCACTGTCCCTGGAGGTGTTCAAGGAAAGAGTGGAAGTGGCACTCAGTGCCATGGTCTGGGTGATGAGGTGGTGTTCGGTCATAGGCTGGACTTGATGACCTCAGAGCTCATTTTCAGCCTAACTGATCCCATGATTCTGTGAGTTTGCTCATTTCAGTACTCAGAGTACAGTTCCTCAGGTTGAGTTAGCCGAGCTTTGGGGTGTGCATTTTCATATTCCTTGGCTGATGTCAGTCTGGCTCCTGAAAGTTTGCTGCCAGTGAGAGGCATTCACTTTCAGGTTGAATATTGATTCTTCAGAAAAAGCAGGAATCCTTTTGCAAATTTCCACTGCTAGGTCACAGCTCCTCAAAGGGAAAAAAAAATATATTCCAATCACAGGGGTGTATTTAACTAAAGTAATTTAGTCATAGTGGGGAGCTCCTGGGTTTCCTACATGGTACCTTTGCTGACAGAAACTATTATGTCTTTCTGTTTTTCCCCTTCACTGCCAGTTATTAGAATTTGCTCCTTTTCCACTGGAAAAATAGAAAAGCTGGGTAACAAGAGTGATGGCAGCTGGGAAAAAAATTCTACAGCACCTGCTGGAACATAAAATTGTCAGCACAGTAGGATTATAACCCAGGGTAGTTTTACACTGCAGCTGGCACTGGTGTGAAAGCATCTGTGTTCACAGGCAGTACAAGAGACAAAGTTTGGGAGGTTTTATTGTTGGACAAACAGAGCCCTCTGCAGGTGTTCAGTGCTGGCTTTGATTTTGTCTGCTTCCAGAATTTACCTTGGTGCTTGGTTTTTTAAATCACGGAGTTTTTGTAGCGTTATAAAAATGCATGCTATTATCCCTTCCCCATCCCCCGCTATCTGTCTTGCAGTTGAAGTGTGCCTGAAGCAAAGCACTTTTCTTTCCCAACAGAGGTATGGGTGTGATGTGCTCCATTTCCCCTCCCAAATCAAAATAATGTATTTAAAGTCGAAACTATTTGTAAGGAGGCTTTCCTTTCCCCCTCGGAAGCCTCAAGATTTAACTTTTTGTTGTTGAAACCACTGCATTTTAGCTTCCCGGTCTACCACATGAGATTAAACTAAATGGTGCTTATTTAGCAGACAAGGTTGGCTCATACTATAAAAATTAAATGGAAATGAATATTGTAGTAGAAGCAGCTGGCCAGATCAGTCTGCTTATTGTAATTACCCAGTGAAAAAACTAAATGTTGATCTTGCCAATTCCATGCTTATTTTTTACCCGTCTGTGTTTTCAAGTTGCTGCTTACACATCATTAAAAAAAAAAAAAAAAAAGTTGATGTAGCATTTCCTATACACATAAAAAATTATAATAGTTGAAGCTATTAATATCTCATTGTTAAAAAATATACACGTCTGTTGGTTTCAACAGCAAGACTGGCTTCCATAAAGAAACAGATAATCATTGCTGCTGTCAGATTTCCCTGCCGTTTTCTTATGTCTGAGATTTCTTTCTGCTGCTTGTGTGATTGAATTTTTCCTGCTGGATTAGGCTGAAAAAGGAAGTGAGTAAAGGATGGGTCTTCAAACTGCGCCTGGGCTGATGTCAGGCTTATGAAACTGAATATCAACATTGTTCCTCTTTACTCAGGGCAGCTCTGGCCAGATGCAGGGCATTTCAGTAACTGAGACATTTTGAAGAAAAGCCTTCCAACTTGTACCACTTAATGGCAAAGATTTTCTCTGTACACTGATTTAAGTAAAATTCTAGAATCTGGAAAAGTCTGTGGGAAATTTGCACAGATCCTGTAATTTTTAGTAAATGAGCCATTTATGTTTGCTGTTGCCAACTTTGTATTGCTAAAATAGATTTTATGTATGCATATAATAATTTGTATTTATACTGTATTTACTTTTGAATTGGACAGAAATCACTGTGAATAACATTCTGCATATGTATCCATACTCTGAGGGTTACCTCAGTGATTCAGATATTGTTCTCCTAAAGAAAAAATGGACAAATATTTAACTTTATGCTACCCGACACGAGTATTTATGAGAAAATACTGTCTGTTTGTTTCCACCTGGGGAATGTCTGCTGAAGAAGAGTCAAAAAGTGCTTTAGTCTGTGCTTTTAACAAACAAAATAAAACCACAACAAAATGAATAGAAATGTTTTCCTGTAACAGCCATGGCAGGAGGAGAGAGCATGGGGGTGTCTGCAGCTGTTTAGAAAGAGAGCAAAATCTGGAGAATCCTCACACGAGCACATGGAGTAATAGTAATACTCCTCCCTTGTTTTTGGCATCAGTGATGTGAAAATGTGAGTGCTGCATGGCCCATGTGCTAATTCTAATTGCTGCTCTGTATAGCAATGACTCGAGTATGACTACACTGCACTTTGTAGGTTCTCTCATGCAGAACTTGAAGCCTTTCCTAAAAAAAATACTTTAAAAATACTAATTTAGCACTGTGACTTACCAGGATTCAAACAGAGCTATCAATATTGTTTGAGATAAACGAGTATATGAAATGAAAATGAACAAATGAGATTTTTTTTTAAAAACCTGCAATTTTTTTAAACTGCTGTTTCAGGTAGAATGGAAAGTCTGTTTTCCATTTCTGCTGAATCTTTCACACCGAAAACTTTCTTAGAAAACTGTGTTTAGTGTTCTGCGGGATCTCTTTCTCCAGGAGAAGCCAAAATAGGATGAATAAACACATTTGGGACGTGGACACACACAGCATGTGCCTGTGACAGGCTGGAAGATCGAGGAGTGCAGGGGCAGGGGAAGCAGAGCAGGAAAAACAGAAGCGAAGAGAACCATCACAAGAACTGCACTGCACTGGTCTTTGTCATCTAAGTCATCATCTAAACCACCACTCTTCAGCTTGCTCTGCTTAGGCAGACCCTGAGCCACGCAGGGATATGCATTTGAAGGGATAAACACATGGGGTGGGCGTTTGGTTTTGGCTGCAAACAGCCCAGGGAATTGTCTACCCGCACTGCAGAGCTACCCACAGGGGAGAAACAGTGATATGGCTGTTAGCTGTGGTTGAAATCACTTCCCACATTGATTGCAAAACACCAAAAGAGAGAGGGAGAGGCTGTGGAAGGTAAAGGAGAAGGAGGAACTCATAATTACACAGTTCCAATGAAGGTCAGATTAGGCTCACTTTAAAACAGACTGTGCAAAACTGGAAAAGTTGCATTTCTGAAGAACAGGCTACAAACCAAGCTACAAATACAGGATCTTCTGGCTAAAGGACCCAGTTGTTAGCACAGATGGCTTATGCTTAGACAGAAGTACTAGTTTTTGGTAAAAAAACGTTTTGCTGGGAAATTACAGAGGTATTAACCCTACCAGTACATGAGAGTACGTGCTTTGCCGTGGCTGGTCCTGTGACAGGACAACTTTGATTTACTTTGTAAGCGCGTGGTTAGAGAATACATCAATTATTGCCAACTTCTGAGACTTTAAAGGCAATTATATGAATTTTTCAGATTAATCACAACTCAAGGTCTTAGTTAACAGGTCCTTGTCCCCTTAGAGGCAGGGGAGAAAAGCAAACCTGTTGTGTGAGTCAGTGCAAAATTAAACATCTTAAAAAAAATTAAACACTTGCCCTAAGTCTGATCTGGCATTGGACAGGTAACAGCAGGCACGGTGAGTTTCCCAGATTCTCCGAGTTAAGGTGAGGGCCTGTGTAGCTGTTGTGCTCCATGTCTCGGGAGAAGCACAGAACTTCAGAAAACCAGATTTTTACAGCCTGCTTATCTCTCACATATGCTGCTCTCTTGCCAGTCAGAGATCCTCTCTTCTGTTTTTATAGAGATCTGGAGAGTTTGCGGCTCTGGAGGGTTTTAACTTCCAGAGCTGCTCCTCTAGAAAATAATTTCATGCTTTTTCTGGGTGAAAGTGTCTCACTTCCACTCACCCACATCTGGAAGATTGTCATTATCAACTATTAAATAATTATTCAGCACAACTCTTTTTGTTGCATTAGTACCCCAAAAAATAGCAGTTGGGGTGGAAATCCAACCTTCTCCAGCAGGCCTTGGAGAGGGGATGGCTATGGGGTGGGCCCAGAGGATTTAGGAAACCCTAAATTTTACACACACACCTCACCCCACCCTGCTGCCTGCAAGGGGCCACTGGACATGGGGCTGCCTCTCTCCTCCCTCTGCTGCAGCGTCACCTGTGTCACCCCCACAGAGGGACTCCCACCCACCACAATGCAAAAGGGGCACGGCTGTCCCTGGAGGGCGTGTTCCTGCTGTCCCTGAGCAAGGGACACTCTGGTGTCCCAGCACAGCTCCAGTCCTGCCCGCCAGTGAGCCCTGAGTCTCTGAAGGGCCAGCGCCCTGTGCCCATGAGCTTAGCTTGTCTCCATCCCAAGCCCAGGTGCACCTGAAACCACCTTAAGGCAACAGAGAGGGATGGGAAGGCAGCTGAGGATGAGGCTGCACTCCAGTGACAGCACCACCCTCACCTCTACCCCTCCAGGTCCCATAAATTCCAAACTGCAGCCAAGAGAACTTGGAGCACACCAACGCAGCGTCAGCTGTGGAAAGCCTGGTTGCCCTGCTTGTCACGCTAGCTCACAAGTACCCTGGGAAACTGGCCCACAGCATGTTGACCTTTGTGGTGAGAGGTGGCATAAGAGGTGGCCCCAATAGCCCCGAGGGCTTGTTCCCTGTGGGCAGAGGGATCCTAAGACTCTCTGGCTGCCAGACCAGAGGAATGCTGCTGGACAGCCCCTTGCAGGGACATCCTCAGACTGTGGGAGCAGATGTTCTCCATGCCCCAGACTCTGGAGAAGGTTTTGAAGGAGCTGCACATCCAGCTCTGGCACAAAGAGCTCATCCACACAAAGGAGGAGGACATCTGCCTCATCATCTTGGCTGTGAGTCAGCAGGAGAAGCCCTGGTGCCCCTGCCCTCAGCTACACCTGGGGACCAGGTGCTGCACAGTGCGGGCAGCCCTGCTGGCTCTGCCGGGAGCTCACTGCTGGGTTCCTTTCAGCTGCTGGCCTCTGGCAATGTGAAAGAGGAATTCACTCAGCTGTACAAAGCCTTGAGGTTCCTGACGTATCCAAGCAGTGGTCTGCTCTCCCTGCTGCTCAGGGGCCTCACGACGCTGTCGGAAAGAGCCCAGATGGTGAGCAGTGCAGTGTCAGGGCACCCGTGTTGGCAGCGGGCTCTGGGGCCATGGGGAGGGCGCTGGCTTGGCGTGAGCTGGGAGTCAGGAGGTGGGGTGACCGCTCCAAACCCCCTCCCTGCCTGGTGTCTGTCTGGGAAGCTGTGCTGGCTTGGACCTTCTCACAGAATGGGAGCTGTGTGTTTCATGCAGGCAAGAAAGACACGGGTCCTCCTGCCAGACTTGTTAGAGCTCCTGTGCCCTCACTGCACGTCTCTCGGGAAGGAGGCCCTGGTGGTGCTCCAGAACGTGCTGAAGCACCTGGAGAAGACAGAGGTCAGCGCCATCGCTGTGCAGCTGGTGCAGAAACTCTGTCCCCACTTAGACAGGGTAAGACTGACGGGGGAGCCTGAGCCCCCCAGACGGGCACTAGGCAATGTCAGCTGCCCTTCAGCCCAGCCCTGTGAGCAGCACTCGGAGCAGGCCCTACTCCCCTGGGCATTTTTGGGACAGATTCCAGTAGCCTAGCACTGCTCCTTCTGCAGTCTGAACATCTCCCCTCACCACTGCCACCATCACGCCTCTCCTGAGGGAGCCACTGTTTCAGAAGCTCACCTTTTCTCCTTTCTACCCATGTAGAATAAAACCCGTGTGTGACAGCACTGCACTCACTTCTTTGGAGGGCTGCTGGGGCCCACAGTGGGCAGTGACAAGGAAGAGATGAACAAGTACACATGGAGTGCACTGGTCACGCTCCTCTTTGGCCTGAGCAGCCAGGCCCCCGGAGTGGCCAGAGTATGGATTTCAAGGCTGCGTATGGACATGGGGGCATGGGGGGGAGGGTCAGGAGAGGGGACTGATGGCTCCCGGGGGTCCCCGGGTGTAAGGGCAAGGGCTGCTGGCAGTGCTCCCCCAGCCCAGCCTGTGGGGAGGGTTTCTGCAGAACCAGCACGAGCAGGGCCAGGGAAGCTGGCATGGCCATTTCCAATGCCTGCCCTGCTTGCCCCAGCAGGTCTTGGCAGCAGCTGCCAACCACGGAGGCTGAACACGGGGGTCCCCAGAGGCTTCACAGCTGTCCCCACCAGTGTCAGAGGCCACGGCTTCGAGCCTCAGTCCCTGTCCTCCACGGCTGTCCCCAAGAGATCCCCAGACACTTTGGTGGGAGCACATCCAAGCTGGGGATGCGTAAGGGCAGGATTGCCACAGGAACAAAGCCCAGAGACCTCCTTCATTGGGCCCTGTTGCCGTCTCCCAGCATCTGCCATCCTGCAGGTCTCCAGGGAAGCCCTCCTTGCTGCCACAGCGCTCCTCAAGTGGAAGGAGCTCAAGCACCTGGGGCAGACGAAGCCGATGTGGAGGATCAGCAAGTGGGGGAGGGCCCAGGCTGGGCCAGGGCTGCCCCTGCGCCCTCTGGCTCTGCAGCCGTGCCCCATCCGCCCTGCTGCAGCCCAGAGTCCACAGCCTGGAGCTGCACCCTTGTTCCTGTCCCCAACAACACAACCCCCAAGGGCTCTTTAGGCCCCTCTCCCCTCCCTGCACTGAGCAGGAGGGAGGCCTCTGGACAACAGGGGGAAGGGGGGAGATCTGGCAGGAGGAACTGCTCTGGCAGCTGTGGGGCTCTGTGCCCTCTGTCCAGCTGGCAAAGGATGGGAGCAGGGCTGAGCAGAGCCTCAAGTACCTGCAGGACCCTCACACCCTTGTGTGAGAGGCGGCCCTCAGGTTCATTGGTGAGACCCATTCCCTGGGGTTCCTCTTTGGGCAGCCTGGCTCCCATCCCCCTGAAGCCCAGGGGATGCCCCGGGCAGGGCCTCCCCCTTGTTCTAAACAGAAGTAGGGAATTGGCTTTCGTATGTTAATGAGTTTATTAATTGTGCATTAGTGTGTTAGTGGGTTGATGAGTCGTATTGAGAGTAATATGTTATGTGAAGTAATTAGTTGTATAAATTGACAAATGTCTTTGTGTAAAATTTGTATTTATGGTTGAAAACTGGTCATAGAAGTTTCTGGGCATGAGGCGAAGGAGGGGCGCGGGTGGTGATCACATGAACATAAGGGGAGAAGACAGAAGACTCCATTGGACAACTGTACACCAGTGAAGAAGATCCCTAGATGAAGACCAGCCAATCTGAATACCGTATGGAGGTGGGGTCATGGGAGGAGCTATGCTTAGCTCCGGAGTATAAAAAGTATCTCCCTGGCATAAGGGATGTGCCTCTGGCCATGTTCGATTCTTGGCTGAGTACCCAGCAGTGCTTCCTTTGTTTTGTAGCTCAGCAGTTCACTAACTATGGTCTCTTATTGTCTATAGCTTACACTTCTAAATAAAAATCCAATTAAATTTAATTGGCTAGAGAGCTATTCTTGGGGTATCGTCCAGGATAGTAGGTCTCATTCCCATGGCTCCAGAAGATTTCAGGATGGAGGCACGCCCCGCCGATTTTCTTTGGCGGCCCAACTGACTTCTTTCTGTGTCATTGGGAATTGCTGGCCAAAACCCCGGAGCCATGAGGAGACCACTACAAAACAAACGAAATCAAAACTCCAGAAAATCAAAGTAAAGGAGAAGGAGAGGTACCTGGAGGCTCCCTCCAGGTGGAGTGACCCACAATTCAGAGCACTTGACCCGCAGATGAATAGGAGACTGTAAGTAGCTTGCGGGGGGCAGTTTGGGGTGGTGACCTGAGTGTAGCGTGTGTGAGATGGGGACTGGTGATCAGATTCCCGAAGCAAGTGCAGAGCCCTTCTAACTGTGGTTCCATCCCTCCACGAGGAGGCTGGCCAGTGAAGGGGCGAAGCGAGGGTTCTGATGAGTGAAAGACCCCCCCAGGAAAATTCTCCATAGCTCCTCGGATCGAGGATTTCCTTGGGTGAAGGATGGATTGGGGAAAGTAGCAACTAAGATGTCCAGAGTGGGGCAGAGCTAGGCTCAAAGAGAAGGAAGAATATTCAAGTTTCAGTGATAATTTGTGTGAAGCCCCCGGGGAAGGAGAAAACTAAGAAGGGATCCTAGACCCGAAAACCCAGGAGGGCACCAGGATGGTTCTGGGCTTGGGCTGACTGAGGCATCCCAGGCTCCAGACAGCCGTTGGTTCAGGGGTTCCTGAGAAGGAACTTAAGATTTGAAGTGTCTGAGTTTAACTGGGGAAGGGAGCAGGTTTCTCTGCTACAGTCCCCCAGGGAACCATAGGCCGGGGAAAAAGGTTTCCGGGTCCCTTGAGTCTTGCGGACAGGGGTGTTCAGGGAGACTTGGGAGGTCGAAAATTCAGATAGGGTATTTGAAAGGGGTTCTGGGTGAAATAAAGAGTTCTTTTGTTGTGGGGTTCTTTTGGTGGACTGAATGAGAGAGAATTAATTTAAGACTGGCACATGGGTGGGATTGGATGTGTGACTATAATATGAGCGTTGTGATTTGAAAGTGAGTGGTGGCCACTGGATTGTGTGTGAAGGAAGTGTGTCAGTAAAGATATTGTGTTGTTTAAGGAGGCGTTATTTCTGGTGGGTGTGGGATTTTTGGTTTGTGTTTTGGTTAGCGGTGGTGAGAGTGGTGGCAAATTGGGGTATTGTCTGGGTTTCCTGGGGTACAGGGGGGTCCGGCTCGGTCTCTTGATCTGTGGTGACAAGAACACTACTATGTATTACTGTCTCTGTCCAGCTCTGTGGCTCACACATATGTATGCATGCACAAACGTTGGTCTCAAAGAGATGGGAAGGGCCTTTGCATAAATTCCAGCAGGACCATTTATTGCTTCTACACTGCTGAAGATTCAGGGGCAAAGACTAGAACAATGGTGAGCTCAGGGTTTTTCCCGGGGCCAGGGAAAAGGCAGGATTAGGGAACGGGACCAATGGGGGAGCTCTGGGGGAGTGACAAGGGGTAGAGGCTGACAGCCAACCAGGGAAGCCAAACTGGGGCAGATTAACATAACAAAACAATGCATCCTGGGAGAAGCCTTTCTGGTCACCCTAACCTAAAGTGGTTCTTTTGGTACTAGGTGACTTGTCTTACTGAGAATTCTCTGTCCCTTGTAACTTAGGTTCACTGGCCACCACAACTTTGTTCAGTTTTTGCCAGGGGAGTTCTTTGGTGCTTATGTGATAATGAGAGCATAAGCAACACTGGTGAAAGGAGATGTTGTCCAGAGTCCAGGTTCGTCTGGGTGGATATCTAAATCCCTAGTCCGGAGCTTGCCCAGTGTTAGCCGGTCGTTCGATAATGGTTGTGGGAATAGGCGTTGCCTGTGAGTTGTGCGTCGTCCAGTCTCTTTTCTTTCTTTCTTTTCTTTTGGTGTGATCCCATAGAGGACACCATCCACGCGAACGCCATTTTGTTTCATGAGGGTGGAACGTCTCTCTCTGTGGGATGAAGGTACTTCCTAAGAGCATAAGAGGACTAAGACACCGGCAAAGTATAGGAAGGGATGGGATTAAGAAGAAGCAAGTTGAATCGAAGGGAAAGGAGGAGTAAAAGGGACACTGTAGACGTCCCTCTGGACAGTCCTTTGGGAACCATGTTAGCTAATTGGAATATGGACCCCCACACAAAGGAAAAAGACAAAACCAAGATGATTCAATATTGTATGTTGGAGTGGACTAAAAGAGAAATGAGGCATGACAGTGTATATTGGCCTAGATATGGGTCTACTAAGAGATGGATTTGCCAGGCTTTAAAAGCCTTTGTAAACATGAAAGAACCCATAAATCTGGAGGAATGTGAGTATGCAGCCTGTTGGCTGGAGGAGACTAGAACAACAATACTAAAAATATCAGAGACAACCGGAAGGAATGTAGAAAACCAAAGGAAAGAAAAGCAATGGGATCCTCTCGACGTAATACCTCCCCTATATACACCTACTCCAGGGGATATAAATGTCCCTGTGGCTCCTACACCTATGATGCCAGCCTCTCCTTCTGCTGCACCTATTCCTACCAGCCTCGCAGATTGTGCTCAGTGTCCTTCTCCCACTTCCTCCATCACCGAGCTGAATCCTGAGTGTAAACCCCTCGAATTGCTAAACCCTTGCCCCAATAGTGAGGGACCATACTTGAACACGTGGGGAAGAAAGGCCCTCAAACCTAGGAATGGAAAGGGAGACAGGAGTAATCAGGGAGTCAGCATGGTTCCCTTACGGGAAGTTCCAATGCGGGGAGTCAACGGAGGGATGGGTTATGTGAATGCTCCTCTAACCTCCACGGAGGTGAGGGGATTTAAGAAGGAAATAAACGGACTCTTGGAGGACCCAGTAGGGTTGGCAGAACAGTTTGATCAATTTTTAGGGCCCAACGTCTATACTTGGGAAGAGCTCAATTCCATTATGCAAATTCTGTTTTTGCCTGAAGAATGGCAAATGATAAGAGTGGCCAGGATGTGAATCTGGGAAAGGGAAAATCACCAAGGCCCTCTGGAAGAGAACAAAATGCTGAGGGCCTCCCCTCAGTGGAACCCAAATGATGAAAGAGAAAGAAGGGATATGAGTGACTACTGAAATTTATTTACAAAAGGAATCAAAGAAGCTGGACCCCGAGGAAGCAGTATCAAATGAATCTTTGAAGCTGGCCTTTGACCCAACAAGAGAAAGATGAAACACCCACCGAATAGTTAGGACGACTCCACTGTAACATGGTGCAATACTCGGGGATGAACCCTGACGGCTTTGCTGGACAAGCCTTATTAAAGATCCATTTTGTAACACATGCGTGACCAGACATTTGTAAAAAGCTGGAGAAGATCGAAGACAGGCAGGAGAAAGGTTTGAACGGGTTACTGAGAGAGGCCCAAAAGATATATGTTAGGAGGGATGAGGAAAAGATGAAACCTGAAGTGAAAATAATGGTAGCCATGACTCGTGAAAATCAGTTCTCACAGAGGCAGACTCTCAAACAAAAAAGAAAAGGAGGGGGTAAAGTCTCTAAACAGCCCAAACTAGAAAACCAGAGGGGAGGTATCTGTTTCTATTGTGGACAGGAGGGACATTTCAAGAGGGATTGTTGGCAATATGCCAAAACCATGAAAATCTATGAAGAGACTCAGTCCGAGAGTCCTGAGGATTAGGGGTGTCAGGAGCTCTACCTCATGGGAAATTGTTATCCCAGTGAGCCCTTGGTAAACTTACAACTAAGACCCCAGGAGGAAGAATTTGAGTTCTTAGTGGATATGGGGGCGGAGTGTACTTGTGTAAGCAGAACACCAAAATTAGTGGGGAAATAATAGAAGTGGTGGGAGCAAAGGGAGAGTATTTCATGGCTTTGGTCATCAAACTGGTAATGATTAAAGGAAATTCTAGAGTGGGAATAGGGGATGTTTTATTAATACCAGTGGCAGGATGTAATTTGTTGGGAAGGGACTTACAGATCCAGCTAAACACAGGAGTGATCCCAGAAGAATGGAAGATGGTGGCTCAAATGCTGCACCTGTGACAACAAGATGAACTTCAGATAAATGAAAAGGTTTGGGCTAAGCCTGGGAACCAGGGAAAAACGGACATCCCACCTGTAAGGATCACCATCAGGGAAGAATATCCTCCAATTAGGGTGAAGCAATATCCAATTTCAGTAGAAGGGAGGAGGGGGCTACACCATATTATAGTGGAGCTTCTCAAAGACAGGATACTAGAACCTTGTAAGTCTCTTCGTAACACCCCAGTCGTATCTATTAAAAAACCTGATGGGACTTTTAGATTGGTTCAGGACCTGCAAGAGGTTAATAAACGTGCCTTAGCCCAGTACCTGGTGGTACCTAACCCATACACTCTCCTGAGTAGGATCTCCCCAAGCCATCAATGGTATAGCATTATGGATCTCAATGACGCCTTTCGGGCTTTCCCTTTAACAAAAGAGAGTAGAGACATCTACTATCTACATCCCACTATTGAGTGGGAGGACATAGACTAAGGGAGAAGACAGCAACTGTGGTGGACTCAACTCCCCCAAGGGTACACTGAGTCTCCTACACTTTCCGGACAAGCTCTGGAGGAATTGTTGCAATCCTTCTCCATCTTACCCGGAATACTGATGAACACAATACGTTGATGACTTATCAGTATCAGGGGAGAAGGAAGACCATGTCCGGGAAGTTACCACTGCATTGTTGAACTTTCTTGGAGAGAATGGACTAAGGGTATTAAAGAAGAAACTTCAGTTTGTTGAGAGGGAGGTAAGATATTTAGGGCTTGTGATGGGGCAGGGAAGCCGATGGTTGAGCCCAGAACGAGTAAAGGGTATTCTCTCTATTCCTCCCCCAAGGACCAAACAGGAAGTTAGGAAGTTGTTAGGACTGGTGAGATACTGTAGGATATGGGTGGAAAGTTACACTCATGCAGTGAAATTTTTATATGAGAAGTTAATAGAGGAAGAACCACTGATCTGGACAAAGCAGGACGCTGAAAGACTGAACAAATTAAAATCCAAATTAGCTTTGGCACCAGCCTTGAGTTTACCATCTTTGAACAAACCCTTTGACTTATATGTCAGTGTGGAAAGTGGCATTGCTCACAGTGTTCTAACTCAGGAGTGGGGAGGAGTTAGGAAGCTGGCAGCATTTCTGTTGAAGTTATTGGACCCAGCCACTAGGGGTTGGCCGACATGCATCCATGTGGTGGCAGGACATCAGTCCTACTAGAACAAAGTATCAAACGGACTTTTGGCGGAAGACTAAGAGTGCACACACCTCATGATGTGAGGAGTGCGTTGAGTTGAAGGGCCCCCCAATGGCTCACAGAATCCCGCATGTTGAGATATGAAATGGTGCTGACGCACTCCGATCATCGCACGTTACTGACGGACAAGAGCTGTAGTCCAGCTCAGTTTTTATATGGCGAGCCACAAGAGAATTTAGTCCATGATTGTCTGGAGATTGTGAAATATCAGACCAAGGTGAGGGAGGATTTGACAGACCAACCACTTGGGGAAGGAGAGAATATTTTTATAGATGGTTCCTCCCAGTGTGTACAGGGAAAAAGGTGTTCAGGATACGCAACTGTGGATGGGAATAGTATGGAAGTAATCGAGAAAGGCAAGCTACTGCCTAGTTGGTCTGCCCAATGCTGTGAATTGTATGCCTTGAAGAGGCGCTTAGAATACTTAGATAAGAAGAAAGGGACCATCTATACTGACTCTAGATGTGCTTATGGGGTAGTACACACATTCGGGAAAAGTTGGGAGGAAAGAGGATTACTGAATTCAAAAGGAACAGGTCTGATACAGGAGGGACTCATATTAGAAGTCTTAGAGGCTTTAAAGAAACTGGAGGAGAATGCAGTAGTGCATGTGAAAGGGCACCAGCGGGGGATGACTTTCTAAATGAAAGGAAATAACTTGGCAGATAGGGAAGCTAAAGAAGCTGCAAAAAAGGGTAGTGCAAGAGCAGTGACAGTCATGCATGAAAGGGAAGAAAGAGTGGAAATCCCGGTATTTGGGGAAGCAGAAGAAAGAGAACTGATAAGAATAGGAGGGAAGAAAGACAAGAATGGGAGATGGGAACTTCTGGATGCAGACAGTTACTGAACAAAATCTTGACTAGGAGAATATCGGAGAACATGCACGGGAAAACTCATTGGGATGCCGAAGCTTTGTGTGACCCATTTCTGAGATTTTATGGGTGTGTGGGAGTACATGGATTGGCTAAGAAAGTAACAGAGAGATGTATGATCTGTCAAAAAGCAAACAAGAAAACAATGAGGAAGACCATAACTGGGGGCTTGACTTTAGCCACCAGACCATTCCAAAGCATGCAAATAGACTTCGCTGAAATGCCTTAGATTCAGAGGTGGAAGTACTTGCTAGTGATGGTGGATCATTTTACCCATTGGGTGGAGGTCATTCCAACCACTAAGGCCACAGCCAATGAGGTGGGTAAAATCCTTCTGGAATGCATTATCCCCAGATATGGAATAATTAATCAAATTGATTCAGACCATGGGACACATTTCACTTCAAAAGTATTGCAAAATTTGATCCAAATTTTGGGAATTGAATGGAAACTACATACTCCCTGGCACCCACAAAGCTCAGGAAAGGTAGAGCGGATAAACCAAACGTTAAAGAGAACATTGACCAAATTAATGCTCAAGACGCAAATGTCCTGGATAAAGTGCCTGCCACTAGCCCTGTTGAGGGTCCGGACACAGCCTAGGACCGATCTGGGTGTATCTCCATGTGAGATGATGTTTGGGTTACCCTTCCTGGTTACCCAATATGAAGCTGCCACACATGAGGGAGGACAGGCCAGTGCAAACAAATATCTAAATACTATTGCAAAAAAATTAGAGAACTTGAGGTCCCAGGGTTTGGTTCCCCAAACAACTCCCTTAGATTTCAAAATTCATAGTATCAACCCTGGGGATTGGGTGTTAGTTAAGAGCTGGAAGGAGAAATCTCTAACTCCACGTTGGGAAGGTCCATTTCAGGTCTTGCTGACCACAGAAGCGGCTGTTAAGACTGAGGAAAGAGGATGGACTCATGCCAGCCATGTGAAGGGACCTGTACGGCCACATGAAGACTGGGCTGTGACCTCCACACCGGGTGAGACAAAGGTGACCCTGAGGCGGAAAAGAACTGGTTGTATGGACAATTCAGACTCAGATACATAGGCTTGTAAGACCAGTTGAAGAATAACACCTGGCTTTTGGGGATATCTATCTGACTTTCTGCATCCTCACCTCCTGACAGTACTAAGGATATTAACCCTCCCATAAGTTAGCTGGTCCAGGTTTCGAGAGCTCAGTTTGAGACCGTGGAGGGTTGGAGAGAGTGTGATCTCAGCAGGAAGGATCAAAGACAACAGCAATAAGAACAGAAAGAGGGCAAGACCAGATAGTGGTGCATCTGCCACGAGGAACAACCCCACTGTAAGAAGCAACCTTACAGGTATGGAGGGTGGAGGTGCACACTACACCGGACCTCTTACGTTACTCCTTTGTCTTGTGTTGGGCCTCCCATATGGAGTCAGTGCAGACTCCTGTAGTAAGCGCTATCAACTTGCCTATTTGGGAGATGTCCAGGCGGCTCTCATCTGGAGCCACATGTATCTGGACCCGGCCTCTTTTGGTTCCTCTAAGCTGAAAACTTGTGAGGATAATGGGAGAACATATTGGTTAGCTGAAAACTTGGGTACGTATGAACAATCCGGAGATGAGTGTCCAGAGAGAGAAAGGTGGGTCTGTTTTGAGCGAAATCTGGGAGAGGGGATTATTGAAAATAGGATGTATCCCCCCGATATAAGAGAACAGGTTGTGATACAGGAAAAACCAACTACCAGTCCCAGACCAGTCTCAGATAATCTGATAATACCAGAGCTGGGTAAAAATTTGTTTGTGGACCTGGTAGAAAAGATGAGTAAGGAGCTTAATATAACTAATTGTTGGGTTTGTGGGGGAACACTCATGACCAAAATGTGGCCCTGGTGAGGAAATAGTTTAGGTCCAGTCAAACTTTTGAGATGGGACAGGGACCGAGACAACCACGAGAAAAGACTCAAAACTGGAATTTGGGTATTGAGTGCACCTGTAATCGGGGAGAAGTGTCTCCAACGAGTGGGAAAAAGTTTAAAGATGAAGTTAGAAGTACTTCACATAAAAGATATTTAGTAACCAATGGGACCTGGTCGGTGCCCAGTGAACCAGAGATATATTGGGCAAAAATGGTACCACAAAGGAAAAAAATCTGTCAGAAATCCAAGGGAAAACTTGTATCAATGCTATGAACTAGAGAAAAACCCCTTCTCTGAGATCCCTGAAGTATCCAAATTCTGGAGGAAACTGAAAAGCCGAGAAACTGGATTTTGGGAAGCTCCCAAGGGATGATTCTGGATATGTCACCAGAAAGCCTATCCCACGCTGCTCCCGAGTTGGAGAGGCAGCTGTACTTTGGGAGTAATACAACCTGGACTCTTTCTGTTACCAGAATGAGAGAGGGGTAATTTAGGAATACCTCTATATGACCCCTTATAGCGAGACAAAAGAAGTATGCTGGGGAAATCTCAAAGATGGGGAAATGAGAAATGGCCTCCCAAGAGGATTATTAAGACTTATGGACCAACAACATGGGTGCAGGATGGAAGGTGGGTTTATCAGAGCCGGATCTATCTGTTAAACCATATCATTAGACTCCAAGCAGTTCTCAAAATAGTAGCTAACCAAACTGCCTCCGCCCTGGAGCTAATAACGCACCAACAGAGACAGGCCAGGGCAGCCATATATCAAAACCCGACTGCCCTCGACTATTTATTAGCCAAGGAAAGAAGAGCCTGCAGTAAATTTAATACCTTGGACTGTTGTATCCAGATCAATGATACTGGGAAGGCAGTTTTGGATATTGCACAGAACATCAGAACAATCACCCATGTTCCAGTACAGAGATGGGAGTCCACTCTTAGACCAAATTGGTGGGACAATTTGTTGGGGGCGGGTTGGTGGAAGAAATTAGGGTTTCTTTCTGATATGTTCAGTGACAAGTTTACTGTTTCTCCCCTGTCTAGTCCCATGTTTTATTAAGGTTATTGTTAGTGTAGTTCAAGGAACGCAGATGATTGTTGAGTTGGACGACTTCAAAACCTCCAAAGCCAGTAGAACAAAGAGGATGATGATACTGAAAGGAAAACAGACCACCACAGATATTTGTCAAGAGGCCAAGTTTATATATGAAAGGCATAAACTAATAAGTAAAATCAAAAATGGATACGAAAGCCAAATGGTCTAATGAAAGAAGAAAAAGAGGGTGTTGTTATAAACAGAAGTAGAGAATTGGCTTTCGTATGTTAATGAGTTTATTAATTGTGCATTAGTGTGTTAGTGGGTTAATGAGTCATTGTATCGAGATTAATGTGTTATGTGAAGTAATTAGTTGTATAAGTTGACAAATGTCTTTGTGTAAAATTTGTATTTATGGTTGAAAACTGGTCATAGAAGTTTCTGGGCATGAGGCGAAGGAGGGGCGCGGGTGGTGACCACATGAACATAAGGGGAGAAGACAGAAGACCCCATTGGACAATTGCACACCAGCGAAGAAGATCCCTAGACGAGGACCAGCCAATCTGAATACTGTACGGAGGCAGGGTCACGTTGTTGTAAACAAGGCAGAGACTTTTTGGAAAAAAAAGTCAACTCGTTTCTTTATTAACAACTGAGAGCGGGAACCCAGGATAAGCCCAGGCTCCACATGACAAGCCAGAGTCAAACAACACACAAAAAAGAACAGTGACCCACTGGGTACTCCCTCGGACACCAAGTTCCACAGGAGGACCTGGGATAAAGTCTCAAGACAGTTCTTACACCCTCTGTCAGTTCACAATTGGTGGGTTTTGGATCCTTCCTCTGACTGGCTCATTTCTAGGGCTTCTATTGGTCTTTATCAAGATGCATTTTTGTCCAATCATTTCCCGAGGGCATTGAATAATTGGATGATTCTTTATCCAGTAGCAGTCCAAGACGTTGACATCACCTCCATGAGGTAATCCTCTAATCTATCACATCATCACATCCTCAATTACATCCCCACCTAGTGTTCACGCTTCGATATTACACCCGTACAGTTTCACAATATTCTCAATTAACACGTTAATCTATTTAACTATCAGCTCCCCTCTTTTTCTTCTCATTTGAACAGTAACAATCAACGCCCCGAAACAAATTCATTTATTACAATGGGAGGAACTATGCTTAGCTCCGGAGTATAAAAAGTATCTCCCTGGCATAAGGGGTGTGCCTCTGGCCATGTTTGACTCTTGGCTGAGTGCCCAGCGGTGCTTCCTTTGTTTTGTAGCTCAGCAGTTCACTAACTATGGTATCTTACTGTCTATAGCTTATACTTGTTAATAAAAATCCAATTAAATTTAATTGGCTAGAGAGCTGATTACACCCTGCCCCTCCGTCCCTCACAGCTGGGCTTGGCAGCCACTGAGGCTTTTTTTTTGCTGGGAGCCAGCTGAAGGGGGTCTACCCCTCGCATACCAACAATAAGAAGCTTGGAGGTCAAAGCTACAATCCCTCTGGAAGGTGGCACTCCCTGCCAAGACACACAAAAAGGAAGGGGTAGAGCTCCTCACCCGAGGGAGCTATCTTCCTGTTGCTGGAACGAAGGCACATAGGCAAAGGCAAAAAAGAAACAGAGAGGGGACTCTCTATGGTATCCACATAGGTTTATTCCATGAAGCAAAGAGGGACAAAGAGCCAAAATTTTTACAGAGTCCAGGGATTTTATACTAGGCACGGAATAGGCGGGGAAAGGGATCCCAGCCAATGGGACAAGGGCAAGTAGGCGGGGTTAACAGTGAGGAAACCAATAGGAACAATATGTAGGCGGGTCTTAGGGAAGGAACCAATGGTGTGTCGAGTACCAAGGAACTTTCTAGAACTTATACATAGGGAAATGAATAAACATGATCTTATTCATAAAACAGGGAGGGGAAAGCATGAACCAATCTTGGGAAAACATGTAGATTACTGAAATGGGAGACTGTGGGCTCTCAGCTTAACTAGGAGTGAGCTGCTTTAAATTTGGGTGCTTGACCACCACAACCTGGTGTCGGTGTCTTCATCCAAAACCAAAGTGGTTGAAGCCACTTACACTGCCACAGGCCACCTCACCCAGTGTCATACCGGGGTTGCTGGTGGTTGCTGGGGTCAGTCTGCCTGAGGGGTGAGGGCAGGGCTGGAGAACGTGATGGAGTTCTGTGCCCAGGGATGGCCATGCAGCACCTGAGGGGCCCAGGTGAGGAGAAGCTGGCTCAAGGCTTCAGCAGTGAGTGGGGAGCGAGGGCTGGGAGCAGCTGAGGGGGTGGTCTCTGCAGACACAGGGACTCATCTCACCTCTGTTCATCACAGCTCTTCAGCCCCTGGAGGTGGACGTTGCTCCCACCGCTTCTTGCCTGGTATCTCAGACTGCCTTGATCCTGAGCAGCCCAAGGAAGCAGCAAAAACCAGGATGCTCGCTGCAAGCGCTGTGCTGCTGCCACTGAGCCAGCGGCCTGAGGCAGGCAGGGTGGGAGCTTCAGACAAGGTTTCACAGAAACCACAGAATTCTGCATTGGAAGGGACCCAGAAGCATTGTCAGAGTCCAGCTCTTAAGTGAATGGCCCATACAGCAGTCGAAGCCACAACCTTGGTGTTACCAGCATCAAAAGACCCACCAGCAATGTCAGGAGTGGCAAAAAGGACCTCCAGGCTTTCTGAAGTCCTTCTCAGAGAGGAGATCTAACCCCATACCCAGGGCTGGTCAGCCATTTATGTCTAAAGGATCACACAGGTGTTGTTGAGCCTCACAGGATTCAGGCTGGCAAACCAACTCTATTTATAGAGATAAGACAAATTATTTATTTTTGCAGCCCAAAAAGCAAAACATACGTTGGGCTGATCCCCCAGAGTGGGCAGCAGGGGCATGGGGATTCTGCTCCTCTGCCCTGCTCAGCTGAGACCCCATCTGCAGAGCTGCTCTCAGCACAGGAAGGATGTGGACCTGCTGGAATGAGTTGGGGTGGGGTAGGGTGCTTTTTGAGACCTTCAGTGAAAACACTAAAATCTTAGAATGTGGACATTCTGTCTGCTCCTACAGGAGTTGCTGTGGGTGACAGTGCAACTACAATAAATATGCATCAGATTTCTGGTCCAGACATGCCTTTATATTTAGTTTTATACCAATAGCCTTTTTTATGTGGCTGCGAAGTTTGTTCTAAGGGTGTTGCAGGCATTGGAAATACCAGTTTTCATACTTTGAGGACACAGGGGCGTATAAAAGCCTTATGGTTTTGTTAAATGAGTCAGCAAAGTACTCATTACAATTTTAAAGTTTGGCATCTTGGCTGTGTTCTTTAAAAGTCACATTCATGAAGAAGGCTTGTGAAAATAGTACTGCTTCAGAGTTAGGAACTGTGATTGCCCCAACACATCAAGAAGGGATTTCTGATACAGAGCACTGACATAAGGAAAGTCTTGTAAGCCACAAAACAATTTCAATGCAATTAAGGCGAGTCTTCCTCCTAAGCCCAGAAAAAAACTTCATTTCTTAGCTGTGTAATACTGCCTTACAGTATCTCTCCAGTGGAAATTCAGTATGTGTTTTTTATGAGTTTTCTGAAGATTCAGAATAAAGGATACTTGCTCAGCTCCTGAAGTTGATAGTTGAAAACTCTTCCATTTTAAGTGTTGTTTTTGCTATATCTGTCAAACTCCTCGATCTTGCTTGGCAGAGGAAAAAAAATGGCAGTTTCTAAACTGTCATAGCAGTCTTTTCACAGCCCAGCTATCTGTGGCCCTAAGTTAAGTGGAACTATGGATCCCCAGAAAGCTATAGAAGCACTCAAGTAGCCATTTTAGAAAAAAAGGTCTTTGAGAACTTGATAAAAACTTGATAAGGAAGTTTCAATGTGTATTTAATAATAAGTTTCCAGTTCTGGGCTTTATGAATACAACATTGTAACCACAAGTATAGGGGAATTTTGGCCCTGCAACTTTAAGAGGATTTAATTTTTAAATTATTTTTTATTTTATTTATTATTACTTTTTAACTATGGCTCTATTTAATTTTGGCATGCTGCTTTTTACTTCTTGAGCGAGAAATGCACGTTACTGGCAGGTTGTTACCTTTTAAATTACCAGTAACATCATTATAAACATTTCTCAGTGCACAGGTACATGCAGGACTAATTATTCAGAAAGAAGGATCTATACCAGGGTGCAGAGTTTTATTGTACAGACCCTGAGTACTTCAGCAAAACTGATCTCACCCTATAATTGTCATTAATAACTGCCTTTCACAGAATAAATTAGCTCATAGAATAACTTCACTTCTTGAAGTTTCCCTGCATCCTTTACAAATGGGGCAAGAGCACTCTGCAGTTAACTACAGAAAATTAAAAGTTACTTATTTTCACTTGGCTTCAGTGACTAAAGTCATGGTTTGTGTTTGCCTCTAGTATTCAGCTGTTCTCTGAAAGTTCTGGCAAGTTCTCTGAAAAATAGCTGTGTGTCCCAGCATGAATTAAGGTGAGATAAGCCAAGGTCCAACAGTACAAAATCTGATCTTTCAGCTCAGGGATCCCAGTTCCTGCGGTGGGGATGGGAGCAGAAAACTTTACCAGTCCCCTCAGCTGCTAAGTTAACAAAGCACTGACTAAAGATAAGATTATTTGTTCTGTAACAAGAATCCTTTTGTTACTATTTATTTTATAATTTTTTTTTTTACCCGCAACTCTTTTCAGTGAGCCCTATATGTATACTCATAGATTCATGCTCCTGTATTTTATTTCATTTTATTTTTCTATTAGATAAGGCTCCAAATCAAAGACTTTCCATGATCTGTGAGTATCTCATTGCAAATTGTGACGTTAACTGTCACCAAAGTGATACCATTTGCACTAATTTCCCCAAATCAGCTTCATTTTTTCACTGAGTACACTGAGTGCACATGTGCTTCTTGGTCACTACAGTGCTTCTTGCTTAAACTACTAGAAACTACATTTAAAATCACAGCCTTTAGAAATTTCTCTTAGGAGGATGAGGAAAGAATTAGGATTGTTAAGTCACACCTTCGTAAGTTTTAGGTCTTCTGTTAATTTTCTACCAGGCCATATTCTTTTACTTGCATCATTATAAAACTATTTTACAATAATACATGAAATTATTTTACACTGATAATTGGCTGCCTTGCACATGAAGAATTTTTGGAATCCTAAAGCTTAGTTCCTCATGGTTTAAGAGATTTAGGTATTAATTCCAAATGGCATCTCACAGAGGGCCAAATTCCATCCAGGGATAAATGACTGCTCATCCATGCCAACTTTAATGTAATCTGCTCTGCTCAGCAGAGGATAGGATTTCACAGAAGGCTCTTATTTGATTCCGTACCCATTTGCAAGAGTGAATTCTTCATGCTTCTCTTGGGCACTATTGAAATGGCAAACAATGTTAAATGCTGCTAAGGGTGCCAAAAAGAACTTGAGCTAATATTCTTACTGATTAAAAAAACCATTTTGGAATTAGCAGACAGAAATCTTATCTCATGAATGAGAGGTGCTCTGCCTCGTAGTAGCCCATGAGTGGGAAAAACAACTTTTGATAACAAAGCTCTTTAAAGAATAATGCACTTCCTGTATGTTCTTATAAAGAAACTAGTGTAATGCAAATAGGGTGATAGCTAAGATACAGGTGTGCTGGATACAAAAGAAAACTCCTGTGCTTTCTAGAACTCTGACAGTCAGCTCATCATCCTCCAAACTTCTCGAAGGCTCAAACAGTACTCTGCTGGTTCCAAAAGTTTAAAGATGTCTGAATAATTATTTCAGGCCTCATGCCAAAAGTTGCTTGAACGTCTTGCAGAGATGACTTAGTTCTGAAAATATGCATGCAGATAGGCAATAATGGACCTGCAAGATATCATCTGCAAAGTTCTGGGCTAGAGACCTGAAGCAGCAAAATGTGTTGCTCTCTTCCCTGCCTTTCTTTTCAGGATGTAGCTAATTTTTCTTGCCTGTGATTTCCCCTAAATAGGCCCTGGAAAAATACCACTTCCTCTTGTGTGTACCAGTATGGGAGGATATTATGCTGGAGAAATATGGTGTATAGAAACAACAAAGAAGGAATAAGGAAGTAATTTAATTTTTATTCCACCTGCATGATAAAATTCATGCTTCACTGTGAATCAACTGCCCAGCCCAAGGAGAAAAGGACTATCCTACTCACAGATACCTGAAAAATCAAATGAATAGTTACTTTTATTCATCAATTGATTTATTTACTATAAACCTTTCAACTTGCAAGTAGTGTTTGCATTTTTTAGGACAGAAAATTCATTATTCCTTCCTCCTCCCCCAGTAATTTTTGCATAATTACCTGACTAAACTTCAAAGGGGAAAAATTATAGCTCTACAGAAAAACATCATAAAACTGCCTTCAAAGAAGTGGCTTGGAGACACAAAGCAATGCTAACGTGTTATCTTTTTTATTATCATTATTCTTAAAAGTAAATACTGTGATAAGTGCATTCAAGCAGCACAAACAACCCCACAGCCAGCTCCTTTTCAGAAAAAGCTATTTTCATGCCTGTCCTGCTCTAGGAAATGCTTGGGCAGGAGCGACACTCAGAGGAAGGCAGAGATTACACACTTTGTCAGCATTTTTTTAAATTAGTTTTGGATACAAATAAATATTTATATATATATATAAAAATAAAAATAATTTTCCTGTCCATGCTGAGGCAAGGATATGGTGGGTACGTCTGTTTGGATTTCAGTGAGCCCCCAGCATCACTTTAGATGATGGGGCTTGCTGAGTTTGGCTCCAGGTCCTGCTGATAACACCTTCTTAACTTCTCAGACATCAGACTGCTATTTCCTCCATTTACTCTTCCTCTGGGAGAGCTTGTCCTCCCAGCACATACCAGATCCAGATTTTCTCCTGGCTGCCTCACACTCCTGATTCACAGACATTATCCAGCACCTGCAGAGGATTTCCTTCAGTTTGGTCTCATTCCCACATCTTCAGCTTGAAACACCAGCCACTGAACCTAACTCTTTCCTATGTATCTTTCAGTTTAACAA
Organism: Corvus hawaiiensis; assembly: GCF_020740725.1. Classification (NCBI taxonomy): domain Eukaryota; kingdom Metazoa; phylum Chordata; class Aves; order Passeriformes; family Corvidae; genus Corvus; species Corvus hawaiiensis. The sequence goes on along the minus strand of NC_063255.1, from coordinate 43,032,823 downwards.
AAACCAGCCAATTTCTCTCAAGTCTCCTGAATGACCTCTGAAAAATTTTAAATACTCTCACCACATAGACCTTAATGTTTTTACTTTTTTCCAGTGATTGGGAGGAAACTCCCAGGTGAGGCCAAGTTCCACCTCCTGGAAGGTCTAACTTTCTCCAAAATACTGTACAATATACAGGGTAGAAACCATTGCTCTGATAGCTTTGAAAGATTTAGGATAGCCCAGGGGTCTGCATGCTGCTGGTGAAGTCTGATCACCCTTAGAGACAACTGGGGAAAACACCCTGCTGTGCTTGTGTGAGGCAGAGGAATTATAGACAATCACAGTGCTAAATAGCAATATTTTGGAGGGAGTTGTGGGCATGCAGAAATTGCCATGCAAGGAGTAGGGAAATTACAGGAAATATTTTTACATGTTTGTTTCCTTTGCCTGGATTGGTGGAAAGAGGAAGGTACTGGAAGAGAGAAGGGTTCTGGAAGTTTGCTTTAACTTCTTGGTATTCCTTTTACTTTTAATTCTGTTAGTAATAAATTTTCTTTATATTGCAGCTGTTTAAGTGTGGACCTGTTTTGGCTTGAAGTTTTTTCTGTTTTCCTCAATAAATCTTTATTTCACCTTACGAAAATGAAGTTTTAATTTCCCCTTCTCTGCTCAATTATAGCAGAGGCAAGTAAATAAATCATTTTTTTGTGGTGCTTGGCACCTAACCAGCGTCAAACCACGACAGAGGGGAGGCCCTCTGCCCTTCCCCTGAGTAGTGGTGAAATATCTCAAGGGAAATTACTCCTCCCATCAAGGATCAATGGGTTACGTTTCAATGGAAATGTTTTTCTCCATTTTCTACCCAGTGCAAATCAAAGACTTGTAAGGAAATGAAAGGTGTAGCACAGCCTTGTTTTCTGCAGTACAACCAACTCTGGACTCCAGTCTGTAGATAATTTTTAGGCTTTTGAAAGAGGCTCATTAAATCCTACTGTGTGGTGTTCTCAGTTTAGAGGCTAAAAGTTTTACGTGTTGGGCTGTTAACATCTGCCTACTTGAAGTATCAAGGCACTTGTATCTACTTCCAGTCATTTTTAGGAATTTCTGAACCACTGTGAAGGTGTGCCAGTTTGAAAATTGCAAGTAATTACAGAGAAGAAAATTCTGCTTTTTCCTCATAAAAATAAAATAATCTTAATTATTTTATTACATTATTACTCATATCAAGTCATGTCACAGAGGGGGTTTAGCAGCATTATCAGTTTGTGTTCACTGGTGGAAGGCTTATGTTCCCCGACATGAAACTGGCAGCTCTTAAAAGCTCCAGAGAGGCCAAAGGAGCATTGTGGGGTTTTCTGTGTGCAGTGCTGCACACAGTTTAAGCAGAATATTAAGGTGCTTGAATGCATCCAGAGTCTCATGTTCCATGAAGAGCATCTGAGGACTTTGGGTTTATCCAGTTTGGAGGGATGACCTTGTGGTTCTCTACAGCTTCCTGAGGAGGGGATGTGGAGAGGGAGTTACTGATCTCCGTATCCAGCAATAGGATGGGTGGGAATGGTTCAAAGTTGCTTCAGAAGAGGTTCAGGAACAGGGTTCCTACAGAGGTGATGGATACCCCATGTCTGATACCCTGCCTTAAAAACAATTATGTGGGCAATGAGCTTAATTAAAGGTTCTAACTTTTGGTCAGCTCTGGAATGGTCAGGCAGTTGAACTAGATGATTTTCATAGGTCTCTTCCAACAGGAACAGGAACTTCTCCTCTCCCTCCCCTCTCTCTTTCCCCACCTTTAAGAGCTTACTGGAGGCTGTTGATTACACTCTTAGTTATCTCTTGGGCAGGGACTATAGTTTCGTAGATAGCAGCAGAGTGATGTATTAATGTTGCAGTGGGGATCCTGCAACACGCATATATCAAACCAGGAGTCCCGTGGAAAGGAAATATATATGGACAGACAGATTCTTGCTAGCTGTTTCAGAGATGTTTATTTCCCCAGCCGCATGGCCGGGGCTCTGCCCAGGAACTGTTCCAGTCACGGGACCAAGGGTCCTTCTGCCCGCGCAGGGAACACAAACCAACCAATGGGAACGAGGCTGAGCAGGGGCAGGGAAACCCCGTGTCTGTGCCCTCAGGGCCCCTCTCCCAGGGCTCCATGGCAGGGGAGGGACCCCAACACCTCACCCGTTTTATTTTAATAGAAGGAGAATGAAAACAACTGGATAAACATAACAAGAACCGTTTCAAGACAAAACAAGCCACCCTCCTGAGTCTTTAAATGTCCAAACAGATTCTCTGGAACATCTTAGGGCTGACAGAAGGGAGACAGAACTCTGAGCATGCTTTGTGGGGAAACTGAGGCAGGAGAGGGTTTAACTTCTTCCCTCCCCCTTTTCATCCCCCACTCGGCATTGGAAAGGGATTTTTGGGGAAACAATTGGCAAAAGCATGGTTTTGTGAGGGAAACCATGGATGAAAAAACGGATTGGGAATACACTGGGGGTAATAGGACATAGGGTAAAAGGGAAAGGTGGGATTAGGAAAGGGAAACTGTAGGGGGGGCTTACAATAGAGATACTGTCTAACATGACTACGATTTTTTGCATATATACTGCCTTTTACAGAAACACCATCAGGCCCAGTGACCTGCGATGCTTGTAACCCTTTTCTTCCTAGTACAATATTAAATTCCACCACTTCTCCATCTCCCAAGCTTGGGATCCATTTTTCAGGGTTATTCTTTTTAATAGCAGTTCTATGCACGAATATGTCTTGCTGGTTGTCACACCTTGTTATAAAACCATAATTTTGCTTAACATTATACCATTTTACTATCCTTAAGGTCTTAGTTACTATGATCTTTTCGTTTTTCCGAGTGGCTGCTGTTTTCTGTCTCGCTGCGTCTTTGCTCTCTCCTTCGGTCGCTCCCGTGTTGGAATTGTCGGAGCTGCTGGTGCCTGCGCGCTCTTCCCGGGGTCGCGTTCGGGGCTGCGCGGGCCGGGCCGGGCCGCGCCGCTCAGTTCTCCGTGCGTCGCCTCCTCTGGTCGCAGCTTCGCTGCCGATGCCGGGCGCTGCACCCACGTCTCGGCCGGGCCCCCGAGCGATGACCCCCCCGCGCTCCGCTCCAGCGCGCGTCTTGGCTGGGCACGGCTCCGTTCCATCGCCACCGCCGCCAGCCGCCGCCCGCGCGCCGCCCCTCTCAGTCGGGCGTTCACGGGGTTCGCTCCACCACGCGCTGCACGGGGCCATTCGGGCACCGCTGGGTCCCGCCGCGCCTCGCTCCGCCACCGACACTGCGGCTCGCGTGGCTCCGCCCGCGCGCGGGAACTGCCTCGCTGCTGCTCGCAGAGCGCTCGGCGCACGTGGCCTGGGCCGCACAGTCCCTGCGCCAGGCTTCCCTTCGCCAGGACACAGCTGACACTGCTCAACAGTCTCGGTAACTAAATAATATTCACGAAAATATTCTTCCATCGGCATATATTTTGACTCCAGTATTAACTGTGTCCAAACGGTTTTCCAAAAGCCCTTGGTAAGAATTAAATCCCAAGAAACATAGAAAAAGTTCTTAAACAACCATGCCAGGAAGTGTTTCAGTTCTTTTTGAGCTTGAATCAAGCTAAAATTTACAAATCGTTGTTCAAGAATCATTTTAAGTTTAAGATAAATGTCCATATGCGGCTCTGAGAGCCAAGAGTCTTCCCACGGTTCCTCCATAGTTTAGATATGGAATAGCAAAGCAAAACCAAGAAGAGGAATCCAAAGTTTCCAGGGTTTACTCACACAAATCAGTCGCTTAGGGATCGGGGATCGTTCTGCTCACAAATCTCCACCATTTGTTGCAGTGGGGATCCTGCAACACGCATATATCAAACCAGGAGTCCCGTGGAAAGGAAATATATATGGACAGACAGATTCTTGATAGCTGTTTCAGAGATGTTTATTTCCCCAGCCGCATGGCCGGGGCTCTGCTCAGGAACTGTTCCAGTCACCAGACCAAGGGTCCTTCTGCTCGCGCAGGGAACACAAACCAACCAATGGGAACGAGGCTGAGCAGGGGCAGGGAAGCCCCGTGTCTGTGCCCTCAGGGCCCCTCTCCCAGGGCTACACGGCAGGAGAGGGACCCCAACATATTAATTACATAAACAACCTCTTTCATGCCTGCTTTTAATCTCATCTGTTTAACTCCTCGTGTAACTGCTGAGATTAGAAGTACTTTATGGCTTGTCTCACATGCGCACACCCCTCCATTCTCTGCGGGGTTGCTGTACAGAGAAAATTGCAGGAGGTCTACACCTCCCTCCCTCTTTTCATTTGTGAAGAGAGTAAACAAGACTGCAGCAGGGAGGAAGGAAGGGAGAGAGGAAAGGAAGTGGTGTCCCGAGGGGCCCGGACCCTTGGCATGGAGTTTATCCCATAAATGCTTTGGGACCTATCGACAGGAAACTCCTGGAGGGGGTCACTGCCAGAGCTGGCTGCTGAGCAGAGCGTTCCTGAGAGCCCAGGCAGTCAGTCAGGGCAGGCAGAACCCAGAAAAATATATCTTCAGGTTAGGGAATCCTAAAGCCCCTTCTTTTGCTGCTTGCTTGGCAACCCTGATCTTTTCATTCCCTCATTCTTAAAACTGCAGATTATTGCACTTTACAGCTGTGGTGCTTGGGTATTCATCTGCTCTACACTCTTTTGGCTAAACTGGGGCATCCCAGCCTGCAAAAGGCTCCAGTCTGTTGATAGGTACTGAAGATATTCCGGCACAGAAAATCACCTTGAATGCCTTTCATCTGGGTAAGGTAAGAAATTAAGCAGTTTGCAGAAAACAGCTCAGAGAAATAACATTACAAATAAACATCAAATAAAAGCAGACAGAAGGTGTTACCTGTTCCCAAAGCATGGAAATAGACTCAGTATTAGCAGCAACTTCTGTAGAAAAGGTTATAGCAACTATAGATCTTTATCCACTGTGACAGAAGTTCTTCATGGAGCAGCAACAAGGTGCAAGATATATTTTATATATTTTCCTAAGTAAATAAAAATGCAATTTTTTTTTAGATTTAAGGCTACTTAGGGAAAAAGAAGAAGATTGGGCTGCTACATAAGTCCTGTACATATACACAGACACTCTGATTTTCCACCAAAACCTTGAGTCCTAAATATTTTGTCACATTCTTCACCAAGGAGAGCAAGTCCACTTTAAGGCAAATTGGTGGGGTTTTAAAATTATTTTTCTTTATAAAGAAAATAGTCCACACAACAGGTTTGGTGCAGTTTTGTATGCCATTTAAACATCACATACTATTCTGTTCCAGTTTGCTTTGTAAGAGGAAAAAGCAGCCACATGGAAAAGCAATCACAGTTGCCCAGCATCTGGAAACAGGGAATGTGTGAGGGTATCAGCAACTAAAATTTCCCAGGGCTTTTTTTTTTTTTTTTTTTTTTTTTTGCCTTTTATTTTTGGAGGCTTTTGTTTCAGCTCCATGGCAAGGTCTCTCCTGGTGCTCCAAGACAGAATGGTCTTCTGGGATTTATTTCACCCAGTTCTGCATGTTGAATAAAGACATTTCAGTGGCTGAAAGGGTGTCAGTACAAAGCTCATCAGTGGTAACTAAATAGCAAATGTAAAATAATTACTGTAAATAATTACAGTAGTTTGCTGTATTTTTGTACAGTATAATTGATAGTACAATTATACTATCAACTGGTGAAAAAAAACCAAACAAACCCCAAACACCAATAATCACCTGATAGAACAAATGAAAAATTCAGATGGCAACCTAAAAAAGTGCAACTTCTGCAGAAAAATGAGAGCACCTTTCAAAGGGATTATGTCTTAAACAAGAATGCTGATATTCTGGATCACTAGTAAGTTTGCAATTAATAAAACTACTACCTTGAAAATGTTTCCCCAGATGGAATGAGGGTTTTTTTCTGTATGTATTTAATGATACAAAACTGTTGTTTTGCTTTTTTAGTTTCTTTAAATAACTGAAAAATAAATCTCCCTGCTCAAGCAAAAAAAGAAGCAAGAACCCCAACAACCTGAAAGGTGTCTGGAATAGCTTAACTTGTGCATAGTCTCCTGTTGCAACTTCAGATACACATTCCTCATTTTTGTCAGTATTTAGGCCCAGATGTTTGTGATTCTAGAAATGCATTTGGCTGGGCAATATTAAATGTACCACAGCTGAATGTTCCTCCCACAGCTTGGAAAAAGTGGCATCTATCACCGTTGCAGATGGGCAGGACAAGAAACCTTCAAATATGTAATTTGTAAGTAAAGCTTTGTTCTCCAAGAACTTAGGTCTGGCAGGTCACTGACTAATATGGGATGCATTAGGTCCAAAATCACCAAGAGGCCACAGCTGCAGCAGCGGTGGCCACATGTTTTCCAGCTGCCTGCTGAATCCTAGAGGTGGTCCCAGGAAATTGCAGTCATTGCCCCTGCGACATTCCTGAACCCCTTAAGCAAACTATGATGCCTGTAGGAACCCAGAGTGCAGAGAATATTTCTCTGCCTGTTTTGAAGGGTTCTAACCCCCTGGACAACACTGTTTTTGACCTTTGTCCTTGGAGAAAATTGCCTACCCTCTGGGAAGAATTAGAAACCACTCTGGTGTGAACTAGGTGATAGAATACTATGTAAGATTGTCACAGGGTGAAAAATTTAGAGGATTTGGGTTTGTTAATGTAGTAAACAGATAAAGGCAAAAAACATAAAAATGGAAGAGTGGTGGTGTTCTCCAAACCTTCTTCTTCTTCTTCTACTACTCCATATTCTGCAGTAGAAGTAGTTTGGGATGATTGGATAAAGAATTCCACAGTTCCACGTGACCAGATGATTTATTATACATTGGTGGAAAAGTAAAAATAATGTACGCTTTTAGTGACCATTGGTTAATTTACCTTTAAAAGACTGTGTAAATCTTGATAATGGGGCATTCTCCTGCATTTTCTGCTCTGTGCTATGTCTGGGTCACGTTAAGTGGCTCTATTTCTCTGGTAAGATTTTATAAACAATTATCTGAAGGCACAGAAGGCTGATAGCCCCATTTGTCTCACGAACTTCTGGCAAAGACTGTAAAATTCTCCCTCATCAGGGGAGGCATAATTATAGCACAGATACTGTCAATGCTGAAGCTCTTAAGACTGGATACTCCCAGATCCACTGAAGCCTCACAGTGGTTCAGAAAAAGGCTTGGATCTCTGAGGTGCTGCTGACCAGTAAGAATTAGGAAGAGTACTGGGGCACCAAGTAAGCCTGTATTCACTGGAGCCATGAATTCTGCTCTGTACATTGATATGAACATTATTTTTTTTAAATATTGCCTCTGACAGACTCCTTTGAGTCAGAGGATGGTTTAAGTTAAGGGCATAAATAACGAGTGTTGTCATACTGAAGTTTTATGATTGCTAAAAACTCGGAATTAAAAAAAACTTCAAGAATTGTCATTATTACTCACTCTACACCTTCACTACTCTGAAAAAATACAAGGAATTTGTCTTCTCTGTAACAGAAAATGCCATAATTAATACAATCATCTCCTTTTCCCATCACCTTTATACCTTCAACTGCTTCATTCCATGCTTGCTTGAGAATTTTGGCAAACAGCAGTTAATGAGCCTGGAGGGCATAAGAAGATCTTAATGAGATCATCTTCGTGGAAGGGGAAGGAGAATCTTTAAAGTTGCCATTGTACTTCAAATGATGCTTTCAAGATCCACAGTAAAACTGAATTGTTCATAAATCATTTTTCTGGTGGTACCAAAAATCACTGTTTTCCAATTTGAATTTCAGATGCAAGGTAGCAAAAGGTCTTTGGTTATGAATGAGCGTTGTGTTTTCAGATGAAAGCACATTTCCCTCGTTTTTTCACCATCTTCTTCAGGTATGACAGAGGTGGCTCATTATGCTGCTATAGTTTAGGGGACAGAGGGTGATGTTCTGTACCAGCAATAGAGATTCTTTATTTGCAGCAAAGATAATGCCTCAACCACACCTGCTCATCAGAGAAACCCAAGAGCTCAAACCCCAGCCCTTGTGCTCGCATTTTCATCTGCAGAGCACCAGCTACCAAAATCTAAACATACAGATCTGTTCCCAGAGAAAACACAGCTCACACCTGACCACAGGGGTCCTCTCCCTGTGAGGACCAGCTAGGGAGAGACCAAAGTTGATTAAGTAGGAGCTGAGAGAGGAAAACCTCTCACACAAAAACTGGTGCTGCTTAATGCAACCTGTTTGATATGGAAGGAAATTGCTGGTGGAACAGGAGTGAAGACGTGGCTACTCATCATTTTGAACTGGCTCGCTTCTGAAAGAACTCCATTGAAAGCCAGGGAAAATAGAGAAAAACCACAAGGTAAGAAAAGGTCTCTTAGACATCGGGAGGAAACTGAACCATGGAATCTGCTGAGTTGGAAAGCACCATCCGGTCCAGCTCCTGGCCCTGCACAGATGCTCCAACAATCCCACCCTGTGCTTGATCAGAGAGCACTGTCCAAACACTCCCTGAACTCTGTCAGGTTTGGTGTTGTTGCCACTGCCCTGGGGAGCCCATTCTAGTGCCCAACCACGCTCTGGGGGAAGAACCTTTTCCTGTAATCCAGTCTAAACCCCTGACCCAGCTTCAGGCCATTCCCTGAGGTCCTGTCACTGGTCACCAGAGGGAAGAGATCAGAGCTGCCCCTCCTCTTCCCCTCCTGAGGATTCTGAAGACCCCAGTGAGTCTCCCTTCAGTCTCCTCTTCTGCAGCTGAACAGAGCAAGTGCCCTCAGCCCCCAGGCTTCCCCTGCAGACCCTTCCCCATCCTCACTGCCCTCTCCAATAGCTTAATGTCTGTATCACCCTTTTGTTAAAGACAACACTTCACACACCGTTTCAGTACCCTTTGCCCGGGAAATCAACCTTAGAAATATTAACATTAAAAAAATACACAGTGCAAATTACATAACAATAAAAAAACTGCTTAAACCAATGTTACAATTTGCTGATTCTATCCAGAGAACAGTTAAGACATATCCCCAAGCAGTTCCCAAAACCAGGATCAAACGGTACAGTGCCAAAGCAATTGAACAGCACAAAATTCTGTTTCCCTTACAGAAGTCACCGGTTCACTCTGACCATCACTGGTCAGGAAAATTAATGAAAAAACAAGAAATTTTGTTATTTCAGCAAGAGCAAATACTACCAGCAAAGGCATGCTGCGCAGCTGATGAGTAACTTTTGAACAGTCAGGAGCTCTGACACATGAACAGAAAGCAAGCAGAGAAGTCAAAACTCAGATTTAGTAAGGCAGGTAATGGAATGTGCTGTTATGTGTCAGAAGTGTTTCTTCAAATGCTGCAATCCTTTAAATGCCAGCTCTTGACAGTCCTGAATTGCTCAATCTAATAAACTGATTATGTGTTTTAGTGACACACTTTCCTTCTAAAACTCAAGGACTCAAAGGTGAACAAGATTTATGTGCAAAAGTTGGGTTGAATAGTGTCTAGTCACAAAAAAAAGCCACAACTAATTAGTGACAAAGTACTTGAGACATCATACATACCAGTGTTGCACAAGTTCTTCAGCTATATTAAAAAGAACGTTCAACATAAAAACTGTTTTCAGCTGAACTAACCAAGTACACGATAGTTTTCCGCATCAAATAAAAAAAAACCAAAAAATATCCCCTGCAAGAGGCAGCACAGAAAATCTTCTGCAAGCTACACATTACCTCACCACACACAGGAGGAGGACAGAAACAAGAACTGCAGGGTAAAGGGTTTATATCTGCATGTACAGACTACAGACCCTTGAAGGGAACACAGCTCAGTAAAATCTCACTACTCTGAAAGCTTTCAGTTGTATGTGTCTTCAAACAAAAAGATCTGTGGAACTTAGGTGTGTGTCTAATCATGGGAAATGTTTAGACAGAACAGGTAGGAAGCTCAAGTCACCACTGGAATAGAAAGGATAAAACTGCTACAGAAATCTGAAACATACATCGCTCAATACTGCTTATTTACAAGGTTGTTATTCAAAGGTCACTGACCACTAAAGTTTATTTCATGAACCAATCTGTTCTTACAGGTCTTAATCCTATTAATACTGCTGTTTTTGTCAATACACTGCCACAGTAAGACTATATGATCTTTTATATCAAGACTAAATTTATAGTAAATTTAAATTCATCTGCAGTAAAGAGCATTGCTCACTTGATGACTTCGTGTGCTTCAGCAAATTAAATGAGAAGTACTTGGTTAAAACATAGCTTTAACTCCTAAACCTAACATGTGACTAAAAACACTTCCTAAGGAACATGGTGACGCAGGGCTGTTATCTAGAAAAATCTTAGAAGTTTCTGAGGACTCAGCAAACAAGTAACAGGACAATTAAAAGTCTTTCACGCTGTTAAATTTAGCTAAGAGTTACATCCTGTTCTTCAGCATCAAGTATTCCCCACGCTTCGAAAACAAGAAGCCATGGGATTACAAGAAAGGCTCATTTAACACGTTTCATAGAGGCTCTGTTATCAAGAATATTAGTGACTAAAATATCTCCAAATCATGGGCATTATCAATTTCAATGGTATCTTCATGTTCCATCTTTGCCTCGTGGTGCCCCTCCTGCAGGTCATCCAGGGAAGCCAGAGCCTCGTTTGTGTCACTGGCAAAAGTCTCACGGGAGGCATCGTCATATTCTTGCAGGTTAAGCCCCTTGATGGCCTTCTTCATCTTCTTCCCCAAAACTTGTATCCTCCTCTTCTTGGCAGCTTTTTTGTTTTCATACTCCTTTTGGTTTTCCAGATAGAATATTTCCTTGAAAGAAAAAAAGTAAACAGCAACAAAAAAAATTTTCGCATATTCATTTTACTGGTATTTCCTAAAGAAAATGTGAAGTGATAAAAAAAAATTACAAATACTGGTCAATATTTAACTAAAGTACTTGTTATTGAGAGCAGAAGAAGGAGAAAAGACTGCACTTAAGGAAGAGGGTGGAACAGAAAATTTCTTTTGTAATAGTGTAATGTGATCAATCTTGCAATTCGTTAAATTTTTTGTGACCACTGTAAGCTATGAAAAGATGTTGGTCTTTTTTTCCTGTTTCATTTTTCTCCAAACATAAAACAAGAAATCACAATGTATGTTGATTTGGTACTCAATTCCCAGTACCAGACCCCAGAAGGGTTTACAGAGTGACCTGTAGCCACCTACCAGCAAAATAAAATACTTTTTTTTTTTAACAAAAGCTCTACTAAGTAGCATATACCACAAAAAAGAAAAAAAAGGTTGGTATTTTCTTCACTCAGTTAAAACATCTCAGAGAAATAATGTTTACAAGCTTACAAAACTGATTTAGAGAGCACCACACATGAGCCCAGTGAGCAATTCAGATTAGGTTTAGACCATCAGCTGATTTAATGAGAAATTCTGCCTGGTGCCACAGTTGGAGCTATACAGGACAGAAATATTCCATTAAGAGACCTGCATTCAATCCATGCACAATGACACAGAACTACATGGGAAGAAACACAACATGGATAGCTTTGCTGTAAGGAACACAAATATACAAATTAAGGAAAATCTAATGTTTACCCCCAAAATCTACAATCTCATCTTCATCAACAGGTTTTTTTGACTGGCAACATGCAAAAGTGAATTCCCTCTGCTTAGAGTTAATGGCAATTCTACAGTTTTTGGGTAGGTCTTTTATTTTTTGCCTGTATTTTGAATGTGAAAGCCTGGTCTCAATGGAATACATAGTTAAATTTGCTAGAAGTTACAGAGTTTCAACCGTGACATTTCTAACAGGAAAAAAAACCCCACAAAACCAGAATGTACACTTGCACTCCTGACATTTTTACCTTGATTTGTTCTTCTTTGATGCTCGGTGTGTTCTTCAGCAGGTTTAAATAAACGCCCCCAGGTGTTCTTCTCCTGGTGCCATTCTTAATAGGGAGAGAGGAAATTAGGAATAGCAAGCTTAATGATGAAGTGTTGACAAAAAATAGCTTCTAAGGCAACACTCTGTGTTGAGACAAAATAAAACCAATTTAAGTTCTGTATGTGTCAAGTATCACATGAAAAAAGCCCTGGCTATGTCTCATTTGTGAGTGAATTAGTCATACGAAGGTCAACAACCAGCCTGCTAAATCTGGACAGGAAAATTATGAAGTTACAAAAAAAATTTTTATCACTTCCCATTTTCTTTCCAGAACATAATGCTAAATAAAACCACACACTAAACCTGATTTTGGTACGAAGAAACAAAATATGAATAATATTCTAACTACTCTCACAGCTATCTGCAACAAGTTTAACTACTCGAGCACTACTAACACATAAGCCCAGTAAAATGTCTAAAATGAATTTAATAAAATTATGCTATCTCAGGGGGTTTTTTTTATAATTGTGCTCAGAAATGCTACAACTTGTGTTATCTACAGGATTTTGCAATTCTGCTGAAGCCATAGGAAACACAACCTGTACTTTTAAACTCCCTCCCCACCACACAGACCCAGCAGTTTTTAGCGCAGCAGCAGCAGTGCAATACTAAAGCATGGAATGGGCTCAGCTTTGAAACCTCTGTAAATTTTAAGTGCTAATTATCATACTATTATTCGATTAAAATTTGTAGTATGAAGCACTACTTGTACTCCAGTAAAAACTGGGTGACACCATGCAAAATGTGATACTTTCCTGCCAAATAATATACTATACAATCTAAAAAATTCCAAGAACAGGGAAGGTCAGGTTTTAAGTAGGTTCTTGAAACAGCACATGTGAACATCTTTTTATCACTTGCATTTCATTTGTCTTTTGTGATCTGCCTTTCAAAGAGTGTACTCTGATCTGCATCCAAAGCCACCTGTGCCACCAGGAGCTGTGTCCCTTCATCTCCTCTGTGAACAGTTATTAAATTATCTTTCAGGACATGCTTCTAACACAATGCTTCTAACACAGTGCTTCTAACACAACTGGCTAGCTGGAATTTGTTGCCTTTACTTTTTTTTGAAGGAGAGAGGTGGTGGGTTTTTTAATTTATTTTGGTTTTTTTTTTAGACTGTGTCCTCCTACTTGTTCTTCCCCTCCTCTCTGCTTCTGAGTGATGGACCTTAAAAGACATAAATTGTAATCAAGTGAAAGTATTTCCTGGTTCTCACCCATTTTTTCCTCACCCACAGCTTTTCTCATCCACTGTGTTTTATGCACTGAGGCTCAGTATTTAACAAGAACAAAAAACATGCCAAAAATTGATAACTTAAACATGGGGTATAGGGTTCTGACCATGATTTGCAACAGAAATCAGTGCTCAGTTTTGCTCTGCTAATACGCAAGCCAGTGGTTCCCTAATAAAGCCAAGAGCTTTCCTTTTGGGAGTTACTCTGCAAATGGAATACTGGAAATGCTGTTTTTTATTCAAGCTTGAGGATCTTTCAGTCCTGAGTCTGTGAGAGAAAGATCCCGAAGAGAGCCACAGTAACAGACACAACATCATCCCTGCAAATCAGACACCAACCTCAGCACAAGAACCTGGGTCATTTCCAGGTTCATTCCACCTTACTGTTTGCTCAAATCCTGCTGGAAGCTTACATGAGTGTTTATTGAGGGAGTCTCATGGCAAGGGAAGGCCACAAAACTCCAGGAGAACACATCCAGCATGAGAGACTTGCATCAGCACTGTGTGAATATTCTACAAGTAAAAGGTTGTGCTGCCCTCCCTGTCCCTGGCAAACCCACAGGATGGCATTTTCCTTACCACGATGAACAGTCCACCATTCTGTTCCACTTCAGCTGTTTCCATCAGCAGCTCGATGGCTTTTCTCTTCCCAATTATTTTCACTACTCGAGCAATTAAGTCTTTCTTTGGCTCACAAAGTCTGAACGGAGAGGAAAAGAAAAAGCAGCACATTTACTGTCAGGATAATTTCTCGAGTATAACTGACTGTGGAACTTCCACAATGAATAATTCGTTTTGTGCTGAGGATTCTATGCATTCAAATGTGTTTAAATGGTTTATTGAATCAGATTTCAAAATACTGAGCTTCTGAGGGACGTTTTTTCCCTAAAGCAGGCATTTTTAAAACTTGTTTCAATGAAAATGCCTTGAGTGGTTATTTTTCTTCTACTGATCTGTGAAATATCAAACCAAATATGAAACTGCAAAGACCTGCATAAACCTCTGAAATCAAAGTATAAAAGCTTCTTGTGCATTTAACAGTTAAAATTAACTTTTTACAGTTTAATCAGCAACTGGAGAAAATGCGAAGTGCAAAAGTTCCCCTGTATCACGTGCCACTTTTAGACAAACCTACGTAACAAAGAAGAAATCAATTTGTTGACTGATCTATGATAATCTAGAAAAAGCAAACAAACAAAAAGAAAAAATTACACTACAATCAGAACCCTATTGATACAGCTCAGTGCCACCACTACTACAAACATTTAGAAAAAAGAGGCTTCTGTCCTATTTCAATGAAGCTCTATACAACAAAAAGGAGTTTATTGCAAGAAATATGCTCAAAGTTTTCAAAATAATAAATGAGAAACTACCCAGAACTGTTAACAGCATTAATAACTGTCTAATTGCTGTAGCATTGCCAGATTCTGAAGTAATACCACATGTATAAGAACAACAATGACAAATTATCCCAGGTTTTATTCAAATGTCAAGCTAACTGTCAGTAAATTGTCTTGCTCCCTACTTAACATAATTTTCTTCCCCTGGACCCCTGAAAGAGGAGTGTGGCAGTTTGATTCCATCCAAAACACTGCACTGCCCACGTTATCTCCAGTTTCAAAGGTTTAGAACTTGTAAAACAAGATTTTTGTGTGACCACAGCATGTGTGCATTGGTGTTCAACTCCAACCAACCATGGGGTATTTCCCCAAAAAAGCCACTACTAAACCTGTATACTGAAAAGCAGAATTTTTCCTTGCCACTGTTCTCAAATAACAAACCATCCTGGTGTCTCTTTAAATAAAAACACTAAAAATTCAAAGAAACAGGCAGTATTAATTGCATGTTTCTACAAGATCACCAGCCACAGTGATGCATTTTTATCCCAGGATTTTGGAAATGCTTTTCATGATCTGGTGTGACACCTTATTTAGCAGCAGGGGAGCTTTTCCCCCCTCTTCTTTCAACCAACCACCAGTACTTAGTGAAGTGAAAACATACCATTATTAAACTCACCTATAAGCAATTTCATCTGCCACTTTTTCCTCTGAATCTTCCTCTGTTATCTCATACCTTCCCTTGTATTTCATCTCTTGCCTTTCGCCCAGTCTATCTCTCACGGGCCGCTTCCGTTTGAGGAAGCCCTGCCCGTTTTCCTCCTCTGCTGGCAATGCCTTCTTGTCATCCTGCATGTACTCATCCAGCTCTTTGTCTAAAGTCTCTGCCTCCTTCTGCTGGGCTTCCTTCATTAGCTTTTTAGCCAGCAGGTAGTTGTAAGTCTCGGACTGCCTGCTCCTGTCAATTGAGCCGTCCATGCCCAGAATCCCAAGCTCAGTGGCAACCGCGTCCTGGTTCTGCTCCTGGAGCACTGCGCCCCAGATGTTGTTGACCTTCTTGCCACGCAGAGCAGTCTGTTTCTGGTGGCTCTGGCTGAGCTGGAAGGGCTCAGGTTTGGCAGGGGAGAGGTTGAAGCACTTCTGCCTCTTTCGCTTCCACAGGCAGCTGTCGTCGTCAGAGTCGGAGCCGCTCTCCTCGCTGGAATCCACGCTCTTGGTGGTCCTGTAAGGAACGCTGGGAGCACAGGATGAGATGCTGCTCTGGAAGGGCCTGCATGAATCACTGCCAGCGTGTGGCTTCTGGAATGAAAAAGTGAATTGAAACCCATTATTCATGAAAATTAGAAGAGCTATCAAGTCGTCGATTAGCTAAAGTACATAATTCTAACCCATGTGGCCGTGCAGTCCTCCACCAGCATCTCCTGGGCCACAGCACAGGAGCATCCTTTGAAACTCCTGTATTTTGAGTGTATGAACATGAAACAGAGCATGGCTGACACAGAAACACATCAGCAGTCACTCTTCTTAAGGCAAACTTTGCTGAGTGAAAATGATTATGAGACTGGAAAAGTAGTGAATATTCCCAGACTGGACAAAGACACAACATACACAGCAGCTCTAAGAAGAGAAAAATACCAAAACAAAAGAGCAACCTACCAGAGGTTTGTCTAACAGCAGAGCAGTTAATAATCTCGCTGGAGTTTCAAGTGAGAAAATCAAATGACCAAAAATAAACCCCAAAACCAAACCCACAAAACTGGGATGCTGCTCAGACTAAGAGTGTACTGTGATCCTGGTTCCATCAGGACAACACCCGACCAGCTTGGAGACAGCAGGACCTTACAGAACCACCCATTTTTCCTCCTTTAAACCAACCAGACACCATGGATTAACTACAGCTAATTAATTAGAACAAACACCCCCACCAAAAAATCATTCCACTGATACACAAATACGCAAGAAACGCTCTTGCTCATAATTCCAGTTATTCCCTGAGTGCTTTCTTATCAAGTTATATGCTGTCCCATGATCTTTCAAAGTAAGATCTCTTCCTTCACTTTCAGGTGAAGCGAAAAATTCTTTCTTTAGCCTTACTGCTTTCGTCAACATGGGCACTGCTTCTTCTTTCTCCAAACAGCAAACAGAAAAGAGAAGTATTCAACTTATCACATTATAAAATACAAACCTTTAACTTCAAGTATAATACCAAAACCAGCATAAATAAAAAAAGACTGAACGCTTCTGTAAGAAACTTATTTTGTGCTTCATTTCTCAGAACTATACTGCAAAGATCAAAGTAACTGGAGAAAATATAATTCTTTACACATACAGTGTCACACACTGATCTTAGTTTGAAATCTTTTCCTTTCTGTACGCCACCATGAATACCTTATACTCTGAGTACAAATTCCTCACAAAATAAATTCCTCATATCCTCTGAGAACCCCAGACCGGTCTGGGTTGGGAGGGACCTTAAAGCCCATCCACTGCCACCTCCTGCCACAGGCAGGGACAGCTTCCAGTATCCCAGGCTGCTCCAAGCCCCAATGTCCAACCTGGCCTTGGACACTGCCAGGGATCCAGGAGCAGCCACAGCTTCTCTGGGCACCCTGTGCCAGGGTCTGCCCACCCTCACAGGGAAGAATTTTTTCCTAGTATCTGATCTAAACCTGCCCTCTGTAAGTCTGCAGCCATTCCCTGTGCCCTGTCCCTCCAGCCCTTGTCAATTGTCTCTCTCCATCTTTCCTGCAGCTCCGTCAGGCCCTGCAAGGCCACAGTGAGGTCACCCCAGAGCTTCTCCTCTCCAGGCTGAACAAGCCCAGCTCTCACAGCCTTTCCTCCCAGCAGAGCTGCTCCATCCCTCTGCTCATCCTGGTGCCTCCCCTGGCCGGGCTCCAGCAGCTCCAGGTCCTTCCTGTGCTGGGGACCTCGGGCTGGTGGCGGGGGGGACATAAGGGGGAAACCCCGAGAGACAGAGGGACAGCGCTGGCATCTCTACCCAGACACGGAGAGATGCGGGAGAGCCACAGGGCCACGGGGCTCGCAGTGCTCGGAGCTCTCTCGCGTGGTCACCCAGCGGCTCGCCTCCACTGCTCTCATTGTCCCCACTGCCCCAATTGCCCCCACTGTCCCACTGCAGCCACTGTCCCCATGGTCCCCACTGTCCCCATTGCCCCCACTGCCCCAATTGTCCCCACTGCCCCAATTGTCCCCACTGCCCCCATTGCCCTCATTATCCCCACTGCCGCCACTGTCCCCACTGCCCTCATTGTCCCCACTGCCCTCATTGTCCCCACTGTCCCCACTGCTGCCGCTGCCCCCACTGTCCCCACTGCCCCAATTGTCCCCACTGCCCCCATTGTCCCCACTACCCTCATTGTCCCCACTGCTCCCACTGTCCCCACTGCCCTCATTGTCCCGATTGTCCCCACTGTCCCCGCTGTCCCCACTGCTGCCGCTGCCCCCATTGTCCCCACTGTCCCCGCTGTCCCCACTGCTGCCGCTGCCCCCATTGTCCCCACTGCCTCCATTGCCCCCACTGTCCCCATTGCCGCCGCTGCCCCAATTGTCCCCACTGCCCCCATTGTCCCCACTGCCCCCATTGCCCCCACTGTCTCCACTGCCGCCGCTGCCCCAATTGCCCCCATTGTCCCCACTGCCCCCATTGCCGCCGCTGCCCCCATTGTTCCCGCGCGCGCCACGCGCCCGGCGCGGGAGCGGCTCCCCGGGGAGGCCCCGGCGGCACCAGCGCAGGGACAAGCGACAAGCCCCGGCAGAAACCACCGGCCCAGGGAGAAGCCACCAAGTCCCGGGAGAAACCACTGGCCCAGGGAGATGCCACCAAGCCCCGGGAAAAGCCACCGGCCCGGGAAGCAGCGCTGCACGCCGGTAAAAGCCCCTCAGGCGCGTCCTTCGCGGCCTCCCCGTCCCGCAGCCCCCGGCCCGGCGCCCCCCGGCCCGGCGCTCCGGCCGCTGCCCACCCTCACCTGTCCGGGGGAGCCGGCGCCGGGCATGTCCGAGTCGGAGCCGGATAGCTCGCCGTCCTCTACGTCGCCATCCATGTCCCGCGGCTCCTGCGCCATGTCCCGGCGGAAGGGCGGAGCGCGGTGGCGGGGCGGGACAGCGCGTCCGTCCGGGGCGGGGATGCTGAGGGGACGGCCCGGCCGCCGCTCCGCCTTTCCGGCGCTGCGCCGTGGCGGTGCTTCGTGGTGGATGGAGATAAGGCGTTATCGGTCTTACAGCGTGTGGCAGGCGGGTGGTGGGACCCGGGGGCGTTGCGGGATGTGGGATGCGGCGAGCTTGCCTTAAGCCGGGTGTTCTTTGGGGTGAAACCCCGGTGTGCTTTCAAGCCTGGTCAGCGAGAAAGAAGGTTCGTTCTCGTCAGTGGCGCAGGCAGCAGATGCATCCCGTAGTGAGGGACATCTGGGAACTAACAGGCTTTAAGGATGTAGTAAATAAAGGTGTGGAGAAGACACGGCTAAGAGGGAATCCATTAATGCGTATAAATATTTCCAAGGCAGTTCGTATAAGGGGGTGGTGCCAGAATCTGTTCAGTGGAGCCAGTGACAGGATGAGGAGCAGTGGCCATAAAATAGACCACAACGAGTTCCACCACACCATGAAGAAGAATTCCTGTCCATGGAGGGGGCAGAGCCCTGGAACAGCTAGCCCCGAAGGTTGTGGAGTATCCCCCTCTGGAGACATCCCAAGCCCAGTTGGACACGTTCCTGTGTCACTGCTCCAGGGGACCCTGCCTGGGCAGGGGGTTGGGCTGGGTGAGCTCCAGGGGACCCTTCCAGCCCCAACCATTCTGTGGTTCTCTGTCAGTGGAACAGGGAGCACTTAGCATCCCCTCCTCGAGGACATCTGGGTGATGAACCTTTAAGGTGATGGCATTATTGTATGGTGATACCAGCGCTCGAGGTATTATTAATTACTGATTGAGAAAAAAAAGAAATCCAAGCAGATATATCATGATTGTTCAGCATGTATCAGCTGATGGATAGGTACATTTTAACAAAAATTAAACAGCACAGGCAGTAAATCACTTCTACTGGAAACATCTTTATGCATTTGACTCCAGGAAAACAAAAAAGCTGTGATTTTTCAGGGAAGAGATACATCACAGCTAGGCATTTAAGGTCTTGGTGATGTGGGCCTGAAGACCTAATATATTTAAGAGAGGCACTTTTTCACTCTCACCATTAACAGGCCTCTTCATGGACACTGTTTTTCCTTTATGAATTTTAGACCCTCTTACCTGAGGACTTCAAGCTATCAGTGCCTCATTCGAAATCCCTTAGCTGTGGCCTAATTGGATTTTCAGTGCTTGGACACTTAATTGCAATGAAAATCACTGGAGGATAGTTCTCATTATCAATTAGCCATCCTCGGTATCAGTTATCCAGTCAGGCCTTTGAAAACCCTGCTTGACATTTTTCTGCACATTTGGATGGCTGCTTTCCTTAAAAGTTTCACTCCTGGCCTTAAATTTCCTTTTGTCATCCCTTGGAAGAAGAAAAGGCACAAAGCTGAAGAAAGACCAGGAACAGTTAAAGCTCCTTCCCTGTTTGGTCCCTCATGAAACTCCTGTTGTGGTGCTTCAGAATTATTCAAGAAATCCAGTGAAAATGAGATAAATTGTAGGGTGCTTCTTTCTGTGCTGTTCTCACCTGATTTCCCATTGCATTTAATGATGCGTAGCACTTACTAATCACATCCTGTTCTGCAAAAAAGCTGTTTTTCATCATATTTCCAATTAAATCATATCTGTGGGATTTCACTGGGTCATAGGGAGTTCCTGGACTGAGGTCAAGTGGAGCTGTGGAACAGGGGAAATTTAATCATCCAGTAACTCACATGAAGGAGTTCTCTATGTCAGCATAACCTGTATGTGAACAAAAACTACAAAAAAAACCCACCACAACTTTCAGTTTAACTTCGGAGCAGTAGTTCATTTGGGCACTTCATAAAATGTCCAGAAGCTGGCCCAAGAAGATAAATCAGATAACAGATAACAGTACCGCTTACTCAAAAAAAAAAAAAAAAAAAAAGAAAAAAAAAAAAGAAAAGCCAATTGATTCACAGCCCGATATCTGGATTTCCTATATGAATATTTTGTATTGAGATATGTCTTCCCACCTCCATCTTTAATGCAGGCTCAGCTATAAAGGACATTTTGTTTTCCCACTTCAGGCATAGTAGGGATGGTAGGCCAAGACCCTGGCAAAGGACAGAGAAGTTCTTGGTTAAACACTAATTTCACTCATGGTCTCCTTGATGTCTCTTTTTGCACACCTTCAATTTTCCCCTTACCAAAACCAACTGAGCTGACAGAGAAAGCTTAAAAAACACATTGAGCATATCACCTTCAGAATATCACCTCCAGGTATGCTCAAAAATCAAATAATTAAGTGGAACAGAGAGCAATCCTGCTTTATGGCAGCTGCAGCTGCTCTCTGTTGTGCTACTGCAGTTTGGTGTGACTGGAGCCTCATCACTGTAGGTCCAGGTAAGGCTCAGAAGATCCATCTCTGATTGCAGCAGGTTTATTCTGAGAAGACGGAGTTCCACCGAGTTTGTAGCAAGTACATTTCATGTCTGTGAAAACAAAGTGTGCAGTATTTTTTAAACCAAGTTGAATAAATCATGGGAAATTACTCCCTCCCTGCTCCAGTGGATGGTTCCATATTTCTTGCAGCTGTAAGTGACTTTGTTTGGGATTCCTTGTGACAATCCCTATGGTTGTTTACCATTTCCTGGCTGCACAGAGAGGGTGCACAAATTTCAGAAAATGTGACTGAATTAGCTGATTTGTTTGTGAAAACCATTCTGTTTTTCGTGCCCTAATGAGCAAGTCAAACAGATGGAGAATATTTATTTCAAGGCATACATTTAATTAAAGCAACCAAGGTCGTCATGGCTTCTTCACCTCATCATGAACTGAATTCACAATAGAAAAGACTCTTAACTCCTCCAGGATTTTTTTTTTTTTTTGAAAGAATTCAATTGGTGGTGATAAGACTAAACAATCTGTTCAGCAGCACAGTACGTCCCAGCCCAACAGGATGTTCACTTGGAAAGGGTGTTATTCAGGAGCACTTCTGCTCCTCCGGTTGGAGCTGAACCTCTTGGAGGGGTGCAGTAACCTGAAAATGCTTTTCATCTGTGCTTCCACTGGATGAAAGCTGGGTTTAGTTTCCCTGAAAAAGTGCAGAAACTTTTCAGATAATCACAGTTATGTGTCATAAGTGTTCATCCTCCCACTCTGACTCCAGCACTGCAAATACCTGTTTTTAAAAGCCATGAATTCCTGAGATGTAGGCGGTGTGCCAGGGTGTTACATCCTCAGTGTGGCTTTGAAACAAAAGCAAAAACATTCTCAGTGCTTTTTTTTCCAACAGGATTTGTTCAATTAAGGACTTCTTGGTTTTAGAGCTAATCAAAACACTTTAAAAAAGCCCGAATGAATTATACAAACATACAAATATCAGTAACAAATACCTGCATTAAGAGAAGACTTTTAAGATGCAAGTTAGTGAAAGTCAAACCCTTCTAATGAATTCATAATATGCAATTGTGAAATCCTGGTGAAAATTAAATCCTTTAAAATGAAGGAGATGAATATGCACACAGGCACAAGAAGTGCATGTGAAACCATCTCCTAGGTCCTCATAAGGAGAATTTTCTGGTCTTTAGGTACAGAGGGGTAGAGGTGTGTTAATGCTGAGTAGCTCTTTGGTGTGTGTGGGTTTGTTTTTTTGGTTGTGGTTTTTTGTTTGGTTGGTTTTTTCGGGGTTTTTTGTTTGGTTTGGTTTTTTTTTTTGTATTTTGTTGTTGTTTGCGGGTTTTTTGTGTATTTGATTTTTTTTTTTAATTTTTTTTTTCTGACTATCCTACTCAGTTACAATTAACTGGCAGCAAATTTAATTAATCCCACCAAGTCAAGTCTGTTTTGCCTGTAAAGGCAGTTGGTAGGTAATCTCTCTGTCTCCATCTTAATTTTATTTTCTTTCCTTCACCTGTCCTTCCCGTGGAAGTGATAGAGCACTTGGGGGCCAGCAAAGGTCAACCCACCACATAAGTCAGTCTCAGTCCAGATCTCACTTAGAACTCTTATTTAATCAGTAATTGGCAGTTTTTCTTTTTACATTCAATATTTTCTTCCTGCCACATCTCTTAGTACTATTCACAGCATTGCTGTCCTTTGTGGCTGTAGGCTGAAAGGCTGCTTAAAAAAGAGTTTAATTGGAAAGTTCTGAGAAATAGAAATAAGTTCTGGAAAAACGTTTTCAGTTCAAATGTACTCTCAAAAGGAAGTGGTTTCAGTAAAGCAGTTGGTAAAGGTTAATTGCTAGCTGATAAAAATATGTGAGCAGGAAGGCAAAATGGTCACTCTATTCAAGAGTTGCACAGGCATTAATATAATCATTGTAGCATGTTAAAAAATTGGATTAAATCTTTACACTTGGAAAGAAACAATTATTAACTCACTAAACAGAACTTGTAACAATGCTCACCAAGGCTGAGTCATTTGTCAATAGCACAGATGTGCCACGTTTAGATGAAAGAGGTCCAACAGGAAACAAATTATAAATTGCCAAAATACTTAATTTTTTCCAGTGCATTCCAGTAACTGTAAAACAATTAAGTGAACCTGAACATTTTGGAGGTTTTTGTTATGTTTTGTGTCGATTGCTCCTGAACTAAATACTGACTTGGACTTCTGGTGCTTCACATTTAGGAGTATTTCAGACTGTCCAAGTCACAAAGTCTGATCTAAGTTAGAAGATGACACTGAGCTGTAATGTTCAGGGAAGGTAACTGAGCTGCTCTGTGGCTTTACAATTGTGAAAATGTATTTTCCTACTTTTATTAGGTCATATCCAGTCATTCCAGGGTGAGATGAGTCTGTGAGAAGAACCTGTGGTTGACTTTTGTCTCCCTCTGAAACAGAAAAATTAACAATTTCATGAAGGTAAAATATGACGTCCCTTTAAAGTAAAATATTATCTCCATTATTTTCTATGCCAGTGCCGTTAGAGAATGAATGGATGCATTTAAATTTTGTCAGTGAAATGTATTTTTATGAGAAGAAATGGCCTGCTGAGATTTTGCCACTGAGAAATAATAATTCGACAGCTCATATTACTGTGCAGGGACAAAAAACTAACTGGGTAATAGAGCAGCATCACACTGCTGTAGATTGTAAGATATTGAAGTAAGAATTTTAGGGACAATGGAAAGTTTGTAGACTTCTGTTCTCTTTCAACACTTTTAAATTTTTTTTTTCAAAGAATGCATTCTCAGTGAAGTGGGGAAAAAAAAAAAGGAAGTTTTTATTGGTTTTCCAGATATACATCTTACTTTATACTGGAATACTTCTTTTGATCATAATGATGATAATGAATAATGATAATAATAATTTTTTTTTCTGTTAAATGGAGATGAATTCTAGCTACAATATATTGACCAAAACAGAAGTTTTTTCTCCATCCTAGCCATGGACAATCAAATCTACTTTATTGTATATTCACTAACAAAACCAACCTGGCTGGTCAGAACTATTCAGAAGTGAAAGTTTTGTTATCTCTATTAAACCATTATTCCCATTACTGGGATCTCCATGCAGACTTTTTTTGGTAAATCAGCAGGGGTTAATTGTGTATGACAGCAAAAGGTGATTTTGCAATGCATACAAACAAACAAATAAGTAAGTTAATGTCTTTTAGGCTTTTTTTTTTCCCCCTCCACCTGTTTTCACCCTAGCCTGGGATGAGTTATAAGGCAAAAACATTTTGAGGAAATCACACCTGCTGTTGTTGTTCAGCTCCCCTCCTCTGATCTCCCTGGCACCTTAGGGTGCAGGGCTGTTCTGTGCAAGGCCTGCTGTACAGAATGCCATGTTCCAGGGCTGAAAAAAAAAGGAAAAAAAAATGCAGCTTTGTTCATGTCAGGGTCTTGGATCTCTCAAGCATTAAGCGTGCTCACAGGAGCAGATGTTGCTTGGAGCTGGCCTTGAAATGAGAACATCGAGAGCTCCAATAAATGAGCTGCCACTTTTACAGGCACAGCAGCATAATTTCCTGAAATGCATGAGTGAGAAATAAGAACCAAGCAGGGTGGTGTCCTCACGTGAACTATGGAGCCATAAAGAGTTTGGTTATCAGACTATAAATATTTCTGTTCGGTTATTGGAGAGAAGGAAAGACTGTGCTATTCCCTTTAATTTATTCATCTCTTCATAAGTTTTTGTTACTTCTGTCAGAGACTGGAGACAGAGGAGGCAGCCGAGTGAGAAGACTGAAACAAAGAATTCTAAATCTAATGTCAAAAAGCTGTTGGATGAACATTCCTAATAACAATTTTGAGTCAAAATTGGGAACATATCAGGAATTTATTCACCATAGACATTTTCAAAAACCCAACAATTTTCAGGCATTTATTTACACTGTAACATCCAGGATTTTTCATAGACACTACCAAAAGTGTGCCCAGTGTCTTCTTGCATCATGGTATAGGTGTTTTGTTTCTTTTATTTACTACCAGGACATCTCATCTATCTTTGTTTAGTGGATACCCTAAACTTCATCCAGCTAAACAGTGTTTTTCACATTTGCTGTCCTGCTTAGAAAATTGCCATTAAGTTTTCTGGGGTGTACAAACCCATGAAGTGTCTCCCTTACTGCAGCTGCAATGTATTAATCAAGGTTTGTGGGGCGTATAGGCCTTTGACTCCTTAGCTCTCTCAAGATATTTCTTGTTCTATGACATCTAATTCATCTCTAGTTATATGATAACCATTAAACCATTCTTTATTGAATTTTGTTCTTCAGCTATTGATTGAGTTCTCTAAGTGTTGTGGGTCCATGGAGCCCCTTCCTGCAGGTGCAGTGAGGTAACTTCTCAGGGATTTCTACTGACACTCAGCCAACACAGATCTAAATCTAAAATAACAGTCAAACATTTCTTAGTTAATTAAACATAGCTCATTACAAAATGTTTTAAAAATCACAAAACTCCTGGCTAACTAAGCTGTAATTCACCATCAGGTCAGGTTCATTTTTGCACTGATCTTACACCATCTCTATTTTACACAGTAATTGATCAATCCAACAGCCTTTCTTATGCCTACCTGATATGTTAATTCAATTTGAAAATAAATACACGACCTCCTTATAAGGTTTGAGTAGGTGCAAAGAGAAAAAACTCTTTCATCTCAAATTCCCTAAATAAATGCATTTGCTTACGCTTTTCTAGCTTATTTTTGTTTGCTTCTGGACAAAGAAGGAAGGAGAGTGGGAGGATGTACATTTTGTCACTGATCTAACAGAGTGAAATACATAGCTCAGATCTGAATAAGACAAGAATAGACAGTGAGTACTAAATTCCCCAGGCACTTCCCTTAGCTAAAACACAAAAGTAGATGTTTATGAAAATTTTTCAGCCAGAATTGTTCACGGCAACTGACCCAGAGTTATGCAAGTTGTGCCTGACAAAAATACAGCAGTGCCATCCACATTTTCAAAGTAAGTTTCCAGTATTCACACAGCAAATCTCCAGCCTCCAAGCTAAGTGCAAAAGTATGTATTCAAATGTCTCCTTATAGCAATGGGTGTGTCAGATGGGTGATTTAGTCTGAAATTTTAAAGTTTTAATCAAACCATGGCAAAGCAAATTATTGCAAATCCATGTCTAGCGGTTCATTAATTTCCAACTTTACAAGTAAAAGGTACCACTTCAGCTTAAGAGGCTTTCAGGACACAACCTGTGTGTAGTTGCCAGGTTTTCCTGCAAAGTAGAGAGTTTCTGTGATCTCCTTGTATGGACAAACCTGCTTGGTTTGAGAACAGCGTGAGCCCAGGGGTTTCAGCACAGGTTTTACACAGCCATTCCATATAGAAAGGCAGAACACACACATCCTGTGTCCTCTGGAATGTCTGCATATGCAAAAGAACTTTAAAAGTGTTTTTTTGAGAAATTCTGATATTTTATCTCACCGGCAAGTTTTCTCTGTCCACGTATGGGGTGGTGGGTGAACTGAAATCGAGTACAAAATACATTGTGGCATAAACAGACAGCTTTTAGCTTCATACATTTATCTCTTCTATTCATAAACAATGTAATAAAAAGATACCAATTCATAAATAAAACATGTTTTATAGCAGATTTTTTTTTCTTTCTTTGTTTCCAGTTTTCACACGAATGCCACGATCCTGAGTTATTATCCGTTTGAAAGGAATTCCTATATAAATGAACTTTTCTTCATACTCCTCCTCCTCGCAGAAAAGATTTGGACCTTAGTATCACTCACAGCCAAGTTTCATCAGTCTTAGATTAGAATAGCAGGCCTGAAGTTTAGCAATAATAAACAGACATAGTTCCCAGTAGCGAGTGAACAAAATGTGTAAACAGAAATGCCAAGCTGGTGCTCATTTTCTCAATACAAGGAATTCCTGGGAAAATAAAACTCCCACTTTTCCATTTTTCAGAATGATTTTCAAAGCTTTAGAGAAAAGCTATAAATCTAAAGTATTTTTGGTCAGTAAATAATATCATTCAGTTCTGTTGTTAATAGGACTACTCACAAGGCTGCAGTTTGGATGCCTTTCTAGCACTTTTCAAACTTCTTACACTGAATTTTTTTTTGATATGGGATATCAGTCACACCTTTCATATAATTTGATAGCTTCTCTGCCTTGGGACAGCATGTGAGGCAGTAATCTGAATAAAGCACAGGCATTTTCAAAGTGGACTGTGAATTTGGGTTCCTGTACCGGCCTGGGGATAGTCTTTATTGCAGTTTATTGCTCGGTCACCAACTTTCACTGCAAGAGACCCAGGCAGCCCCTGCAGCCCCCCACAACATTATCAGAAGCACTGGTTGGAGGCACAAGTAGCTTTTTGCAAGGCACTCCTGCCTGTTTTTTTAGGTCAGCTGCTCCAGAATGAGCACCTGCATGGGCCTGAATTATCACCCACTCCTGGCCTATAGAGACTCAAGAGGTCTAACACAGAAAAAAGCATCATATCCTGAAATAAGAGAGCTAAACCCTTATGTCACAAACCATTTCTCCCTGTTCTCTAGTTAGTGTCGTTCACAGCACCCAGAAGATCAAATTAATCCCAAATGCTTCACAAAAGACAGGATTAAAAAAAAAAAAAAAAAAAAAAAAAGAAAGAAAGAAAAAAAATGTAGGTTTTATGATGGATATCTTGGAGTCTAGTTGCACCAGAGAGCATAATGGCCAGGTTTTTAATTTCAGAACTGCATAGAAAAGTGGCAGCCTGCTAGAAGTGGTTAGAAAAACCTTGGTCTGGAGAGGTGGAAATGCAAAGCCTGCTCTCTGCTGAGGGTGGTGTGACATTACCTGCAGCTGAACAAGCACACATTTGTCACACAGCAGGGAGGCCTCTCTCAAGGAAAAGTTCCAAATCTGTACATAATAAGAAAAATCTGTCTTGAAAAGGGCTTGGCAAAGAAAGAGGTTCCCAGGCTCAACACAGCATTTTGGGTTCTGTACCTAAGTAAGTTACAAGGGAGAGTTGGAGACCCAGAAAGAGCTTAGCCAAACTTGCATTTCCTCAGAGAAATACCGCACCACCACTATGACTCCCTGCAGGATTCAGGAGGTACTTTCAGAGGTCACAGCTGCACACATTATTCCCATAAACTCTAGTCTGTGAGTCAAGAATGCCTGATGTGGTTTACAGTCTTGATCTGCTTCCTTCATCTGATATTGTTAAAATCAGGATGCATTTCCCCATCAGCATTTTCATTCCCCCACTCACGTTCACCAAAGATATTGTTATGGCCTCAGCTAATACATGAGTTTAGGAGTAGAAGGAAAAACCATCCTGAACACATTAAAACAGAGGCAGGGAGGCTGGATTTCGTATTTAATTTAAAACCCTGAAGTAGTTTTACAGATAAAGTGTGAGAGAAAATTCCTCAGTAAATATTAACATCCCTTAACATGGCTTAGGATGTATTTTAATTGCCTCAATACAGCAGTGTAAGGTAATTATGAGGATTAATTGTTTCTGTTTGTGACTCATTTGACCAGTTTCATAAAGCCTGTGTCTTGGCCAGTGCTGTATTGACTCACTTATTTAGAAATTGGACTAAATTGAACATTAATCATCCTGCTGGCCTTCAAGCCTCTTTCCCTTCAGCCTCCTTTGCACAGGAGTAGGTGTCAGAATTTAACAGAACACTGCCAAAGTTTAAGGGGAAAACAGAAAAGAGGGAAATCATATGTAAGGAAAGTTTACTCACACAATATATGTAATATAAATTTTAACCTGAGCCTCCATTTCTGTATTTACTTAGAGATCACTGGGGACAAAGTACAAAGACACGTGTGTTCAGCAGACAGTAGAGGCCAAAAAGACAGATGGTTTTGGTAGTCAGTGGGCTGCAGGGGTGGCTTCTGTGAGAAGAGAGACTGGCGATGCCCCTGTGTCAGACAGCTCCAGGACACAGCAGCTGCTGGGGAAAGCTCAGCTCTGTGACAACATGTGAGAGAGAGGGTAAAAAACACTACACAGCAGCTGTGAGAGAGAGGAGTGCGACAAATGTGAGAAAACCAGCCCTGCAGACATCCAGGGCAGCGCGGCAGGAGGGGTGGGAGCTGCGCCAGGTGCTGGAGCTGAGATTCCCCTGGGGCAGCCCATGGAGGGGCAGCTGAGCCCCTGCAGCCCATGGAAGTGAACAGGGGAGCAGAGATCCCCCTGCAGCCCCAGGAGGAGCCCAGGCTGGATGTGTCCTGAAGGAGGCTGCAGCCCTTGGAGGGCTTCTGGCCTGTGGGTCCTGAAGGAACTGCACCTCATGGAAAAGATTCCCACTGGAGCAGTTCTTGGTGGCATTGGGGAAGGTGTTTTATCCTTCTCTGCTATTAACTGGCAATAAATTAAATTAATCTTCCCCGTGTTTTGCCCATGACAGTAACTGGTGAGTAATCTCCTTGTCCTTATCTTGACCTGTGAGCTTTTAATCTTATTTTCCCCCTGCTGTCTTGCTTAAGGAGGGGGAGTGAGAGGGTGGCTTGCTGAGCACCTGGCAGGTGGCCAAGGTCACCCCACCACAGCAGCTGTGGAAAGGCAGCCAGGGAAGGAGCAGAGACAGATCTGTTAAAGAATCCCTCCAAAACACTTGTGTGGCTGTAGCCTTTGGATAAGAAATTTTGCAGCATGGGCATCAAGGGAAGCATTTGCTCCCTGGCTGGTACAGCATGGTCTCATCTGCTAGCCTCAGTTTCAGGATATTCTCAGTTTAGAGGGGCATTTCCTTCCTTCCTTCCTTCCTTCCTTCCTTCCTTCCTTCCTTCCTTCCTTCCTTCCTTCCTTCCTTCCTTCCTTCCTTCCTTCCGAATTCCTTCCTTCCGAATTCCTTCCTTCCGAATTCCTTCCGAATTCCTTCCTTCCGAATTCCTTCCTTCCTTCCTTCCTTCCGAATTCCTTCCTTCCTTCCTTCCTTCCTTCCTTCCTTCCTTCCTTCCTTCCGAATTCCTTCCGAATTCCGAATTCCTTCCTTCCGAATTCCTTCCTTCCGAATTCCTTCCGAATTCCGAATTCCTTCCTTCCGAATTCCTTCCGAATTCCTTCCTTCCTTCCTTCCTTCCTTCCTTCCTTCCTTCCTTCCTTCCTTCCTTCCTTCCTTCCTTCCTTCCTTCCAAATTCCTTCCTTCCTTCCAAATTCCTTCCTTCCTTCCTTCCGAATTCCTTCCTTCCGAATTCCTTCCTTCCTTCCGAATTCCTTCCTTCCTTCTTTCCTTCCTTCCGAATTCCTTCCTTCCGAATTCCTTCCTTCCTTCCTTCCGAATTCCTTCCTTCCTTCCGAATTCCTTCCTTTCTTCCTTCCTTCCGAATTCCTTCCTTCCGAATTCCTTCCTTCCTTCCTTCCGAATTCCTTCCGAATTCCTTCCTTCCTTCCTTCCTTCCTTCCTTCCTTCCTTCCTTCCTTCCTTCCTTCCTTCCGAATTCCTTCCTTCCGAATTCCTTCCTTCCTTCCGAATTCCTTCCTTCCGAATTCCTTCCGAATTCCTTCCGAATTCCTTCCTTCCTTCCTTCCTTCCTTCCTTCCTTCCTTCCTTCAGAATTCCTTCCTTCCTTCCGAATTCCTTCCTTCCGAATTCCTTCCGAATTCCTTCCGAATTCCTTCCGAATTCCTTCCGAATTCCTTCCGAATTCCTTCCTTCCTTCCGAATTCCTTCCTTCCTTCCTTCCTTCTTTCCTTCCTTCCTTCCAGCTTCCTTCCTTCCTTCCTTCCTTCCTTCCTTCCTTCCTTCCTTCCTTCCTTCCTTCCTTCCTCCCTCCCTCCCTCCCTCCCTCAGTATTGGCAGACATCTAAGGCAGAAAAGGCTCACCTGTTCATACTGAATTAAACTGAAGGTGGTTGTCTGTCTTGATTATTTTTTTTCTAACACCCAGCATCTGACATACTGGGGAATGATGCAAGCTTATAAACATTTTTCAGTGTGTCATGTTTGTCTGCCTGGAGGGAAAGGGCTTAGCAGGAATATTCACTGAGTACTCTTGAGAAATTCCTCTGCTCTGGAATTAATGATTTTTCTTATTTCCTTTCCATTGGTGGACAACCGACAGCTCTCAAATTATTTGTAGATACTTTCCTATTGGGACTGTGCAATCAGGATGCATATGACTAAATGGTTGGGGGTTTGGTTGCTTATTTGTTTGTTTGTTTTTTAATATAGTGTAGCTCTTCTTTATGGCTTCTGAGAGCTTGGATTTTCAGATGGAACTAGATCCTGCATCTGCTTTGTCTTGGTTACATCAAGAACCCCTCACTGCAGGAAGCACCCCATGGTCATAACAATTCTGGCTCACTGCAGGTCTGGGCATGTGCCACAGTAATTCACCCTTCCTCTTACACAGGTTTAACTAAGAAAGATCTCAGTCCCTTTCCTGCTTAAGCTTCAACAATTTTCTCACAAACTTTGTCTTTAAAATCTAGAGTCTTTTAAAAGGGGAATAGATAAGCACCTCCAGTAATGCTGGGTAATAATTTAACCCTTGTGAAGGACATATACTCTGGCCCATCCACAGCTTCCCAATGTTTGACTTGGCTTTTATCAGTTGTCCCGTTTTACAACTGTTTGCTTTTTACCCTACAAAAAAGTTGCTAAGGGCTTCTGTTTCCCATCTGGTAAATCTTGGTTCCAGAAAAGCACAACACAAGAAGCATAGTGCTGCATTCCTTGTCCTTTGGCCCTGCACAAGCAACAGCCTGTCAGTGTGGGTACATAGCAGCCTTGGTGAACTGGCCAGCCTCCAAGCCAAGAGAGACTCAGGAAAGCTTTTGCAACATAAACCCAGCTAGCTGAAGGCATCAGATTGTCAGATTGATTTTACACTAATCATTTTGACATCTTTGTGACCATCCTGGACTGCCTTTCATAGCTGTTTTTTCATGACTTTTCGGATCTCCTAAAATGGCCTGAGATTTTTTTTTTTCTCCAAAGACAAGTTCCTTTTCTCAAGGAAGTCTATATTTCAGTCTTGTCTCATAAAGAATTATACTAGTCATGCAAAGGACATACTTACTTTGGAAGATGGGTTTAAATATGTCTACCAGTACTTATTCCTGTACCTCAAATTATAAGAGATCCCCTCCTTTTTATGGAAAGGTCTGGGCATCGGATCATGTCCCTGACGCTTTTTTAACCATAGGAGAATCTGTGCTATACTCATGTAAAGAAAAAGAAAACTGAGAAGAACAGTAGGATGATCCACTTAGTTCTGCCCTTTCCAAACTAACACCTGTGTAAGGTTCCTGTCTTTCATTTTACCATTAAACGTATCACAAGTTCTTTCATCTGCAATTGGTATATTCCATTCAGCCAATTTTGCTAAATACTGGAAGTTATATCCATGACATAGGTATTTTACAACCTTCAAGTCAAATCTCTATTTCATGACATGCATGACAAAACCCCTCACCAACTGTTACATTGAGTTCAGCAGTGAGATGTCTGGACATGCAGTCGAAGCTGTTACCAGACAGGCTGAGCAGTGCTGGGAGGTCCTGGAAGCAGGAGGTGTAAACAGCAAAGGGTTTCTGTCTATTCATGGTTTTGTCTTGCTACCTGATATTGAAAAACCCTTCTTCTTTTTCTTTTTTTTC
This sequence comes from Corvus hawaiiensis, assembly GCF_020740725.1. Lineage (NCBI taxonomy): Eukaryota > Metazoa > Chordata > Aves > Passeriformes > Corvidae > Corvus > Corvus hawaiiensis. Next base: position 43,000,203 of record NC_063255.1, on the reverse strand, counting down.
CCCAGACTCTTTGTTACTTACAGTGGTAACTTAGATCTTTTGCAGGTTTGAAAACACAGGCTTTTGCTAGTTAAATCAAGATATCACTCTGACTTTCAAAGATTTGAGTGCATTGGGAAGAACACAGATTCAAAACAATTTTTTGTGAAGGAAGAAATTATGGGATTAAAACTTTACTTGAAATATAAATGTGAGTCTCTTTTTAAACCGTATGAAAGTGTTGGTGTGGTCATGACATCTAAGGACAGAGAAAAAAATAAGGCACAGTGGTAACATCTCATAAAAAAGCAGAGCAAAATATAAATTGAGAAAATTACCCAGAATTTAAGCAGATACCTAAAAACCGATAATCCCTCAAAGAAAATGCACCTGGTATATGTGAATTTAATTTTAAGTAATGCGGAAATTAAAAGGAATTCACCTTTTCAGGGAAACAGAAGAAATGTTTTGTAGCTTGTTTAAATTACTAGCATAGATGAAGGTAGATCTTGAAGTTACTTGTTTTCTGTTGGTTTGTGGCTGGAAGAAAGTCCCACTTAGCCTAACTATATTTTACCTTAGGTTGTGCTGCTCTTGAACAAGTACCTCATTATATCAGTCTTAAAAGAAGCACTAAACAAAATGAGGAGGCAGCAGCTTGTGTCATAGAGCTAACTAATGACAATAAATTCACAAGTATGCAGCCAGAGTCCTTTGAGGACAGGAACACACACCTCTCAGGCAAGTGGGCTACAAGATCACAGAATCAAAGAATATGCCGAGTTGGAAAGGACACATAGGGATCATTCTATCCAGCTCTCATATCCCACACAGGACATCACCAGAGTCACACCATGTGCCTGAGAACACTAGCCAAACGCTTCTTGAACTCTGTCAGGCTGGTGCTGTGACCACTGCCTTGGCGAGCCTGTTCTAGTGTCCAACCACCCTCTGGGGGAAAAGCCTTTTCTTAATACCTCACCTAAATGTCCACTGACACAGCTTCAGGCCATTTCAACGGGTCCTGTCACTGATCACCACAGAGAAGAGATTGGTTCCAGCCCCTTTTCTTCCCCTCATGGGGAAGCTGTAGACTGCAATGAGGGCTCCCCTCAGTCTCCTCTTCTCCAGGCTGAACAAACCAAGTGACCTCAGCCACTCTTCACACGGCTTCCCCTCAAGGCCCTTCACTATACTTTTTATGCTCCCTTGGACACTCTCTAATAGTTTAATGTCCTTCTTACATTGTGGCACCCAAAACTGCCCCAAGCACTCGAGGTGAGGCTGCCCCAGTGCAGAGCAGAGCGGGACAATCCGCTCCCTTGCCCAGCTGTTGATGCTGTGCCTGATGCACCCTAGGACAGGGTTGGCCCTCTTGGCTGCCAGGGCACTGCTGAGTCATATTCTACTTGCCCTCAACCAGGAACCCCAGGTCCCTGTCTATGGGGGTTCACTCCAGCCTCTCATTCCCCATACATCCATGGTTGCCCAATCCCAGATACTGTGAAACTCTGAAATGGACCAACAGAAAGAGCCAGAGCCCAGCATGAAACTTTTAGCTTGGAGCTCAGTAATGAAGAAATTGCTTTGCAGAACTCCTTGCTTGTCTGCATAGTTGCTGTGGGATACAGCACTTTATGGGTGAAAGAAGTTCAGCTGGTCCTTTCATCCTACCTGTCCTGGAGCTGGGTATTCTCTGTGAGGAACTGCTGAGAAATTGAAGTACTAAACACTGGAGTCCAGAGTGATGAATCTACAGGGTTTCTTTTCTCTGTGCACACATGTAATTGGATCCCTTTGTATATTAGGGTGCAGAACGATTTTTACTCTTTCTGTTTGTCTCTGAGCAAAAGAAGGGAGACATGGCAGTGAGGATGTGTGATACATGCCCCAGCCTGTGGAGTACATGCGCCTGTGCTAATGTTAAATCTTACTTGCTCATCCTCTATGACACTCTGATGCAGGCAGGGCAGATTTTCCTGTTTCTGAGAAATCAGCTTTCTTTACAACATGCCCATTGTATATTTCACAGGTTCAAAAAACTTTGGAAAAGTTTACAAAGTGTAAAGATGTAAGGAAAAGTGAATACTAGAGATCATCTTTTTGGACTCCAGACACTCCATGCTCATTGAGAGTAGGCAGAAGATTCAAAAGACTGTTTTCACTAATCTTACAGTGGTTTCAAGCTATCAGATTGATGTAAATTCTAATGCCTATTTGCGTTAGCTAATGCTACTCACTCAATGCCTGTTTGTTCCACACAGCACATGTACCTTAATTGTGAAGACACTCTGCAAACAGAAGAGCCCTGTGTTGATCTCCTGATCATCTGAAAACATTAGATTTTGATTTAATTTAATCTCCTGCTGAACTCATCCTTCTTACTTAAAGAGAGGCATGACATGTGGCAAAACTTCAACATATAGATGTGAACATGCTTCTGTAGCAGACAGGATACATATGGAATTCCACAGTCTGCACTAGATCACAGAATCACAGAATCACGGAATCACAACTGAGTTGAATCGGAATCAACTGAGTTGAGAGAGGTCCACAAGGATCATCGGGTTCATCTCCTGGCTCAGCACAGGACAGCTCAAGAGTCACACCATGTGCCTGAGAACATTGTACAAACATTTCTTGAACTCTTTCTGTCAGGCTGGTGCAGTGACCACTTCCCTGGAGGGCCTGTTTCAGTGCCCAGCCACCCCCTGGGTATAGATGACCCATCCTACAGCAAAGGAAGATGCAAAAACCGGAAACTGCATTAGGGTTGGATGACCCATGAAGAAAAACGTGCCTAGTATGTGCTAGGCACTTTTACAGGAGACACATGAAAAACCAGCTTCCTCAAATCATTGGCTTTGAATGAAACTACCACATGCCAAGCTGTCAGTGCTTTCTGAAGGAAAAGGCAGCATGCTGAGAAGGCCTGGGGCATCCACTGCTGATCAGAGATACATCCTCAGCACATCACTGGCAATCTAGTGTGGAAAAAAGAGGCAAGATGTAGCTGACTTTAGGGACTGCTTACCTGATAGAACCAGAGGACATTCCCGTGTGACATCAATGATCTTTACTGCAGAGAGCTATTGCTGGCACATTTTAACCATGCTGTAGCAAGCCAGAGACATATTTTGTCAGAAAACACCCCCAAGTGCCGGAGGTTAGGCACTACATGGAGGCTTTGCTACAGGAGAAGCAGTTACACAATATATCAGTTACCCTGTACAAGTTTTTGTCCATGCTATAAGTAGGGAGTTTTTGCAGCGCCAAAACAAACTAATGGCATTCCACAACTTAAAAATACGGATCAATTTGAAAACCCTTCAAACCCCTATGGTTTTCTGAAATATAATTGGAAAGATGGAAGAAACAGAAATGAGGCTTCAGGACATTAAGTAGAGAATTAATTCTAACATGTTAGGTGATTCTGTTTCAAACTAAACATATTCCTGATGATAGTACTAACACAGTGCTAGTGTCCATACATAACACAGTACATCATGCATGAGACCTGCACATGTACAGGACCTAGTTTGACTGAAAAGATCAGCTACTACTTTGTTTTACAGTTAGGAGAAAAATTATTGTGGATGAGCTCTACAAAGGGGCCATTGCCTGCTCTGACCCCTTCAATAAGGAGTAAATCACCCTAATATCCACTTTGCTGCTCCCACGCTTCTCGTCATGCTCCTCTTTCTCCCACCTGCTGTGCTTCCAGCCCAGCTGGTGCCAGTGCTCCCTCCACTCTCCGCCAACCCTACTGCCAGAGCCTGGACAGGAGGGTGAGGAGAAACAAGCCCTGAGGCACGGGCTCACTCAGGAAGCCTGGAGGTTTCTGTCCAGGCCCTAGCTCCCTGCTGGGAATTGCATCTGCTTGGGAATCCTGCTTGGACAGTCAGGGAGACTTTACACAGAAGTCAAGCTGCTGCTGGAGGTGTTGGTTCAAGAAACTGTGCAGCAAGCAGTGCTTCAAGATGTGACATGGTGGCAGAATTTGCTGAGATACCGTGCCAGGAAGAGCAGAAGAGACAACCCAGAAAGGAGGAGGTTCAAGTCGCTAAGAGTAAACGGGATTGTGTCAACAATGCTTTCAGTACAAGATATAGTCATCTCCAGCAATCAAAGTCCAGACCTGAAATAATCTGATTTGCCTCAAAGGATCCTGCTGGGTTTGACACCTTTTGGACCAGCCTGGTTGAAAAACACGGTAAACATTGCTGGAAAATAAGATTCCAGTAAATACTGAGGAGGGAAGGCACAGAATACATCAGCCTTTTCCATGTCATCTGTAACCAGGTCCCCTGCACTGTTCAGAAGCAGACCTGTATGTTCTCCAGTCTTCTTTTGACCCTTGATTAGGTACCTGACCATACAGAGTCCCTGAGAACGGCTGCTCCAAAGAAGGACTCCTGCTCTGTGTTACAGAACGGAAATCCCCTGCAAAGTGCAGCAGAAAAATATGCCATTCTATCTATGTAGAATTTGCTGCTGAAATACCGCAAGTGCCAAGAATAATACGTTACTCTCTCTTCTGGCTTCTTATTGCTTCTGAGGTGGGCTTTTCTCAGAGGCTTGGATGCACCCAGTTAAAGACTGCTATTTATTTTCATTATGTTAATCTTATGCCTCATGTATTTTACAGCCAACACTGCTCTGCCCTTTCCTGATAGCACCTGCACCCTTTTTGTGCAAAAAACCCCCAAACTGTGCCTGCAGTCACATGTATCTAAAGAAAGGCTTTCAACTCCCTTTTTCCAAGCTTTCTCAGCTACAAATTAGGACACTCATCCTAAATGAAAGGATGAGAGAAGGATAATTCCCAAGCAGAGAGTAGCTACAATATGTCAAATCTTGCTGACTTCCCCAGTTTTCTGCTCCTCCTCCACCCTTCCTGGCTCACACTGCCTCACCGCCACGGGCAAAATACCCTGGAGGATATTTTTAATGCATCTGAATATAGAGCCTATTTAACAGATGGATTTATTTCTGTGCCATTGAGTGAAAGCACTGCAGATGAAGAAGTCTGTATTCTTCTTCTCTCTTCATAAGTGCAAAATTCAGCCCTGAAATTGCCAGTGGATCATCTTCTGTTGTACCTGTGTTGTGGAGTGTTGTCTCTATTAAGACTCTCTGCTGGTCTTAAAATAGCCTTACAAAGAATGCACCCAGCAGGTGCTCTTCAACTGCTTTTAAGAAACAGAAAATATTTTGGAGGGTTCATGGTTCCAGTGTTTTCTGTTGCCAAGAGAATCATGCTGGGTGCCACGGGTTCCCTTGCAAGTCCTTGCTCCTGGTGAGGCACCGCTCCAGCAGTGTCAGAGCAGCAGAACACCACAACCAATTGGGGCCACTGTGACTCACTACTCTCCATTTAAATAGTTTTACTGGGGCTAGACGACTGGCAGGGATTGGTATTCTGCTCTGGACTCTTGTCCCTTTACTTCTAGCTTTGCATTTTGTTCTATGCTCCATTGTGATGTCTTAAGAAATCAACAATGAATCATCTTGTATTAACACTTTTTTTTTTTTTTTGCCATGATTTTTCAGGGTTCTCTTTATATTTCAACCTGGATGCAAACAGCGAATTGAGAAAGGGTCCAGTGCATTTAGGTGGACATAGGAACAGAAGCTGCTGGGGAGCCCAGACTGCAACAGTGACCTCCAGGCACTGGGGCACACAGAATCTACTCATCAAGTCACTACTCAGAAAGGAGAGATTGACTCCACAGTCTGTTGGGAGCAGTTTTCTCATCCCATCTACTTCCAGTTGGAAGAATCTGATCAATTAAACTGAGGTTTGGGAAGCAGACTTTGAAGCAAACAAGCAGGCTTGCCATGTTTGCATGCTCACTCACAAAGATGAGCACTGCTCATGATGAGGATTAATTCAGTGTCCTGGTTTAAGCCCAGATGGAGATCAAGCACCACGCATCCACTTGCTCAATGTCCCCTCTAACCCCCACCTCACCCCAGTGCAATGGGAAGGAGAATCAAAGTAAAAATTTGATTTGTGTTGAGATAAGAACGGTTTAATAACAGAAAATGAAGTAAAATGCAGAAATAATGGTAGATAATAATGCTAATAAAAAGGAAAGAAACAAGTGATGCACAAATCAATTACTCACAACCCACTTACTGATGCCAGACCCTGTTCCTGAACCCCAGTCGGTCCCCCCTTCCAGGTAACCCCCCCAGTTTACATTCTGGGCCTGACATTCTATGGTGTAGAATATCCCTTTGGGGAGGTCGGGCCACCTGTCCCAGCTGTGCTCCCTCCCAGTTTCTTTTGTGTATGTCCTCACTGGCAGAGCATGAGACAAGGAAAAAAGGGTCCTTGACTCAGGATAAACACAGCTTAGCAAAACTCAAAACATCAGTGTGTTATCAACAGCATTCTCATTCCGAATCCAAAACACAGCACTGTAGCAGCTGCTGAGAAGAAATTAGCTCTACCCTGGCTGAGACCAGAACATAAGGCAAGGTCAGATTTGCTTTTTCTGTATAAAGAAATACCTGTAATAAGCATCATAAATAGTTCTTCATTTTATGTATTGTGAGTTTACACCAGTTGCCCTATTTTTGATAGGCAATTTTTTCAGGTGAGTTTAATATGAACAAATAATGTCAGATCAAGATCATCCTGGGACAAGTTTCTTCCAAGAGACTGGTTAGCCAAACACAAAACACAAAATGAATAAATTGAAACAGTTTTAGAAAATAGAAATGGATTGCAACCTTGAGTTGCTGAAGTTAACTACAAAACATGTACTGGGTAAATTAGGGGCTTCTTGTGTCTATATCTAGATAAGCTTTTGCTACTCTGATGTGGTTAAAAAGCATGACTTACTGTTTGCCCTGTAGGAGTGAGTAACAGGTCTGACATAATACAACTGCCTGGGAAATTAACTATTCCTCCTCTTGCTGGTTCCTCTGGCTGAAGTGATGAAAGATGATTCTGGTAATGCCAGAAAACACTGTATTTTTTACTGAAGGAAACCTACACCATGAGCACAATCAGTATTCTTCTGAGAAACTTACAAATTATTCTAACTTTATTCTTTCAAGATTTTCCAGGTTTTATCTACTAACAGTTCAAATTAGCATAGTGTTGGGGTTTTAGTTTAGTCTTAGTTTTTTTTCCTGTTAAAGGAATTTTCTCCCATATGCATGTTGCTAGGGGACAAATAGCTGTACTTAAGAAAGACAAAAAGGGGAGTGGGGCGGGCCTGGCTACTCTTTTGTCTACACCTGGGTGTGGGGACAGTTCGCTCTGAGCGTCCGGAGAGAGAAGCTGCAGAGAAAGGAGCTGCTGCTTCTTTCTTTTTGGCCGTTCTTTCTTCCTGCTGGAAACAACGCCGGGACCCCAAAAGCCGCTTTCCCTGCCCTGCTGGAGACCGGGCTGTGGCTGCCCTGCCCCGCTGCTGCTTCGAGCTTTCACTACGCTGTAGCCCTGCTCGCCCTGCCTGCCTGGGCCTCCGTGGGGTTCTCCCATCTGGATACATCTCGCCTGCCACCCGGGATTTGCGTCCGTCCCTGCCGTTCCAGCCTGCCGTTTCAGCCTGCTGTTCCTGAGAGCCCGGGATCAGCTGCCCAGCGGTTTGTGAAGCCTTTGTTCCATCCTTCCCGGGATCCCGGGGCACCAGAGCCGCGGGTTTCCCGAGCTCGCTCCGGAGCGCCCCCTGCAGCCGCGGGGGAACCATCGCACCTGCCCTGCTCACCGGGAGCCGCCAGCGCCCCTGCCGGCTGTGAGCGGAACTGCACCCGAGGGGAAAGGGCCTGACAGCCGAGAAGGCTGGGACTGGGTTTGTGATTGCTGTTACTGCCAGAGTTGTTGTTGTTTTGTTTGACTGGTTATATACATATATATATATAGTAAAGAACTGTTATTCCTATTTCCCACATCTTCGTCTAAAGGCTCTTGATTTCAAAATATAATAACTTGGAGGGAAAAGGGGTTATATCTGCCACTTCAAGGGGGGCCTCTGCCTTCCTTAGCAGACACCTGTCTTTCGAAACCGAGACAGATCTTGGCGCCCAACGTGGGGCCTGAGGGCATTAAGAGATAGAGGTGAAAAAGGAATAACAGTTCCTCGATAACTTTATTTTGTGTGCTGGATATTGGAACCTTGTTAGGCAGCACTATGTGGTCTAGTTTACCCTGGTTTGGGTGGCATGTAGCCGTGGCTATATTCTTCCCCTTTGCAGCTCCTTACTTGAATATGGGTCCTCTGACTAAGGCTACCATTGCTGTTATCCAGCTTGCGTTATGGGTCGAGAAGGTGAGGAATTCATGGGTTTTTAACTTCCTCCGGAATGTGGGCACATGGATAAACAGCTATCACACACTGAGCACATGTTTTTGGGGTTATGTTAACAATGGTACCTTCTGTGAGGAAATGACACCAGGGGAAGTTTTCTCCCAACCCCTCAACCAGTTCTTTGGGCCCACCCCATCAATTTTCGAAGGGTTTAAATTCCCTCTGAATACTAACCATCTGCTGCTGATAGGCCTACTCTATTTAGCATTCAAGGATAAGTTGAGATTGGCTTGGATATCTACCCGGACACCAGCCCCAGAGACTAGAGATCCTGCCCCAGAACCTGACATGGCCCCAGAGAGTAGAGTTCCTACCCCAGAGCCTGATCCTGCCCCAGAGCCTGACACGGCCCCAGACACTAGAGATCCTACCCCAGAGCCAGAGCCTGCCACAGCCCCAGACACTAGAGATCCCGCCCCACAGACTGATACTGCCCAACAGTCCACCTCAGAAATGGACTACCCAAACTGGGTGGGGGTACTGGCAAAAGGGATACAGGAGATGTGCCAAGAGATGGGTCAGGTGCGCCAGGGGATATGCCAGGAGATGGGTCAGGTGCGCCAGGAGATATGCCAGGAGATGGGCCAGGTGCGCAAGGAGATGTGCCAGGAGATGGGCCAGGTGCGCCAGGAGCTATGCCAATTGCTAAGGGAATACACCTCCTCAGCTAGTGAAAAACCCTCTCCCTGCCCCAAAGAGGGTGAGTCCGATGGTGCAGCAGTGGAACCCACGGATGTTACAACCGTCCAGGCTTCAGCTGAACCACAAGGACAACCACAGCCAGCAGCAGTCGCCCCTGTGCAAAGGAGGAAGTATAAGACCAAATCAGTACGACCAGTTAATGATGATGGGCAACCAGGGCCCTCACAACCAGCAGGAGAGCCAGAGCCAGAAGTCATCACTGAGTCCCTGTCACACGACAGTCTCCGTGCTATGCGAAACGACATTGTGTGAAGGGGGCGTGAGCCTTATACCACCTGGCTGCTTCGGGTTTGGGACCTTATGGGCACAAGTGTGCAACTGGATAGTGGTGAGGCAAGGTATCTGGGATCGTTGACCCAGGACCCAGGTGTGGACCAGATATTTGTGAGGGAGCCAGGGCCTCTCTCTCTCTGGGAGCGGCTCTTAATGAGTGTGAGAGAAAGGTTCATTCACAAAGAAAGAATGCAGGAGTATCATCATAGAATGCAGTGGAAGACACTCGAGCAAGGGATCCAACAGCTAAGAGAGGTGGCAATATTAGAGGTACTCTTTGGGAAGGATGGACAGCATGATAATGACCCCGATAAGGTCAGGTGCACAGGACAGATGATGTGGAACCTGGCAAGGCTAGGGCCATCGCAATACCCCACCTTCATTGCAACGATTGATGCTGACAATACCCGAGAAACAGTGGGCTCTGTTGCCAACAGGCTCAGGCATTATGACAGCATGATCAATGGCCCGCTGAAAGCTCATGTCTCTGCTGTGGTCCAGGACCTCAAAGAGGAGATGAAGGAGATGAGGGAGGAGATGAGGGAGGAGATGAGGAGGGTCAGTGTGGCACCAGTGCGAGTCACAGGCCCCCAAGTCAGAGCCCGTCGTCCCCCTGCTAGAGAGAGAGGGTACACCCCACGAGCTGAGCTGTGGTTTTTCCTGTGTGAGCATGGGGAAGACATGAGAAGGTGGGATGGGAAACCCACCTCTGCCCTGGCAGCGCGGGTGCATGAACTCAAGGAGGGAGGCACTAACCGAGGGGGTTCCGCTAAGGTGAAGGTAGCCTCAGCCTCCTGTGGCCGAGCTGCCAGGCATTACAGAAGGGAGGATGATATGCCGGATCCCCTTGAAGGTACCTCGAGCATGTACGCCCAGGGAAAGAATGATAACCAGGGCTAGAGGGGCCCTGCCTCTAGCCAGGAAGAGGCACGGGAGAACCGAGTTTTCTGGACGGTGTGGATCCGATGGCCTGGCACATCAGAGCCACAAAAATATGATGCATTGGTTGATACTGGGGCACAGTGTACTTTAATGCCATCGGGACATGTGGGGGCAGAACCTGTATCCATCGCTGGGGTGACCGGGGGATCACAGCAGTTGACCCTTTTGGAAGCTGAGGTGAGCCTGACTGGGAAGGAGTGGCAAAAGCATCCGATTGTGACCGGCCCAGAGGCCCCGTGTATTCTGGGCATAGACTTCCTCCGGAATGGCTACTACAAAGACCCAAAAGGACTCAGGTGGGCATTTGGGATTGCTGCTGTGGAGGCAGAGGGCATTAGGCAATTGAACACCCTGCCTGGACTATCTGAGAATCCTTCTGCAGTTGGGCTCCTGAAAGTGGAAGAGCAACGAGTGCCAATTGCCACCTCGACAGTGCACCGCCGGCAGTATCGGACAAATCGAGATGCTGTGATCCCCATCCACAAGATGATCCGCGAGCTGGAGAGTCAAGGGGTGGTCAGCAAGACCCACTCACCCTTCAACAGCCCCATCTGGCCTGTGCGCAAGTCTGACGGGGAATGGAGATTGACTGTGGACTATCGTGCCCTGAATGAAGTGACTCCACCACTGAGCGCTGCCGTGCCAGACATGTTGGAGCTCCAGTACGAGCTGGAGTCCAAAGCAGCGAAGTGGTACGCCACTATTGACATTGCCAATGCATTCTTCTCCATTCCTCTGGCAGCAGAGTGCAGGCCTCAGTTTGCCTTCACCTGGAGGGGCGTGCAGTACACCTGGAACCGACTGCCCCAGGGGTGGAAGCACAGTCCCACCATCTGTCATGGACTGATCCAGACTGCACTGGAAAAGAGTGAGGCTCCAGAACATCTGCAGTACATTGATGACATCATTGTGTGGGGGAACACCGCAACCGAAGTGTTTGAGAAAGGAGAGAGAATAATTCAAATTCTCCTGCAAGCTGGTTTTGCCATCAAGAAGAGCAAGGTCAAGGGACCTGCCCGAGAGATCCAGTTCCTGGGAGTAAAGTGGCAAGATGGACGACGTCAGATTCCCACTGAGGTCATCAATAAGATCACAGCAATGTCTCCACCGACCAACAAGAAGGAAACACAAGCTTTCCTAGGCGCTATAGGTTTCTGGAGGATGCACATTCCCGAGTACAGCCAGATCGTGAGTCCTCTCTACCTGGTTACCCGCAAGAAGAATGATTTCCACTGGGGCCCTGAACAGCAGCAAGCCTTCGCCCAGATCAAACAGGAAATTGCTCACGCCGTAGCCCTTGGCCCAGTCAGGACAGGACCAGAGGTGAAGAACGTGCTCTACTCTGCAGCCGGGAACAATGGTCTGTCCTGGAGCCTCTGGCAGAAGGTGCCTGGTGAGACTCGGGGCCGACCACTGGGATTCTGGAGCCGAAGCTACAGAGGGTCTGAAGCCAACTACACTCCCACAGAGAAGGAAATCCTGGCAGCTTATGAAGGAGTCCAGGCTGCCTCAGAAGTAATCGGCACAGAGGCACAACTCCTCCTGGCACCCCGACTACCGGTGCTGGGGTGGATGTTCAGAGGAAAGGTTCCCTCCACGCATCACGCCACCGACGCTACTTGGAGCAAATGGATTGCCCTCATCACGCAGCGCGCCCGAATTGGAAACCCAAGTCACCCTGGGATCTTGGAAATAATTACAAACTGGCCGGAAGGTGAGACTTTTGGGTTATCTTCTGAAGAAGAAGAGGAGCAGGTGACACGTGCCGAAGAAGCCCCACCATATAACGAGCTACCAGAGAGTGAAAGACAATACGCCCTCTTCACTGATGGTTCCTGCCGAATTGTAGGCGCTAGCCGGAAATGGAAAGCCGCTGTATGGAGCCCCACACGACAAGTTGCACAGGCTACTGAAGGAGAAGGTGGATCGAGCCAATTTGCTGAGCTCAAAGCTGTCCAATTAGCTCTGGACATAGCTGAAAGAGAGAAGTGGCCAAAGCTCTACCTCTACACTGATTCATGGATGGTAGCCAATGCTCTGTGGGGTTGGCTGGAAAGGTGGAAGAAGGCAAACTGGCAGCGCAGAGGAAAACCAATCTGGGCTGCTGAAGAGTGGAAAGACATTGCCACTCGGGTAGAGAAGCTATCCGTGAAGGTCCGTCATGTAGATGCTCACATCCCCAAGAGCCGGGCTAATGAAGAACATCGTAACAACAAACAGGTAGATCAAGCTGCGAAAATAGAGGTGTCCCAGATAGACTTGGATTGGCAACATAAAGGAGAACTGTTCCTAGCTCAATGGGCCCATGATGCCTCAGGCCCTCAGGGCAGAGATGCCACCTATAAGTGGGCACGAGACCGAGGGGTGGATCTAACCATGGACAGTATCTCCCAGGTTATCCATGACTGTGAGACATGCGCTGCGATCAAGCAGGCCAAGCGGGTGAAGCCTCTGTGGTATGGCGGGCGATGGTCCAAATACAAGTATGGGGAGGCCTGGCAGATTGATTACATCACACTGCCTCAAACCCGCCAAGGCAAGCGCTATGTGCTCACAATGGTAGAAGCCACCACTGGGTGGCTGGAGACCTACCCTGTGCCTCATGCTACTGCCCGGAACACCATCCTGGGCCTGGAAAAGCAAGTCCTTTGGAGGCATGGCACCCCTGCGAGAATCGAGTCTGACAATGGGACTCATTTCAAGAACAGCCTTATAAACACCTGGGCTAGAGAACATGGCATAGAGTGGGTGTACCACATCCCTTACCATGCACCAGCAGCTGGGAAGGTTGAGCGGTGTAATGGACTGCTTAAAACCACCTTGAAGGCACTGGGTGGGGGGACTTTCAAAAACTGGGAGATGCATTTAGCAAGAGCCACCTGGTTAGTTAACACTCGAGGTTCCACCAGCCGAGCAGGCCCTGCCCAATCCGAACCCCTACAAACAACAGGCGGGGATAAGGTTCCAGTGGTGCACATGAGAGGTATGCTTGGAAAAACTGTTTGGGTAAAGTCTGCCTTGAGCAAAGACAAACCCATCCGTGGGGTTGTTTTTGCTCAGGGACCAGGTTGCTCCTGGTGGGTGATGCAAAAGGATGGAGAGACCCGATGCTTACCTCAAGGGGACCTTGTTTTAGGGTGAACTACCCATGGCTCTGTACTTGTATCAGTATCAGCATGTATATTTGTATATAATTTGGGTAATGCATAGATTTATATGGTTAAAAAAGTTAAGTTTCATGTAACATGTTAGTATGGGAAAAAATTCGGGGTGGATAATGTTGGGGTTTTAGTTTAGTCTTAGTTTTTTTTGCTGTTAAAGGAATTTTCTCCCATATGCATGTTGCTAGGGGACAAATAGCTGTACTTAAGAAAGACAAAAAGGGGAGTGGGGCGGGCCTGGCTACTCCTTTGTCTACACCTGGGTGTGGGGACAGTTCGCTCTGAGCGTCCGGAGAGAGAAGCTGCAGAGAAAGGAGCTGCTGCTTCTTTCTTTTTGGCCGTTCTTTCTTCCTGCTGGAAACAACGCCGGGATCCCAAAAGCCGCTTTCCCTGCCCTGCTGGAGACCGGGCTGTGGCTGCCCTGCCCCGCTGCTGCTTCGAGCTTTCGCTACGCTGTAGCCCTGCTCGCCCTGCCTGCCTGGGCCTCCGTGGGGTTCTCCCATCTGGATACATCTCGCCTGCCACCCGGGATTTGCGTCCGTCCCTGCCGTTCCAGCCTGCCGTTTCAGCCTGCTGTTCCTGAGAGCCCGGGATCAGCTGCCCAGCGGTTTGTGAAGCCTTTGTTCCATCCTTCCCGGGATCCCGGGGCACCAGAGCCGCGGGTTTCCCGAGCTCGCTCCGGAGCGCCCCCTGCAGCCGCGGGGGAACCATCGCACCTGCCCTGCTCACCGGGAGCCGCCAGCGCCCCTGCCGGCTGTGAGCGGAACTGCACCCGAGGGGAAAGGGCCTGACAGCCGAGAAGGCTGGGACTGGGTTTGTGATTGCTGTTACTGCCATAGTTGTTGTTGTTTTGTTTGACTGGTTATATACATATATATATATATATAGTAAAGAACTGTTATTCCTATTTCCCACATCTTCGTCTAAAGGCTCTTGATTTCAAAATATAATAACTTGGAGGGAAAAGGGGTTATATCTGCCACTTCAAGGGGGGCCTCTGCCTTCCTTAGCAGACACCTGTCTTTCAAAACCGAGACACATAGTGTGTCCCCTTTATCAAAAGCAAACAAGCGAACAAACAAATTTCTTTGAATTTCTGTGACCCATTACTATTTCACAGCTGATGTTTCTTCTCATTTAAATTCCAATCCCATTTCTTTTTCCTCTTCATCTTTATATGTTATAGAAGAGAGAAAAAAAAATCACAATAAACAGTTTTACATCCTTTTATGTCCATGTTTTTACCATATAAACACTTACATCCTTTCATTAGAAATTATTAAACCCATGTGGTTCTGTATAACATAGGCAGCATTGTGATTTAGCTAATAATACTTATATTTTTTCAGTGTCAGTTGATGCACAAATGGAGTATGCTGTTTCTTAGCTTCCTGTCTACATTTTGCTGATGTTGCAGACTTCAGGGTTGTTGGCATAATATATCTAGCTAAAATGACTTCATGTTACATTCTCTGATTTTGCTATTTTTAGAAAGAAGGAAAAAAACCCCCAATGTTGTGGAAGCAAAATAGTTAATGTCTCATAGGCCTCTACAGGTCTCCCTACTTAAGACACATTTGCAGCTAAGGGTCTTGCCAGTCAGCATGATTTATTTACAAAGGAGTGGATTATTCATAAAAGGAGTAGATTATTTGTAAATGGTTGCACTGCATAGCCCCTACTTATCTGAAGGATTTAAATCTCTGCTATTACCTACCATATCCTGCTTATCTGACACAGTTTTGATGAAGAATGTATAACCCACATGTCAGGTATTATCAGCTCTGTGTCTGACTCCTTTGGACAGAGCTCCTATCAGCAGCAATGGTCACTCTGCCGTTCTGTGTTCTCTCCCCCAGCTGTAGTGATAAAATGCTTCTGTTCTGATCATATCTGATCTAAATTGTAATGCAGTTTTTTCTGTAACAGAGACCCAAAAAACCTAACAGGAAAAAAGTACCTGCTCCTTTCAGCTCACTGAGCCACCAAAGTCACCGTGACTTAAAATTGTCCCATCTGTATATATCCTCTTGGGACATATAAATAGTACGAGGCCTGTAGTAAGATCTCCCATAGCATACTGTACTCACTTATAAATAGAACAGCTTTAACCTCTGAATAGCACTCTGCTCCCCACCCCATCCTATGTGAGCAAGGAGGATGGCCATGTGATATGGTAAGTAATCTTATCTTTAACTATATAGATCATGTTACACTGTTGATCTCTAGGCAGATTTTAGAGGGCCTCCTGGGACATTCTGAGCATCCCAAAACCTCTGCTGCAAACTGAATAAACAAATCACAATAATGTTGCAAAGTTCAAGGAGGGGAGATTTTTTATTTTGAAATAAGATTCACTCGTTCGCACAGAACTGTCATATCCACCTGTTTGCAAGCTGCTAAATGTTTATTTCCACTAAGTCTGGAGAGAATTACATGAGGTAAGACAGAGGGCAAGAGACAGCCTTTGGTGGCCTCTTCACATTTCCAGAATTGCCACTGCCTGGGTGTCCTGAGAAGCTGCAAGTGGATGTGAGCTTGATGAAGTTCTAGTGTGAGTGCCACCAGCAGCTGTCAGTCTTGCAGCCATTTTACTGACTTTGCCTTGTGGCACGAAGGGAGGCATGAGGTCTTATCTAGAGAACCCTCTTGCCACATATGCCTGGAAATATCTGCCTTAGTGACTTGATGGGGCTTTGGAACACATGGATAGGCCTCAGTGACTGGTGTGAAACACCGGTAAGAAGCACAAGACAAGAGATAGAGGGGTAGTGTTGGCAGTGGCACTACAGTAACCACAGACACATGTTCTTGGGCCACAGTGCTCCTGGAGAGAGCACTGGGTGAGGATGCCCATTGTGATGTTACCTAGCCCCGGATAGTGGTGTCTCCGAGGTAACTGATATCACCAGGGGATGTACTGATGTAACCAGATGATAAATTGTCTATACCTGGTGAGCTAACACAATGTTTATTCTTCAAAATCCACTGGCCTGTGGAAGTGCACAATGCCCATTGTGTAAGAAGGAGAACTGGAAGTCCACCAGCCCCAGTGTTCTGCCAACTTCACCTGGTCTCAGTTAGCCAACTATAACATTGAGGTCCCCCACCACTATGGACTACCAGAGAGACCCCCAGGACAGAAGAATGCATGCATAAAGGGGTGGAAAAGTATGTTCATGATTTTGGGGAAATTATTACCATACATGTGTTTATTCTGGGACAATCAGTGAATATGTATGAAAATACAATATATAAATGGAAACTTTCCAGTACTCAGCATGTACAATGCATGTACATTGATGCTGTGCATCCTTGTGCATCCAGCCAACGCTTCTTAATGTATGTTGGTGTTAAGTTTTTTATTTTTACTGAATTTATGGTAACGCTGAGATGTCCCTGACTGACAGACTGTGATGATGGCTAGTGACTTTCCGCAGTTGGTGGATCATCACCTGACTGCTTTATCTGCGCACCAAATCTCACCCAGTCAGGTCATGCCTGGACTCCAGCTAAGTCAGTTGTTGAGGTTTGGAGTGTTGAGCGAGGCCTTTGGTGCTGGTGTTGTTTGAGGGGAGTTTTTTTATTGCTAGCCTTAGTGACCAACCCCAGATCCATCAAAGGAACTTCCTTGGCCTTGACAGGTTCAGGCAGCTGAGGCACCCAGGAGTGCTCTCAGCAGCAGAGGTGAGTTGGAAGGGGAAATTACCTTGCAGAGCTGGGAGGGTTTATTTCTTGAGGGACCCGACACTTCCACCCTTCCCCAGTGCAGGTGATGATTGCAACACCTCTTCCCTTTCTAGTGTGACACCCACTGCTGCAGCACTTAACAGCTCCCAGCATCTCACAGCTCCCACCATCCCACTGCAGCAGAGAGCAGGAGCATGGAGCTGGACAACTGCTGTCCCATCTGCCTGGACAGCTGGGACAACCTATGCAACCTGCAGTGGGATGAGAGCATGGCTGAGTGCCCCCTCCACAAGATGGAGATCCTGTCCATTGTTTCCTTGGTGCAGGTGGACCACAACTTTGAGGAACATGTTGTGACACCATCTGCAGCATCATCAATTATTGGCCAACAGGCAGGAGGACCTCGTGGCCATCCAGCTGCCCACAGACTTGCAGCAGCAGCACTACAGCCTGTGGCATGCCATCTGCCCAGGGCTCCTGCAGGTGGCCTCCAGCTGCATACTTGGGCATCCCTTTTCCATGACCAGCCAGCTCTCCTCCAGTCCCTTCTTCTCCAGGTACATCAGAAACTGAGACTGACCTTTGAGAACTGACACTTGCATGTAGTGGAGGGCTTTGTAATGCTCACTCTGCGCTGCTTTGGCTGAACACAGATTCCTTGGTTCAGCATCAGAGGTTCAGCCTCAAAAACCACACGGCAAGGTTTGTAGGGAAGCTTGTCAATGTTGCTGTGCAGTAGTGCAGCTGTGCAGCGGGGAGGCCCACAATCAGTCGGACCTGCAGGATGGCCATGCTGCTGAGGAGCAGGAGGGCAGCCCCCTGGATGCCCCCCATCCTGCTGCCTCACCAAGGGGGTCTCTCACATGCAGCCCAACCCCTTCCAGCAGCCCTACTGGAGCTGAAGAGAAGCACTGCATCACCTCAACCCCTGCTTTTCATGGGTGTGGCCCCATGTACAGGGAGAAGCTATTGCCTCATGAGGATCTAGGGCAGGCCATGCCAGGTCTCTCCACTCCCAGTTGGGACAGAGACCACTCACCTGGGGGACCAGCAGCTCCCAAGGCTCTTTCTCCTCCTGCAAGAGGCCAACCCACCAGCAGTACTGGAAGAATGTCCCAAACAGTGATGAAAATGGAGCTGGGAGCTGGGGTAGCAACTGGGATATTTGCCAGCCCAGTCAATCAGAAGGCTCTCAGTAGTCTATCAAGGAAATTAAGTGGATGAAAAATACAGAATGTTAGTATTATTTAACAGTGCTATTGGCATTGCTATCCCCATTTGTGCTTTCTCCCCCTTTTCCTGGTGCATGGCCTCTGCTTCCTTATGTGTAGCTGGCCTGTATGGGATGAGTAGGGTGGGAGAAGGGGTGAGAGGATGCAGCCCCTGGCCAGGAGGAGCAAGATGTTAATGCTGATGGGTCCTTCTACGTGTGCCAGCTACTATTTTATGCCAGGTACTATTTTGTTGTTCCCCCAAATGCAAATGCTCCCCAGCTGTGGCCTTGCATCTCTGCAGCTGGTCCCAGGCAGATGTTCCCAGACAGAGGTCTTCAGCCTGTGCCTGCACTTTAGCCAGCACTATAGCCTTTGCCCCAGTGCTTATCACTCCAGTCCTGTCCTCATCCTCACCACACCTTCTGCTCCTGCATCCCAGGGCTCTGCTCTCCTACCAGCCTACATTGTTTGGTGCAAACTTGCTATAGCATCAACCAGATCCCTCCTACCCAGTCACAACTTGATGCTTCTCTCTGCATGCCCCTAGGGCCATACCCTGCGAAGGCAGGAGCCCAGGAAGTTCAACAAGGGGGAGCATGAAGTCCTGCCCCTGAGGAAGGCCGTCCCCAGGCACCTTCAAGTGCAGGCTTCCAGCAGGAAACCAGCTTTGCAGACAAAGCCCTGGATGTCATGGCAGGCACCAAGTTGATCCTAAGCCAACAATGTGTTCTTGTCACTACTGGTGTCCTGGACTGCTTTAGGAGTTTTGCCAGCAGGATGAAGAAGCTGATCACAGTGCTTCACCTGGACCACTGTGTTCGGTTCTGAGCTCTCCATTACAAGAGAGCTGCACGTGCTGGACCAAGTCCAGCAAAGGGCCATGAATATCTCAGGGGACTGAAGCCTCTGTCCTTGGAAGATGGGCTGAGTGAGCTGGGACTGTTCAACCTGGAGAATACAAGGCTCAGAGAGGATCTGATCAATGTGCAAAAAGCCCTGAACCTGAAAGGTCCTTAAAGGGATGCTGCAAAGAAGATGGAGATGCGCTCTTTCCAGCAGTGTCCTGTGACAGGAAAAAGAATACTGAAGAGCAGATTGGACATGATCCTGGGTAAGTGGCTCTAGCTGTCTCTGCTGAACCAGACAACCCTGACAAGATGAAATCCAGAGATCCCTTCCAAGGTCAACCTTTCTGTGATTCTGTGAGAGAATTTAAGTTACATAAAGAATCTAGTGTAATAACTTCATTTTGGATATATTAAATAAGAAAGTAAGGAAAGTAGTACAATTCTTCTTTGTTTATACTTGTTAGTCATCTGCAGGACACATACTGGGATGCATGACACAAATCCAGCTACTGCTACTAAGAAAATGACTGATATCTAGGACTCCTAGGAAAGACTCATAGCCATTATGCTACAGAATAAATGTTTTCTTTCTCTTCTGCTGATCTTGTAATTCTTTTTCAGCTGAAACTCTTCCATCTTCTTCACCTTACTTTGTATTCTCACTGCTGTCCTTGTTTTCAATGATAAAACCTGACACCTTTAAAATAATTTATTCACAAGGGAACAAAAACCGTAAAAATTCACACAACACTACTTCTATTATTAGAAATAAACCAAACCTTCCCTCTGCTTGACCCTTACTCCAAGTTATTTTCTTCATGTTCTTTTTCTCTAACAGATCACTCATGTTTTCAGACTATCTACTCTATAGTAATCTTCTTTCCTTTACAGTATATTTAATCTTTTTCTCCAGTCAGGATGATAGTCCAATCTTTCCACAGTGCCACAGTACCATACAACCAGCTCAAAATTACATCCTCCAAATGGAGTAAACAAAATAAAATATTTAGTATGTGAATGGAACAAAGTCCATAATCTTAAATAATGCATTCTAATCTAATTAAATAATGTAAGTTATTATGTATTAAAAAAAAAAAAAGATAAAAAAGGTAATGGCCTACAGATTTTCTAATAACTGAATACCATAATTACGCCTCAGGAAACATTCATACATATACAGAAAAGATATTTCTTATTAAAAATTTTAAACACACAAACTGGAATCAGGCAATCTATGTGTATTTAACAACCTTTTTAAAAGCTGTTTAGCTTGTACTTCTGAGTTTCAGAAGTTAGGAGGTTGGTCCATGTGACTTAAACTGTCAGGCAACAGTGTGTATGTGTTTTCATTAATGTAATCTTACCTACTTCCTCAATCAAGTAGGCTGCCAGTGCCACATACTATAGTGTCCTTTTTCAGCATTTGCACTTTATAACAAGAATGTCCTCTGATATTTGTATAACTAAACTTAAAAAATAAGTGTTAATCATAAAAAGCTTTTGTTCCTATTGGAGAGACCACATGATAATGTCAGCTAAATGTTACAGACATGTTTGCTGTGTGCTGCATGTACTGTATTTAAGAGCATATAGAAGCATCACTAAGTTGCTTCCATTGCACTGAAACAGAAATTTCAACAGATTAGTCCTTTCCCTCAGTACAGCTCTGTCTTGCTGCTTATCATCCTGTTAAACATATAAACCAGCAGTGCATAATTGATTTCTTCATCTTTTAACAATTAACTCTCAATACAGCCAGCAAATACACTTTGTTCCAAAATGCAATGCCCAATTCCCTTTCCCTCACATGCTTCAAGATAGCTGCAAAGCAAGGAACTACAGAACTGGAGACCTACGACATCCAGGAGACAGAAGAGAGCCTTTACCTGTATGTCTAGGCATGCAGTCACGAGTGACACACTGGACGTGTGGAGCTTCAAGAGAACATCTGCTTGGACAAAAGGAACATTTTCAGACAACCCGTGCAACCTTCCTACGAGTGATACACAGAGGCAGAAAGGATCTAATTGAATACAGGACATTAATCAAAGTACACAGAAAAAAAATGTTGGTAAGAAAACGTTTTCATTTATCATTCAGATGCTGGAAAAAGGGCTGGGTATAAACTCAGCTAAATTATAATGTCTGCCTTTCTTCTATAGATAATTTCTTATTGTTTACATACAACAATGTCCACTGTATGCATCTGAAGTCAATTTAGAGATATCCCTTTGTTTGCTTGCATTACAATTTTCTGAAGCTCTGCTTCAATAGAGAAACATCTCAGTCTATTCCTACTAATTATACAGTATGGCAAGTTTCAAAACTCAAATTGGTTAGATTGCTTTTAACAAAGGTAGCACGTTGTTTTACTGAAAAAGCTGGCAGATTACTTGGAAAACTGAATTTTTACCTGAACTCTTGGTAAATGTTTGGGTTCCCTATATTTAGAAAAATTCTCCCTGTTTGTCATTATTTATGGGGTTGCCAGAAAATACTGAAGAACAGTCCACTGTGCATTTTGATACCACTGATTAGTTCCTTTTGAATTTTGTTTTAAGTTCAAGTTCTAAAGAGATAGTTAAGAATTCTTAGTAAATACTTAAGAATATCAGTTTTCATTAAAAGGAAATGTTTTCAATCCTTGTGATTGCAGAGGAACAGCTGAAAAGAAAAAAAAAAGACGAACAAAGCAGAGAAAGTAAGCAAACAAAGCATTTCCCTAATTTCTGCACTGCAGCTGGCTGTAGGACTGTAGCCTCTCTCAGGGAGACCTATGCTCTTTCTCAATAATCACTCTTTCCTAAAATTCACTTCTTCTCTATATAGCCCTCATTTTTCCTTTAATTTTCTTTTTTATTCTGCTCCATAAACAGTATTTTTCTCAAAAAATTCTAAAACAAGGATTGGTGGGCCTTTCCAATCACATTCAAATGTGAAAAGGGTGAACCGAAACTAATCTTGACACAGCTCTGAGGACTAAATTTTTTTCTTGTAGCCTATTATTCTTTCCTCTGTTTTAATCTACTTTGAGTTCCCACTGATACACCATGGCTATTTTTGACAATAGAAGTAATGTAAGAATGCAAAAAGAAAGCTAGGGCTGAACCTAGTCTAACATCATCATCCCTTTTTTTTATTTTCCATTAAGATTATGTCTGTGTGTTTATTGGTTCAGTTCATAAAATCTGCCAATTTGACTTTGCCGAGAGCTAAACTTACTGTTTGAATGTTTAGTGAATCTTGCATGCTTGCATGTGGCAAAGAAAGCTGAGTAAAGATTTCCAAATTATAGACAAGGAGAATTTAATAGCCACGACACTCAGGATGTCTTCTGTTTCTGCTCTTGGCTATTAAACAATAACATTCTGAGAAAGGCAGAAGGTCAGTAAGGGAGATGAAACACAGGGTCTTTTAATGGCACATCTATTGTAAGACTAAACTTGCAGCTACTTACATTTTTTCTTAACATACAAAGATTAAACAATTGGCCTGATAGGTAACACAATGTAATTAAGAAGAATTGACAGACTTCAAAGTAGCTAAGAATGTCTCTTTACAAATCATAGACTTCAGGAAAGGATGGGTTTAAAATTTTTCTTTAGAGCATTAAAACATTGTGTATTACATGCTTTAACTTCATTTGTATGCTTACATGCAACTAATGCCACAATGCTTTAATTTTTAAGCTGCTCTTTTACTGATACATTTCATATGCTTTGTGGTACGTACAAGACCTTGCTTTCTGCAAGAATTCCACTGAATTTTACAAATACATTCATTGAATATTGTTAAAAATGTAATCAACCTTGAGGAATATACCAAAAGTACAGCTTGTCAGTAAGATACTTCTAAATTACAGAGTAGAGGCCACCCCATTTAGAAAAGCCTCTCAGATTGCTGAAGTGTTCCTGAATCCCAAATTGTCACATAAGATGTTTCAAATATTTGTAGTAATAATGGCTGAAACTTTAAAAAGGAGACTGGTCACTGCTACATATATTACATTGTAGGGATCTTGGATGATCTTCACAAGTCCTCCTCTACAACCATTTGAAAATATGACAATTAATTTTTGCCTGAAATACATTATAGAAGTTACTAATTGTTACGCTATAAAGGTTATTTTCCAAACCTCAGTATGTACTTGTGAATGATTTTGTTTGAGCCTGCAGTATGCTACTGTAAACAATGTAAATAATACAAATACTGCAAAGTTATTAATCACGATTTATTGCAAATGCCAGAAAATCCTGTGGTGAAAACTGGATACTTCAGAAGATGCAGAAGTTTCACATTATGTTGCCTGAATTTGTGTATGTTCATCAGACTGTTCAAACCTTTGGTCTCAAATGGTCTCAAATTCTATCATACCAAAACAACCAACTTAGGCAGCAAAGAGGAACATTTGGTGCATCTTAACAGATGCATCGTATGTAACATACTTTCATATTATATGTATGATAGTATATGCTTGATCTGTGTGTTTCCATCTTTTTTTAGGATTTGTCATGGCACAGTAAAAAATCTAGACATAATTTTGTTTACAAGTTAAAAATCATGCACAATCCTTTTTTTACTCTTAACCCCCTTTTTCTTTTTTGTACTCTTGCTGGTCTTTTTGTTCTAGTAAACACCAATAAGGCATTTTTAACAGTTCTTAAATTAATTGGTGGAATAGTAATTAGCTCATTGACTTCCAGTCTCTGTCTTAAAACTCAGTGTTAATTATTGTAACGTATGTATTTTATACGTCTGAGATCACTAAATCTTACTGTTGCCCTCCTCCAAGCATGCTATGCATGTGGCTTTTGACAATTGCCAGAGGAATGGTGGTGCTGTGTGTCTCTCTGAGGATCTTTCTTCCCTATTTCTGGGAAGATCTAGTCTACTTCTTGAGGTGGAAGAGGTCGAAGGCAACAGTAAAAAAGTGGGCAAGAAATGGAATTCTTTCCGTAACTGACCTATTCATGTAGAGAGTGGAAAAAATTTCCCCAGAAGCCATTCCTTATCTATGAAGGGACAGAGTACACTTACCAAGAGGCAGACAGGAGGAGTAACAGGGTAGCACACGTCTTCCTACACTACGGGAATCTAGAAAAAGGTGACACTGTGGCCCTGCTGATGAGTAACGGACCTGACTTCATCCATGCCTGGTTTGGGCTGGCCAAGCTGGGCTTCATCGTGGCCTTTCTCAACATCAATATCCACTCAAGATCTCTCCTGCACTGTATTAATACATGTGCAGCAAAAGCTCTGGTCATAGGAGAAGGTAAGTTCTGTGTTGTATTTCACTTACTGCTCACTTTCTGCTGTTTCCTGCTTTTATCAAAAATAGCAGATCAGAGCTCTTCTAAGCTGCAAGCTCTTTATATATATATACAGTTAAAAGGAGGGAAGAAAAGGAGGGGGAAAAGGAGGGAAAGAGATAGTGTTGTCTAAAAAGGAGAGAAAAGAGATCATGTTTAAATTTCAAGGGTATAAGCACAAAATAAGCCCCATGCAATTAATTAGTAGAATACAAAGCTTTAATCTGAAACTCTCCAAGTACTGGACAAGGTACGAGCAGCAATAATCACGCATCATCTAGAAAACAGCCTTGGGAGATACTTTAGCACAGTTTCCTTTCCATTTCTATTTATTGATTTATGTAGCTTATATAAAACTTCAATGACTACAGGAAGACACAGATTCCCTTTATAGTCATGATTTCCTTCAGCTCAAAATTTCTACATAAAAATTTATGTTACTTTATAACTACTTTAAAATAGTGATCCCAAGATAGCATTGCTTGGAGCAAAGACTGCAGCATGACAAGCTGCAGTTTTGTCCCTGTTCACAGTGTATTATGCAAATTATTTCACTTTCTACACCTGTTTTCTCATCTTTTGGCAATACTACCATATTTCCATATGAACTTGAAAGAGGTTGTTATTTGGTATGTGCACCAAGCTTTAAAACATGTGTAATAATATAGTGATTAAATTAAATCCTATGTACTAGCATCACAAACTAAGTTCATGGTATTTTACCAATTACAATTAAAGCCACATGAGAAATATAGGGATATTAAACATCATGATGTATTTTTCACTGTACAGTACGCAGGTTAGCCCTCCTTTGGCTGCAGTAGGTTTATACAGTGGTATGATATATAATTTCAATGCTGGTAATCAGGTCTGTACCTGTACTTATTTTAATAATTAGCATGGGTTTTCTCGTTTGGTTTTGGTTTTGAACTTGGCAGATTTTTTGGGATCAATAGAGTAAGAATTTATTTTGAATCTCCTGGAAAATAATGTTGCTGTCTAGCTGATGAGCACCAGTTCTTCTTTCCAGCATGTTCACACTCTACCAGACAAACTAGACTTTTAGTTGTTCAAGTTACTGAGGATGCCCCATTTTCTTGATATATTGGAAGTAAAGAAGCCTCAGAGAAGAAACTCCTGCGTAATGTGTCTGTGGAAGGAGATGTGTATCTTGACACAGGAGACCCCCTAGTGATGGATGAGGATGGGTTCCTCCACTGACCGGGGGAGAGACACTTTCAGGTATAGCACAAAGTTAAGACTAAATCCAGGGAGCTTGGAAGAAATCACACATACACAGGACTGGATGACACTGGTCAGACTCAAACCTGATGAATGTCAATTTTGTTTAAACAAATACACTAAGGATAGGAATCAAGCCCACCAAAGTTTACTCCCACATAATTGAATTTTTCAAATTTGGCACTTCTTATATTGCTGGGATCTCAAACGAGATGGCACTAAACCAGAAAGGGGTTTGTCTGTCTATCTACATTCTTCAGTTCAGAATAATGGTAGCCCACATTAAAAGTAGTCTTTCATCACATATAGAAGAAAAATGTGTACGTTAACATTTATATTAATATAAGAAATATTTTCAACAGGTGGAAAGGAGAAAATGTTGCCACTTTAGAAGTTGCAGAGATCGTTAGTATGATGGATTTTGTCCACAAAGTTAACATTTACGGTGTAAGTGTAAAAAGTAAGACATTCCCTGTAGTTTGAGAATATAAAATGAAAATAGTAATTTCCTACTCTAACTTCTCTGTTCTTGCAACTGAATGCACAAATACATGTAAGGATATAAATAGTTTCAGCTTGGCAATTCAGGCTTTTCTACATGTTATGAAATTTCAGTTCAAATAAAATGCTATATTTAATAAACATGACATGCTGAAATTTTGTAATGAATGGAAGAAACATCAGGATAAATTAAAATTTGTAACACAGAAGTGAGAAATACAAAGTGAGAAATACAAAGTTATCAACAACACAGGACTTCTCTTAGGCTACAGGCTTTCATCTAAAAAAATGGTAAACCAGGGTATATTAAAAATGACATGCGTGAAACCATTATCTTATGAGTACCGTCCAAGAACATACATATTTTTAATAATTGGAATGTTCTCAATCATATATGATGCTTCATAAAAATATACAATACCATGCTGAAAAGCTGTAGGCAACTAAATTACAAGATGAGGTAGAAAATTTCTCAGAAGATGCATCCATGGAAGGAATAGGTTGAGGAAGACAAACTTTTTGTGGTGCTAACTATTCATTGTTTCTGTTGAAGGCAAATAAAGGGCAAATAAAGTCTAGTATTAAAAGAAACCATCCACATGAAGAGGAAGCTCTCAAGAGACAGCGCTGACAGATGGGAAACACAATGTGTTCAAAGAAAGAGGATACATGAAAATAAAATTAAAAGGCCGTCATCTGAATGGCTGATCAGCAGATGGCAGTCATGCAGTGCATGCAACTAAAACTGTAGCCTAATGTTCAAAGCATCTCTCATTATCATCTACAGTTGGAGTTGACAGGAACTCCTTGAGAGGGTTATTGCTACCTCAGACAGTAAATAGCACATTAAAAAAATGCCTCAAGAATCACATCAATTTTTGGTCATGGTGTCAATAAAATCTAGATGGCACAGTCTTTCATATTTCTATATTGACTTGAGTCTCAAATATTGATAAAACAAACTTTACAGCATATCACCAGTTCGGTAACTGCAGATTCATTTTCAGGAAAAGGAATACCCATATTTTTTCTTTCCAGTTTAGGCACACCTCAAGGCTGCTCTTTTTTTCTGAGCAGATTTAACTGTGGCAGCTGATTTCTTCCAACTTAGATATTTTCTCCACTTAGAATTTTCACTTGTGTGAAATAGAATGCAGGAACTATGTCTGTTACATATTTTTGCAAAGGGTTTTGTTTCTGCTTGCACGTCAAACATAGTTTGATGCCTGTAATTTACTAGGACCCACTTCCACAAATTTGTCTGTGGAAGAGAGTGCAAAGCACTCAGCACTGCTTATACACTGTATAATAGGCACTTGACTTTATATAAAACAAGTACAGTCTCATACATGTCTGTATTCTATTGTATTCTATACATGTCTGTATATCTATTGCATTAATCTTTGTGTAAGTGCATTGAGGTTTTTTTTTAATTAATGGTCCCTCTGATTTAAATAGGCCACTATGTCACCAGTGTTCAGGTAGGAATAAAACCTAGCAGGCACCTTCCAGCTACAGATAATTCCTAATAAAAAGGCATCAGTGACATTTTTTAATTGAATAAATGCACTGAAAGTAACTTTTAAAGTCTTCCAATACCATGTATTGTAAATAAAATATCATGTACCTTATAAATAAAATATCATATACTTTATAGTCAGTGATGTCTGAGAAAACAGGAGGGATACTTCACACTATCAATTTATTTGTTCTGACTAATACTAAATCCCCCCAAGTGTCATAAAACATTCACATTCACATTTTTGTCATACTGTTTTTCAAATTTTTTAGATTATGAAGGAAGAACAGGGATAGCAGCTATTGTGCTTAAACATCACCACACCTTTAATGGAAAAAGACTTTATAAGCATGTTGTGGACTTTTTCCAAGTTATGCGCAATCACACTTTGTGAGAATCATGGTAAGACAATCAATTGTCTCCCACTTGTATTTATCTTCTGTCTGACTTGAAAATTGGTCTCTGCAATCATGTAATGCAGAACGCATTTTACAAACTGTTTCAATAATTGGAAACAAAAGGTAATACTAGCCTAAATTGCTGTTTGTATTATTGTTATTATGATGAATTTTAGCACATATATGATTAAACTTCTATTTTGCTATAAGGATCTATCCGTACCTCAGAATCCTAGATGTGATTAATAATTTGGCTGTTGGATTTTGCTTCAAAGTTCTTCATCTTTAACTAGTGGTTGCTTCCAGTCAATAGAAGACTAAGCAAACACATGTATAGTATTACGCACAACAGTTTCTTCTTATAAAAGGGTGATCCATTTCAAACCTTTTCCTGATGTGGTTGTTCTTGAAGTGATTATTATTCACTGTTACTGACAAGGCACCAAAGAAATACCAAGTTATTTGCAATAGATAGTAAGATAAATGTTTTATAGAGATGATTTCCTAATATGAGAATTAAAATGCACCCACATGTTTTAAAGTACAAAAGCAGAACTAGGATATAATTCTTCTTTAATGTCTACTTTAAAAGTGCAAGGATTACATCCCTTGTGAACTCCCCACAGGATGATCTGTAAGCAGGAGAGAATGGACTGGAAAGAGCAGGAAAGGGCTCCACGTTACATCCTCTGAAAGTTTGTAGCTCACAGTTTTGCACTGTTAAGGGATGATGAGAGGCATTTGGCAGTTTTGCCCCTCCTTAAATATTGACAAATTGTCTAAAAGGCACAAATTTAAGAATTTTAAAGATTGATAAAGCGTTTTTTTCCCCCAACAGATCAATATACTAAGTAAATGTACGTTCACATGCAGTAAGCATAGGTTATACTATCTATGGTGCTTCAGGACACAAGTGGCCTCTTCTGGGAAAAGCTTTTGGAACAGATCTGTCTTTACAGTTCCACTAGACTGAGAAAATCTCTAAAGAGTTCTAAGGTTTATATATGGCGAACCGATTAAACCCGTTTGCATTTATGTGCTCTCTGACTAAAGCTTTCTTTAGGTAATTGAGGAGGAGCCAAAGTAACCAAAGTTACTAGCAGTACTAATTAATTAATATTTACACATGTGCAAATTTTTATTAAAAGAGATAAATTTCATTTCATTTTAAAAAAATCAAAATGAGAAAAAAATATTGTTACTTCATGAAACGTCTTAGGGGAGTATAACAGGAAAAATGCTGAACTCAGAATTTTCTGTTTGGAAGAAAATTAATTCCATTCTCTACGTCCTGAGAAAGAAGTCACCCTGATCAAGAGTGACAAACAAATGCATGAAATTCTCATGCAAAATTGGATTAAAAACAAAATCAATCTTGAAAATTTTTCAGCAGTCTGTATATAGGTTTTTTCTAATATGACTTGCAACTATGGTTGACTGGTTTTGTAAAAATCAGACAGACTGAGAGCTGTTCTCAACATCTCTGACTTGACTCTAAAAGAACAGCAGGGGCCCAGGGACAAGGATGCAAAGAACCAGGGAACTCTGTGGCTCTGTTATGTGTTCCACCTGAGTTGTTCAGACTTCCTTTCAACAAGAACTAAAAAGTTGTTCCTTTCAGTGTGGGAACTAAAAGAAAACATTCACTACATTGAAAACACCATATAGGTAATAACAATGCTTTAGAACAGTCTGTTTTAAGCTTTTCTCTTAATGTAAATAACATTTGAAAGGAGATTAATTTATATACCACTTCTGCTCTCATATGCCAACTATTGTGTGCGGAACAACTTGCTCATGAATTGGCATGTGAATAACTGCTGTACAGCAACTACTTACACAGACAAGTAAGACAAGAAGGCATTTAACATTGTCGGGATTATGTTTTAAACTAAGTTTAGCAGTAGGAAATCAGAAGAGAGCCAGTACCACAAAATCAGTCAGCTCTCTGCAGAGCATCACCAAGTGTTCTGTACTCCACTGATTTTGTGGTGAACTGCCCTAAGGAAAGTTAGAAGAAAATGCGTATTTTGAAGCAGAAACTTGCAATCTTTTGTGTTGCTTTATTAGGCAAATAAATAAGAAATAAAATATTCATTTACATATTGATTTCATTGCACCTATGAATCAGATAATTCTGTTTAACTAAAGAAATGACATACTAAAATTGTATGATCTGTTTTATTCTGTAAACACATCTTATTTTCACCGATATAGGCTGAAATGGAATATTGCACCTTACTTGAATTATTTCTTTTATAGGATGTTATGCAAATTACTGCAACTTTCAAGCATCAGAAAATGCACCTGACAAATGAAGGATTTAATCCAGAAATTATATCTGAACCTCTGTATTTCATGTATGAACCTGCATATTCCTATATTCCTTTGACAAGAGAAATATAGCAGAAGGTGGTTTCTGGTGAAATATGTTTATAAAACATAGAAATAAAATTACTCTATAATACGGAAAATTTTAGATCTATTCCTGCAACTATTTCAGCAGGAGCCACTATGCAATATTTGTTCTAAAAATACAAGATATTCAAATTAAGCTTATTGTGATAAAATCTGTCCCTTCCTAAGACATAGACACAATATTATGTGCATTGTGTAAGCTGCACTGCATCTTACTATTTCCTGTACTATTTCCTCACACATGGGCTCACATATGCGAATCTTTACTTTACATTTCTCATTGATTCAAACTATTTTTGTCTAAGTCACCACTATCTTAAGCTAGTTGAATATTTTACAGGCTGACATTATTATTCTGACTCTGCTTTTAAAATGATAAAAATAATTAGATAAATAATGTCCTAGGCATTAATAAAATGAGCCATCAGAAATACAAGCAAAATACTGCACAAGCGCTGCATGTAGACTTCGGGTTCAATGTTTGATAATCATATGATGTAATATTTAATTGCAGTATTTTATGTAATGCTCAACTTCAGACTTTTATAGAAAATTTCAATGGTTTTATTTTATGGAAAATAAAGATAAAAATAAAATTTCAATGATGAAATAAACTTGGAGTATTTCGTGTGCACTATTTCCCACAACCTACACCGGAACCAACGCAGATTAAATTATTTGCAAGAATTAGTGCTTGATGGCACATTACCTCTTCTTTTACTTACCATTTGTCACATCCTGAAGCTGAGTTCTCTCAGGAAAACCGAACAAAATTTACTATAGCTTCTAGCTTTTGCTGAAATGAACACCTACAAACTGTTAAAAGGAGCTACAAAGTTTCAAAGGCAGAATCAGATCAGAGAATATCATTAGCATACCTGTTGCATGTACTGTCCTTGAGTGTACATATCTGGTCCCATTTAAAAATCAAACAAGTCTGCACTCATGTGAGGGAAAACCTCTCTACTCTATGAATCCCTGAATTCACATGACCTTTTGCCAGGATTAACAAAATATCTATACTATAAAGCTAACGCTTATCAAATTTAGAGTCTTAGAGACTTGCATGATTTCCCCAAACATGAGACATTTTTTCTTGGTTTTCAGTATGTGCTATTACTACCACTGCTAACTCTGCTCCTTCTGCCATAAGGCAGTGATGCATGGCAATTGACCCAAACACCTTTGGTGCATTGCAGAACCCAGGACACAAGTGGCCCCGTGTCACAAGACTTCACCATCTAAAGTAAGGAACAATCTGACTAACAAAGAAACTCTGTTATGATCACAAAGGTCCATAACCTTGATGATACCATGCATTTCTCAAGATCCTCTGCCATTCCAAGTCACGAGAAATGTGTGCGACAAGAGCAGATGCAGCTTGAGGTCTGGAAGGCGGAAGGTAAGTGTGCAGAACTGGACAGCATGTGATACCCAGCATATCAGATACACCTAGGGCACACTGACATCTCCCGTGAGACATAAGGTTTCCGAGCATGGAGTGAGAGAAGCAGAGCTGCAAATAAAAAAGCCTTTACTCTTAAGAATTGTCCATTTCTGGACTTGGAAGAATACTGAATATAATACAGGTTTCAGGAAGGCCCAAGGAATTTCAATGGTTTGAATACATCATGTGACTGTATAGCACCCAAAAAACCTCCTTTGACTGAAGCAGTAAACTTCTTACATATTGCCCAGTTTCTGGGAATCCTATTATCAAGAAAGAAAGAGATCAGTTAGTCATGACTCTTGAATATAGTGGTTTCTCTAACTACTTCTACTATGGTCTTCTAACACATGAAACAATAGTGTTCACCTACAATTCATCTTACAAGCTGACACCTTACTTCCAAAATGTCAACAATTTTCAGAACATGACATAGTATTGAGACAGCTCTGAAATGGCTACTATAAATAAAATACTTGTAGTTTTCCTACCATCTAAAGGTTTGTATAAATATGCACAAGCGTAACACTTAAACATGTAGAATGTTGAAGGACTATTCCTATATAACTGCTATTACCAATACACCTAATTAAGTTTGCAACATTTACAAAGCTCCCAAAATCTCAGAGAAAAGTGCCATCTTCTACCTTTATTTTTATTAAGGAGATACACTACAGACTACTGTCTTAACTGTCTGTTATTTCTTCTTACCTCCTTCACCCTTTTACTCTCTACTTTAATTCCTTCTCAACATTCATTCTTCAGAAAAGGTTAAAATACAGCACAAGACAACAATCACATTTACCAGGATCTAAGCAGGAGATGGTTGAGGAATGAGTCTCTTACACCACAAAATTACTGTGGTTTCAGGATTCAGAAGAAATGGCCCATGCACATGCAGAGAAGGATGAGTACCTCTAACTCTTAAGCCTCTAAATCCTTTTCTTCCTCACCTGTTGTTATAAGATGCTTTTCAGGCTTTCCGTGGAGTTGTTTCCCCTCCTCATTTCCACAGATCATATGGGAAAAGGAGCATATGAGAAGAAAACTAAGAAAGTGAACAACTACTTTTGCTACAGTATTTAAATAAGCTAATACTTTAGAATTTAACCCAGTTATACCAGTTAATAAAGTGGCATTCCATAGAGAAGACACAACTGAAGAAATCAATGAGAGGGAAGACAATGAGCAGCAACATTAAATGAAACTTGGCTTTAATGCTGATCATGTACTTACAAGGTTCTCCAAGTTTACAACTCAATCCTATGAGTGGCTTCTCCTCTCTGGAAGGTCAAACTTTTTTTATGTAAAAGTCCTAGATCAAAGGTTCCACAAAGCAGAATGCAGATTATGCCTGCTAGTCTCCTGTATTATTCTATTTTGAGCCAAGACACAGAAGTAAGTTTTCATACTTGACATCTATTAAAAAATGAATTGGGATACTATTCTCTACCTAGTATGGAAAGAATTATAATACTATATACTTACTATATACTGTATAATACTAAATTGAAATAAACAGCTGACACCTGAAAATTTATGATTTTTTTAAAAGAAACCCACACCACCAATGATTCTCATACATCTAAAATGCCTTACTTAAAAAAAGTTCTTTTTTTCCCCTCAAAAATTTGAAGTATTTCACATCCCTGGTGCTTATGCTACTAAAATAGCATTGTAATTCCCTAGGGTATATTAGTCAGGTTCAGAGTTAATGCAAATATATACACATTATATTTCATTATCTGGATATTAAAAGGAATAATGTCTCAAAGTTATAATATCAAAATTACTCTTTTTTTACATTAAAAAAGTATTTCAGTATTTGGTGCATATTTCTTTGCTACAGTGAGTTGTTATAGGGAAATTTTTTAGTTTTATCTAATCACATTTTTAAAAAAACTTCTCTCAGAATTTCATCAGAAGCAAATTAAACTCCTTTATATTTCCTTATTGGGTCATACCATACTCCAAGGAATCAAAATGTTTTGAGGGAAATTGAGCATAATAATTACAGCACAATAAATAATTCATAGCTCTCTGGTATGACTTTATGAGTTCTACATATGTCAAGAATAAAACAGATTCCAGCTAATGGCATGTAAAAAGAAGCTGATTAATGGATACATTTCTTGTTATACTTTGGGGGTTTATTTACTTAAAAACAAATATCACTATATTTAAAATATAAGAGATTTGAGAGACTTTTTAGAGCAACATTTAGAACCTCCTTAAAAGGTTTCTTCACAATATGAATTTGCCACTTGCAAGCATGTGTTATGTCAGCAATTTTAATCTCATAATAGCACACAACTTTCCCCAGACTTCTTGTCTTATTCGGTGCATGTGGCAACTTGAATTTGCTTAACAGTTCAGTAACCTGTGTTGCACTTATTGACCCATGCATGCATTTAATTTTATCATCACTGATGAACAGTAATTACTTTACATGAATTAAAATTACTCATTTCCTTGTAAGCCTTTCAAATCCCATGCTACTTACTTTAAAAATATTAATAAATATGCAGTCATCTGCATTGGATAAAAGCCCTGAAAGTATAGAGAACAAAAATACTGAAAGTGAATTTAACCTATCTGCTAACTATCGGTGCTAGACCAGCTACCTAAGCTGAGGCATCTAAGTACCACTCGGGATGCATGAGATGGGCAACTGTGACTCAGAAGTCCAGTACCTTCTGCATAGGTACCTAATGTTAGGTAGGCATTTATCTGCAAGGAATCTTGACTAGCACTAGACCCAGTCATGGGCAATTGATTCAAACCAAGGTATAGACAGTAAGTTTAGAGGATGTCCTCCCAGGGACTCCAGACTTCAGCAATATGTGAATTTTTGTATGTATTTTCCTGAGATCACAGCAAGCACACATTCTTCAGACTCCTGTTAACACTTGACATGTTATCAAGAAATAGTGCTTCAAACAAACTAAATACAATCCTTAGTAGGTGCAGCCTTCAAGGAAAAAGACATAAAAGTACATTAAATTTTATGTGCCACATTTGAAAGAAGTTATAATATATATATACATATACATACACATATACATATTCATATCCATACGCATCTACATATACCGAGACCTGTTTTCTTGGGTGCTGAAACTAGTTTTATCAGACCGGACTCTAATCGTAATAGCCCAGAGTAATTCCACTGCATTTACCATGCCAGTGACTCATGTGGTGACATAAGGCCAAAGGATTTCTTTCTGTGTTGCTTTTCTTTGTTTTGTACTTCTGGGTGAGATAAATCCCGCCCACAAGGAAAACAGTGGCATTTATCAAGTGTTTGTCTAACGAGAAAAGACCTTTAAACTGAAAAAAAGAAACCCTTGCCTTGCTACACTTGTTAGCTGCATTGTCCTTTTTTATGTAGGGGCCATTTATGAACTGAGATCTTAGGAAGAAGAAATGTTGGGGCTACTGACATTCTTTTGCTTTTAATTCCCACTGCACAGTTCAGTTTCACTCATTTCAGTATGAGCACTTCAAAACAAATGGAGATCAAAGGAAGGACTTTGGTAAGAGTGTCACAGGAGTGGGTACTTCTATTTGCTGGTCATGGGAGATAAGTATTGAATTGCCCTTTGGCTTTCTGAAAATTTCAGTCACAAGGCACATTGTGAAAGATATCTAGATACGGACAAGGAAACTGCAGTTGCAGGAAGAGGTGGTGATTTCCTTTGCTGTGAATCTATTCTTAGCTTGTGCTATAGTAGAGTATCAGGATATGATAGACAAGCATCATTTTTTTCTAGTATGAAATTGGAGTCATCCTGTAAGACACATTCATGCACAGAGAAAAAAAACCCCAAAACAACAACACAAACAATTCTACAATTTACAATACAAATACCTATGATCAGACCGTGAGATATCCCAGCAGAGTCCAGAAAAAATCCGTAAGTGAGAAAACAGTACTGATTTAAGGTATGTTTCATCTGATAGAAGATTAGCACAGGAAGTATGGGCGGATCTGGGGACTAAGAACTTAACTTTTCCAGTTCAGAATTGCATTAAATTAGACTGTGTTTACTTGCCATCAGACCAAGCCACCTACACCTTGCAGTAATGAGATCTCTGTGACCATTTGGAAGGGTGTTACTGTCTTCCCATTAACAAATTCCGTACAAATTTTCAGGTTTTGTACCCAAGATTTCCTAAAGTTTGAAGAATTCATAAAATATGAAGAATTCATAAAATATGAAGAATTTTAGTGCTAGGCATCAGAATAGACTGAAGGGGCAGAGCACAACAGTAGCTTCTTAATTAAACCTTAGCTCAAGAAAAGGCACAGTGGGATCAGTTTCTTGGTTTCCAGAAATAGAGGAGATCAGCTGGATGTATGACAATGTTGTGAATGTTCTGATAAAGACACAAGAATCAATGTGGCACTCAAGGCAGAGCCTGGCCTAAATAGGATTTTTAAATAGAAGGTGTTCAAGTTTAGGTGAAAGAAAACCATACAGAAATGCCCAAAGAAACAAACACCAGCCAACAAGAAAGTACATATATTGATAAAACCAGCTCAGTAGGTTGGAAACAGTATATTTTTGTCTTTAAAAATCCACAACAGTATAACAATAATAGAATAGAGTGCTTCCTCTGGAGTAAATGCTCCATTTACAGAATATGGCTAGTTTGCAGTAGCCTCTGATCCATGATTTCATAAAAATTTCAGATTTACATCATAAACATGGGACTTTTACACGTTTCACTTACAACCAGAAGAGCTACAGACTGAACATTTTAAACAGAGACTTACAGGATCCTCAAGTAAAGCACAGTAGTAGACATCAGAGCAGAAAAAAGTACAACAAAACAGTTCAACAAGATGTAAGTAAGTATTTGTCTTTACGTGAGACTTGCTTTTATGCAAGGAACAATGAATGATAGGCTGCAACAGGAGAGATGAAGCCTCCAAACTGGCAGTCTTCCCATGAAGGCAAGAAATTCTGTT
Source organism: Corvus hawaiiensis (assembly GCF_020740725.1). Lineage (NCBI taxonomy): Eukaryota > Metazoa > Chordata > Aves > Passeriformes > Corvidae > Corvus > Corvus hawaiiensis. Next base: position 42,963,261 of record NC_063255.1, on the reverse strand, counting down.
ATTAATTAATTAGTTCTCCTGCAGCATTATGCAACAACCTGTCACACTATCCTGAGTAAAATTTTAACTGACAAGCTAAACCCTGTAATTTGCTGTTTTCATTTAGCAGTGGTTCAAAGGCCAAGGATAAACATTTTACTTTGTCATGACTGGTTTTCTTTGCAAATCTGTGAAGCTGTTTTGGGGGAACCTCTAGTTATATTACTTGACGTAATACCCGGCACAGGTTTCAGTAGGAAGATGTTTTGTATCACAACTGCCCATTCTATGATGTTTCAGACATGCAAAAAATTGATTTTTTAATAAAAGAAAGTCTAATTCCACTCCTTTTGTTGACAAGAGAAGTACAAAAATTGAGGCATTTAAACATTTGTATCTGACTGTAACATTAAAGGTTGTCACTCATGAAACATATTAAGACCACCTGCTTGCGTACATTCCCCTCTGTGGGGGACTGGAAACTATTACACAAAAGAACAAAAGCTGCTAAAGGAGCAAATATTAAAGGCAGGGGGCAGGGGGCCTGTACTTCACCTTAAAAAAATCTTTATTTTTACTTGCAAGGCTTCAGATGTTTTTGAAATTGTACTCTTCAGCAGTAGTTAATCTCTTCTCAATTCAATAAGATAAGAACCTTATCTTATTGCTATTTATTTTTTTTTTAATATTACAACCATTATCTTATCAGGATCAAGGTCCCTTTTAACAGATAATTCAGTCATGTTTTTCACACTCATAACCAGGGTTAAATTTTTAAAACAACACAGAAAATTGAACAAAACATAAACCAGGATAAAGTGGATGGATGCAAAGAAGAAAAATAAGAATTTTTATATATTATGTATGTGGTCCATAGACAATTTCAATGAAAGTCAGAATTCAGCCCTGACAAGTTCTGAAATTTTTAGAAGTCACTGACAACAGAATGGAGGATGTCCAACCTCAGGAAGACACCAGAAACAGAGGTGTCTTTACTTCAGCTAAGGTTTTAGAGTAAAGTGAAACACGTTCATTAAAACTATATGGCTGTCCAACATACCATCAACTACTCAACATTTTTTCAGAGCATGCCAAATGACCGGGGTCTAAAAGGAGGAAAAATAATATTAGGATTTACACTGCAGCGGGGATAGAATGATGGAAAATGTGAATACTGCTCAATTCAATACAATTAAGATCAAACATCCAGGTTTCTTAGGGTATTCCTTACATTCTTAGAGATGATACCCAGGAGGATAGTACGTAAGGACTTGTTCAATAATAGAGTAATGAAAAAATATGAAGAGAGAAAACAGTCTCTCAAAGTCTGGTGAAAGTGAATTTCTGCATCTTACGAGAGGGATGAGAGTTCATCAGCAAGTTACTTTGAGTGTTACTTGTATAAGCAAGCTAAAAATGTTCATGTGCTAGCACAACCAGGTACATGTAGAGGCTTGAGAGAGATTTGGACTACCCTCTACCCCCAGGGACATTTAGACAGACTAGGCTGCTGGATGTTTTAATATGCTCTGTAGAAAAATGGATCTTCAGCAAAGAAAAAAAAAGCAAATACAGACAGTATGTCAGTGAGAGAAAGAAGTTATCTAAACTCTTAGGGCCTTGCATTGCAGGAAGCCTTGCAAGACATCCACATCCTTACACTGAAAACAGCTAAGGAAAGCAGAACAAAATTATCATTCTTCCGAAGAAGGATGAAACTTACAGAAAAATGGAAAAGGCATTTTAAAAAGTCTTTGTGTCTCTAGTTCTTCACTCCACTAGTGAAGTAGCTAGTGGTACTACTATTCTATATCAAAATATTTAACTAATACATAGATAGTGCAAAGAGGTTAGTCAAATCTTTCTTCAAGAAATTACGGAGCACTGGGGTGGTCTCTGCAGCCCCCAGAGGCTTGGGATGAGGTGCACCCCTGCACCTACCCTTGGCTTGAGTTCAGATGGCAGGATGAGTTAGTGGGACAGACCGCACTGAATTACTGAGTTTCTTTTTCCTAGGGTAGGCAGCAATGACTTTGCTAACAGTCTGATTATGAAGATTCACTGATCTTGTATAGGCACTCAACTCTGAAAAGGGAGACCTTGAAATTGGTCAGGTTACTGTGCTTCTGTAGCCACTATTTTTCCTCCCTACTACCTGACTGGCTGGTGTGCTTGGCTGAAAAGGATTTCAGCCCTTCAGAAAGGAGAAATAAAAAAAACCAGCATAACAAGAGCGGGGATGCGGTGTTGGGCTTCTGTGTGCTAGACACTTGCTCTAACTGCAGCCCTTTCTAACAATCCTGATTTCCAAGTCTCAAAAAACTTCCCAGCAGCTCTTCAATCAGACATCCTTATCAACATCCAGGTAAATATGCTGCCCCTGGACTCAGTGACGCAGATGACTGTTTCCAATCTTAGGGACCTGAGTTACTGCTTTTCCTTCCTGCTCCACTACACCCTCCTCCTTAAGCTAGCATCTTCTGGCTCATCTTGCTCCACTACCTCTGCATGGAGGTGACTCCACCATTGGGTGACCCCACAGAGCTGCAGTCTGGCTCCTGGATGCTCTTGTTGCTCCCTGAAACTGACTTCAAGTTTTGAGTGTCCCAATCCACTCTTCTTTTGCCTCTGATGTCACCATGAGAGGCAGACACCTGGTTTGCTTGCCCTTAAAGCTCACACCTGCACCACAGTAAGCTGTGGGTGCCAGGGAAAATGAGCTGACAAGAGAAAATAAAAAAGCTGGGTAATCAGTTTAGAGAAGAGAATGGCCCTATGGACATAAGCAGTAAAGGATATGAAGAATTTTTCACAATAAATGTCTGCCTTGATTTATTTCCTTAAACAAAGACCAAAAGTCAGTGAAGCATATAAAATACAAGTATTAAATGTTTAATACAGCTTATAGACCACGAGAGTTTTATCCCTAGTAACCTCTTTTGCCATTGCTCACTCTTCCTTTCAGACCCTCAATTACTCGTTAGGCTGTGCAGCAAGGGCTGCAACAGCTGACACTTTGCTAGTGACCACAGAGGCTCAGCACTTTGGCCTGGGTTTCATGTCCCACATTTGCCCTGACAGTCTGCATCTTTCTTCTGTTATGTGCATTATATGGAGGACTCTGCCAGGACCCTGCCAGGACCCGGCAAATTCTTTGGGACCCCTGTCCAGGGCAGATGATAGAATGATGATAAGAGGGAAAAAGAAGAAAGGCAAAAGTCCATCACAATCCTTGCAGTCCATGAAGAGTTTTTTCACAAATTTCAAAACACCCATGAACTATGCTTTGTGGGTACACAGAGTTTCAAGACCAGGCTCAGGATTCTTTTTTTTTTTAATACTGACCTTCTCCTGCTGGACATTTCACATGCGATTCTTTGTGAAGAATAACAGAAGTGCTCAGTGTGTATTTGAAGGGAAGTTAGATGACTCTTTTTTGTGTTGTGATATTGCCTTGTTTTTCTAGGAAAGAGAGCATTTGGGTGTATATCTTGTGCATAGAGATAGTTTATTGGGTGAAACACGCAACTCAGGCTGTTTTGTGGATGAATACAAAGTCCAGGAGACACGAGGATAAGAAGTGCCCATTTGGAGGCATTTTCTCCCGTGATTTGTACACCAAACTTTTAACTATTGAACACAATGTGAACAATGGAGAGTATTCCTGTAAGGGCAGGTAATCTTTTAATATTCTTATTTTTGTTCTCTCTTGTATCCAGCTAACATGCCCCTGCACAGTGAAGAAGGCTGCTGCCCACCCTGTTGTGGTGACTTCAAATAGCCCAGACTGCTGCGACTGTAGCAAAAATCGCCAGGTATGACCTTGCTGAAGAGCAGTACTGGCATTTAAGGGCTTTATGACTGACTAAGCTGACATTTAAAAATAAAAAGCAGAAAAGTGCAAAAGTGTGCTGCTGAGGTGAAGTCACACGACATACTGCCCCTGCTCCATCACCAGAATAGACAGGGCTTACTTGCAGCTGATTCCGGACATGTCACCTTCTCTCTCCTATTTTCTAAAACACCCATGCTTCTAATAAACAGTTGACTAGAAAGTACCTATTTCAATGGATAGCAAACTGTATCATCATGTGAGAATCACCTCGTTTTGAAAAAGCTTTGAAACAGCAACAGCATCTTGCATATAGATTTGTGGAGTGAAAAAAATGTGATTAAACCAAACTATACAACTGGGAAAAGCAAGCTCAGGCCACACAACCAGTCTTCAGTTTTTTCTAGATATCAAAGTTAAAACTATTTCTGAGTGTTTTGTGTTTCTAGCCTAAGGTTAGAAGTGAGTTGTGTTTGTGTCCCTGTTAGCTTCCCTGCTTCTGACTATTTCTGACATAATAAAAAACCTTACAGCTATCCTACCAATCCCCTTTTCTTTAGCCTTATACCATCACAGCTGCAAGAGTACAACTGAGGTATTGGAGGGGTAATGCATTAAAAGTACATTAAAAATGGTGCTCTAACCTACACTTCTACACTTCACAGGTCATTTAAAACAATGACCTCTCCTACCTGATCTCACATAATTTCAGGGGTTTTAACTGCTGTTATCAGATGACTGTGTACTGTAATCCATTCTACCACCATAGAACAAAATCCAAACCACTTACTTTCCTACCAGCTGATTTGGAACTTCAGTTGGAATCACTACAAGGATCTGGAGAATAAAGCAAGGCAAAGCCACAGCTGTTAACGGGGGAGGGTATGAGAGGCTGTACATCAATCCAAAGCCTTTCCTTCCCACATAAGCAACTACTACAAGAACATCAAGTGATTAAGACTGGAGATGAAGATACAGCATATATGGGATAGGATGGCAACAGTTCAATATATATTTCAAAATGGACTTCTGGGGGATGAGGAAGATGAATGAGAATAGGATGGAAGTCAGTGTTTTAGAGAAATCCTTACTACTTTATAGATTTTCTGCTATGCTGCCTTTCTCACAGAATTACTTCACTGTATTTAGTACTTTCCTAGCATGCTGAGCTCATGATTTCATCCAAGAAAGATCATGACAAGGGCATGGTTTCTAAAAGCGGTCTCTTCAAAGCTTTTTGTAGGCTTTTAGATGCACACTGCTTTAAGAAAATCTATTTGTTCACTCTTTAGAGAGCAAATCCTTTGCCTATATGTATGTGTGCATTGTCACTACAACCATCCACTCAAAGTGTGTCCTTACACTTTTACCAAGAACCATGTCAGTCACTACCAAAACATGCAGATAAACAAGATGGGCATATTTATCTAATGTCACTGGGATAGGTGCCAGTAGTTTACTCTGTGGAATTATAGTTGGAAAGCAATTCATAATACAGTAGCTCTCATACCCAGACTTGTTGGTATCATCTGGTGCATCTGTATTGCTCAAAGCTGATGTTTTTCGTTATAATCTTGTAGTATGTTTCCCAATGGAACTGCATATATGACATGACTTCTTCCACCAAGTACCTCTGCAGTATTCCTCATTTGCATGAAAGTATTAGAAATATTCTATACATCATCAACACCTAATTAACCTAATTCCAGGGGTTTAAATAGTGTTTCATCACACACAGAGAGTCTGAATTTATTGCAAAGCAAAATACGGTCCAGAAGTACACTGGCAAAAAGAACTTCTTTTGTCTTCTTTATGACCTTCATGGGCTAGAGAGAACTGAAATAAGCAGAGAGCATTTACAACAGAAATTTACCGCTTATCTTTCAAAGTGATTCAGCACTTTCAAACTATGTCAAAGGGAATAAATAGCACTCAGTGGGTAATCTACCTTAAAGGAACATAACAGGATTTTTAGCATTGCCTAAGTACCTAATACTGCATAAGAGGATGCTCTTTACAGCCTCTCGTTGTGAAGAACGAAGTCTTTACATAAAAGTGCGTGAAAGTGCTATTAGTTGTTGCCAGTATGGTCAGATGGCTAAGAGAATAGACTGAGACTTAGAATAATAGTTCCTTCACATTTTTGATAATAAACAGCTCTAGAGCTGTTAATCACTTAACACTTAACTTTACAAAGGAATCAAATGTGAGAAAGACTGATTTTTAAGCCATAATTCTTAAGTGGATTTTTTTTTCTGTTAAGATACTCCTAAAGACCTCATGATTACCCTGTAACTTTGCAAGAGTTCTGTGGAACCCACTTGGGATTTAACCATTGCACCTTCAGTAACAAAGAGGAATATAAAATCATGGGAAGATTAAGAAATTCAAAATAAGGCAGTCACCCCCACTAAGCTTTGCATAAAACAGAGACACCTAACATTGCTAGGAGTGGCAAAGGAAAGGAAATCCAACACAAGAAGGAAAACTTTGTCGATTACAGTTCCTTTAGTAATGGTACAGCGCAGCAACATCAACCAAAATACAGCTACTTGTACATAATATAAAAATATAATCCTTCATAAAGTTTATACTGTGCTCAGAATTATGTATTGAGCTTAAAAAGTGATGTATAACATTTTCTCTTAAATAATATGGTCAGCAAATGGATGTAGTAACACACTCTAACTTGAAGACAAACACAGAAAGAGCAGTTTCTTAGTTCAGTGTATCCATATATCATACCTCAGGCAGGATTTGAGAGAACTAAGTCTTTCGAGTTTTCCCTTTGCTACTGTTCTCTATCCATAGCACAGCTATGGTGAATTGAATTTTTGGTAGTGGCAATTATTACCAGATACAGAAAAGTGTTATTCAGAACCAGCTTAAGGCACCAGTTTCCACAACAGACCCATGACATTACTGGCAAAAATCAACTTTAAAGGCAGCTATGAGTGTTTAGCTACAGTACCATGATAAACAACAATCCATTGTTGACAACATATTCTGTTGACTAGCGTGGCATTTGTTTATTCTCTAAAAGGAGTAGTAACATGTATGATTTTAACATTACTACAATCTGAAGAATGCATAAACTCTTTGCAAAAAAAAATTCTCCTTTCATCTCTCCTTTTTAAAATTCCAATCATCGATCTTGCAAGACAACTCTTTTACAGACTTTTTAGAAATACATTCCAACACATTATTTAGTAAAAGCCCACTAAATTACTTTTCTTCTTGAAAAGAAAGTATATTGTCCCATGTCCCGTGTCCCTCTCTCCCAGTTGTATTGTATCTGCCTCTGCTATCAACAGCACTGATGAACAATTCATTTAAAAGAAATCAAGTTTTCTCCTGAAGTCTTAAAGAGCAAACACAAGACCTTGATTTCCTCAAGACCTCTATCCTAATAACAGCCCATGATACCAGCGAGAATTTAAAACAATATGAAGTGAAACTATCATCTTGACAGCACCTGCCACAAAGAGCCAAAGGAGCTTCCTTGCTGAAACTCTCTTAAACTCTAGAGTGAAAAGTAGGATTCGAATACAACAGGACAAGGAGTAAATTAATCAGATTTCACTACAGAAATTGTGCGTTACATATTGAACATCGTAGTTCAGACAGAGAATCACAGCTGAGACATATTCAAAGAAGTACTATGAATTTCAGAATATGTGCCAGACACATCACAGAGCAATGTCAAAAAGTTATGAATGTGACAGTCACTGTAGCTAACCTGGTTCCATTCACCAAGGGATAGAAAAATTTATCACAGGAAAAGAGGAGTAGATACTGAATCACGTATTACATAGTTCGCAAGTATTTTTCAAATTACCATCAACTCATAGTACTTCTTCCACTTATCTATCACAAAATAGTTAGGGTTGTACGCGATCTTCGGAGATCATCTAGTCCAACCCCCACTTGTATCCCCACATTCCAGAGTAGGACTGTCTGCAACTACTTGTAAAAAATAACAAATATTCACTACAGAGTTGATATATTATGCAATAAATCCCCAAAGGCTTTCATTTGTATTCATCTACTGGGTCTGCCAAAACCTTGGCTCTTACCTGCACTTAGTGCAGAGTGTTGATGAGATTTTTCTGTGCCTTACAATAATGCCAACCTTGAAGTCAGACATTTACTGCCAGTGCAGTGAATAACCTCAAGATTTTCCTATGAAAAATACCAGCAGCACACAAAATGCAAATTTGTGTCTCACTACCTATCTTCCTTTAAGGTGCAATGAGCAGAAGTCTTGTTATATTGTTTCTGCATCTTTTGCACCTGAACCTTAAAGTTTATAAACTTTCACACTTTTATTCATTTTTTGAAATTAAGTGAAACACCTCTTCAGAATTAAACTACACAAATCACATGTTGTCATAAATTCAGTCAGCTGTGAAGAGGTATAGCTCAGATTCTAGCAACACAATGAGCAACAGTGATTTCTTCCATTTCAAATAAACTTTAAATAAATAATTTCAATTAAATTAACAGCTTCAGCCACAACAGCTGTAGTATACAAAAAACAAGAACTATAGAGAATTAATCTTGCTATTGTTATCTAATCATATCTAACTGCAGGAATTTTCTGAGTCAATCAATAGCAACATTTTCTAAGCTAAAATCCAGATCTAAGAATGACATAAAAAATGGGAAAATAAGCTGGAATGACATTATGTTAAAAACAGACATTCTTCATTAAATGAGCTAACCACACCTTAGGGTTACAATTAACTTTGGTCATGTTCTGAATGTGCTCAGATCTCTAAAGACCCAGTAACTTTAGGATACACAATTTATCTATAAGGACATAGTACAGCCTTCTAGTTCTTTTGTATGACTGGGCAAAAGAAAATTGATATCATCTTGTACGGTTGGTTGTGATCTCAGTTATCTAACAAACATATGACACAAAAGTATCTCAGAGAGCAGTGCAAACATAAAAGCTCCATGACAGGGGACAAAATAAGAAAAAGAAATTAAAAAGAAAAAAGGCTGCATGGGTTTTCTCAGTTATCATTTACTGTTTTGCCTTCTGGCAGATGAAAAAAGTTATCTTCTTTGAGTTTACGATGTTCTGGTAGATCTAGCTGTCTTTTTGCTTCTTCAATGTCTTCCTGAATTGCCGAAATGAGTGCATCTGAAAAAGGTAAGAATAGGGATATTTGAAAGTTGGTTTGTATTCTGAACACAGTAACAAGTGAAAATAAGGTACCACAAAACTTCAAACAACGATTACAGCAGTAGAATATAACTAGGAGGTTTGAAAGGCAGAATTCTTTGCTTGTAAAATGTCTTTTAACATGCCAAAGTTGCATTTTACCCATTAACAGCACTACCCTCTTCTTTTCCCAAAAGACATGTTAGCAGTTCTGTTTCAATACTAACAAAACTGCATTTTAAGAAGAAATTAATACACTTGACTTTTTTGACAAGCCCATGATTTTAAAATTATTCCTCAGACAAGTGAAAGAAAAATGCGGGTTTTTAGTGTGATACATTAGAAGATGTGGGGGTATGTTTTTTGATTTTTAAGTTATGAAAAAATTTTACTGAAATTTCAAAGGCTAACAGATAAAACATCTCATGATGGAAGGAGATACAGTGAAGACACAGAGCTTGCATGAATAAGACAAAAAAGAAACTAGTTTGAGGGAGACCTCCAGTACTGACCTAAGGAATCAAAGTTTTTTTCCGGTCGAATGTATCCTGTTATGACTATACTAAGAATTTCTCCATAAAAGTCTTCTTTGAAGGTGTGGATAATGTGCGTTTCCTAAAGGAAGAGAAGTAAGTGAACAATTATTATGAACTTAGGAGTTTATCTCCCTCTCTGTAAGCATGCAGGCCTAATATTCAACATTCAAATTCTCCTCAACAGATAAAAATAAAAGGGACATTTAATATAGCATGTATAATCCAAAATTAAAAGGCCAGGGCTTTAGTTTTTATTAGGAAGTAGAATTGCACTTTGTATAGAATTTTAAAAAAATTACTCCCTTAAAGAGTAAAAAGTGTATAAAGAGAAAAAGAAAGAAGAAAGAAAAAACCAACAAAAAGCCCCAAACCAAACAGAAAAACCTACAAACAACAAAAAAAAAAAACAAGAAAAAAAGAAAAAAAAAACAAAACAAAAAAACCCTCAAAAAACAAAAACACACACCAAAATCCCCCTCAAAACAATCACCACCCCAAAAACCAGAAAAACCCAAACCAAACAAAAAAAACCAAAAAAAACCCCCACAAAAACCAAACCAAAACTTAAAAATGAAACAAAAGAAAAAACCAAAACAAACAAAAAAAAGCCCCACCAAACAAAACCCCCCCCAAACAAATAAACAGCCAAGGAAAAAAAAAAAAAACACCGAAACAACCCACCAATCAAACCCAACCCAAACGAAAAAACACCAACCAATTTAAAAAACCCCCACACCCTCAGACTTGAAGAGAAATGCTTCCAAACTTCTCAGTGGTAAGATTTCCAAGGCTGGAAATGTTAATGTTTCATCAACAAGTGGATACATTTAAATAACTATGAATACTTTGATAGAAGTAGTCAGCTCCAGGAGAGCTTTTACAACTATCTCCTAAGGGAACTGAATGCTAAAATTGAACAGCAAGTCCAGACTAAGACACGGTTCCACCTTACACTCAAAACTATTTTATGCACATCTTCATCTTCAAAACAGGCCAACCCATAGCATATGCCAGCAGAACTATCAGTTAGGAAGCTTTTAACTACTTGCTGAGAAAAGTTATCCGCAAAAAATTTTTAAAGTATACATTTGCCTAAGACAAACACTTAGAAGCAGAGATTCATGTCCAAATAAAATTGTTTTCAACATGAGAGCTCTGCAAGACTCAGGAAAAACATCAGCATCTGACAGCAAAAATCCCCAAAGCTGTCACAGCTCAGGATTTTAACTTCACCATCCTTACATCCTTATATGCCTTTAAATATTTATTCTGTACATTAAGCTGCAGCACCTCATGTATGGATTCCATCATTTAAGAACAGAATTATTTTAAAAATCATTACTAATTAAGCTGCCCCAACATCTCCTATCTGAAATGCAGATACATTGCAGAGAACAACAGATTATTACTATGTTCCAGCTCATGCTAAGGCTCTCATAACCAGTAAATTCAATGCATTTATCAAGTTTACGCTTAATTTGCTACCAGCAACTCAAGCAACCATCATTTCAAGTACTGTTATATTTTAAATTTGGAAGTAGTAAAGAAACAGTGGAACAGAAGAAAAAAACTTTATTCAACTTCATCTGCATATTCTCCGGTTACAGAGACTATATTCTTTTCAGAATATAAATATTATATAGATAACAAATGCATTTCTAATGGTGCGCAGATTCCTAGATATCATTCATCAGTCAAATCCTGCGTATCTTGTTAAAATTCATCTGGTCTTTTATTACAATAAAAATCCCACAAAAACCAAAATTCTTACCACTGATTTCTTAGTATTCTTATAGAAGGGATTCCATCCTATGCTCAAAACCATTTTATGAACATCTCCGTTTCCAACACAGGCCCATCCATAGTATATACCAGTAGAGATATCAGGTGGAAAGCTTTCAACCACTTGCTCAGAGAAGTTAGCTGTAAAAATTTTATAAAGTGTAAAGTGTGAGCGACTTTGTGCAAGTTAAGAATATAACAGGATCTTCAAATACTTAAAAGCCAAACTCTGCCTACATACTATTTACAAACATAACACTGGTGATGATAAGAATAACACAACATACCATTTGGCAAAGTATAAAACAGCTTCATAAAATTCAGTCACTGTGGCAATACCAGAGTTACTACATCTCCTACATGCACACCCACTGTATTTTATAGTTTCCTTTCTCTTCTGCAATAATAATTAATAAATATGTCATTTCTACAGCCAGAACACATTTCATTCTTAGGACAATTACTACAGCTTTACTATGATGAAAAATGAGAGGGGAAAAAATCAACTTTCTTCTGCACTATAAAAGAACATCTCAGAACTATTTATTAGTAAAATATTTGCTGATGAAATAAAATATCTAGAAGCAAATGCAATAATTATTTAGTCATCTGTCAATTTTGTACAAGTTCACTTACAGAGGCCTCTGTGGATTTGAGATTTCCTTTGAAAAGTACATATTTACAGTAAAATAAAATTTCCTTTTGACTGAATTTAACCTTCTCTCAAAATTACTATCCTACGTCTATTTCCCAGCTGAATAGATCTCTTCATGCAAGATACCAAACTGATTTGAAAGGACAGTTACCAAATTTTTATCAAAGCTCCCAGACATTAACGGCTTCCTTTCCCCGTTCCCTAATACCAACACACCATTTATAAACAAGAGAAGAATGTGACATTCTCAGATGTCAGAAATCCAGCACCATAAGCGTAACCTTACGAAGTTTCATGTCCATTAGAAGAAGTGCCATATGACCTCTGACCTCAGTGTCTGTTTAAGGCAGGTCAAAATTCTCTTGCAGTAGTCATCTGGCTGCATTTAGACAACTGAAACAGAGATGGGCAATAGGAAAATATATTCTCTGTAGGCCAAGCCCACCTGCTCTATTTCAAACTCTGCTTTACACCCCTTGAACTTTCTTCCTTGCTGCGATTCCCAATGCCTACTCTACTCCCTTCCTTATTCCTATCGGAGGTTTATGTGAAGGGATATTTTCCCAAGCTGCCACACCACAGCACCGTGAATGTGACCCTTATCTACATGCTGTACATCATGACGACCACTAGATGAAAAAAGGAACAAACATCAAAACTCAGAGAAACCTCTTTACAGACTGAGGTGTAGAGAATAACACAAGGGAGAGTGCAAGACGCTAAGCAAGGGGTGGGGGGGGAGGGAGGGAAGCGTCAGGAAAACGCTGATACCGAAGGAGGGAGGGCCGTTCTCGGAAAGCACAAGTCATAAAAACAGCGCAGCTGTGCAGGGCAGCCGGGCGACTTCCGAGGTGAGGCGACCTGAGTCACAGCGCTGCTGCACCGCTGCTGCACCGCTGCTTGGCAGGAGCACGGCACGGCTCCGCTCGAGGGGCGCGACAGGGACCGGCTGCAGAACCCCCCGCCCGGCGCCTCACCGGCGGCAGCGCTCCCGGGGCCCGGCGCGGACCCCCAGCCCCACGGCCGGGCCCAGACCCGGGGACACCCCGCCCGTGTTGTTTCCAGGAGATGTGCCCCCCGCGCCCGCTCACCCGTGGGAATGCCCAGCTCCTTGGAGCCCCTGCCGAAGCCCTTCACCACCTCCCCGCGGCAGAAGTACGGCAGGTGCCTCATGGCCCCGCGCTAAGGCGCCGGCACCGCGGGCCCGCCGCGCCGCTGCACCGCTCACCACCGCCTCCCGCACAGGGCGCTACCAACGACAGGGGAGGAATCAGAATGCGCGCTCAGGCTTGCGATCCACACAACGCTCCGGCGGCTCCTGCCACCCTCCAGAATGGCCGTGCCCGCCCCGCATGCCCAGTGTGCCCTCCCTTGCCAGGGGACTGAGATCCCCGCCGGAGTGGGGCGGGCAGGAGCGGGCGGGCGGAGCTGGATGGTGATCGCGCCCGGAGGGGGGCGGGCGGAGCCGAACGGCGATCCCGGCCGAAGCGGGGCGGGCGGAGCCGAACGGCGATTGAGCGGCGGGCGGTGCCTGCGAGGGGCGGCGGGCCTTGGCGTGCGCTACGAGGCACCGTGGCTCGTCAAGGCCAGCGCCGTGCCCTTTCCTGCTGCCCATGGGTTTCGTCACACTCGGCTCTCCGAGGGCAGTTGGGTCTGGTCCGTGCTGCAGTTTCTTCCGATGGAAACTGCGCAGTGACAGCTGTGACTGTTCTGCACCAGCTGCCACCTCCTGACCCTCGTACCCGAAAGGCTGCACCTCGCACCCTGCGCCACGCGTGGAGACAGGGATTGTTGCTCCTTTGGTAGCCCTAAATTTGCCTTTTCGCTCAGAAAAGGCCAAATGCTTCAGTGCACAGCAGACATTCAGGAAAGCCCCGAGAACAGGTCGTCTTTTGTGACATGCTCCAGCGAACTGTAATTGCGTGCTTAAAACAATTCAAACAACCAAAACCCAACAACAAACCAAACAACCCAACCAACAAACCAAACTAAAACCAAACCAAAAAATCAAACCATTTTTACTCACCTCTGCTTTACATCATGCTCACATCTCCCTTTCTGCCATTACTGCTGGTAGTACCGGGATCTCCTTTGGAAAAAAACCATCAAGATAACAGTGCTCATCCTGTGTTCACTCAGCTTAAAGGAAAATAAAGGGTAACTGAGCATTTCTCTTCCTTCACTTCCTGTCTCCAGTTGCTCTTCATGTTGATGAAGCTCATTAATGTATTTAGATGATTAACACTCTTTTTTCTATTGCCCTGATCCAACTTAAATAAATTCCAGATTGCATGAGTTCAAAATAGTAGTATTGTGGAAGATGTCCATAATCTCGGTAAATTACAGAGCAGCCAACCTGCCAGCACACAGTCTCTTTGTATCAGTGATACAAAAGGCCATTTGAGTTCTGGGGTCTCATTCAGCACTGCTGTGCTGCACATAAGCATATTTGTGTTTAAAGACATAACTGTTATCCAGAAACACCATCCAGAAAATCCCCGAAGTGAATTGCCACTTTCTTTTTCTTCCCCCCTTCTAGAACAGAGCTTCTAATTTCACCAGTTTGATATAAGTCATAAAAATATTTCAGGACTTACCTCTAATTTAGTTTGCTATTTTTTAATGTGGAAAAGCAATGTAAACATCCTTGGCTTGTGCTTGTATTTAATTGTATTCCAAATAAATAACTTTTTAAAATGGGAACTGTTCTGAGAAACTGACTTATAGATCATCTTATAAAGCACTGACTGTTCATGGAAGCTGTGGACACAAGCTGTTTTATATAAAAAGGCAAAAAAAAGTTATAAGTGATTTTGCCTCAAACTTATCCTCTTCTTTTCTTCTTTCATTTCTCTTATCCCAACTCCCTGCCATCCTTTTCAGGATAACATTCAAATTCATTACGTCAGTTTTAGTAGCTTTGATTGTCTTAGAGAATCACCGTATGTGTAACTGGAACTAGCAACAGAGTGGTGATGGTATACATGTAAGAAGAAAAAGTGGGAGAAAGATATCCTAAGTATGCTACTGGCAGGTCAGTTCTGTTCTGCTGTCTCTGAGTGTGTAGAGAATAGTGCTACAAAGAGTGTTTAAAGTGGTATTTCGTCATGGAAGTGTCTTGGATATGAAGTCCAAATCTGGAAGTCATTGCCTAGTTGCTTAGCTAATGACAGACCATTAACAGTTGACAGTGTGACCTCATGGCCATTAGCATTGCTAGTTTATTTTAACTGAAAAGCAAGAAACGGAAACAAAACCCCTCTATTTTCTGGAATGAGTTTCCTCCCAATATTTGTATTCAAGGACATACACATTTGTGTTCTACCCCCTCTTCTCCACGCCCCCTTTTTTTTTAAACAAATCCATCTCTTCAGAACAGATGCTGATGTTCTTGTGATATCCACACGATGGCACGCAGTGACTTCTTTTTCAGTGTCTGTAGGTTTGGGCAAAAGGTTTACAATCTCAGCAACTAAGAAAACCTTGAGAAGTACTAAGGCAAGAAAGTATTTGTTTAAGAACTATGTGGTTAAGTAATTTCACAGAAGTCTAACTGACGAATTCTATCTCATTCTGTCAAACAGTCATAACATTAATAATTTCTATCAGTAATCATGATGGACTGCCATGATCCAGGTAAAACATTAGCTGTCCTTCATACTATGTCCTTGTTTTTATTTCGTTACTAAGTATACTGTTCATATTGGAGAGGGCAGATCTTGAACAAGTCGAATTTAATTATCTCAACTGAAATTTAGAGTCGTTTACTAAAATTTAGTAGATTTAGTAGATATGTTTCTTCTAAAAACATCATCAAATTTTAGTGATGAACATGTCTCCTAGCACTGCCAGTCAAGAGAAGAACAATTTGATAGTTCCTACCTCCAGTGAGAAAACTCAGGCACTGTGTCAGGCAGCTAGGGAGGAACTTCTGTTCCCTGCTTATGCTACTTCACCTGTAGTTATTGTTGTCAGTGAAAAGTATTTTTCTTTTTATATATTTATATCTATATGTACATATATATATACAGCCACAGAAACCAGAAGAAAGGAGAGCATGTGTTACAGCACCTGTGTAGGACCCGTGTCAGGTTACCTAACTGAACATAAGCTTTGAGGACTCATCATACTAACCAACATTTAATGCAGAGTAGAACATACTCTTTTCATCTTGTTTTGCAGTAAAACATAAGACTTGTATCACATCATAACCCTGTTCCAGAGTCCCTATCTCTTATTACTGTGCTGCAAAAGCCTGCATTCCTATGCAGGACTTAAGGTGAGAGCAGGAATATCCTGTTTCCTTCATGTGGTGTGGAAAAATAGCAAAACCATATCTGCTGGATACCGGAATATTCTAGGACTGTCCCAGCCAAACTGGAAATTCTGGTTACACCAGGCTCAGTGAAATATTCAGGAGCTGACTCAGAGAAAAGAGTGCCATGTAGTAAAACTAGTAGCATTTTAGCCAGTTTCCATTCCCAGCATGACAAAACACTCATTGATTCAGGAGTTCAATTCAAGGACGCTCTGGCACTCCTTATTTTTAGTGTGCTGAAACCAGGTGATGAAATCAAAGATATGTACAAAACACTCTTGCTAGAATGTCTAACAAATACCTGCTTTGAAAGTATTTTTTCTGTATTTTAGTCGGGAATATAAAACCACAGAAGTTATTCTTTTACTTTAAAAAAAAAATTATCTTTATTTTTAGCAGTCTGAAGTTTTGTTCTAGTTGAATGGACCACTCTCTTCTAGGAGAAGTATTTGCACATTAGTATGATGGTACCAAGACTGTGTTAGATTACAGTGAAGCAACAGGTACTATCAATGTCTGTATAACAAGGCATAGCTGATATTATCTACTGAACATCTTCTGATAATTACATAAAATTCCAAGAACTACAATTTGTATGTTACTAAACTATGTGTGAAAGACAAAACTGGTGCATTTCAGATATTTTAGAAATATTACATAAAGGCAGAGAACTTGATGCCTTTTGAAAGTCTATGTCGATTCTCAAGGATTCCTCCAGCTTTTGAATCCCTATTTCTCTCTCTAGTGTCTTTTCTCCACACCAAATCCTCAATTAGCTCCTTGAAAAATGCACAGCATTGCTTTCAGCTAGCTTCCCATTGTCTCTGCGCAGCCCTGTATTGTGCCATGCGGACATGCTTAATGGTTAGTGCTCAAAATTCTCTAAATTTTAATACTGCTGAAGAAACTGAGCCTTTAAAAAAAAAAAAAGCCCTTAAATGTATTTTAAGTTCCTTCCTCTTTGTCCATGTTCCAAAATATGTTTAATAGGTGTCTCAGATTAAATAACTGTAATTAACTAGTTCTGATTAGGCTAAATCATATGATGGCCATCTGAATGGCAGGTGCATTGTCACACATATTTTTTTTTCAGACACAGTTTACCCAGATCAAGGTATTTGTGACCAGTCTGTCTCATATTATAAAAGCAACCTTCAATTAATTGTATGGCAAAATATTCAGGGGAATCCTACCAACAGAGGCTTTGGCAGCGCAAGAAAAGTAATACCGGGCAAGGCAGCTCAGGTAGCTTACCACCTTGAAGATAACTAAATGAGATTCTCATGTGTTTGACAGACTCTGGTCCAAAATATCTTGCATTTCTCAACAATCAACACAGATTGCTATCACGACTCTCACAATGGAATGTAGAAGAACAAGACTGGGATGGTGACATGGGCTGGGAGATGTTTACTGTACTGTCATGATATTTGCAGATGAATAGATGTTAGGCAACTTGGAGGTCAGTGTCAAGCTATTTCTGTAGAAATGGTGTGTAAGAGAACAATTTCTTACAGGAGGCAACTGAGATAGCTGACATCTAGTAAGAAAGTAATAAACAATGGGACAGGCAATGGATTTTTCAGCTCATTAAATTTAAGATACCAGAAAAAGCTTCATTTCAGATTTTGGTGAACCTGCATAATTTCTGCTTCTTGTGAGTTGGAAAGCAAACAAAAATAATATACCAAATATTTTCTGACCCAGAACTTAATACTACTTGGCTGTTAATTTCTGCTTTACATGGCAAAGAATAGAAGACAAAGGTGCTAAAGGTTTATAGAAAAGGGCAATCACTCCGAGGGAAAAGCCTGTTAGAAGGGTATAAGCTCAAGCAGGAGTAAGTATGGAGATAAAAGGAGCAGATATTTGATGTTTATGAAACTTTGTAAGTTTGGGAATACTTTACAAAATAAAGTAAATCAGTTTGTCAAAACTGTTTGTCTTTACTGCAAGAATTGGTTTCACAACGATATAAAGAATAAAAAAATTGAACCATTGACCACTGAATTAATTCATGGAAATGCCATGAAGAACAGTACCCTCTCAAAACCACAAGAGATGCACTGCCCCTGTGGTAGATTTGCTTTTTTATGTCCAGGAGTACCCTGCCTAGGCACTGACCTCTATTCTCTTTACAGAAGAGATTTCGTTAGTTTTCAGCCTCCGAGGGACAAAAGTTTTTCACCTATGCGGTAACATCAGAAAGAGCAGAAAATGAAAATTATTGCCCTAGTGACTGACATTACGAGGAGGATACAATGAAGGAAGCAGCTACAATGTTTTTCCTTGCATACTAATCATCATTTTTACTATCATTTTCTTCTTTCCTTGCCTGGGCTTGCTGTCTCAGCCTTGATAACAGAGTAAGCAACAGGTGAGCAAACAAGAAAGATTCTGGTGAAAATTTCTCATTGCTAAAAGGAATCTGTAGTTTGTAATACTCTTGCTCCTACCCGTATGTGCTGCATGTTCAAGGCATGCCTGCATTTGTGACAGCACTGCCATCTGTATAAGGTAACCACTCTTTCAGTAGCAATCTTCTTACTGTTGCCTGTTGAAGAACTAGCCCTAGTCATTGCTCATGTCTGCCACTGCAAAGAGATCCAAACGTGCCATTTGACTGCAACATCATGTCTTAACACAGGAAATATTTGCACAACAACGAGGGAAAAGTGTTAGCCATAATTTCCTTGATATTTGAGCTCCATCCCATTTGCCATGCACGCAATCCCAGTAGTCTTGCAAGCAGCCTGTGCCAGACACATCAGTGCTGCGGACAGAAGCATTGGGCTGCATCAGTCTCCCAAAAGTTGCCCCACTACGGGCAGACTGCAGTGACTGGTCCTTGCTAGTAAGCCTAGCTGGGTGCTGCCCTACTCATTTTCTTAGTCACACCAAAGCTATAAATACAAGAGACATGTACAAAGAAGAATCCCAGAAGTAATACAAGGCTTGCTCTGAATAATGCAGCTGGTATGTTTGTTGATAAATTAATTATATTGTGGAAGCACTGTGTGCTGCTTCTTCAATTCTCCCAGTTAAGCTGCATCAACCCCCCCTCCCCACCCCCCCAAAAGAACAACAAAAACCTTCCCAGCCAAACCAAATAAAACCAAACAAAACCCCAAAGCTCACGATTGTTTTAGGACATCTCCTATTCCACTTACTTTCTCAAGGGTATCCTGAGCGGCAGAGATTCAAAACAAGTAATCTAAATCAATACTAGTTTCATGTGGAGATGTTCTACCAGTTTTTCTACATTATTAATATCCCTACCTCCTGCACATGGATCGCTTATTTTGCCCCACACTGTTTACCTTGGTAAAGAAATAGCAGTGGCAACCCATAATTTATGCTACAAAACAGGTTGAGCAGAAAATTCAGTAGAGCCTGTTTTACATTACAGAACTAATTACCCCCAAAACTAAGGGTTTTTCATAGCCATCATCAGTGTCGTATCAGACAGGTTTAATAAAAAGATTAATATAATCCTTCATTGCCTAAAATATAAGCCAGTGATTCATGAGTACTGTCAACCATGTACTTGCACATGTACGTGGCAACCAGAATGTTCTAACATGGAACAGATATTTTGAGATATTGCAAAACATTTACTACTGAGTGAGAAAGGCCACCATATCCTGGGGTGGTTTGAATGATCTTCTACTTTCTTCCTTGACAGCAGAGAAGAAATAGTATTTTCTCACATCAGACAAGTGACTTCAACTATCATTAACTGTCTCTGTAGGTAAGTAAGAAAGTGGCACAAAAGCACTCAAACTGTTTAATCTGATGTTGAGAATATACAAAAAGATGAGCAAACTAACATCTTCTTCTTTTAAGGAGAAATCAAGCCACAGAAGACAATCTGCTTAAATATCTGTTTTGATCCACATTTGTTTTTATGCCAAATATTTAATAAATATTTACAGCCCATAGTAGGCCTATAAACTAGAATATAAGTTTCTGAACCTGTTGCCTTGTGAAAGAACTTCGAATCATAGAATGGTTTGGATTGAAAGGGACCTTAAAAATCCTCTAGTTCCAGCCCCCCAACATGGGAGGGACACCTTTCACTTGACCAGATTACTCAGAGCCCCATCTAACCTGGCATTAAACACTTCCAGGCATGAAGCATCCACAACTTCTCTGGGCAAACTGTTTCAGCACCTCACCAGCCTCACAGTAAATAATTTCTTCCTTATATCTAGTCTATTATCAACAGTTTAAAGCCATTACCCCCTGTCCTATCACTAAATATTCCTGTTAAAAGTCACTCTCACCCTTTTTTTAAGCCCCGTTTAGGAATTTAAAGGCTGCTCTTAGGTCTCCCCAGAGTCTTCTCTTCTCCATCCTGATCAACACCACCTCTCTCAGCCTCTTATTCACAGGACAGGCACTGCAGCCCTTTGATCATCTTAGTGGCCCTCCCCTGCATTTGCTACAAAAAGTCCTTATGCTGGGGGCCCCAGAGCTGGACGTAGCACTCCAAGTGGGGTCTCTTAAGAGCAGAGTAGGGGAGCAGAATCCCCTTCCTTGCCCTGCTGGCCACACTGCTTTGGATGCAGCCCAGGATACAGCTGGCTTTCCAGGCTGCAAGCACACATCGCCACATCACATTAAGTTTCTTGTCAGCTGACATGCCCAAGTTCTTCTCTGGTCTGCTTTCAATCCATTCTCCTCCCAGCCAGTATTTGTACTTAGGATTGCCCCAATCCAAGTGCAGGACATTGTACTTGGCCTTGTTGAACATCATGAGGTTTGCATGGGCCCACCTCTCAAGCCTATCAAAGTCCCTCTGGATGGCATCCCTGCCCTCCAGTGTGTTGACCACACCACATAGTTAGTTTGGTGTAGTCAGCAAACTTTCTGACTTAATACCAAATGACCCAGAAGTTTGATATATCCTGAAAAATCTTTGAGAAGCTGTGAAATAACACACAGCATCAGCAAATGCAGTTACACTTTTTCTAGTCTTCCAGTTCACCACACTGCCTGTTTCTGACACCTCACTCTCCACATCACTCCTTAACAGACATCTCGTAATCCTCCCGAATGCTGAATTTAGAAACAAAGAAGCAAATTTTGTCAAGCATGGTGCTGTGACCATTTCCCTGGGGAGCCTATTCCTTTGCCCAGTCACCCTCCCGGTGAAGAACATTTTCTTGATATCCAACCTAAACCTCCCCTGACGCAACTTCAGGCCATTCCCTCGGGTCCACAGAGAAGAGATCAGTGCCTGTCCCTCCTCTTCCCGTCATGAGGAAGTTGTAGACTGCAATGACATCTCCCCTGTGTTTCCTCTTCTCCAGGCTGAAGAGACCAAGTGACCTCAGCTGCTCCTCATATGGCTCCCCTCAAGGCCTTTCACCATCTTTGTGACCCTTCTTTGGACACTCTCTAATAGTTTAATGTCTTTCTTACACTGTAGCACCCAAAACTGCCCTTAGTGCTCGAGGTGAGGCCACCCCAGTGCAGAGCAGAGCGGGACAATCCCCTCCCTTGCCCAGCTGTCGATGCTGTGCCTGATGCACCCCAGGACAGGGCTGGCCCTCCTGGCTGCCAGGGCACTGCTGACGCATGTTCAACTCACCATTGACCAGGATCCTCAGTTTCCTTTCCATGGCACTGCTTTCCAGCATCTCATTCCCAGTCTGTCCATACATCCAGGGTTGCCCCATCCCTGGTGCAGATTCCAGCACTTTCCCTTGTTGAACTTCACAGGGCTGGTGATTGCCCAGACCCCTGATTTGTCAAGATCTCTCTGCAGGGCCTCCCTGCCCTCAAGGGAGCCAACAGCTCCTCCCAGTTTTGTATCATCTGTGAACTTGCTCAGTATCCCTTCCAGTCCTGCATCCAAGTCATTTATGAAGATGTTGAAGAGCACTGGGCTGAGGATGGAGCCCTGTGGAACCCCACCAGTGAGAGGTCTCCAGTCTGATGTCACCCCATTCATTGTAACCCTTTGTGCCTGACCCGCGAGCCAGTTGCTCACCCATCCCATGATGTGTTTATCCAGCTGTGGGCTGGACATCTTGTCCAGAAGGATCCTCTAGGAGAAAGTATTGAAAGCTTTACTGAAATCCAAAAAGATTGCATCGACTGACTTAAGAGTATTTAAAGATCAAGCTAATTCTGATTTCAGATACCTCAGTTTAAATAATCAGTAGATTTTTTTAAAAATCAGTTGAACAATAACGATTTAAATAAAAATGAGTTACAGGAGAGCCTCCCTTTATACTTCACTTCTTCATAGTATAATGAAACCACATCAGTTTTGCTCCTGTGGGCTAGTTGTCCATGTATCTATTTCCCACAAATATGGATTATTCAGTTTGAAACTGGTAAAAACACCAAGTGATTTTTATTTATAAATTCAAAAGTTAAGGTAGTTATTTTCTGTGAATTATTTGGTATTATCTATAGTGATTTTTATTCAACCAACTTTTGATCCTGAACCAATTGCTGAAGAATCATGACTGATACAGAAAAGATCTTGTAACGTGTACTTGCTTTATTACCAAATCCTCAGTATGTTCAGCATGAACCAATATGACTAACATCTACTACTTCACTTTATGCCTCTTCACAGTTAGAATGTGTAATGCAATATTTTGCTGTGGGAAGAATGAGGATTTTTTAAAATCTTTTTGTCTTTGAACATTGTTGGGGTCCCTCCCCTGCCATGGAGCCCTGGGAGAGGGGCCCTGAGGGCACAGACACGGGGCTTCCCTGCCCCTGCTCAGCCTCGTTCCCATTGGTTGGTTTGTGTTCCCTGCGCGGGCAGAAGGACCCTTGGTCCCGTGACTGGAACAGTTCCTGGGCAGAGCCCCGGCCATGCGGCTGGAGAAATAAACATCTCTGAAACATCTAGCAAGAATCTGTCTGTCCATATATATTTCCTTTCCACGGGACTCCTGGTTTGATATATGCGTGTTGCAGTATCCCCACTGCAACATAATGGTGGAGAATTGTGAGCAGAACGATCCCCGATCCCTAAGCGACTGATTTGTGTGAGTAAACCCTGGAAACTTTGGATTCCTCTTCTTGGTTTTGCTTTGCTATTCCATATCTAAACTATGGAGGAACCGTGGGAAGACTCTTGGCTCTCAGAGCCGCATATGGACATTTATCTTAAACTTAAAATGATTCTTGAACAACGATTTGTAAATTTTAGCTTGATTCAAGCTCAAAAAGAACTGAAACACTTCCTGGCATGGTTGTTTAAGAACTTTTTCTATGTTTCTTGGGATTTAATTCTTACCAAGGGCTTTTGGAAAACCGTTTGGACACAGTTAATACTGGAGTCAAAATATATGCCGATGGAAGAATATTTTCGTGAATATTATTTAGTTACCGAGACTGTTGAGCAATGTCAGCTGTGTCCTGGCGAAGGGAAGCCTGGCGCAGGGACCGTGCGGCCCAGGCCACGTGCACCGAGCGCTCTGCGAGCAGCAGCGAGGCAATTCCCGCGCGCGGGCGGAGCCACGCGAGCCGCAGTGTCGGTGGCGGAGCGAGGCGCGGCGGGACCCGGCGGGACCCGGCGGTGCCCGAATGGCCCCGTGCAGCGCGTGGTGGAGCGAACCCCGTGAACGCCCGACTGAGAGGGGCGGCGCGCGGGCGGCGGCTGGCGGCAGTGGCGGTGGAACGGAGCCGTGCCCAGCTGAGACGCGCGCTGGAGCAGGGCGCGGGGGGGTCATCGCTCGGGGGCCCGGCCGAGACGTGGGTGCAGCGCCCGGCATCGGCAGCGAAGCTGCGACCAGAGGAGGCGACGCACGGAGAACTGAGCGGCGGGGCCCGGCCCGGCCCGCGCAGCCCCGAACGCGACCCCGGGAAGAGCGCGCAGGCACCAGCAGCTCCGACAATTCCAACACGGGAGCGACCGAAGGAGAGACCAAAGACGCAGCGAGACAGAAAACAGCAGCCACTCGGAAAAAGGAAAAGATCATAGCAACTAAGACCTTAGGGATAGTAAAATGGTATAATGTTAAGCAAAATTATGGTTTTATAACAAGGTGTGACAACCAGCAAGACATATTCGTGCATAGAACTGCTATTAAAAAGAATAACCCTGAAAAATGGATCCCAAGCTTGGGAGATGGAGAGGTGGTGGAATTTAATATTGTACTAGGGAGAAAAGGGTTACAAGCATCGCAGGTCACTGGGCCTGATGGTGTTTCTGTAAAAGGCAGTATATATGCTAAAAATCGTAGTCATGTTAGACAATATCTCCCTTGTAAACCCCCCCTACAGTCTCCCTTTCCTAATCCCACCTTTCCCTTTTACCCTATGTCCTGTTACCCCCAGTGTATTCCCAATCCGTTTTTTCACCCATGGTTTCCCTCACAAAACCATGCTTTTGCCAATTGTTTCCCCAAAAATCCCTTTCCAATGCCGAGTGGGGGATGAAAAGGGGGAGGGAAGAAGTTAAACCCTCTCCTGCCTCAGTTTCCCCACAAAGCATGCTCGGAGAGTCCTGTCTCCCTTCTGTCAGCCCTAAGATGTTCCACAGAATCTGTTTGGACATTTAAAGACTCAGGAGGGTGGCTTGTTTTGTCTTGAAACTGTTCTTGTTATGTTTATCCAGTTGTTTTCATTCTCCTTTTATTAAAATAAAACGGGTGAGGTGCTGGGGTCCCTCCCCCGCCGTGTAGCCCTGGGAGAGGGGCCCTGAGGGCACAGACACGGGGCTTCCCTGCCCCTGCTCAGCCTCGTTCCCATTGGTTGGTTTGTGCTCCCTGCGCGGGCAGAAGGACCCTTGGTCCCGTGACTGGAACAGTTCCTGGGCAGAGCCCCGGCCATGCGGCTGGAGAAATAAACATCTCTCTGAAACAGCTATCAAGAATCTGTCTGTCCATATGTATTTCCTTTCCACGGGACTCCTGGTTTGGTATATGCGTGTTGCAGGATCCCCACTGCAACATAACATAGCTGTTGCCATATGCGTGTAGGAGAGGAGAAACAGGATGAATGATACATGGTTGTTTATTTATTTTTGTGAGAACACCAGAGCAGTTTCCCAGAATAGTCTATCAATACACTACTTCATACAGAAACCCTCAGCAGTATCCCAAAGAAACAAAACTATCAACACGGGACCTCACTCTGAGATTCAAATGAATATTTATATGTTTTGTGTTCGGACCATAAATTGTCTTGATCATATCTTGAAATATTACTCAGGAGGTGGCTGCAAGAAGCAAAGGTTGCAAAAGATTTGGACAGTAATGGACTGCAGCAATGCAATCTTTGTATCTATGCAGTGCTGTCAGAGACTGAAATATTGTATTTTATGACTTAAACATTTTCTTAAAGCACTTTTAAAACTGTATTACAAAAGCTGCAGAGAAGACTACCACACCCTGAATGGGGCCCTGGCTGAGGCCTGACACTGCTCGCTGATGAAGGTAAGATAAAGTAACAACTCAGGGCTGGGGACATTCACTGAGCACAGGCTTAACACCTCCAAGATGAGGACCACAGCCCCAGGGCTATCAGCTGCCAGGCTCGAACAGACCCCCGCACCAAGGGGGGGAGGGAGGAGAGGCTTTGGGTATCTTGGAAAAGCCTCTGGTCAGAGGCGCAGTGACTGCCCATCCTCCAACTGTGCAGAGGAGCCCAGCTGAGGGGTCCTCACTGGGCAGCGTGTAGCGGTGTGGCCACGGCGGCGACGGGGGACCCGCAGCACCAGCAGAGCGGATGGAGGGGAGCAACGAGGCGTCGTTGGGACCCTCGGATGGGTGATCTGCTTCCATCTAACCCCTGTCACCTCTCCCTGTCCCCCCACCCCCCATGCACACTTCTTTTTCTTTCTCTCTTTGTTTTCTTTTCCCTTCTCTTTGCCTCTTTTACTATCAAATTAAATACATCCATTTTTTGGCAACAACATCTAACCTCATTTGGTTTTAATCTCATTTCTGGGGATATTTTGAACCTTCCAGGTTCTTTCTGGTTTATGCTCAGAGACTTAGCTTGCTTTGCTTTCCTGGGTCTAAACTGGATTGTAACAAGTGCATTTAATCAGTAGACCTAAAAGCACTTCATTGAAGAAATAACTGCCCTCTCTATTTAATTCAGAAACTACGGACACAAGAAAATCCATACATCAAGTCCTCTTTTGTCCTGGTTTGCATTAGAAACACATTTTTGCACAGGCACATTTTCAAGTGGCATTATTAGAAAAGCTTCTTTGTATTAACTTAAGTGCTCTTTTTCAAATTGAGATAATCTCTGTTTATTTGGCATTCCCTTTTAGACTTAGCACTAGAAAATAAGAGGCCGTAGGTCTTCTTACATTATAGTTTTTTCATACCAGGTTATTGAAAGAATACTGATTTGCTTGAATAATTTCTTCTGTTTTTCTAGCCTTCCAGTCCACCACACTGCCCTGTTCCTGACAGTTCACTCTCCACATTTATATCACAACAGTTTGCTGGTGTCTGGTTGAACAGATATTTTTAGCATCACACTTGCTTATGATCTTCATTTTCCTTCCTTTACAATGGGGGAAGAAAGTGCTGTCTCAGAGTACAGGATGGTTTACTGGTAAATCAAAACTAAGTCCAATGATTTCCAGGCTGTTCTAACACCATCCTAAGATGCAGAAAGCAGCCAATTGACAGATCAAACAGCATTAAGAATAAACAGAATGTCAAATGGATGGATTAAGTGAAGATGTTTGATCCAGAAGAACCCTTGTGCAGGACAATAGTCTTTTCAAGGATGCAGTTCAAATCTTCATATGTAGATCTTGAAGAAAAAATGGTTTTCTTTAGGGTGGGA
This sequence comes from Corvus hawaiiensis, assembly GCF_020740725.1. NCBI lineage: Eukaryota > Metazoa > Chordata > Aves > Passeriformes > Corvidae > Corvus > Corvus hawaiiensis. The sequence continues at coordinate 42,936,201 of NC_063255.1, read as the reverse complement.
ACAATCTGACCTCCTAGCAGAGCTACAGAGATGATTTTTATATATGTGCCAGCAAAAAAAAAAAAAAAAACACCAAAAAAACCTTACCCGTTTTAGAGACAGTTGTTTCAGAGTTTCAAGAGGTTACCAGCAGCATAAGATCCCCCTGGACTTCCTATAAGGGAAAAGGTGTGCTATTTTTCAAAAGTTTCATTTTTTTGAGGACTGAAAAGCTTTTAAGATAACCAAGCTGCTACTGAGGACTTAGTATGAGTGTTGATAACAAGAAATGAAACCCTTTCTTTCTGACAAGCTTCTTACCTGTAACTCATCATCAAGAGATAAATACTTCCTGCTCTTTTGGTAGTTTCCTTTTTAAAAATATTTACCTCTACCACAAAACACCACCACTTATGTTTATCAGAGCACTACATGACAAGACAAGGCTTAGAAATAAAAGAACCAATGGAAAAAAACCCAAAGACATCCAGCAGCAATTTTGTCCATCAGGAAGGTTTACTGAAGCTGCCAGAAAAAAACCCCAACATATGAGAAGAGTTCTTTTTCTCCATACTGGCTTGTATGGCACTGTGTTTTGGATTTGTGGTGGAAACAGTGTTGGCAACTCAGGGGTGTTTTCCTGAGCAGCACTTACACAGTGTCAAGGCCTTTTCTGCTCCCCTCACTCCAACAGCAATTTGGCTGGGCACACACAAAGAGTTGAATGGGGACACATCTGAGACAGTTGATTCCAACTGACCCAAGGGATACCCTGATCATATGGCATCATGCTAAGCATATAAAGCAATGAGAAAAAGAATAAAGAGGGTAATGCTTGGAGTGATGACATTTGTTTTCCCAAGTCACTGTTATGTGTGATGGGGCCCTGCTTTCCTGGGAATAGCTGGACACCTGCCTGCCCATGGGAAGAGGGGAACAAATTCTTGGATTTGCTTTGTTTGTGTGAACTGACTGAAGAGGCCACCTAAAAATAGAGACTAGACAGGAATAAGGGAATAAAGGTAGGTATTTACTTGAAGGGCCTTCAAAGGTAGACCCTGGGGAGTCCAGAGGCTACGGCCAAAATGGACCCCAATGTGGACGACAGGTCACGAGTTCTTCACAATTTTATAAGTTTGGTTCATTTGCATATCAGGGCTAATTCTCCAGTTAAAGCTTCAGTTAATGATGTAGCTTCCCCAAGCTCACCCCCCTCTTAAGATGCTGGTTTACACATTTTGGGCCTAGGACAGTCTGAGTGTCCTTGGAGAACAGGCCTGGAGAGGGTTTGTTATGTCTACCTAGCATGAGAGAACAGCAGCTAACAGGCTACAAGAAACTTCAGAGTTACACACTAGGCAGTACAGGATTTGACAAATATGAAAGTTAAAATTTAAGGCATCAGAACAGTTTTTGCATTACCTATTAAATCATCCTTATCTCAGCCCATGAGTTTTCTCACTTTTACCCTTCTGATCCTCCCCCCTATCCTGCTGTAAGGGAGTAAGTGAGCAGCTAGATGGGGTTTGGTTCCCATCTGGGGTTAAACTACCACAAGAAGAAACTTGTTTGTCCTGGATGTTGAGATTACTAATTGATTCATAAATGAAACTACATATTTATCAGACTGTACTAAGGAAAGGTACTAAGTATTCTTGACTTAGAAAGTATGAAACTGTTAAAAGATATCAGGTATGGAGAAGAAACTTAGGAAGTTCTTACAAGAGACCTCAATTTTACAGGCAGTCAAAATCTTAGGGAAGCTCTTGTTCAGCATCTGTCTGTGACAGACAGGAGACATGCAAATTTGAATATTTACATAAGACATCAATTTAAACTTAAGAAAACAAAAAAAGAAAAGGAGTGGTGAATTGCAGAACATAAATTGTCTGTAATTAGGACCCCACATGTACCCTCTAGGGCAGAACAATAACCAAACCACGAACTCTTGGGAACATAAAGAAACAACGCAGATTTAGAAGCTAAAGTCTGGAAAATCAACCGGACACATTTGTGAAAGACTGCATAAAGGTACAATAAAATACACATCCCAGCAATATCCACCCTTTTGATAAAATTGCTCCATTTCCAAGAACTTACACCATCTGCAAAAACCTGTGGACAAAGATGAAATTCCTAATAAAAATGAAAGTACACTCTTATGCTGCAGTACACCAGTACTGACTCCAGGAACTATTCAACAAGCAGCTGTATCTAGTTGTATGAATAAACCCATTGCAATTTATGGTAATGTGCAGTTTATATGACTGTGGGATGATCTTACAGTAAAGTCCCAAAAAGGCAATAATTGAATCACATACCAGGGGACAATTCTTATTACAGATTCAAGTTACTAAATATACAAGTGAAAGACAGTCTTGTGTTGCAGCTGCCACCTAGTCCATGTTAGGAATTTTGCAGATGCCACCTCAACAAGGTTCAGCCCTAGGTTCCTGCCTGAAGGAGACAGGTCACTGATCTGCAGAGTTAATAACTTGTTTCTTTATCTGACATGCAGAGGAGCTTGAGCTGTCTGGTCCAAGGAGGGACCCCTATTCCAGACCATACATCCCAACTATATGTTGGTTGCTGGGCTGACATTTGTCTGAAAAGTTACCACATTCACTTAGAAATGTTTCCTTGGTTCTTAGCTTCATTCTGATTGCATCTGCCATTTCAGCTAGTTTTGTGGTTGCACCATTAGCTTTATCAAAAAGTTTACTCTCAGAGAGCTCTTGCAGCCTAAGGCCTCAAGTGCTTTAGTTTCAAGGCTATTAATCCTAACAATTCTCAACACTTGGAAATACACACCTTATTATTTCCTTAGGGAATGGAGCACTGAGTCCAGTGACGGAAAATATCAGTCTATGAATTTTATCCACAGCTGACATGATAAAAAAGAATTCCCATGGGAGTACTGGAAAATTCTTGTGTTCAGATTTCATTCTTTCATGCAGTTTCTCAGAACTCACATACAGTACTTTTATGAACATGTTATATGGAGAATGATTGCCCTAAGGGACAGAGAAGGACATTCTGTTTCCTGCACAGGTTTTGGTAAAAAAAGTCCTTAAAATTGAAATATTCTTGAAAAAAATTCAGCTGATGCCAGTAGAGCAACCCTGTTATAAAAAAGGAACACACAACAATAGATAACATACAGTGAAAGTCTAACTGAAAAAAAAAAATCCATAACAAAAATACTGCCTTTCTTACAGAATTTACACAAAATATCCTAAGGAAAGCAATACAGGGAAATTATGAGTAGATGTTGAAAGCTTAATGCTAAAGATAGAACAAAGTAAAGAGAAGAGGCTTATGCTGTACATACAAGTAACATTTAAAGGAACTTTAGGTTCATGGTTCTAAGCTGACATTTATATTTGGATATGCTGGAAAAAAGTGTGGATCCAGAATTCTTTTTTTCTCCTGTCTACAAGTAGCAATACCAGACAATATAGCATGAAATCGTATTAGCTATAGATGTTATACTAACAGTGAAGCAGCTGTGCCCAGGCAGCCCCTGGATGTCCATGGTGGAGCAAATACCAACCTACATGGGTATTCCCATGGAGAATCCCACAGCAGAACACGTGGATGCCCAAAGGAGGCTGTGACCCCATGGAAACAAGCCCACAGTGGAGTTTGCTGGCAGGACTTGGGACCCCCCGGGTGACCCACGATGGAGCAGTCTGTTCCTGAAGGACTGCAGTCTGTGGAAGGGATCTATGCTGCCGCAGTTTGTGAAGAACTGCAGAATGTGGGAAGAACTCACAATGGAGAAGTTTATGGAGGACTATCTTCCATGGCAGGGACCCCACATGGGAGCAGAGAAAGACTGTGAGGAATGCTCCCCCTGAAGAGAAAGGAATTGCAGAAACAACAGATGATGAACTGACCAAAGCCTTCACTCCCTGTCCCCATCTCACTTGCAGAGAGAAGATAGAGAAGATCAGGAGTGAAGCTGATCACAGGAAGAAGGGAGGGGTAAGGGGAAAGATGTTTTTTAAGATTTGATTTTATTTCTCATTAACATGAGATTACTCTGATTTGATCGGTACCTGATTTGATTGGTAATAAACTTACTTCCTCAAGTGGCATCTGTTTTGCTCATGACAGTAATCACTAAGTGATGTCTCCCTGCCCTTCTTCGACCCGCAAGCTTTTTGTTGTATTTTTTTCTCTCCTCATCCAGCTAAGGAAGGGGAGTGATGGAGCAGCTTTGGTGGGCACCTGGCATCCACCCAAGACCAACTCACCATGCAGCTGTAACAACATAACATCTTCAATAAAGCGAAGAAGGAGAAATGAAACAAACTTGACTGGGAAAGCTGACTTTTGAAACCGTCAATAGACAATCAAAGGAAGGGCTTGAGCAGAGCATTGTGGATACACAGTCTGCAGTCCTTTCTGAAGTCTGCAGCTGGATCACCTCTAAGCAATTGTGAGACCAAGCTCTGAAGTTTGCAAAATGTTTCAAAAGTGTAGAGGACAAATGAAACCAATTCAAACATTAGTTCAGAATTCCTGGTGTATACATACACATAGATCTCCATGTATGTATTTATTTATGGTCAATACATTATATTGGTATTGATTTGATATTACTTCGGGAGAGGAGACTTTCTAACACAAATGATACTTTTCATAAATAAAACTTGAAATAGTTCAGAGGGTTGAAGTTTTTCTCATTTGCAAGCGTCTTAGGAGGACTTTGACTGATTCTCCTTGTGGTTAAAATACTGTCTTTTCCAGGCTACAGCAGGCTGAGCTTTCACCACTCTTGCCAAAGCAGTCAGCAGGAGGAGTCGTTCACTCCCCCAGCAGACATGGTAACACCAAGCCTGCTTTTCACCTTTTCAGTGCAATCAGCAAGTCATACTTCTTAACTGGATCAGAGTAACAAAAAATAGTCCAAATGGTTCAATTTGGTTTACTTGGCAAAGTCAGTGGGGTGAGGTGGGGGCTGCAGGGGAGGCCTCTGCAAGAGGAGTTCAGGGGATGCCTCGTATGGGACACAGCTTGTTCCAGACAGTTCCAAGATGGAACCACCGCTGGCCAAAGCTGAACCTGTCAGTGACACTGGTGGCACCTCTGTGATAACATATTTCAAGAAGTGTAACAACCACTCTACAGGAGCTGTGAGAGGGAAGAGTGAGAAAACTATGGAAAAAATAGCCCTACAGACACCAATGACAGCGGTGAAGGAGGGGGAGGAGGTGCTTCAGATGGTGGAGCAGAGATTCCTGTGCAGGCCCTGGAGAAGAACATGGTGGAGCAGGTTGTCCCCCTGCACCTCATGGATGATCACAACTGAACAGATATCCACATGCAGGCCATGGAAGATCACATAAGGAGCAGCTGGGTGTGTGTTTTGAAGAAAGCTGCAGGCAGTGGAAAGCCCATGCAGGAGGAGGGTTCTGGCAGGAGCAGCTACCTGGGGCAGGAACCCATGCTGGAACAGTCTGTTCCTGAAGGACAGCAGCCTATTGAAAGGACCCACACTAGAGCAGTTTGTGAAGGACGTGGAAGGGACATAGAGAGACATGGAAGAAAACAGCATCAGGATGAAGGACTGGCAGAGAGGAGCAGTTATGAACTGATTACAATCACCATTCTTCATGACCCTGAAGCACTCAGGAGGGAAGAAGCAGGAAGAGTCAGAAATGAAGGGGTGAAGTCGAGCCTGAGAAGAAGCCAGAGGGACTAAGGCGAAGGTGTTTTTAGTTTTGTCAGATTTTTTTCTCACCATTGCACTCTATTTTTAATTGACAGTAAATTAATCTTTCCCAAATTGAGTCTGTTTTGAGTATGATGGTAATAGGTGAGTAATATCCCTGGCTTGATTCCAATCCATGAGCTTTTCCATCTTATTTTTTCATCCTGTCCTGTGAAGGAAGCAAAGTAAGAGAGTTGGGTAGGCATCTGGCAGCAAGCCAAGGTCAAACCCACCACAGTGGGAGAACAAGAGGCCCCTATTTTACCCAGTGTATGTTTTACAGTAATTTTGGCAACTCAAGGCTGCAATCCACTCCACATTATTTTCGATTCTGTAATTAGTACTAACTGCCAGCCAGTTTCTTGGAAGAAATTTGTCCTGGCATGTCCTTGATCATACAGTACTGACATAGTTCATCCATATTAAACTTATTTTAAACTTACCTGAAAAATTTGCCTCTCAAACAGTATCACAATTATGTGTAAATACACAACAGGTAAAGTGAAAGAGTATTTTCAATATGTTTTACACATAGCCTGAGGAAGAAAACATGACCTTTCCTAATGAACTTTAGGCATGAACCACTCTTGTCCCTACAAATTAATACTGACCCATATCAAGGCAAGCATGCTACAATGGGCTTTAGATATGCTTTTCTTTCTTTTCAAAAATGTGTTGAGGTGTCTTCCTTCTGTCAGACAATGTTTTGTGTTAAAATGGTTTTGGCAGATGTGATCATCTTCTTTGGACCTTTTATTTCAGAACACGGTATTCGCATACTCCACCCTCAACCCGATTTATGGGGAGGCTCAGCTTTCAAGAGTTCATCTGCAAATTGAAGATTACTTTTTTCCCCTACTCAGGTACCAAGCAAGCAGAATCAGGAATCTAGGGCAAGAACATTAAGTCTCATAAACTTTACAACAAAGGTAAATGTTGCTAGGGATGTTTATGGAGAAGATAATAAAAATTTCTGGATTGGAGCAACTCTTTCCTTAGAGAAGGTTAATGTAGTAAGATCACACTCTCTTTATGAAGAAACCTTCAAGCCCTAGCAGGATTCAAAACTGAGGTTATGATCCTCTCTCTGAGGATAGATATTAGGACCTCACATCTTTCTAATGTTAGGTCTGAACTATTAGAAGAAACAGATATTTGGGTTACACTTACATGACAGAAAAATTCAGACAAGTCATCTTTAACAAAGGTTAGCAGGGAAGCTCTTATTACAAAATGCTAGACTACCATCTGACTTTTCAGAAAAAGGAAACTTACTTCCTTAAAAATGGTAAAGTTACAAGAATTAGCAGTAACCATGAGGTTTAAAAAATTCTCTACCACTTAAACTTTTGACATAGCATAAAAAACCTAAGGTATTTAGAAACATTTTGTATACTTTGTGTTTTCCAAGAAAAAGCCTAAAAGCTTGGAGGCAGCTGTCAAATTACACATGAGATACTAGTATCAACTTAGAGAAAGCATATCTGTGAGATAGATGTCCTTCTTATTGGAAATACATTTAAGCTGTATTCTCCTGCACCATAACTATGTAAGTTTAGCCATGCACATAGAAAACTATTCTTGAAACTTTCTCAATGTTGTTTGCATGTACTTGTTCTCACGGGATTGTTAGTCTTACCACATCAATCAAATATTCATGTACAAACTGATTTCATTCAAACCAATCAAAATTCACATCAAAATCATTTATGTATCTTAAATTTCCCATATTTGTAACGCTTTTTGTTAACTTTTGTCTTCATTTTGCCTTTAAGTTCCATTTTTTTCTATTGCTTTAATTTGTCTGTCAGTAATTCCAAAGTTGTGAACAACATAACTTTTTCCTTTTGTTTTATAGCTGCCATACAGTCACATCTGTCACTGGCCTGTCACATGGCAGAAAGGGAACTTTGTGGACCCTGATCTTCATATTCCAGACTCAAGGTTCAAGAGTAAAAACCAGGCGCAAACCCATTTAATCCATTTTTTCAGGAACAGGTAGCAAAAACTATCCATGAACAGAACTGTCAGTGAACACAGTCCTTGAAATGTCACAAAGCTGCACAAAAAAAATTATGAGTCTCTGCCAGCATGGTCAGCCAAGGATCACAGCCTCTGTAGTCATGTCAGCCTACGGAGAACTCCACTTTTTACTTGTGCCAAAGTTAGAGAATAACAGACTTCTTAATTTCAGTCCTCTATCTGAAATAATTACATGGAGTAATGACTTTAATGCCTTCTTTTTCTCTCCACAGGAAGTACTTGTTAGAGGGTATTTTATTACTGCACCAATATATATCAACTCTAGTTGGTGACTTTGCATCAGACATCTTTGCATCTGTAGTTTTGTAAGTAATTAGGGCAAGGTGAATGGAAAACAGTGAGAGCAAACAGCTGCCCCTAAAGCTTACACAATTCATTCTCTTAAGAATACTAGTGTTCAGCTCTACTACTTGGACTGTGATTGCAATACTGTGATGTTTTGCAGGTGGTTTAGCAAGAGAACAAATACTTAAATCTATGTTCTGATTTATTTTTCTAATTTACATGAAAGACGAACAAGATACAGTCACTGTCTGTAATCATAAATCATTAGTAATTATAAAACATTACTCTTCATGGGGAAAACTAATAGGAAATCTTGCCCACTCCCACAGATTTCTGTCTCCCACTGGAAACTTCTCTTACCAGCCTCTGCTAGGTTTACATATGAAAGGCCTTTTTGGCATGGTGCTCCGTGAACAATCAAAAGTGAATAAGAAATTCAGCCCTATAAATAACAGACATACTAGAAAACCATCTTTTCCCCCCACATCTGTCAGGAAAAGGGAAAAAAGGGAGGACTGCCAAGCTAGCATGCAGTTACACACTAATTCTTTACCCAGCACATATATATATACACATTAAACATTTTCTTGACAACATGATGATGAAAATTGGAGATCTTGCAATCCATTCCTAAAATAAGCTGTCCGATCCATGTGGTGATGTGTGGAGGCAATTTCCCCTTCTCCTGGCCGTGTGTTCCAGTAACAGCCTTGAAAGCTAATCTCATTTTCTTGTTAGCTTCCAGGCTCTTGATCAGTGCAGATGTGGGACCCTTCAGCACAAGCTCATGAGTGGGATGAGGAATGGCCGGGAGAGTCCATTAAGTGTGCCTCCAGCTGCCAAATCAAGCTGCATGTCAGATAATGCTGATGTGCAGGGATTTTTTGGGAATTCTGCAAGCACTGTTCGAGCTGCTGCAGGCTGCAGCTCTCGAGTTTTTTAATGAGGCACACGCTCTTTGTATTTCCTTGAAATTTAATTTTCTGTTTTCTATCGAAGTACTTTGCTAAAATAACAAGGGACTTGCCCCTAAGCTCCACCTTCGTGTTTCACAGCTCTCCAAACCACGTGGACTGTGTTTATCGTCGGAGAGATATCTGAAGGGACAAAGTGAATAAGAAATCTGAGTCTTCTTCACACTCTGCCTAGACACGTTTTACTCCACCGCTGGAAGTTTCGTGCACCGCTTCCCAGCCACTGCTCCCGTTCCACCCCACCCTCCCTTCCGTCTGTCGACTTTCCCTCACGGAGCTCTCTGAAGCCCACTTGCAGCAGGAGGCGAGTCTCGGGCTGCGCGGTGCCGCCGCAGGAGCACCGGCCCCGCCGGCTCCCCGCTCCCGGGCGCGCGGCTGCTACAGCCGCACCGAGCCCGCTCAGCGCATCCGGCCCCGGAGGGTGCGTGCTCCTTCGGGGCTCGGAACCACGAGAAAGCCTTTTGATCCCGTGAGCCGCAGAGAAGTTTGGCCTACGTGGGTTCCAACGTTACCGGCACTGCTGGGAGAAAAAAAGATACACAAGCGCAGTTACCACGGCTGCCAACGCACAGCACGGTGTGGGCGAGGGCGGGGCCGGGCGAGGCGCGGGGAGGCAGGGCGGGATCCTGAGGGCGGCCGGACCCCGGGTGGGTGGTGGCGGGAGGGGCGCGGGGCCTCCGCAGGCCAGGGCAGGAGCCGGGTCCGGGTCGGGGCCGCGCCCGCAGGGGAGGTTGCCGGGCTCCCTGCCTGCCCCGGGCTGCTCCGCACCTGGGCGCTGCGGGCGGACCGGGAGCGGCGTGGTCCCGAAGCGGGCGGCAGCGCGGGCTGGCATCGCTCTTCCCGGGCGCTGTACCCTGCGGAGCCTCGCAGCGCTACTCCAGGAGCCGCTGTATCGCCAGGCAGGTGCCGCACTGGAGGGCAGGGAGACACATCTGTTGTCCATCTGTTCTTTTTTCTCCTTCTTTCCTCCCTCACCTCTTTTTTTCTTTTCTTACCCCTTTCCCTCCCTCCCCCTCCTTTCCCTCCTCTTTCCCCCTCTTTTCCCGCTTTCTCCTCTTCTCTTTAGTTCCACTTATGTCCTTTAGCCTCTTTCTTCCCCTTTTCTTCTCCTTTCCCTTTTCCCCTTCTTCCCCTGCTTTTCCCCCTCTACACCCCCTTTTTCTTAGTTTGTTTTGTTTCCCCACTTTCTGTCTGTCTGTCTTCCCACCCTCCGTTTGCCTTTTTCCGCGGCAGTGCATGCAGGGAACCTGGGGCAGGCTGCTGCCCTCCGGGGGGGGGGTGTTGGTTTGGTGTAAAATCTGTTAGCGCTAACAGGGTTCAGGACATAGCTGATGCTCCTGAGGTGTTGCAGTCGTAGGATGTGGCGCTTCCCCCCCCCCCCTCCCCCCCCACCACCAAACTCACTGTAACTGGGAAAACCCTGAAGAAACTTTTTTTTTTTTGGTCAGAATAAAATAAAGCTGTTTAGAAGGTTGTAAATAGTTTTCTGTGGCCCAGGTCGAGTGAGAGGACTGAGAAAGAAGCCTGACAGGAGACTCAGTTATGCTCTGGCACTTTGCCTTCTTTCAGTGTTACTCAGAAAAGTAGACTTCTTTGTGGGAAAGAGAAGGAGTGGCAGCAGGAGGGAATTGCCATTTTGGAGTCTGCTATTTTAAATTTCATTTTTAATGCAATATGAGGTATTCGACCACAGAGTTGGCAAGGATGAGAGTCAGAAATGGTAGTGAGAGAAGAGGGGACAAATCTAGCTTTTCTGTCTATCAACTTCAGCTTGAAAATCCTTGTGAAAAATAGTGCAGTATTTGTAGCTCAATTTGGAGTTCACTTACATTGCTTTTGAAAGTAGGTGTATACAAAAAAAAATACTACTTATATTTTCTCTCCTCAATGATTAGCTACTCTGCCTATAGTATATATCAGCATAATGCCTTTCCTATGAAATCTGAATTGTCTGGAGTAATACTAACTTCCTGAGGCCAGGAGAGCCAAAAGTTGATAAAAAAACCTGATTAATACCTTTGCCAAGTCTGCCTTTTTTTTTCTAAGATAAAGCAAATGCATAGACAAACACACAAGCTAAAGATATACATTCTATTTGCTGAAAATATTATGTTTACTGACCAAAATCCTGCTCTCTAATTTTGTTTCCACATTGGAAAACCCACTGCTAGTCTTATTAAAAGATTTTATTTTGGTTTTTTAATAATCCCTCTCAGTTTTCCTTTGGATTTCCACACAATTCAAAACTTGTCCACTTACTCTGGTTCATAAGCTCCTGAAACTGGAAAACACCTAACTTTAGCAACATAAGAATTCTGTCTTAGGAAAGGTGAAAAAAGGTAGTGCCACAGAAATGTAGCATGCCCAGTACTACAACTGGAGTAACTTTCACTATTAGGTTTACTTCATAGCTCCAGAGACACCACTTCTTGCAATGTGCAGCATTATTGTACATGGGATAATTGTGGTGCTATTAGAGGAACTTAATAAAGCAAACAGAAACCTCATCTTGGAAAACTCTGATAGAATATCTCAGGAAGAATCACTGATGATTCTTTACCTCACAGATGAACTGTAACTGTAGGTATGGCTTTAAAATGCTGGGTTCTCCATAGGGCTAAAGAAAATCACAGAATATTTTATATGTTGTGCTTGAAGAGGGATCCAAGTACTCAAAAATTTGCCAGCCTCTTTCTTCTGCCTTCTTTCTGATGTTAGAGATTACCTTTTCCTGCCAGTGTGTCCCATTCTGAAATACAGCATTGTCACAAGGCAGCAATGAGCAAAATTTTTTATGTGGGCGTGAGGACTGCAGCAACAGCTCTGTTCCTGGCAATATTTTAGGTCCTACTTTAGAATAATGCGAAAAAAATAGGTGTGCATTTTACCTTAAGTAGCCAAAGTGTACAAATTACCTTGATGAACACCGGGCAGTTCTACTGCATGTTAAATTGGCCAACATTTAACAGTTTAAAGATTTCATGATTTTTTCGTTTTGTGATTTGTGTGTACTTTCAGTGTTAGTAACCTTGAAGTAAAACATATATTTTTGTCCATACTAAGAGTCGCAGGCTTCCTGAGGTCAGAACTGGTCACTGAATGACTTTGCCATAACACCTTTACTCTCCTTAGTTGAAATTTCTTACTCTTAGCTCTATCTGTGGGGCCTCTAAGGATGGACAGGATTGAAAGTAATAATCAGGCTTTGAACTACTCTGCAGAAGATTTACATGATACAGTAGTATAAGAGAGTACTAGAAAGGCTAGTAAAACTTACTGCCTTTTCACTTTACAGTCTACACAGAGTGTATGTTCAAGTGTGTTTTACTCAATTTTTGAAACAGAAATACTTTAGTGTCTTAGATTCCTAGCACTTGAATATGAAGACCTGAATTTGAATATTGAAGATCTTCAAATAACATGGATGTTTGAATTTATTTTCATCTCTTTTATTTAGCTCTGAAAAAACAGCTGTCTACTTTTAGTTACTCTCAGTATTTAATTTCTATGTAGTGGTGGATGTAGGAGTACTAGTCACTTGTGGAGTTTTGTTTAAAGCTGTCTTCCAAGTTAACAAAAGACTATAAATGTGTTGAGTTTTTTTCTGTAAAGAGGGAGTGTATTTTCCCTTTTTATTATTTTCTTAAGCACCTCCAAAGGAAAAGCATCTACTCCTACAGAGTGCTGTCAATTGCAGGCAATTGTGCCCTCATGAAACCCTGACGCATGGTTTCAAAATTAAGGGTCCCATTAAAGGCTTATGGTAAGCCAGCTGCTCAGCTTATGACCATTTCTCATTTTCACTAAGACTCAAGACTACCTATCAGAACAAATATGAGTTCTTTGATTTATTTACAGGCATGTCTACTTTCAAGATTGTGCTGCTTGGTGTCACGGAAAGCTGAATAAATGATTCTTCACTGTGTCTGGCAGATCTTTGCAGATGACCCTGCAGTTCACACAGTCTGTGTTTATGCATGTTTGTGTTTATGCAAGCTGCTTACTGCTTTAAAAATCACTTCCTCATCAGAATGGATGTTCTGCATAACTGAATCTGAATTGAAACATGGTAATTGTAGTAACTACAGGATGTGTGTGCTTTGAAGCATTCTGGATATGCCTTTGTAAAATGTTAGGACTTACCAGCAAATGCATGTTTGTGGCCCCACTGGCTGGAGAGCTCCCTGGAAGCCATCTGGTTGGATCTGTTGTTGCACCCACCCAATGTGTGGGTGTCAGAGATGGGAGCAGCATTGCTCCTTCCACCAGCAGCACATCGTGATGCCAGAGCAGTGGCGCGGTGAACCCGCAGAGGTTGTGCTGTGCCGGTGGCCAGAGGCTGGTGTCCAAGCTATTGGGGTAGTGGTGTTCTGCCAGCTCTGCACATTCACAGGCATCCTCATTTGTAGGACCAGCAGATCCAGTCCAGCCTGTCTGCACAGAACCTCCACACCAGCTTTGGTCTCCCTCCAAGCTGTGGTATACTGTTGTAAAAGTGTTTGGTGTTTTGGGGTTTTTCTGGTTTTTTGTTTGTTCATTTGGAGGTTTTTGGAGGTTTTTGTGTTGAAAATGTAGGTTTCTCGTGGGATTTTGTGTTTGCTAGAAATCAAGCTGAAATTATCTTGGCTTTGTTTAGTCATATCATACCCTTTGTGTACAGCAGTAAAGAATAATTTTGGCAGGGAAGAGGGCAGCTAACCCAGCCTTTGTACTAACTCCCTCAACTACCAGCAACTGCTGTAAGTTTCCCCTTTTAATAACGACTGCTTCAGAAATAGAGGTTTTGATTTGAGGAGAAAGCAGTAAAAAATAGGAAGTGGGTCAGATATGTAACTTCTGCAACTGAACTTCAGTTGAGAGCAAGATGTAGGCTGCCAAATAAAAGCATTTTCTGTGTAGCTGTGCAGACCTCCCTCCAGTGCAAAGTGCTGCCTCTGACAAGGTAATTCTCTAATGTGCACACTAAGACTATGGAGAGCTAAAGCTTTACTGATGTTAAAAGCTTTACTGAATGCAGTCTGAAACTATTAATGAGTGTTCTAGGCTCATTAAGTATATTAGGTGTATTATTAGGTAACAAATCTTACCCTGTAAAGATGAGGTTTTGTGAATTGGATATGATCAAGTTTTAGGACTTTGAAATTGCCAGTATAAGCAAATAGTAATTTACTGTTAAAATCGGTCTGAGGAAGCAGCATGTCAGTGAGAGAAATTTGCAGGGAAAAGAATTCCACATAAAGATAAGAGCCATGTTAATGTGTAAATGTTTGCAGATCTCTCATTTTGGTATAATGAAAATGCCAGGTCTGATTATTCTGAGCTCTGAACAATAGAGAAATTGGACCCAGCTGGGTATACAAGGCCTTTCTGAAAGGGATTCTTTATCCTGCATTCAGCTAAGTTTTATTCTAAAATGGGAGGATGAAAGACTTCTTAGCAAGCTTTATTCTTTGAAAATTTTAGAAGGTGAAGACTGCAATGGTCACTTTCAATTAAGACTGTCTCCCTCCATTGGAACAGTGAGGGGTTGGTAATCTTCTTGAGTGTGTGTTATTTTTCAATGCTAGTGCTCCTATAAAAACTAAGAATAGGATAAAATAATAGTGCTAACAGCCGAAAGAAAGAATTCCAACATCTGTGAGCTAAAGTATCACAAATATAACTGCATTTGAAGTACATTTAAGTACATTTAAGTTCTATAAATGTCTTAATTTTTAAGTTTGTGGGCAGAATACAGTAATTGAAGGTTAACCAGTATCACAAGCTTCATCCTATGAAAATATATACTCAATGGACACTATCACATATCTAGTCTCCTTCGTTAATTTAATATATGATGAATATTATTTTTAGTGGATTAGATCTGCTAGTGTAAACAAGCAGGACATCAAGCACAGAAGTGTGTGATAAGTTACAAAGCATGTTAAAACATGTTCTAAATTATGTTACTGTGTTCAATGCCACATTGCAAACCGAAAGCCAGAGTTTTGGAATTTTCCTTTTAATTTTTTTTTTTTTAATTCAAAGTGTAAGACCTCATTCTTAAAATTTAACTCTCTGTGCTTTCAGCTGTAATTGCATGCTAGCTCACTGGGCTACTTCCCAAGTTTTAAAATTTAAATTTTCTTCCAGTTTGACTTCACTGTACAGCTAAAACATACTATGAACAAATGTTTACCTTTCTTAAGATGTATCAGAAAAGCAGGATAAAATAATTACAATTGTAATTCTGGAAACAAAGTACACTTTAGAGTAAATAAGATATTTATATAATGCTGTTAGTCACAAATTTGTGTCTAGTTAGTGGTCTCTGCCTGCTGTTGGATAGAAATACAAAATATTTGACTACAGTACTTCCTTAAAAAATTGCTGATGTTCATACCTGTGCTAGACATTTGTGCAGTGATCCACACCTTCCCCCCACGTGCTACATTCCCCCAGTCAGTCTGCAGTGCCAAGGGCAAAGTGGTGGACCCAATGTATAGTGCATCCCGGGCAGCATTACTAACAAAAAACTCTGTAATGCTATGTCTCAGTTTCTTAAATGCACCTGTTCTGAAATCTGCAAGTAGCAGGTTAAGAGCCACAGTTTAGGAATTAAAACCTAAAATTGTACTGGGGTAGCTTAAAGAAAATAGGGGGGAAAAAGGAAATTCTTAGCAGAACAGCCTATGGCAAAACCCAGGAGTGGACACAGTACACACTTATTTTTCTTAAACAGAGTTTCTTACCAGTTTTTCTGAGTAGCTGTTATTCTTAGAGCTATTAAAAAAGTTATTCTGAGGCACTGTTCTTTTTCTTGAAAGTAGTAAAAATGTGAGGAGCCTTATCTCTCTCAAATATCTGATATTTCATAAACTTACAGATTCACATTTGGAAGACACATAAACTGTGTGGGCTTTTGCAGTTAGGGACTGGTTTGAAATTCAAACCTGCACTGAATTATTAGGCAGTGCATTCATGATTAGAAATGGCACTTGAGTAGCAATGTAAGTTATTTAAGGATATCTGTTCTTGATCAATTTACCTGCATGAGATAGTACTTCCAAAAAGAAAAGACACCCAGTTCTGCAATACAGTTCTAGACTGCAGTTTTCTCAATAGGTACAGCTGTAGCCACTGTATAACTGCAGTGATTCTGTTCACAGAGTACTGAAACAGAAAAAAGGTGCTTAGAGAGTAGCAGAACTAACAAACAAAGACGATCTAGTGCCTGTGAAGTAAAGTAGAAAATAAAATTGGCTAGAAATCTTTTTGCAATCCAGCCTTGCAGCATATCTCCACATAAAAGCAATTGCTGAATTGTAAAAACAAGTGTGTTAGATTTGTGCACTTAACTTGATACAAATCAGCTTGAGATTGCCTCTTACCTTATAAAGCTGTTTCAGCAATTCAGTAACAGCTTTTCTCAAAATTCTGAAAATTGAGGTGCCCTGCTATAACAACGTTTTTTTCTCGCCCTTCTCATCAGCTCTTTCCTGGAGGTATTTCTAAGAAGCTCATGTGCAGGATGAAGAGACTATCTCACTTAAAAATCTTGAAAGGCTGCAGGAACTTCTTTGCCAGTGAGAACTAAAGCATGACTACCATTCAGGAAGTGAGTGGTAAGTTTTAGTGATAAATCTACGTCAACCCTGAAGTGAGTATTAAACATTCTTGTCAAACTCTGAAGCATGAATTAACAAGAAATACTTGCTTCTCAGTAGTGTATCTGACTTCAGTTTTTTTCTAGATGCTGAATCAGCTCAGTTTTCTTATTGAACTTCGGTTTGTAGCATTACTACTGTGGAAAGTGTTTCATTAAAACTGTCTGCTTCTCCCGGTCTTTTTCTAGAAAAATTTTATTTGTTAAATTTTAATTTTCAACAGAATATTTTTGGCTGAACCGTTCAGCTTTTTACTGTCACTAAATAACAATGTAATTATTAATCACTGATTTTTTTAAAGAAACTTTTTAGTCTGTGAATGACAGTCATATTCCATTTTATTTTAGGATTTTTCCTTCCATTTCCCTGAAAAACTTGCCAAATTCCTGAGAAAACAGAGACTTTTTTTCTGAAGTTGTTGAAGCTCATATGAACAGAGAGGAGGACATTTTTTTTTTTAGCCCTGCAAAGCTGCCTGGTATTTGAAATGCTGAAGAGGAAATTACGGTTTTGTCACAACTTGCGTTTCAGGCTTTTCTTGGGTCTAACTCTTATTTTAGTAATAATTTCAGTGTTGAAAGTTAACCAGAAAGAAGACTTCTTAAATCGGAGACATCTGGAGCTAACAAAAGAAGATCCTATTAGCAATGTTAACTGCACCAAGATTATTGAGGGAGATATAGAAGAAATGCAAAAGGTACAGCTTGAGGTATTATCAGTGTCATTTAAGAAACGCCCCAGACTAACGACAGATGATTATATTAACATGACTTCTGACTGTGCCTCCTTCACCAAGACTAGGAAATACATTATGGAACCTCTCAGCAATGAAGAAGCAGAATTTCCAATTGCTTACTCAATAGTGGTTTATCACAAAATTGAGATGCTTGATAGACTTCTAAGATCAATCTATGCTCCACAGAATTTTTACTGCATTCATGTAGACAAAAAGTCTCCAGAATCCTTTTTTGCTGCTGTGAAGGGAATAGTCTCATGTTTTGATAATGTCTTTATTTCCAGCCAGTTAGAGAGTGTGGTATATGCTTCATGGAGCAGAGTGCAGGCAGACATTAACTGCATGAAAGATCTCTACAGAAGAAGTTCAAACTGGAGATACCTAATAAACCTATGTGGCATGGACTTTCCTATAAAGACCAACCAGGAAATAGTAGAGAAATTAAAAGCCCTTAAGGGTGAAAATAGCTTGGAAACAGAAAAAATGCCTGTTTATAAAGAAGTAAGGTGGAAAAAACACCATGAGATTATTGATGGTAAAATAAAGAACACAGGCATAGACAAACAACTACCACCTCTCAATACTCCAGTTTTTTCTGGCAGTGCCTATTTTGTAGTTAGCAGAAGCTTTGTAGAATATGTATTAGAAAACAGCAAAATACTTAAGTTCATTGAGTGGGCGAAAGATACTTACAGCCCAGATGAGTACCTGTGGGCAACAATTCAGAGAATCCCTGAAGTCCCAGGTGCTTTTTCTTCCAGTGACAAGTACGACGTTTCTGATATGAATGCACTGGCCAGGTTTGTCAAGTGGCAGTACTTTGAAGGTGATGTGTCCAAAGGTGCACCCTACCCACCGTGCAGTGGAGTTCACATTCGCTCTGTCTGTGTTTTTGGAGTAGGAGACTTGAACTGGATGCTACGAAACCATCACTTATTTGCTAATAAGTTTGACACTGATGTTGACCCTTTTGCAGTGAAATGCTTGGAAGAGTATTTGCGGCACAAAGCTTTGTATCTGCAAAAGAACTGAAATGTATGCTCCTGTTAGGAAACATAGGTACAAATATTATACTGTGATGTCCTTTAACATGTTACAGCCATGGTGGGGATGCTGATGATGGCTATAATGACTCTCACCGTGTTGGTGTGGTGGTGCTGATGCCCTCCCTTGTCCATGGACAAGGGGGAGAAAAGACATGTCTCGAGTACGCCTTGTGGCACACTGAGACTTGGAGCTTTAGGTACAAAATCAAGACAGCAGTTTTTCAAAAGCCAACTATTTGGAATATTTATTATCTAGAAGGTGTAATTAATGGACTTCCTTTGGCTAAACTGTTTTAAGGCTTAGAAAATGCATGATGTTCATGGTTATTCTTAATTTTTTTCCCATGAATGTAATGCTAGCTGGAAGAGAAAGATGAAGGGGTGGAGTAAAAAGCAGCTGGACTGCACAGGCTTCATACTGAGTATTGAAAGATCTCAGGAATATAGCATTAGAAATTATCTAAAAGCTATAAAAGAAGGGGATATGCAAAGCCAGCTGTTACCATTTTACTTAGATCTGTTTGCTGCAGTTCTGTTCTATGTAATTGTTAATCCTCTTGAAAATCTTGTCTTCAACATAGAGTATTAAGGAATTCAGATCTTGCTTTCATATTCTTAAAGCCCCTTGATGTTGTGATACAAAGTTTATACACTAGTTTGTAATTACATTTTCTCAGGGAAACTTCAGTTTTGTGCCTGATGAGATTTAGACTTGTAATTTTACATTTCTTACTGTATTGGGAGTCAAGGTTTTGGATCCAAAATCACTCAAGTTTCTCAAAACTTAGCTGCAGTAGTGTCTAAATATTACTGATGGAACTGCTGGTTTCTGCTTTCTGTCAAGGTCAACTTGCATTCCAAATTATTTTAACACTAAGTATGGAAAAAATAAAATTATTTTTTTAAATGATATTGTCTCTCTGTACAATTAAAGTCCCTCTGAAAATACCACAAATAACTCCTAATGATGAAGGCCAAAGATATTTTACTGTGGTTTTCCACACATGACTGAAGCTGTGGCTGAGATAAGACCTACATTACCTCCATATGGTCATTTATTCATGTGTCTGTGTTTGTTTTTAACTGGTGCATTTGATTTTAATTCCCATTAGGCCCTTGCTTAGTTTGGCAGAGAACACTGTGAAGGACGATATTATTTCCTCATCAATTTATCAATTCAGGTTTGTCATGCATAGTTACTGTCAGATATCTCATTCCTGAGATGACAGTGGAATTCATGACAAGCATTAGCAAATGGCAAAACAGACTAAATTTTTGTATTTGTGAACTGTTGCTGTAATTGCAGCATGAGTTTCTTGCAAAGGTCATTTGTCCTGAAGTTTCTCCTACTTAGACATTAACATAAAGAACTGCTGACTGTTGATCATGCAAACAGCTAGGAAGGCAAGCTGTTTAATCTGAAATTTGATCCCATTTTTGCCAACCCCTGCCTTCAAAACCACCTGAAAGTTGTTCAGGGAGTTTTCAGAGACTTTCATATTAATAGGTAATTAAAGCCTGTTAGTGAAGGCAGTTGAGGGAAATAGCCCGTTTTCCCCACCTTTTGGCTTTTCTACAAGAATGGTCTTGCAGACTGTTGTCCTCTACCACCTTTACACAAGCTACAACAAAGTTTAACTTCACTGCATATAGTCCTGGGAATTTCCAGGAAGTCATGCTATATTTGTAGCAGAAAGAAAGCAGTTTTTAAGAATTTGCATCTAAAGACAATGTACATGATTAGCTTCTATGAGACCAGAACTGCTAGTTCAAAAAGACTGAAAAAGTAATGATAAACAGTAAAATGTTCTGTGCACTGGATGGAGTGCTGACTCAATTGCTTGAAATCTACTTGACAGTTAGAGCATCTTTACGTACATATCTCAGCCTGCTCTGTACTTAGTCATTTTTGTAATACAGTGAATGCCTGTCTGTATTTCTATTGTTAGTAATACTGCTACTATAGACAGTGAAGATGCTGCTTGATCAGCTGCTTCAGGTATTACTATTCAGATGGAGTCAAGAGAGATTCTGTGCAGGCTCACTGTGTCTTCCTTGTACAGAAGGAAAAGTAAAAGAGCATTGCTGTTAAGCATACATTTTCCATAAGAGAAGGAAGAATTTCTTCTGGGAAAAGTAAACTACAAAAATACCCACCTCTCTAAAACTGACTAGAGAAGAGATACAGAATTTAAATGTTCTAGGAAGACGTTTTCATGGAAAGAACTCTGTATTTCCTGAGCAAGTACTGAACATGCCAAGGGAAATTATTGGATTAATTAATGGTATTGCAAGTACACATAAAGAAAAAACACTTTCACCACTATAATGAGTAAAGAAAGCAATCTGATGTACATTAGTGCTGTCTGCAAAATCAGATTCATTACCCAGCGTGCAACAAGCCAATAATCACACACTTGAGAGAGACATTGATTGTTTATTCCACATCTGTGCAAGCCTGGATGCTTAGTAGTGTGACACAAATCAAGCACACTCCTCCAGACCCTCCTTGCCATTATTTATACACAGAAGTTCAGAGTTAGTAACTTGCCAAGTATAGCCCCTCTGTTATGCTTGGTTAGTAATTTCCATACAAGTTACATAATCCCAGCTAACTTCTACACACATTCAGGGGAAGAGTCTTCACCTGGCCAGGGGTCTTTTTTTCTACTTGTAGGCACGATTTTTAGTATTAAAATGAACATAGTTCATTCAAGGTCCAATACACGGACCTTGAGTATTCTGCCAAGTTAGCAATCAAAATCTTGATTTACTACATTCTTAAAGCTTGATAGTTCCAGGTTGTCCTTGAGTAAGGTTGCTATCTGCTATCTGTTCTACTGACATAAAACAACAGCTTGATTTTCTACATCCTTAAAGCTTGTTAGTTCCCTGATGTCTTTGACTAAAGGATGCTGGCTGCTGCCTGTTCCTCTGGTTAGGTTTCCTTTCTTGCTGATTAAACTTAAAAGTGTACAGAGATGTTGGATCAGAGAACATCCTTAAGATGACAAGATAATCTTGACATATTCCACATTTTGCAGCATTATTATTTCACTGAATGTGCTAAGAAACTTAGCCAAAATAATAATCATTCTTGAATCAAGCAACTTTGTGGCCCCAATAAAACAAGATCTAGATTACATTCCTTACTGACGTCAGCAGTTTTTTTCATAACTTGTTTCACTTTTCTACTAGATATTTAGAAAACTGGAGTAGAAGTCTAACACTAACATAAGTGAACATGAAAGAAAAAGGCTTCACTGATAATGCAGCAACAAGCTAATCATAATGCTGTGCTGAAGATGCTGGGCACTTGCCAGGAATAACAAAAAATTAAAAAAAAGTACATGACCCTTTCAACCACACATGCTGAATACAGCGATGCTCTACTGCTGATTTACTCTGATCACCTTCAGGTTCCAAATCAGGGAAGAAGGCAACACCCAGACCTGTGCCAAGATGGACTGTACTTGGATGGAGGACAGAGCAAGAGAAATCAAAGCTGTGATGCTGGGTTCAGCTATGGTGCTGCCCAAGTCATACCCTGTTTACACCAGCCTTCACACCGTGATCCTGTCATCCTGTGGGCAGCTAGGAAGGAAACAAGTTTGCATTCTGCCAACTGAATAACCCTCCTTTTTCCTTTTCTTTCTTTATTTTTTCTGTGGTTTAAAGCTGGTTCAGTTTCTCAGTTCAGCTCACCACCATTGCTAGGAAGCAATGAGTAGCCACTGAAATCATTGCTGAAGTACCATGTATGCTATTCAAAGTCCCCTAACATCATCTAATTTTCCATAGCAGAGCTTTCCAGAAGAGCTCAGTGCATTGAAGACACTGCTCTAGTTCAGTCCCCCCTTAACACATAAGCATTTTGAGTGGCATTAATAACAACAATTCAATTGGTTTACGGATGGTAACTGTGGTAACAAAGTATCCTGTATCACTACAGATAAGGATGATGTAAGGATCACCAGCCTTTAGGATCAAAGGCTGATTTGATCCCAGAAACCTAATACTTGTGCTTTCATCTCCTGCATGCCTGAGATTTGGTTTGACAAGGAGCATGTGTTCAGCTCTTGCTCCTTCCTATTGACCACAAGAAAAAAAGACAGAAAACCTACAAGGTGAACACTGCAGTTATAATCAAGGTCACCAATCAGATCACCATTACTTGGTGCATTTTCAAGTGGTCTGACAATTAAAAATTGACCTAGGTCATAACATGAATGCACTACAAGATAAAAATGAAAGAAGAGGTCATCTGCTTCAATGTACGTGCACTGTGCTGATCAGGAGGATTTAATCCCTTCCTCCAGATTCAGGGCTTTCTCCAGCTCTCAATTGCTGCAGCAGTTGTTAAAAATAATAAACATGATTTAATGTTCCTTCTGTCGCAATACTTCACTTTTTCAATTTACATCTTCTTTTATTGAAAGTTATAGTGGTGGTTTTCTTTTAGTCACAGAATAAATAGAAGAGCTAATATTGTAGTGAGTACCTCTTCAGTCAACTAAAATAAGGAAAATTTTGTATGTAAAATGGCTTCCCAATTCCAGTTAGCAATACTATTCATCCTTGGTTTAACATTTCAATAATCTAGATCAGTTTCCATAGTTTTCAAATTATCTTCTTTTCAAGGGATCATTTTAGTTCATTTTAATGCCCTAGACTACAGTGTGATAAATTAACAGTAATCTGCTTTTGACAGACAACAGCCTTCCAGGTGACTTAGTAGACATAAAAAGCAATAACCTTTAGGTGATGTTCTTTATTTGAAATCAAGCCAGCCAACTTTTTACAGATATACTTACTCAGGTTTTAATAATCTAACTAATCTGATCTGTCAAGTTATTTCAAGATACTACTATATCTTTCTGGAATAAGCATCCTAATTTTTCTGGGTTTTAGCTGAAATGAGTCGGTTTCTTACTCTTTGCATACAGGTAAGTTTGGATTTTTTTTCTTCTTGGTTCCCCCTTCCTTTGCCTTCCTCTTTTTTTCCCCCTTCCTTTTTTTCTTTCCCCTCCCTTTTCTCAATCAGACAGAACTTGATACAGATGTTTGTGTTTGCACCATTGTCTCCCATATTTGCTTTGCCTAATGCACAGTATCTTCAAACAGGGAAATATTCAGTGCCCTCATTTAAATACTGTGCCTCTCAAACGGAGCTTTTCTGTTGAGGTCTTAAACATGGTTGCATTTTTCTAGGATCTGCCAGTATTTGTTTTAGTTTGTCTGTCTTCTACATCTATAATAGAGCTTGACAAGAAAAAGGTAAGAACACAACCAAATCCTTGAAGTAAACCAGTATATTTAAAAAGATACTGTTTTCTTCAAAAACCCGTAAGTTTTCTAAGTTTCCTAAAAAAACCACTAAGTTGTGTAAAAGATGAACAGAATTCCACCAAGAAGAACATGTCAGGATGGGCCTTGAGCAGATGCCATCTTTTAAAATCCATGTCACATACTCCAAGACAGGATGCTGGAATGTTTTCTGAACGGATACAGATCTAGCTATATTTTTTTTTAAATATTTCCTCTCTACTTGGGAACCTAGGCCTCCGAGGAGATCTAGTCACATACAACTAATTGTATTTTATTCTGTACCATGAAAACATATTAATCTTGCCCATCTTTGTTTTTTTTTATTTTTCAGGGACATAAGCCCACTTTGTTCTCTCATCTAAACAAGTAACATTTCAGGAATCTTTTAGCAGAAGATGTTTAGTTAATAAAATCTTCAGTATCTTTGATGAAGCTAGTTTGTCTACAATCAAAACCCTTTCTCTCTCTTCCTTTCAGACAACCTGCCTTTGCTACACATGGGGGTGGGAAGCAGAAATGGTCATAAGGCTTCAGAGTGTAATTTACCAACTAGTGTGAATTGCATTAGTGATGCTGGAAGTAGAGATTTCCCAGTGTTGATGTGAAATCACATTAGTATGGAAAATCTACTGGAAGAGTGCACAACACATGTCTGTAGGTATGGCTCAAATCTCATTTAACAACAGACTGTTGGTAATTAAGCATGTTACTTTCTCCAGGCAGTTAAATCTTAATTATCTCTTTGAACTACTAGATTATTAGGATGATTTTGTAACATCTCATCTACAGCAGGAGTTGAAATGCTGTTGACCTTAATTTTGAGTTAGTCCAAGCCACCCTTTATGCGTTTTAAAGTTCTGCAAAAATAGCAAACCCATTTTTAACAACATACCAAGCAGTGATGTTACCTGCATGGCATGTCTTTGGTGGGCATGCAGAGCAAGGAGGTGCTCTTAAGACTTAGCATATGACACACTTGTAAGCCTTGCATCCTGGCACACTCAATTCCTGTTGCTACAGGAGCCCCCAAGTGGATAGGGGATTTGCTTTTACATCAGAGCAAACTCAGGTGAACCTCTATTGGGACAGTGAGACCAAAAGCATTTATTCTTTCTGGTGTGGCTGTGGCACTGTAGCACAGAGCAGCTGTGGCCTGTGAGATATATAAATCCTTTACAGCAATCAGACAGCAATGAGAGACGAATTAAAAAATATCCAGACTACACAATTAATTTATATCTTCTTCAAGCACTTCTAATAGAAGGCTAAATACGAGTACCACACATGCTCTTCCGTCCCTCTCTTCTTCCTTCTTCCCCACTAACTTTAATTTAAATAGCTGCCATGCCAGGAAACAGCAAACAAAATATTTCACTGAGATAATGCCCCTGCTCCCTAGGGCAACAGACCTTTGGAGAGCTCTTGTTCTCTTCAAATGATCAAAATCAGAAGGGCCAAAGAGAAACTTCACTTTGTTTTCACAGCAACTACTCAAAGCATTTTTCTTTGCTGCTTTTAAACTTTTCTGCCTGCTTGTGTAACTGAAGTTTCAGGGAAACTACTTTCAGATGGATTGGATCTTGCATGTGAGGGGTGACTGTTTCTCACCATGGTAGCTATTTTTTAGCTTAGTTTTTTAGTAAATTCAGCATCTCAAACCCTCTTAAAAGTAATTGCTTTTGCATGTCTGCCTTTTACTTTGCGAACTACATTCTGCTAGGATTTATTTGGGAAATCACATTGCTTTTACCTATTAATGCATCAAAATCTGCAGTCAATATAGAGTACTTTTGCCCTTCTTGACCCTTGAAGGTTGAATTTTTACTAGCAGCCTTAGGAATCCTCAGAAAATTCTAAATCTGGCAGGCTGAGCTGTAATTCATGTACTTCAGTTAATTTGCATGAAACTATGAGAGCACAAACCTATTTCCATCAACTGAGCATCTTTCTAGCATTAATATAGTCACACATGGAAATCTTTTAAATGTGGGAAAATCCTCCACAAGGCTACTTTCACCATCCTAAGATGGATGATACCGACTGGAACAGTCTCTCAAAAAATTAGAAGTACACTAAGAGCAGAAAACACTGGAAAGTGACAGTTGCAGCAGAAGAGAACGACAATCAAAGTATCAGAACACTTCACCTAGCTCCGTCCGAGGTGCTTCAGTCACCAGTTGCTTTACAGCCAGTGGAGGTTAACAGCATATTTGAACCAGCTGCTCGAGGGAGGGCAGTGATTTAGTGACAGATTATGAGGTACTTGGTGGCTTTCAAGTGAGCTGTCAACATACCCATGCCTGTGAGCCCAGTTTGTCTGCACCAAAGGTGCTGAGGATGCTATTCAGTATCCTCCAAAGGCTGTTCTCCTTCAGCTCTGAAAGGTCATAAGAGACCGGGGAAGGCCTCAAATGGCCAAGGTAAAACAAATGCTGTACCCATCCTAAAGGAAGGGCAAATGGAACAATCCGAGGAACTACAGGCTGATTGCCTCATTTTCAGTCCCTGGGGAAAGCATATGTGAAGCAAGAACTCTTAGGCAAGTACCAGCACACAAGGCAGAAGATGGAGATTGGCTAAGTGATGCCTAATCTGATGGATGATCATCTGTGATAAAATGATTGCATTTGTGGATGAGGCGAGAGCCTGGTTGTGCATGAGCAAGACTTCAACAGAGGCTGTGAGGAAGTGCAGCAAGCTGGACTGGAGGAGGGCAGCTTTGAGGTTCTGCTCTGCCTACAGGGAGGTTACCAGGGGCTAGGCTTTTTTGACAATAGTTGCCACAAGTAGAAACAGGAGAGTTTTCAGCTAGAACACTAGGACAGGCTGCTTGGAAAGGCTGTACCATCTCTGTCTTTCATGGAATTCAAACCCCAGTGACACAAAGCCCTGAGCAACCATGTCTGACCCCACAGCTAAGCCTGCTTTGGGCAGGGGGGTTGAGTTTGGAGACTTACTGCACTCCACACCATTCCATATAACTGTTTTCCTATATTCTTCCAGCAGTTATAGAGTTACAAAGCCCCTCTAAAGAAGTAAGAGCTGATGAAAAATATTTCCAGAGTCAGAGAACCCATTACTTACAAACCAAATGTTCTAAAAAATATGCAATACCAGAGGTTTGCTGTAACTAATTTTCCCATATTGCACATATCCACTTTGTCACCCCACAAGTATCAGTCCCCACAAAGTCCCAGCACACTGATCCTGGTTTTCATCTGTTGTCTTACTTTTAAGCCAGTTCTCCTTTCATGAGGATACTCCCATATCTATCTGGGATTAAATTTGGTCAAATGTTTGCTTACAGGAATGACAGTTTCACTCAAGGGGGACAGGATGCTTGCCACATGTAATGTGATGGTATCTCCCCGTTACTGGCAGTCACATTTCAGAAGATCACTTAGCCCAGATGGAGCTGGGAATAGCAGGGGTTTTTTTAAATAATGAAAACACTTAGCACTTTCTGTGTCTGTTGTGACCACCATCTAGCTTTGCTCATGAAGTCACAAACGAATCCATTTGTGAGATACAAAAACGGGATGACAAGAAATAGTTCCTCACTTTTCCTTGGAGTGCAGTTAAAAGGAAAATGAGTCCACACGTGTACAAATCTCACTTTGGACACGAAGAATCTGCACAAGCAAGTCAATCTTCTTCCATGTATTTCTCTAAGAAGGTATTTGGCTTTTGGCTACTAAAATATTTTAGCTATAGTAGCTATAATGATGAAGTAGCTAGTTCATCAAAGTAGCTGTTATCATGAACTGTAGGAAAGCAAATCTGTTTTGTGTCATTATTTTCACGTGTACTCCATCTTGCTTCAGAAAGTTTGTATGTGTGTGTATGGACTTGTATGGTACTTTTAAAAACAAGTGTAAAAAAGGCTAGATACATGTTTCATTGTGTAGCTTGTCATCTCTTTGGACAGAAGCTGATACATAAAATAGTTTAGACTGAGAAACCACATTATGGAGGCCTTTGATGGGAACTTACTATCTGATAAATAGTCTACCAATCCCAAGGAAAAGCTTGTCTTAAAATTTGTACATCAGAATACATCAGTGGTGGTATTATTATTTATATAATGGCACTGGGGTTATAGTAGCATAAATGGCTTTTGGCAGAAGGCAGTATTTGGTTGATGTTTGTTAAGTGCTACTCTCTTTAACTGCTGGGGAAAAAAAGGAAAAATAACTCTACCAAAATGATTTCACTTTCTGCTGAGTGCTCTGTGTCATTTGTTGGCAAAGGTAATGGAAGGAAAAATATCAGCAACAAAAAGTGAAATGGTTTTTAACATTAACAGCACTGGCTCAAATTTTGTTTCCCATATTTGGTATTGCCTAAACTGTAGGAAAGGACTATGATACAATTCATATTTCATGCTGCTAGCCTAGGCCAATTCTTAAAAAGAATTGAAAGCACCTAATGTAGTACACTGAATAGTTATGTTCAAAATTACATTCATGCCCCACTACACCTCAAGTTATGGGCATCTTGTTTTTATCACCATCTTATCTTTGATCCTTCACTTAAACACATGCATTTACACATCTTCTTCCATCTGGCCTGGCCCATGCTGCACAGCCCAGCAACTGGTTAATTTTTAAGTCTGCACAAAGACATATGCTGTAGGCACGCTCAGAAGGCTCTCCTTTGCTTCGCCTCCCTGTGTGAGAACAGCACACACACTCATTTTTGGAAAGAATGAGAAATACATGTCGCTGTCTACACAATAATTTGATCTCATCTCTGAAGAAGTCACCAGTTCTATAGTTGCAAGTGGGTTAAAGACAAACCCTTCTCTGCTATCTACTATAAATCTTTCTATACTATCTACTGCCTTGGCCAACCCCATGCAGTTGTTAACTCCTTGTGCTGGTTGTTCATGATGTTTATGTAGCTTTGTGCATAATCTCAGATAAGAAATCAGGCACATAATGCCAACATCCCTTTGGAAAAACATTTTAAATGCAGCCCAGTGTGTACATCTTCACTGATGTTTGCAGATCTCTGTGCAGATACTGCATGCTATTTGCATGTTGTAAGTGTCACTGTGCTTGTCTGATAGCACATTCCGTTTATCTTTCTCTGAGGTTGTGGTACAAACCAATCAATATCAGAGGCCCACTGCTAAGCTGAGAGGTTGGCTCAGAGTGATGGTAAGTCTCAAGAACTGACATCTGAAGAATGCCAGGCAGGAGAAGTCAGGAAAAAACAACAAAGCAGTGCAAGTCACAGGAGCCTGGACTCTGCAGAGTTTCAGAAAGGAAAGTTTATCAACCTCAAAAGGCTTACGCAAATAAACGTCAGCTGGAGAAAAAAAACCAGTCTTTACTACCATGCCTTTTAAACATATCTAATTACCAGATAGAAGATTCTCTATCTTTATTTTTAAAATGGCAAAATAAAAATGGTAAAATAGAATTTCAGACTTGGTGTTAAATGAAAATCTGCAAAAAAAGGATTAGGCTATTGGATAAAACACTCTCAAATAACACTTAAGTATATGTCAAGAGGCCCTTGGCATTTTTTCTCATAGAATTGATTCCAGTGCTGCAGTTCAATATGCAGATCCTGGTTTCAGAGCTGCTCAGCCCACATTATCACATTATTTCTGCCAAAAGGGAGTCCAGCTGCTGGGCAGATTTGTGACTCTGCAATCTGACTCCTGTGGTTCTATAGTGCTTTCTATGAAGGTTCACACAATACATTTTTTGTTAGGCAGAAAACATCAGCAGAGGCTTGCAAAACACAGTGACTTTTAGGGAAATTGAAATCGTCTACATTAACTTAGAGACAAAAAATGTCCTAAATATAAGCTATGAAAAGCAGAACCAGTGATGAGACTCTGCTTAGCACAAGCAGTTGCTTTTTTCCACAGAGTAAGGAGATGGTAAGAAGGGACAGAGGATTCGGTGTTAGATGTGAAGTAGTGAAGTGGCTAGGGAAGCCCATGTGAACCTTGGGAATGCAATAGTGTAGAACAGAAAATGGCACAGATCCATTCACTTTTTCTGGAGTCCTGGCAGTGGACACACACTGAGTGGACACATGGGGGGGGGAAACAAGAAAAAAAAAGCCTCAGTATGAGTTTTTACTAGAGTGAAATACTAACTTGTCCAGAGGAAGTGAGAGGCAGCAAAATATCACACGGTTATTGATTTCAGTGTAACTTTATCCAAATACCCTACTGTGGCAAGTGTAATGTAAACAAATAAGAAGACTGACCACTTCTTCCAAATAAACTGTATCAAAAAAATCACAGGGCACTGCACTAAAAGGCAAGTGAGAGGAAGAATATATTTTTTTATGCTGAGAAAAATAGAATGAGAAAAAAATGTGTAATAAAATAATGAATAGATTGGAACTAGAAAAATGGAAAAAAAACCCCAAAAAACCAACAGCCCCAAAACAGGAAAACAGGAAGGCTGAAAAAGGTAGGAATAGAAAAACTAGTAAGGGGTAATGACAGTAAAATGCCAGGATATGGTGGAAAAAACTGTTTTCATGAAGTTTTGACATTTTAAAAAGTTGTCCACTCTGTCCATACCTATCCTGTCCACCACTACAGTGCTGAAGCATTATAAATTACTTAATATTGTACTCGTGGCAAACTACAAGTTTTGACTGTGAGAGAACTGCACATTTAGGAGGCAGAGATTCACACCACAGCTCTGCGGGGCAGGTGCTGCATGTCAGCCTGATGGTCAGGCTGTGCTGAGCCACCCTGTGCCATGTCACACTGCGCCACACCCCTTCCTCCTTTGCATGGTGCTGGAGCAGCCTGTGGGCAGCTCCCACTCAGCACTCTTGGTAAAGCCCTATCTTTAACAGGGCACAAGAAATTCCATGGAGAATGTCTTTCTTTTTTGACAGTAGAAATTATGAATAGAGTTGCTTCCTTGTTAGGAAATCCTGCAGCACCTTGAAAGACTGACAGGGGTGACTCGCTTGCTCTCTCTGCCATAAATATGGTCTGTGGAGTGTCTTGCTGAGAAATACCATTTCAAATGATACTTTGCGAGATCTGAGCGTTTTTTCTTGGCAACAGACCTGCATTTCCAAGGCAAAACTAGAAGCTCTAATGAAAATCACTCTAAGGAACTAAAATCAGCGCACAGATATAAAACTAAAATATAATAAAGATAAAATCTTTCCACTAACCTCTCCAGAACAACTAACACAATCTCTTCTCACCTGCAAAGTCGTATGTATGCATTCAGTATAAATGACCTCAGGCAGTGCCAAAAGATTCGGCAGTAAATGGAAATAAAATCCTTTCACAGGCACCAAGGGCTTTTCCTCCCTGGAAAGTTAAATTTCTAGCTTACCTAAAATGGAACAACTATTTGGGAAGATCTTTCCTCGTGGAAAATTAATTCAGTGTAATAATGCCTTTATACTTTTTAAAATCTAATCCTGAAAAAAGACCATCCACAGCAAATTTTACTAAACAAAGAAATCTGAGATAGCTCCACAAACAGATTAGTGCAGATCAGGATGCTCATTTCCATCTGAAAGCTGAAAGAACAGAAAGTTAAGCATCACACATCAATCATCTGGAACAATGACATATCTCTTGTATGAAGTCATATCCTAGTGTTTTCTCACAAATCATCCATTACTTTGTCTAAACCGTAACAGGAAGTCCTCTGGTACTTACATAACACATTTTCACCTGGTCTGTTCTTTGGGCCTAAAAGTAAAATAAATCGAGTTTTTGAGTTTATTACTACCAGACAGCTAAGAATGCTTTTCTTCATTTGGGAGCACATGCCCTGCTTACTATAGCAATTTATGAGATACTGTAATCCAGACAATTTTATCATGAGAAGTACAGTCACTACAACCAGTATCAGAATATATTCCAGATACTTCATACGCAGTAAATGGAGATCAAACTACATCATGTACTTATACTGCAAGAAACCATTTTATCCTCTGCATAACCTCAGCATAGGGGTGATTTATAGATGTCACTACAAGGTTAATGAACAAGAGCACAAAACCAGTCCCACCAAAGACTTGAATCAATGCAAGAGATCTGGGTCTCAAAATTCCTTTCTATTGCATATAGATGTGGAAATGCACTGTCCTAGCAAAGCAGGACAGAGGGAGAGTCGTGGAGATGGGCAACACTGCCCTAGCCTTCCTGCTACTGCCAGCTCTGCAGATTCAGCCTCTAGCTTTGGGTGAGGGGAATGCTTCCCAGCACAATGTTCTTTTGGGGCTGCACACAAGTTTGGTAGTGGCCAGTCAGGCACAATGAACACTGGAGAAGCACACAGTGGCCTTGTCCCTGGGGGCAGCCAGAGGGGAGAGTGAACAGGGGACATCTTGTGCATCCTGCAACTTGAATGAGGCAGGAGGGCACCAGGTTGGGGGACATGGTGCTTGTATTTTTTCTGCATTGATGAGTTACTCTTGGTGTGATAGTTAAGACTGATTTCACCTATCTCCACTCAAAAATGCATGTACCTTGTCAGATTTAAAAATCAGAGAATTCCAGATATCTTAACAATTAGTTTAAGTGTTAAAGTACTTTTTATTCACCAGAAATGGAAAAGGTTGAGAGCAGAGATGGGCTACAGCCATCTACTGGTGGCAAGCCAAACCACCAAACATATTTTAATTTATATATCGCAATACTATCTTTCCTCTGCTAGGCTGCAAATCTTTAACAGTAGCATTGCCACAAGGATTGCACAGTTGTCTATTCCTAGCTGTGTCACCACAAGTAAGGAATCGTTAAAACCCATGGAACACTTCTTTAGAGAAGGTGACTGACTGACTGACTTCAACAGAGCCAATTAAGATCTGTCTTATTTACCAGAAAGTCTTCAAACGGAAGCCTTTTAGCTAACATTAACCAGCTGCCCCCATCTCTTCTTTCACCACTAAAATTTTCTCAAATTCCTCCATTTTATCTTTATCCTAATTCTTCCAGGGTCATGTAGTATCACATGGGTACGTGCAATTTTTGCAATGTTGGCTATTTATAAAAATTTAAAATTAGGCACTTAAAAATATAATAGTACATTATTTTCACCAGATACTTAAACAAATGAATATAGTCTTATGCCTTCATCCAGTGTAGACCTGCACAGCAATCCGTGTGTTTAGTTAGACACATACCCATGTCTAACACAGGTATTTGTCTAACACACACACACACATACACATATTAAAGAACAATGCCTTGGCAACAAGGAAAGGTTTCATTGCATTGTACAAGACATAACTTTTCAAATGCCAGAGGTGGTTACACTACCAGTTAAGAAATCCCCAAAAGAACAAAATAACAGGAAGAAGAGAAAACCTTTCCCCAATGCCCACTGCACTGCTTTTTATTTCACATACAGTATCTGATTTCACATACAAGACTGACAGAAGAGCAGCTATGTGTCTAAGCTTCTCCCAGTGGTGAGGACACTTTCCAGGGAAGAAGACATAGGAATTTGAATGCTCAAAGCCTGAAAAGGACATTTGTAGGTGAATATCCTGCTCACAAAGCAGACATCCAAGTTTGCATATTAAGGAGGTCCAGCTGTATCAAAAGAAAATCTCCTTTAGCCCCATCCGTAGGGATTTACTTGTATCACCTGTATCTGGATCCTCATTCAAGCAACAGATAGCTATTGAGCAGCTCGAAATCAGATAGTTTTGGGTAGCAACTGAGTAGCAGGTTGTATTTTTGAGGCCAGGTTGTGGAAACAAACAGATTGCAGTCTAGGGATCATCCAACAACAAGGTGTCTGAATCCTGCTTCACCTGTGCACATCATTTAGTGGCTCTAATTCAAGGTTAAACTGACAGTCCTCAGAAGAAATACAATCCCAAACCTACTAGCATGCCAAGTCCTGTTCCCCTAGATTACTTTGAATCAGTAGGTATCTTCTAGTTTGAACATGTTTTCCTTTCACATTTCTTCAGTCCTCAGTATCAGCCTTGTTCTGGACACCAGGAACAAGCTGTCTGGAACAAATTGGTCTCGGACATCATCTCATCCGTCACCTCATCAGGACTGTTGAGGCCACCTGAGATGCATTTTTGGCTTCAAAAGTCGCAGTACGTAGCTGTAGTGTGGTGCACAAGGGACTTTATGCCAGCCTAGTTGCTACAGGTAATTTTAACTCCACTTGCTTTAACTGGTCTTAAGCTTTGCATCTGCCTTTGTCTTTACAAGGACATACTAGCAGCCTTAGAGAACACTACGTGGCTAAATTTCATTTTTCACATAGTTGAACGTTTGCTTATTTCCAGCTCCCTTTCTCTCTCCATCTGGTAATAAATGATGGGAAGTTCTGTCAGCAGTTGCAATACCTTTGGGAAGTCTGATGCCTATAATTTTTGTCATGTATATTACCCACTTGTAATTTGTTATGATGACTGATGACTTGTTCGAAGACCTTCTAGGCTCAATATTAACTCTAGCACTCACAGGAACAGGCTGAACAGAATAAGGATTCGTTCTGTCTCCTGTGCAGGTATATAAGGTAATCCCAATGTTGTTTATAAATCCAGGGTAAAGAAAGATACCTGCAGATGTTTTCTACAGGGAATGAGATCAATAACTTGACTGACTCCAGCTGGGTAGCACTACTTTGTATTCTTCAGGCTTTGTTCCATTCATTGACGGAAAGAATTACTGCACTGGTTTTGGCTGGGGTAGAGTTAATTCTCTTCACAGTGGCTGCTATGGGGCTGTGTTTTGGATTTTTGCTGAACACAGAGTTGATAAACAGAGATGTTTTTGTTATTGCTGAGCAGGGCTTACACACAGCCAAGGCCTTTTCTGCTCTTTGTACTGCCACAATGGCGAGGGGGCTAGGGTTGGGAGGAGACACAGCCAGGACAGGTGACCCAAACTGACCACAGGGATATTCTAGACAATATGGCATCATGCTCAGTGTATACAGTGGGGGAAAGAAGGAGGAAGGGGGCAATGTTGGGACTGACAGCATTTGTCTTCCCAAGTCACCATTACCTGTGATGGGGCCCTGCTCTCCTAGAGATGGTTGAACACCTGCCTGCCCATGAGAAGGGCTGAATGAATTCCTTATTTTGCCTTACCTCTGTGTGTGACTTTTGCTTTCCACGTTAAACTCTCTTTATCTCAACACATGAGTTCTCTAACTCTTCCAGTTCTCTCCTCAATCCTGTTGGTGGGGTGTGAGTGACTGGCTGCATGGAGCTTGGCTGCTGACTGAGGTTAAACCATGACAATTACTCACACAGCAAAAGAAAAAAAAAGAAAACCAAGAGAAGACAAACCTTAACATGACAGAAAATAAATATTAATATTACAGAATTAAGTAAAATTTAAAAAAAAACACTCAAGGGTAACCATGAAAAAAGGGCATGTAGTGGTAGGGTAAGAAGTAATGGCTTTAAACAGAAAGAGGGTAGATAGTTTAGGTATTAGGAAGAAATTCATCACTATGAGGGTGCTGATGCACTGGCAAAGGTTGTCCAGAGATGTTGTGGATGTCCCACCCCTGAAACTGTTCAAGGCCTGGTTGGATGGGGCCCTGAGAAACCTAGTCTAGTGTCCCTGTTCATGGCAAGTGGGTTGGAACTAGATGATCTTTAAGGTCCCTTACAACCCAAACCATTCTGTGATTCTATGATACGTGGACATTTGTGAACTAAGCCAAATCTGAGGTAAATAATTCCTGCTTTGTTTTTAATTTTTCCATGACTTTGCATCTGGAGTATCATCATCAGTAGACCAGGACAATTTCTTTATAGTATGAAAAAGGTCTTGATAAAGCAGTGGTCAAAAAGAGCTTTATATTGCAAAATGTGGTTTACTTCCCATCAAGTTTTCCTTGAGGCATCTGACTTTTCTATAGCACTTTACAAGATTTATCCCAGATATATCTCTATTGAAATCAATCCCATGTTATTTTTTTATTCCTATTGGTGGTTTCACTGTAAATGAAAACTACCTCTGTAGCAGTACTTCCTGTTGTACTTCCTGATGTACAACTACAGTGCTGTTTTCCCCACATGAAGAAAAGGACACAGTACTGCATTTAACCTCATTAATGAAAGCCGAGAAATAATTGTTTTTCTTGGCTGGACATTTGGTTACTAGTTCAGTCCACAAACCATTAAGTGTGTTTGTTTAAGGCTCATAGAGTAGAGCTCAGAAAAGAAATTCATTTACATTAAAAAAAAAATAAATTGAAGTTTAGACTAATTCTCATGACAGATAAGGTTGTGAAAAAGAAACAAAACCTCTTTGGTAAGTTACAAACCAAGAGTCATCAGGAAATTCCAGATCCACAGATGTTCCGTGAGTACCGGAAGGGTCACTCTATTTTCTTTAACATCCTTTTAGGTTTAAAAGGGATGTAGTAGCTTTTTACATTTATTAACCAACAGTTACACTTGACTTTTTAAAAAGAGCAGTGGGGAAACGTTAAGGAAATGTGTATAGCTTTTAAAATATTTTATTGATCTAATTTCTTACAGAGCAGCCTGTTTTTCTAGGATAACTTTTTTCATATATATATTTCTATGCACAGTGAATTTACTTTAAGGTTAAACTCAATCTCACTGCTGGCAATCTGTAAGAGGTCATTTCACTCTTCAGTGACTTCACTTACTTCAGTCAGTGTTTCTGAATGCTGGGGAACATGCTGACTGCAGAAAAAACCAATAGGATATTTGGCTTTAGCCAGGTATTAAATTTTCAGCCACTGTAATTTACTATATTTTCCTGATTACAAGCTAGTTCCTTTTCTGTACACAAAAGAAAACCAAAAATGACTCCCACCCCAAATGTTCACTCAATAGTAGCACTTCAGCCACAAACCCATCAAACTGGTGATGATCTTGGAAGCCCTTTCCAACTGAAATGATTCTGTGATCTGTGAAATGACCCCTGGTTATCTAACACTCTCCAGCTGTCCAGAAAGCTGCAGGGCTACAGCACAAACCTGCTTGCTCTGAGGCTCATCCCAGCACTTCTGCCACTGCTTCCACAGCTGCTGCCATTGCCACATCTCTTCCCACTCCATCCTCAGCAGGGGCAGCAACACAACACCAAACAAGGGCAGTAGCAATGGTGACGCCAGCAACAAGAAGGAAATCATGGACAACAGCAGAACTGAGGACTGGAGTGGCAGCAGGGGTGCCCAGAGAGGAATAAAACTGAACATAAGTGAAATAAAATGCTATTTAAGTTAGCTTATAATCAGACTAATGCAGGCACCATCCAGCAAGTTGCAAAGGGTTTTAAAATTAATTGCACACAACATAATATACTACAGTAGTGGTTTTGCATACATTTGTTTATAGCAACTGGCAACTACTTCTGTCGCAACTTTAGTAAACAAGAGGCGGTCATTGTGCCCTTGAAGGATGGGAATGTGTCGTGAACCCAGTTCTCTTGTTTGCTCGCTGACACGCTGGGCTTGTTGGAAGTTTTTCTGCCTACATATGAAACGTTTCTTTCCTAGCTTTTTAAAAAATTCGACCTCTATTTCTGCAGATGCTTTCCTGGATACCTAGATTTTACTTCTAGGTCTAAGCCGTAGGCTGCCCATTATTTTGTCAGGTCTATTCTCAATGACCTGTAACTGTCCGGAGGAAAAATATGGGTTTATTTTGTACTACTTACCCTGTAAGGGATTAGTCATAGCAAAGATGGGTAGCAATTGTATCCTTTTAATCATTTTGGCATCCCATCCAGCTGTACTTAAATACAGCACCGTGTCATGCCAGGCTGTTCAGGGTGCAGCGTCACAAACATCTGCCACATGCTGCAATTGTGAACCCTTCAAGGAAACAGGAGAGCCAACCTAATAGGCAGTAGTGCTCGGATGCAAGGTATAACACTAAGCCAACTTTCTGCTCTGGTTTTGGTGGAATACAGGTTCTCCATGTCAAATCCCCTCAGGATGCAAAACAACCACTTACTTCATAGCAAGCTGCCTGAATTAGCATGGGCAGCCCTTAGGAAATGCTTATCACGGTGAGTGAATTCTCATTATTGTTTCTTGTCCGTTTTCATGGAATGGATCAGTTTTTGCATCTCTCCCTTTAAATATGTTTAACATTTGTAAATACCTTGACTCTCCCAAGTCTGAGACTCTAGCCCAGACAGCTCACTTCATCCATCCAAAGGGAATTCACTGATGTAAAGGGCGTCTCAACTAACTATGACATGATCCTAAAGTCACTTCTGTTCATTTCAATCTGGAAATGAGGATTCAAAGCAAAGCAATTATACAGGCCTGACTAAAATGACACAGACTTTCCTCCTGTCTAAATGAATGTGAACAGGAGTAAAACTGGAGAAAAATAACAGTTCTGTTGAAAAGTCCTGAGCACATACCCATGGAAACTTTTAAGAGGCTAATAAATAAGACTATCTGAGTGAAAGAGGCTTTTATTCTCAGCTTGAAACTGCAGTGGGTGAAACTGATACCCAGCCAAATTAGTATCAGGCACTCTCAGCAGAACTGAACCCTTTCATTTAGTAGTAGTTACTACTGTTCTAAGTAAAAGCTTTAGCTAGTGTGTGATTAATACTGCATATTGATTTGGTGAGAGCATAATGAAAAAGAACTTAAAAGGTAATTATATCTGCCAACTTGAAGAACTACTTCCCACATTTGATGAACAGAACAGCAGACAGGATGTCTCTGAAGAGAAAGCGAGCTAATGTGTGGAAATGTATGCATACTGACAATGTCTGGAGGCAGGTACTGAGATAAGTAAGCCAGCTGAGGTTGCCTTTATGCTAGCGAGCAGCAGCAGTCAGTGGGCTCACCCTCCAGCCACAATCTCCAAGCCAATGGACTCACCTTTTTAAATACTGCTGATTGTTAAAAACAAATTTATAGTACATTGTAACATGAGGATATCAATACTTTGCTGACACATTGCATCTTCTCTCTGCATGTCCCATCTTACACTGGTTAGTACTTAGAAAAGAAATCATATATGAATGCAAAGAAACCCCAGAATGGATTGTTTAATTCTGTTTTCACACTACTGATGTTACCCTGTTTACAGCAAAGAACAAAAGCACACATGTAACTTTCTGAAAATTATACACTGAAATCCATGCAGGTACATTTAACCTTCCAAAGGTGTTAGCTGACAACTCCATCACTGTTGAAATTATGACCACTGTGCCTAAAAATTAAATTTAATTCACTATTTGGTCAAAGTCACAAAAAAGAAAGAAGCAGAACTCCAGATGTAGTAAACTTAATACACGAAGCAAAGTTTCATCCTAGCATTCACAAAGAGAGCTTCTGCTCACCAATGTAAGTGTTGACATATTAGGAAATGGGAGAGGTTAGCTGGTTGTTTTTAACTGCATACATGTGCATTGACTCATTCTGGAAAGCTTTTGTCAAGATGAGTATACACATAGTAGCTTGTACTGCTTATCAGGTAATCCCTACCTACCAGTAGTAGAAATGCTAGCAACACACTTTAGGGCATGTTAACTCTTCTACTAACAATAATAACAGATGGCTCCTCCTGTCTTTGAAACACAGGGTTATTAATTTAAAAAATGAGTAAATTGCAGTAGGACTAGACATAAAATATAAAAATAACAATATGATTCACCTTTTCGCTTAAGGACTCTGAGTTCACTGTTCCAGTTAAGCAGTCTCTTCTTAAAAAAATACCAAAATAAGCCTTCAGTTCAGTAGGCAATTTGAAATACACTATGTTTGTTTATCCAGACTACATTTAATCTGGTGCTAAGCACAGTGTTGTGTTA
Source organism: Corvus hawaiiensis (assembly GCF_020740725.1). Classification (NCBI taxonomy): domain Eukaryota; kingdom Metazoa; phylum Chordata; class Aves; order Passeriformes; family Corvidae; genus Corvus; species Corvus hawaiiensis. Next base: position 42,896,688 of record NC_063255.1, on the reverse strand, counting down.
CCTAATTCACCTTTGCTCCTAAGTGTAAGCAATGGAACACGGTGTTGGGCTGATGACGATCAAAGGCAGGTACAGCTGTAAATGCAATAAAGCACATTGCTGAGAAAAATTACAAGCTTTTTTATTACATCTTTCCATTCCTTGGCTTTACTTTTTACCTGAACTTTCTCTCCCACATTGTTAAAATGCTATCTTAAGGAAAAGAGAAGGAGGAATCTATCCTCCTGAAAGCTTGAGACCAAGGCAAGGGGACAGGCTTTCTAGTTTGTACAGTCTTGTGAGATTTTCATACAGTCACATCTGTAAGGTGTTGGCTTAAGCTGTGCTGGGCCATTTGTTATGGCACTAGAATAGCTACTGACCTACTTATCCCAGAAAGGTTTTTTAAGAATAATACACCTAAGGCTTATCAAACACTGAGGCCTTCAAAGGCTGAATACGGCCAGTGGGTTTACAGATCTATTTCCCCAAACATTCCTCTCCCCAGAACAGAAGTAAAAAATAAACATTAAAGGACATTTAATAGAAAGGGTAAGGAAGTAAAAGTGAAGGTAACACATAGAATAACTGGAAAACTATGTAGCCAGTATCGAGATGTGAGACTTCTGAACTGAAAAAGGTCTCACTGGGGAAGGGCAGAAAAACCTGCAACCAGACTTTTCCTAGGGGATTTATATACCTGTAGAAATTGAGCCAAATAGTCTGAATTCAACAGTGTTGCCAGTAGCTACCGCAAATTTGTTACTTGTTGCATTTTCCCCACCTCATAATGACCTGCTTGTCCCAGACAGAAATACAGTTCAGCAAAACTCCAAATTTACAGGAACTTGATTACTTTTAGTGAAACTATTTCCTGAGCTAAATCCAAGTTTATAGATACTGGGTAATGTTTCAAATGAAGGTGTGTAAGAAAGCCTCGTAATTAAGTCTTGCAATAATATTTTTACCAGGTAGCAGACTACTCCTGTATCATTCAGACCAGTCCAGAACTAGTTTCTATCTGGTAGCAGTTTTCTCCTTACGGAGAAAAGGTTAACAGGTAAAACAGTCTTTCCCAGATTTCACTGCAGTTAGAGACTACTGCATTGTTAACAGAATAGCCAGAGAATGTAGGTGTGTAAGTGTACTGGCCTAGGCTGTTATTTTACCTATGCAAATAGTTACAACCTATTGCATACACTCTCAGAAATGCAAGAACAGGAAGAGGGTTAATCCAGAAGGCTAGAGAGGGGGAAGGGTGGGCAGTGGGACGGCAGCAGCAGGCCAGTGTACGGCCACAGGCAGGAGTGAATCTGGCAGCTCGTAAAGAGGTGCTCAGATAAAATGTTCACTCCAAACAACAGCCTCTTTGCAGGGCTATCATGGGAAGCAGAAATCGCCCAAGCCTGCCTGATGTGAACCAGTGGTGAGGGAAAGGCATTTGCTGCCATAGACTGTGAGCAGAGTAAATTGGGTTTCTGTCTCTCTGAGCCATTGCACGGCCTTGAGGGAGAATTCTCAGGAACAGGAAAAAAAACCCCTCTTTTATACATGTATTTACTTTTAAACTGGGATCTAGCTCTACATAAAGAAGCTGTCAAAAGACAGACATGGTCCAGTTTTCACTTTTCTTGTTAATATACACAGAAAAATCTCAGTTTTTCAACTTGGATCACCCAATTACTAATTTTTATTTTTGATTTCCCACATGCACCCAGTTTCTCATGTTTGCGTGATCTTGGAACAGCTGACAGAAATGTCCCTCGGATGAATCTGTCTGCTGATGACCGCAGCAGTAGATGACTTCAAACACTTGTGTTTCCCAAGCAGAGGCACTAAACAGGCTCCTGTAACTTCTCCCTGTTCAAAAGGATGTGCAGTCGGAGTTTGCTCAACTTCTTGGATAGAGCTTATTAAATATTAAAAAACCCACTGGAGACTCACCGAATTTCAAAGTTATTCATATCAATATTCATATCAATATTGATGTTTAAATAATCTGGGGTTTTCTTTTCTAAATACATTTAAAATGTTTTGCATTTGCCCATTTTTAATAAAGCAATTAAACTTGTTTGCTCTCTTCTCCTCTTTCTTTTCTATCAGATGGTGTCAGGGATACTTGTGTTGACTTCCTTATTTGTGTTTTTTTAATGAAGACAGAACGTCCAGGCAGCCAGCAAGCTCAGCAATTTACAAAAACAAAGTCCTAGGTGAAAGCAGCACAACATTACTCAAGATTTTCTCTTACATACACTTGCACATCTCTGTTAGTCTTCACCAACAACTCTGAAGGGCTGTCACACATCTGCTCCTCCATGCATGCCACAAGGATTAGTGGAATGACAAATCAAGCTGGTTAAACCAGTTGCCAATATATGTGGTAGGTTCCTTATGGCCTCCATGATAGGAGGACGCCTACTGTGGGGGAAGCTCTGAGCACTTGCAGAAGCTGTGTGGCCTCCATGCTTCCCCTCCTGTGAGAAAGAGAAGGTGCTGGAACCAAAAGGGCACCTCATGGACTTCAGATCTGGACATATGGAACTGCAAAGTAACCAAAACAGGCAGACCCTCCAAAGGGTTTTTTCCCCTCCTTAATTTACAAAATCTTCCCACAATTCATACTAAGAATGAAAAAGAAAAAAAAAAAAAAAAAGATAGCAAGTAGCAGTGAGATGTTGTGTTACCAGATGGTGAATTATCGCTGAAATAAAGCTAAAACCAAAACCACAAACACTGTGTTTTTGCAGCGTACCTGAAGAAATTAATATTTATCTTGTTGGGCATAAAAATGATTGTATCCCTGAGACAGCTAACTTAACATCCAGTACCCCATCAGGCAGCAGACCAACAGACACAGATCTTTCAAAGCTTGAATGCAATATAATCTTTTTCAGCTCTGGCTTTGCTCATTAATTTATGCAGCTATACTTATGCATATATATTTATTAATATGTGCCTAATGTAACACATCATATCACACCTGTCTACCTAGATGAATTGTCAGCACTCTGTTTCACAGCCCCTGAGCTTCAGATCACTAAAGATTCTGAGAAACCTTCTTGTGCTTCCTCAGGATTCCCACTGCACCACATTCCTACTTCAAGAGAAGGCACTTAAAATAGCCCTGTTTGAATTAGAAACATGGAAAAACTAAGCCATTCATCAGTAGTAATTATTCATTTGAAGTTGGCATAAAGTCAGGAAGCTAATAAATGGAAGAAGTGCTAGTGAATGGCAATAGAGAAGTAAAAACACCTAATATGGATTAGTAGTAGTAATAGTAGTAGTAGTAATAATAACTTATCAGGCTGAACAAACCAGAGAGGGAAAAATCCAGAGTAAGCTATTTAGGGTTGCAAAAGAGTGTCTCTTCAGGATTCTGTTCAGCATTCACAAAAAAAGCCCACTCTTGCTCTCATCCTGCTCTTTTTCCTGGGCTGTTTCTGCTCACATGAGAGGAGAGAAAATAGAGCATCAGCTTTGCAGAAAGTGAAGCAGCTGGAAAATGTGAAGGGTGTCTAGACAGCCTCAGAAGGGTAATTCTGAGGGGACTTTACCCTGCTTTGTCCCTGTCTGATTTAGCACAATAGAGTGCCTTTTTTTTTTTTACCCCAGGACTTGTTAGATCTGGCAAATAAGTTAACAAAATTGGTGACAACATTGTTTCTGTGGGTTCACATCACTAGTCTCATGCATTTTTACTCACTTCATATTCTGACAACTGAGGAAGTACTCCACAGCAGGTACTGAACCTGCTTGACAATCCTCCCATGAAAATGCCACCAATAGCATTTAGACCAGTGTCTAGCTGACCACTGCTCTGTTTAAGGCACAACATTTTAAGCTAAAGATGCCTGATTTCAGGTTTAGCAGGCCAAAATTAGCAGCAGCCTGGTTTTGATCTTGTATACTGGTTTTGGCTGGGATACAAGTTAATTTTCTTCATAGTAGCTTGTATGGTTCTGTTTTGGATTTGTGGCACGCAATTTGATAGCACGCAAACCATAGAACTGCAGAACGGCCTGAGTTGGAAGGGAATTTAAAGATCATCTAGTTCCAACCCACCTGCCATGGACAGGGACACCTTCCACAGGACCAGGGTGCTCAAAGCCCCATCCAATCCGGCCTTAACCAGGGATGGGCATCCACAACTTCTCTGGGCAACCTGTTCCAGTGCCTCACCACCCTCTTGGTAATTTTTTTTTAGTTACTGCTAGGCAGGCTTACACAGAGTCAAGGCACTTTCTGCTCCTCCACCCAGCCCACCAGCAACTGGGAGTGCTCAAGGAGTTGGGAGGGGACACAGCTGGAACAGCTGAACCCAACTAACCAAAGGGGTATCACGACCTGACCATAAGGCATCAATGCTCAGCATGCAGAGCTGGGGAGAGGAGGGAAGGGGTGTGTTCACGGTTTTTGTCTTTCCAAGTCTCTGTTACATGTGATGGGCCTCTGCTGTCCTGGTGATGGCTGAATCTCAGCCTTCCTACAGGAAGTAGTGAACAAATTCCTTGTTTTCCTTTGCTTGTGTGCACAGCTTTTGCTTTACCTACTGTCTTTATGTCAGCCTACAAGTTTTGTCACTTTCACCCTTCCAAATCCAGCTGTGGGGAGTGAGCGAGCTGTGGAAGGACTCACGTTAATTCACAGCATCTGTGAGATGGCAAGAAAAGCAGAAAGCTCTCCATCTAATGGGAGCTGTGAACAAGGGACACTTCTCACAGTTACTGTGTGTCACAGCCTACCAGACAGAATAGAGATTCCAAATCTCCTATTACTGAAAACTAAACAAAATGCTATTTGAAATTTTTCCAAAGAAAATTGATTCCAGAGAAAACAGCAGCATCCAGTATCTATGAATATTTCCTCCTGGGAGTACAGTGACCACCTGGATAGTGTAACCTTACTGGTGGACCAGGTTCTGGGTTCATCTGTTCAGTAAGTATGATCGTATCAGTGATGGAATTCCGCCAAAGCCAACTCTTCTACTTAAAGAGTATCAGACCAGCTTTAGTGGATCAGCAAGGCCTCACTAATTTTGCTGCTTGATCCCAAAATCCACAGTGTTCAATTCAGTTGGTTTCACCATACTGATTTTCTTTCCTGTTCCAGTGGTAATGCAGTACGAAGTGAGTCAATAGATAACCTGAGGTCTTCTACTGCTGTATAAATCTATACCATCATATATCACTGAGACACCTTCAGGAGATGGCAGCTTCTCCTCTGAGCACTGCTATTGATCCATCAAGTAATACAACAGTTCTCTCCTGAGGCGATAAGCTTTTTTTATTTTACATCACCTTTCTGGTCTGCATACTTTATCTCCTATTCAGTCATTTCTCTCCTGCAGCTATTTTCCACTATGAAACACTGTGTTCCGTATGTCCCCCTATTGCATCTTGCTCTTTCCTTTCTGTATTTAATTTGCTTCCTAATTCACACTTATGACGTCTTCTGACTCATGCTTACTCTGTGCAAGTCACTAAGAAATGTGCAAAATTTCATTTTCTCAATTGACGCAACATATTCCATTTCTTCAGCTTTCTCTCCTGTGCTATGTAAAGGCTGAGTGGGTTTTATTCTAAACTGAGTGAACACCAGATTAAGCCACTTATCTCCAGGGATTCCATAATTTCTTTAAATAAGAGGAAAAAAGAACGTTTGGAACAGAGCTCACTTGTGCTTCTTTCAAGTAAAGCCTCCAGGTAAACAGGCCTGCTATGTTTCAGAAGCTCTCCCCAAGGAGAATCAGAATTTGGAAGGAGGCTGGAGCCTCAAGCAGAAAGACGCCTGTAACCCTACCTTCCCCAGTCATTTCCCTGATCGGTCCTTCCTTCCCCTAGTTCTACTTTCTCTGACTGATAATTTTAGCTGTGTTCCTTATTCTTTCTTTTTACATCATAAAGGCCAAATATCACATTAATATTCTCTGTGTTCTTTCCGTTGACTGTTTAAAGCAATGTTACTCATGCTTCAAAGGGACGAAGACAGAGATGAAGTTTTATAGTCTTGATGGCTTAATACAGGTCTGTCCTAGAAAGCCAGCACTTCATTTTGAGTCACTCTCTCATGGAGGGAGCCTGCTTTACATACCAGGCCTCAGGGAGCAGCATGGGAAGTACTCTGTGGATCACTTTCCTACATTGCTGGAGGGTGCTTTGCTTGCTGCCTATTGAAATACATATTAGAGATAAGAAGATAAGGTTTTGACATGGCTGATTTGAATTTTCTTTAAACTGATTCTATTTTAGCAGTAAGTTGTGACTTGGCTAAACAGATACTACTGAGAAGTGAAATAAAGGAATAAATTTAACTCCTTTGAACAGTGTGGCTTGACAATCTTAGAGTTCAACAGTTTTTCTGACAGACTAGATACTGCATGAGAAACACTGCACTTTTTCTTTCTGCAGCAGCCCACCACAGAGGTCACAGTTGGTCAACTCAAACAGAACACAAACCCATTCTCTGGAGTCAGTATTTACTCCCAACTCTGTTCATAGGTCACTAGCGTAGTGTTAGGACAGGCACATGGGTCTGTTGGTATGTCCCTCAAGGCATTTAAAAACAACAAGGAATAAAAAAAAAAAAGGTGGCAAGCTTAGGCTGTGGTTCCTTTCAGGTTCTCAAATTAGGCAGAGCTCAGCCCAGTCAATTCTGCTGCTTGGGCTGAATGGACAAATCAGAGAGTCAGTAGGACTGCCGAGAGAATTTACACTGTGTGAGCAATAAGTGACCACTTTTTCTGAAATGGATTAATTTGCTAGGAAAAATAAGTGTAAGGACTAAGCACAAGAGACTTCAGTACCTTTGCAAAGTAAGTTTTTGGGAGAAGAGGTTGCATTCTGTAGCAGTTGACCTTTTGTCAGGCAAAGACTACAGAACTGTAAACCATACCAGCGCAAACAGGAACAGCTGACATTTTAACTTCACAGCCCCATTCTCTGGTCTTCCCCTGTGCACAGCAGATAATTGTCACACCCTGTCTGCATGTAATGTCTGTATTTTGCAACGGGAACAGGGTGCCAGAGGGGTTGCAGGACCCGAGGAAAGGGACAGTGAATGAGAAGTAAAACTGCTCATCTTCTGGTGCTTGCTCAATTGGCTTGATCTGTGCCAGGCAATACAGGGACACCCCTCTTGTTTCCAGAAATAAATATGGCTGCACAGCTAACAAAGTCTGACCTGTCATTTATTCCCACTAGTGGCACTAGTAGGAAACTGAGGGTCACTTCTAACACTTAAACTGGTAACTTGGTAAACATCTGATAAATCTCCAAACCTATCAGAAGTCAAGAAACCTACTTTCAACAAGCATGAAAGGTTTGTTTAATTCAACTTCTTTGACTCTGAAAGGGTCGAGGAGCACTCATCAAGCTGCTTGCAGGTGGGTGGCAATTAAGAAGCCACAGCTTATCCCCTTTAATCTTGTATTTGGTGCCTCACTGGCCAATGCTCAGGATAGCTCCAAAAGTCAGCCAGGTTTACTTAAAGTGGTGGCAGTATAGATTGGCCCATCTGACACAGACGTAGACTGGGATGTGGGCACAAGGTACCAGGCAGGTCAGAGGACTCCCTGTCCACCAGATCTGACCCCTTCCTTCAGGTTGTTAATCTACAAAGGGTGGTTTCACAGTCAATCTCTTTCTGCCCTGTAGCTTTTGCCTTTTTGACATATGAGATGGACTATCTGCGCATTTGATCTTCATAGCATGGACATATTTGATCTTCCATAGCATGGACACAAATTAGAAAGCAATTTAAAGAGCTGCTTTCTTTCAGGAACAATACTGCTAGTATCAACAAAGCCACAATTTTAATAAAGGTAGACGGGGAATAATATAATGAGAAACAAAATTAACTCCATTTCAGTTTTCGGAAAGACAGACAGGGAATGGAAAGTAAAACAAAATATCTGTAACTGTGCAAAGAACTGACCTGAACCAGTCAAGTGTTTCCATGCACCCAGGGAACAAAAAACCCCACAATTTGGAGCTGAAAGGAAATATTTCCAGTGGTGGGTTGCAATTCTTTATTTCTGATTCATAGGTGTATATATATCCATACAATGATATTAGATATCCTTGTATTGCTTAATCTATAATTTAAATCAGCATAGGTATTTTAACAAAAAAAAATTGCAACTATAAATTTATATTTGACCTCAGCACTCTGATACACAGTAGAAAAAATCCATATATAAAAGCTTGTATCTGTGCAATTATACGTACTATATTTCTCTTTCAACAAACTACTGATTTAGTAATATTGATACATTATTGTTTATATAGAATTGCTATATCATAACATTAAAAAACTTTCCAAAATATATTAATAAGCAAAGATAACCACACTTTGGTCTTGCAATAATTTTTTAACCATCACATCGATGCCCCATTTTATTTTAATGTGACATTTGGCTTAAACAAATTCCTTCCATCTCAAGCTGCCACCATTATTCTGTCCATACTAATCATATTAATTAATGTATAACTTTGCTGTTTAGTTATTTCACACGAAGCAAATAGAATTAAATTCAACTCTGAGCTGACAAAATCACAAATCTCTTATACCCCACTTAGGTCTCAAACAATGAATGAAGATTTGTGCTGAACCTCCGCCTTGTGGTGAACTTCTCAAGTGGAAACTTTTCTCATCTATTGCATAACACCAGTCACGTGGCTTATCCTAGGAGGCTTAAACTACAAGTCTACAAAAGATGCAACTTCATGCTACTAAATGCTTTTAATAGTTTAGATCTTAATGAAGCTTAATTAGCATCTGGAAGTCAATACAAATATTAATCTGTACATAAAACATTATCCCCAATATACTAAGTGACAGCACTTTTATAAGGCAGACACAAGCCAGGATTCAAATATCTGAGAAAAGGTGGAAACTACCAGACCCTAGTTTAAGACAAGGTTACAGAGCAGCAACAATGGTCAGCAGGATTAGGCCCTTCCTCTGTGAAAATTTTCAGGAACTGACAGAAAGATGTGATACAGCAGACTAGCAAGTATGACAGAGACACCAGCACAGAGCAAGGACTGCAGAGGGCACATATTTCAGTTTTCATGCTGGCCAATAAGAAAGCACTATTTTGCCTTTCTGACAATTTTGTCAATCTTTGTTACAGTAGCTGAACAACTATGCACACAATGACAGATGCTTGCTTCAATGCTTGCAGACTATCTTGCAAATACAAAACAGAAACTGACAGAGTTGGAAGTGTGTGAACCACAGAACAAAACCATCGAAGGACAAACAGAACTTTTACTTTCAGTTTAGATCCTGCTGAAAAAATGAATGCTCATGCTATACTGCCTCTGCTTAAACTTTATGCCCCAATAAGTATTTTGCTTGTTTTCTGTTCCATTAATAATTCTGAACTGAAAGCAGGACTAGAGTTAGACCATACTTAAAAGGTGAATTTATCTTGAATTGTTATGTCTAAGGATTTCTTTACAAAGTAAAGAATCCACAGATGTAATTCTAGGGCATGTAAGAACCTTGTGAAAAAAAGAATATTTCAAAGAGTATGTAATAATATGACTTCCATTAGGACTTCCCAAAAGGCAGGTTAGTCAGCAGGTTTGGAAAGTGCATATGTGTGTTCATTAGGGTAAGAGAAAACATTTGTCATATTCTTGACTCTTGTCTTTTAAAATCATACAGAAATCACTCGATAATTACTTTGTACACTCCTGCAAAAGCATAGTCTGAGAAACTGAAGCTATTTCCCAGCAAGGAGTAGGACTTACAGTAGTGTCTTTTGTGGCAATAAACAGGACAGCAGCAAACAACAGATGCTTAGGGTTTTTTCACTTTTGTGTTTTTACTGCTGTGTTCTGTGACACAGACAACAAACACCATTGTAAGACTTATTTTTTTATCTAACAGAAACACTCTGAACAATATTTTAACATATATTCCTAAAAAATGAGTATGACTCCCACCTCTCAGCTGTTAGTAGGAAAGAATATCTGACTCACATTCAGAAAATTAATAGCCTTTACAATTGGAGACAGTATGTAATTTGAAGACTCATAACTTTAAAAAAATGTTTTTAAAGAAACAGACTTAGAAAGAAACAATAAATTAGTGCTCCAAGAATTTTAGAATATATAACAATCATTTACAGGATTAGCTGCTTCCAGAAAATTATCCCTAAAACAAAGATACTAAACTCAATTAGTAAAATAAAATTTGAGTTACTCATTCACTCTCTTGGAAGTCTGTTTGACAACTAATTTATTTTTTAGTATATCACACTTTTCTCTGACCAAATAAAAAAATCATTTAATGAAGATGGAAAGACTTTTCAGACAGCAAGAAACACAAGTTCATAGAAGCATGAATACTTTCAGCTGGAAGGTGTCTCAAGGATCATCTAGGTCCAGCCCTTTTGCCTTGTGCAAGGACACCTTTCACTAGACATGCTGCCCAAAGCCTCATCCAACATGGCCTGTCAAATTCAAAAAAGTCCTGCATAGTTTCTAAAATTATTTTTAAACAATAAAGTTGCTGCTGCTTTGTGACACAAGCAAACTAATACTTATTGTAACAATAACGATCATGTTCAGCTATGCATAAACATTAACATGCTGAAGACAAAAATGAAAAAATCCCCATCCTCATTGACCTATTCATGAGGCACACTGTTGGTAAAATGGTATCCTTCTAAAAAGAAATGGCACACACACATAGAAACCAATGCTAGATGATATAGCTTTCCTAATGAAAACTGTTTCTGAAAACAACAAAAATAACCAGGCCCAAAAATTCTGCTGTCCCATGGCACTAGGACTGGCCCTTTTGGTCTTCTTGAATTGCTGAATGACAGGGAAAACTTATGAACCAAACACAATTGACCAAATCACTCATTGTACAGCATGGTTGTGATTGTCTGGGTGATGAAAATCCATGTGAAACCTCTTCTTCAAATGCCTGGCAACGATGCTTCTTATTTCAGGGTCATGTCCATGCTATTTATTAAAGACAAAATGACAAAGAACAACAACATCAGTGTGTAAAAACACATGGCTAGTCATTTACCCAATCCTGAGCTCCCAAAAAGCATTGAGTATCCTTATCTCTCACTTATTTCAACGCAATAATGTGAAATAACTTACACACATCCCATCTACATCTATGGAAGTACACACCTTATTAAGTTCTGTTACTGTTTTATTGAAATTAACAACTACTTTTTCAGCAATTCCAATCTGAAGTAAACATCAGGTGGGGGAAGAGCCACTGGTGGAATGATACAACAGTGTGGCAGGAATGGGTACCCCTAAAAATGTTGCTAAGTGTAGAGTTTTGCTATTTAGTGCAAAGCACGTCATCAAACACTTCAGAAGTATTCTTTAGACTAAGAAGTTGCTTCATAAATATTGCCTCAAGATACAATCTTCCTTCAAGAATACATAATTTAAAGTTTCCTCAATATTTATGAACTGTTACACAATGGTTCTTTCACTGTGAATTATTTAATAATTTTTTTTTAAAGTCACAAAGAAGTGCAAGGAGTTAAACAAAATAGAACACAAGGGAGCATGACAATAGACAAAAGCCTTTGGAATAGTATGAAAGAGACAACAGAAACAAACTAAGAGCTGGGCAGACTCCAGAGGCATTTCAGCAGAAAGGATACAGAACAAAAGTCTGTGTAAAACTGCTGTTCTCAGAGTGAAGGGATTTACACAGGATCCTATTTCCTGAAGAAATTACACAAGAAATGAGGGATATGATCACAGGAAGATTATTGCCACTTCTGAAGACAGAGTCATACTTATGCAGGGAAAATAAATGCCATGAATTACCATTATTTGGCTTTAACTATATTTATTTAAGATAAATGCAAATTCTTTTCTCGTATTGCTTTTTGCTGCCCAGCTTATCTTTTGAGAAAAACAGGAAAGTTGCTCAAGCCACAAAAGGTCAAAATCATTAGCAAAGTCTTTAACTTGTCATTTTTTGTTCTTATACTTTGAAAACCAGTTCTCATATTGACTCATTATAGAATAAAACAGTGTCTGAGGAAAGAAAAAGATGTATAATGAGGTATAATGTCAACCGGTTCAGGAATCAGGATTTTACCTTTATGATTCTAACCTCTATATGAGGTATGACAGTGTGATAGCTTATTAGAGTACTGTTTTATATTTTAAAAAGTAAAAACCAAAGCTCCAAATTATTTATGCAACTTTTTGCTACATATACTTCTAATTATTTATTAATACTCATGTTATTAATGGAATCTTTTGCTGAGGATTCAGGTTTACTGTATGATATTTCCTGTACAATATTCCAGTGTGAGACTGATGCCTGAAGTGGCCACCTAAAAAACATAGACAGGAATAAGGGAATAAAGGTAGGTATTTATTTGAAGGGCCTTCAAAGGTAGACCCTGGGGAGTCCAGACGCTACTGCCAAGATGGACCCCAAGATGGGCAATAGGTCACAAGTTCTTCACACTTTTATAAGTTTGGTTCATTTGCATACCAGGGTTAATTCTCCAATTAAAGCTTCAGTTAATGATGTAGCTTCCCCAAGCTTGCCCCTGCTTTTAGAGGCTTTTGGTTTATACTTTTTGGGCCTAGGACAGTCTGAGTGTCCTTGTAGAACAGGCCTGGAGAGGGTTTGTTATGTCTACCTAGCATGAGAGAACAGCAGCTAACAGGCTACAAGAAACTTCAGAGTTACACACTAGGCAGTACAGGATTTGACAAATATGAAAGTTAAAACCCAAGGCATCAAGACAACAGCGTTTTTCTACACACCCGTCAGATGGGTTGTTGGGGTTTTAGTTCTCCTCCTGTTTTCTTTTTCTCTTAAAGAATTTTCCCCATACATGTTGCCAGGGGGACAAATTACTGGGTGCTTAAGAAAAACAAAGGACCTGGCCACAGAAGGAGGGGTGCATCTCTTTCACCTGGGTTTGTGGGCAGCCAGTTCCTGGCATTTGGACGGAGAGAGAGGCTGCTTCTTTGGCTGCCTTCGAAAGGAAAAGACGTAAAGACGCTTGAGATTTAATCAGGAAAATAATTATGGAAGAAGCTGAGAAGCAGAAAAGCAAAGAGACGGCACATGTCAAGAGTATGGCCCAGAAATCAAAGTAAAATGTAAGACTTTTTAATCTTTGAATGAGAACAACAAGTTTAAAATTGAGGATAACGCATGGGACCATCTTCACTGTGATCATGATGCACTTTTTCTATCTGTTTTTAACATACCTTAACCTGAATATTCTCAGGCTAACAACTGTATCTCTCTCTGCTTGGAAATGGTTAAGGACACTTCAAACACACTTCACAGTGCAACACAAATATAACAAATCTTCAGTATATAACACATACATAAATTATATAAAATATAAAGATACTAAAGCTTCAATGCTTTTTCTGCCTGTATATGTTGTTCCTGAATATTACCATAAAAGTATTTAGGTCTCAAAAAAGCTTTAAGGAGTCTACCCAGCCTCAGTTCCTAGCAGCATGATTGTAAAATAATGTTAAAATGTAATGACAGTATTAGGCATAAATTCTTACTCCTGCTCCACTGAAGCCATTTCTGGATCATTTGAGAGGCAGCTAGTTCTGGATACAAGGAAAAAAATGAGTAAACATTTTTTCTGTGTTTATTTATTTCTTTCTCTTTTAAAATACGACATAAAATTTGGGGATGTAATAATCAACTGTAATGAGTATCTTTGACAGCACAAACACAGAAATGTTGTTGTTGTTAGGAATGTAGGGATCTTAGTGCCCACAACACACATTAGTTTGAGAAAAAAAAATTTAAGCTATTTCTTTAATATGGAGAAGGGAAATGCACTACAGTGACCTCATACATCCAACAATAACAATAACCAGTGATGTCTCATATGAATATTTTGTTCCCCTTTCACTTGTTACACTGCAGCCTCTAATATTTTAAATGGAGTAAAAAGAAAGCAGCTTTCTTGCACTGAGTTTTCATTGTCACATATACAGTGCATTTGAAAATGTTTGAATAGAAGGGATAGTAGTTACATTTCAAGGCTGGGTAGGCCTTTTTGTCTAACAAAATAGTCAGGTGGTATCAGGTAACTACTTATGTGAATTTATTGCTTCTGAGGCAGTCTTAACTACTAGAATCAAAAAGCAGTGGCCAGTATTTTAGATATTTCTCTGTGGTTGTTTTAGAAACTAACCTCAGAAGAACTGAAGGAAAATGTGTACTGCAAAAGAAGGAACTTTTGGAAAAAGTTTTGGAAAAAGAAGAAGCTGTAAGATGAAAAGAAATTTCAAAACTCAAAATCTTTGGTTACAAAAACTGCAAGGGAGAATGTTAAACTAGAACCAACAGACACAGACTCCTGCTCAGGAATTTTGTGTACAATACCCACATGAGGAAAGTGCACTGGATACTTTCTAAAGCTCTGCTCAGTGAGTCAAGAATTTTGTACTTAAGGATTTCTTTGGTTCTCTACACCATACTGCCTCAATATACTCAAGTCAAAGCACAGAGTTATCAGTTTAAAGCATCTGATCATCACCTGCCACTGATTTATTAAGTAACCATAGACAGTATAATACTATTATCAAGTATTATTTCCCTGGCCTATCCAGCCAACCTGGAAAGACAAAAGAATTTATGGTTAAGGTATCTACCTTGACTGAGAATGAGGTATATTAGCTAACCCTAATTTAGTAAACTGTAAAAAAAAAAAATCGTAGAAAGAACTACCTCTTAAAAACTGTATGAATCATCTGACATAAAAGGTGAAGGGTAGAAAATGTTTAATGATCCATTTTAATGGAGTATGTGACTTCAGTCATTCTCATGACTGCAGAAACAATCATCAAAAACCAGCAAAAATGTTTTATAGTGTAAAGGTATGATTATTTATTACTGAGACCCAGCAGTACAAAAGCAGTGAGAGGGGAAGTCAATTCACAAATGGGGCAACTGACACAGCAATTGATACTACAAGCTGACTGTTGTACCAAACACAATTTACTACTGCATTCAAGCTATTCCTGTGAAACAATATAATGCCAGCATCCAGCTGAAAGCTATCTTACTTAGCTGTTTCTGAAGCTTCCCTCAGCTCTTCATCCAGTCTGCATGAGTAAAAGTTATTGATATGAAGAAACAGAGAAGCAAGCAGAGCATAAGAGTGAAGCAGAGCAATAGCAGAGCAAAGAACAAATGCAGTACATGCTTTTAAAATAGGCACCCAGTATAATTTAGAGCTAACCCTAAAGATCTTCACTTCAGTATGATACCATTTATCCCTGTGCTCAACCCACCTTAAATCTGTAACTCCTTATTTAGCTCATTTGGAGGCAGAGACAGAGAAGCAGCAGGGGTCTGAGGCATGCCCAGTGGACAGAGCTGAAAGCATTCAGTTGCTCTATCAGATAATGTTAAACTAGCTGCAGCCTGGGCCAAGTCAAGGACATTTACAGTTCAGTGAGTTTTATTCGCAAGGGAGGCTGATCTCAACAGCTTGAAGGGGAAAGTAAGGTTCCACATCATTGCAAGTCCTCTCTCATTCAGCTGTTGAGGTCGCCTGCAGGTGAAAGGCTGTCACACAGATTCACTCCATTATGAGCAGCAGCACTGGGCTAGAAAGCAAGTTTTACCTCATTCTTCTCTTAATACACTTCTCTTCATCATACCTTACAAGATACGAGTGGATGAAGGAAGAGAAAAGATGTAAAAGTTCATATGGTACAACAAGCATATTGTATCCCACTTCACTAAAAACTACCAAAAAACGACACAACCCAAATTCTGGCATAACACTATGTACTTTCTAAAGGTGGGATTTTTCTTGACCATAGGTGGTATGTTTGTTCTTGGCAATGGAGAAATTACGAAGCCAAAAGATTAACTGTATTTTTCTGCAGGAATCTCTCTCAATTTGCACCAGAAGTGAAGCTATGAGCTGAACACTGCTCTTCTCCCGATGGTACAGGAACTTTTCTGCAGGAATCTCTCTCAATTTGCACCAGAAGTGAAGCTATGAGCTGAACACTGCTCTTCTCCCTATGGTACAGGAATAGCCCCTCACAAATGCCTTGAATGCACACAGCCTCTAAATCTTGTTATCACAACATCTTGAAATGCTTGCCACAGATGGGCACAACTGTCATCTTTCCAGTTCTGTCTTTTTTCAGCAAACTCATAATCTCTCATCTGGCTGCTGATGACATGAAATAGGCATTGCCTTAAAACTCTTGAAGTTTTGACTACTAACATTTCTTTGCTACTAGTGCCGTGATCATTTCACCTTTGGTCGGAGAGGTGAATGGACTTCTTGAACATTTTTAATTCTACAGGGAAGAAAAAATGTGCATAACACAGATGTGTGTACTGCCACGGTGTAACGGTAAAACACAGCAAGGAAACAGATAGAAACTCTCTGTATCACGGTAAGGTTTCTAACAAAGGGAACTATAAGAAACCAAAATGTTTACAGGAATCAAAAGATAATTTGTTAGGGATGTTAAAACATTATGGACATCTCTTTGTCAGTTGACCAATGGCCTCTGCTCCACATTCTTAGCAACATTCCATCTCTACAGAAGTTACAGCAGCAAATGAAATTGAGTGAAAGTCTCTATGACCTCTGATTTCACAACTGTAATATACTGTTTTCATGACTGCCATTGCCAGAACTGAGCTTCCCACTTGCTCCCTGGAATTACACCACTAGCCTGACAAAGGAAATTGCCTTACTACTGCTGTGAAACAGGTGTGAAAACTCCTGCCTGGGTCGAAGAGATCTGTGACAACTTCAAAAGCTGTCACTGACCAATCATAATGAAAATACAATCATACTTATGTATCGACTCACCAAACTACCTTCTAGAACAGGCTGTTCAATACCTGGGACATTTGCTAAAGAGAACAATTAAAAAAAAAAATCCTGAACTGTACATCTTTTTGATAATGACTACATGAAGACCATGGTTTTTTTCAGTTGTGTTTTCAGTCCTGGTATACCGTTTCATTTTGTTGTTTTCCGGTCTGAAAAAATGTCAGTTGAGGTGAGCAATGCCAATCAACTTCCTACAAATTTTTAACAGATATTTTCCTTTAGAAATGCCTGAATTTACAAAACTTCTTCACATAAGCCACAGGAACAGAGAAACTGTCTTTCAGTGGTTGTGGATTTAACCATGAAAATTGACAAGGTAAGGAACAGTAAACCTATGGAATTTCACTGGTCTTGTATTGAACAGGCTATCTTTTAATTAATGTTTCTGTTCAAAGCCCTGCATGAATAAAACTTGAAAACACTTTCACTTAAATAGTAGTAAAAGTTATGAAAAAATATGGCATAGATGATACCTCAGGAAAGGCCAAACTATTTTCCCACTCCCCTAGAAGTAAATATTTATTGTGTGTTGTGTTTCTCTTACACAGTGGTCTCCTGCTTCTGAGTTTGACAGTGAAATGTTTGTGGAACAACACATGATAATTTTTAAGAACATCAGGAAAGTGCTTTCTGTTTTTCTTACAGTCTGTAACACTATTACTAGTTTGTGAAAATAGTTTCCATTAGAACAAGTACATGCTTAGTGTACATCACTTACTTGACAATACTATCTGGTATATGCACATACTCCATTGGAATCATCTCCCGAAGCTCTGCCAATGTGTTGATGTACTGTATCTTACTGCTGAACTTAGAGCTGAAACACAGAAAAAAAGGTATTAAAATAACTTTGCCCCCACTCTTTTATGACATACTAAAACCAAATGAAGAAATGTATTAAATATGTTAAATAATTAAGCATTTGGATATTCATATTTCAATCACAGACTGAGAGACTGGACTGTTAATGATTAATGACTCAAAAAATCCTCCTACCACAGTTGAAAAAGGCTGGTAAGAGGGAAATCCTGTGAGGTGGGATAGCGCTTTTTATCATGCCAATCCTCTCTTACTTAATGGCTCAGTCCGAAAACTTCCCTCTGGGAAAGAACCAGGACTTTCACACAGAGCCTGAAGGTATTAATCCCTGACATAACTCGTGGGCCATAAATGACTCAACTTTGCTGATGTATGAGGCAGCTGTAACATCTCAGAAGGCAAGGTACCTGGGCATTCCCATCTGAACTTGAGTGAATATGAATGCAATGGACAGTTGGAAGGAGATGTATAAAAATTTGGAAAACAATCAAATTCCTTACAGACTACTTACCTGTAAAAAGAGATGGGAAGCATTACTTAACATGGATATAATCATCGTGATGGTTATCAAGTGATTGTGATGACTTAACATTTCTATTTTACACCAATTCTCAATCAAACACAATAAAACTGAATTTCATCATTTGTTCAGAAGAGCATAGATCTGATTGTGTCTATTCTTACTGCAGGGTCTGTTTTTATGAGGAAATATCTTGTTTATTCCTGCTGTGCTATATCATTCATTTATTGCACTTGAAAAATGATCATTTGGAATTAAGGCTAAATTGTTCAGAAAACACACTTAAAACATAAGGCTATTTACTTGTCTAACCTAAGCTATTTGTTAAGTGTGAGGTTATGATAAATCTATCTTTCTCATTTGGCTCATAAAGCCAATTTTCAAATTTAGCTCTAGTTGTATTTAGATCATCTTGTAACACCAGTAGTAGTGGCAAGCTCACATTGACCATATATGTTAAGTGTAGGTCTTGAAAAACAGAACATGTTCTGTCTATTTACTGCTGACCTGCTGCTGACATGCAGCCAGACAATAGGAAGCTTCTGAAAGAGCTCTGAGCAGAAGGTTACTGGCCCTCCCCTCAACATACGTATCTTCCCCATAAGATAAATTGAGACAACTGGAACAGAATGCATAAAGGTGCTGTGAACAGTTGTTTAAGCTCATTCACTGTAATTTGTACCAGATTAGCATCACTAGGCACACACACACTGGATCAGACAATGGCCACATTTTAGATGCAAGAATCACTCACAGTTATTCAGTCAAAGCTTGGTAATACACAGATTCTTAGCATTTTATCCAAAATGTTAATCATAGTCTGTAGCATCAGAACTGCCACCTAAAATAACTTGGCAAGCTGCAAGTCAATCATAAGCTTCTAAAGATGGTGGGAAGGGATTAAATAAATCTTTCAAAGGCTAATTTTTCCTCCTAAGGATTCTTCTGGGTCCACTAATTCCACTACAGTGACTGATTTCTAAGTAATTCCTTCATGTGGGAGTCAGTGTATGGGCATGCCAGATACAGTTTCTTTCAGACTTTAGGGAAAGCATGCTGCCAATAATGGTAACTTTCCACCATTTAAATACTTTCATCACAAGCCAAGTATGTTTCACAGACCCTTGCTTTATTAGAAATCTAATTTCTTACCTAACACAACTCAAATAATTTTTGGAGTATCTATAAGGGTCCTAAAAGAGTATCCAAGATCTATCTCTGTTACCTCTAGTTCTTTTCATTCTGTGTATTCAGACAATAGTTTGTCAGTCAAGATGGGTCCCACACTCCACTGAATTTTCTTGCCAGTTTTTGAGGTAGAATAGAGTAGAGGTAGAATTGAGGATAGCCTGCCCTCAGTGACTTGACTGCCCCTTAAAATTTTGTTGTCTTTCAGGTTTTTGATTTCTGCTGTTCAGTCCCACATCTTAGCTGGGACGGGACTCATAATGTTCTTCTGTCCTTGGTAAGGGTCCAAATATCTCATGTCATCCTCCACAAAAGTCACACTAGTCATGTGCCCTGCCCACCTTTTTTCAGCTTATATTTGCACTTCACTTTCTTCTCGCACCAAGACTCAGTCTACTTGGCTGAGATGGTCTCTAGTGTGTCAAGTTAAGTACTGCTAATCTGCTTTGTCAAACTATTTAGAGTGAATATTTTCTCCTGTTTGGTAATGAAAAACCTCTAATCACTGCTGCTTAGTATGGTCATTTTGAATAAATGACTAATGAATTGAAACAGACATGACTTTAAAAGAAAAAAACAAACTCTCATTTCTGGGAGCAAATAAGATGGCAACAGAAATATCTCAGATATCAAAATGCAACTCAGTGAATCCTCATAACTACTGTTGATAATTCCAAGTATTGTTTCCCTGTTACTAGGGTATTTTGAATTGTTACTTTCAACTTGGTCTTAAAGATACCACATCTAGAAAGGAGCTCCATTATGACACTCAGCCTGTTGCACTTTGGCAGCAATGGGACATCTCACATGCTTCCCGATCCCAGTGTCACCCTGTCAGGACAGAGCACCCTGTGACAAGACATCTCCAGTGTCTTCACCTGCAGTCTGTGAGCAGAACTCCCTGAGATCTCTCATGACATATGTCATTTGCTGCGTGGCTTCTGTAGATGATGATTCTTTTCCTGCCTGAAGCAACTCTTTTTCACACCTTCCAGTCTGTTCTCTCTGATCTCAGGATTTGAACTGCATACTTCCCTCTACAGTAAGTGTGAAGTCTTTAAAGTTGGTAACCTTTTTTTTTGATTGTCTTACTAATCAAAGCATTATTTTTGACAGCATTAAACCTTTTTTGAAACCAAATGCATTCAAAAACCTCAGGGGGCAGGCAGTCCTCTTGTATGAATTATGAGCAGCAATGATATTTTAAAAACCCAGAACTGTAGCTTAATCTTGTTCTGTATCCAGGATCTTTAAAATAAGGTGATTATCTTACATGCAGTCCCCTTTTCTATATGCCTTTTATCTGGGTTCCGAATAAAGACTATTTTATGAAACTGTATTTCCAGTTTTACATACACATACAGGTTTACAAAACCATGTCTATGACATCTGCAACTAGATACTCATATATTTTTTTTTCCCCTATTCACCTTAGGAAGGTGAAATTCAACTTCCAAAATCCCAACATGAGCTATAAAATGAGTACTATTCAGTGAAAGATTAACAGCCATGTTTGATGATTTAGGGTGCATATGTACTCTTAGGGACATAGAAAATCACTGGCATTTATTACATACCTTATAAAAGGTCGTGTCACAGCCAGAATTGTCCTGATAAACCACGATGGATGAACAATTATAAATGATTTCAAATTCTTCCGTAATCTAAGTAAAAAAAAAAAAAAAATTCTCAGAAAAACAGAAAAAAACCACAAAAGATGAAGAAAGATCTCATACAGTAAACCCTGGCATACAGGTGAGTTACAGAAATGGACAGTGTTTAAAATAACAGCTGCGGATCAGACAGGAATATATTACTTACCGCCGATCAATCATCTGATAACATTTTTTCATCCAACCCAATCCAGGCATTCTTCTTCTTGGTGTTGCTCCATTCAAGTAGACAATCATATAGTCTTCAGCTACCATCAGCTCTAAGGTACTGATTACATATCTGATAAAAATACAGGTGCCAGTAAGCATATACTGCACATTATCTGCTTAAGCCCGAACTAAATCAGGCTACTAGGAATAAATGAAGGCAGACTAAACACTTCATGATAACACAGGCTTTTCTTTTCCTTCAAACAAAAGCAAACATTTAGCATTGATCACCATGGTACCTGTGGATACATAACTAGAAAACCACAGTCTTACCTATGTCTTCAAAAGTATGTGGTTTCCTTACAAAAACAAGAGTTTCACAGTGAGTTTTCAAATATCACTGGTGAATTTGCTTTTCCTTAGAAGTATTGAAATCAGGAGACTTTGCAAGGGAGAACATGGCAGCATCATGTGAAGTCCTACCAGCTTCTGTAATTAACTCTGGAGAAACTTCTGCTCACTATTCTAATCATCAGGTTTGCTCAATGCAAAAATAAAAGGTGTCAGAAGATACTTGTTTGTAATTCTAGTGATCCTCACACTACTGCTACCGAGTCTGTGACTGCAAAACACAAAAAAACTCAAGTCTAAGAAAACTTGTCCATCAACTTGACTTCTGATGGGACAGAGCACTCCAGGACATGACTTCATTTTGTGAGCAAAACACTCCCAACACTCATTATCAGACAGTGCTCTTGGGGCAAAATTCATCCTACCTAGAAGAGCACACTACTCATTCAAGTAAGAGGATAGTTTTAAAGTCTTGTTTGGGACTATCTATGCAGATGGTTTATTCAGCAGTCCCCATCTCATTTGGCATCTGATCATCACAGGAATGTTCAAACTGTTCTCTCTACTATCTAGCTTCAAGGCATGCCTATGTAAAAACTAGAATAAAAACCGCAAGTCACACCTTAAAAACCTGAATGCCTGAGTGCACCCACTACAAAAGGCACCTCTATCCCAAAGCATAATGGCCCCTTTCAGAGTTGTATGGGAATGCCTCACAATCTAATCTGACCCTTAAATTCCTTAGGATGTAATGTCTTTAAAAGAACTGTAGGAAATCTAGTTCTCACCAGAGAGCGGTATTTTATCTGGGCATAAAGTAGGCAGCCATTAACTAGACTAGTTTCATGCATTTGGTAAATCCCATCTAAATCACTACTCCCTCAATGCATTTCACTGCTCTTTCTTACCTTGCAGTTGTGCATTCCCTGCATTTGCCTGACATTTGTGAAGGCTTATGTCTAACAGTGAAACAGGAAAGCAAGGCATTGCATGGGCATTCCGATGCATAAAAGTTAATTTAATAGCTACTTTAACAAAGATACTATTTGACAGGTTGTGAGATTAGCTCTTCCCACAGGGCACAACATCTAGTGCTTTAAAGGCACTTAAAACACTGAAACATACAGAAGTGTGTAAGTATGTATTAAAACACTACAAGTCTTTCAGTTATGGAACAAGACAGTCTGAAGAAAGGTCTGTTTATTAACTCCAAAGGGAATTATGCCCATAATCAGTTATAGTAAGAAAAATCACGCATGTTTCTCACGAGAAGTAGGAGCCCTATTACGACAAAAAGGAATCTTTGCTAGTTTTTTAGTCAGATCTCACTAATCTCACATACTTTCATTCAACAATGTAATGTAGGTTGAATTAGCTCATTTGCCATTTTAAGGATGCTGAGCTCCCTTCCAAACCTTACCTATCTAGTAATTTATTATTCTTTGGTAATAATGGCAATTTCTTCATTATTTGAAAAGATGGACAGAAATTTTCTCATTGACCAAAACAACTGACTCACTCTGAAGGCAGTGTTGGTTTTGTTTTCAAAGTGTAGTTCTTCAAATTGAGATTATTTTTTAAAAAATTAATCTGTGGACTGGCTTTAATCTGACTTTTAGGCAGCCACAAATTAAACAGCAGATTTTTAAATGTGGCTCTGTATTATCTACAAAAACTGCTGCAGAAGCTGTTTCAAGCATTTTCACCCAAACCCAACTCTTCAAAGACAATTTTACAAAATTAGTCAGTATAACAAATAGGAAGAAGATAGCAGGAAATGTGAAAGGAATTCAGATGGGAAAGCAACTGCAGCAAAACTCAGGAGCAATTGAAGACAGTTGTTAATCAGAAACTAGAGGTAGCTTCTATACTATCAGAAACACGCTGTATAAAACAAGAAAAGAGATTCAGCAGTTTGCAGGTCTCTCCAGATCCCTGTGTAATTCAGCAGTAAAGAATTACCAAATATTTAAATATATCAGTTACTGTATATTTAGTAAACTGTTGCACTCCCTCTATTTCCATGCAATGAAGAGATCTAGAACTGAAAGAATGGGGTGAACTAGCTCCCTTTTCTTGCTGTTTTAGAGAGACCCAAACAGTCTATAAGCCTTAAAATAAGCTGCAGTTCACAGCCAGAAAAAGTGACCTATAAAATTGACTTCGGCAATATCCTTAAGCCATGTGGAAAAAGCTCTTAAGGTTTTCTCTGCAAAGTTCATTTACCACCAGCTCTATCTGAACAAGGGTCTTGGGTGAAGACAAAGAACAACTATTGAATGTCAGTCCTGGTAATAGTCAGCTTTATTCCATACTTACCAAGTTAAAACCACTGTAGTAATTCCTTCTTCTCTTCTAAATTACTGGGCATTGTGTGTATTAGTTATTCTGACCAGAAACTAAAACACTGAGTCTTATTTTCACCTATAGACACAATGTTAAAGACACTGGCTGCCAACAAGTGCATCTTCACAGACTAGAATATTAAGGAGACCTGGGTCTGTGCTCTCAGTGCCTTGTAAACTGCAAATGGCAAAAGCTGTCTCCTGCTGGCTTTAGAAATTACTTACTGGGTTTCAGCATAGAAAACACTGGAATGATTGATTTTTTAACAGCTGTAAGTGGAAGTAGCTAAAGGCACTTTAGCTGCCTTCAAAATTTTGGGCTGCCACCCCAATTGCTATTAGGAATAATTTTCCTGTGAAAAATTTGGGGTTGTGTGGACAAATTTGTGTCCTGCCCAACTGGCCCCTGCCGCTTCCAGCTGAATCAGAAGCAGCTGGAATCAGGAAGCATAGTTAGAGCTGCTTGTGTCAGCAACTGCGATTTATCCTGTTTTTAAAAAACAAGTGTTAAAAAGTGACCATGTGACTCCTAAACCCAAGATATCAGATATTAAAAATACATTCAGTGACACATCATGATAATATATAATAAACAACAAATAGTGAAAAACAGCCTAAGCCCCTGCTGACTGTTCTCAGCAAGACCTGGAAATCACTAGTGAAATAGTGCAAAGACTGCAGCCCCAACAAGTTGAAGATACTGCATTCCTTGACATTTACAGAGATACTAACAGTCAGATTTGGTCCTGATAAATATACCTTAATTTGGGAAGGTGAGTAGGTAAAGGATACCAAAATAATACTCCACTGAGCAGTTTATCTAAAACTGCTATTTTCCTTGTCATTCCCCTTCTAACAACCAAAATTACCTCTTAAGGAAAGACAGGTTACCTCTCTCTGCATAATTATGAATACTAACTCAAAAGACTCTGTCACATTGCTCACATATCACTCACAGGAAAAGATTTTCCATGACATAGTTGTAATCAGTTCGACTGCTGTCTGGCAAGAAGCATGCCGTGAACACAATGATAGCATTCAGACCATCACCATAGTATCCTGTGGAAAAAAACGAAAACACATTTTTATCTTTGTCAAAGGCTTTTAACAGGATAAAATTTAAAAAGAAATCTCAAAGTCCTGTAATAGAGCTACTATGTCTACTGCTGAAGCATACCAAAATGCTTCATACTGAAGGTTTGAAAATGTATGAACTATCATGAAGTGATAAGGAAGTTGGACAGTCAGTTAAACTGAATTCTCAAAAATCACACACAGCACAACCACTAGTAAACTTTTTATAGCAAAAAAGCCTTCTAAGGCCTCTACCTCTCATTCATTGCAGCTCTGTGGCAATCACATACTGAATGCTCAACTCAGACTGAGGAATAAGGGGCTAAAGAAAATATCCTACATTTGTTGTCCTGCGTCGTTTGAATTATGTTTCATAAACTCTTGCAGTCCAATCTCAGTTGGCCTGTGCAGCTCCAATAGCTTTAGAACATTAAAATTATGACTACACTCCACTATCCCTTAAAAGCTCCCAGGGATCTTTGTTGCAAGTTTAGTATAAATTACTTTTTAACCTTGGATACTCTAGTTGTCCAATACTGGCATTCTCTGGGCTCCATCACTGCCTAATGATAGCTGTAAATCTTCAAAGCTGTAGCACTACCATTCCACGGCCCAGCACAGTTGCTTATAATCCAAAAGAAAATGTTTCTTTTTCATGATGGATTAATGTTGTTTAATCTTCTCCACAATCCTTTGCAGCTGCTATGGATTTTCTGTATTTATCATTAAAAATAAAGAAAAAATACTCCTGTGTTTCAGTTGAAAGTTTTGCTTAAAGGATACATGCAATCTGCAGGTAATTTATAAAGGTGCTGTAGGAATTGTAGGTAAATAGCACTAGTGACGCAGAGAGACAGAAGACAGATACACTCAGAGAACACTCAAAAACCTTTCAAGTCTAGAAAAAACTGACAATGAGGGAGAGACGATAATATTTGTGAAAGAAACTTCAATTCCCCTCAGGAACATGCTCCTGACAAAAATTAAAGGATAATACTACTACTTAAACAACCTTTCCACGAGGAGATTTTAAGACTTTTACAGTGCTTTCTGGATACTAGAGAGCAATATCCAAGCCTAACTAAAGTGCTCATGGTACGCCAGTCCTGTTTTCAGTACAAATTATTATTCAGCTAGACTATTTGGAACTGTGCTGGTTTTGGCTGGAAGAGAATTTTCTTCACAGTGGCGTGTATGGGGCTGTGGCTTTGATTTGCATTGAAATCAGATGGTTGATAATATAGAGATGTTTGTGTTATTGCTGCGCAGTGCTCATAAAGGACCAAGGCCTTTTCTGCTTTTCATACTGCCCCCCACCACTCAGAGAGCAGGCAGAGGGTGCACAAGAACTTGGAAGGCGAAGGGGACACTGCCAAGACAGCCGACCCCAACTGACCACACAGATATTCCAGACCATATGGCATCATGCTCAGGAGGTGAAGAAGGAGGAAACAGGAGGGGACATTTGCAGTGACGGCCTTGATCTTCCCAAGTCACTGTTATGTGTCATGAGGCCCTGGTCTCCTGGAGATGGCTGAGTACATGCCTGTCCTTGGGAAGTGGTGAATGAATTTCTTGTTTTGCTTTGCTTGTGTGCACAGGTTTTGCTTTACGTGTTAAACTGTCCTTATCTCAACCCAAGAGTTTACTCAGTCTTACTCTTCTGATTCACCATGTGGGAGTGAGTGGCTGTGTGGGGCTTAGTTGCCAGCTGGGTTTAAACAACAGGAAAAAGCAGTATTTCTCTCCTCCTCAGGTTTACAAATACGGAAATAGGGAGGACATTTCCTTCCTTCCATAAATTTAATAAAACTTTAGAAGACTTTATATCATGCTGCCATAAAGCAACCTGTCCAGCTGCACAGGAATTTGGCAGGAAGAGCACATTACGGCAGGTGCGCCCACTAAATTACACAGCACAGTTTGCAGTTCATGGAAAGCATAACGATTATGTGCAGATGCTAACTAACAACAAACAGAAGAAAAATCCACAGATAAATCTAAGCCATTTTTTCCTCACACACTTCTTGAAGAGAAGGAATCTTCACCTTAGGGAAAAGTGCATTTTAATTCATCACTAAAAGCCAGTAAAATCCATTCGCCCCAAATCTCAGTTAGCCTAAGCAAAGAGAAAGATCTCTAAGAAATTTCTTCATCAGCATATGTTGAAGACAATCTCACACCTACACTGCCAAATCTACTCTCCTCTTTCCTATTTTGTGGCTACCACCTAGATTCTGCACTTGCTGTTATCTGTCATTTGGCAGGGAGGAATGTTCAGTAGACCTCTGAATCATCAAGAGATGCTTGACTTGACTTCCAATGACTAATTTTAGTCAGAACCTATTATTATTTTTGAGATTAAAGTAAATCTGGCCCTCTAAACACTCCACTAAACTATTGCCAAAGGGAATTTCATATGGAATGGGCCTTGCTGCCGTAATGTAGAAACTGTTCAAGCTGTCCAAAGTTTTCCATGATAGATGCAACAAAATTATTTTGTTCCTTTGTCTTCAATCTGCCACTTCATAAACACAGAATTTAATCCAGTCGTTAACTTACTTTGATTTGTCTAGATATCAGGAAACATTTCCAGTTTAGGCAGTGGCAGGCTGAAACTTATTCTTACATCTCACACTGTTTGTTTTACAATGACTAATGTTATTGACAAGCATCGTTTCAAAAGTAAAGAAAACTTAATGCTCTTTATCTTACATTTGAGTTATCTAAAAAATGTCAGACATGTAAAATTTGAATTCAAATTATTTCTTACTGAGAGTTGAGCTGAATTACCTAGTCTCCCATTAAACATTAATTTTTCACAAAAGCTGATATAAACATATACATCAACATCTAGTAGGAAATACACAAGTTTTTACAGCAAATGCATATTGAATAGTTTACAGCATACAAAAATATATAAATAAACAACATTAGCAAGGCCCCAAAATTATTTTGTGTTTGTTTCCTAAATTAAGCCATCTGTGTATGTTTGCTAAACTGTGTCTGAGGTGTCATCACATTCATAAATCTTTGATGGTAGTGCTGTAGTGGAAAAATGCTTGAAGGCTTAAACATCTTTATTAATTCTGTTTAAACCTTCTGTACGCTGGCCACCATGAATACCTGTAGGCTAGCATTTAGCTGCTTTAAATGTAAAGATTAACCATAATTTATTTATGTAATTTTACCAGCTAGAGGCTCAATGCTGAAAATATTTTAACTTCAATATTTTAATATCTTTAACTGATGCTGCAAATCAACATCACTGTGACAAAAGCATCCTGATATAAACTCACGAATCTTCCCTCTGGGATGCTAAATTGCCTGCCTCAGTTCTTGCAGGAATAAAACAACTCAACCTAATACCTTGCTTAACAGAGAGCAAAGAGTGCTCCCCAAAAATATAGCATCCAAAGATAATTCAAACCTAAGACACCAAGGAAAAGGCACTTAGAAAGCCTTGTTTCATTTTCTTCCTTCAACATCTGTAGTAATATTTATCCATATGAATTAATATATACAGAAGTGTAGTAGTAACACCGAAACTATAAATTCTCTAAGGAAGTTGGGAAGCAAATGAGAAAATATAGCAAGAACATGGGGTCATTTTCCTGCTTTAAACGTTTTCTTTGGTATGTTATTTAATAGTCATTAATAAATTATGTAAAAAGTCCCATAAACCAGTTCCTAGTAAAATGCTGCTGACAACTATAAATGGCAGAAAAATAACATAAGGCAAGTAGCCAGATGAATGGAAGCCTCAGGGAAAACTATCTTCTTTCTTTTGCCACTCTACTTGTTTAGATCTGTGCAACCACATACATCATTCAGCAAATCACAGAGCATTATACTTCGCAAAAGGTTTTGTCAAAACCCACCAAACATAGTTTTCAGAATCTTATTTTGCTGTAGGTCAAAAGCCTTTTTCCTTGTTCAAAACAGTTTTAGCCTGCAGACTGTTGTCAGGACCAGACTGTTCCTGACACATATATGTCCACTATACTGCTTCCAAAATAGCTTTGAATTTAAAATTCGTATTAGTCATCGCCATATTGAACTGAAAGCCCCGTTGATTTCAGCCAAGGCTGAAAAATAAATTCTCTCTCCCCTTGTCCACATGATAATGGAACAAAAATAAAAATAAATCATGATCAATAAGGCATAAATTTTTTACATCAATTTAAAAAAATGCTTAAACCTTCTCCTACCTCCATGTGAAATGACCTTTTTGTACGGTTCAATGACTCTCATATCAATTCTCTGTTCCTGTTCTCCAATAACCACCGTTCTCCATAACCTGTTGTCCTCTCGCTCCTCTTCAGCAGTGTACTCCGGAATTGATTCAGACTCCTCCTGGGAAGCATCCTTAGCAGCAGTCTGCTCTTCTGAAAAGTATAATGGTATATATTAGCTCTTCCTGTTAAAGATCTAAATATTTTTGCTTTTACATATATTTGAGATGGATGACTGAAATTAACTGGATTTTTACAGTACTAGTATAAGTAAGAGCAGAATGTGATCATCTGACAGTCAGTAAATAAGAAGTTTCCATTTTCTTAAGACATTTCCTCATTGTGAACATAAAAAGAACAGCAGCAATTATCACTATGCAGAATACCACCACAGGATTTTTGCATCCAGTTGGTAAAATTGAGCAGCTGCTCACTAGAGTTACTGCATGGTAGGCCTTCTGAAATCTGTGTTGAAGGTATGAGAACTATGCTAAAACCCCCCCAAAACAAATGTGAACATAGCAATACTTCCTGTCTAGAAAGGAACTACCAGAAAGCTATAGCTTCTCAACTTTTTTGCAGTTTGTCTTCCATCTCTTTACATCCACTATCAGCAAATATGAAGAACACTCATCTTCATCTGATTCAGTAATGCTGACTCCTCATACAAACACAGTAGTTATACCCCCCCCGCCCCCGGTAACTCCCCCTAGGACTGTCTGAGGTTAAATACCAGCTCTCTCCTCCTGTGAAGTACAGAGCAGCCAGGCACCCTGACCTGTTCTATGAGCACACTAGACAGAACGTGGACATGGAGTCTGCAAACAAAATGACCACAAAAAATTAACTGTATGGCTGACAAGTGACCATAAAGTCTCTCTGCCGAATACTCTTAGTTTCAAAAAAACCTGTGAAGTCATTAATAAAATCTACATTTTCATTGCACATTGATGAGATTGCTCTTAACAATAAATTTAAATGCATTCCAATTTTTCAAATTTAACAGCTGTTTACAGAGAAAGTGAGATGAATAGTCATGTCCACAGCTGGAATTATTTAACATCCCTCTCTAGTTATTGTTAAAACATAGTGGGTTTTCCATGGGAAAAAAAATTCCCTCTCTTGTACTATTCTTGCTGAAGCACCTTTGCTTTGTGCTTCTGTGTGCATATTATTAATTTACCTTCATAGTAAAGATCCCGTAAATTTTACGCATGACACATATTTGAAGTAAACTGTTCTTTTTAAAGCATTATTCTGGCTCTGCAGCCGTAAGAGCAGAATTTGAATTGCACGTCAGTAAGTGAGGTAACAGTAAAAAGATACAGTAAGATACATAATGACATACACATGTGTATGTAAAAAGCTGCAGGCATCCTATCTGAAAATACTAAAGAGATCTATGAGAATTAAGAATAAACTAAAAGAAGCAATTTCAACTGGAAAGAAGTAAAAAACACAATGTTTCATAGGTGCCCACAAAACCTTCTGTGTACTGGGTTATCTACAGATGTGCCTCTTTGGTAAATGCTGCTTCTTGAACTATTCACAAATCAAAGTAAATCATCCTTAAAACATACTAGTTTATCATAAGAATTAAATAAATTATCTATTAAATCAGGAATATGATATTATACTGTATATATACCACAGATATCTACATAGAAGCTACAGGCACATATACATACATGTACTAACTAATAATTTGTTAAACTGACTCCTCCATTAAATCCTATCAATAATTTCACCAAATCTGTTAGAAACAGCAACTTTCTCTAAGCACACAAAAAAAGCTTCTAAAAATTATAGGTTGAGCACATATTCATTGCTACACTAGGACCAACGAAGTCTGAATTTCTTACTGCTGCCTGTCTTGTATTTTCTGTCCCTAATACAAAGTACCATTAGGGAATTATACTGCCAGAAGGTGCCCCTCTCTGAGCAGATTCTCTTATGTGCAACAAAAGCTGAGTCTACAAACAACTCTCTGCTTTACCTACTTCCTGCCTGATGGGACCTTTAAAGAAAAGAGGAATATTTCACTTCTTACCTCACTGTCTAACCAGCCAATGAGTTAAAAAGATATTCAAATAAAGTTGTATTAATGGTGGAAAAAGGGATGGAAAAGCAAGAAGTACATACACGTGCACATATAATGTGACCAAGTAAGCCTTTTTTCCTTAGGAACTCCAAATAAACTGCATTTGAGGAGATCTAAGAATGGAAAAAAGGACAGTCTGACAAAAGCTGGGTTTTTTTCAAGTATAGTATTTCAAATTGGTTTAACAGTTGCTGCTCAGCAGATTGTATACTGAGGAAATGAAGAATATATTCATGCCTTTCTCAGGGCATAATGCTCGCGATGTCTAACAATAGCATTCAGCTTTGAAATACCACATATTCCATGACACTGGGAATAAGCTTAAAAAATGCATAACCCCACTACCTCCAAACCTAGGTATCTTAATGCAATTTTGTATGTTGTCGGTTTTGCAAAGGTGCTGTTGGTAGCAATATGAAAATTACATGCGTACAGTCAAGCTATGCAAACTCTGATAGGCCGTTGCAGGGCAGCCCATTCCTGTAAGGATATAGGGTCCCCACAGGACACTATCATGCAGGTACTTTTAGAATAGACAGATGGGATTATAAGCACAGCCTAGGAAGAGTGTCTGATCAGTTGATTCCTCATAAAGTGGAAAGAACATGACTGAAGCAGAAAAGCATAGCTGGCAGAACAAAGCTTAATGAAAAGAGGCTGGGCTAGGCACCTGGCAGACCAATGCTGAAATTGTATTTGGGGTTTGGTAATTTTTTTTGGTTGGTGAAACTGTAGACGATGAAAAATTACCAAGATCCTGATAAAACTTACAATATTGAAATTGGATGCATGACCTATTTTTTAATAGAAATGGTACTAGATTGCCTCTTGCTGATGAAGTAGCTCTCCCTTATTGCCTAGAGTGCTGATTTTGCAGAGAAAGATGCACCAGTGTGCAATTTAGAAAGGAAATAAGTACCTTCAGAAAAAACAATAAACAGTCTTACTTTATAAAATAGTGCTGATTTGAGAGCAGGCCTTCTCTGATACTCATATATGGTTTTCAGAAATGCAATTTTTATGTCATCTAAAGCAATAATCATAAAAAGCTCATTTCAGAAACTAGCATGGCTTCTGAAAGAGAATGTTGGAATGTATGGTATTAGTGACAAACAACCCCCACCCTGTGAAACTGATGATCAACCAATCTCTAAACAAGCCAGGTGCTAGTTTAAGACAAGTACTTTAGTATTTCTGCTCTCATCTATTTTCATGCATATTGTAGTTGTGATGATTCTTCTTCACCATTCTTTTGAGCAAATGGTTTTCAGTATTTCTTGTAATATGGAGACATTTGTCAGTGATGAGGTGGACCCCTGAACCATGGTAACAGTTTTGCTTTTCTCAGCTGCCTTTTGTAGTTCAAAGGGACCATCCACAGTCTGATCACGAAAAAAATCACTGTTCTCTCTGGTCTCAGCAGCTATATTTTCTCAGTATTTACTTTCCTGGGTTTGGCAGCAGTTAGAAACACTGAACTGTGGGAGATTGCTGGTAACATCGAATGCTTAACAGCTAACAGTAGAGTACAGGAGTACAAAGATAACAAAGGTTATTTAACATGCAAACAAGACATTCTGAACTAGTTCTTATGACTATAATCTTAGCTATCAGATTAACATTACATATAGCCAACTTCTTTTATTGCTGGCTTATTTTGATAATATGTTGAATTTTTTTTTGTCTTTTCTACTCTTTTCATGGCTCATCTCAGTGGAAGACATTTTTATTATTAAGTATCTAAAAACTTAACTATGAAACTGCATAAATGTCACCAAAACCAGAGGGACCTTGAGCTCTTCACTTAGGAGTCTGGGGAAATTGGTCCAACTTTAAGAACTGAACAAATCACCACATTTAGAAAGCAGCAGAAAACCAGTGGGAGGAAATGCCTGCCATCAATGCAACTGCTACCAAAATCGCTGGAGTTGAATTTAATTACTTGAGGACTTAAAGGCAACATCTGTTCTACTGCAGACAGAGACTTTTTCTCTCACATGGTAGTCACAACAGTCTAAGCATGTGATCCCATGTGTGTGCATGTTAGTTTCAACCTTTGCTATAAAATCTTCTAACCATCAAGCAACTCATCACCACACTCTGCATCTACCCATAAGGAAATTGGCCTCTTAATGAGAAGTAACATTAGAGACCCTCATGCATGATTGAGTACACAGTAATGCCTCTTTGGCAATACCACTTAAAATGATGCAACTGTTCTTGTATGCTCCAGCAACCTCACCAGCATTAGGGAAAGTAAATGCATGGGAAAATTCAGTTTAAACTGATCTGTGGATACAAAAATGCTGCTAGCAAGGGTTTTCTTGCTATTTTCTAAGTCTGTGAGAGATTTTTCTCTCACAAAAGATAGTAGCAGAGTTCTGTAAACAATGAAACACCTGCAACCTTGAAAAGTCTTGTTTATAGTACAGTAGAAAAATATTTTGACAATGGCTGTTTTAGGATTTTAGCCAATCACCCCAAGGGGTGGCTGATCCTTGTCCAATTAGACTATGAAGAAAAAAGTCTATAAAAGAGTTTGTAAAATAATTAAATAAATCAATCTTGCTGCACAATTCCTGCCTGCTGGATCTTCTCTCCTCCTCCCTATGGCTGCAGGACACGGTGATATACCCTAGGGCATTTTTAATACTGATCCATTTTTGAAGTTTCTTTCTGCTCTCGGTTGTAAAATGTTCACACTTATTTTCCCCTCCAATAGCTTATGATCTGTTCATATTTACATCAGTGATTACAGTTCTTATATGTTTTACTTTTTATAAGGTACTAGCAAGGAATAGGAAACACCATATTTTGTACATCATGGAACTAAGTAAACTGAGTAAAACCTTTACATCATATGTCTATGAGAGAAAATCATTAATATGTGAAGGAAGAGTGAAGTATCCATTGCACACTTCAGGGTGCATCTATGCTGTATAGCTACCCCTGCTGAGAAAGGACATTTAAATTAGTGGAACGAGGAATTCTGTTGTTCCACCACCTGAGCTGGCTTATCATGCCATGCACACACCTTCCATATCTCAGCTTTCCAATCATGGGAATAAAAAGCAGACCTTTTCTTCCTAACAAAAGACCTCTCAGCACATTGTGTCTACCTCATTTATAGATGTTTGGTGCAGCCAATATATTTTGCACAAAGTTATATTCCTAAATATGACCAATGTAACTGCCACCTAGAGCTGGCCAGAGCTGCAAGAAGCTGCAGTTAGCTATAGCATTCTCTACAGCAACAGGCAGCTGCTTTCTGCTTCTTGAACAATTGTTTTTGGACAAGTCCTATGGCAATGGACAAAGACAGGACTTTGAACCTGATTCTCCCTAGGTAGCTGCTCTTACTTTATTAATTCAGCTGTACTCTTTCTTTCTGCACTCTGAATAAATAGAAGGATAATACTTTACACAGGAGGAATATTAAAGGTTAAAAAATAGCAGACAGTAAAAATACCTGGATGCCTAGCATTAACTCTCAAACGCTTTAACCATACTGATAACCTGAAAGACATGAAACTGAGCATGTGAGCCGTAAAAAAAGAAACAGAGATGAACTCTACATTTACCGTCTAGAATATTACCTTGTCCAGTGTATTCAAAAGAGTCTGCTTCATCAGGAGTGTCAAGGTCATCTACATTAATGTCTATTTCATCGGGTGTATCCAAATTATCATCAGAAAGTACAGACCCTTCACTCTGGTCCAATGAGAGATTGATGTTTGGAGCAGTGAGCTTTATCCTTCTGGGTTGGGAACCATTAAGATCAAGAGAATTGGGAGGTTCTGAATAAAAGGAAAAAAAAAAAAAAGAAGAGAAAAAGAACTTTATCTATTCTACATACAATTAATCTTCCAGGTACTCAAAAACTACCTTTCAACACACTGGGACAGATCAATTCTAGTAACAGCATGACATTTAAGACCATCTAACACAAAACACAAAGATTAACAATAATGTTTAATGAAATTAAACAAGAATCTACAGGAGCGGCAAATGTAGCACAGAGCTCTTAAATTATGCTAAAACCAGATTCACTCTTTCGCCATCATCAGACAAAAAACAGGTTTTGAACATGCTCTGACCCATGATGTTTAAGAATTTAAAGGGCAAATACAAATCATTTGAATTATGAATCAAGACGTTGCCAAGTCCTGGGAAAATTTGTATGAGTCAAAAGCCATTGTAAATATTTATTTTCTTATGCACTCAGTGTTGATTTGCAAATACTTATGGCTTTAGCTTTAGTTATATAATATCTTTCTCAATACAATAACAAATAAAAAAGTCTCTGAGTCTCTTAATCAGTCTTAAATAGAAGTAGTACTCAACAAGACAAAAGATACACCTTTGCTCCTTGCCTCTGCCTTGTATGGTACATTTCAAGTTGTTTTGTCTAACTTAGTTCACTTAGACAGTAGTCAATTATAAAATAAATAATATAGACTATTAAACCTTTAGAAGGACTAAACAAGTGGTAACAATGCCCAAGAGAAAATGTCACACTATAATTATTATTTCTCAAGTGAAGGAGAAAACTGACTAAATAAAGCAAACTTAATGCTTTTTTCTTTTTAACACTGAACTGATTCTTTATCAGCACAGAAACATCATTCTCACTGCATAATTATATGCCACAGGAATAAGATATAATTAAGAAAACGAGCAAGAGCTTCTCTCACCAGGTCTCATCTCTGTTGAACTGGGGCTTAGTACACCCTCAGCTAAGGGGATGTCCATTCCCACATCCTCTTGTACCAACCTGAGAGATAAAACACAAAGTGAGATCTTAAAGAGATGTACAGCTCATTATCTTATACAGAACTGAAACTGCCTCCAGCATAGCCAGTTCAGAAATCTGATTACAAAACTGATGTGAGAAACGAACCCTGCTGTTGTAATTGCACTGCGCTGCTCTTACCCCTAATTTACGGACGCTTTTGTAGAGCTCTTGGAGACTACAGGACACACATACCCACTTTTATTTGTACCAAGACACAGCACTGAATAGTAAGAGGTTGGCAAACAGCAGTGTTTCTCATTTTATACAAATGAAGTTGGTCTTCAGTCATCCAGCAAACTGGACACATCACTGCAAGGAGATTCAGCTACTCTTTGTAACACAGTATATTCATGACTGTATATATGGTTACTGCGTAGCAAAAATGAGTAGGTTTTCACTTTTTTGGCATCATTTGTATCTTAGAGCAATTCTGACCCAAACCAGTAATACTGATGCAGGTAATGTGTCACACTGAAAAAGTTCAGAAAGTACAAAAGTGATAACCAAAACTACATCACAGATTTTCAAAGACTAAATTGTTAAAAATATCCTAGATTCCATTTTTAGGAAGATACTAAGAAATAACATTTAACATACATACATATATACATACACACATACATGCATAAGACAAAGAAAAGGCACTAAGTGGTGAAAAGAGCAACAAAGGTAGTTAAACATTTAAAGTAAGTTGACTTGAACTGTTTTCATGTCTACTTGTTATTTAAATATTTTACAAAATACTTGCCGGAAGGATGGTTCAACCGCAAATAGGAAACATCATTTTACATTTTCAGGACACTTGACAGCTTACAAACTATCTGCATGGAAAATGTGTGACTTCAGGAGAGCTTCATTTACTTTATCAACATAATTGTAGCTTTTTATTTTGCATTACTGTTCCAAAATATCTGTTTTCATTTTTTTGTCCCCACAAAAGCTGAAGAATAGACCATTCTTACACTTTGACCAACAGAACAGTGATGAGATCAAAGCTGATACTTTTCCCTGAAACAGCATCAACTAGCTATGTTTTGAATGATTTAAATGATTCAGATCTAAATAGGTGTGGCTTACTGCTCTTGCAGTTTCTTCCTGCCCTCACTTTCCCAATGAGGAGGACTACCCTCACTATTTGACTGTGTCCAGACAGGACCCATTGGTCAATCACTGTATCAAAGTAAGAGTATAGTTTCTGTGATTTCTCGTTAATTTCATATAAATTATATATAAATGTGCATATGTAGGGCTGCCAAAGGCTTCACTGTGCCTTAAGCTGAAAAAGATCTTTACCTCAAGCCCCAAGAGATTGAATTCCCAATACAGACAGGCAAACTAGTGAACTCCCGCTTTTCCATGAGACCACAGAGAACACAGACAATTTAAAGCTATGGTCAAACATGTTTGTGCTGCTCAACTTACAACCAAGCCTTGTCTCTCAATAAAAACTGATTTTACTAATTTTGATTTTATCCCCACTTACTGTATAGTATGTCTTTCATAAATACAGAGATGAACAGCTTCATGATTTTTAGAAAACATATCAGTTCTTGAATATGTTTAATTAGTGTCAAAGAAGGCTTGAAACACTTTTTCTCTTAGGATACACAACAGAATAGTGAAGAAATTTGATCAAAGTATCCTGCTCATGAATATAATGAAGGCACAAATTGCCTGTAAGGTACCATTTCCTTTTCCCACCATTATTGTACAGATAATGTACAATTATCTCTATTCAGAAGTACTGAATACTGCCACAATTTACAAAGAAAATGTAAATAAATCATTAGAGTCTTTGGCTTTTTTCTTTTTTTTTTTTTTTTTTTTTTGTGTTTATACAAACCATAGTAAAATACATGTAATGAAGTCTAATTCATTCATCTGAACTAACTAGAGAGAAATCTGAATTCTAAAGAAGTTCTGTAAGTAACACCTGGCCAAGGCAAATAACCATAGTGGAAAGGATTTAGGGAGAGGATGAACTTTTCTAACCCATTTTAAATTCCTATTAGGAGTTTATGTGAGGCTTTATTAACCTTTCAAAAAATAAAACTATGAAGAGTTCTTTGATTAAAGCAGCTCAGGACTAGTCAGATGATGACTTATGGTTACTCAAGGGTTTATATTTTGGCTGGAAAAAATAGGGTTTTGGTACCGTCATACAAACCATTAATTTGGAACATTTCTTAGAGCTTTATCTGACCAAATGGCAATTCCTTACTGCACAACCTTTGGAAACTACTGGTGGAAATTATCCAAAAGGAAATATTCAAAGTTGTATGAAGAGTAAGATATGGCAGGATAGTGACATTTCCGGCTTTCTGTATTAAAAAGAGACGCTATTCTCTGCATAAAACAACAAAGAAGTTTAAGAATGAAGATCATCTTTTCCTCTGTATGAAAAGACAGTTACTGAGTTTTATATACTCTGTGTCTACAGAAACAGTGACAATTATAATCTGAAAAAAGCGATTTCCCACAAGTAATTCATTCACAAATTAAAAGTTGTGTAACATTTTTGCAATGACTGGGACAGAATTACCCTAAATCATGACATTTCTAGGGTTACCTCAAGACTGTTTTTCTCCCTGTGGCATCTTCTTTTTTCTTTTTTTTTTTTTCAACACATGTGTACTTGAGCTGGTATTGTTGTTTTCTCTGGAGTCTCTTACACTTTCACAACAAAAATTTGAAGTATTTTTCTGCTTTCACTGGGACCACTGCAGCTAAGTTAAACCAGAATTTTATGTCATAGTTGTGAAGAACAGTACATTTCTAAGTATTAAAAGATACATGTGTTTCATATGCTTGTTTGAATTTATTATGAAATTCAGCTACAAGCAGTATATGCAAAAAATATCCCTCACTTATGGATTACAGGTAAACAGCATCAGAATTTGTCTGAGAATTTCTAATTTTGTTTTGTTGACACAGTGTTTTTAATGTCAAAAATCTTTATTGCTCATATTGGGTAATTTAATTGGAAAGTAAGAGTCTCTGGTCCTAAAAGCTGTGGGTCAGAGCAGGCATTTAAGAAGTCCAGTAACCAAAAACATTGCCGACACAAGGTTCTCCATTGTATCTTCAATCACATAAAATGCTACTGCCTTTCAGAAGATTTTTAGCAGAGATTAGGTTTCCTTTTTCTTTTTTTTTTAAATTGTGTCAGGTTCTTATGTACTGTCAAAAACAGTCAACAGGCTTTTTGGATAAGAGAGAGTCTGACTTGGGAGCTAGTCTTATTTTTCCAAATCCGTCGGGCTTTACCCCAAGACATTAAAGATTCCTTGCCAGACATACATACCTTAAGTTCAGTGGAAGTTCTTAATTTTTATAAGCCATAGTTAATATTTTTCAGTCATAAATTATTTGGCAATATTTAAAATCATATTTAAAACCATACTTAAATGTCTGTGACATTATGCCCCAACATATGGCTTCAGAATTTGCTATCAGTAAGAGAATAAGGAGGATATGGATGAAGTTTGTTTTCTGCAGACACATCTTCATATTATCTGGTGGATTTTGAGAGCATGTTATGCTGAGCAGCTCAGCACTTTGCAGAGTAATTTCTGGCTGTGCAGAAGCTCTCAACAGACCTCAGCAGGAACCCTAGTAATGGAAGCCAGACTCCAGAAACTTTAAAACAGGCAACTATCTCCTCTTCCCTTCCCACAGACTACTTCACATACTTTCAAAATTCTGGTTTATAAAATTCCTTGCCTTCCATAAGGGTGCAACTGATAACATCGATGATGTGGACAAAAATGTTAGTATTAGAGAAAGAAGAATATTTTTTTTAATCCCCTTTTAATGAATGTTCCTATTGAAGAAATAAATTAAGTTACATTAGAAAGCTCCATTCTAATCAGGTATGATTTACTGGATTGATTAAAAAAAGGATCTTTGAACAGAGGTCAAAGTCAATTAAGGTTTTTTGTGTCATAAATGACTTCTTTTATGTTGTACACAGACCAGTCATTTAAAGATCAGCTGCACCAGGAATCAAGTTACTGATTATTTGCTCTGATATTCAGGTCTATGGTCTTGTTCAGAAGCAGCTGAAATCCCCTCATTTCTCAAAGGTGGATCAGAGATAGATACCAAATTCATATGAAAGCAGGAGAGGCTGGAGGCTGAAATACTTTCCTTGCTCTTTTTTTGGTTCAGACATTCTTACAGGTCAATAAATTAATAAGCTTTAAATAATTCCTAATGCCCTCTCAAATCAGTATTTCTCAGAATAAAAGTTATCCTTCCTGACTTTTCTAGGTACAGCAGCATTCTGCTATTTTGGAAAGAGCAGCTTTGAATATTCACAGCAATATGTCATAATCCCTATGGGCTGTGCTGCCTCACCCTTGTGTCATCTGTGATCTATCACCAGTTTCCCAAGTTGCTCTGCAGCTATTACATATCAAGAAGTTAATTTCTTTAGTCTAAAACAAGATATGCTTCCAATGCACTGCTCTGAAAGAATGCCTACAACATGCAAAAGAGATCAACATTAATCCAGTTGTGACTGCCACCACAATTTATTCACCAGCTAGACTTTAAAATGTATACGTTTCCCCATTTTCTGCACTCATTATTGCAGAAGTTTAATCTGAAGTGGTGCCAGGCCCTTCTCCTTGATAAGTAAATCATGTTTCCTCCATGCAGTTCCCTCTACATATAGAAATACTTTTATTCTTAAGTTTTCACAAGATGTCAAAGG
This sequence comes from Corvus hawaiiensis, assembly GCF_020740725.1. NCBI lineage: Eukaryota > Metazoa > Chordata > Aves > Passeriformes > Corvidae > Corvus > Corvus hawaiiensis. The sequence continues at coordinate 42,855,865 of NC_063255.1, read as the reverse complement.
ATTTTTTGTAAAGTTTCAAAGCATGGTGAGTCAAAGAAATGACATGGATGAAATCACCTCTGTGGGTATTAATACATGCTTGGTTTGGATACTAAATGTGATAAGCGGAGACGAAGTACAATGGAGAGGTTATTCAGAAACTAGACATTCAGGCTTCTTTCATACTCCCTAATTCCACACATTATGCAGGTATACCCTGGCTCTGGATGAAGTAAGAGTGGGCTGATAGCCCACTTTTTCTCACTAGTTTGCAGTGAAAAATTGAGCTGCTTTGAGGAAGAATGCACAAAGTGAAATCTTAGGTACAAAAACAAGTAAGGGAACTTAAACTCATCAAGCTAGTTTTGCAGCACACAGGCAGCACGAAGTTCTTCTCCTTTGAACCCCTCCCATTCCCACCCTGTGACACCACCCTTATGCAAGTACTGAGCCCAGGAAAATAGAAAGGAGAGCTTGAGGGATTGGATATGAGAGGACAGTTGTTTTTCTTGGAAGGTATGAAAAAGTCCTTGGCATTTATCCAGTAATGCCTGTCTACGGACTCTCAGCACAGCTCTGTCTGAAAGTGCCCTTAGCTTTAAGGAGGGTTAAGTGTTTTGCCAGAGTATGCAGTTATCTTCTGTAAACCCAGCTCTGGCCTGCCTGATGGGTCTCACAGCATTTTGATCACTCCACCTGGAAGATGTCTAACCTCTTCCAGACAAAACAAGAATTCCTTCCTACTCAGAAGCAATTAAAAGCCTTAGAAGAACCTAAAGCAATTGTTCAAACCCTCCACAAACTGCAATTTGCATCAAGGATATATTTACACAAAATGTTTTCTTAATTGCTCCATTCTTGTTACAATTATAGAAATGCATATAAATTAAGAGCCAAAATATGTTACCAAATATATGACTTAAAAGGGCTGTTTTGCTACCCATCTGTGTAGCTACTTGCCATGGTTTAAGCTGAGCTGGCAACTAAGCACCTCACAGGCACTCACTCACTTTCCCCCACCCCAGTGGGATGGGGTGGAGAATACAAAGTTAGACCTGGGGGTTCAGTGATGCACAATACATTTGCTCAACACCCACCAAGTCAAGCCAAACTCCACCTGAGACATGACTGGTTCCCCCCTTGCTGGGTAACGCCCCAGTTTATACACTAGGCATGATGTTCTATGGCCAGCTCGGGTCAGCTGTTCCAGCTGTGCTCCCTCCTCGCTTCCAGTGCACCTGCTTGCTGGCAGGGCATGAGACACCGAAACTGTCCTTGACTTAGGGTAAGCACTACTCAGCAGTACCTAAAACATCAGTGTGTTATCAACATTATTCTCATACTGAATCCAAAACACAGCACTGTACCAGCTGTACCAGCTGAGAAAAAATGAACTCTGCCAGTCGAAACCAGGACACTACTCCAACATTCACCTCACCTCATACAAAAGAACAGCAAAACCCATTCTGTTACCACAAATAAACGCTTGACATATTTCATTTTTAGAAAAGAAACTGTTTTCCTGTTTTGTATTTATATCCAAATAGCACATCTTTTGCTTTCTTTCATAGGGCTCCACACTTGTGGCTTGTAATTTCTGTGCCATTTTTGTTCAGAGAAGATACAGGAGGTTTATAGACCATCTCTACAACAGCATTTTTTAAAAGAACAGCAGATGTCTACTTTCTGCTTTCACTACCTGGAGCACTCAGAAAAGACAGTCAGCCTGTCCATCATCTTCCAGTTGTAGATGTAACTCCATAAACTGTTATAATTGAGATGTGTTATTTCTGAGACCTTTAAATGCTAACGGACTAATAACAAATCCTAATATAATCTGCATGTGTTTGAGTTTTGATGCTTATTGTCCATGTAATATAGATAGCAATGTTCTGCAAAGTCAGAGAAATGTTGGACATACTTCAGTATCATTTGTGTCTATGGCCAAAAGGAGATGCTTTAGGAAACAGTGTTAACATACGAATTTCAGAAATAACACTTGACAAAATAATGGGCTTTAGTGTGAAGAAACTGATGAAAATACACAGGAAGAAACAGAGAAATGAGAGAATATTAGTCCCCAAAAGCCCAAATGGATTGTGCACTAAGAGATGAAGAAACCCACGAGGAGCAAATGTACCCACTAAACGCAAAATTACTTCCTGTATCTAGTCCCATGCTACAAAACTTCTAGACAATGAACAAAAATTTATGAGATACGTATTCAGAGATAAAAGAGACTGCAGAGTGAATTTTTTCAGTTCAGCAGAATTAATGATCCCTAAACTGTAGCAGAGTATGCAACAAATCAAAGTGACATATACTGTGCAAGATTTAGTCAGTATCAGTCAGAGATTATGCTTCAGCTCTATCCACATACCAAAAAAATGTGTGAATCCACTCATATATATCTGAAATATCTAATATATCTGAGACTATAAAAAAGTAATTACTTTTACTCACAGCTGTGTAAAATAATTATACTATATATAGGTGACTTGTAAAAATGGATTAATTTTATAACCTCCCAAGACCTGAATTTAGCAACCACATGCTAGTATATGAAATTAACTGTGTTTCTATTGCTATTTATTTTGTAGCTCTTAATCACAAATTAGTTTAGAAAAAACCTATAGATTGAGCACTATAATTTATGCATAGCATGAGACTTTTATTCCTTTATCTGTATGAAAAGAAAAAAAATAAAGCTGTGATGATTTCTGAGCCAAAAGGTTTATTAATCAAACATCTGTGCAAATGCTAACTCATCACTGTCATACTGCTTGCCGCATAGTAGATAAAATGCTCATAATCCCATTTTACAGAAAAACGTGTCACTTATGAAAGCCACAGAATAAGCCATTGCTAAATATTAGCAAAAATCATTAACCTCCTTGTTTTTAATACTTCAGTTTTCAGATTTAAGTCTTCTTTTACCAGTTATGCCATTTCTTGATGTTTTACGTGTGCTGTCATTTTGCTCCATTTTCAGCAGAGAAGTTGGATGAAAAAGTTAGGCATGACAATAAGAAGTAATACTCTTTCTGTAGAAAAATCCTGTATTATAGCCACAAGATTTGAGAACATGTTAAAATTCTCACTTAGGGCCACTGAATAGATTTTTAACCATTCTTTATTAAAACATTTCGTAGTCTCCAATCAAATTCATTGCTTAGTGACTGTTTATCTACCCATCTTTTCCCTTGTTCCTCTTTTTTAACCTATACTATAAAACTCATTTCATTCCAGGTAGCCATAGTAATAGGCTCTCCTGGCTCCTCATATCAGTTTAAGACTCTTAAAAAACAAAAGCTGCTATTCTTAAGCATATGCTGCTGCTTTCACTGCTGCTGGGCAGCCACACGCTGTCTGTCCTGACCCCTTGCCAGCTCCCTCCCCGTGTCACAGCAGCACAAGAGAAGCAGGCAAAGCCATGGAGGGATGCATAAAGCCATGGAGGGACAAATCCAAGGAAAGAGGGATAATGGACTTCACTAGGCTATTTCATCAACCTTGTGCATATGCCCATAGTTGAGAAGGCTTATGGAAGGGATCCAGGGCTTCAGCCTTCTTCAATCATATGTGACTTCCAGCCACATGAAATAAAAATGCATCTTAATACAAAATGAGGGAAATTGAAGTCCCAAACCTAGATGTCTTGCTGAAATGGGGACTTAGAAATGCAAGCCAGACTGATGCTGCCAGCAGCAGATCCCAGAGTCTCCAAAAGTGTCTTCCTAGAGGTTTGTCATCAGCAGGTCATTGGATGCTATAGGAAAGGCAGTGCAACCCAAGGTACAACTATTTCATAACTTATCTTGTCCTTTCTGCATTCTCAAACATTATTAACCATATAACATTCAAAGACTGCTCTAGATACAGGTCCATCAACCCTTTCTGGTGGTTTTCAGAGCTGCTTATCACTTATATATTGGGCATTTTCAAAAATAATTTAACACAGCTTGGGCAATAGCTTTGTGAATTGAAGATAATAAATTATTCACTGTTACAGAACAGAATCAGAGAAATTAACTTTGAGAGTGCCCATTAGTTGTGAGTTCCTGTATGTGATGCCTAATAACCTCTGGGGTTTTTCTCTGAATATGTAGCACTTCATAACATCTTCTACATGCCACTACTGATCCTCATGACTAGCTCCCACTTAAAAGAAAAAGGGTATAGCCAGACTCCAACGGCTTCACTTAGGCATCCAAAAAAAACCCAGCTGAGTCAGGGGTTAGAAAAAAAGGATATATGTTATTCAAACAGCTTCTGATTCCTCATGACCTGCCCCACACCACGTAACAACTTCATGGCATGAATATGGACAGGAGACAATTTTTAGGGTGGTGCTTTAGAAACGCATCCATATAATAGCATTGTCTCCAACTATGCCTCTTACAGAGAAGTGCAGAACCTTCTAGGTTCCTAATATTACCATTTTAATAATATTCTCTCAAGTCAATATTCTGTGTGCAAAAGCAGGTAGAGAGTAACAAATTCTAAGGCAGCAGTAACATGTAACTCAACATCTATTTCTTTGCTTGGCATTGCACTTGTATACCACCACGTGGTTTTGCCCTCAGAGCAGAGGTTGTTCTCTGTTAAGTGCCTAGGTCAATGTTCCTTAATGTTTACTGAGACGTGGAAAATCACCAGAATTAACAACACAAATTTGGGGAGCTTATGTCATAGGTGCGCCTCCATCAATATTGAAAGATCACAAGGTCTGGCAGTATGCTGTGTAGGTTCCAAGCAGTACTAGCATTTAGAAAGCATGTTTCTGATCTCTCCACTCTTACTAGGTGTTGTTAGTATTCTACAGATAATATTCCACATATCTAGATGGCCTGTTAATCAACAACTATTGCTATTGAACAAACATTACAAGTACAACATGGTAATGCCAGCAAAGTAAAAATTAAATCAACCTGATTCAAAAGATCCATAAGTATAACCTGAAAATACATTTTTTTTTTAAACTATATTTTTAAAATTTATTGAGATGCCAGGGACCTGATTCCCACCTTCCACTCTCATTGAGAGATTAATTATTTCTTGAAAAACTCAGTTTTAGTTTTCCTAACTTTTAAACCAATCTCCCATCCTGAATGTTTGGTTCAAAGTGACCATTTTCCTGCCATACTGTGGTGTCAGGACCAACCATCAGAATACCTGCAGCTCCAAATGATGTAATTGGCACATGAGAAGCACTTGAAAAAGCAGCATGCACCTTCTACCCGGTGCAGCCATCTGTGCTTTCAGGAAGTATGCTAATGTTTTGAGAGTAGTTAACAGGGGAGAGGTTGCAGGATCAGAAGCCAAAAAATCTTCAGAAAGTTTTAAATTTTATACCCTACTGGGACTTGTCTATTCTCCACCAGATTTGTGGGAAGTCCCCTTCAACTATTACAACCCACAGCTTACCAAGTACATTTGTTTCCAAATGAAAACATGCTAAAATGCCTCAGACTGCTCTTAACTGTTATTCGCAACCATTAATTCTGAAACTGAGCCAGTATCTGAACTTCAGTGGCTATTTCTCTTTACCACTTGGTTTTTCTGTAATATTGGCAACTTCTTGCATTGCTTGATGATCTTGTTTCTCTGTGTGTATGAATGATGACATGAACAACGACGATGATACTTACTACCATTCTAAACCAGCTGGAATGAAATACTTTAACAAAGCACCTTACAACGGGTGAAATACATCTTGGCTGCATGGTAAAATATGATGATGACTTTTAGAGTTGCTAATTACAAGAACTTGCCTAACATCAAGATGTACAGTTTTTTATTGATCTGTCCATTAAAGCATTAGTATTTTTCTAACACTCTTCTGTTTTAAAGCTCAGCCTTTGCACAATATGCTGGTAGATAGGAAAAGATACATGGCAACATTTTTTTTTATAGTGAATTACTTCTATCTTTCCTCCCCTCATACTGCTTTTCTCTGGTCCCATTTATGATCTCATTTCCTATCCTCAAAATATTTCTATTTCCTCAATACTTTAAGTATTGTGAAAGTCTTTGTTTTCTCTTCTCACTTCTGTGTCACTCTACTGCCAAAATGTCTACCTTTCCATCTTTTACATGTTACTGTATCTATGATTTCACAATTTATGGTGTTCAACGTTATTATAATTTAGATTCCTAGCTGACCTACTACAAACTTAAAAATAACTAACAGCTACATTTTCCCTGTCTTGGCTATGGGTGACCTAAAGAAAAGGCTCTAAAAAGGTGTCAGAGTCAAACTTTAGTCTCTCTTAAAGCTGCAGTTGCTGGAGATGTAATAAACAGTAGGGGAATTTAAGTGACAATGCAGAATGTAGCATGGGAATTTTAACCAGCAAATTAAAATGGAAATACCCTATATAAGTACAGAAATATATTAATAGGTGTAAATTGGTAGCTGAAAGGTTCCCATCCATACTGCGAAATTATCAGCTTGGGAAAAATACAGGAAAAGTCCCCAACATAAGCCACTGAAGACTCCTAATCAAGGCACATAAGCTCTACTGAAGCAGTAAAATTGTAAAACATGCTGTCCTGCAGCTTGCTTCCACTGGCATGAGGTGTTAGGAGCAGGAAAGATTGTTAGACCCTGAATCTGGCAGGTCTGAAAGGCATGCGCAAGGAGAGATGGGAGATGCAGAAAGCCATCAGTTATCTTCAGAAGCAGAACTCTGTCACTGAGTTGGAAAGGCCATAGAAGCAGTAGGAAGATAAAAACCAACCTAAGTGTGGGAAAGAGGAGTAACGTCAGTCAGAGCAAAAGTGCTGTGAAAATGTCAGAGTGACAGGAAGTGCCAGACTGAAGAAGTAATGTTCAAGAATGAGGTGAGAAAATGGAGCTCCTCCTTCCTCCACATGGCACTCCTCACATATTACAACTAGGGGAAATACAAGGGTAAGGTTAGCTATATGCTCTACTTTCAACAAGCAGGCAATGGTGTATCCTGCTGGGCTACTGCCCAGCAGACAGCTCTTTAGATTCGTCACCAGTGTTTTCTACTAAGGAGAGTGATCTTGTTCTTTTAAGACACAGTCAGGTTTCATCTGCTAGCCTGAAATAAAGAAGTCCCATCTGCTGCTCTCTGTTTTTCGTAGGTGAAATGGCAGTAGAGAAGACCACAGACTACAAGATATACCAAGAACTAATGAGTTAATTCTTAAAATCCCGTAACAGCTAAACCACTTCCTTCAATGTCCAAAGCAAAAACCACGCAGATAAACTATGAAATCTGTCAAGCAACCAGAATGTCACTCCCACCTTCCTCTGCCTCAGTATCATTTTTTGCTGCAGTAGCACTGTCATTTTCTGGGTATTTGTACAGGATGTGATAGGAAGTGTCTCCAGCCCTGAAGACACAACAGTGATTAAAAAAAGCCTTATCAATATTCACAGGTGCTGTGGAAATCATATTCTCACCTACACATTGTTTCTGTTTACATTTGCAAGCTGCAGCTTTTGCCCAAACAAAGACTGAGGCTTTAAGAGGTCTTTTTTTTCTATGCCTTTTTCTACAGATATATTACAAGCTGTTAAATAACGCTGTTCTCCTATTACTGCTTAATGCTATACAGAGGCGCCACAAAACTAAACAGCCTGTTTGTAGCAGGATGTAAGTTTTAAAAGTAGTGAATGTATGCAAAAACTAGATTTGTCTCTAATTACATGAATTTTCTGTAATACAGTCCAGACTTATGCAAGGCCAAATAAAAAGCCAGATTCATCAAAGCCAGCAAAGAAAAGGCTGGTTTAGCTCTCTGTACCTCCCTACCCTACAGGAGATATCACTGAAGACCGTGTGGCTGAGAGTGGCAGAATGAACATGGCAGCCCTGGAAAAAAGAAATGTTTGGCAGGGTAAGGACTGGTGTGCATTGTTCCCTGCTCTGACCTCCACAGTTGTTCTAATACCTCCTGACAGTGCTGCTAGAGCTGTGTGCCTCCTCCCTTTCTCAAAACAGCTCTGCTTTCCGAGTGTGTTAATGAAGACAAATCCAGAAATTACATCTCTGCCTGCCCCTCCTTCCCTTCCCCAGGCCCCTTAGAAGAATTCTCGCTAAATGCACCAAACAAGCCTGCATACATTTCCTTTCAGTTTTACTCTAAGTAGCCAATATTTATACATTCTGTATATTTCAATGCCGCTTGTATATCAGTATCATCACTGTAATTTATTTGCTTACCATACTTAGAACTGAAGAATATTTTCATTCCTTCATCACAGAAAAACAAGCAAGTAACTGAATGGAGCTGAACCAAGCCCCTATAATTAAAAAAAAAATACTGCCTGCACAAACCAACTTTTGGAGAAATTTAATCTCTTACCACTGAGATTATTGCTGCATCCTTCATCAGTTAACCTTCAAAAATTACATATACTCTTCACTGCAACAATTTAAGAGGACATTGCAAAAAATTCAAAAATCGTATGCTTCAGTTGGTAGGGGGAAAAACCCAAAACTGTAATGCCAAGTAGCCTACAATGAGAACTGTCACAAACAGTCGAGATACCAGTAATTAAACACTTTTAAAAGCAAGCTATAGGCTGGCAATGCCCTTTTATTCCTTTTTTGCCCATCGTATCCTCAGAGCAAGGCAAAAAAGCTGAAAATAACCCAGCACATTGGGTGACTGTGCAGTGAAGTTTTGTTTCCTAATTATAAATACCATGCCTGTGCTCAGACAAAAGAAATCCCTCTGAACTGATGTAAGCTGCTCTCATAAAGAGCTGCAACAGAATTAAAATACAGCTGCCCTGTTTTCAGTAATGAGGTCCTGAGTGCTTTGCATCATGCTAACATTTACCGTTTTTCTGTCTAAAGTAACTGCAATAATAGAGCTGTTAATCAGAAAAGCTTCTCCACATCTGCCTCTCAGAGCAAAGAGACACTTACCTTCTGAAAAGGCCTTTCTACTGCAAAAACAGTAAAGATGCTTCACTGCTGCACTTCAGCATCCCTCGTTCTCTAGCAGTTCACTAGGAACACAGATCCTCCACCATTTTCTTGTCACGTGGGTACTGGTACTGCTAAATAAGGGTGATCACCTGCCTGCACACAGCCGGCTGTGTGAACCAGCAGCTACTGGGCTTTGGTTACAGGCACACTTAAACAAATGCAGAGCTGTGCTTTGGCCGTGAAAATTACGATTTTTTTTTCACATTCCCTGTGGAGCTTCATCGGAGCATCACCAAACTTTGATACAGCGAGTCAGCTGGCAGTAGCAAAAAGACTCCCTGCTGCTTCATTTCACTGCCTGAGGAAAGCTTATGCTGAGACTGCACAGCATTGACAAAAGTTCCTATGGATTCAACCCACCTCAGCCCTCATTTCTGTTTGTGTCGCTGGTTAGAGAGCACATGCATGTTCAAACAGGGTTTGCATCTTTTTTTTTTTTGTTTGCAATTTAGCAAGGAGAATGTAGATGCAAATTTAAACAAACAAACAAAAAAAACCAAACACCAACAACCACCAGTTCAGAAGGCATGGTGGATTCTGAAAACACAAACTGTGCAGCAGGAAGCAATGTCCACAGCCTGTGCTCCTGGTTGTGTTTCTTAGGGAAAGAAAGGATACTTCTTCCCAGGCAGTGCAGTCTCACAGTCTCCCTTGCAAGTCTCTTGCAAGTAGGGTCTCTAAAAAATCCAGACTCCTTTCCCAACACAAAACACCTTCCAATTCTAACCCCTCCAGCAATGCAATAGACCCTAGGACAGCCCAACCTTCATCTGGTTTCTCTCTTCACGCTGTGTAGATCCTCCTGGAAAACAATGAGAACTGGAGAAGCTTCCACATCAGACTGCTTAGCCATAAACAGTCTAAAACAAACAAAAGCCAAACCCCGTTTTCTGTTTTCAGTACAGCTCCATGCACAGCTACAACACAGTGTAAATCACAATTCAGCAGCTCCCACCTTGTTCTTCATGGTATTAGTAACCCTACAGAGAAAGCACTCATCATCTGCTACACATGTCCTGGTAAGTCAGTCCCCAGATGCTATTTTAAAGGACAACAGATAAACAAAAAGCATTTAAAGAAATTTAAAAATCATCACCAATATGAAAATACACTTACAACAAGGACAGTGCTGCAGGCACGTCACCTTTGATATTTCCGTCACCTAGCTGTATAAAATATTTCCAGCGATGAGGATATTTCTAGCACTTTTTCAACTGTCCAATATTTAATTCATTTAAAATCAAAAGTCCATAAACCCAGAAGTATCCAGGAAATAAAGCTATAAAGTATTTATGTGTAATAGAAGTCATTAGTAGCAGGATCATGGTGAAGCTGTGAGATTAGTAATATGACAGAAAACAAGGTCTTAATCCTCCATGTGCAGAGTAACACAGAATATTTTTGAGATTTTAGGAGACTGTTGAGGAAACTTCCCTGTCCGACCACCCACGAGCCACTCTGGCAGTCACACCCACAGCACCTGAGCTGGACCTCACACTCACAAAGTTAAACCAGGTTTCCTTACCAATGTGACCCCACATTTCCCATAGCAGAGTCTCAATCTTTAAAATAATCTAATCATGGTGCAACAACAAAAAAACAGCTTGAGATGGGTGCCTCAGAGGAAGGACCCCGAACAAAGGAAACTCTGGGCTTTTATACCCTCACAGTCTGTGCGTCAAAGTCTGTGCAAAAGTCTGGGGGTCATCCAGCAGAGGCATCAGTCCCTGCTGTGTCTTTGAGTGTCCAGTCACCTGCTGGCACAACATTTCCCCATACCCTTCATTGTGCAAAGGTCAGAACCAGTTCATGGACTCCGTAACAGACACTCTGCTGGGACCACTTACCTCACTGGGGCTCACTGCCAAAGTCAGGTCTGTGTCAACAGGGTTAAAGTTTCAAAGCTTGTTAACACTTCAGCCTGAAGTCTCTTGTCATTGATCACACTTATTGGAATATATTATATAATTAATTAGCTCAGAAAACAGTGGTGCTTTTAGTAGCAGAGAGTTTTTCATTTAATCACTAAACCATACTAACAAATTCCAGGTCTTCTTGCTCTAAGAAAGTGGCTCTATCAGGCCAATCTCATGATTTAATTAGAATTTCAGTACCATTAGTAAATAACAGTAAGTAGTGGCGTTTTTCCCTTTTAAAGTTCACTGAAGTGCTGTTCTTTTCTTCTTACAAGATTTTTATAAAGGTCCTGGTATTTGCCATGTAAATATTAAAGCTGTTTTTACAAAAATGAGATCAACAGACCTTCCTACAAGCAACCTTCTCAGTTGTTGCTCCTTTACTTACATGTTTGGTCTTAACCTTTAAAGCATGGTCCTTGTGTTAAGTCAAATGTCATGCTTTGTGTTGCCAAGTGGGAGACCTAAGTTCAACTCCTATTTCAAGTCTATAATTTTGTAGTTCAGCAGGAGCTGGAAGCTTAACTGAAGCAGCATGCCTGGTCCCCAGAGTGCCTGGAATTGCTTTCCAGTGAATCTGGCCAATTAATAAACAATCCTGACAGAAGTGGAAGATAGCAGCACTACAGGTTTCCAAGGAAAAAAAGGAAACAGGTATCCAAAGGGAAGTAAATGTTACTTTACTTTTTCTTACAACAGATTTTCAATCCTATATATACCACACTGCTTTGCCCATAAAACCATAAGGCAGACCCGGGATCCCTAACTCACTGCCTTATTCTAGCTTTGGGATGACAGAACAGACATTCTGAGAAAATATTTGTTGAAACCTTTCGTCACTGGAGTCAATGTGCATTTTTTCCTGGGTTCCAGTCTGTCAGTATTTCAGTTCAGTACTGGGCATTGATATTTACTTGAATAATTAATGGCTTTGAGATATATTTTTATTTGGCTAAGTCACAGAGACAGCAGAGTCATCTCAGAATTTTTATTAATCATGTAACAGTCTTAGATTTTTCTTTAAGTAAATTTAATTATCTTTATTCACTGGCAAGCACAGGCAATGTGATGAAAACAGGCTTTTCTATTCATATAACACTGGATTGCTTCCCCTACTGGCAATTTTAATAGCCGGCAGTACAGTGGTGGTCACAGAGAGACATTTCAGACAGAGGCAGTGGAAGAACTATCTTTTCCCAAATACCATTATACAAGTGAGCAGAAAAGAATGATTCCTTTTACTTTGATAAAAGGCTATCAGAAAGATAAATGAAGCTTTCTTTTGAAGTCTCATTCTAGCAGGTTAAATATATTGTGGCAGCTCTTCAAAGGAACTTGTCTTCTGCTCAGTTTTGCCACCAGTTTTCTAAGCTCTCCCCCAAACCTTCCAAATCTCTCTGTTCTTATTTCTACTGTGCTCACTGCTTCTTGTTCCTCAAGTCAATACATCATTTCATAGTATTTCACTCAGCTCTTTCTAACTCTTTTGATAAGGAAAAGGATAATCCTTCCCTACAACAAAGGTAAAAGCAAGAATGATCTGGCATACACAGCCACTAAAATACTCTGAGTAATGTCCTAGGTAAAAACTAGCACGGCCATCTGCAGTGTTCTCCCTCTACCTCCTGACCAATTCATCACCACCAACCTTCATACAGCTCTGTAAGACAAGATACCTTCTATCAAGAAGAAAATTACCTCTAGTCTCCATAAATTTTACTGCTGGCACACCTCCATTTAGCAGCAGCAAAGTATGTTATCCTGCCTACCTAACATGCTGTATAAAAACCTATTTTCTTTCTGGAAAGACTGACATTACTAATGTGCTATCAAATATTTTTGTGCTTTTTCTATGAGGCCAAAGAAACTCCAAGCTTTATTACTTCTGCCGTTCGTGTATGTCTGAGACAAGCTTCCATCTTTTCTCCAGTGTTTTAATGCTAGTAAACATCCTGATTCTTCACTCCCTGCTGCAGCTTTTCCTTGCAGAAATAAAACAGGAGAGGATGGAAGAACTTTACCTCTATCCACAGACTTCTTTAAAACTGACCTTAACAGCTCTGAGTGTTGCTATGTTCGACATTGGGATGAAGGAGGCAGTGACATGCAGACATCAAGATTTTAAGGCACTTCTTCATTCTAATTTTTGTTTACACTTTCTGTTTCAAAATTTTATTTCCCTCTTCGATGTAACAGTCAGTTTTATTAGAAGGGGTGGCAGACATCTGCTGGATGAAAGCAGAAAACAATGCGAACTGCATCCGTCACTGCCTGACCCTTACTCCACTATTAAAGGAACCTGCTTCAGCAAAGTAGGAATTCACTTTTTTTTCCTAAACAGAGACATACGGATATAAAAGGGATTAGAAGACAGTTATTAAGTACATGCCTTCAAAAACTTTGGTCTACTAATTCAGTTGTTCATTGGCTGGGATTGAGTTTGAATTCAAATGATAAGTTTCTTTATTTTTCAAAGCTCATAGAACCACACAATTGTTTCGGTTGGAAGGGACCTCAAAGATCACCTGGTTTCAACCCACCTGACAGGGGCAGGGACACTTACCATTATACAGGTTGCTCAGAGCCCCATCCAGCCTGGCACCAAACACTTCCAAGGACGGAGCATTCACAGCTATTCCGGGCAACCTGTTCCAGTGCCTCACCACCCTCACACTAAAGAGTTTCGTTACATCCTACTTGGATGTAAATCTTTGGCAGACTAAGAGCCTGATGACTAGCACCATCAGGTGCCTTCCGGAAATTGCACTGCAATAATCAGGAAAGTCTTAGTTTCTTCTCTTATGTGATGACACCAGTGTTTCTTCACTAATCTCCCATAGGCTGGCAGCTCTGCTGCATCACACTGTTGCAAACTTTGTTGGCCATGAAGGGCAGTTAAAGGCAGACTAAAAGTCAAAAGCTGCATACTGAGTTATGTTTTAAGGAACTTCTGTTTTTAAAACTGTCAATTAAATACATTAAGAAAACATTTCTAATTACACACTTCTACCATGTCAGTTGCTAGTTTTTCAGCTGTTTATATAAGAGCTTTTATGAAATAGGCATATCATCTAGAGGTAAGGATTCCTGTATGTGTTTCATCATACTATTTTTTTGTTTGTTTGCTTTGGTTTCAAAGGAATCGAGGCCTCTGTGATCACACTGTGGGCATGCATAAGGATGCATGTGTCTCTTCTCCTTAGAAATTTGAAGTCATTATCTAACTGACCAAAGATCCAAGCTTATTACAAGTTTATTGAATATCAGCTACCAAGCAAAGGGGAAACTGAGGGGAAAACTGCACCACAAAAGCAACCTGTATTATATACAAAATCCTCAGAGAAGAGGATTAATTACTTTTAATAACATTAATGCTGGAAGAAGCTTCCATCAGATTTTACAACTTATCATGAAAAAAATCTAACAACAAAACTTAAACCCAAGGGAAAGTAGATTTTATTGGTTCCATGCTCCCACAATTAATTGTTAATGTGGAAGCGGAATAAGTTCCTTACTTTGTTATCCTTACTGAATAAATTCCTTCTCTGGGCATCAGTATCAGTAGTGCAAAGGACAGAAACAGCCACTGCTACTGACTGAAAAGGCATTTAGTATTAAATAACTTCTAAACAAGATAAGAAGAAAGACTAAACTAGAAGCTACAGTGACCATATATATTCTATACCAAGAATTATTTTATTTTTTTTCTTGCAAGATGCACCGTATTCCATCGTGCATTTAAATTTTTACTGAAAACACAAGAATATTAACACAGTTGAGTTTTGGATTTTAATGTGGGAATTAGTCCAAGCAAATACACTAAGTTTTAAGGATCATGAATGTACTGAATGCAAAACTCCAGTGTGAACTATTGTGGAGTAGGATTTGTACAGGGCTTGCCTATTTCAGAAGTTCCTAAAAAACAGCAGAGCTCTTCTCAAAGTGAATCTAACAATTCATACCAGTAAGATGTTAACTCCCTCTATAAATCCATGGCCATAGGAATGTTTTTTCTAGTACCAGTCTAAGTTCAAAAATCAGATTTTCTTCCTGAGGTGTCTAACTAAGAATCTTACTACACTGAAGTTATCTCAAGTCCAAGATGTGCTGTTTTATTTACAAATCACTCTGAATCAGATACCTAGATTTTTGTTTACCTCTCTAAAAATCATGGAAATGTAAGTATGACAAGTCAAACCCCTGGGATGCTGCCTGCATGTAATTAAATCAGTGTGAGTTAGACAGGGTCAGCGTCTGGCTGTTTGTAATTTAAAATGCTTTATGGGAGACAGAGGAATTAACAGACCATTTCTTCACACCGGATTTGCAAGCCTGCAATTAGCCAGCACGCCTAAATAACTCTTCCTGTTTCCCATCCCATTCATTACTGATTGTGAACAGACGTGGTAAGCATTTTTTGATTCAAAAATTTTTTACTAGAAATGCGTGGTTTGTCAAAAAAACATCTTTATTAATTGAAATTAGTTGTTTTTAATGAACGTCCAGTGAAACTCTGCAGAGGTAACACAGGAAAATGGCTTCCAGGGTTAACAAACAAAAGCACCTCCAAGTCCAAGGACATCTAGTTTTCCTGGATTGGAAGATCCTAAGCCACCCTTCCACACAACAGCATGGATGCAAAACAGCTGCTTGGAAATTTTGCTTGTTTTGCTTCTCCCAGATTTCTCTTTTATAGAATATTTCAAAATTTCTACTTTTTCTTCTGGAATGGAATTTAGAAGCTTAAGAGGATGGGATGCAACAGAAATATTGTGCCAACCCACCATACTTTTTCTAGTTTCAAGGTCAAGCACTGAATATTTGGTCTACTTCAGACTCTACAGATCTGATGAGTGCTCATCTTCTGCTAACACTTCTGAAGATTTTCCTCTCTTTTGCTTGCAACCTGCTGTTTGCAAACTAAGAAGTCAACAACAGAAGCATCCTCTCCAATACACTACAGTAAATGCAGTCAAGAGGGCCACCCCTCACTCCATCTGCTGACACAGCAGAGAGTCACTTGGCAGTAGTAATGCTGCCAGCACAGAGGCTCCATGTCCACCCAAAGGCAGATCCATTTGTACCCAATCTGCCTCAACTGCCAGTTCAATTCAAACAGTCAAAAATGCTGCTCTGATCCAACTAGAGCTTGAAAATAATCACAAAGACCACAACTTTCCCTCATGCTTTTCTCTCCTCTATAAGCAGCACGTTTTCTGACTCTGAGCCTTGACTCCCTCCTGTCTTCCTTCCCAGCAGTTCTGCATGGGGTAGAGATAGCACTTCACTTTGATCCCTCCATAATCTCATTATGGACTGGCAATACCATCAGTACCTGGCTTTGGAATGTATTCCCTGGCCACATCTGTTTCAGATTTAAAGGTCGGTTATACAATCAGTGGGAAGGAAGAGAGATTTAACCCTGCAAGACAGTGACCTTCAAACCAATTGCAAAACAACCCTAATTCGGCTCATATCAAGCAACCAAGAAGGAAGAATCTGTTTTTAGAAAGGGAGAAACACATTGATAGTTAAAGAATGTAAATACATTGCATACTTCAGACTTTAAAGTCTTGCCATCTATTCATAATGGCACACACTTCAATAACATAGATAACAAATTAACAGAAGACTTTTGAAAGAAAACAGGTTGAATTTTACTTACCTTAATTTTTGATTCAGTTCTCTGTCACTGTTGAGAAGAACCGTTTCCTCCTTCATTTCTTGTTCTGTTGCTACATTATTCCCAAGCCTCTGTTGAGAATTTGCTTCCCATGTACTATCACCACCAACTACCTGCAACTCTGATGTTCCTGCAATGCCCGAACTCATGTTCTCAGCAGTCAGGCCATCTGAAGGAGAACAGCCTTCATGTTCAAAAGATTTCTGAAGAGGAGTTTCGACCTGAAATTCTGTCCAAGTGTCAAGAATCAATTCCTGTGCTCCAACAGCTGCCAGTTCTTCACCAGGATGTCTGGACCCTGATTTTGGCATCTCTGTCTTGACAGAAATTTCTTCAGGTGATATGTCGCTTACTTCATTTTGGCCCAATATAATCCAACCCTCATCTTGCCCACAGCTTTCCTGTGATTTCCTTTCACCATCCAGCTTTTGAGGCACAATAGAAGAACTTTTCTCTTCTAAGTGAATAGTGTCCCGCCCAGTCCCACAAACAAGGTGATCTTTGCTTTCATTAGAAATGGAGATTGGCTGAAAAGTATCCAAGGAGCCTGGTGAAAAGCCTTCATGGGATTCTTGAAATACAAAATTAATTTCACTTCTTTCAAGGGTATCATTCGTTGCAGGTATACTTTCCTCCTCAGTAACAAGGATGTAATCCATCTCCAGTGAAGCTGGGAGCATCTGCATCCTCACATCTTCCTTACTCTCTGTGCTTTCCAGTTCAGGGCTCTTAGGGGAATTTCTCAGCTTTTTCTCCCTACAAAGTAGGGAGTCAGCTTCTAAAAGAACAGGCAAATAGAAACTCTTTTTAATTTTTGAATTACTGATTTAGTCACCATAACATCCTTTAATCAGTACTGTGAGGTAAAGCTCTTCTCAGTCTGCTATGCTCTGTTAATGTGTACTGGAATTTTATAACATCATCACCATCATCATTATTGTTAAAGGTTATACATTAACATGGCGATCATTCCCAACGGACAAACGACTCAGTGTCCTATAAGCTAGGCCCTGTACAAACAACAGAAATTATGTTCCTACTTCACTGTTTAAAAGCTTTAGATCTGTCTGAGCGAATGACACTAGAGCTCTTTCCACAGTACACGTTTTGTACATTAGGGAGACACACAAACTCCACACTACACTCAAAGCCTCCTCATTAAGCAGTAATACTCCAGACACTTCCTCCTTTCTCCGTCCCATGCGTTTGCCCTGGAAAGCATATTTTCTTACCATCACATGATCTTCTATCTCCACCTGGTGGTGAGTTAGGATCAGTTGTTTCTGCTTCAGATTTTCCTGTCAAAAAATCAGAATCTGGTCGAGTTACTTCAGACATGGAGAGCGATGGTACTGAGGTGAGATTTTCCTGAAGGCACTCTGTGGATGTTTCAGACACCTTATCTTCGGTCATTAGGATGCCTTCTGCACCTTTTGGAGGAGCTGGCAGTGGTAGCCGTTTTCCCAAAGAAATGCTGTCATAAAATGGCTGCTGTAACAAGAGCTCACTGTTTGCATACTCTCTGCTGCCAGAGAGTTCAGCATCAAAAGATGCAGAGGATGGTGGAGTACACACCGCTGGTGATTGGTCACTGGGTATTTCCTTAAACACAGGAACATCATGTTCAATTACAGCTTCATATTCTTTTGTTGTGTCATCGAACAGTTGATTATTTGAATCAGATTCATTGCCTTCACTACCATCAGGTAGGAAGGACTTGGGAAAGAGTGTCTGTTCATCCTTTGATTTCCCTTCTGCTGCCTCACTGCCTAGTAGTGCCACTACGTTCATTCCACCACATGTGCCTGCCAGGACATTAGTCACTGATGTGTTCTTGATACTATGTTCTATCCCTGTGTCAGATTCATCCACACATTCTTCTGACCTATCTAGCTCATCACCAGTTACTGCTGGGTGGTCAGTATCAGAATATTTTACAACTTCACCCAAGGCACTAATTTTTTTTAAGCTTTGTTCTGCCCTATCAGGTTGATTGAAATCCATGGGAAGCAAATGCATTTGGGAGGTCGCTATTTGAGCTGTATCAGTTGGTGTTCCTTGATGGCTTGCATGAGTGAAACTTTCATGGAACATGTCTTTCAGATATAAGTATGGTACTTTTACAACTTCACTGGCAATTTCAGCTGACTCAGCAGGGTCAGAAATCAGCTTATTTTCTAGACTGTCTTCTTCTGGAATTGCAAATTCAGGAGGCTCCTGAGGGTTAGAAGAGGTAAACTGATAGAAATCGTTGGTCTTTACTGGTTCATAGTCCTGGGGATGACCATTTTCAGAGTGCGTCTCCACCTTCTGCATTACTAACTGATACTCTGAATCAAAATCTGCCTCTTTACTCATATTTGACCTCAAGTGAATTGGCTGACTGTCTTTGTCTTCAGGCTCCACTGCAATCTGAGAAGATGGGATAGAGGCATGCTTAGCTCCATATTCCTGGCACACAACAGGACTGCTTGATGACTCTGAACCATTGCCTTGGTCACAGTGATTTAAAATATCAGGATTTTCACCATCTGATTTCATCAAAGGGACAATCTGCTCAGCATTAGTCCACAGGTCAGGTTCCACTGAAAACTGCTGATTACTTTCTTGTGTATTATCCTGTAAAATATCTGGGATAAGCACAGTTTGGGGAACTAATATATTCCACTCTGGACTTGACTTTTCTGTCATTTCAAAAGATAAGTCTTCTACAGTGAAAGTGCCTGGCATGGAGTTGTGCACTTCTAATATTTCACAGGTGTCCTCCTGTTGTCCTTGAGGAATGAGACCTGCATTTCCCTCACTGTCTTTTGGTAGATCCAGTACACTGATTGCTTGAACTGATGTATTTGGTACAGTTCGTTCCTCATCTGAGAAAGAATTCAGTTGATTTTCCTCATCTGTAGAAAACAACTGCTCTATCAACTCCTTTTCTTCTTTATCCAGTGTGAAAGAATCAAATTGTTGGAACTGTGAAGTGTCTTTATTTATCTGACCATCAGGACTATTGATAGAATGTAGCAGTCTTTCATTTTCTTTTTCATCAGAGTACAGGAGGGCAGGCTGATTTTCATCGTTACCTGTGAAATGTGCTTCTGTTAGTTCTTCATCTTGTGAAGGGGAATCACAGGAGTCCTCTTTACTGTTTCCTAACTGGTTTGTTACAAAGTGACTTGAAAAAGAATACTGATCTTCCAACTGCTTTTCTTCACAAGGCTGTGAACTCCACCACTCTGAACGGTTATCTGGAAAATCAGGTGTTCCTACTGTGGACTTTGGATTAGTTCTTAAATCAGCTTCCAGTGACATATTCCACCTATCTACAGCTTTTGAAGAATGCTCTTCTTTATCACCAGCAGCAGAAGTCAATGTAGGATCTTTGTTCATTTGATACGAATATAAGTCTTCCCCAGTATCTGTTTTTTCATTGAAAATACTCACCCGAGTTCTTTCCTCAGGTGTTTTACTGTGCCCTGTAGTAGATTCAGGAGTCTTACTATGGTCAATAAAGTCAGTAGTCATACCCTCCTGCAACACCTTCCTGGCTTCAATTGTTTCAGAATTTTCATTGAAGATTCCTATCAAGACCTTCTCTCCCACCCTAGTTTTTGCACCTAAATTGTCTTCATTAGCTTCAGGACTTGTTGCATTGGACTGAACATAATCCTCTCCCTTTTCAGATGCTTTGTGCTGTTTGTTTTCACACATTGAATCTTCATTAATCACTTCTGGATGTGCCTCTGAATTCTCTGAATCTTCATTTATGTCAGGACTTGATAAAGAAGATACAGTATCATCATCTACATGGGCATTCCAAAAATCTAAGCTTTTAGGAACTTTGTTCTCTTTGCCACTTATCTCAAATTCTTCTTTGTATTCATTCCCAAATTCCTTCTTTTTACAAGAATCTTCAAGATTTTTATTATTTTTAATCTCCCACATATCCCTGCTTCTTTCATGATGACTAGCAGCTGGAAGATCTCCCCACACATTCACAGATGCATCGCTTAAATCAGGACTTGTTCCACTTGAGTGTGTATAATCATTTATTGAATTACTCCACACATTATCTTCTTCCAAATAGCTTTTGATCTGTATATCTTTTGAAAGGCTGCTTGTGGTATTTGCTATTTCAAGGATTTCACTTGCCTCAGGACTTGTTCCAGGAGACTGCAAATCTTCACATGGCTGTGAATCCCAAGCAGTTTGCGGAAACCTGTCATTAAGCACTGCAAATGGCTCTTCATAAAGATTATTAGCAGGTTCTAAATTTTCAGAGTTTTCATTTCTCCCAGAACCTATTTCAAATGAAAATGAACTTTCCACCACAGACGTATGTGTAGTATCAGGAACACTAACAAATCCAGAAGGACTATTCTTAAACTCATCTGTGAAAGAATTTTCATTGGTCCTCATCAGTTCAGAGCTATTTTTAAAAGACACTAACTCAGAATTACAAATGTCTGGATGGTTAGAAGTCACTTCATGTAAGCATTCTTGCCCTTCTCCCAGTGGTTCTTGTGGTTTATCCATCAAAGGAATTGATGTGGCTTGGCCACAACCATTCTTTCCAGAGTCATTCCAGACACCTGAGCTGCCAGGCATTTTAGAAGAATTATTTTCAGGATTATCACTACCCTTGTCAGAACTTTCAGAAATACTTTCCGTCTTTGGACTTGTCACATCCTCCATCACTGTAGCCTCTTCTTCAGCTCCCTCAGAAAGCAGCTGTGACATTTCACTGTAATTGTAATTTTGTGGTAAGGGGTGATCAAAAAACTTGTAATTTCTGCCTCCTGCAGAAATACTTGAAGATTCTAAACTATTCTGCAACACGTCTTTTCTATCTTCCTGACTAACTGGATTGCTTTGATTAGAAAATGACTCATTCTCTGTAATTAACGTTTCCAAACTAACACTATTTCTCATTTTTTCTGGGGAGGTGACAACTTCAGTTGTTGACTCGTTTTCTTCCAAATCTGTTTTACCTGATGGTTCATTGTCCTCTTGCACTGGTTTATTACAAACGTCATTAATCATCTGCTGTCCACTTGTCTCATGTGTTCTCTTACATTCTTCTCCTTCCTTAGAGATGACAATGGCATTATTCCAGCCTTCCTCATTACCCTGCCCACTCTGTAAATCCCATGAGTTCAGCTGCAGCACTGAATCCTGACTATCCAGCTCTTCATCCATACCAGCAGTGTTTTGTGCTGCATTCTTACTAAGTATCTCACTCCCTAAGTCACATATTTTAAGATTCAAGCCATTCTCAGTTTCTGAAGTTGGCATAGAGGTGTTTGTGTCTTCTACAAGAACACTGCCCACTGTTTCTGCATTGTCAGCTGCTGTCTGTCTAGTATTTAATTCATTCTGTGAGGGTGATAAATCATTCACTGTTTGATTATATGCCAGTGTCACTCTTCTGTTTTCAGATACAGGAAAATTATTTTCACTAGTACATGATTCAGTTGAAAAACATAGATCATTTGTTTGTTCTGAATTAAGAAAAGGTTTAGCAGAGGCAGAAAGAACTGGAACTTCAGAATTTCTTTCTTGTAACTGGGTGATGTTGTTTAGTGGAGTGTTCCAGATATCTGTATTTCTAGTCTTTGAAAAAGGCATATTGTTAGGAGATAATGGTTCCTTACTTGATTTCTCAAGCACTTTTGACTCAGCCAAATCTTTGTTAATGAATTTACCAGTAACTGTTTCTTCATCAAAACCCTTGTCCTCATTTTCTCTTTCATCTTCTACATAGGTAGGTGATATATATGAATCAGATGTTGAATAATTGGTGTCTGGTGGAGAAATAACTAAATCTTCCGTTACATTTGAGGAACTAAGATCTGAGTTTTTGTATAAGAAGGTATCCTCCCATGGCACCACTACTTCTGTTACTTCTTTTCTGATGTTTTTATCATACGTATTCCAGGTGTCTATATTTTTAAATGGTTTTGGTCTATGTTTAGGATCACCAAACACAGCTTTTTCCCCTGTGTTCAGCTTGGAATTATTTTGCATATTGTTGAAAACAAAATTTATGTTTTCAGATTTTCCATGGTCTTCTATTGAATAACAACTTCCTTTATCCCACACTTCTGGATTTTCAGTCTCATTGTCCACTATGATATCTGAAGAATCTGATAAAACAGTTTTTGATATGGCCCATTCCTCAGGAATATTCACTGATTTTAATTCTCTCTCTAGTTCGGGCATGTTCCACACATTTTCTGAGGATCTACCAGCATTTCCTTCATCAAACTCAGTCCAGATTTTGTAAGAGTCTCCAGCTAGCTGACTACCTTTTCCTTCGCCACTACACCATGCATCTGACATCACAGGTGTTGGCTGGCTGACCTTCCACAGGTCTGTAAAGCTCTCTGCTTCTTGCTTTGTCTCGTCTAAAGAAGCAGTTTCCAAACAAGACTGTTCACTGTTTTTCTCTTGATTCCCATGGTTCCAACTATCTTGTTTAAACTGATTATCCCACAGACCTGCTTTCATATATTCCATTTGCTTTGGCTGTTTTTGGAGGAACACAGAATCTGAGGCTCTTCTATCAGTATGTTCTCGTAGCAAGGGACTTTCCTTAGAATCTTTCCATAAGACAGGACTCTGAAATACAGATTCCTGTTCACTTGAACTCCATGCATCAGCATTTCTGGAATCTAAGTCAAAGCCATCCCACCAGCTCCCATATCTAACACGAGACTGAGAGTAATTTGTGCCATCTATTTCATTAATTTTTTTTATGACATCTTGTGAGAAAATTAAAGGCTGCCCATTATCTAATGGTGAAGTATCTACAAGACTATTCATAGGAGTTGGTGGAATTCTTGAATCAGCAGATTTCAACATTTCTGGTGAAGAAGAATCACCTTCAACTAAATCAATCAAACTTGAAGTTTTCTCACAAATTTCTCCTGGATTCTCATAAAATTCAGCCAGGTTGTCTTCCTCAATTTTTGTCATGAGGAAGTCAGTTGAATAATTTGCTGTGTCATTATCTAACAGGTTTGCCTCATCAAGTTCTTTCTTCAGAGTGAGTTGATGCCCTTCTGATGAATCACTATTGAGAAAATAGTCATCTGCTGGGGAACAATCAACAGAACGAGAAGATGACTCAGATGGAGCTGTAACCATGGGTGCTAGATCAAAATTGAAAAGATCGAAGTTATCACTATTGTTTCCTGACTGAGACTTTTGTTCTTCAGCTATTGCTCCTTCAGGAATAGGGCTATAGGAATCAAAGCCAGGCAGAAGACTGTGATGCGAAGCACCACCTTCTGCAACAGGGCTATCATCACTAAGAAAAACAGAACTCTCCTTGGAAGACCGGCTGCTTCTAATGGTAGCCAAGCCACTGTCTGGACTCACAAGGTCTACATTAACATCAATGTGGGCTTGCATAGACCCATTTAGATCTTGAGGATTTTCTGTAAAATTGGCAGAACTGGGCTGTGGTTCTACATCAGAACCATACAACTCCATAATACCAGAAGATCCTTGTGAAAGTGGAGCACTTCCAGCAACAGCTTCAGTAGAAGAAGTTCTACTGTTTGATACCATTTCTGGTTGCCTTCTATTTATAACTTCCTTAATTAGGAGAAAAATTTGATCACAGGTCACCAAAGAATTTTCTTGATGATAGATAAGAACTTGGTCACATTCACATTCTAGAGGATCCAGCTCCAAACAAGGATTCTGACATTCTTCTAATTCACAGCAGATCTGTTGAAAAACAGGGTATTTCAGAAGTCACTGCAGTCATGGGCATAAAGGCACTTCATCATGTAATACAGCCATACCTGTCTCTTCCTATTAACCTATTGCTTGGCCATTTCACTGTAGCATCCTTATTATGATCCCCAAATAGATGATGTATTACAACAGAAGATCAAGACAACATATTTGTTATATGATTGGTCAGAAATTATACCGTTTGACTTTTCACTTCACTTGTTATTAATAACAGAAAATCCAAATAAATGTGTGGTTGTTCCCTTAAGAAATGTGAGTAAAATTTATGTAGTACTTTAGGAATGTATTTCTAGAAAGGGATTATTATATTAGTAAAGTAAATGCATTTTATTGAAAACAATGGAGTTACTTAGCCACCTGTCCCTAAAATCATAAGTTTTCAAGACTGAGAAAAAGGTTCAAAAATTTGCCACTGAAATAGTCTCTTCCATCTGGGGATAAATATAGTTTAAAAAGATGAAAAGCACCTAGCTCTGGAAAAATGTTCACAACTGTAATAATTTTTTCTTTCAGAGCTTGAATTCTTTAGGAATAACATATACACGTATGAGTTCTGGTCATTACCATTTACCAGGTGTCCGCTTATCACTCATTGCCGAAGACACATTTGTGTAAACCACAATACAAACCCAAGCCAAAACTAGGGGGGGAAAAAACCAAAACAACATTTTAACTGAACTGAAAAATTTTGCCTCTTTCGGTATTTCTCATAATCTTTTTCTATTAGCTTGGTCTGAAGCAATACCAAATATCATAATCTTTCATTCTGTATCATGTAAATAATTCAGCCATTTCAAATAGTTGGTCAGTTGCTGGTCAACTGTTGCTACATTTTTACCTCACTTAATTAATCAACACCTTGATATAGACTACTTAAAAAAACCCCAACATCTTTTTTCAGAAAAAACATCTGATTCTTTTTCCAGGTACTTACTTGATTGCCTAGCTCTACATTTTCTGAGTATACTGCTATTTGTTGTTTTGTTTGCTTCTCATCTGACAAGCAGTTGGCCAGAATGACAAGTACATCAAACCCATATTTATCTACGAATGCTTTCAGATCACCAATGAGACTCCTGTGTAATATGCAGTCCTGAAAAATATTAAGAAATTAAAAGAAATGTCAGCAACTTCTCCTGTTCTTTTCATCCAAATCTGCCGTAAAAGTAGCCGTAAATGTTAAAAAGCATCAGCAGCTCTAATGAGCAAGAGAATTCCATTTCACTTGTCAAAACAGCTATGTGCCTAATAAAATCAAGAGCCAGCCACAGCATAGTAATGGAAGAACACTAAAATACTAAATGCAGGTTTTGCCTTCTTGAATCTGCTGGTGAAACATAATTCTTACTTGTTCCTGCCACCTACTTTTGCAACATTGCTTAAAAGTACTCCAAGATCTAGGCCAGTGTATCCCCATGACAAAGAAATTGGGCAAAGGGGGTAGGAGACCAGCATGGATGAGCATGGAACTCCTAGCAAATCTCAAACACAAGAGAAATGTGTGTCATGCGGAAGAAGGGACAGACCACATAGGAAGATGTCTTGGGGTGACTTTACGATGTGTATTCCCTAAACGATCACAGCCAGCACCCCCCCCCCCCTCCCCCCCCCCGGAATCACAGCATCTCAGGATGCACACCCAAGCTGTGCTAAACCATGATAGAGGACTATAGGAACATCATCAGAGTTGAAAGGATACAATGAGGAAGGCCAAGGCCTACTTGGAATTGAGTCTGCCAAGGGTTATCAAGGACAACAAGAAAGGCTTCTACAAGTTTATCAGCAGCAAAAGAAAGATTAGGGAAAATGCAGGGCCACTGCTCAATCAGATGGGTGTTCTGGTGATGGAAGACACAGAGAAGGCAAAATTACTGAATGCCTTCTTTGCCTGTCTTTACTGCTGAGACTGCCCTCAGAAGTCCCAGATCTCAGAGGTATGAGAGAAAGACTGGAGAAAGGAAGGCTTCCCCTTCGCTGTTGAGGGTTGCGTTAGAGATCAGCTAGGCTTAAAACTATAAATCCACGGGCTCTGATGGGATGTACCAAAGGGTGCTGAGAGAGCTGGCGGATGTTGTTGCTCTGCTGCTCTCCATCATCTTTGAAAAATCATGGAGAAGTGCCTGACGATTCAACAAAGGCCAATGTCATTCCCATCTTCAAAAACAGTAAGGAGACTTGGGAAACTACCAGCCAGCCAGCCTCACCTCAGTTCCTGGAAAGGTGATGTAATAGATCATTCTGGAGATCATCAAAAAGTTGAAGACAAGAAGGTCATCAGGAGCACAGGAGTAGTCAGGATGGATTCACTGAGGGCAAATCATGTAGGACCAATCTGAGAGACTTCTGTGATGGCAGGATGGGTTGATGAGGGAAAAGCAGTGGATGGTGCATATCTTGAGTTCAGCAAGGCTTTTGACAGTGTCTCCCATAACATCCTTGCAGGTAAGCTCAGGAGATGTGGGTTAGATGAATGGACAGTGAGGTGAATCAAGAACTGGCTGAATGGCAGAACTCAGAGGGTTGTCATCAGTGGAACAGAGTCCAGCTGGAGGCCTGAACACCAGTCTGTGGTATTCTCCAGGGATCAATACTGGGACCAATCTTATTCAACTTGTTTATCAAACACCTGGAGGAAGGGACCAATTGCACCCTCAGCAAGTTTGCTGGTGACACTAAACTGGGGGGAGTGGCTGACCCACCTGAAGGCTCTGCTGCCATTCTGTGGGACCTGGATCAGCTGGAGGGTTGGGCAGAGAGAAACCTGATGAGGCTCAACAAGGGCAAGTGTCGGGTCCTGCACCTGGGGAGGAGCAGCCCCAACTGCCAGCACAGGATGGGGCTGACCTCCTACAGAGCAGCCCTGCGGCGAAGGACCTGGGACTCTGGGTGGATCACAAGCTGTCCATGAGCTGGCAGTGCCCTTGTGGCCAGGAGGGCCAATGGTATCCTGGGGTGCATTGGGAAGAGTGTGGCCAGCAGGTTGAGGGAGGTGATCCTCCCCCTCTACTTGGCCCTAGTGAGGCCACACCTGGAGTTCTGTGTGCAGTTCTGGGCTCCTCAGCACAAAAGAGACAAGGAGTTACTGGAGAGGGTCCAGCTGAGGGCCACAAGGATGATCAGGGGTCTGGAGCATCTCCCTTATGAGGAGAGACCGTGGGAGCTGGGCCTGTTTAGTCTGGAGAAGACTGAGAGGGGATCTCATCAACACACTGAAATATTTCAAAGGTGGGTATCAGGACAAGAGTGCCAGACTTTTTCCAGTGCTGCCCAGAAACAAGATGAGGTGCAATGGCCATAAACTGAAACACGGGAATTTTCACATAAACATGAGGAAGAATTTCTTTACACTGAAGGTGGCAGAGCACTGGAATGGGCTGTCCAGGAAGGTCATGGACTCTCCTTCTCTGGGGACATTCAAACCCACCTGGTCGTTTTCCTGTGTGATCTGCTTCAGGTGACCCTGCCTTGACAAGGGGGTTGCACTAGATGATCTCCAGAGGTCCTTTCCAACCCTAACAATACTGTAATTCTGTGATACTGGGATATTGCTATTTCTTGAATAAATCACCTTTTTTTGTTAGAAAAAGAAAAATATTTTATGAAATTTGTCATGCCAATTTTTAATCTAAAATAACAGATGTTAAAATAATAGTATTGAGATGCAAAATTCAGCAATCAAAAGGAAATCCACAAGCTAACTTAATTTTGCAGCCCTTTATATGTGCCCATGATGATGTTACCCAATTGTAACACACAATTACCACAGATTGTTCCTATAGATTCCCTTGTTCCTGCTCTTTGAATTGTGCAAATCTTCAAACACACACACACACACAAAAGTAAGGACTGAGTATTTTTTACACTCCTTGTATCAAAAAAATTGCCTACTTTCACAAACACCCCACACCAAGCATACAGGAGATAAATTTTTATGTTTCCTATTCTCATTAATGCTTCGACTAGCCCAGTTATCTAGAACTCAAAACATAAACCATACATCCACCTTTCTCAACTGGGAACATAATGCACAAAGTATAGATGTCTTTTTTCAGCCCTCAGTTCTGGTAACTACTGGTGAACAAAGACTTAGAAATTTAATTTTCTCCTTTATGTTTCTACTGTTTGTTTTTAAAATAATTTTCTGTCATCTTCTAGCCAAGAGTTCTTTTGATGCTGCCAAGCTAGACTGGCCTTGAATAAACAGCAGTTCATCATGAACACAGCACAACTGTATGTGCAGATCGGCATGTTATTCCCCTGCATCTGTCTCCTACCTAATGAATTACACTGTTTTGGTTACAAATATATAAATACTATTTATTAATCTACTCAAATGTGTCCACAAATGCATCTCCCTCCCTGTAAGTTAAACTTAAAACAAAAAAATCTATTTGTCAAATGCTTTAGAAGTAGAGTCCTTTCTGCGACTAGAGATTAAGTTCCCCCTTTGATGTTTGCATAGCACCTAAAAATGAGGTTTATGTGAAATTCACACAGATTAATGCACGAACAGTCAGCTGACAGTTTACTGATGGACACTCAGATGTGAACTCTGAATCAAGGGTTATGGTGAGGAATTATCACGAATAAGCTTTGAATGTCCAAACCAGTAAAATCCTCTTCTGAAGACACTAGTATTGGGTAGATTAGAAACACTACCAAAATGTCTCTAAGCATGAAAAAGTCACCTCAGTTATCCCATTCTTAACTGCAGCTGGAGCAATTAAAATCTATTCAAATAGAAAATCTGAACTACAGCAGATTCAAAATCATCTGAAAATCCCTGACAACTCTCCCAAATATCCCTAAAGTTTCTTTTAAACTAGTACCAACAACAAAATTCAGATACTCACTTCACAAGCATTCAAGCATTCAAGTAAATAATGACAGTTGCAAACAAGTCTTAAAAACTACCAAGACCACATATTGAAAGACATGGTAGATATATGGACTCTTCCACCAATTTGCTAACTTAAACGAACAACCAGAATGTTGCACATATTATAAATGCTTGCAGAACATAAAAAATTTCCTTCAGAAATGAAAAAATGCAAATAATTTCAACAGTTGTACATGCCAAATAAATTACAAGCATTTAAAATACACTGTTGATGAATTACTATAGCAGGAAATACACTGACACAGCTGGACAATGGCAAAGGTCAGTCAACTGGTCATTTTTATACACTTCTCTTCTTTTATTAGAATGTGCAGGCTTAAGTATTAACCAGTATTTACAAACTATACAGCAAGTAAACAGCAAATGTAAACATTATTAGTTGTTACAATGCCCTCTAAGTAACTTCTAAACAAAAAAATGGATTGTAAGCATACTTGAAATTTATATACTTGAAATAAATAGAATCTAGTAGTACAGATATTTTGCATAGTTACCAGCAGTATAACTATGGAGTAATTTAGTGTCATAACATGTGTAATAAAATTGTGCTTTTGTTTTATCTAATGCATAGACAGCTCCTGCTGTAACATAGCAATATGACAAACATTCTGAAATTTACAAATATTTTTCTTGTAAGTTAGGTAATCAGAATGAGAAAGCTGAAGAAATCCAAAGACTTTGAAGGATTTTTGAACATGTATAGTTAGCATGTATTTTTGTTGAGAAATACCATTTTATGTAGGTTGTATACTGCTGTGGAACTTCTTTCTCAGAAAATCTACTTTCTTTCTTGAAAATGTAACAGATAACATAACTATAAAGATGGATGATCCTTTAAAAGAGGCAAAATACCCAAGAAATATCTGAAGAGAATCTGTAGCTTCTGTTTCTTGCAACACTGATTCATGAAATCAACAGCCAATTACCCAAGTGATCACTGCAAGTCTACATTACACACACTTCTGACTCTTCTAAGATAACTGTGTCAATATTAACCTGACCAAATTAAGAACAAACTGTCTCTTTTGTTCTTCACACTTCTCACATGGAGAGCACAATATGGCTTTTGTCAGAGGTGCTCCATCATTTTGGCTCAAGGAAACTGTCAGTACAGTTTGGGATTCGTTATTCATGGGCAGATACCCTGATGGGTCTAATGAAGCCTTTCTGCTGACAACTCATTTGCTAAAAATACCCAGCCGTCAAAAATATAAATGAGGACTATCGTATCCCATTAAAATTTTCACAACTGATGCAATTATCACAATACAGAAGTCATACATACTGCTACATACTGCATTCTCCTAATATTTCATGGTTGGTACTTCTGCATTCCAGTTTATTTCTATGTGATCACTGATAAAACTTTATGACATACTTAAATTGCAATATAATAGGGTAAACACCAATGATACAGCACACATGCAGAGCTAACAGTCTGCGTGCCATTTGTTGTAAATCCAGCTAATTGCTAGAAGTCCTCTCCTTTATTAAAAAAAAAAAAAATTAAAAGCAAGGCAAAAGAGTACAGAAAAATACTCAATTTTATAAAAAGTTTTCAGGTAAAGGTCACTAAAAATTGAAAGAACAGTATAAACAGTATGATGCCTACAAGACTCCAGAAACACGAATAATGGTATTTGTTGTTTTACCTTGGGTTTTTTTCTACCAACACCACTGGTGAAAATGCTCTATTAAAAATCACTATCTTTTCTGTAAGGAAAGACTGCATTTTTCTATTGTGCATTTTGATGTACCAAACAGCAGCTCTTCTGCCCTGATATTTATCCGTCTTCTGGAAAGAACAAAAATAGCAGCTAATTCTGCTTCCTCTATGTCTGCAGTTTCCAAATATAAAAAGGTATTAGGTCCTAAACTAAAGAGGAGAATGGGCATCTTTGAGCTTTGTTATCCTGCTCTATGACAACCCCAGTCACATGTTTAAGTTTAGGCATTCCAAACTTAAGTTGAAAAAAATTTGAACTGGAAATGCTATAGCATTGTGGAATGCTAATACAGAATAATGCAGTGAGTGCCTGTTTGCCACTGATCTCACATCCCTTAGTACTGATGATGGCTGTGTTTTTACAGTCTATTATTTCCATTAAATGCAGAGTAACTAAAAAAAAAAAAAAGAAAAAAGGAAGCAAAGAAAAAAGAAGGATTCCACTTTAATAAAAGAAATCAGCATGCTTTGTTCAATGAAGGCATGTTTAGCCAGGTTCATAATGGAAACAGTGCCTTTTCTACAGCACTGGTGCATTTTATCATAGTGTCCTAACAATAATCCACTCTTTATGAATTCAGATTGCAGCTAAACAGGTTTTACTTGCATTTGATACAGGTACAAATTCTGTGTATTCAAATGCAGGATTGTTCATTTTAACCTGTGTTTAAATAGAACTTATAAAGATTTCCATGTTTTGTGTGTATTTAGCACAGCACATGATTTCTGCTAAAGTCCCAATTCATTCATAAAACTCGAGGTACAAAAATTTTGCTCAGGTATACTGCCAAACTGCAATTTCATTATTCCCTGTTCATAGAACTAGCTGAGACAGCTCTGGATTTAGCAGCTAGGCTCCAGCATCTTCATGTATCCTAAAAGACATTATGATCTACATGTAACGTAAGGATATCATCATGACCCACTTGGCTACAACATTCTTCCTGCAGCTGGAATACCTGCCTTCAGTGTCTATCACTGTCACCCACCTAAGGAACACAAAATCTTACCCATAAGCAAGGCAGCCCCCCATGATGAGGTGTACAACTAACTCTGAAACACAACAGTCAAAAATGCTCCCTGGTGTTGGTGGGGTTTGTGCACATGTACTCAAAGAATGTAGCAGATCAGAAGGGCTGGAGATGAAGCCCTGTCAAGGCACTGCCACTACTGCACAAGACAAACATTGAGTGCATAGTCTAAAGACATTAACAAACATAGGTAATGGTCTGCATGCTCCTGTGTATTTAATAATAATATTAGATTGCTGTGACCTCAATACCTAGAAGAAAAAAAGTTTTGCAGCAGCACAGGAATCAGAGAGAATTGAAGTACATCATGTAGTCTGGTAATATGGAGGTGAAAGTACTCATTTATTTCCATCTCTAAGGGAAGAAATTCAAAGTGCTTGTAATTTGTCTTATTGTTAGTGGATGTTTTCTGTAATAGAAAAACCATGATAAAGTTGCCGATTTTGAGCATTTCTGGTAGTTGAAGGGTAAGAAGTTCGGAGTTGCTAAAAATGCAAAATACATTAAAATATATAGATGTAATTTTCAAGTTTAAAGGCTTAAATGACACCTCCTTTTTCAAATGTGTCTTTAAAACTCTGCCTTTATAAAATAGAAAACTTGTAATCACAGCAGTATGACTTTTGCTCCAAGTAGAGAAGTACAGAGAAATGTAGTATGTTGAAATGTACTCCCTCCAGGTAATTTTGAAGGTTGAAGTACGTGTGTACATATTTTTTTGGACTATAGTACATGGACAGGAAAGTCTCTTATTTTGAAACCACAGGTATACAAAGCCTAAAAGTACAGGAATTGCTTACGCACCATATTTATAAGCAAAGACCCCTATAGAAAATATGCATGATATGTACAAAATTAAAAGAAATTATCTCCATACTAAAGTACAGCATAGTTTATACAATCTAGTCATTATTTACCTCAAAAACTTAGAGGAGAAAAAGAAGCACTATTTTTTATCAATCAACAGGCCATGTGGACATAGCCCATAATATACTTTTTTGTTCTCCTTCATATTACTCTGTTTTCTGATTCTAGGTTAAGAACTTCCATCTGATTTTTCCATAGCTTGTAAATCAATTTAAAAATACTGAAAAAGAAACAACCTATCACTTCAGTTACAAGGTTCATTTAGTCACATACAATATTTGATTTCACTGTTGACTGATTAGCAAGTGGTAACAAGCAAAAGGCTGAATTGACAGAGTGATGAATTACAACATGAGAAACATCACAACCATACATATACTGACCAGGAGCTGTCTCTTTTAGCCAGCTAAGTCTCAGGTGTAAGGTTATACATAATAATTCATACCTTACAAAATAATTCCCATGCAAACATGATAATGCAAAACCACATTTCTGGCTGCCAAGAAAATTTCCGGCAAAATTAATCAACCATTCATCCATTCAGGCTCTTTGCATATCCTTTTGTCAAAGAGGGAATACTAAGAGATTTCTTTCTTCTTCCACACGCTCATTGCAATGGTTTGTAAAATCCATCAAGCCTGAGTTGATTTATTGAACTGTCTCTTAGCTCAGCAGTGTAACTATAGCAAATGAACTGGTAACTTCTTAAAAAACAGCAGTGATTCAACAGTATCTGGTTTATTTGATTCCTTCGAACTCCAGATTAGCAATTTCTTAAAGGCACTGACTTGCACTCTTTAGAAGTTCTATCTGCAATTTTACACCAGCATGTTTTGTTTCTACTGCCCTCCATTTTTTAACATTATGTTTTGACATTTGAGAAAGGCATTTTTGATTTACAAATGATGTTAGAATCTACCGAAATCTTCATGCTAGCTAATATGCTTCTATTGCTACTTAATAGAGCTTTTAAATTTAAATGCAATACTGGTGTGTACTATTAAGTGAGCCATCTCACTCATTATGCTATGAATACTGAAAAATAATTACCCCCACCTATTTCTTTAATTACACAGACAACTTTGCATGCATATTCAACTATTTTTGTATTTATCTATTCCCATCACTAGTAATGAGAATTGTTATAAAAAGTAGTTAAGGCACAAAATACAGTGATATGCCAAGCCATTTGAAGCACTGTTTAAACATGGATTTTATTGCTAAGCATCGTCCATTGAACCCCATGAAGCCCATTCATCACTCACCAGCTTTGCATTTTTCTTCATAAAGATATATGACCTTTGCCTATTAGATTTCATTAGCAGGGCACCATACAAGGCTCGTCTGCAGATGACAGGATAGAAAGCTAAACAACCTCGCCTGAAGGATTTGTGAGAACAAGCCCATCTTCAATCTTTGTCCCTGGGAGGCACTTCTAACACCTGCCAACCACAGCACTATCATCAGAAAAACATTTAGAGATTTATCTTCAGGCTGGTGATTATAAGAGATAATTTGTTTGGAGTATGGATAAAGTTGGTCTAGCATAAACAAACTACAAGCTCAAATTATACGACGAACCTCATTAACTATTGATTTAACCACTGCAAATCCATGAACAAATGTTGTATCGAAATGTTAATTCTTCATGAAGATATAACGAAAGGAAAAAAACCAAAATGCCAAGGCAGGATGGCAGGCTATTCTTAGTGCACTTTTAATGCTTGCAGTTTAAATTGGAAATGGAGACTTGCTTTGTCATAACAATGACATTATACTATTGCCATTTTCCCTTAACATGGAGTTTTGTCTGGCAAGAAGTGCTATATCTTTTCAGTTTCTGCCACTATAGGGGGATGAAATAGCACTTTCTCTCTCACTTTCAGGAACGCTTCTTTTGTTTGGAGACAGCAAGACTAGATTTACCATTAAAAGCACTTTCAATAGCAAGAAATTAGCAGTATTATAAATGGATGCCATCACAGGGAGACAGTCTGAAAAATTATAAATTCATTGATACCTTCTATATTGCAGATATCACACATATCCTATGTTCCGTAACAGGAAGTACCTTTCTTCTAATCTTTGAAAATTACTTTCACCCAAGCTAATAATACCCTCACTCCAGCCAACAGTATATTTAGAAATAATACTGCTGCATTAGTCCTGAGATCTCTTTTTAAGAGGGAAAGGTTGGGGTTTTTTCTTCTTTTCTAATTCAGTGGAATCTAGGCCTGTCTCCTCTTTGGTAGAAGAGAGAAAAAATCATGCCAGACTTCCTGTTGCAACCCAAAGAGAAGAGCCAGAAAATGTTTCCACCTAATGTTGGTGGGATATGGCCTAGGACAGTTCCATTGCACCACTGTCTCTGACAGCAACCCTGTTCCTTAACACCCCTGTGCTGAGAGCTCATTTGAGTATAGAAGGTAGAAGGAAACCTGCAGTATCTCCTCCACTGTGGCATTCTAAACAAATCCTTCAGTGTGACTTGCACTTAATAACAAAATATCAACACTTTCAACACTATCATTACTGTAGAAACAGGAAAAATCTTTTGGTGGGAACTCAAAAACTTCCAGGTAAAACATTCAAAAGGAGGAGAAGAAATTGTGAAAATACTTTTGTGGGATGACATGGCTCATTACTAATTGCTTCTGGATGGGAATGGTATTTAATGTGAAATTATTAGTTCATCAATTAAAAAAACAAAGGCAAAATGACAAAATCTGCTAGGGAATATAGTCTTACAAACTGAGAGTTCCTCACACAGCAACACAGCCATTCAAAGTTAAATGGCAATTTAATTTTTTCCTTTTTTTTTTCTTTTTTTTTTTTTTTTACTTTTTACTTTTTAATTCTTTTTCCCCTGTCAGATTTACTTTGCTAATTTCTATATGCAACTCACAAAGTCACTTTAGGAATAAACCATAGTTACTCAACTATTAAAGTCATTTCACTCCATTTATATAGACAAGAAAATGATGTTGCAAGACAATTGATAGAAAATTAAAAATAATCAGCTGATAATAAATCAAAAGAACCATCTGTGCAGGATTCAGATCTATCACTTCCAATATATTCTAAGTTGTTAATATGTCAGTTTTGGTTTCATCGAATTTCAGTAATTGGTGAAGCCTTCTGTTTCATCCAGCTACATTTTCCGCCTTTCTAAAGGAGCTGTTTGATTCCTCACAGTCTTTTGACTGCAAACCATTTTTCTCAAAAAATTTACTTCTTCCATTCATCCTCTTGATTCCAAAATACTATTTTCTCCTACAAGCTTCCTTCCTCCAGTGCTGAAAATTCTTGACTTCCATTATTTTTTTCTTTCCCTATTACTTGCCATGAACACTCTTGTTCCCACTTTCAACTTCTCATTTTTCTTCCTATAATCCCCAATCTATTTGCAGAATACAGTTTCCTACTGAGGCAAAATGCTCTCTAATTGTAACCAGTCTTTTTTATACTTTCATCCTTTGGTTTACAACAAATGCTCTCTTTCAGCACCACAGATCCACATTTTTGAAAAACCCTACTCTAAACAGGTTCTCTTTGTATGGGAAAATACTAATACTAATTATTACCTTTAGAAGTACAATTTGCAAGCCTGAACGAATAGGCCAATTCAGAATTGCACAAACTGGAAGTTAATGGAAATACTCTCACTGACTTCACAGGATTTCGCACATGCCACTGATGCACACATAAGTATTCTCCCACTCAGTTCCAATGCACAGATGATATTCACAGTATTCCTTACGCACTCAAATTTAGCAAAAGGCCCTTCCAGAAAGTAGAAGTTCCCTGCTAAGTATGTAAGTATTTTAAAAGTGCGTTTTCAATTATTTTGATTAAATCATACACTTTTGCACTGTATGCTAAACCACTGGCACTTTGCTTGACCACCCAAATGCTCAATATGGAGCAACTGTTATCTGGAATACAACTGAATACAAAAGAGAATTAATTTTCCATTCATCCAGTTTATCTCTCTGCTGTGGGAAGCTGAACATCTTCCTCCAAGACACAGGAACAAACAAGTATCAACGTATTACCAATGACACTGGCTTTAGTCTCATCTGCAATGAGACTGAACTCTGAGCTAGGAACTGGACAGAGATGGTCAAATGCTGTACACTGAACTTTGCCACCAAAAAAAATTCCCAGACAAATAAGAGTAGCAATTCAGTTTCTTGAAATTCAATTAAGTTTCCTATGGATTCTTCTAATAAGGACTTACAGTTACACAAAATAAAAATGCCTTTAGCAACTCGTTTGTTAAACAGTCAGTTCCTTCAGAAGAGAGAACAGGAGTCATTACCAACACAAGCAAAAACAGGGTAAAACAACGTTCTTTGCAGATGCCTGCCAGGGGACTCACACTTGGTTACACCAGGCTGAAGTTAGCTGTGGTGTTAGCTGTGTTGTCTCTGTTTCACAGTAACTAAGAGAGCAGCTTCTACCATTTGAGATGGTTCTATTTCCTGAGAACCAAATGCAAGCTTTCTGTAAGGCTGGTTTTGGACCTACAGGACCAAGTTCTCCAGCATACACGCTTTTTTCAGGTTGTATCGTTCAGAAAGTCACCCTTTGCTCTCTCACTAGACAAATAAAAGTGAAAAATGAGATGCAAAGCAAAACAGTACCCTAACATCAATCTGAAGTTAACCACTCTGAGATGCAGGACTGCTTTGGTGATACTGGCATGTAAACACAGTTAAACAACCACCCAAAAGAACTGGAATATGTTTCATGTTGTTCTAGTTTTACTTGACACTTACATGAAATATTCAATGTTTAAAAGAAATTATGACTAGAAGTATGGAAAAAAGATTTTTTTTGCTAAAGGACAACAATACAGGGATTCTGTTGGGGTCAGTAAATAAAAATGTGCTTTAAGACTTTAACATTACAGGAAAAGAGGCATGCAAAATCATTTTTTTCCAATACTTTCAGCAGCCAGGTCAACTAGTTTCCAAAATCTTCAGCTATACCAGTACAGCCCCTGCAGCATAACGTGAGTTTAAAATGAGCTTTACCAACTTACTAGCAATTCCACCATGTGCACTAGTGACTCCAGCTGGCACAACTGACTCTGCTCACACCATTACAGCTTTCTTCTATGAACTTAAATCTTGAGCCAAGACTAAACATTTGCTTGCTTTCTGCTTCATGACTGCAGTCATTCATTGTGACTGGAGCATCTTTCTAACACTAATAAACAAGTACTTCTCAGCAATGTCAAAGCAAAATTTCACCCAACAAAGCAAACAGCCTATTTACTAGATTTTGTACTGCTACCCATTGACTTTGTTGGCGCCTGTTCTAATTTGAGGCTTCAAAATTAAGGTTTTGAATGAAATTTTTTATCATGTTGTATTTGTGTTGCCTGGACATTGAAGGAAATGAAGTAAGACAGGGTGGTCAAACTAGTAATATACTTCAGGTAAAATGTACTTAAAATGTATTCAAATCTTACTGAACTCATGGAACTGAAGTAATCTATGGAAGTAAAACACAAACCGTATTAATTAGGCTGTATCTAAGGCTTTCTATGCTGCTGGCTCATTTTTAGAATTATTTCACTTCAATCTCTGTGAAATGGATGTCTTTTAATTCAGGGCCTCATTTATTTTCTGAAAATATCGTTAAAAACTTTAACATGTAAATGAGAAAGGCAGGCTCCAAGTATCAAATCAAAACACTAAAAAAATCCGTATGGAATGACACAAGGGCTTTACCTCTGCTACACTGTGCTTTGAAAGACCACCTATTGCTGAGTGCTAGAGAGAGGCATATAGTGGAATGCATAATACATTATCAGAACCATGCAGTAGATGCTAAGTAGGAAAGGCTCTTTTAACAACGTGCACATTAAATAGTGCATCTACTGTATTAATCTAGTTTTAGACTCTTGCAACTCTGTTAAGATTAAACAGCAGTTACACAGACCTACAACTCCTTCAGTGAATATATTTGTATCATAAACCTTAACAGACATAACTTTAAACATCCAAATAGCAAAATATAATGAGACACAATGGTCCAGAGCGAAAAGAACATAAAAGGCACTCACTTACCTCTCTTTACAGTGAACCACAAGCCCTGCTACTCATACAAAAGGAACTGACCATAGTTCTGCTGTACATGAAAAACATTCTGTTCCACAGAAAAACATTCTTACATGTAATGTGTGGTTTACCTTCACCACTGTACATCCACCAGGAAGAAGAGGGGGAGTGATGAGAGGAGATAGTACAAGACACAGAATTTTTTGCCAGACCTTCTAGCAAACAGCTGCTTACAGGGAGGACAGGGACAATATGGCAAAGAAATTGAGAACAGATGTAAGAAGAGGGGAGAAAAGAGGGTACCCATAAAATGGACACATAAGTTAATACCAGAATAATGCTTACAGAGAATTCTCTGTTATGTAGAGTTCATTGAGTAGAACACTGAAAAATACAAGGTAGAGGAAGAAATAGGGAACTACATATGTAGAATAACAAGTATTATGCCATCTGACTACGAGCATTACCAACAACGAGAGCAGACAAAAAGTCTTGATTAAAAGATGTTTAAATCTGATTGCTCCATCAAGCTTTAACCTTTACTGTTCACCCACCAGATGGTGCCCTTGCAGCATCCATGAGCAAGCTAAGCACATCTCTGCCTCTGTCTACCAACAGAGACAGGTCACTCCATGTGTTCTCTTACCTGGTTCTGAAGGGACAGTTTAGCTGTATCACTGACACTTGAACTGTTCTTAAAAGAGGAGACATTTCAGATAGTTCTTGGCATATAGATTTTTCAAAATCTCATTAGAAGTCTGACTAATTTTAGTAGCAGCATGATCTACAGGCCATACCTACCCCTATGGCAGCTGGTATCCTCTGCGGTATATGGATCTATGAGCAGGAGAATGACAGTTTGGCATCAATTAGGACGAGCACACCAACTCTTAGAAAACACTGGAGATTTATTTTGTTGCCTGAAACATGGTTTCTAACCTGGAAATACTTCATCTCTGCAGAGCTGTGTATTTCTCCCACAGTGATGGAGAAAGCTTTGCAGCTGTTCAGGTTAATGTGCTCCTGTTTCTCTGCTGAATTTAAACTCAAGGATACACAGCATTCTTCAAAGCTTGATTGGCACAGGGAAGTAAAATGTGTATTCAGTGTTAATCTCCTAGTCTATTACTACTGTCTTTCATAATCTACATATATTTTACAGAATTCTTTAGTAAGAAATGCTGTCAGAGCAAATGATGCATCAAATTCAAACAGGCCATCAAGATTGCTAATGGATTTTAATAGCAGCTATTACAGCATAATGGTATTTTCCCAACAGCTGTTTGTTTATAAAATTTTCAGTTTACAAGACCTTTATGTCCAATCCCAGGAGACATCCCTCAATTCATTTATAATCATTTGGTTCAACCTACATGTAAATGCTGTCTTATTTGCACTGGGTGTGATTGTGTATGTGTAGAAGACTTGAGCAACTACCACAGCAATGAAAACGCTGGGGAACTTTACAAACTAAACTAATTAGTGTGTATCTTTTGACTTTTGCAGCAAATTAAGTGTTTTATGTGTTTCTTTCTTCCCACTCTTGAACAGCTCATTGCAACTAAGGAAGAGCTGCCTGGATTACAGCCTATTTTATGCTCCAAACTGGCATATGATTATTTGTTTAGTTCCATGTAGCTACAGCTGTTAAAGATTTCAGAACACAGCACATAACAGGGCATAACTGGAGCAACTGTCCAGCAGACAATGGCTCAATGTGGTCTGCAGAAGTGGTGGAGGAGCATTAGAGGAAAAACATCTTGACAGGCTTACAAAGTTTGATCTGATACAGAAAACCTAGCAGACACAAAACCCAAAAAGGCATAACTAAGATTTTTTCCCAGGTTTGTGATGGTTCGTTTGGGGTTTGGTTTGGTTTGGTTTGGCTTGTTGTTTCAGGGTGTTTGCTGGTTGATTGGTTGGGGTTTTTTTAGTGTATGAGCAAGTCTTTTTTGATATCTATTAGCTATGAAACCAGGAAGAAATGGTAAACTAGGACCCTGGCATGCTTTTTCCATTGAGTGATATTCAGAGCGGAACTGTATGAAATGAGTGGGATTTAAAAAAATTATTCAGAAGATAACTAGTAATGGGAGCTAACTATGAACTGTGGAGAGAAAGAGAAATTGCTAATTTTATTGAATGAATTTTTAGATGTTGCACACTTGGAGATGGCTCTTTGTCCAGCCGTCTGAGTCTCAATTTTCCTGATTCTCAAGATGCCTATGTAACAAATTTCTGAGTAACAGTTAATGCTGAATAAATGCCAAATAAATGCCTTTTAGTATTTGTACTAATGGGTAAGTTTTTTCTAGAAACATCTAGACCTAAATAAATTTGCTTCCATGTTGTTAGCAAATACCCTACTAACAACAAACACCGGAGAATTTTTGAGGATATAGGACAAGACAGAAAAACCACACACTTCACCTTAAACGATGCCCTCTTTAGACAGCAGGTGGCTCCAATTTTCCACAGAAGAAGGCTATGACTAAAACTTTCAGCCAGGACTCTCATTTCCATCATACAGGAATAGGGGAGTTGTTATGCAGTAAGCAGGATATGGATAAACAAGCTGTTAAGTGGGTGCTGCTTGTGAGCAGTGTCAGGCAGCCGCTTTACAAGCCGGCAGTCTTCACCCATACAACAAGTATTCTCCAGGGTAATTAGCTTATGGTAAATGTCAATTACAGCAGGCTCTGTAAATTCAGATTCTACCTCTGTGCTTGGTAATCTTCGTAGTCTGATAGGCACTTAAACATCTCAAGCAATCAGGAAAATTACTAACAGAAGAATCTTTATATTTATTACAGAATGCCTTGACAGTTATGGTCCTTTACATGAAGACACACCACCTTCTCCTCCTAGTCATTTCAATAGCATACCATGACTTATCATTACAATGTGGTTTACTCGGATTTTTCACATCCATTCTGCACAGCAGAGTTATCAGCAGTAACTTTCAAGCCAGAAGAAGTATTAAAAAGTTAACAAAAATATTTTTCTCTCCCAAGACACATGGTCTAAGGTCTCCCCTTGTCTGCCAAGAGAGTTATGGTCAGATCTATGGACATGCAGCTGATACGAGGAAAGTAATTAGAAAACACAATCTAAATACGATCAACTGAAAAACAAGTACATTCTATCTCTAAATTAATACTGTAGAAGAGCTGGGCTTAACAGAAAACCACTGATGAGATTAGACTGCAAATCCCAAAAGTGATATTTATAAACCAGCTGGCCAGAACTGTGGGGGACAACAAAAGGAGTTTTTTCAAATACACTAATGGCAATTCACAATGTAAAAATTACATTGTCCCATTACAGGATGAGGATGGTTATCTCACAAACAGGGACATGGACAAGGCAGAGATGTTTAATGCATTCTTTGCATTAAAGATGCACTGACAGCCATGGATGGAGGTCTCAGTGCCCTGAGCTGAAGGATCATGACTGCAAGAATGATCAACTCCCAATGGATCCTGAAATTGTGAGGGATCTGTTGCTCCAGCTGGATCCCTAAAAATCTGTGTGTCCTGATGGGGTGCATCCAATACTTCTCAAAGAGCTGCTGATGTCATTGCAAAGCCCCTCTCAATGATTTTTGATCAATGAGTTTCGGGAACCCAGAAAGGCCCCAGTTGACAGGAAGCTGATTTTCAAGACCAAGAAGGAGGACCCGGGAAAATACAGGCCTGTCGGTCTCACTTCAGTGCCTGGTAAAGTTATGGAGAAGATTATTCTGGGGGTATTGAAAAACAGCTGAAGGACAACACAGTCATTGGTCACAGCCAGCATGGCTTCATGAGAGGAAAGTCCTGCTTTATCAAACCTGATTTCCTTTTATGACAAGGTAACACCCAGTTGATCAAGGGAAGACAGTTGATGTGATCTTTTTGGATTTCAGTAAAGCTTTCAATACTGTCTCTCACAGGATCCTTCTGGACAAGATGTCCAGCCCACAGCTGGATAAACACATCACGTGATGGGCGAGCAACTGGCTCACGGGTCAGGCACAAAGGGTTATAGTGAATGGGGTGACATCAGACTGGAGACCTCTCATTGGTGGGGTTCCACAGGGCTCCATCCTCAGCCCTGTGCTCTTCAACATCTTCATAAATGACTTGGATGCAGGACTGGAAGGAATATTCAGCAAGTTCCCAGACAACAGAAAACTGGGAGGAGCTGTTGATTCCCTCAAAAGGCAGGGAGGGCCTGCAGAGAAACCTTGACTAATCAGGGGTCTGGGCAATCACCAACCCTGTGAAGTTCAACAAGGGAAAGTGCTGGAATCTGCACCAGGGAGGGGGCAACCCTGGATGTACAGACAGACTGGGGAAGGAGATGCTGGCAAGAAGTGCCATGGAAAGGGACCTGGTGATCCTGGTCAGTGACAAATTGAATGCGAGTCAGCAGTGCCCTGGCAGCCAGGAGGGCCAACTCTGGGGGTCATCAGGCACAGCATCACCAGCCTGGCAAGGGAGGGGATTGTCCCGCTCTGCTCTGCACTGGGGCAGCCCCACCTTGAGTGCTGGGGGCAGTTTTGGGTGCCACAATACTTAGAAGGATATAAAGCTATTGGAGAGCATCCAAAGGAGGGTAACAAGGATGCTGAAAGGCCTTGAGGGGAAGCCGTATGAGGAGTGGCTGAGGTCCCTTAGTCCGTCCAGCCTGGAGGAGACAGAGA
This sequence comes from Corvus hawaiiensis, assembly GCF_020740725.1. Classification (NCBI taxonomy): domain Eukaryota; kingdom Metazoa; phylum Chordata; class Aves; order Passeriformes; family Corvidae; genus Corvus; species Corvus hawaiiensis. The sequence goes on along the minus strand of NC_063255.1, from coordinate 42,812,266 downwards.
GGAGACCTCACTGAAGGCTACAACTTCCTCATGAGGGGAAGAGGAGGGGCAGGCACTGATCTCTTCTCTGTGCTGTCTAGTGACAAGACCCAAGGGAATGGTCTGAAGTTGTGTCAGTTGGCAAGTTTATGTCGGATATTAGGAAAAGATTCTTCACCCAGACAGTGGTTGGGCACTGGAACAGCTCCCGAGGGAAGTGGTTGCAGCACCAGCCTGACAGAGTTCATAAAGTGTTTGGACAATGCTCTTGGGCACGTGGTGTGACTCTTGGAGATGTCCTGCGCAGGGCCAGGAGTTGGACTCAATGATCCTTGTGGGTACCTTCCAACTCAGCATATTCTGTGATTCTGTGATAAAAAATAGACAAATCACCTAAAGCCTGACTCATAACTCACTAGCATCATACTGGAAAGAGACTATTTTTTGATGTGAGAGTTACTTGTGGAGAACAAGCAGTGATACTCTGGAGAGGTCTGTGCAGAAACACATAAGGCAAAAATACTGATTCAAAATGGAATTTTGGCCATTTGTATATGGACCCTCCTACATAACACGATGACCACATGCCTATGAATATGACATTGAATATCTTTGACTGGTTTTCACCAAGAAATACACAAATACATGGAAGAAATGCCTGCTCATTCTAGAACTCTGAGAAACTGGATTGATTGAAATTGGATTTGAGCTTCAAGAACTTCCCCTATGTCACAGCATTATTTAATTTTACTGGATGCCATAAAAATGAAGGTTGTCTTAACTGGTTTGAAAAGTGCACAGTGTATTTGCAGGTACCTTCATCTTAATATGCCATGAGCTTCCCAATACCTTAATTTTACTTTGTCTTATCTATGATTTTTCCAGGTTTGTTCAAGCACTTTGCAATAAATGAGACATATTCTGAGATATCATCACAAGTGGTCTCTGCATTAGCAAGTTAGCAAAGATTATAGAGTCTTCCGGCCCACTTGTCTTGGTTGTCATGACACCACAGTGACTGGTGAATCTTCCACCTTTAGTCAAAAGGAAATGTCAAGTGCAGCTAAAAATATGACAAAGAAAACTTAAGAAATCTCAAATAAGGGTGTGATGAGAGATGAAAGACCAGCCCTCTCCATGAAGCTTCCTTTCAAAATTCTAATAGCTTTTCAAAGTGAGAAACTAAAAGCACAGTAACTAAAGAAAACACCTAAAGTAAAGGCAACACTCAGACTTGATGTCTTAACTTTTGTTTACTGATAGAGCTGCTTGTATAAATAAACTTGTTAAAGAAATCTAATATATACGTATTTTTTACTGTATGTGCACTGAATATTTTAAATATACTGTATATAACCTGTATATATACTAAATAGTTCTGATTTCAAAAGTGTCCATATGCATATATATTTCTTTCAAAATAGTATATTTGTACATAAACAGAGACACACACTGCTGCTTAGGCATTTCAAGTTGATCCAGTAGTGCCAGTAAGTAAGTATTCAAGAAATTAAGACTTTACAAACACTGTAATTCAGAACACTGTTTATTCATATAATAAACTGTGGGTCAGCAAGTTCATTTAGATTAGAGATGTTACAATGAAATATTCTAAAATGAAAGATAAGCAACAGAACACTAACTCTTTTGTGGTAATTTTTAATTTTAAAAACCTGGGTAAAGGAAAATCTATTATATATTTTAGAGTTTATTGCCTCAAACTCACCTAACTGATAGGACTGTTACGGAAAAGCACAGCAGCAGCCACATAAGTAAACATGTAGACAGTCAAAGAAATCAAAGCTAGGTAATTAGATACAAATACACCTTGTGAGTTATTAAATACCTTCTTCATTTCCTCACAAATTTGTAATAAATTAGTAGCTACACACTCAGTTCTGGCAGAGCTGTGCTAAACACAGTATGTGCATGTGTCTTTATAAATAGTATTCTGGTTGATGTGCTTCACTAAGTGTTACGTTCACACAATTTTGGTTTTAAGGTACAGCCGTGCTCTGACACAACCATGGCAGAAACCAAGTAGTGCCTGCAACAGAAACTGTTTCGCAACCTATTTTTGGAACATATAATACTCAGCCATCTCAATTATTTCAAGAAGTTAGAAGACTTTTTCTTTTTTAGTTTAAATTGCAATTTGGAAGAACTCTGAGTACTTAATTCTTGCCACTGTTATATGCTTTCCATATGATCTCAAATATATACTGCATTCTCCAACCTGTGCACCATGCTGACCTAAGGAAATGTCAGTTGAATAAGAAAACTAAGAGATTCTAAAGAAAAACTGGAATTATAAAGTATCTGACAGATGACTACTCAAAAGCAATTTTCAGCTCTTCAATATGTATGTCTTGGGGTGACCTTATGATGTGTATCCCATATTGCTGCCTATGCCCAGAAATTAATTTTTGTGCCTTTCTATGCCTCTAAACTGAGCCTGAGAGGGGGAAGGAAAAAACTGAGCAAAACTTTTTCAAAGCAGTTTGCAGCTTGTTCAAGGTCACATAAAGATAGCAGGTTTTTTTTTTTTCCCCAGCTGCAGCAGGGGAGCGAGGAAGCACCCAGCTTGTGGCTTTCCAGTCAGCTTTTGGCCAGTTGTTTCGGTTTCTTGTTTTCTGGAGAGAGACTGAGAGTTGGACTTTGCTTTTCCTTCTCTGGAATTCCGGATTTTCTCCCTTTTCTACAGGACTGCTTTCAACCTCAGAGCACATCGGGAGGACTTTCCATCGGGCACGGAGGCCTGGCCCTGGCCCAAGCCCCAGCTCCGAGGAGACCAAAGGGAGGACTCTAACACTTTCCCAGGTTTTTCCTCCACAGCGAAACATTTTATCATTTAGCCTTATTTTCCTTTTCCCGTGTGTTTGGTAAAGAAATAGTTTTATCTCCTTCACTTTCCTTCGAGGAAAATTTATTTTTTCCCGAACCTGGGGGGGGGAAGGGGTGGTTGTGCCTTCTCTCAGAGGATATATATTTCTAAATTTGGCCAAACCGGAACATACATCAGCTTACTCTCTGAATAGTTTTCTGTACAAAAAATCAAGGGAAGGGAGGGGGAGCCAATTCTCTTCAGAGTTTTCCTTGCATGTTCCTTGTACTTTCACTGTTGTACAGAATAGTATCCAAATATATCATACTATATACATACATCTCTTCCATATAGAATACATAATATTAACTTATTCTTCTGTACAGTACATTATATTTCCTTGTACTACTGAACAAATACTGCATTTCTTGTTGACACTGATGAGTGAAATAAGAATTATGTGGATCAGATACTCATAGACAAGAAGATTAAGAGAATACTTATTTTTTTTTCTCAATTCATAAATCATTATGTGATCTGTCAAGATTCATAATGATCCATAAGAATAACATTTCAAAGAACTAGCATGAAAATTGCGTATTACATGATACTCCTCCAGCGTTTATATATCATTCATATATATCTACTCAAATGTTTTGCCTCAATAGTAAAGAATTTGTCTGTTCCACAGCGGGAAATATATGTAAAACAAAATATAACACAAAATTTTTAACAATGCCAAACAGATGCAAAACTGGAGGAGAAACATAATGCATTACTTCCTATGGCCATGATAAACTGGTAGCCTTTAAAAGGAACAAACAACCTCAACATCTTTTAACACAAACCAAGTATGTCCTGTCTCCACCGACAAGAAAGCTAGCGCATATTTCTGTGTCTTGGATGTCTGCTACATCTTCCTCAGTTATTTCTACTGATCAAACTAAGCACTATTTATTTAATTATTAGAAACTGCTCCTACGCTGTTCATAGAACTGTCTAATGAATGGGAGGTAATCTACCTCTGTTTGCATCAAGCGAATAAATTTAGCTATTTAATTTTGTGGTACTAAGCATTATTTTTAGAGGGACACAAGGACAGGCAACTGTAATAAACCTGATAACACTCAATCCTCATCTTCATGGATCTTATAAATGCTGAGTAAACATTTTTTGCATTAATCTTTCAAACAAGTCTTTATCCTGTGTTCTCACCAAAAAACTGCCCTCTTTTATGTAGCAATGGAATTTATAACATCGAATAACTGGCTGTCTACTTTCTAGGTCAGATTCTGATTTCAACTGTATCTCAGAAGATGAGAAAAAATGGCTTCAAATGATTTAATATAAGCCACTGGAAACAATTTACATTGTAGAAATACTAACACCAATGCAGTGAAGAGATACCAAACTATCTAATCAAACATCTTTTCAGACAGAATGAGTTTTAATGTCTTTCATGTTCCTACAGTTTTTAGTCTATATTATTTGGAGAACTGTTAGTATTGATTTACTTCACATACATTAATGGAGGAAATGTTTCTAGAGCAAGATATTTCACCAGAGAATGCACAACAATGTCTAGAATCCTAATAAATACTGTTATGTCTGAAATGAGTTATCTCAGTAGTGACTTGGGCTCAGATTTATTGTACAGTTCATCAACTTCTCAGCATGCTGGATAATGAATGTTTCATTTACATTGCTAATTGCCAAGCCATGGTTCCTTCAACCTTTAACCCTTACGCTTTATCACATTATCACCATATGTCAATATAACTGCATTCAACATTCCAAACTACTAACTTTTTCATGAGGTCAAGAGATTCTCTTTTTTAAAGCTTTACCAGTGGGATATCTTTAAAACTACCAAGAAAACCAGTAGTATATAGACAGTGAGCAGCTAAGGCAATTTTTTCTTCAGGAAAACTGCTTCCATCTAACCCAAAATAAGTTCTTTTCTGTTAAAATCATCATTTGCCCACTGTAACTAAATCACTTACAGTTCTGTGAAGAGCTTCACCTTTACTGTCTGTAATTACAAAACACTATTAACTAAGTCATAATACGAAATATCTTCTGTATCTGCATGCTCTTTAATCTGTGGAATTATGCAATTATTTTCACACCTTAATTTTCATCCTGCTTTGTCCCAAAAATTAAAGTTTTTTACTGCAGGTACCATCCAAGATGTTGTCTTAGGCTACGTCGCTGTTACAAAAGCATTGCCACTCATTGCTTACATTTATACTTTCCCTCAACGAAAACTGGACTGTATCTCACCTCCACAATATGTTAACTCACTCTGCACCTGAAAATCCCTTCCTTTCTGTTGACTTTCACCATGAATACTTCTTTCATCCCTGAATGCACTGTCAAATGCAAAGTTCAAGCCAAATCATACCCAGAATAAGCTGTTCTGGAAAACGACTTTACTACTGAGTGTAAGTGAATCAGTTTTACTGCTTGTATATGGTCAAACTTAAGACAGAAATGTACTCCTGGTTGGTAACAGTTACATCAGCAGAGACTCTGGACCTTCTCCATTTCTTTGGGCCAAGAAACTTTGGCAAGATACCTTCTTAGAACAATTCGGAAATACAGAAAGTTAGAAATTTATTTCTCAGTATTTGAGTCAGAAATCTAGATGCATTCTCAGAGACAGAATTAAGCAAACTACATTAGAATAAAGAAAATGGGTAATGAAGACAAAAGAGAGTGAGCCTAATTCATCTTCCATGTAGCAAGACTTTCACATTACACGGCAGGTAGACATATCTGGTGTATATGTATATATATATATATACACAGAGACATAAATGGACAGCACACTTTTATATGGCATGCAGTGCCACAAATCAGCAGCCCCATCTCTAAGAAAAATACTATGGCACAATCTTGAAACCCACAAGTTGGTGGAAGCTTCAAGCTGGTTTATATCACACTTACACTGTTTTATGGCTTTATGTTCTGTACATAGCAGCTCACTCCCCTCTTCCACCATAATTTCATCTCTCTTCTTTGACTCTTGGAATGTCCCTCCTGGCCAAACACCAAATCCCTGAAGGCTCCTTTCTACCAGTTGCTTCTCTTGCCGAATTCTACCACAGAAACCTTGCTTAACTCTACGCAAAGAGCACGACAAAATAATAACTGCACTTGAAAATTTTAAAGCATAATGGAGTTGCAGGCATGAACACTCAGTATATCTTGAGGCTCATATACCACTCCCTTTCAACTTGCAACTATAAAAAAGTAAGTTTTAGCACATACTGTTGTTAGCATGACCCTCTTCCGTAACTGCAGATAATCCCTTTTCAAATCATCTGCACTACCCACCCAGTAAACATCCATTTATTAGTGCTAAACTGATCATCTTCTGGGATGTCACAGGAAGGGACTGCTTCTCCTCCCTGCTAGCTTGGACAAGACATAGCCTTCTGATTTACCTATACATAAAACATGAGGGAAGTCTGGAACCAGAATCATAAACCCCCTTTGAACTAGATTAAGACCAGAAATGTATGTTTTCTTTGAAGTGTTTCAATCCATTAAATATATATATAAAAACATTTTATAAAATCAAATTCCATGTTACCACTGAGAAATGAATATTCCCTCATGCACACCAGCTGAGACAGAATATAAGTGTTTCACTCAAAAGAACTCCTAAATATGAGGAACTTTTAGCAGTATATGCCAAACAATGTGTTCCTAGGAAATTCAAGCATGTGGTTATTCATTTCCAGCTGCTTCCGTGGAGTCAAACTTTGTTTTTATGTTAACAGGTAACATTATTATCACATTTTGTGAAGGATAGTGACATCAAGCACAGGTACATCACTGATGGTGCAGAGGGCCATTTGAAAATATGCTTGTTTTCTTAGTCTTTAATGTGGATTTAAAAAAATACAGCCAAATTCTATATATGTAACTTTAAATGTGTTCAGAATGTGAGTTCATGATGACTGAGTGTACAATACACGAAGGATCACTCATCACTTAATTTACTTTAACCTCCCAACTACTTCCAGTTGACACAAGAAACTGTAAATTTACATTTTTCTAAAATGGTTTAAGGCATAAAATCCAGACTCCTAAATAGTCACCAGTGGCCCCTGACTTCAGCTAACTGATACTTGTAGAAATTTAAATGTGTAAATTGTGAAATGATTTCTTTCAGGGTTCTGTTCACCTGGGCATCTTGAAAACCTTACTTTGAGTTTTACAGTTACACTGCTAGTACCCAAAGTCCACAGTAAGAGAGGCTGAGGCTTGGCTTCTGCATAAATATTGGTTTATATTACAAAACAAAATTCCATTACCTCAGAGGATCTGTGTAACTGACTGGAACACTGTAAACAATTAAGCTAATGATATACATGATATACATGAAGGAAGAATTCATAGTAGATGATAAAACAACCAATACTTTCTATTTATTCAGTTATAAGTATTCACAGATTAGTTTGTGGAGAAGACCAACAAGACTCAGCACACTAGAGCAGTACAAAATAACCAGTAACAAACAGGAAAAACAAAACTGGTCATTCCAATTAACCCCTATGCATTAGAATGAACAAGGGGAAATCAAACATAACTGCACATATTAATATGCAAGTCAAACATGCAACCTGGATCACACCGGCAACCTCTGGTGATCATGCTAAGACAAACATTTAGCAGGATCCAATGAAAGAGTTTTGCATTTATTTGAACTAAATACCTCCAGATGCTATAAACTGAATATTATCTCTTGAAAACTCGGAAAAAATATTGCCTAAAGGAAATTGTATCATGATTGTTCAATGTAAGACTAATGCACTTCTTCTAAATCAGAATCATGAACAGTTCTGAATTACCATAGAATCAAGAATGGCCTGGGTTGGAAGGGACCTTAAAGATCATCTAGTTCCAACCCACTTGCCATGGGCAGGAACACATTTCACTAGACCAGGTTGCTCAGAGTCCCATCCAACCTGGCCTTGAACACTTCCATGGATGGGGCATCCACAACTTCTCTGGGCAACCTGTTCCAGTGCCTCATCACCTTCACAGGGAAGAATTTCTTCGTAGTATCTAACCTAAATCTACTCTCTTTTAGCTCAAAGCCATCTCCCCTTGTCCTGTCTCTACATGCTCTTGTAACGAGTCTCTCTCCATCTTTCTTGTAGGCTCTCTCCAGGTACTGGAAAGTTGCAATTAGATCACCCCAAAGCTTTCCCTTCCCCATGATGAATAATCCCAATTCTCTCAGCCTTTCCTCACAGGAGAGGTGCTCCATCCCTCTGATCAACTTGGTGACCTCCTCTGGACTCTCTCCACAGGTCCATGTCCCCCTGTGCTGGGGACCCCAGATCTGGATGCAGCACTGCAGGTGGGGTCTCACCAGAGCAGAGCAGAGGGGCAGAATCTCCTCCCTTGCCCTGCTGCCCACGCTGCTTTGGATGCAGCCCAGGATAATTGGCTTTCTGAGCTGTGAGTGCACATGGCTGGATTGTGTCCAGCCTCTCCTCCACCAGCACCCTCAAGTCCTTCTCAGCTGAATCCATATCTGGAATGGGAATGTGCAGGTTTCTTGCTGGAACAGACAGCATCCAGGCAAAAAGGAGTGTATATGCATTACCAAGGTCTAACGTCCAACCGTAAGAGAAAGGGCACGATGCAAACCACTGGTTTTTTTAAGGCATTTTCTTTTGTAGCTATTTCATGTTTGCAATTGCAATATGAAGTGCATAATGATAGCCATTTCTATTATTCAGAACAATGCATCTGTTTATGCGATGGAGTTTCTTTTGCTCAGATATGCCTGCTCCTAAACGTAAAACAGATGTTTCTGGGGTATTTTTAAATATAGCAATGCAGACCCACCCGTGGAAAAAACTCTTTCTTTGGGCTGGAAGCACTGATTAAAGAGTAGTCACTTGGGTTGACCAAGCTCTGAGTCCTTGAAGGACAGTAATGGCAGCAAAGCCCCTAGGGAAAAAGAAAGCCCACAGAGAGAAAGAAAGCATACACAATAGTAAGAGAAAGCCCCAGGAGCTCATTGGAGATGGGAGGTTTTCAAAATATTGATGCTATCAATTTCCACGGCTGTGGTTGAGAAAATACCGTACCATTATTTATTTTTTGATTTATTTTATACCTCCTTCTGTGCCTGATCCAAATCCTAGCAGTGGCCCAGAAGATGAACACATTCATTTAGTTGGTGATCCTCTTGCAGAAGCCCAGGAAAAGCTAAAGCACCCCATCCCACAGCAAGAAAAGTGATGTTTTCCACCAACTGCCCTTCAAGGAGAAAGCACAGCCCTGGGGCAGCTGGCAGCATGCCAGACCAGAGCAAGGAAGGTGTCATTTACACACTGCCACGCAAGCTCCAGCAAATCAGTCTCATGGCAAGAAAAGTGCAGCATTTCAGTCTTCACAAACTCCCAGCAGAGTGAAAATACACACATACTCAACTAAGTGCTACAACTATATGGGATGAACCTGAATAAGCTGATTTCAGTTAAAAAAAAAAAATGGAGTGAAGGAAGAGTATTAATATTTTCATTGCCTTTTTTTTTCTGTTCACTCACTGTGTGTTTACCATAAATTAGACCTGCTGAGAGTGTAATGCTGAGCAACCCATATGGCAAATACTCAACTGAGAGATGTGAAAGGAAAATCACTTTTTTATTTCTGCATTATCTCTAGCCCCTTTATTTAGAAAGTCTTCTTTAATAGCAAATGCTGAGAAGCAACCTAGCTAACACTGCTTATATAAGAAAAGATAAGGTGACAAACATTTTAGACCAAAACAACGTATTTTCAGAAGAATATGATTCAATATGTCATGAAAGAGGACAAAAAAATTACACTTAAATCAGAGTTAAGATTTTTGGTTCTAAAACACAATTACAGAGGTTCTTGGTTGTAAAGTTGCCATTTATTATTCAAACTCATCCTCAAGTCCTTCTTCCAATGTAAAAATCTACAGCTAGTCTAAGTCCATGGTGTTCTACCAACTGAAGAGCTGACCTAACAGTTCCCATTTAAGGTACAAAATTAATTTATTCCAACTTTTTTCCTTACTAGACTTACAGTGACAAATACTGACAATGAAACAAGCATACACAGAGGTCTATCATCCATGAAATCTAAGAAACAATCAAGTCCTGCATGTGGAATCCAGGCACAGATTGCTGACCATATCTCTCTGGCAATCTTGCAGTGGGAAAAATAAAGAAGAATGGACTGAAGATGATTCCTTGTGGACCGTGTTTACTCTTACCTTTCTTTTTCTCTAAGTCTAGGTCTTCGCTCCCCACCTTCCTGCCCCCCACCCTTGTAAAGGATGGAGAGAGAATCAAGTTTTATAAAATTTCTCTGAAAATGTGACTAAGGCAACAACAGCAGTAAGACCAGAAGGATAAAATGCCACCAAGTTACAATGTATCTAGCAGTGGCATCTTTCCTCTTGTAGAAAGTGGCAGAACCGGTAACAAACACCAACTGATCTATTTTGTTTGTAAAGGTAGCATCCAGGGAAGGAGAGATTTTTTTCCCAAGGGCTTTAGTTGTTCACGCAAAGGAGGAAGAAAAAACATCCCACAATGAAAATAGATAGTTTTTCAGGTTCTCTGTTTCATTTCACTACCAACTCTATAATCTTGTTTGACCTGAGCCACAGAATCAAGCAGGCCATATTCAGACATTTTCATTTTTTCTCACAGAACTGAGAGACATCCTCCCAAAGTGTGAAAGGGTTGTATACATGCCTCAATTCCCCACTAATGCAAAAAATATGATTTTTCTTATTTGGGGAAGATAAAATAAGCAGCTGCCACTGTTTTGCTCTGGCATAAATTTTGTGGCCTCAGTAGGTTTTTCCTCACCTAAGTGAGCCTAGGTATTGTGTTTATATTCTGTTCAAAACTAAGAATTCTGGAAGGCAGACACACAACAGGCATACGAAATTCTGACACATTGAGAGCTACACGATCACAGCTGAAGAAAGTACCCTATTCTGCTTGCATTTTGCCTTTTTATTTTTTAATCTAAACAGTAATGAAAACTCTCAGGCTTTGTACAAAATCACAAAAATTATGTTAACGTGAGAAATTAAAATCTCTCCATACCTAAGTTTTCAGTCAAAGGACGATTTTTTTATTAACCACAAATCACACATAAGGAGAGTTACAGAACTCAAAATACTGAGATTTACTCTTCAGACAAAGTAATTTAAAAAAAAAAAAAAATGCAGTCAGGAGAAAAACAAATGTAGACCTTGAACACTTCCTACTCCTTTTCTTTTTGTAATTAAGAAATTCAATCTGTCCTTAGTAACTTTGGTTAAAGACATTGTTTCATTTCAGAAATGCAACAATTTCAGGACTAAAAATTATATATTCGCACACAGAATTTCTTATGGAGAAAATAATAAAGGTGTTTATTTATGAATAAATTTTTGTTTATGAAAGCAATGCAAGATTACCCTGAAGGAATTATCATTTTATACTTTACCAAGTCTATACGGAAAAAGAAAAAATGGTAAAGAAGTAAGATGTTGCAGTAGTCACAGTATACACAGGAGTTCTGAATGTTGGTTTTTCTGCCACAAAAAGCATGCAGGTTAGACTTAATATGTATTCATTTAAGTACACAAAATCTAACCAAGCAATTTAGCTATGGAGTTGCATAGGATATTATATTTTTGGTGAATATCATTCATTCAGCAGCTTTATGATGAAAACTGTATTTCATTAGAGACACATAGAAGCTGTGAATAATTCTGCAAACAGAAGTGGTGACCTTTCTGAGAAAATTTTATCTGTCTCCTAGAAAAAGAGAAAGGAAAATTGCAGTCTTTGTTAGAATTAGTGTTCTTAGCAAATCTGTATTTGAAAACTCAAATAAGGGCTGAAGGCTTTCAACTTGAATTTCAATTTTGTAATTTTTTTTAATCCCTGTACTGTAAATCAAATATATTAAAATGTATATAAAATCAAATAAACCCCGAAGTTTCTGGTCAGACAAAACACTTGACTTCAAGTCCTGAGAGTGTACCCAGTTACACGGAGTCAAAACATGGATCTTTCCCATCGTCATCTAAACAGAGAACATATATGCATTGTAAAAATCTTTCAGAGCGCTTGACCTGCCGAATTCAAAATTCCAAAATATTTCCACATCTTAAAATACCCAATAGTTTCAGGACTAGGCTTCTGATATGTAGTAGAAGGTATAAAATTCAGTGGTGTATGATAAAAACATAGGCTATTGTAATGTTTACAAGTGCTAAGCATTACTTTACATTAAGAGTTCAGAAGATGTTTCAGGATGTGCTTTGCCAAAGAGATGGAACAAAAGCAACATTTCAAGACGTATCAAACATACTTCATGGGTTTTCTACATTAAAATATCACTATTCTAAATAAATATTACACGATTTTGAAAGTGGGTGGATTTTTAACCTTTTTAATTAAAAACACAAAAGCAGTCACCAAGGAGAATATTTGTTTCGAAATACACTGTATCTCTCTTCACTTCCTGTTGACAAATTTGCTGGCTTCTGTAGTACAGTAACACTAACACTAGCAAACTCGAAATGTCTTTTTACTCAAAGCTAGACTGATACTGTAATGTTGGAGCAACAGTTCAATGTTCTAATTAATGTGTTTCCCACACAATAGCAAAGAAAAAACAAAAACTAAATAGCAGAAAATACAATTTCTCTAATATTCCTATTGTCATCCCTATTACCACTTCTTATATTCTTATGCATTATGGCCAGATCTTAAAATGCTAAACGTTCATCCTAGGTTTTACACTGAATTTGTTTTAAAAGTACATTATATTTCATAGAAACAACTCTTTATGCTGAACGTTTCTCAAAACAGCACCTCCCGCTGTCAATGTCTATGCCCCATAAGCAGCTAAGCTGAGTGCTACTGACAAGAACTGGAAGAGTATACAAATGATAAATTAGTCAGCTTTGTAGAAGTCAGAAATACAGGCCAATAATGATACTGTAGATTACAGCATTTTACTTAGCTGAAAGACAGTGCATATTTTACAGCTGTATTTCATAAAGAAACCACCTTAATTTATTTAAACACATTTCAGAAACAATACAAAAGAAAATAGTCTATCTTTTTGAACAATGTACCTGTGAGCACAAGCACATTTTTACTGTAATGTTAGTAAATTGTTTATGCTCATTCCTTTAATAATTCTCATAGGTATTTTACTTTGTTTATTAACTTTTGAGCCAAGACTGAACTAAATCATTAAAGGCAAAATTGTAAATGATAGCTTGGGCTGAATTAGACCAAATGTCACACTAATTATAACCGATGAAATCTATGCAATTTCTTCAGATACCAAAATAAAAGTGAAATCCTAAAGACATACCACTGCACACCTGATACCAGTGTCTACCTTGTGCATTTTTTAAGTGATACTGCAAGTACAAAAAATTCTGATGCTTCTGGCTCACTATCTGTTACGTCAGTACTATAGAATAAAATAATCAAATACACCTTGCGAAAACTCAAAAATGAGTACATGCTGAGTTGGGAAGGTTTTTAAATGTAATGGTTTCAGTCAGTTTTACAAGTTTACATTTTTCTCATATCTCAAGAGACTGTAGTAATACCTTGCCTAACATCCTACATGACTTCATGCAAAAGCATCTCACTGATTGGGGGAACTATAGCTCATACCACCCCCATATCATCTTCTGAAAGGAATATGGTCTTGACAGGAAAACTATAAGCAATCCCACTAATCACTGTAACCAAGGTCATTTTTGCTGCCTTTTGATTTCACATACTTAATTAGGAAGCACTTCTTTGAATCATAGAATAACAAGTTAGGAGTGATCTCAAGGATGATCTAGAACAAAGTTTTTTGACAAAAGCACTCGAGACAAGGTGGTCCAGCACCCTGCCCAGATGAATCTTAAAAGTGCCTAATGTTGAGAAATACAGCACTTCGCTGGGGAGATTATTCCAATGACTGACCATTCTCATTGTGAAAAATTTTCCTCTTGTGTCTATCTAATCAGAATCTCTCCAGCAATAACTGTTGTATCCATTATCCTTCATTTTTTCCATGTGACTCCTTGTAAAAACAGAGTCTCCATCTTTTTTGTAGCCACTCTTTAAATACTAGAACCCAGTGTTAAGGTCTCACCTAAGCCTTCTTTTCTAACATGTCAGGCTTCCTAGTCCTTTGATCATCTCTGTGGCCCTTCTCCCCACCCTCTCCAGCCTGTCCAAATCTTTTTTGTATAGTGGGGACCAAAACTGATGACAGTATTCCAGGTGTGGCCAGACAAACGCTGACAAGAATGGGACAATCTCTGCTGATGATGCCCTTGTGGATGCAGCTCTGGATCTCACCGGGTTCCTTTGCTGCAGCAGCACCCTGCTCACTCATACTGAGCTTGTCGCTCACTGGGACTCCCAGGTCGCTTTCCACAGAGCTGCTTCCCAGACTTGTGCTCCCAGCCCGTGCTGCGCTCCTGGATTTGCTTTCCCAGTGTAAGACCTTATACTTGTCCTTGTTGAACTTCGTAAGGTTCTTCTTTGCCTGTTTTCCAGCCTACATACGTTTTCCTGCAGGTTGGCTCTTCCTTCCAAAGTGTCCACTTGATCCCTGAGTGATTTTAAGTGCTCTGGATGACCACTTATGAAGACATGAAACAGCGCTGGGCCCAACACCAGTCCTGGGGGTCCCACTTGTGCCAGGCTGCCAGTTGGAAAAGGAGGCATTTACCCCCACTCTGGGTGCTGCCTGTGGGTCAGTTCCCCACCCCCTGCACAGGCAGCTTGTCCAGGCTGTTACACAACAGCTTCACCAGGAGGCTGTGAGAGACCATAGAGAAAGCCTTGCAGAAACACAGGCAGACAGTGTCCATGGCCTGCCCCACATCAGCCAAGCAGGTTACTTTGCTGTAGAAGGCAATCAGGTTTGTCAAGCACAATTTTCCCTTGGCGAATCCATGCTGGCTTTTCCCAACCACCTGATTCATCTGACTTGCAATTAATTCTCCCAGGAGGATTTTTTTCATAACTTTTTCAGGGCCTATAATTTCCTGGATCCTCCTTTAAGCCCTTCTTGTAGATGGGGTGACAGTACCCTTCTTCCAGTCTTCTGGGATGTCTCCTGATCTCCACAACTTCTCAAAGATTATGGACAGCAGCCTCACAATGACCCCAGCCAGCTCTCTAATACTCTTGAGTGGATATTGTCAGGTCCTATCTATTTGCAGGGGTCAAGTTCCTGTAATAGCCCACACAGCAACTTTTCCTTCACTGACAGTGGGTCTGTGTTTGCATCAACATGGACTTTTGTTTCCAGGGTCTGGGACCCAACTGTGCTGGCGACAACAGAGATGAAGGAAGTGTTGAGAACTTCTGCCTTTTCGGTGTTGTTGGTGACTAATTCACCTCTCCCATTTAACACTAGGCCAGTAGTTTCCTCCTGTTTCTGCTTGTTGTTTATATATTCAAAGACCCCTTTCTTGTAGTTTCTGACATCTCTTGCCACTTTCAATTCAAGCTGAGTCTTTGCTTTTCTAACAGCATCTCATGCCCTGGCAATGTTCTCCTGGTTCTCAACAGATTTTAAATTCCTTTTCCATCTCTGGTGTGCTTCTCTCTTTTGGTCTTGAACAGACTCAGAAGCTCACAGTTACACCAAGAGGGTCTCTTGTTCCACCTACTTCCCTTCCCTTTGAAGAGGATGAATTGGTTTTGTGCTTCCATGAGAGCAACCTCGAAACACTCCCTGCAGTCACTAGCTCCTTTATTCTCTGTGGAAGCTTCCCTTTCAACTGAGCTCTCCTCTTCTAAAATCTAAAACCTCTGCCTTAGTACTAACCTTCAGAATGCACAGCCAGACCCCAAACTCCACACTGTGATCACTGCAGCCAAAACCACCACTGAGTGAGATACTACAAAGCTGGTTTCCTTGGTTAGTGAGCAGCAAGTCCAGCTGTGCCTCATTCCTGGTTAACACATCTAACATTTGTAGGAGGAAGCAGTCCTCTATGCATTCCAGGAACTTGACAGGTTTTGTGACCTGCTGTATTGCTCTACCAAGAATGTCTGGATAGTTGAAGACACCTAAAAGACCCAAGATCTGTTATCTAGAGCTTGCTTAAATGACCCAAATATTGCTTCCTTGCCCTTATTGTCTTGGTTTGGAGATCGGTCTTGGAGATGACCCCTTTAACCTTGACCCAGAGGGATTTGATAGGGCTTCCATAGTCACTGTAGTTGACTTCTATACATTCAAGGTTCTCCTTAACCTAAAGTGCAACTCCCCCTCCTCTCCTCCCCTGACTCTCTTTATAAACAGCCTGTAGCCATCCATCATATTTCTCCAGTCATGTGAGTGATCCTATCATGCTTCAGTTACTCCTATGATACCCTAACTTTCTAACTGGGTGTCAAGTTCCTAGTGTTTATTCTCCAGGCTGTGAGCATTGGTATAAATACACTTGAGGTGGCTGGTCTTGTCCTTATCATGGGAGGCAGCTAAGGAATAGTTGTCACTGCTCTGACTGGCCTGGCTTATTTCCCAGTTGGCTGCAACAGCAACCACTTAAAACCACCACTTAAATGGTTCTCCCCACCAGATTCCTTTCACACCTTTAGAGAAGAGTCACTACAGAGAATTCAGCTTGCCTGTTTAATCTCTCCACACCTTGGATTGTACTCATTACAACTGGGGTACTTTGGTTGACCTGAGGCATCAACTGAACAACTATTGTCTCCAGAAGACGGCAGTCAGATGTCTAAGCACGAGTACGGTATTTACATCAATGCACGTGTGGCTGCATTACTCAGTCATATGAGGTTACGAATTCACCCTCCTAATACTTCTGAAAAAGCAAAGAAAGTATGTTTAAGCTTTATGTACTATATATGTTATAAATTTTCCTAAGGCACATATTGCACACTGACATTTTAAGACCTTAATTAAGGTTGATTTATTTACAAATGGTATGTTTTCAACTCTCAAAAATGATGTATTTAATGTTTTATTTTTAAACACAATTAAAAAATAATATATAAATATATACATACTGCAAATGTAATACAGATAACAAATTCATTTAAGCCCATTTATGCACATTAGTGACACACCATGTGGCAGAAAGACTAGGACTACAAGAAGACCCCGTGGCGATTTATTTTATATTAAATCCCTAATGGCCTCTTCTCATCTTTGCAAAAATATGCACAAAAGTCCAGACTATGCAGCCATTGAAATGAATGGTTATTTATTTGCTAAACGAGAACCCTATGTTTAATGTTCCTTAGACATAAGGTAGTCTGCAAAAGTCGCATTCCTACAGCTCCATACATCATTTATTTTACATACCCTAACTTCTCACAACAGGCATCAGAAAAATACTTTTGAACCGCATTGCTATTGTAAGTTGCTGCGAATTTTGTTTCCAATTCCATTACTGGAAGATTAAATGTTAACATGTTTACTTGGGTTTGCTTCTTGCTTTGTTTTTAGCATTAAAAACAAATTCATGGACCAATCTGCCATTTAAAATACGTTTATATTTACACTGAAAGAAAAAAGTTCCCAAATACACAATATATACACATAATCATTACAGATAGACAACAAAAGTTCAAATCTTCAAAGAAACACATTGTAATCTCACATATTTGGGTGTAATGGTCTACCTAGCACTTGTTTGACATGCTTCAGCTAAGACAGAGGTTCTTGATTTGCTCTACAGAAGTATTAAAAACATCACTTTTCAAAATGCAGAAACAAAATTGTCCAAATCAGTAAAACAGTGGCAATTCTTACTACAAAATAGCCTTAAAATTAAACTGTACCTCCAGGATCAGACTATTTTTTCAAAGGAAGATGATAAACTGTGCACCCAAACATTTCTGTATTTCTTAAGTTACTGTTGCTGGAACAGCCACTCTAAGTTCCTCTGAGAACTTTGCGGCACAAAGCCACAAAGGGGGAAGCTGTTAAAAGAGAAATAACTTCCTACTGGTACCATCCCCAACTCATTTGGACTGTGGAGGCTACCTAAGAACAGCCAAGCTTCCCATGGCAGCATGAACTTGCAGGTCACTTTCTTGAGGAAACAACACTAGTGACAGCAGCCTCCAGTGGGGCTCTGACATGCTCTCTAAGCCTTTAGAAGTGGCATACAACCTCTACAACCTGGAAACTGTCTTTATGAAGTAGGTGGATGCCATGGCCAGAGGCATGAACCTCAACAGACCAGTCAGCCTTCAGAACATACACACTCCCTTGTCTTTCACAGTCAGTAGCAGACAATCATAGATGTTATCTTCAACTGACTGGACTGCTTCCTCATGTGGTAATTTATTTTCTCTATTCGTAAGTTCTGTGAGCAGTTAGAATAAATTTTCATGAACCAACAGATAAAAGACTTAGTCCAACAAGCATATTATTAATCTATGCTATAATGAGCCATTTCAACTAAACTGAACACTCATGAAACATGGATTGTTCTCCCAGTGCACCACACTTAAAAAGGCAGAGAACAGAGTTCACTTTACAACAGAAGTATTCCTCTCTCAGGAAAAAAAAATCACTTTCCCAGAAAGTCACATTGAGAAGACATTCTCATTTCCAAGAGAATTCCAGCAGAGAAGCAGCAAAAGATACTCTCAGGGTATAACATAATGTAACAGAAATTAACTGTAACACATGCATTGAATTTTGCTACAATATCCTATGAGTAATCATTATTATGACCTGGGGAAACTTTCCGGCAAAGGCAACAAAAATAACTGTGATCTGGGCAGTGTCACTTTTATTTTGTCATTCTCTTCAAAAATAAAGTGGTTATGCATGTGAAATCCAAGCAGCATACACTCTGCCAGTCACTGGTGACATAGGTCTGATTTCATCGTACAGCTTTAATGCCACCTAAATCCATGAAGGCCAGAAATGCCTATGCAAAGCTGCATATAGACTCTTAGAGAAACCTAAACACATCCACACAAAATGACTATCCTATAGAAAGCATTTCAGTGGCCGATACTTTTGCATATTTGTTGCTTTTTAAGAAAAAAAAGTGACCTTGTGATACTTCTGAAGAAGCAAAAACACAAACACACTAGAGATTCAACACCTGTTACCAAGCCTGTTCTTCACGTTTCCTTAATATTTAATCAGGTAACGTCTGTGGAGCACTTTGAGGATGAATAACAAATTACCATTATTATTGCTGAGAAAATAATGAATTCATTAAAGTTTGTGTATTCTGAGGTCATAACAGAATTCTAAACTGAATAGAGAGGTCTGGACAGTTTTGTCAGTAATTTCCTTATATGTATTGTGCTTCTGATACTGGGTAAAGCAACTACGTGTGATTCCTACTGCTAATAATACTGAGTAAAAAAACATCTTTTGCTGGTCAAGCACCAAAAATGAGGGTGTTCAGAAAATGTTTGAACAAAGAGCAGTAATGCTGCTGCCTTGTTGGGGCTACCTAAAAACAGAGGCTAGACAAAATTCAGAGGATAAAAGTGGGTATTTATTGAAGGGCCTTCAATAAGGTACACTACGGGCAGACAGGGCCCCAGGGCTACACCCAAAATGGACAATGGGTCACGAGTTTTTCACACTTTTATAAGTTTGGTTCATTTGCATATCAAGGTTACTTCTCCAATTACAATTTCAGGTAATGATGTCATTACCTACCCCAAGTTTGTTGCCCCTTTTTTGAGTCTTTGTTTACATGTTTTGGGGCCTGGAACAACAAGGTGTCCTCGAGTCTCAGGCCTAGAGAAGATTTTTTATGTCTAACCAGAACGGGAGAACAGTAGCTAAGAGGCTATATGGAGTTCTAGAGTTAGACACTAAAACTGTACTAGTTACTGTACTAAAGCACTACAGGATCTGAAAAACATAAAAGCCAAAACCCTAAGGCATCAGTGCAGCAAATGCAAAACTCATCTCTATCCCAATAACTGCAAACATTACACCTAACACCATTGAAAAGCTAGCCCTTTCTGGCACCAACTGTTCACAGCAGAACAACAGACAGCAAAAAGCAGAGGAAGGAAGGTACCTGTGACTTCCAGAAAGAAATCCCATCAAAAATACTAGTAATAAAATTCCTTAACAGACTGGCACTAAGAATCATCTATCAGTAAAATCTGTTCAGTTTGTTCTTACAGGTAAATGAATCTCCTCTGCCCTCCATTGTGGGGTATGCCCAGCCCTTGCCCCGGAGGGATCTCTGCTGAGATAAGAGATTTCACAATCGCCCAGCAGGACTCCCTGGAAAGGCAACCACTTCTTTGGTCACGGCGAGTAAAGGCAGACCCACAATCCTTTAGGAGACTCTATGCAGATCATTCTGTAACCCATTGGTCCTCACCCATCCCAGATCCTCTGTAACCCATTGGCCTTTATTGATCCCCTGTATCCCTATAAAAGCAAGCTCTCTGGGCCCCTGCAGAGAGAGAGCTCTCATCCCTGGCTTTCCCCTTCGCCGGAGGGGACCCACAATAAAGCTCCCTTCGTGCGGAACCAGCCACACGAGCCTCTCGTCTCTCTCTCTGGTCTGGCTTGGCCTGGAGGCTGCCCTGCAGAGCTGAGCTGGAATCATGAGCTGATATCACTAAAGAGCTGACAGCCTCTGCAAGGGCTCCTCTGCCAGCAGCTGAGGGAAGACACCGGGCCTCGGGAAGGCGATTCCTTTCAGGACCATCTCCCCGGACCGGTCACCTCTTCCTGGGTCAGAGCCGCTGACCCCCCCTTTCCAGCTGTAATACTCCATAATGACCACTAGCTATGTAAGAAAAACAATTATGAAGCATTTACTACTTGACCACCACATCTTAACACTTCTTTGGCAAGGTAAGTCAGCATCACATGTTACAGTGTCACTGAAAAAAGGCTAAAAATCTGCCTGCTTTGAGGTCTAGGAACACCTACTGTTGACAAAGTCAAATTGTGAGATCCAGCCAAATGGAAGACAAGTTCCGAGTTACAATTAATTTGAGCATAAAGAGTAGCAAAGATGAGTTCAGATTTACCTGGAGCTTAGATCTGTGGAGGGCAAGGTCTGTATTCTGCATAGCTATTAAACATGATTTAATGCAAAATAAACAAGAAGAAAATGTAATGCTAAAGCTAGCTCCTTATTAGCTCCTAGCTCTGTCCGCCATTAACTGAAAGTGACAGAGTAAAAGAGAAAGATTTAAAACAAAAGGAGATTAAGATTTTATTAAGAATATTTTAAAATCCCATTTTCTCTTTCACGGATTTATCTTACAGGGATTTATCTTATAGGGATTTATCTTTCCCCATCCCCTTTCCTCCCAGCCTCAGCAAATTTTCAGGATCAAATATGGTTCATAAAGCAATGCAGTTTTGGTGGTATAGATTGCTTAATATTGAAACAACTAACAGAAAACGAATAGATTCTCTTTCATTTCTTGAAGCTTTGCTACCCAATTTGCTTTGTATATTTTAGTATGCAAGCAGAAATCCAGAGATAATTATTAGCTGGATTGTACCAAAAACTTCTTCAACCACAGAAGCACCTTATTTTTTGTAAAAAGCGTCACAAGACACATATTGTAGGAAATCCTAGGACATACAATGGAAGAACTATTCAAGAGAATTACTTTTTTTTTTAAGTAGCACTTGAGGTATAAAAAAAGTTTTGATTTACTGCAAAAGTAGATGACAATTTCTTTGATATTTCAAATACTTTTGTATGGGTGACTTGCAAGCAAATGAAGAGACTGAAAATTACAAATACGTACTATATAAAAATGTCTTTGTTATTGAGATTTTCTTCAGACCACTTAGGTTTTAATATTAATCAATATGTCAGTATGCAAACTTCAACCAGAAATAATAGTGTCACGTCATACTTGTCCAGTGATCTAAGCATTCATACTTTTAAAATAATATTTTTACAGAATATCCAGAAACACATATCTCTCCTTCAGGTAGATAGCCACTGACATCTGTAACATTAATGTCTTGAGATAACAATTCAAAGCATACTACACAAGAGTTTTCCCTAAGCCTTTACAAAATGTTGGGGACTGTTCAAGAAACAAAATCCAAGTAGTCGCTTGCAGGTTGTCTCAGGGATACTCATAAAGACAAATCTATAGTTTCGATTGAAAAGATCAAAATTTTACTAATGTCTGGCCTGTTGAGGTACTTCTGTTTCTACCAACAGGCATTTAATTTAGGCAGTGTGGCAATGGACTAACTTCATTACACAGTTTCAAGACAGATTTCTAGAAGGCATGTCCCCTCAAAAAGCTGAGAGGTGACTTTATAAAATTTAATGCCACACTGTAAGTGAAAGGTAGGACAAAGTCCTAGTTAGTAACTACCAACTGAAGTATAACAGAACGCTCACACCTTCAATTCACCCAAAGGCTGCAATTTGTTTATGCCATTGTTTTTAACACATCCTGGTACAATTTAATGGGAGGGAATAATCATAATATCATAATCGTGTAACTCAGATAACAAACAGCTATTACTTCTCTCAAAGTTAATTAAATCATTGAAAATTCTGCTCATACTGAAAAAATATTGAGAAAATAACTTGTTCACAATCTGTTTTAAAGAACCATCTCCATATGCAATAAGGCTGTTTAACATGTTGTTTTAAGCTTCCTCTTACCTCCAGTGACATGTACACAGTGCTAATTGCTACTTTGATTTCTCCATCTGAAATCTCCTTGAGATCCTTGAGCATAATCTCCTCAATAATCACACCTGCTTGAGAAAAGAAATGAATTTCCATATATATAAATATCTACAGCTGACATATGCATCAACATAAATTAAAAACACAGCTTAGACTTTAATGCTGAACCTTCTGTATTTCAGCATATCATATGAGAGAATTAAAACCAATATTAATATTTCAATGCTTAATGTTTCTAGAGGGATTTTTTTTAAGGAAGAGATTTAAGGGAGGATACACACTAACAATAAGTATGAAGAATTAAGTCTCCTGCAACACCTGTGCTCCTGTGTGAACATTCAATTTTTTAAGTGTACATAATTCCAGCTGATGATAAATGTATAGATAGACCATTTCTGTGGTCTAACATGAAATCACCAATATAAAACACTTCTGAAATAACTAATATATTGAAAAGCACCTGTGGAAATATTCAAAAGCAAGCCACTTAAGATATTCTCTAAACACAGTCATTAAACGTTTCTGACCTTCTTCACAAATTGATAACACCAATGGGTTTTTCTTATGTCCATCAAACCATTCATGAACTAAGTATATATTTATATATATTTATATTTATTGAAACATTATCATCGGAATTGCAACCAGACATACTGGCATGTTTAAGCACACTGTATTGAAAATCCAGGTTACTAAGCTTCCCTCATTGGAGATGTTTGTCTAAAATGCTGTAAAGATTCTCAAAACAAACACATGTTATGTAGAAGAACATAGTTATATCATGTGATTGCAATACAGACATGATAGACAAATGTCTATGTAAAGAATGCTGCAAGCCACCTATCTCAGTGCAGGGCAACAACTAAAATGCCCACCAACCTTTACAGCATAGGAATTTAACACTCACCGTGTGTTTGTATTAATGATTTTCAAGAGGGAAATAAATACCAACTTGAGTCAAGGAAATTAATCCTTTCATTACTATTCCTGTACAGAGTCCAGCTACCGCATTCAATCCAGCAACAAGATGAACATTTACACATCTGTAATTTTAAAAATTTTGCATATAACCTATAGACTTTCTGGTGGGCTGCAACCTATTGTGCCTCAAATAAAAAATTAATTCAGGCCAATAAATCATTATTTCTGCATGAAACTGGGAAATTTTTTTGCTGAATTGTCCTAATACTGCCTGAAATAACAGGTAAATAAGGTAAAATACTCAGCAGTGGTTACATCCTTCAAGGGGCTTCTGAAACTCAGCAGCATCCTACTAACAGAAAAGTCACATGCAATATATGCTTATGTCATATGAATATACACTAAATATGTACCTTATAATACATATAAAACAGGAGCTATAAGCAAAACGAGTGCATGACAGTGCCCTCCTCATGTCTCATGTGACATACATAAATTACTGGCAACCAGTACCAAGTAGACTAAACCTACTACATATATACTTGTCCAAGTTTTGCATTTGATATTAGGGAAAACTTCATGACAAACAATACTAAACCATTTTCCCTGGCAACTGACAGAAGTAAGAACTGATGTCTATAAAAGCCACTTTCACTTTCCAATCTAGACAGCATACAGTTCATTCCTGAACTAAGACTACCTGAGTGGAGGAACTTAAGAGAATTAATATGAACGTTTACAGACCGGAACTAAATTAGCTTGTGATCTCACTGAAAGAAAGGGCAAAGGAAGCAGCACCTCAAATTCTGTCTTTATCTCCCAGATAGGGCAGCTGTCTTAGGCTGATGGTCGGAATTTAGATTTCTGCATATCGGCAGATAGAGAACAACAAGAAAAGACCCTGAGTCTGCACAGACCCTGTGTTTACCTGATGTATCTAACAGAGAAATATCTCAGGAATTTAATACTCACTCTTTGGTAACAACTTGGCAGCAAATTCTAGTAAAAAAATGTAAGAGTTATTGCAATAATTTTCTTCAGGTTTTCACAGCATTCCTTTAAAAGCCTGCTACTAAATTTTGGGTTTGAACATTGCCACTTTAGATCTCTGAATATTTCTGTTCGGTACTTCTATCAAAAGAAAGGAAAAGAATTTCAACTTTCTCACTGCTTCCTTAATCTTAGTCTGATGTCAAATTCACTTCACCTGTACATAGTAGTAAACTTGGGAAGAGTCATAAAACAAATCTAGCTGCACACCACATAGGCAATTGCAACACAATTTCTGCACATGGGCTGACATATTTATTATGTCCATGTGAATCAACCTAAATTCTTGATGAGCATACACTTGTAAAAACAATATATGAAAAAAATTAATGTTAATTTTATCTGTAAAAACAATACAAGATTATTTATGAGCTTAGTAGTTCCTAAAGAAATCACAATTCCATGATTTAGAATGTAAGCAACTTAATTTAAAATTAATATACTACATTTAACTGTCAATGAAGACAGCATGCTGCACCTATTTCCATCACACACAATAAAATAATATTCTGATATGGTTACATAAATAAATTTGAAACAGGTCTGAAAAATGGAAGGAAGTTGCACTACCTTGGGCATTAAACTGAGTCTCTTGAAGAACAGAGATAATTTGCTCTCGTGGTGGAAGATCTGGAAACTTTTCTTCCAAGATTGACAGTACTTTCTCCTGCTGCTCTGTAATTCTGTCAGCTTCCAAAGACATGCACTTGAAGAGAATGCTTCCTGAAACATTGAAAGACAAAAAATCAGTGTCTCCTGTAAGTATCAAAGAGGTACTACAGAAACAAGAAGGTTTACTGTATTGCTTCCCAAGCCCCTTCCTTCTTAGAGGTTGTTCCCTCTGAGAGTTCACTGAATTCACACAGAAACATCCTCCTAACATGAAGGTCCTAAATCTGAACTAGGCACCTCTTCGGTGCTTCTGCTACAGCTAACTGGCTGGTCCCAGGGCTGCCACGGTGTGCAGCATGCTTCTGTACACCCACCCAACACAGCTGTGCAGCACAGCCAGCAGCAGCCAACAGCACACCAGCCTATATTCCTCTCTCCAAGCACTAGACCAAGCGCTGGTATGTTTCGAAACATAAATCCACATTGTCAGCCTTCCTTCTACAGACATGTCAGTGAACTCCTACAGTGGACAAAAGGAAGAAATACTTTACTGTTAGGATGGTGAGCCACCAGAACAGGAGAAGATGTGGATGTCCCATCCACTGGAAGTGTTCAAGGCCCAGCTGGACCAGGCTCTGAGCAACCTGGACCAGTGAAAGGTATCCCTGTCCATGGCAGTGGTGCTGGAACTAAATGATCTTAAAGTCATTGGCCGTTGTGGTATAACTCACTCTGGCTAACTCTTGTCAATGGACGCATCAAAAAAATACCAATTAAGATAATCAAAATTTCAAAATTTAAGAGGGACATAACCCAGTAAATAACTTTATAGTGATTGGAATCATCTTACAATGCAGAAGTGAGAGTGATGTCTTTTCAGACAACTATGTCCTGCACACAAAGTCACCCTTTCATTCCCTGGAGATTGGGATCCCGTTTATTAATATAACCAAAGATAGTGTTTGCTTCCAATCACCCACAGTAAAGGGAAGATAATAAAATCTTATACTTCAGCATTGAAATTATTTATTATTCTATTGTGCACAAGAATTTAAAACAAGTGTATGATTTCATTGCGTCATGCTGGGTCAATGAGGAAATGAGTACAATAATATAAGATAGTTACTGCAAAACAAAGTGTTTAGGCCTTAGCACAGAGCAAAAAAGAATAAACAAAAAACCTTGACACTGCCACCCTCAATCTCATCCAATGAGCTAGGATCCAAACATGTACTATATATTCATTTTTCTTTTCTCCTACAATGTCATCACATGAAATAACAAACAGCATTTCTTCAAATTTCACAAAGCACTTGCAACAAAAGAATTGTGCCATGCTAAGTAAATTATTAGTTATTAGACAAATCCGGTGTGGATTCAATAATAAATAATGCTTAATAAGCCAAAAGGTGCTCCCCATCAGACACTAATTTCTGGAATTAAACACAAATACATGAAGTTCTATTCTGTGTTTCTATTACAGATATTGTAACTGCCAATATTCTTTTCATTCACATCAGGTTTTTATGTCAGTCTTTCAATCACTTTAACACAATGCTCCTGCTCTATTTGATAGTATTAAAAATATTCAATAAATATAGACTGCATGAAAATCATGTCTACTGATCCAGATTGACATTTCTAAATTTAGGTACACAAACCTGGCTCCATAACAAGCACATTTCAATTTCTACAGGTAAATAACTGATGAATAAAGCACCCAGGATATCTATACCCATTACCCATACCCCACTCAAGGCCTAGTTTTCAGTCCCTCTAACAGGAAGACAATTTCTCAATCAGCAGCTTCCATGATAATTCATCTAAAAATATCCCTTTGTTGTTCAACCCCATAGCAGATAACAGTGCTTGTGCTACATATATATTCTTGAGATATATGCTATACCTTGGGAACAGTGGCGACCAGAATGAATTAGACACCCCACAACACGCCTTCAGTCAGCAGAGAGCTGCATCTGGATAAATGGCAGCTCAGGGACCAGGCTGCCGGAAATATTTTAGCAACAGCAATTGTCTGGTTTGTTTTCTTCCTCCAGAAACAGAAAGGGAAATTGTTCATGCATACACAAAGGAAATGGAGACTCCAGCAGAATGTGCTGGATCTACAGTGTGTGCTCAAATTCATCATACCTACTGGAGGGAGGCTGCAGCATATCCCATTAAGCCTTCCAGCAGCACTAGGATGAGTTAGGCAGTCTGTCCATCTGCACAGAACCCCAGATACACACAATGTATGAAACTTTTACCACAGCTGTGTGTGCTTCAGGGAATGGAACATTTGAGTAAGACCAAGAAGAGAAAATCCTAATATAAACATACAGGAAAATGCAGAAGAACAAGAGTTGTGAGTTGTATATCCAACCAAGCTCACCAGTTTGGAAGTAAACATGACGTGAGCTTCACTCACCATAGGCAAGACACCTTAAAAAGGTTTTTAAAAGGCTGCTTTTGTCACTAGTCACAACAATACTGTAGTGCTTGCAATTGATAACTCTTCTACTAGGATGAAAGCCAGAAAAGGATCATTCTCAAATTACTAGGATGTTACTAGCAAGCCCTAAGATCAACATTTACTTGTCCTTTCATACTATGATCATTCTTCAATTCTGTCCTCATCAGCAGGAAAGAAAGGCACACCTCATCTCTCCCAGGCATCCTCAGTATTCCTATGAGGGTTAAGATACCATGTAGTTTAGAAAAAGAGTTCACTTAAGGTAATTTTGCTTGACCAAAGATCATTAGTCCATTTAGTCATGTGTCGTCTCATAAATACCTGCTGTAAAAGCAATACATGGTCTCAGAAATCTCCTGCAGATTTTACTGAGTGCTGGTACAACTCCCCCAGGGTTTCTGAAAGCATAATGGTGGCTGCTCTGTCTGCTTACAAGCAGAGAAAAAAATATATAATACGCAATACAAGATTCAATATTATTTCTTGTGTACATCACACTTTACCACATTTTTTTTTTTTCTGAAGAAGAGGTCACTGGAAAATCGGCTAAGGCTCTTAAAAAATGTGCATTTTATTCTTTTTTTGCAAAGCAGTTTGGAAGTGAAGCATTAGTTTTGCCAAAAGCAATTGCTGTGCATTAATATTAAACATGATCTAATGAAGGCAGAAGTCGTTTTGGGAAAACATTAAGAACAGCACAAGCATCTCCTGAATTTTAAGTTTATGGCTGAGAGAAAGTACACTGAAAATACAGGCATTTCTCCTGTCAAGGTTTTGTTCCATAACCTGGAAAAATAAAGGGCAGGGAAAAGGGGGAAAACCAACAGTCCCTCATGGAAAGTATACTTCAACACTCCTCACACACACACCCCCCACAACCCTCAAAAAACCACAAACCAAAATTGTAAACATATCCAAGTAAGCAATCTTTATTATAATTAACAGGAAATTTGATGAAGCTGCGATAAAATGTAATTAGGGAGAAGAGGAGCATGACCTCCAAAAAAACTGCTTCCATATATTTTAAAAAGTGTCAGTCCAAGTAAGTGCAGTGTTTGGTGCAGGTCAAAATGATCCTTTCTTCCTAGCATATATATTAAGGATGCATCAGTGCAGGAACATGTGAATCATCTGACCAATGCACAAGACAGAACAAAAAAATCCTGGCGTAATTCCCGAAGTCCTTAAAAGGGCATTTCTTAACATTTGTCTGGGTGGCTAGAATAACAAACTAATCTTCTCTACTGAAAGTCAGACTGCCCCAACAGACCATGAAAAGTCCTCAACTACGCAGCTCATCACTAGCAAAAGCAGATTCACATTAAAAAAACTGCTGATGCTCTTGCTGGAAATCTGTCTATATTTACATGTTGCAGTTTGCACCTTGTGGCATCCTTCAAGGCCTTATACAAATAAACATAAGGAGGCATTTTTGAGAGTGCATTGACCCAAGATACCTGACAGTGAGTACTTGGAATAACATCCTTGCCAGCTGGCTGCAACAGAGAATGTAATGATTCAGCAGTTTAATGGATCTTGAGTTTGGCAACAGTCCCCTTATAAACATCTCTTGGGAAATAAAATAATACAGGCCCAGGACTCTGGCAGGTTCTATAACTGTTTGCTTCTGGCACAAATCCAGGGACAGCACAAGCTCTAACTTCAGGCAAATATGGCTGTACAACACTGACTCTCCAAGCAGGCTCTAATCAAAAGCCCAAGGGTAGAATTAGCTTATATCACGTCTGGTAAGGAGACAAAGATACCAGAAAAGCATTCACCTAAAAAAAAAAAAAAATCTTTAAATATAAAAATGCCTAAATCAATAATGCTCAGTTTCACAAGAAACATCTTTTCTCTTGACTTTTTTTTTTAAACATAGACAAGCGGGTAAAGTTTGCTCAAAGTTGAAATGTGGCAGGTTATAAATGTCTGCCTTTTTATTAAGATTTTAAAATTGCTAACAGATTCTAAGAAAAAAAGAAGTTTCAAAAACAGACAAAAAATGAAACTGTCCAGGTCACTACATGATAATTACTCAAACACGAGATTTTATATTATCTTACAAGTCTCGTATCAAAATACTCACTGGAATGCCAGAAAATGAAAGAGGCCTTCCCAGCTCTGAGACTCAGACAACAGCCTCTCTCACCATTTTTATGCAAATAAAATCCTAATTCTTAACACTCGTGACTTCTACTTTGTCCTTCTGTCCTGAACTTCACCTGAAATTCAGACATACTAATCATATACAGATTTACATTGGAAGTAACGTAACAAAATGTGAAAAACACAGGAGTGCCTTTTCGCAGCTTCCGTGCCTGTGAAGTGCCCCTAGAGAGAGGCGACAACCTGCGAGCCTCCACGTTCATCAGTTGTGAGAATAAAACAGCCACCGCTCCTTCCAGACCATGATACATGGTCCCTTTGTTTCCGGTGCTATGGTAAGATGAATTTAAGAAGCTATACCTCATGATAAAAGACCACAATATATGCAAAGAAACCCAAAAGCTAGATCTGGCAGGCTGTATTTAATCTTTTAATTTCAGACTGTTGTAGTTTGATCTGCCATTTACATACATCACTATCTATGACCTCTAATTTTTTTTTTTTAATTAATCTCATCAAAACCAGTGATGGGTTCACTGACTTTTCTAAATTTCTAATGAAAGATTCGTAGGTACCAGTAACTTTTTCTGTTTTACGAGATCAAGAGGACTTGCTGCATTGCTGCACCTTTTATCCATATGAGCTGCATTTCTGGCAGTAGCAAAGCATCAAGTCTCAGGTGCAGCTGTGTTTTGTTCCCTAGGCTTTGCCAGTTGCTTCTCAAACCATGAAAAAGAAGGTATGCAGGGACTTTTTATCCACTATGCACTACCGAACATAATAATCAAAATGTAATTACTCATTGATAAAAAAAAAATTAAAATTAGCTACTATATTCCCGAAAACTGGAAGTGCTATCTCGAATGCAAACACTAATAAAAGCACTTTATTTTAATTTGGATGCAGATTAGAGGCACAAAACATGCTGACACATCCACATACAGTACTTGAACATGTTCTTGAACATTATTCAGACCTCTCCCTCCTGACTCTCGGCCAACAAACAAGTATCCTGATATTCCCCAAAAATCTTTTTTTTTGTATTGTATCCAAAACCAATTACTATGCTTGGTCATTTGCTTAGATTCCTGGAAAGACACTCAACCGAAATTTGGAGCTTACAAAAACATTTCATGTAGATGCTAAAAGAGCTGGCAGATTTATTTTCCCATTTTTACAGCCGCTTGTGAAAGTCTCCTTTCTCACACAAGCTAGCTGAAAACAGTGTAGAGGGTTTTGTAAACCAAGACTTTATCTCACAAGTGCAAACTTGTTATGTACAGTCTTGTTTGCCACACTGGGAAAAATATTTTGAAATGGGTGTCATAGCATTCAGCCAATCACTCTGGGAGGTGGATGGTCAAGAACCCAATAATGTTATAAATCTCTTGTGAACAAGGCTATATAAATGAGCATGTAATTAATTAAATGATTCCATCCCATTCTATCCTGGACTCAAAGTCTGTGTCGTTCATCTTGCCATCCCTGCAGACAACAGCAAGTTTCATAGCAGGTTAACTAAAGCTTGTTAGCATGGAAAGATACCATAAGGGCAAGCCAAATGCTGTGTTACTGTTAATGCTTATTCTGTGGAATATTTTAGAAAAAAATAACTTTTGTGATTTCTTATAACATGTTTATTAGTTATCACAGTGATGAGTACAATGATAAGCCAAGATTCTAGTTGCTTCTGAAGTCTAAATGTAGACAAGTTTTCATAATCCTCATTAAACATACCCACATTAATTTCTTAAAAGGACATTTAACAGTTTCACATAATTAAAACTGAAAACCAATAAAATTCATTGAACATTATTAAAATTCGGAAGTAACTTAAAAGTAGAGACTGTTCTTTTCAACACCAGTTTGATTTCCAATTGGAAAGTTCTGCTGCAGCAAATAAACCAAGAAAATGAATACAAACGATGAACTTCCAAGACAGAGAAGAAGATACTTCTGATTGTTGAAGCCCACCCCCTCTTTGTACTCTGCTGGGCATACAATACAAAAGAAAAGGAGAGCATAATGAAGATTTGGTAACACTGTTTTTAAACAGCAGAAGTTTTGCATCACGCCATTAAAACATGGTTCTATAAAAAAGTACCACCATTGGGAGGGAGAAGCTTTAACTTGTAAATATTAGATTCCAATCCATATTGTTGTCCACAATGCCCCTGGAATCAACGAACTGCACAGCTTTTCCAGCTACCCAGCTGGTATGTCGACAGCTTCATTTAATATTCTTGTCTAGTGATACAGCAAAGACCTCTCATGCCTATTTTTAAATGCACATTTTTAATATTCAATATAATGTTACTCTTTAACAAACTCTTTACTCCCTGCTTCTTTTATGAAGCTTCCTGTGGTCTTTAAAGGGATTGTTAACCAAAGAATGGATCACACTCTTTCTGCATGAGCAAATTCAGAAACACTCCATTAAACCTTTCAGTATTTAATATAAAGAGTAATCTCTCACCTCTGAGGAGATAAGCCAGTTGCTGAGTGATTAACTCTGGCGCCTTTTGAAGAATCTCTTTTACGACTAAAGAGGAAGAACACGCTTGTAACTCCAGGCTCCTGTCACATTGCTCATCTGGATTGATGACTTTGACAACAGCTGATTCCAAACTTTTATCCTCACTATCAAGTAAAAGTTATATATATATTTATCTTTATAGCTGCTTAGACAGCCCAGCAAAAAGTGCAACATTTTTTAAAAAATTCTGGACTACAACAGCATTGTTATAGCTACCTGAAGCCTGCTATAAAGCCAAAGGACATCACAGAGGTCCTAGGCCTGTGATTTTTTAAATTAAGTGCTCAGAGTACTTTTACTGCTTGATATATCACCAAGTACAACATTTTCCTCACCAAAAATCTATAAAAAACTAATAATTTGAAAAAAATATTTCTACATGTGCTGAAAATAGCCCTCTTTATATAGAGGAGATTTAGGATTTTCCCAACTGAATATTCTGAAACATTACAAAAAAAATTTTTTCTTGCATTTAGATACTTTATGTTTCTGTTTGCAATAGCAGTGACCAAGCCAAACTAATTTTAATAATGAAATACCTACCGTAATTCTTTAGAAGGAAGAAACACAGGAAGTGAGAGTAATAAACAAAAAGCAGATCTTACAGATAATTTTTACTGAGGAGTGAATGATGCACTGAGCTGACGGCAGTTAACACATCAACAGCTATGAGATTCACACATATCTCTCTTCAGATTTTCCCTGCTTTTAGTCTAATCCATAAACTTCTCAGAGTACGATGGGGCCATAGGATGCTACTTGTCTTAAATGAAGTTCTAAGGAGAGCAGGAAGCAAACAGCATCCTTCACTCTGGGCAAGACAGGTAGACCATTACAAAGAGGCTCTCCATAAAAGATTCACAAGGGTCTTGTAAACAGTCCCTCCTAAAAATGGGCATATGGACTGTGGTCTTACAGAGAGCAACTCTGAGCCTTCTGAAAGGCTGTAGTTGGTAAGGACCACAATAATCCATCAGCCATCTTATCAGCACATATGCAAGTGTCTGGGCACCTGCAAATCAATATAAGACTTTTAAAGGAAAGCTAAGAAGCAGGAAAAAAACTCTGATCTCTTATCTACTGGCCACAGGAAACTTCCAGACTATTTGACTCAATTAAATTACCTAATCTGTGTGAAAATACAAGGTTCTTAAAAGTGGAAGTTCCATTAAAAGTGATGCAAAGATGACTGTTCACCCTGTTACATTTACTGAACATAATGCAAGATAAAATATATCTTAGCTTCTTTGTTTTAGGTCTGTGTTAACATAGCAATATGAATATTAATACAGAAAAACCATAATTTTTGGAACAGCTCAAACTCACTCAATAAGCCATCTTACTGTACAAAAAACGCAATACCTTGTCAGCATGTTGCTGTTTACAAGTGTTAAAGACAATTTCCCTTCAGCATTCAGCTGATGCAAATTGATTTCATCTCGGAAGATATGGAATGACTCTGGGATATTCAGCTCTTCCAAAATAAATCTTGTCTCAGTGAAGTAGCTGAAGTCTCTTCTTGGTATGTTCAACACAGGTAAGCAAAGAACATCAGGAGGACTGACCTGTAACATAGGTGTGCATCTGTCAGAATTGCATAAAATTGGCCCTGTTTTTCATCAGGAAGGTATTTCAGCAGAGTGAGCAGTTAGAAACAGCCTGGATTTTGTGTTTGGGGTTTTCTCCCCTTAACTAAAAAAAATTTAAATTGTGCTTTTTTTTTTGTTCATCTGTCTCTGTTTGCCTCCTACAGAGTACCTGGGAAACCAGAAGAGGAAAAGGATTAGGGAATGAAGCACAGGAGTAATTTTTTCCTGCTATTCAATAAGCCATCTAATAACCACTCATTCATTTTTGTATGGAAAGAAATGTAGATTATTTATCTTCTAAATACTCAACTCTGATAATAACAAAATCATTGTCCAGAAAAAATGTTTTTAGAGTAATTGATTTAACAATAAGATGTCTGTAACAACCTGGAACAAGTGAATTAAGACCACTCTTTCCAATTTTTCCATTACCTTTTCTAGGAAGTAGGCATAGGCCAGGGTAGAAATAAGTGAATCCAAATCACAGGGTTTATTCCCAAGAACAACATGGACTTTTTCCAGGCGTTTGCTCCTGTTCTGTAACACATGAGAAGACAATTGCCATGAGTGGAAATTATGAGAAAAAGTCAAATCACCACGACATTTCAAGAGACAAGGTAAGTATCAGGCTTTGTTCTCAGTCGTAGCATTTTTCACCACTGGCTGAAGGAATGGACATCCTGTGGGATCAAACATGCCTTGGCTTCATAGCCCCCAAGAAAGCCAAAAACTAAATTTCACGAGAGACAGTGGTTTAGAATCCAATGAGGTCTGAACTGGACAGAAGCCTTTTTCACAGCAAAGTAACAGGTAAGCAGCAGCTTCATGTACATGTGGAAAAAACTTTTCAAAACACCTCACAAATCCATTTAGAAAAACAGTCCAAAATACACAAAGCAAAATACACAGCAAATAATATGCAGCAAATTTTCATTTTAGTTTTACAATTTTTTCTTTACTCAGCTGAAATCAGTAAATAGACAAAGTAACTGCCTTTCACCCTGAATCTTCAGAAGCTGAACACAGATGAAGTACTATGAGCTTTGAATTTTTCTCACTTAATAAAATTTGGAGCCTTCCAAGCAAGAGGAAAAGACAAGGCAAACCTACTGTGTGAAAGCAATGTATTGAAGGGAAGGGTCTACCTTCTTCGTAACTGCACACACAGAATATAAGATGAAGTTTTTTCTTGTGCACATCATTGCTGTCAAGCTAGCTGCACAGAAACATTACAGTTTCTTTTCTTTGAATGCTTCTTAATTGTTGGAACATATGTGACTGATGCTAAGAGACATTTCATAAACAAATACATACAAGTAAACATTTTTGTTGTTGGAGTGTACAGGCTGATGTACTACTTGCTATTTTTAATTGGAATTCTGGATATCAAATAAAATCTTAGTCTTTCAACAGAAGCATATAATTATTACATTACCCTTAACAATGATAAATGTGCAATTTTTTTTAAGGTAATCTTTTTTCTCTATGTCCAGTCTTAGTTCTACCTGGATATAAGGAATAAACTTAGGTTCTCTTTCCCGTAACGGAACACAGCCATCAAAATACGTTTGGGTAACAAATCCAGGACACATTCTCCATTCCCCATATATCAGGAAAGACAGACAGCTTTCTGAACAATACAATGACTGGAACACATATGTTCATTTATGCTCTAAGTCTTCAGGAGCAACAAACTGCCTCCATGTACCTCTTTTCAATATGATTTCTGTAATATGTTCTTCTGCAGCATGCATTTCTGATTGATTTGACACCATAAAGAATGAAAATAAAGCTCATGAGCTCATCCTTCTTTTAGTACCCACTCTGTAAATAATTTCTTCATAATATCTAATCTAAACCTGCCCTTTTCCAGTTTAAGGCCACTCCCCCTTGTCCTATCACTACATGTCCTCATCAAAAGTCCCTTTCCAGGTTTCTTGTAGGGCCCCTTTAGGTAGTAGAATGCCACTCTAAGGTCTTCCTGCAGCCTTCTCCAGGCTGAACATTCCCAACTCTCTGAGCCTGTCTTTGTAAGAGCTGCTCCAGCCCTGTGATCGACTTAATGGATCTCCTCCGGACTCCAACAGGTCCATGTCCTTCTTATTTTGAGGACCCCAGAGCTGGATGCAGTGTTCCAGGTGGGGTCTCACCAGAGCAGAGCAGAGGGGCAGAATCCCCTCCCTGGCCCTGCTGCCCACGCTGCTTTGGATGCAGCCCAGGACACAATTGGCTTTCTGGGCTGTGAGCACACATTGCCAAGTCATACTGAGCTTTTTTCCACAAACACCCACAAGTCTTTCTCCTCAGGGCTGCTCTCAGTCCCTCTCCATCCAGCCTGTGTTTGTGCTCGGCATTGCCCTGTCCCAGGTGCAGCACCTTGCACTTGTTCTTGTGGTTCATGAGGTTTGCCCAGGCCCATCTCTCAAGCCTGTCAAGGTCCCTCTGTGACAGAGACGGTTATCAGCAATACTTTTCCCCCCACGTTTCCTGCTTTTCACTGAGCAGAATTTTTTTCTCTTCTCCTTCCCCTCTTGCAGATCCAAGATACATGATTTCACCAATATTTCATTTCGCCGCGTGTAGCAGAATGAATGGCTTTTTACCATCTAACTGTTATTTAGTAAAAATAACCCTCCAAATACTCTCCATATATACTGTCCATAAATGCAACCCTGAAGTACGCCATCCAAGCATACTGCTTATCTTACAGGTCTGAGACTGCTTCCTCTTTCACCATCTCAGATACAAGTCTGCTTGGTCTGCTGCATGCTAATCAGCTATCTTCAGGAGAAGCAGGCACAGGGAAGTAAGAGGGAAGTAAGGTTTCCTCTCACAGGTGTTTCCAAGCAAAAATCCAGGCAGAGAAGCCCACAATCCAGAAGACAAAGATGCATAAGCCCAGTAAGGCTTAAGCTACAATAGCACTAAAATGTGATTACCTCCTGCAGTTATCACAGCTAAACCTGAGTGGAAACATGAACTGTCAGTATCTCTAAGAATTAAAAAATTTAGGAGGTTAATGATGAAGCTAGAACTCTTAAATTAAACTACATAGGAAACCAGTGATTTCTCTTCATGCTGATGAGTTTTTGTTTGGCTAGATTCAAGGTAAACTGTAAAATGCACAAACATTGGATGCCTGGGATAAAATGAATTAAAGAAATTATGTGTCATTTTCAGATGGCATCACTCAGGATAACTCAATTTAGATCAGACCTGCATAGATTAACATTCACTTACTGTGCTCAGGAAAGACATTTATAAACATTAGGCTACTTCTGCAATCTACTAAGAGATCTGAGTCTCAGATATTTACTACGAAGAAACACTCATATCTGTTCGGTTTTGTTATCTATTAACACACAAAAGCATTAGTATGACAACTGCACCTTTACGCAACTGCAGTAAAAATATCATTTATTGGTTGCTACCTGCATCAAACAGCTGATACATTCAAACATACTCCAATACTGGCAATCAGGTTTGTAAAAATTTTGCCTAGGACAAGTAACTACAGTGATTGATCAAACTACAATATTCCAGTCAAAAATTACATTATCTCTACTTTTTTTTTCCTCTGTTAATGGAGAAGATGAAGTGATCTTGCAAGATAAATACTGAAGACTCATCCTAGTATAAACAGGAATGCCTACAAAATGCTCACTGTATCAAGGCAAAAAAACTTTTCCCGTTCCTTCATACACGTTCACCCCACACAAACACAGAGCACAAATGCACACCCAGTAGCCACACACAGCCTTGCTTTCTGAGCCACTGCTTCCTTTTTGCCTCAAATATCACTAGTTCTGTCCTTAAACTGTAATGAAATCCCTGTATTTTACTGCATGGAATGGGACAGCACTTGTCAAGCACAGCAATTCTTTGAAGAAGCAACATGGCTCAACAGAAGCATATTAAAAAGGAAGAAGCTAAGGAATCACATAGCAATATACAGTGTCAGATACAACACTGAAAGCTTTTCCAGCCTTGTGGCTGAAGCACCAGCCAGGGGCTACAAGCTTCACAGACACAGCTTCCCCAGAGGTGCACAGGAGAAAATCCTAACTATTCCAAATAAAGGCCAAGATAATAAAAAATCTGTCATTCCATATTTAAAGTCATCAAATCACACGAGAGAGGATTTTTGTACCTACTTAGTAGGTGTGGAATTCTACCTCCAAACCAGAGGTAGAATTGAGTAGTCATTTTGGAGTGCAACTTGCATCTGCCTTATAGTATCAGACAGTATTATGCTTCCAGTGGCCTGAGGGCTTGTAACATGATTATACATCTCTGTTGTCAAAGAAATGGCTTTAAGCCAAAGCAAAGTCAATTTGATATTTCATGCAAAGTTCAAGTTACTTAAATACTTAGTAAGTTTTTTCACAAGAAAGCTTTATACTGGCCTGGAAAAAAACAGATATTCTCTTATTCTAAAAACAGATATAAGAGATAATCCCTGTTTTCTCCCATTTTTGAGGACATTAAAAAAAAATTATAGTATTTCTCTGCCCCTATAGTATCCCATTTATCATGTACAGTAAATGACACATAGTAATCTAAAGTACTAGCTGTCAAATACCTGGTTACATAATGATTCTTCCCTAAGGAACACAGGTGTAATTGCAAAAATTTTAAGTGTGACATACTTTAATCATTACCTATTGAATATCTGTTGTATAGTTTTGCTCTACTTACAAATCTGAAAAAAAAAACCCTTTACAGCAAAGATCAATACCGTTAGCAGAACAAATATAAAACAAAAGGAGGATTTTCTAATTCCACACCATCTGATTTTGTGTGGGAGACAAGGCCCTACAAATAACACAAACAAAAGTGGAAGGATCAAAAACTCAACACTGTCCTCAGAAATGGCTAGATAGGCATAAAATGTTACCTGATACTTTTCCTTGAATAAGATATGATAAGAAAAAGCTATGACTAGTCTATAACAAAGGCTAGGAGAAGGTCTTCACACCTTAGTTGTCATACATATAGAGCTTGTACCCGTAATTTATCCAATCGTACTCGCACTCTGATGGTGAGTGCACTTTGCACAGCAGGTTGAAAACAGCCTTATGATTATGTCTGCTCTTCTGAAATTAGTATTTTAGAAGCTATATGTAAGACTCAAGCTCTTGATAGAAGGGGTTTTATTTTAAAATGTTGCTTCCCAAATTCACAACATTCCACAGAATGATGAAGTTCCTTCAAAATTAATAATGGAAATGAGGCAGGTTAACTATCTGACAAGCCAGCCAGGCAAGAAGTCTTATCTTTAGATTGTTCCTGGAATTTCCACAGGACAGGAACTCTCTTTTCCAGCCATTTCTAATCAAGAAATGGCACGGTCAGCTATTGCTGATGAGAATGCAGTTCAGTATTTCTGCATTACCAACAGGCTCTGATTTGGAATTCTGCAGGCAGACAAACTTAACACTGTTCAAGAAATAATTCTTAGGAACAGCAAACATTTACTCTCTTTTCACTTTTAGCTAATGTTATAGCCTGTAACTGTAGGCAAGTCTGCTCTGCCTGTTTTTGAAATACCTTCTCTCTAGCTTATTACACACATTTATTCACATTGCAAAAATCCAGAAATGAACAATGATTTCTACATCAAGTTTTCATTTGAAAAAGAATAGCTGGAGTAATCAAATAATGCATAAATTCCATTTAAATATAAAAAAGAAGCACTACAGAATTGAGAACATCAATCAAAATCTTGTTAGCTCCTTTTAAAATTAGATTTATTCCATCAATTGGTTTGGCATTGATTTTTCACCATGTTTTATAAGCTTTACATGTTCACACTCTCCTGCTTCTCCAAATTTTTGCCGAATCAACATTTGAGACAGCATTTCCACTTGATCATGGAGTGCATGCATTCCAAATACTCAATAGTAAGCGGCTTTCAAACTGAATCGTGCATGGGGTACATATATATGCCCACATTCACATACGTTTTGGAAGTCTGACTTTGACACCATGTGTTTGGATCCCATCTTTGCTGCTATATCAAGGTAAAAAGTGCATTAAGTCAGACAGACATTAAATATGCTTCCTCTTAGAGAATTAAAGAAACCTAAATTTGTATTATGTAAGATAAACAAAATGATAAAGCAAATACTTATTTTAATGGCCTTAGGCTCAGTAACAGTATCACATTACTCTTCCTGCAAAGACAAAACAGGATATGGTCTACTATGGCTGAAAAAGGAAAATGTTCCCAGCCCAATGATTATTTAAGCTTGACTCAGCAGTACTTCAACAGTCTGTCAATAGGATTCTCTATGATAGAAGTTATTAAAATAAAAGTCTCTCTCTTTCACTTGTGCAGCATTAACTCATTTGTTGTTCAAATTAACCTGTCTTGCACAGGATTAGTGCTCTCACCTAATAACTGAATATACAGCATACAGAAATTCAACTTTGCAAAAGAACAAGTTATATTCCTATTCCAGGTCATCTTTAGTGTCTAAAATGTCTAAATCTTCGAATTTCCACCTCGAGCTATGTAATTCCTCTTCTCTCCTCCTCCCCACTTGCCACTTAACATGCAGAAGTGAGACTGGGATGCCAATCTAGTTTACAGGGCTTGATTGTATTCATCTGCTTTAGGAGCTGTTTGGCTTACTATAGGACCAAACTGTTCTTTGAGATACTAGACACAAATGACTTAAAAGTAAGGAGTGTATTTGCCAGAGGAGCAGAGTGCCCCTGTCATATTAATTGTATCAGCTCTGTGGTGCATCAGGAGGTGACTGGCGGCAATAAACCCGTACGTCATACAGAGGCTGAATAAATTATACAGAGCAAAGAGAAAGTGTATTGGATAAAAACAGGTGGGTTTGTTTTGGTGAAGGTAAGGGAATGCAACTCAAATAATGCAGTTAATTTACCTGCCTCTCACAGACTCAACATCTGACCTTGGAGTTTAAGAAGTTTAGCTGCTTCTTTAAAATGAAGAAAGCAACTTTGCAATCGAGAATAAATTGACCAAGAGTCAGAAGGCACTTGAACACTGCACGTTACAGAGGCCTTTGGATTTAAGTTTCATGTTTCTTAAGTCAGTGTAACCCTTAGGTGATGGGCACCAAGCTGAAAATGAAACCATAGCCTGAAGTAAGCCAACAACCCAGTGGAAATATCATTAGTGAGCAAGAAAATCATACCTCAAAGAGATGATCAGGCAAAAGTCACATCAACTTTTACCTTTCTTGTTCAACAGCTTATTATCATACTATAATTCTAAAATGTCTTTGGTTTTTTACCCATTCTCTGGTGAGAATGATGCCGAAAAGATGCCAGTTTTTGTTTTCACTTTTGTTTTGTTTTGGTTTTTTAACTTCAGGATTATTTCAAGTTGCTCTTTCTTATTCCACACTGAAAATCAGAAACCTACTCCTTTGTAGCAGCCAGTAGTGCTCTATACACCATTCCACAAAAACTCCTTTATTATCATTGGCAGCTTCTTTTTCCATGAGGGAATTGTATTGTTGTAATATGATTTACTCCTGTTGTCCTCCTGAATGATAGATATTTGGCTGATTTGATGTATAAGCTGAGCACAGAATAAAAATTGTAATACTGTGCTTGTTAGTAAAATGACAGTGCACTCAGAATAAAACCTGGCTTAAAAAAAAAATCTGGTTTTTTTTATTTGTAATGTTATGAGAATAGAAACATATGCTTCATTATGAGAATACGGTCTTTCTACTCATACAGTAATTAGTTATGTCCATAGTATTTAGATCTCTGAATTGTCCCCACTATAATACTAATGTCAGAGCTATAGACATATTGCAAATGAGAAAGAGAAAATGCATAATGACATTCCTGCATTACTTTTAACATGCATGTGATTTCAGTGTAGGGCTACTCACTAATAAAATTATCTTGCTTTAATACCTAATACTTATTTTCACATAGATGACACTACAGCAATAGAAATTTAGACATAGTTTACTTGGTAAGTACATCGGGGTTCAGGCTAGGGACAGAGACAATATGTTACCTCTTGGACACATATGCAAAGATGTAATACATACATCAGAAATATCCATGTATGAAGTGATCCTCTTTCTCTGATTATTTGGGCTGTGTCCGGGTATCCAGACTGCTCATGAAATCCAAAGAGATCATTAATACAGTGACCCACTGAGTACTTCTTGGAGCAGTCTGAAACTACTTTGGTCAATTTGCCTTAGCAAAAAATTCAGTTCAGATGTTCTCTACCATGACACACCTCTCCTTCAGCATAACCAAAGAGGCATAACCTATGTCAATACTATTGAACTAAGACCTCCACATGCGCTGAGGTGACTGAGGTCTTCTCAGTCACTCATCCTCCGTTCCTTTTGCACTGGCCATCTTTTTCCAGAGCAGAATCATGCAAAAATGTGCCACTGATGTCTTCAAAGCCACACGTGTGAGATTTAGGGGTGGAGCCTGCATTCCATTTCATCAGCTAATACCAGTGTATTTCTTCAATAATCCTGGACGTCAATAAGCCTAGATGTATTGCCTCTGCAGTTCTGACGGACGTTCCTCTTGTGATGGCAAGTAGCCTCCACAGAGCTTTTGGAATTGGTTTCAGGCGACAAAGTTTGTTTCAGCATAAACATTACCCAAAACCTTGTCTGAATCAGACTTCCCCATCTATCCCTAAAGCATTAAGAAAAGATTTAAACATATTTCCTTGATACCATTTGGCTCACTGCAGATTTTTGCTGTGTTTTAAGCACACTACTGACTGCATTAAATAACCTCATAATCACATTTAAAGGCTTACTGATCTAGTGCCACCAATATACTAAAATATATGATACAAATGCAGTCAGCATTTTCCATACCATATGCTTGT
Organism: Corvus hawaiiensis; assembly: GCF_020740725.1. Classification (NCBI taxonomy): domain Eukaryota; kingdom Metazoa; phylum Chordata; class Aves; order Passeriformes; family Corvidae; genus Corvus; species Corvus hawaiiensis. The sequence continues at coordinate 42,769,605 of NC_063255.1, read as the reverse complement.
AAATGTTATTCTGCAGGGAACCAATTAAAACTATGGAAAATTTGGAACACAGACATATGGAACAAAACAAAGCAACTTATCTTGTCACCATGGTGCTTGCTCAGTACATCGATTAGGGAATGGTGATATTATAGGACAAACAAATGTCACTTTAATTAAAGTATGCTGAAAGGCAATATACAATAGTAATCTAAAACATTAGTTTTTGCTGTGCTGATGTTAGTTTTCCTTCTAATTAGATAAAACAGGTAAAATACCCTCCTGAGCAGGAAAAAAAAAAATAAATCCACAAATATTCCTATTTGAAGTAATGCAACACTAGTCCTAATTTACTGAAAAACTTCCTCTTTTAACATCAATGAGAAAAAGGTAGGAAACTGAAACAGAATGTTTGGGTTTCAGGAAAAACATTTAAAATACTGCTAAGCATATAGGATTTTTCAGGGAAAAATAAGTTTAAGCAGGGACTTATAAGTTTTTCTGTTAAAATTTTGTGCATCAGGGAAAATAGTGAATCTAATCCTTGTACTTGTCTAGCACAATTGACAATGTAAAAATAATAAAAGAACTGGAAGAAATAACAATCACTTTAAAGCAAAAAGTTATCAGGAGGCAGAATCATGGTTACCTCATTGCCAAGGAAATTTGGGAAAGATCTATAGGAGGAAATATGCTCAAACTTGCATTTCCCATTCCTTCTTCCACTTAAGAGTTCAGCACTGCAGTAGATAAGGTCCCACAAGGCACCACAGTGCCCATTAAAAAGATTACCAAAAAGATTAAGAACCTTGAGGTTACATATTTGGGTAAGACTCCTGTCCTATTACTCTTGTATTGTGCCAATGACACCTTGAACTGGCATACAGATGATGATACTGCAAACAATATTTATGATGATGATTATTTTCCCTCTGAAACACATCTCCATTTCACATTACTTTGTCTCGACATAGAATATATGTGTAACTGAGCCATGTTTTTAATTTAATGTACTAGAACAAGTGGTACAGAGGGGGAAAAAAAAAAGGAATTAAGTTAATTCTGCAGTCATCAAGTAATGTTCCAGCACAGACAAGATCTGTCAAGAACCTCAATACAATAAACAGATCTTCCCCATATAGAATTATAGTTAGTGACAATTGTCACTAACTACAAAAAATCCCCACTCTGAATGGAGGGAAAACTACATTAATGGTAAGTAGGATATTGATTGCACAAACTCTTATCTACCACAGTAGTTCAATTTCATCTCCTAAAAGGTATGTTATAGAGTGTTGAACCACAGAACTAGAGAGTATACAGTTTTAGAAATTATCTTTATGGTAAGCATATCAACTTCTGCTTTAAAAGTATGGAAAATATTACACACAACCATTTAAAGTGTAATTACAAAGTAAACTAAAGCACTGTTTGTATTATAAAGCTTTAAAACTATTTTTTAAGGGTATCACATTATTTCAGTTAACAAAATTTGGTAAGCACTAACATAATATAACAGCAACAAACACAACTATAAGGGGTTTTTTAGATTTAAGATTTGGCTCAGTTTCATTAATTTTGATTAAGGTTTTCATAATGTATTATTTCAGATTTTATTACAGAGAAGGAAACAGGAGATATAAATTGACAAATTCACATATGAAGAGACATTAATGACTGATTAAGACATCATCCTCAATGATTTTTGCTGAATCCTCTTACTTAACACCAAAATGGGTAATTCATCATCCCTGGCAAATCTGCTGCCCTAGCTAATTCAAAAGACAAGAAATATTTTAAAAAGAAAATGGAAAAATATGGTTAAAACAAGCAAAATAAATTACATGAATAGTTCAACTTTTACCTTTCAGTATCTCCTAGTTTTGTACTGAAGACACTTTCATGTATTTTTCATCTATGAAAAACAGTGATATCTGTGCCCTCCCTCACAGAGGGGCTTGCTAGATTCTCTTTAACAGTCCAGGTCTTGGTTTCAAACTGAAGAGCATACTGTTGGGAAAAGCAATCTCCATGGATTTCTGTGCCTACTGTGGTTAAGAAGAAACGGTCCAAAGGTAAGGAGAAGTAAGTATGCTAGCAAAGAACAATCTTTTTCTCAGGCTTACCTTACTTCCACTAAAACACAGAGCTCAAAACTTGCTTAAACTCTGATTCTGAATGTAAAAAAATCCAAGGTACAACATCCTTCCTAGGTCTCACGTCTGTGGGAGTGCGGGGGAAAAAATCCTCAACCAACAAAAAAAAAAAAAAAAAAGGGAAAAAAAAAAAAAGCATAAAAGTACAAAAAAACACAAACAAAAAGCCAACACAAAACAAAAAATACCCGAACAAAAAAACTACAAATAAGCAAACAAAAAACAAAACAAAACAAAAATCACACCAAAAAAACCCCACAACCCCCCCCTCCAAAAACTCACAAACAAAAACAAAAACAAAAAAACCCTTATGTCCATAAAAGGGACATATACAAGCCAAAATATGCTCACAGCATCCAGGCCTAGATTTTCCTACTGGTAAACTCTGAGGACACTGGTAGGGCATCTAGAACTGTAATTCGACCTCACCTCACTGATGAGCAACACAACTTACTCCAACTCACAGACATGCATTTTGTGCCAATAAGACAATTCCTGTATTTTTAGTTATAAGAATGCTACAAAGCATTAACTAAAATTTCTCTGTATCCTCAAGGTGTTTAAGGTGTTAAAGGGATTCACTGCCCTTGGAGATACTGACAAGCATCCAGATAAACACTTGTCAGAAGAGGAACAGTGGTAACATTAGAAACTGGTGATGATTTCACAGCTTTGCAGTGTAAGGTCACTCTCTGCTCCCAGTCTGATATTCTTTTAGCTTATTATTCCTGCTTAGTTAATTGCATACATCTCAGCAGATCAGAGGACCATTACACAGTATTTTGCATAACATAAGTATTTTGCACTGAAAGAACAAATGGAGTAACTACATGTAGCTTTCTTTCCCTTATATGGGAAGCATATACTAGCCTTGTACTGCTGTTGAAAGGCTATTTGTTCAGCATTAATGGAATTAGGAAAGTCTATGAAAAATAAACAAACCATAATTCTTTCATTTCTTTTACCAGCTAAGTAGAACAATAATTTTTGTTAGCATCGGCCAAAGAGGACATGGTATAATGGCAATATAATTATATGCAGTCATATTTGAACATTTAATCCCTAGCTGTAGAGGAAGTACATACATATAAGCACCAACATATGTATTACCACTCCAGAATAAAAAAAGCATGTCATGTCATTAAAACAGACATACTGACTTAAAAGATATTTGAGATACTCTACTACAAGATATTAGTAAGCTGTTTAAATTTATAGGAACCTACAGAGGATTTATGATTTGAGACATCTATTACACACAGCAATGTATGAGAAGCAAATATTGAGAATGAGATCTACTTATAAAAATAAAAATAGATTGCTATGCCTGTCTGAGGAGAGCCACACTTGCTGAAATCAAATAAATTTTGCACTCCTGTGATTTAAAGCCCAGCCTTACAAATACCTTGTAATGATGTCCATTAATTTGGGGAACCAATATGTTAACAATTATAGTAGTTAGTATCACGATTAGCATCAAAATTAGAAGTTTAAATTGTATTTAATTTTTTCCTTAAAACAAGCCTGTAAGATATACAAATATCAACATATAGCCATGTTTTAACAAAAACATTACTTAAATTACCTGTTTTGTTATGAAGGGTATACTGTGAAGCGTTTGGGCTGTCTAATATTCTTAACGTAACATTAGCGAGAAAATCTGCAGTTCTTACTCCACTGACAGTTAGTCTGTGAAGTCAATGTGATACAAAACTATAGCTGTACTTAACAATAAGATGAAACTCAAAATGCCATTTAAAAATGCACAGCACAAGGAAAGTTCATAACACGGTTAAATGAAATCTACACCTAACTGCTCCTCATAAGGGAATTCTCTTTGCAGCATAAAATGTTGGGTTTTTAACGCTTCAGCATAAAAAACAACATTCCAGAGAAAGCAGGAGAAAATATTTAATTAATTAATTTACAAAATTACAAGAATATTTAATAATATATAACACCTCAGAGGTTCAGCATGACTTTCTTCAGAAACAATAGAAAAATCTTTTTTCCACGGATTACTCAGCAGGGGAAGATATGGGCACCAAAGATGAGAGAGAGAGGAAAACTCCTCTCTGTGTGACTGGAAACACCCTATTTTCAACTGACATTTGATTCCCTTGATTTACACTGCTCTCTGGCCTCCCAGTACAACGATCTAATTTATGCAGGTGTTTGTGTAAGAGCTAACCAGGAAAAAGACCTAGCTATTAAAGCTCAGTGGGTCTGAGCTATTTTAAACTTTATGCATGTTGATTCATATTAATTAAATGCCCTCAGAAACATTTGCAATCATGGAAAGTTGGGACACTCTGTAACAAAAGTAACCAAAAATTGCAGACAAAGAATGTAAATGTAGAGAAAATAAGTTTCCATGATTCAAGTTAAGTTTGCGAGTTTATTTAGACTTTTCACAGAATCAGAAATTAAATAGGACACTTCTGCTTTTAATAAATACAACCATTCTACTTTCACTTTTGTCTTTTGGTAGGTTTAGATCTATTAGTTGGTATGGAGGTTTGTTTTGCGGGAGGAAAAGTGTATAGGGATATTTCTGCTGGAGTTTTTTGTTGTGGTTGGAGGTTTCTTTGGTTGGTTGTTTTTTGTTTGTTAGGGGATTTTTTTGTGTATCATACTCAGTCCCTGGCCTGGACCCTGTCTTACTCAGCAATCATGCCAAATAAGGTTCCAGAATCTCCAGCAATCTATTCGTAACTTAAATGTGTCACATCATGCCCTTGTTCAAAATAGTACTTGGTGTTAACGAATAGGGATAGAATGGGGCTTGCAAGTACCCAAGTACTTCTGTAAAGACGCAGAAATGGTAAGAAAATTCCCTTGCCCTGTCTGCTACCTATTTCTACAGACTTCTGTTTATTTTTATTACAGAAGTGGTTTCTAACTCTCAGTGCAGATAACATGCTCTCCTACCACATACCAAACTGATTCACAACAAACTATCAAAAAAATGAGTTACTTTCTAAACATTCAGCAGTGTGTAAAGGAGTCCTCAAAACAAATGCTGTGGAGGGTTACTCTTCCGAAAAAAAAAGAAAAAAGGTGTATCTGAATTGGGAAGCAGGCCACTTCTGAGCTTCTCTGGACTGTCACAGATCAACAGACTATTGTGAGGGCTACATCTTTTTAATGTGAAGATAAATAGCCTTTCAGTTATAACTGTGTACAGTCTGAATGACTCCCAGTCACCTGTTCTGTCTATTGCAGCTATGTATTCTGCTGGGATCTCTGAGGGATGGAGCTTATCCTGTCCTTCCTGTTAAAAATGACAAGCCAGTTGAGACTTGAAATGCTTTCTAAAGAATCTGTGATGTTCTGAATGTATCTGTTCATTACACACTTATTAATATCCAGGCTTGGAAACACATGCAAGAGTATATCAAATTATGGCCACAAAGAAAACAGATCTATTTTAGATTTTGTAGAAAAGCTTGAAAAAAATTGTTTACCATACTTCTTTTTGTTTTAAAGGAAGAATTAAAAGCTCTTCATATTTCACAGGATCATAAAATCCTTGAATATTGCAAGCTGGAAGGTATTCATGGGACCATCAAGTCAAACTCCCTGATTCTTGCAGGACTACTCAACACCAAACCAGATGACTAAGATCATCACCCAGACTCTCCTTGAATTCTGAGAGGCTTTGACACTGTGAACACTTCCCTGAGAAGCCTGTTCCAGTGACTGACCACCCCCTCTCTCTCAGCAAAGAATCTTTTCTAATGTCCTGCCTGAACTTCCCCTGACACAGGGTCTTTCCATTTTCTTATGATCTATCACTGCTCACAAGGAGAGATCAGCAGTTTCCCCGCCACCGCCCTGTCGGGGTCTCACCTCAGCCTTCTCTTCCCTCAAGCTGAGCCAACCAAGTGACCTCAGATATTCCTTGGAAGTCTTGCCCTCAAATTTTTCCTTCACATCAAAGTGAAAATAGAGCATTAACAGTACTTTATTTCTTTAACCGTGTTTCTCAGAAAGGCAAAAGCTATAGCTTGCGATATGGGCATAAGGAAAGCCTAGTTTCCTCCTTTAGAGGTGGAAATTTACCTAAGAGGTCAGTGTTTCTAATACTTACAAAAGATTCCAACTGGACCAGTCTTATTCAATAAGGTCTCTACTCCCATCACATCAGGAATTTTCTTGCCTATCTCAATAATTTCGAGAAACAGACTTCCTAGGGTTTGTGTTTCTCTCTGTGTGTGCAAGTGACAGAGAATGTGAGTGTATAAACAAATCAACTACACAGAAGTGGTAATTTAGTAGTACGGACTAAGTGAAAAGTGCTGAGGCTGAGATGCCAGGTCAGACAACTACACTCAGTGTTTGCAGTTCCTTTCCCTTTTCCTTTTGCTAACACATACAATCTCTTCCTAAAGAATCTACATAGTCACTTGGGAAACCTTAAAATCCAAACCTGTACTTTAAAGTGAGTCCCGCATTCTCACAATGCAAGAGATCTGTAATGGAGATAGATGTTCATGCATCTGAAGCAGATGCTCACACCTTATAATGCCTGGAATTCAATCATCCTCTGAGTTTTCAAATTGGACAGAACATGTCAGACTACTATACCAGCTGCAGTTTCTGATATTGTACTGTGGTTCCAACAATTATACGAAATATAGATGGATAACCCCTTCTGATTTATGGAAGCCAAGAGTAAATTCTGCTCCTACAAACTGCTGTTAATTCAGTATCAGTAATTATTATCTGGTTGGAAGAAAAGCAACTAAATTCTAATCACTACTTAATAGGGCAACTAACTAAGTTGCTTTTGCCACAACATCATAACGTGGCACTGATTTGGGGTCTGAAAATCTGAAATATGCGACAACAAACAAATTCTAACTAGTTTAAAAGGTAAATAATTAAGCACTCAGTTAACAACGGAGGACACATGCAAACAAGCAGAACCAGAAAGATGTAGAATGTCATTTCACATCTCGTTTAGCATCTTTGCTTATTTTCCAGTGCAGCAAAATGCAGAAGCAGACAAGATAATCTGTTTTCTTTAGAAAAGACAGCATGTTGTATGGTGGAAGTGAAAGTGGCAGTTCAGAAACAATCACTTCCCAAAAGGCGAATTTATCCTAAAACACAAGATGTATGAAAGAACATATCTGTACCTCATTCGTTGGCACAGAAGGAAAAGACAAACTACAGTATCACCAGCACTAATGAAGAACCAGAGAATACTTACGCTGCAATGTTCTGGAACTGTTGAATGTTACTGAGTCTATACTAGTTTCACACACACGGTACACCCCTCTACTCTTAAATGCCACATGGCAGTATCACAGTCTGCCTGCTGAGTATTGTACTTGCTGGAAAGAAGAACGAGAAGAGAAAAAAACAGAGCAGAGAGAAAAAATAAAATAAAAATGTAAGTATCTCATTACTTCACCCTCTTTGGAAACTATAAAGTTGAGGAGAAAAGGACACAAGAAGGTAAGTCTGCCTGCTTAATGCTGTCTGCATTAAAAGAGAGCATTTTTATATTTAGTGTTCCATTTTTGCATACTGGGGCCACTCTCTTCTGTTTTACCCAGCATAAATATAAACAAGAACTCAGCATTTTCAGTCAAGCAGAGTTCATAGTCTTCATACTTACCTAAATTTAAAAACTGATCTAAAGAAATATATTTATTTTTCTTTATCAACTGGAACTTTTGTTTTACTTAGAATATGTAAATAGATGAACTTTTCAGACCATGAGATTATAACTGATTCAATTATCAGGGGGGTGGGGGGTGAGGGGGGGGAAAGTTGATGACTGCTTTCATTCTTTTTTTAAATGAAGGCTCAACACCTTGATATTGAGACAGGCTCATACCATACCACAACTATTGCACAAACTTTGCAAAACAGATCAGGCAAAATATCTCTGACCCAGCCTCAGAAATCCCTCTTCCACTGCACAAAAGGTGACAGTTAAAAACTGTGCAATGATCTTTAAAATGTGAACAAATAGCTAACATTACATTATTTAATTCATTTTCACATGTGATCTAAAACAAGGTATGAGCCAGTGTCTCTGGAAATCAAAGACTAGAATTTCAGTCTACACCACTCTCTTATCCCTGGAATGAAGGCTTTAATGCATAGTTATACCATTTCAATCTATGAAACCTTTTTTATTCTTGTTCTAGGACCATCAGTGCTGAAGTTCTAGCGTACGTCAAATTTTCAAGGAAGGGAAGGCATCCCTCACCGTAGCATGGAACTGCCTTTATGTAAGTTTATGCAATTTGCCTTTTAGGACATGCAGAAAGCAAAGAATTGTACAAAACCATCCCATACCTCTTCCTTTGATATACAAAACAAATTTTGTGTAAAAAAGTAGCCAAGTTGCAAAATTTTAAAGCTGGTTGCCGCAGCTGCGCAGCTTATCTATCATTAGCCTCTACAGCCCCATCCTGTCACAAAGAGACAAATGCACAGATTTCCTCTAGGGTGGTAGAGAAGAAATATATAATCCTTTACCACAGACCATGCCCTAGTGATACCATTCAGTCTACAAACCCCTCACAGATTGAATGAGTAATTAATCTTGAATTTTAAAAAAAAGTCTGTAATTCAGGTGAACTTGAATTACAATATTTTCGCTAGTCAAAAAATTACCACACCTACTATTTCAACTAAATCGAAAAAGGCCAAGTCTGTCTTTGCAAAAAGGGGAAATTTCATTTGTTTTCTGCACTACAGTTATTTCAATTGAATGGGTAATTGCCATTTTTATGTTAGTTAAATTTAAAAAAATTTTAAAAATCAAAGAAGCACAGAATCAAATACAAAACCATGAGGAGACTGGAAATGAAACAGGAGGTTTAAATCATATCTGGTCTTTTAACATTATAAGGCTATTCACTTCAAACACGTATAAAAGACATGCAGGAACCCAGCAGACTAACCTTTCCAAGATTTCATATAGACCTAAACACCCCCTTGCAGATACAATACTCAGGTACATCACAAAAAGCCACTTGTTCTTCTAAGTAATGTGACTGCTAAGGGTAAATCAAAAAGATTTATCTGTAAGAAAACTAAGTAAACATATATGAAACTTATGCAGACTGCATCCAGGCATTGTCAAAAAATAGTAGTTTATTCTTCCAGCAGGTTAAATCATCACTGTACTCCATCTGACTCAGCTGTAACACTGCCAGGCCTGCAAATGACTTTGACTGAATGTTAAAACCTTTTCTAAGTCAAAGAAAGGCTGCTGAATGAGTCAATTGATTATTTGCCAACTGTCTATATTTAGGACTGTCCCTCCAAGTGTTTAAAAGTTTACCATTTATCACTGCTTCAAAAAAAGTCAAATATATTCCAAACAGAGCAATTCCGCTTCTCATCAAAGGGAAGTTCTCCTCTTTCCACCTATCCCACTGCCCCCAGAACAGCATACAATGTTCACCAAGTAGAATATGCCTGTCTCAGTAGCACTCCAGATTCTAAGTCTCCACGTATTTCCAGGATTCATAAGAGCATGATAGTAGCTAAAAAACAATCTAGAGTTTTCTTCTTCCCTACCAGCTCCTCTTTGATCAGGATTTTTTAATCAGTACAATAAAAGTGCAAGGAATTATTTATGGAGAATGATAATATTTATGCTGTGTATCACAATGTAGCATAATGAGATTAACCATTAGGGAAGAGGTCACTACAGCATGATGTTAGTTAGCATGGTTAGTTAGCATCAGGGACTGCATACAGGGCCACTTCCACACAAAAGACTAAATCAAAAACCAAAACTGTGCTGATTAAAAGCAGACATGAACACAGTTATTGCTATCAAAATACAGCAAGATCAAATTTCCTAAGTAGTACAAAACAGGTAAATAATTTCTGGTACACTGCAAAATCTCACTGTGCTTTAGACAGAATTTGTTATAAGGAGGCTTAAAATTAATAAATTGCGGCTAGAAGGAAATGTACAGAAGCAGGTTATGACTGTGCAAGATGGAACTGGGCCAGTGCATTAGGTCTATTAGGTCTATTACACATTATTCAGTTACTGTCAAATGATTAAGTAAACAAGGAAGGAAAACCATCTGACGTCCTCCAGACGTCATCATTTTCTGAAATGTTCTTAATCTTTTCACTGTCCATCCTCTGTCCTTACTGTGCCACAATCTATTTGGATTTCATTAGAACAAATGATACAATACCTGTTGTTAAGGACCTGTTTATCTGTTATTGGGAGCAGACTCCCTTCTTTGCAGAAAAAGAATGTAACAGGAGTGTTACCAAGTCATTTAAATCCTAAGCCTGATCTCCATCAGGACTCCAGGTTGGCAAAGAGGACTTCTGTGCTGCTCCAGTCCTGCCCTTTTCAAACTAAAATCCCACACCTATTCCACATCTTCCCAGCATAAACACAATCACGCAGTCCAACTGAGCATGGTTAAAGCTGAGGTTTTACTCCCTCTCCTTTTATTATGCCTCTCTCTGGGAGTAACATACATCACATATATAAGGGACTAAAGAAAGTATCCGACCTACAACTCCAGCCTGTAATCCTAGCATCATATTCAGTTTAGACACACACACCTTACCTACCGCGAAGTTCTGCAGGCCTGTTCAGCTCATTAATCTTTCCTACCTAACTCAGAGCTAACACTCTGGCTATCATTACCTGATGGTTTAATCACATAAACATTATTTGGCTTCAGCAGATTTAAGCTGGCAGCTTCCACAACCACGCTGTGGAAAGTCTTCCCCTCCCAGCCTGTGGGCTCTGACTCTGCCATATTGGCTCTGCCCATAAAGATCTCTCTCTTCCGGCCCTCCTTGCTCCACTACATTCAAGAAAATGCCTCAACTACATCTTGCTACCTTTTTAAATCCTTCTCTGCTTCATCTGTCATTTCCTATTCAATAATTATGTTTTATCTTCAGACAGTCTATAACAGAGGAATAGAAAGAGTAATCAGGTCATTTCATTTTCTCTGATGTTGTCCTGTGCTTAAAGACGTTTCCAAACCTCATCAACTTTCTGGTTTAACTCCTACCCAAAACTGCCCTTTGCTAAAATGCTAACTAATAGGTTAGGAAACATAACAGCAACTATTACCACCATACTACTTCTTTGGATTTATCTACGTCCTCCAATACATCCAACAGACCCTTAGGATAGGAACTGAACCCATTTTTTAGTTAAGTATTTGCATACAATCTAGCACAACAGAATCATGACCACACTTTAATAGTTATGTGATACCCTAGTAAATATCCTACAGCACTGCACTGAAATGCCTTTAGAATTTGTGTGTAGAACAAAGTATAAAGTATGTCAGCTACAACTGCAGTTGATTCAACACCCCGAAAGTTAACCAGAATAGAATTTGGCCTAATCACGTATGATGTGCTTCACTTATCACTGCACCAGAGACTGATGAAGAGCAAGGTATGTAGGTTATTGTTTTAAAATGCTATTTCTATCATCCCAAACAATGAAAATCCATGGGGGAAAAGCCTTTTTAATTCTCATTTTCTGCCATGTTTGTAGTCTGTCAGACTTTAGTGGAACTGTAAAAGGCTATTAAATTACCCATTATATTTTCCTTACCACTACAGGTTGCTTTTTAAAGTAGTTTTACATATGTTCAGCCAATTTATATTTTATTTTGGTTTGCTTATATGCAGAAGCTTTCTCTCCCTCCTCTGGGAAACTGTTTTCCTTGCTAAGAGACCTCATTTTCTGTAAACACTTTCTTTACTAAGCCTCTGCTGACTGTTTTGCAATTTCATATTTATACCTATGTACATGAATGAATGATTCCTTCCTTTCTTTGCATTGCTTCTAGCAACCTCATAGATCCAGACTGCTCTCATGTCTCAGTGTAGCAGTAATTTAATCAAGTTTTATGTTTAGTTCATTTTTTCTCCTTGGAAATCAATTCTTTAAACAATTTTTTTATGATTCCCTGGGTTCTTTTCCCAGTTAAGAAATATTTCTGGTTATGTGGTACCCATAAGATAAGGAAGTATTCTACTTGAAACAACACCATGATGACAAAAACCAGCCCTTTCATATTATTGTAACTGCTCATAACTATGCTTTGCTTAAAAATTTATCTGAGAATTACGTTGGTGCAATGCTTATACTTTTTTTCCCTATTACTAATAAACACTGAGTCTGGTCATGTTTCTTGTACAGATTTAAGTAATAAAAGGTTAATCAGCTGTAATACTCCCATTCTGAAACCTTCTTAGGTGTATATACAACTTCTAAATCTGAGTTTTCCAACTGGAGCCAATATCATTACTCATACTCTTTAATTCTTACATAGTGTAAGTGCCTTGCTAAGTGGAGTCAAGTCCCTCGTGTGCTGCTGGATGAATGCAAAGAAGATACATGCGAGGGTAAGACTTTGATTCTTTGTATTAAAGCTTGAAAGCTTTTTTACTCCTCAGCTTGCAGAAGTTCAGTTTCTGGGAAAAGAACTTCTGCTTCACTGCTGTAATGTCTCTCACTTCCCATAAAGCCAAAACTTTATTCCAGCTCAATAAAATATTATTTTCAAAGTAACCACTGCCTACTATTGATAAGAAAACTCCAGATAGGAAAATAAGAGGCAATATGAATAAACATGTAAGTGACTCAGCTTGTTTTTAAACTGCGGTCACATAAATCTACTCAAGTCATGCCATCATCACTAACTGTTCTTTGAGCTTCTTTGCCTCAGAAACAAGCACAACATTCATTTTTCATATCTATCAAAGCAGTGCCTTAAAAGCCTTTTTTACTGTTCTCAAGGGCATCTCCCTGGTCAAGGGTCTGGCCCTCAGTCTGGAAAATGTCCAGTCACACAGTCCAATGTTTCTTTGGGCACACTTGGCTGGAGTTGTAATTCCCCGTTTGTCCAGTGTGTTACCCTGCCAGGTGTAACACTGGTGTAGCATCATGATCTCTTTTCTTGTATCAGCAAGGGATTAAAAGAACTTCAATTTTTAGAAGGTTTGGGGTTTTTTTCCCAAATACTGTTAACTGCTGAAGATGACATAGCATTTAGAAACATCATTTCCCCAGCTAATCTGCTGTTCTCTGCAGGAGGAGGACCATCTTTCAATTACTAGTTTAAAGCAGTTTGCTGCAGTATGTGGTTATCTCAGTACCATCAGCACATTAAGCCTTTCTGGGGCTCATTCTGTTCCCTGACTTCCCTGAAGCCAGCATACAAAGCATTAGGCTCTCCATTAGGCACAGACCTAAAGCCAGGGAAAAAGCATTCTCTGCCAGTCCTTGTCTCAGCATCTCCCTGAGGCAATTCTATTTTTCTTTTTTTTAAATTCTTACAGCTTCTTTCTTGACAGATGCCCTTGATTTAACTTCTCACAGTCATTCCACATCACTGCAACAGTCTGAAGCACATAAGATTACTTGAAAAATACCTAAATTTAAGTACCTTCTTCAGTACACAGTATTCCACATCTGAGAATTACTGAAGAAATAGTTCTGAATGTTTAGTTCTCTATTTAATTGACTTTAACATCTTGATAATCACTTTGATAATAATTTTGAAGTTACATCACTGAAACCTTAAACTTTTGATTTGTTTTCCTGAATAAATTATACAAAATTATGTATTCACTCATCATAATCTTCTCCAACTGGATGGAGCTTGCCTGTACCTGAAAGAGTCTAATCCAGAGAGATTAATAACATACTATACTGGTGAAAAGACAGTGTTTGTGAAGTATGACATTTCTGTACAAAATTGTTTAAAGTTCATTAAAGTTCTTGAATAATTCAGTAAGCATGCAGAGGACAAGCAAGTAAATGCTTGTATCTGGATCTTCCAAAATACTACTGAAAAGTTTCCTAGAGGCCAATAAAGAAACAAAATCACCAAAAAAAAAAGGGGTGTCATCCTTTCATGACATACTACAGAATTAAAAGTTAAGGAAAAAAGGACAGGAACAAATGGTCAGCTTTTCAATGAAGAAAAAATAACCATGAAGGATTCTCCATAAAGATATGTGCTGGGATATGTACTGTCTCTCATATCCATAAATAATAAATAATATTACTTCCAGTAGGACAGGCAGGCAAATAATGAAGTGGAAAAAGCTTCAGACAATACCAGATTATTTAGGAGGGTCAAATCTTTAACTGGCTACAGGAACTGCAGAATGGACTCATGACACTGAGGGACTAGGGAATAAAACAGTAACTGGAAATGAGAGCCAAGAAGTGCAGGCTAGGGAAAATGTGAGAAAACAACCGATCTTCATTTTTAACTGTATTGAGGTGCTGTACACTGTCAGATGAACTTTAAAATAGGTATTACTAAGCAGCAAAAACATCGTGCATGCATTTTACATGATACTCTGAAAGCATCAGAAAAATGCCTTCTGACAGTAAAACAGAATAAGTAGGATAGCAGAACCCTTACGAAAATGGAAAAAAAAAGAGAAGTCATTATACTACTGTCAGTATTTTATGCTGTCATGACTTAAACCTGACAGGTGGTTCTGGGCTCCACAGCTTTCAAACTGTTAAATAAAATCTTCAGAGTAAGGGCAGAGTGATAGAATTATGCTCCTGCATGAAGGGGCAGTAGAAAACCTTAGCTTGGAAATGTCTGAAAGAAGACAAGGAGGATATGGTAACACTTAACTAAAGACCAGAGAGAAAGTGAAATAAAAATATTCACTCAGGTAGAAGAATCATGGAACACACATTAAAATTGTCAGGCAATTTAAAGCAAACAAAGAGGGATATTGTCCCCCTCACACAAAGCACATGATAAAACTGTAAAACTCACTGTCTCAGGGATTTTGTGGAAGCCAAACCATAAAAAAACCCAAGCACATGACGTAGCCAAATGTATGGAAGATGGTTCTAGCTGTGGCTAACATGTTAGTTCAGCTGTACATTTTGATCTAAGTTTTCAGCACCTCATCAGCCTGTGTATTCCACTGTTTATAATCCCCCACTAGACAAGACAGAACAGTTTAGAAGGACCTTTGGTCTCATCTAGTCTCACCTATTCTCGCATTAGTACTAGACTTACAAAACATGGAGAAAGACCTGCAGAACTGAACCATAAATGTGACAAAACGTGAGTACAGGATTTCTTGTATCCTGACATATATTGCCTTCTAAAATTTTTCCTCCTTGGTTTTACACAGATTATACGTAACAACTTTAAAGATTCATTCTGAAAATTAATGAGGATGTTTTACAGTTGACAAGCCACAAAAGCAAAATTCATTGTTCTTTGGAAGAATAGTCTAGTTGAGACTTTAGTATTAATAGATAATACACAGAGAATTTTCCTCTCTAACAATCAATGAAGGTACACAATACAAAGTCTTAGAAAACAAAAAACAGCCATGTCCTTTGTGCAGCATACTCTGAGGCTATAATTTGCTCCATGCGGATAAACAGCCTTGATTAATGTTGTGGCTGGATCCAGACCCAAATGAATGACGAAGCACTTCCAGTAACAGGTTCCCCTGCACAGTCTGGAGCAATTGTTCCTCTGGAGAAAATTTTCCTTTATTCATTCCGAGTAGCAATCATGTAGTCAGTGCACGGTGATCTGTTTAACCTAACAGGAATATCTGTGGTGTGAAATACCAGCACTGTGAGATTGGCATCACCAGGCCTTTTACCATCTTCCACAGATATGGCTGCAGCAGCACAACACACAGCAGCTCCTTTGCCCTTAGTCATTCACCCATTTCCCTGCACAGCTTTACCTTACATCAGTGTCAAAACAAAGACTGCTCACTGTTTGGCGTCAACTCAGCCTATGGCTACCAGCTGAGAAAGATTGCCCACAAAAAACCTGACGAAGCCGAAAGGAAAACACATCATCAGCCTTTCATGTTGCAGAATGCAAATCTTGAATTTCTCTGAGTTATCCTTTTCAGGCCACTGTAGTACAAAGTAAACTGGCAAATTGCAGTCAACCTATAAGATGCATAGATCTGTTCTGACCTGAACACTCCAGTGCTCAGATGCCTCTTCTTCCCCAGCCATGCTCAGCTGACATGCCCATACAAGGACACATCAGTCAGAAAGACACTCTCTCCCCACTATACCACTCCTGGAGGGGAGACCTCCTCCAAAACATGCCTTTTCCTCCCATGATTCTGAAAGTACAAAGGGAATTCTGCAGTTCTTTTGAAAACCCACATTACAGGAATATAAAGGGATGTGCTCTTGTGGTGTGTTCAGTTGCTGTTCAGTTGCTCCCCGCTTCATCTAATTGAAACAAAAAATATTATCTGTTCTCCGTTTTTAATGGGCCTCTTCAGATTCTGGTTTTCTAGACAACTCCTTTCTGATCATCCACAGCTATTCAGAAAGATTAGTGCAATATTTGCTTTTACAGATAAACAAATTGTTTTTACTGCTCGCCATTTACTAATGGGAAGCACTATCATTGCATAATTAATGTCTATTAAGTAAGACTACCTATGATGTACTTGAGCAAAAAGTTTGTCAAAACCACCAGCATCTCCATCTCAAATTTTGCAATATATGAAATGCTAATGTGAAAAATGTATTAAGGATTTGTAAGTGCACAGTGCAGTATCTTTTAAGAGGGCTAAAAGAGTGCTTATGTGAAAACATAAGGGAAATACTTTAAAATCTCCTAAAAATGCATTGTGAAACAACTTAGTTGGCACATGACGAGAATGACACACTTCATGTTTATTTACCCTTCATATCTGCCAACACAGTTAAATATTAAGGAAGCCACCAAGGGATTAATTCTCTCATCTCTTTCTCCAGTCCTCTAAAACATTACTTAGTTCTCTGATTTCCAATAATGCATGACAAGAAGGGATAGTATAATAAATCATCTTTTACAAATCATTTTAGATACAGAACCATGTCTATCGGAGAAAGACCATCTTGGGTTCATGATTGCTCCCTCTCCAGACAGTCTTAACAGGTCTATGAAACTGGTAAAGCCCTACAAGTAGCAAGTACCCAAAAACACAGGATAAAACAAGCAGACGTGGGATAAACCCTGTAGTACTCCTATAACTGAACGCATTTCTTAGAGCAGGGATAGCTAGTGGGCATGTAGGCTACACATGAAAGGTAAGAAGTCAGTAAAACCGAGTTTTGCAGAGAAAATAAAAATGGAAAACAACTTAGCCATGTTGGCCTAAGACCATCCCAGTCTTAAAAACATCCTACTTTTGCACTGCACATAACAGGGAAAACAGCACACACTGTCTGGGGTAGACTGACAGTCACTATAAACAAAATAAATACACTGCGGTTTCAGCATAGCCCTACCAACAAGTCGTTTGAGAACAGGATCTATATACCTCTGTGATTCCTAAGACAGTATTAATTACCTATGACAACCGAGACACAGTTGTGATGCTGAACCTTGATAATCTTTGCATATTGCTCAGTTATTTAATGTCTTGCCAATCCAGACTTATTCCCAACTGCAAGTGTCATTCAGACCACAGAAGAAGTACTTCTTCAGCCACTTCACATACCATTCCCCCCCCTCTCTTCAACTATGCAACTTGATGCATCTTAAAGTCTCAAGAAATGTGCCAATAATCCCAAAACGGCATGCTGACACCCCCCACAATGCCTGTCAGATACGGGCTCGTGGGTTCCTAAAGCAGAGGGTTACTCAGCAGTTACTAGAGAGCAGCAAGATGTGAGAAGAAAACGCACCCCTAAAACACGCCGCAGCCCCAGAAGCTGCGAAGGTCACCAGCCCCATCCTCTCCCCGCCGCCCGCCCGGGAGGACGACAGCACTACCCCGAGAAGTTTCGGAGAGCACCCGCGGCCGCCGCACCCGGGGTGCGGGGGCGAGGCCGATGGCTGCAGTAACCGGCAAGTCGGCCGAAGTCCCGCGCCCGCTGCCCCCGCCGTGACTCACCAGCCTGGACTGGGCGCGCTGCAGGAACTCCTCCATGGCGCCGGCGGGCCGGCCGGGCACAGGGCAGGAGCGCGGCTGGGCTGCCCGCTCGGCGCTGCCCGCTCGGCGCTGCCCGCTCGGCGCTGCCCGCTCGGCGCTGCCCGCTCGGCGCTGCCCGCTCGGCGCCCCGGCTCCCGGCTCCCCGCGCCCCGCCCCGGCTCCCCGCTCCCCGCCCCGGCTCCCCGCTCCCCGCCGTGCTGCGGAGCGCCCGGCCCGCCCCGCCCTGCCCGCCGCGGGCGCTGACGTCAGCCCGTGCCGCAAGGGCCGGTGCGGAGCCCCGCGGAGCGGCCGCACCGCGGAAGGGCGCGGGACGCGCCTCCTGCACCGCGCGGGGCGCTGGGCCCTGGCGAGCGGCCGGTCGCTTGAGACAAGAATTCCTGAACGAAGTACAGGGCGCGCCCAGACCCGCCCGACGCAGGGGCTCAAAGCAACAGGCGCTGGTTGGTGGCTGCTGCGAGCCCTTGGGCGGCGATATCTCAGTTTCCCATTTCAAGTTTGGTAAGACTCATCCATGGAAAGCTCGAGGGCATTGGGGTCTGAGGCAGTGACCGTTTCGGGGTCCCCTTCCCGTGTTGGCAAAAGATTTGGAGGGAACCAAGCGGTGGGTTCAAATTGCAAAAGGGCAGGTTAGATTAGATGTTAGGAAAAAAACTCTTCTGAGAGTGGGGAGGCACTGGAACAGGTTACCCAGGGAAGCTGCAGATGCCCCTTCGTTGGAGGGGTTCAAGACCAGTTTGGATGGGGCTCTGAGCAACCTGGTTTAGTGGAAGGTGTCCCTGCCCATGGCTGGGGGGTTGGAACTAGATGTTCTTTAAGGTCCCTTCCCTCAAACTGTTCTATGATTCTATGATTCTGTGTTTCACAGTCAAGCCTCAATAAGCCCTGCTGTGTACCTCAGACCTAGGATTCTTTCTAAATATATTGCCCATAGTCACATATTATGTATATATTCAATTGAACAGCTCCCAGTGGAGCCTCCTAGGCTAGAGTCCACTTTGTAGAAAAATAAAGAGAAGTGTTGAAGAATTTGAGTCCAGGACTATAGAAGTCAATGGGAGGTCATGCAATGAGTGTAGAGTAAACCAGAAAATGAACTGTAGGGTTTGCAGCATCTCCAGTGCTCTCACACCACTAGTATTCACCAGTGAGAGGTTTTTTCCCACTCTAAATAACTAACCTGGATAGTGCAGATTTATTATTCCAATCAAGTTGTACCTCACTGAGGAGTCAGTGATAACTAATTGTTAATAAATTCAGTGCTATGTGATCTGGGATTTTTCTCTCGTGTATTTTTTTGCAGCTCATTGAAGATATTACTGTAAGAGCTAAAAGCTCTTGCTTCCTTATTAACAAACTTTTTCTGACAATTGTAATTTACTCTCATTTGATTTGTTAATTCTTCCATGATATCTTGCAGTCCTGGTACTGTGTTTCCTGCCATAATCAATCTGCTCTGCCTAGTCATATGTTCCAGTTGGAAATTGTTCTGGGGAACAAAAAAATAAACCTTAATCTGTATCATAACCATCTAAAACTGAAAGATAAATCTTCATTAAAATATTTGCGTAGACAAATTACATGAAGCAAGCTACTCTAAATGACAGTGTTCTACAGGAAAAAGATAATCCTGTTACATTTACTGGAACATTTCTTCTTCTGAAATGCATTAGTGTGTTTGTACATTAATGTGTTTAGGACTCTGTCTGATTTTGGATTTTCTGGTTGCTGTTCTATAGAAAAGTATGTCTCCTGAAAGGTTACAGGTTTTGCACAACATACTCTCGTAACTTGAAATTGAAGTATTACAATACAGAAATTGCTGTGTAACTTGGTATGCAGAGTTGAGGTCTACTAGGAATGTATTGCCAAGTAAGAAAACAATATGCCCTGCACCAAAAAAGGGAGTAAAGTATATATTTCACTTCAGTAAAGTCTGCAAAACAACTAAAATTAAAAGATCCAGCTAGCTACATGAGCTAAACTGAAGTTTTGAAAATTGGTGCTTAAAAGGGTCATTTTTGATGCATACATATTAAAAAAGAAAAAAGAGAGAACAGCAAATAGTTGAAGAATAAAAAAGCTGAATTTGCTAAACAGGCAGCAAAGTTCTTATGCCTCATACCAAAAAGCACACTTACTCTCATACACTGTAAATAAAATGTGTTGACTAATCACTTCTTTGTACATCCGCTGAATAGATCTGTGCATGTAAATATACCTCTACATTGTAGTATCCGAGTTGTCCTTCACTGAATCTAGAAGAACCAGGGGTCTCCATACTGGATTTCCAGAGATGGCCTCAGTACAGCTGCATTGAAAACAAAATAGAGTGCACCTGAGCTCCCTGAAAACATTAGCACTAGATAGCTTTTGAAGCTGCTTTTTAAGTAACTTGTTTACCTCCATAATTATTGTATGAGTTAGATATTGATAATTAATTATTTATATCCTATTGTGCAAAACCATGGGCAGAGTACCAATCTTTGTATCTTTGTATCTGTTTAATATTTAATAGAAATTCCTAAGCCTTATTCTCCTCTTTTATACCCCACTTGTAGCCACTAATTTGCTTCCACTTTACTGAAGCTTAAATTAGAGATGAATCTGGACACAGATTATTTTTTATCCTTTTTCCTAAAGTAGCTAAAACCAGTTCACAGTCATCCAGAAGCTCTTCCTAAGGTGTGTTCTTTATTTGATGTATGTAACTTACCTCCTTATGAAGTCAGTGGGAATCATGTATGTGTCCCAAAGCGAAAATTTGCTCAATTATCTCATTCATAGAATCAAATTACTGAAAAATAGGCTTGTTGAGCAGTACTTGTTTATAAGCACTTTTGCAATACCTCTTGTCACATTGAAGAGATTTAGCCTGTGAACTGAAAGTTCTGCTTTGTATGTCTTTGTTATTTTGAAAATGTAAACACAAATAATGTCATACTTCTTCAGAGGATGGTTTGGGAATGAATGCTTCTCTATTCACATGGCAAAGGAAAAGTTCATTTTTTAGTTTCAGCCATTATTCAAGCATGTGTGAAAATAGGATTACTTTGCTGTCTTTTTACTGTGTCCTAAAAACCCCTGTAACTCTAGTAATGATGATCAATGCCTTACACTTCAGGTTCTTCTAAAACTCCTCTCATTTTCACTGTGGCCACCCAGAGAAAAGTAATTTGCATGATATAGAAACTATCCTAGTGAAACCTTATCTCCTCATATATACTGTGTGCTACCAATAATACAGACTTTTGTGATATTCCGTAGTTTCTGTGGTTCATATCCATTTTATTTATTCTTCAGGCATACAGTTCAGATCATTCTATTCCATATAATGGAGAAGCAAACCCAGTGATTACATGTTCAATTCTGAGAACAACTCAGAACTGAACTCTGTAACTCATCTTTACAGTTTAGCAAGGAAATAGAAGAGCTGTCATGATACAGCTATCCAGTAGTACAGCATTTCTATCAAAATTGTTTTTATGATAAACACTTCGATAATGTATTAACAATCATTTTCGTGTTAAATAAGGCTGACATTCCTATTGCAAGACTTTTTATACTACCACAGTAAGAATAAATAGTTTCTGCTCATGGAATGAGAATGTAACATAATCATTTCAATAAAAGAACAGGAAAAGTTCACAGCTCTCAGCTCTTGTAAGAGGATATTATTTAAAAATTTGAAAGGAAAAAGGTAATTTCACAAGTTACTGAAAGAATAATTCTCCAGACAGCCACCCAAAGAAAGAAAAAAGAACAAAGCTGTGTGTAGCAGCAGTAGGCTGAGAGTCATTGGCTTTGGCACTCAAACCATTTTACTTTCAGAGTCTCTATGTTTTCCATGTACATCTATGAAAGCTACAGCTTTTTTCTTACAGAGTTTTACCAACAGGACATGTCCTTAGGAGCACCAGTTATCCAGTTTTCTGTATCAAGCATCTTCACTTCCTATGGTTAGTATTTCCAGTTTTTCATGTTTCAGTTACACTCTTCCCAGAATCATAGAATTGTTTAGGTTGGAAAAGACCCCTGAGATCATCAGGTCCATCTGTTAATCCAGCACCAGTGTTCACCACTAAACCGTGTCTCTAAATGCCATGTCTAACAAGTCTTTTCTCCAGATTAAACAGCCCCAACTCCCTCAGCCACTCCTCATAGGGATCATGCTTCAGACCCTTCTCCGGCTCCGTTGCCCTTCTCTGGACATGCTCCAGCACCTTAATGTCTTTCCTGTAGTGAGTGAGGGGCCCAACACTGGATACAGAATTTGAAGTGAGGCCTCACCAGAGTACAGGGGCGTGACCCCTTTGCTAGTCCTGCTGGCCACACTGTTGCTGATACAGGCCAGGATGCCCGTGGCCTTCTTAGCTACCTAGGCACAGCTGGCACATGTTTAGCTGCTGTCAACCGATAGCCTCAGGTCCTTTTCTGCTGAGCCACATCTTTCCAGCCACTCTGCCTCCCGTCTGTAGCATTGTTGCACAGGCTTTTTGTGACCCAAGGACAGGACCTGGGACTTTGCCTTATTGAGCCTCATACCACTGGCCTTAAACCATCAATCCAGCCTGTCTAGATCCCTCTGTTGAGTCTCCCTGCCCTCCAGCAGATCAACATTCCCACCCAGCTTGGAGTCATCTGCCAACTGACTGAGGGAGCGCTCAGTCGACCCCTCACCCAAATCATTGATAAATATATTAAATAGAACTGGCCCCGCTACTGAGCCCTGGGGAACACTACTTGTGACTGGTTGCCAGTCACCCTATAAAGACAGACAAAAAGAAACCATTTCAAGTATCAGAATACTCTTCTCCAAACATGAAGACTGTCCATCAACAATGCATAAGACCTCTATGCTGTAAATGCCTCCTGTCTTTCTTTAGTGAAAATGAGCATGAAAGTGGAGGCAATGAACTCACTTTTGGACTTTGGTTTTCCCAATGTAAACCAAGTCCTATTAAGAAATTGTGTTCTCCAAGGGATTACTTTCATTTGTAATCAAATGTGAAACTTTATAACCGGCCCAATTACTTTTGAGGAATATTAGGTATAGAAAAATGAAAATGCCACTGCTTTTTCTGAGGGGTAAAGGAAGAAAAAGAAGCCATGCTTGGTTAGGAGATGACTCCTAAAGGTCTGATACATATTTTGTTGAGGTTTTCAAAGACCAAATGCATTGATCATATTTTAGTTGTGAATAGCACATAATTCCTGTGTTACAATAATTGTCTGTTCTGTTCCTCCATGCAAAACTGAATAAGATACCAGATTGTGCATTTTTGAGCCAAGGCTAGCTAATAATTCAAAGCCAAAAGGCCATATTGAATCAATACCAAATGTACTTGGAGGTATTGCAAACAATGGATGATTGAATAGCTTTCTGTGTGGGAAAGTACAGGCTGAAGGTGGACAATAGAACTGCAGGTTTAGTCCCCTCCCAGACTACAACTTGTACCAAATAAGCATGAAATTAAGTTTAGAAGCCGGAATCCAGATTCATTTCCCATCAGTACTATGTCCATGGACACCAACTTCCCAGGTTGTTCATCAAATTTCAACACAGCTGTAGTCTGCACAGCTGTACAGGTTATTTATTATAGAAATTAACCTTCTGTGCTGCTGCCTCTTTCTTACACCATGTATGCTGATAATTTAGGCAAACTGCATGTGCCATGTGAATACATCCCCAGCTGTACAAATGATCGGTTTACTAGGTAAGAGAGTATGTTATTTCACTAGCACAACCTCAGTACAGGCTACTTGTGTGAAGCTGGTCTCAGGTCAAAGAAGTAATTCTGGTAGATGGCTCAGTTTAAGCTATTACCAAATCTCCTGTCTCCTCCTCACTTGGAAATTAATTGAAGGAAATTTATTCCCATTATACTGCCATATACTATTAGTATTTAAACTAGGCAGAAAGTATATTTTCAAGGGACGGTAATCTCTGTAAAATAGTGGGTAAGGGCTTAAGATATTTGACTTAAATCATTAACACAGTTTGGTTCCCATGTACATGGGTCAAAGTCCTCAAGGGTTTTAGGCTGCAGTGAGCACAAGGCATTTCCAAGTTAACTATAAGAAAATTAGAGTAAACAGTACATAAAACTTCTGCTTTATAGACTACCATTGATCAACTGCATATAGTACGTTTATTATTTTTGCATTTGGAGATGTTTATAAGAAGGTCACAAGGGAACATTCTTACAGATATTGGTTTGAATACAGATAAAAAGGAAATAAGAGTGAACACCAGATTCCAAATTATAGCAAATAACATGAAGAGGATATTGGCTCTGCAGTAATAATTGTGAAATATATTACACTGAATACTATAGTGGTTACTATTTGAAAACCAAAAAGTAACAGAACTTCTCATTTTGCAAGTTGACCAGAATATGCAACTGTTCATCATAGACCAGCTAAAAGTAATTTGTAAGGTAGAAATTACTTAATTAACAGAATACCATACTATGATTTTTAGATAGGTCTTCTCATTCCACAAACAAGTAGCATAGCTAACTACAGTTACATTCCTAAAAAAATACCATATTACATTGAATACAGTTCTTACCTTGACCTTTGAAATTCATACATACTCAACAAATTCATAGGACCTTTGCTTTGCAGACAATACTGAATATTTAGTAGATACGCTGATAATAAAATTAAGGCTTGTGAATGGTCAGGTTCTTTATCCTGCCCACAACAGGGGGATTGGAACATGATAATCTTTAAGGCTCCTTCCAACACAGGCCATTCTTTGATTCTACAATACTATGAAGGTCCCAAATACAAGTAAGAATATTCTATGAGATTAATAAAGAACAATAAAGAGCATTCCATCATCGACATCCCCGTGCTTTAAATGGAGGAGGATATTTTGGGGGGTGGGGGGGGAAGGAGGGGGTAGAATTACCTCTAATTTACTTTTATTTTTTTCTTTAAAAGAAGTAGAGTTATTTTAATTGCCTGTAAATGCAACAGTAGAATTACAAAACTGATAGTGATCCGAAGGTGCAAGTGAGGGGAATTCATGTATAGGTAATCTTAGTTAGGACAAAAAAAATAGGTTATGGCAGAAGACCATAGAACTTGCAACACACAGTCTTTCCTTTAAGTCTGAATTATGGTTGCTGATTCTGTGTACCTGTCCTAGTTTTGGCCAGGACCCAGAGGTTGTTCTATACCACCCCATGCCTTTGCTTGCTCAGCTGGGAGAGCTGAGACTCTTAATCCCAGGACTGTGGGTTGGAGCCCCACACTGAGCAGCAATGTCATGGTTTAGGAACGGTATTCCCTAATTCAGTGTCTGCACCAAGACTGTCCAAAACCAAATGCCATTCTCTTGCTCCCCCATTCCTTCCCCCTTTCCACTAAGGCAGGATGGAGTTGAGAATTGGAGGCACAAATAGTGACGATCATGCCTTGAGATAAGAACAATTTACTGGAAACAGCAATGAGGTAAGAAACATCAACAATATTAATACCAGAATGTATTACTCTTGTGTGGAAATGGATGAAAACATAAGTTTTGGAGTATTTTCTGTTATTCGTGGTTTATATTTTTGTGGATTATCTTAAACCAATGGGATAAATGCCAAGGATTTGCATTTATTTTCTGTTTCAATAATGTATGTCTTGTACTCAAGACTTTGGCTTTTCAACTAAGAATTCATATTTTAAAGACAACAGGCTTGGCCATTTATGATCATTAGTGTCACCACTAAGAAAAGATTCATGTTGGTCTTATTTATTAAGGCTATCAAAATGTGCTGTTATGTTCCTAATTACGATATTTATCCAAACTCCCCTACTTACCCACAGTACGAATACAGCGCAGACAGCTGTTGTAGAGCTTCCCTATGCAGCTCTGGAAATCAGTTTTTCTTTCAACTAAGGACACTCCTATTCTCATAGAGAAAGAGTAGAATAAATGTGGATCTTTGCACTGAGGCAAACACTGGTGTTGGATGCGTGAAGTTGTGTTAAGGATAAGAGCTGCTGAAGCAGAGAAGTGTCTAACAACTGTGGTAGATCATAAAATGTTCTGTTCAAACTTCTCCTTCTGGACAACTGTATAATTACAAAAATAAAAGATTAAAAACAGTCAAGCAAACAAAACTTTGTCACTTTTAATGTAAATTGCCCACAAGGAAAAAAAAAAAGGAGATTTTAAAATACAAAAGAGTATTTTCTTTATTTCTTTCCTTTTAGAAGATAAAGAATACTAGTATAAGAATCTACAAACAGATTTGATAGCAAAAAGACATCCCCTGAGAGCTGAAATAAAAGGCTTGCTTCACTGTTATGCAGCACAGTACGCAAACTGTAGAACTGGCGCTGTCATGAAGTTTATCACAAACATCAAAAAACAAATATGAATATATGAAAATTATATTAAGAGCATCTATTTAGAATATTTTAAAAAATCTTTACATTAATTCAGTGCCTATTGACTGAGTGCTTTTTGCTGAAATATGAGCAGTGTGTTTATTAAGTCAATATTACTGCTTTCAACCACTGTTAAGCAGAGACCATTAACACAGATAAAAAGATAGTATACTGCTCTCTTCATATGAAGTCCACCTTTCCAAAACCAAGAATGATCTTTTTCAGCAACTACAGTACAGATTATCAGTGTTATCTGCTCCTTTCGTTTTCAGGAAATACAATTTGAATATGCTTTTTCAAAACCAATTCCAGAAAAAACACAGTTAAAAGACACCATTAAGGTCTTGGTAAACAATCTTATTGTTGTTTTAAAAGATTAATGATGTAACTATCCCAAAACCCTTTAAAAATATAAAACATTGTTTAGGCCACTTTCCTGAGGGGAATATGTAGCTGTGAATTGACATACCATTAGTGATATTTTCTGATGGATAGAATACCTTTTGCTGGCAATGTTGGTCTGTGCTTTTATGTTCATTCTCCTCTGGATTATCTCTCTGTATGGATGTTTATTTGCTTCAGGAAAGAGGGAGACAATTCAGGATGCTCTTATGACATACCATCTCCCACTCTAAGCCATAAACTCAGATACAGTGAAATACGTTGGTTGTTGGAAATAGAGAATGATATTTCTATCCTCTATTCAGAAATAGAGGATAAGGAAGCAAAATTTGATTAGTGAGTCAATACAAATCTGTGGTGGGATAAGATTGCCCTCATTTTTTGTGGAAGTATGAAAAGAGAGGTTAAGTAATTAAGGGGATTATGAAGGAGGGAGTAAAACAGTACTTAGGATCCTCCGTACCCTCACTCCTAGTGTGTATAATAAAAACAGAGTGAAAGTTCAGATTAGAAGTTGCTCCCTTCCCATCTGCTAACTGTATATAAACAGTGCCTTCATAGTCACAAGATAGTTGCAATCATTAGGTTAACATGCAAGACAGTTAAATATATACCTCAATAGGCTTTTCTGAGTGCTGTGTTCAATCTATTTACCTACTCAGTGAGCAATTCCATTCACTTTAGTAGGAACATTTTTTGTAAGAAGTATTTACAGCCTGGAGAAAACTGTAAAATGCATGTAAATCAAATTTTTTAAAATGGCAGTAATTACAGTAGCGTGTGGAGCCAACACTGAGCCTAAAAAGAATCTTGGTGGCAAATTGCACTGTTGTAGAATAAATAACCACTAAGAGTGACATGTATGGGAGGAATAGACTAATCAGTGCATGAGGATTTCAGACCTAATTAATCTTTGAATTAAGAAGCATAAGCAGAATAAACACTTATACTTTTATCATGAGCCCTGAATATGATAGTATTTATGCTTCTGCATAGATATCCCGTCTACTCTAAGAAGGGAAAATTACGTTTTATATTACTTTTCTTTTCCCCCCTGAATGGGGGAGAATTGTGTTCTATCACCTGAAGGTGAAATGACTCACCATGACAAAATGGCAGTGCTTCCTCAACAATGATTTACCTTTTTTTTTTTTAATAGAAGGTGAATGACTGCATCTCCTACAGTCATGAAAAGGTTCTCCACCCAAATTACCATGGGCAGGATTTCCTCCTTACCTATCTTCATTTTCTCTTCAACCCTGAAAATTGTCTAATCCACAAGTACTTCATTTCTATAGAGCAACAAGGAAAAAGAATGCAGGACTAACCAAATGCTCATTTTCATCTGAGTTCAAAGATATTGTAGTGCTTCATGACAGCCACAATTCCTGGTTTTGGAATTAAACTAGAACTTGGTATTGGGTATTGTATCTTCCTCATAGTCAAAATTTAGTTATATATGCTGATTTCCTTTGTTAGCATAATTCTATCTCATGTTTATGGGTTTATATTTGCATGACACTATTAAAAGAGTGCTAGAAATTGCTCCTTTATATTTATAGTGATTACAGCTCTTGATAAGTAATTCCTTTGAGATCCTTTCCTTGGCCAGTACATAGCTAATCTAATTGTACATTTCAGTAGTCACTTCTTAAAGAGCTCATATTTATCCAGAACATGTGGAATTGTTGAGGAGAAGAGATATTTGAACTGTGTTATTACAGACAGAAAAATGGGATTTTGTTTTACAGCCCAAAGCTTCTGTAAGCAGAATCAAAGAAAGGTAATTCTTGGAAGACAGCACGCAGGCACCCTTGTGCCTCTCATTGCTTATAGTCCAAAAGCTTCCTGTAGGAAAGTAACTGTAATCTGAGTAAAAGTAAACTAAGTCAAACTGATCATTTTACAAGGGCAAAACTTCTTTGAAGCTGCTCAACTTTGCATTAGCTCAGCAACTGTTTTCTGAGGACCATTTACTGAATTAGTATTATTTGCTTCAAATAGAACAGAGTATAGAAGAAAGAATACACTGTTGGTTTATATAGCAAATTCTCAAGATAACCAGGCATTATTTGCTTGGTGGGAAACTGACCTATCTGCTTTTCTGGCTAGACTGTACTTCTACTTCTCCTCTAGGTCTCCTTCAGATGGGTAAGTCCAAGGTAGGGATGAAGGATAACAGCCTAGGGAATCTGTCTATATAGAATTGGTTTCTACCTTGGAGAGCCAATTAAACATAAACTGCCTTGGGCTTTTAAGCATCTTCAGAATGCCAAAGCTAATGTCTCATTTCATATCTTAATTTATTTCTTTAATACCCAACAAGAATATTTTTGTTTACATAGAACAGGTGTTATTTCTGTAAATGATAGCTGTTTAGAAATTA
Organism: Corvus hawaiiensis; assembly: GCF_020740725.1. Taxonomy (NCBI): domain Eukaryota; kingdom Metazoa; phylum Chordata; class Aves; order Passeriformes; family Corvidae; genus Corvus; species Corvus hawaiiensis. The sequence continues at coordinate 42,740,355 of NC_063255.1, read as the reverse complement.
TTCTGATTTAACTGACAATAACCAATTTTAACACTTGGTGATTTGTGCCTCTTGCTAGAATCATAGATAACAGTAGTCACCAAAAAAAAAAAATTATCTGGCAGATGTTACCCTTTTTTCCCTTACATGCACTGAGCTCTGACAAAAGGTTATCTCATTTCCTTTTGCTGGCTTTAATACATAAGTACCAACACTGTCTCAAACCCTTTGTAAGGCTCAGCTCTCACAAGCACACAAACACTAACATTTATCTCAGTCCATTGAATACATATGTTAGGTCAAGCACATCTCTTTAAGTTACTTGAACAAGGGCCTCAATTCCTGGAAAGTTACCTTTCCCTTTTTATTTAAAAATATTAATAAAATCTGTGATATTATATCAAAACATCCAGCTAATGTGTTTTTCTCTTCCTTTTGATATAATAAAATAATAATGGTAGTAGCAGTGATAATTATCACTTCCACCATATAAAAATTGTACCATACTTACCTAAGTTTGTCATGTCATTTGACTGTAATTCTCCTTCCTTTGAAATACAAGAAAAACATCAGTTGGTATTTTTGAATGATCCATGCTATATTCGTGTTTTTGTCTCAAGGTTTCCAAAAGTAGGAGTAACAATGCCATACATGATGGAAGTCCATGTAAATACATGAGAAGCATATTTGTCTCAGAAATACGTCAAGTGATAGCAATGAAATAATGTTTCTGTGGATGAATTCGGGGTAGTAGACTGAAGGACTTATTGTCTCTTCAGCTGAAGGACATGCTACTTGTCTGTATCTTCCCACTCTAGTGGCACACAGCATTATAGACCTTAGAGATATACAGGCAGTTTCATGGGATTCTGCTGTGGCCACCAGTGGATTAATTAACAAAAGTGATGGAAGTTAATTTCTGCTTCAAGGCTTAAAAGGAGGGCTGAGATTTTGATTGAAAGATTAAAATAAGTGTCCTTCATATTAATTTTAACTTTCAAAATGAGTTAGCATTGACTTCTCTGTTGGAAGTCTCATCTAGTAACCTAAAACTAGATAAAATGGAAACTCTAAGGTATTTAAGTAAATTGAACTGAGACAATCTGAGAAAACCAGTCAGCTCACGTGTATTTATAGACAGATAAATTACAATAAGAATATTTATCTGAATGCCCTTCTTTATATTCGAGTTCCGTGTGTCTGTGATCACACTAGTAGCATGTTGGAGCTGCATCTATGGTTTACAATTGGATAGTAATGGGAATGTTACCACTGATTTCTGCTAGAACGTCTTCCAGCCTATGCTGGATTTTGGTAGCAAGGGGACTGTGTGTCTTCTGTGAAAGATTCCAGAAGCTTCCTCCATGTCTGACAGAGCCAGTTCCAGCTGGCTCAAAGAGCCAAGCCCATAAGTGATGGTAGTTGTGCCTCTGGGATAACCCTTTTAAGAAGGAAGGAAAAAATGTGGTGCAAAAAAACCCCAAACAGGAGCCAAAAGAAAAGACTGAGAATATGTGAAAGAAACAGCCTTTCAGACTCAGAGGTGAGTGGAGAAGTGGGGCTAGGAAGTCATCCAGGCACCTGTGCTCTGTGCTTGGAAGTGGAGATTCCCCTGCAGCCTGTGGTGCAGCCCATGGTGAGGCAGCTGTGCCCCTGCAGCCGATGGAGGTCCATGGGAGAACAGAAATCCACCTGCAGGCCATGGAAGACACCACAGTGGAGCAGGTGAATGCCTGAAGGGGCTGTGACTGCTGACTCACACTATGGATCCGTGCTGGAGCAGTCTGTTCCTAAAGGACTGCATCCTGTGGAAGGGACCCACACTGGAGCAGTCTCCAGTGGGAGGACACCCTGCTAGAGCAGGGGAAGAGCATGAGGAGGAAGGAGCAGCAAAAATAGTGTGTGATGAACTGACCACAACCCCCATTCCCTTGGGTTTATTTCTCATTGCTGTACTCTGATTTGATTGGCAATGAGTTAAGTTAGTTCCTCTTAATAGAGTCAGTTTTGGTGAATGATCTTTTCTTGTCGTTATCTTGACCCACAGTCCTTTAATTGTATTTTGTCTCCCCCTGCCCAGCTGAGGAGGGGAAGGATAGAGCAGCTCTGGTTAGCACCTGGTATCCAGGCAGGGTCAACCCACTGTGCAGCTATAAGCATCAGCATAATAAGAAATTACCAGCCCAAACTATTTAAATCACATTGACGAGTCTACAGTCAAAATATGTTTCTTCTTATGTACTTAATTCCATCTGTATTTCAATAGCACAACCTGAGAGGAGGAAATAAATTAAAAGTTCTTTCTACTTATCTCATAGACACACACAAAAAGAAAAGGGAAGAATAAACCTGCTTACGTCTTCCAAACTTTACAAAATTTTTCCAACAGGAGCCTATGCTATCAATTCTTCTGTGTTTAAAGCTAACCAAATTACAACATGAAAACATGAATCTGTTGATATCCCATCATAAGTATTGTGTATTTCCACTATATATGCAAGTGCTGTTCATACATAATGAATATCAGTTTGGAGCTGTGCAGATACTGATTGCTTTGGGCAGAAAAAAACAGTAGAAAGCTCTGCTCTCAAGTCTATAGCTTTAATATAGCAGATACATAGGCAGATATGTAGCAGATACAATAGGAATTTCTGAAGGTCTTGCAAAGCATCAGTGTAGTTCAGTGAGGTATTAAGTGCAGAAAAAGTTGTGCTGTAATAGGAAACAAAGAACAGTTTGTTCTCAGGGCTATTTCATGCAGGATGTTCATGGATGGAGACACTCTAGCATCATTCTACTAACCTGAATCATGTTCTTAATGTCCCATTGCCTTTAAAATGTTAACAGCCAGAAAGGCGGTTTTTTTATTATTTATTTTGAGGGGTGATTTGAAGTGATGTTGGGAAAGGAGGATAGTATGTGTGTGTGCTTGAGACAAGGGAAGAAAAGTTCAAAGCTAAGACTAGATGAAGCCTAATCCAGGAGAGTTTTAGAAGTCCAAAAGGTGCCGGAATTAAAAATTATTGTAAACTACAGCCACTATGTTTTCACATGAAAAAATGTAGTCTTATGCTCCTAGTGAGCTAAAAAGAAGTGAATGTAACAGTTGCTTTTTAAACTGGAATTCAGTGATGGCACAGATCTTTTCCAACTCAGCAGTAAAAAAGATATATATATATATATAAACAAATTTATACCAGGAATTCCTTCTTTCCTTAATGTGTCCTATGAGCTATGGGTTTATGTGGGAAAGAGACCTGTTCTTACACAAGTCTTCCTGTTAACCTCCACCAGCTACAGTACTCCAACTCTGAAAACACGAAGTCCTGTAATGATGCCATGTGCATGCATTGTCACACAGCCCAAACAGGTGTCCGTTGCCCAGAAATTACCATATCCAGTTTTGTCATAAGCTAAATGTTCTGCTTATTAAACATCTAACTCTTCCACAAGTACTCGGCCTCAATGATAGCTAGAGGCAGGGCTTTTCCATGTAAATTGTGTCAAATTTAAGAAATTCCTACATTCAAACATGCTTCCATTTAACATTCTTGGCTTTCTAGAGGTAGAACCTTATAGTAGTTTGTCAGGTGGAGAAGGGTCTCTATCTTGAAAACATTCTTACAATAAAAAGCTATCATACAAATGGGCCTGCTGGAATCAGCAACAGGAATCTGCAATAACATCTTGATGAAGTATGTACCTATGAAAATACACTTGCATTTGTGCATAGCTACAGCTGCACAGTTTGCTCCTCTGTTTTTTTGTAACATTCATTTCCTTAATGTTAGAGGTAAGTTGTATCATTTACAGGCTAGAACACTAATTTCTTCCAACAAAGTTTTTAAAATCTATTATATCCTTCAAGCATTTCCCAAAATTAAGATGTTTTTAAAAATCCCAAGCTTCTGTTTCTTCAAAGCATTGTTTGGATTTAATAATGTCCCTTCTGGGAGCTGCAGCTTTGCTTTATAATGCTGTCCTTTCCTCTCACTGCAACCGGTATTCTGTCTGCTGAACTCTTTGCACTCCTCTTACATTTGCACAGAAACAAATAGAGATATTTCTTTGTTAATTGGCATATTAAAAATTTATGGTGCACTAGGATGTTTAATATTTAAACACAGTGTTTAATGTTTTCTATTGCCACTTTTTTCCTGAAAAAAAGAAACAAATGTCATAGGGAACGCTGTCCTTTTCCAGACAATTAGAGATCTTATTTTGAGTTAGCATTCAGGATAGAGAACATCATTACTCCAACATCAGTAAACATTTTTTAAAAGTTTAAGATCACACTACATTTTGATTCCCAAGACAGCTAGCCTTGATACACTACAGTACTGTAAATCAATCTGGTTTTTTTACTTTTTCATTTCTTCTGAGGACTGCTGCTGACATATTGGTAGAGGATTACCAATCAAATACCTGAAGGGACCCTATATTACCTGAAGGGAGCCTACAAGAAAGCTGGAGAGGGACTCTTTACAAGCGCATGCAGTGATTGGACAAGGGGCAATAGCTTCAAAAGGAAACACAGAAGATTAGATTAGATATTAAGAAAAGCTTATTTACTGTGAGTGTGGTCAGGCACTGGCACAGGTTGCCCAGAGAAGTTGGGGATGCCCCATCCCTGAAAGTGTTCAAGGCCAGGCTGGATGGAGCTCTGAGCAACCTGTCTAGAGAAAGTTGTTCCTGCTCATGGCAGTTGGGTTGGAAGGAGATGATCTTTAAGGTCCCTTCCAACTCAAGCCATTCTTTGATTCTATGATATACACCATTAACATTAGACTCAAAATGATTTTATTCAGGGAACTTTCCATTTCCTAGTTAATCTGTTAAATACTTTCCACCCAAAGCTTTGAGTCTACAAAGCACTAAATTCCTGGTGAGGCAGCTAAATACAAAATCAAGATTTCAGTCTTCCTGCTTTGAAAGAAAAAGCAGCATGTCACAATTTAAACTGAGAGAGACCAGTGTGTAAAGCAGAACATGAAGAACCTGGGACACTTGCATTAAATATTCTTCTCAACCCAGGCTACTTCTCTGTTTTTAAGCAAATCAGCTGCAGCCCACTGACTTTCATGGACCAATTTAAGACTATGTTCTCCTATCTGTGCACAGACCAAAAAATGCAAGTACAAAAAAATCATGTTACATTACTGCTCACCTTCCTAGGGACCTATATAAGGACTGAGATAAGTGCCTACAAAACTGTTTCATTCAAATATGGAACCACCAAGACAGAGCAATGAGGTATTAGAACAGACCAAGACCCATAAATGTTGAATTCTTTTGTCTAATTCACCTGTGTCTCACCCAGTCCAGCAAGTGGTCTAAAGAACTTTCCTTAGCCTTTAGCCTTAGCCTTTTTCCACTTACTTGGGATGAAGCTTACCAACCCATATTCTGTTCTTCACAGAAAGGGTAATTGGGCATTGCAATGGGCTGCCCAGGGAGGTGATGGAGTCATTGTCCCTGGAGATGTTTAAGAAAAGTCTGGATGTGGCACTCAGCACCATGGTCTAGTTAAAAAGGTGGTGTTTGGTCATAGGTTCGATTTGATGGTCTCAAATGTCTTTTCCAATCTAATTCATTCTGTGATTCTTTATTATTCCAGAGGATGAGTCAGATGACCCAACTCAAATCTCTTTACTTGTCAATGAGGTCCTCTTGTCTCTTGGCTCACCAATCTTGCTTTGCACTCCCATCACCTTTCTTAGCACTGGAAGTTCTTATTGGGGCTTTTCATTGAACCACATGAAAGCATAATTTCCATTCTCCATGGTTTAAAAAAAAAAAAAAGAGTAAAGGATAAAAAAGGTTTGATTTTGGGCTTTACTCTGGCTATTTCTTCACAGAAAGCCCTTTTTTCATTTCAAATCTGTGAACCTTCTCCAAAAATGCCAGTTTTGAACTGGGAGTAACTTCTGTTGCCATTACTCTTTTGTGACATTAAATGTCCCTTCTCTTATATTCTCTTTGCAAACCCATTAATATGAAAGAAAATCATTGGGCAGATATTTCAGCTAAACTGTAAAAGTTCCACCCTCAGAACAATCTTCAGAATTCCATTGGTGAAGAAAAGTAAGTGATACTTTCTTTTCAAGATTATTTTATACTTTTACAGTTAATTAGAGTCTTAGTGTGCCCAAATTAGCTCGTTTCCTGCTCACAGTCATCCTTGGAAATAAGGATTGCTTAGCAGAGTTAGATTCCTGAATCTGATATGGTTATGCAAGCAAAAGCTGTTTATTTAAAATCAAAATGTGAATCAGTAGTCCAGTGACTTGGAAAGATATTTTATTTGCAGACATTATCTTAAGTAATTATTTGAAGGTTTGTAGTACCGGAAGAACTATTAGGCAACTGAAGACGGACTACATTGTGGACTCTTCCCTTTCCAGAGAACAAAAGCTTTTTTTCTCATTCATAACTTTTTTCCTCATTCATATTTTTTACCAATAAACACTAATGTGTTGTGTTTGTTTTAGTTGGTTCTGGGTTTTTTAAAGCAAAAAAATGTCATCTGTAAAACTTCTATTATAAAGGTAGAGAAAAATAGAGATCAAAAATTTTGTTCTAAGAAGGGTCTGGCAGGAATGCTATACAGAAACAAAGCAGTTGGATGATTCTGAAGCAAAATTTGTGCAAAATTAAAACAATAACTCACCAGACTTGAAGTGAAATCATATGTCGTAAGCAGAGTAGTGATATATCAGATCACATTCTGTTGTTTGTCTCTTCAGGCTTCTTCTTATATTTGTCAATTATTGTTTCTCCCATGGTGTTACTTTTTAACACACAATGTTATACACTGTTGATGACCAAGCAACATTAGAGAAAAATTATAAAATAGCAGATGTGAATCAGTAGGCAAATGCCCTGGGAAGGAGTTTTATTTTAACATATTCAGCTGCAACATCATTAATCTAACTGCAATAGACAACCTCAAATTTAATATGTAATTTTAATATCTGGCATCAGATATTTTTGTTTTTCTCATGTTATTAAAGTGCATATAGACAGAAACATTTTGTTGCTGTTTCATACCTTACTTGTGGTTCTGCACAGCCCAGTGACACAGAAGATGCTAGGCTCACTATGGCAGCCAGCCACCATCTGAAATGAAATCTGGAATATAATGGATCTGTCTTTGCCTAGAATTCACATTTAAAAGTAATTTAGTCACCTTGGTTTCACTGCATTTTAAAAAGAAGAAAAGAACCTCAACCTCACAACAGAGGAACACTTAAAAACCTACTCTCAAAGTATCCTGTGTGTAGTCAGTTCTTGGGTAAGGGGGAAGCAGCATTCAACAGCACTAGGAGGCTCATCCACAGGCACCTCACACGCTCTGTAGGCACAACACCCATACTCCTGTCTGGTGTGGGGCTCTGATTGGACAGTTTCCAGACAACTGAGTGGAGAAGTTCCAAATGTTGAATGGGAGGGGTCTAGCCCTCAATGCTCATTTTCCCCAGAAGAGGTAGCGTTTTCCAAGTAGAAGAGGAAGACACCATGCTAAATTTAATTTCAAACAAGGCTAGCTTAGATATGTCAAAACACATTAAAAGCAATACGATAGTTGGAATTTTAATAAGGTCCCCAACAACTCTATTTGAATATGCTCTCAAAATATCTACCCAGGTTGGTGTATATATACCTAGGTGCATTATGAGTAGTTTGCTGTAAGTACTATTGAAAATGCTTTTATTAGGAGAATTGAATGATCATGCCACATGAATTAGCTCAGGTTTAGAGAGAACTGAATTTGTGAAAAATGCTGCAGTGTGAATTAGAATGACAGGTATATAAACGTTCATTTATCCAAAAATACTCTTATGAAATAATGAAAAACATACACAATTTTAGTAACTCAGTACTCAACCCTAAGCAACACATTGCACATTTGATCTAAGAATTTACCCTTTTATCCTGTGTCCAGTACCGACATGTGAATGGCCTGTATTTAAAGACAAAAAGGACTCAAGGACACCAACCTACAGAATGAAATACTAGTCTTTTGAAGGAACTTCTGCTGTCTCCTAAAGAAAGAATGCCCTCTACTGCTTGGTTAGAGAGCTGCTCCGTAGCGAAGGAACTCAAAACTATGTTTCATATGGACTGAAAACTTTGAAAAATACATATAACAAAATCTATTATTATTACTGTTGTTGGTGCTGTTGTTAACAACAACAACAATAATAATAAATTATATCTCTGAAATATTAGGAGATGTGATATGCTTGTATAAAATCAAGTGTTCTTTAATAGTGTTTCTATCTGCTCTACTGTCCGTTTTTCATTATATACCTGCAGACCATAGCCCAAATGTCTTACCCTAAACAAATATATAAAATCATGTTGAGTATTTTCTCCATAATACTCAAGTGCATAAATTTTAAAATGGCCAATGTCTTTACTTTCAGTAATTGTTTTGGCACGCATTTTCCTTAAACTTTATATATTTTCTGTCTGTCCTCAAACTTAATACACCCCACCTTATTAATGTATAAGAGTCTCCTTCAAAGACACATGTATATTGTTTTCCAAGTGGTTTGCCTTTAAAAACCAAGCAGATGAAATTCTTACATCTCTAAAACAGTCACAGCATGCAATTTTGCAGCATCCTACCACACAGAAGTACTCTAAAGCATCATCAAGAAACAGCAGAGACATGCATGCTGATTTGTTTTACATCTGCAGAGGAGAGGCTGATGAAAGCTATTCCAGAAACTTACCTCAGATCTGATTCTGTTTTATATCAAAGTTATTCCTAAGGAAACCCTGTATTTTCTTAATGCAATAGAAAATTTTCTGAAGTGGGCCTTAAACAGTCACCAGCTAGGACCTCCAGCAGCATCTATTCATCTTTTTCTGCCATTTTTCCACTTATTTATTTGGCTGTCCAAGTAAGTAAAGAGGAAGTCTAGGGATGTTCAAAGCAGGATCATTTTTGTTTCTCTAGTAAAAGTTCTTTTGATTGTATGACACCTAAAATTACAAACTCAAAGACGGTTTAGTTCACAGCTGTTTAAAAGCATACAAATTATGAACTTCTGGAATGCACAATCCTTTCTGTTTTATTCTTGACAGTACTTAACATTGTTCATTCTCATAGCATGAGCTCTTAGGCACTGAGGGAATTCAAAAAGTTAATGCTAATGAACCAAGGGATTGTACCCCCAGCAAACACATCTGGAACTATAGCTTTGTCTCACCTGACCCAAGATGTGGAAAAACAAATTTGCAAATTTGTGACCTTGAAATATTTTTTTTCCTGACAGATACGAATTTGAATTTTCCTTCTTTCCCAATGTCACACTTGCAGTATCTGGAAAAACACATGGTCTGGAGGAAAGATACTATTTTCTCATATGGAGAAACATAAAGGTTTAAGACCAGACTATTAAGTCAGGTAGTTCTACATTAACTGAGAGAAGCTTACAACATATACTGTAAGACAAAACATGAGAAAAATAATTTCAGATGAGATATTACATGGGCCATTATTCTCCAAACACTTTCAGGTCTTAAACAATGAGGCCACAATTTCTAGGAAAATAAATTAAATGTTTCCACTGTTCAAAAGTAAAACAAACTATTTTTTGACTTAAAGAAAGAATGATAGGCGTGTATAATCTCATACACACAACTTCATTCAGTTTCTTCTAAAAAACAGAAAAGTCCACACTTTTGTGCCAAACACTCCGAGAACATCAAGAAGCAACAACTTATTTAGAGACATCTCAGGAATTCCCCAGCCTCCCTGTTAGAAAATTACTTTATTTTGAGAAGGAACGAATTGCTAACTACACAAACCTTGCATCAGTGTGTTGACCAAAGTTGTTACAGTGTGTATATAAAAGGACCAACTCTCGATTCCAGACCAATTCATCATTATACGTAATTTTCAACAAGCAATGGCAGATGTAGCTACCATCATGGCTGTTCATGGATGCTCATATATATTTTCTGCAATTATTCTTACAGTCTAGCTATGAACTGACCTGAGTTTCAAGGACACACTTCCCTAAGACTGTGTAACAGTAACAACCACAGTAAGAATGACTACAGCAAGTGTGTACAAAAGTTTTTTATTGTTCTTCAGCTTTTCCCATTATACCCACGCATGCATAACTTGGATGGATAGATGTTTGAGATAGCTTTCCTAGTAATAATAGTGTATGCGCAAAAATTTGCAAATTTTCAGATCAACAAACTCACTCAAAATTTTACAAATCAAAGAATTTTTACCTTTCTGTGAGGATAAACGGAGTGTTCAATTTTCAGCAGTTATAAACAAAAATCTCATTAGTATACTGTCCAAGATAAAATGCAGCATCTCCCAAATAGAAAACAGTATCAAATACCTTTTGCTTTCTAATAATATATACAAGCTCCATGTTCATTTCCCCACAAATACTATCCATCTCATGCAAATATATGCAGATGTGTATATATACATACCTATGTATTTATGTATAGATGGATGAATGATTTTTCCATATTAAGAATCAAGGATTTAGCAGTATGCTGATGTAGCACTGAAATGTAAAACAAGATTTCAATGACAACAGTACTATTTTTCATTGCTGCCAGGACTAAACTGAAAGGAAAAATGATTGCTCTCCAACCTCTGTTTCCTCCTCTGCTGGATATGTCAAGAATATCAGCTGTTCCAGAAAGGATTCTAACTCAAAAGAATCAGGCATGTTTAAGAAGCAAGATTCTTCTGTCTTCATACAAAATAATGGATCATTGAAAACATTTTATTTGGAATTAGAAAAAATATTTTTATTTCAGAATATTTTTATTATTTTGTTTTTAATTTAAATTTTCTTTTTAAGCACATCCTCCAGTACAAATGAATTGCTGCATTTCCAAAAAACTGTATCAGCAGTAATGATAAGCTAGTTTCTCTTAAAGCTGTCCTTAGCCAAACATCAAAAAGTAATGAGTGATTTAGAGTAATTAAATCTAAACTAATATGATCCATAAAAGTGGAAGACCCCTAACATAAAAAGAGAGAAATTATTTTTCTGAAATCATTCAGATATGAAAGGTTGTTTATTGAATTCTTTACTAGCAGAACTACAATTAAAAAAAAAATAGGACAAGACTGGCAGTAAAATTAATCAGCAGCATTATTAAAGTCACATAAAAACATATTGCATGCTTGTACATTTTGCTATCCTGGCTTAGAGAATGGGAGATAACAAACATCTTCACATATCTGAAGGCCATAAACTCCAAAATTCAAATAATTACTTAGTATTACACAGAGAGAATAATTAAAAATAGTTAGATAGTTGTAGACAAAGTGGGAAAAGCTTCTTGACCATGAAATTTGTACAAAACTGAAACAGCTTTCTTAACAGGGAGATCTGTTGCTCGAGTAATTTGAGTTAGAATGCAGAGCACACATGAAAATGCTCTATAGGGAATGCTCTGCACTGCTTTGGCAATAAACCTAGCATGTCTTTCAACTATAATTTGTATGATTTCTTGGGTTTGGATATAAAACACATGGGAACACAAGTCAAGAGTTCATGTAACTATTGTTTTTGATTGAGCTGAGTACCATATGGTGCAATACAGGCAAGTTGATGAACTGATGTAAAGTTAATGTTAAGTTACGGAGATGCATGTGTTCCTGTCAATATTTTGGCCAAAAAACACCACCTCAACATATAGAATAATTAGTTATAAAATAAATTTAGATAAAATACACTGGCAGCATCAAGGATTCTTCAAAACCTTCTTCACATATTAATCATACCCAAACCTTCTTCATATTTCCATCATTGTCAGAACTAGCCTTTGAACTATCTGTAAGGAGCTCTATGGAGGCATGCTAGAAAAAGTCAAGTGAGGCTTCCTACACAGAGTTTGCATCCATGTTCTTTGCATTAAAATACTGACTGTGCTGTGTTTTTAACCAAAATAAGCCTTCTAGTTCTCCATGGCATCTCCACAGACTCAGCTATGACACTATGGGGACTACTTCTTATTTCAGTATGTCTTCTAAAATAAGAAGAGGAAGTCAGATATCTCTAATTCTGCGTTTCTTAGCTCTCCTTTTGCCTTTATTAATAAAAACAGGACACACAGCTATAGTAACCTGGCAACAACTGAGTGACCTAAATGAGTGACTTAAGGCAGGCCAAGGTGTCTTTCCTTTCTGATCCTCTCTTCCTCATCAGTTATTTTTGAAAAAATCAAATGCATGTGAACCAGACAAGTGTAGGTACATATTCCTGAGTAAATATCATTTAGTAAGGTATTAAATAGAGCCAAAGAGATGCATGCAGAATTTTTCAGTCTTCTGCAGCAACAATGCCATACAATGTAGTGCTTAACACAAAAAAGCACCCCACAGTATCAACATGAACAAGTTTAATATTTTCTAGTGATTAGCAAAGATCCCATCCTAAAAGAGAGCAATTTTTCCAAACAGAAAATTTTACAAAATTTTCATCTTCTTGTTTCATTTTCACACGTCTGAAGTTTTATTCTGGGATAAACTAACACAATGAGAAGAGTAATTTGTTTTAAAAAGTAATTAGTTAAATTATTTTAAAAACTGCCCTTGCCACTAAATAATAAAATCCCTATTATGAATATGTTAGTACTTAGTTTGGTGCCAAACTCTGTGGAAAGAATTAAGCCCCCAAGCTTTTACAGTTTCATAAAGACATTCTACAGATAGGAAATTAAACTGAAATTTATGTCACTTTGATAATGGCATCACTTAAAACCATAACAGTTAATTAACTAATTAACAACTTAATTAACTCAGCACTTAATTTACTTACTTGAGTTCATTTAAATTCCCCAGATGAGATTTAATGAACTTCTGGAATAATTTCTGACTAACCATGTGATGTATGTTTCTCCTATCTAGGAGATATTT